>NC_086248.1:26012921-28412921 GCF_021018805.1 Prinia subflava | reverse complement strand
AATTGATTTTGAATCATAAAGTGTTCTCCAGAAACTTTAAAATAAAATATTAGGATGATGATAATGATTTGAGATTTAAAAATCCCCCAAAGCCCAAGGAGATGTTTCTGCATAACTATGTTATAGTCCTGAAACACCCATATCCATAACCTGAGATAACATGTTCCCTAAGAAAATATATTTTTCTTTATGTCACTGACAATATTTTGTCACTGTTAAGTAACCTATGACAAACACCTCAGTGTACACTAGTTATTTCCCTAAGGATTACCTTAAGACCTTGAAACCAATTGCTACCACTTGCTAAACCCTTTCTGCTGCCTGTAAAAGCTTGAAATGCTTGGTAGTCTGGAAGTTGACAATTTCTATTTGACCACTAGAGATTTTAAATATTTAAATTTTTTGGTTTTGTTTTTGTTGTTTGGGTTTTTTTTTCAATCACATGTAAGATTCAACATAAAGTTTAAGATGACTTGAGACTACAGCAAAAGTGCTTCGTCCCTCGAGCTTCATGGGACAGTCACAGGTGAATGATTCTAAGATTTCCCTTGCTCCCCCCCCCCCCCGAAAAAAAAAAAAAAGGGCAGTAATCATTAAATTACTAGATTATTTTTGTTCCTGCTGTACTTACATTTTGACTTTTGACCTTCTTCCAAATACTTTCCCTTCAGAAACCTGAGGGGTTTTTCATCTGACTTCCTTACTGGCATCCATTCCCCGTGTTGTCTTTTCAACCCAATAAGGAAAATACCAAAGAATGTTTATGGTGGGTTTTTTGTTTGTTTGTTTTGTTTTGTTTACTTCAGTTTACTTTTATGTGAATTTCTGCTGTACTATTTCTGACTGTATGCAAAGTTGCTGTCTGTTATCATCTTCTTCCAAACTTGCACAATTTACATCAAAACTAATCTGTGAGAGAAACAATATGGTGATGGACTCGCAGTGATTATTTTGTCCACACCTCATATGCCAATACCACAATATCATTCTCAATTGTTTTATTCGAACTTGAGGCTTTCTCTGACCCTAAAAATCCAAATCTTGGTAGCTTGCTTGCAATCACTTCTGTGTTTCTATTGGTTATTGCCTAGATCTGGTGTGCAGTTTCCTAAAACATTTAGCTGTAACAGATCCCTTTGAATTTCTAATATTTTTTTTTCCTTTCCTGGTTTTCCCTTCTCCAACTCAACTACCATAAAGCTTTCTTTTATTTTTTTTTTTCAATCTGTAAAAACTCTTGCACACATTCATCCTAACCTTCTTGAATCTATTAGCAGAAACTGCAAATTCCAATGGGACATAAATGCTTTTGCAGTAGCTCCTGATTAAGATGTCCCATAGGTACAGCTCTGTGTTCCAAAAATATAATACATTTTTTGTATATTTTGCTCTACATGACTTATGCCTGCTGTGCTAATCAGTCATGTCACTCAATAGCTATTTTGAGTTCTTATTGCTTATTTTTTAAAGCTGAAAATTTGATTAAATCAGGATGATGCACAGTAACCATTTTAGCAGTTTACCATTGTCCACGAATGTTTAGACTGTGGAACAACTATCATAAAGACACAGGTTATCATGATATTCTATGGTTCTTTGATTCTAAATCTCCCAGCACTGAGATAAAGCAACATACTATGTCAACAGTTGGGAGGTTTTGCCCATGGTTCTCACTAATGAATGTTTGTAATTTGAGAGTTCAATTTTAGCAGCAGGATAACCACTGCTAAGCTGGCAGTACCACTTCATCCCTAATGATTAAGCCAAAAAGCTCTTTCTATATTTGGGTACATCCACAGAAGAATTGAATCCCACTAAAAACTACACTCCCACAAACATCTGGCTATTCTTTTAACTTTCCTACCATCAGTATTCTTCCATCTTTTCACCTGTCCAGGAGTTCAGAGCAGGAATATAATGGAATCACTCACATATCTCACAGTTTCAAATGCTCCCTGCTGTACTACTGGGGTCTGTTGTTCTCTAGTCTTGCCTAGATATTGATTTAGATTCTCCTGCCCACAAATGAGGCCAAAATTTAGACAGGTGTCATAATATCTCTATACATTTGCTTGAGGCAGGCATTATTTTTATCTGCCTTAACCTACTAGAATCAGACTTCACTTTCTTCATTCTGATAAATAGCATACTGAATCCTAGTATCTTAGGAAGAAAGGTTCTCTAATTTTAGTTCTTGTCTCTTTATAAGTATTACCATCCTTGGCTGTTTTCTGCCTCACTGTCACAGCTTATGACATGTACATGAAGGATGGTAGTTAAAATGTTTTCATCCCACTGAACCTCTCCTGGATGGATGTTGATATCCTCATAAAGACACCAGAATTTTTCCTTCCCTCTGTGCTTGTGCAGAGCCATCTGTAGTGACAAAATAGCATTGCAAAGACATCAGTGTACTGAACATTTCATCCAGCTCTATGTGCAAAAACTAAATGTCAGGTGCCAGATTTATGACTCCACAGGATATAAATATTCCCTCTCCGGAAAGGTCACACAAGATTATCATCAATACATGAAGCAGACACTGACAGCCATGTCCGTTTCAGTGCCTTCAGTTGTTTCTAGATCTATAATTTGCTGTGCACTTGTTTTACAACCACCATAATGATTAGTCAATATGGGGTAACATTATTTTCTGATTCTACAGTAACGATCTTTCATGGAGGTCAAATCACAGCTTTGCCAGGACAGAGTCATTTACTCTGAAAATGGCTTCTTGTTTCTTGTATAGAGCTGATTTATTGTACTTTACATATGGAAGTTCATGAGTTGTCTTCAATCTCTGTTTTTTAGGATTCATTCCCCATTAGAGTTCTCTAGAATTTGTTAATTACTGCTTGGCTGTTACTCACTGTAAGAAAGTCTTTATTGTTTGATTGTTTGTTTTCCCCTTTTTAAAATTAATTGATAGAGTTTTTCAAAAAATTGTACCTGGTTCTAATTCATCCTTGAGGATTCACACTGGATTGTCTTATTGATCTGATGGAGTCTTACTGCTTCTGCTCTGATTTTGATGTCATATCTAGATGTTTTCCTGTCCAGAGTATTTAGTCTTTTTATGTTCTAGGACTTGAGGACATTCTCTGATCCCACATCTTTTCCACATAAAATTTTGGCAAAATCCTTCCTTGACTTGTTTCAATTGCACCTAATGCTACCATAGCTCACTGCAACTAGGCTTTTCCATACTTCAGTGCCATCTGTCTCAGTAAACATAACTTCACCCAGCATGGACTATGTCATTTGTACACAGTGGGAGGGAAGCTAATGCCTGACTGGTCTTGGTTACTCATCCTTCCAGGATTTTCATTCTTGCTTTTCTATGTATTTGTATGTTAAAACTGATTTAAGATTAAATTCCTCTTTCAGATCAGTCTTTCAAATGGTGTCCCCTATTCACAACAGTATCTATTCCCTCATACTTGCCTTGGATACTTTTAATGATCTGTAAAAATATTTTATATTTCCAATTAATATTTGCAATTCCCAGTTCCCAAAACTGAAGCAAGGCAAGCTTTAGGAAAATGCACACTTTCCCTTACAGTCTCCCTTTCTTTTCCAGTGAGATCTATGGCTTCAGAATCCCATGTCCACTGAATTTTCATTCTGTTTCTGTCTCTGCTGCAAATTCAGACATCTCAGTACTTCAGATATGCCAGTACTTCAGTGCTGCAATGAAAAGTGCTGCAGTAAGCACAACTGTAAGAAACTGAGCTTTCATGTGCATACAGCAGTCTCAGACTCAGCTGTTTCCAACTACATCAAAAACAACTTCAATTATGCCCTTAGTCCACACTAATATGTGTCCTTCATGAAAACTGTTCTTTTTTCAGTTCTGCTATAACCTTCGTTATCTTTACTGAGAAAAAAAGAAAAAAAGTTACAGCTGAGAATGCATATCAAAAACTTAAGATAAAGCACATGATAAAAAAACTATAATTGTTTCGATATCCCCAGAAGTCAATGTGAAGGTTAAACTGTAAAGAAATTCAAGTATTTTAAGGGAGAAACACACAGCATAATCCCCATGCAATCTAAATTCTTGTACTGTAGTAACACCATAAAGAAACCATTTGGTTTCTGTTAAGATTTCCAGAGCTTGTGATTCCAAATCTTGTGAAACTGATTTTTTGAACATATTGTCTTCTTCTTTTCTTGCTAGTTTCACACTAGTGAAAGATAATTCACACATTTCTTTACCTTGGCATGTCTCAGAACAGAGTGAAGAATGCCAATGTTTTAGTGAAAGTACATATTTAACCCCTCCACCACTGCTTTCAGTTAGCACTCCAAAGAATGCCTTTCAAGCAATCAAAAAAGCAAGATAAAGTTTATAGGCAGAGGATGATTATGATTGTTATGATTATTATTATACAAACTAATTTCTTCTTAAATTTAGGAGACTTGAAGACATGTAAGCTGTGTCTGGAAGCAGAAGCTGCAAACCTAAAACTAAACTAGATGATGGGGAAAAGCTACTTAAATGTAAATTTGTATCTGTCTTACAAAGAAGTTTAGTAGAAGCTGATCAAGATAATTGATTCAATGGAGTCAGTGTCTGCACTATATACATTTTAAAGATTACCTTGGATTTGCTTTAGTATGGACCAGAGAATGGAAGACCCTAAGTCCCTACAGTTCATCTTCTGGTTTTCTTTTCGTCTGCAGGAATACACGGCACACGGAACAAAATACATGAGTTCTGAGCTCATTCCTTGCCATAGATGAAGTACTGTAAGAGATAATTTAGGGATCCTATTCAAAATTGTCCACCAATCTACACTAAAATGATCACATAAGTGCATGCTAACTTGCTTCATTGATCTGTCTAATTAGGTTGAGCTTATAGAAACACTTCCAATCTTTACTTACACAGCTCTTTACGCTTGAAAGCTCATCTCCATCTTTCCCATACTCTTTGTTCCCTCAGCTTGTACAGTAAGACATAACCTTTTCTTACAAATCATCCCACATCTCTGTACTTAGACCCTCATGGTTCCAGCATTGCTATTTGCTAAATGTGCGTGTGTTTATTCAAACACGCAGCTAAGGAAGATGGGAACCAGCTACCCCTCTCCAGTTAATTTACTGGTTCCTACTACAAAAAACATGGCCAGAAATTAGGTGTTCTTATCTGAAAGCTTAACTGGCACTCTTACAACAATCAGCCTATAGGTTTGGAAACGCATGGCCATTTGTTGCAGAAACTGTTGATTGTTGCTAGCTATATGAGCAATTTTAATTTTTTTTTTTTGTTCCTAAAAGCTTCAAATTAGAGGGCAGAAATGGATTTCATCATTTACTTCCTACATATCAAGCTTCTTTCTTTCGCCTTATTTTTCTTTCTGAATGGGTAGAAAGATTGTATTTTGCCATGCGGAGTATGGGCAGTTTTCCCTCACAAAGGAAACTCAACGAAACAGCAAAGCAACCCCCTGCAGGACCCATTTAATACCCTAAGCAACATGGGAACAACTGAAAAGCACTACTAGGTAACTCTGTCGCAAATGTACTAATGCATGAGTAGAGTATGCTCAGAGCAGGAATGTATGGACGTTTAAAGACTGAGAAAAAGGTACTGTCCATTGTTGCCGTTTGATTTTGTACACTCCTTAACATTTAACACGAAGCACTTTGGTTATATTTGTTTCTTCTGTCATATTGTACTAAGACACTTTTCCTTTTCATTACCATTCCCCCTGCTGTCCATGGCTCTCCCAATGGAAGGAGCAGAATGGGTGCAGCAGACTGAGTGTGGGAAGCACGTAACTGACAGAGTTCTCTTCCGGACTGCTCCAGCACTCCCCCTCACTGCACTGCTCTGGCTTTGTGGCTTGTTTTTTTTTTTTTCCTTTTTCTGCCTTTCATGGTAAGCCAAATACTCTGTGTAGAAAGGCTGTGGGTGTATTTTGCTTGATCCGGCAGTATGAGTGTAGAACAAAAACAATCTAAAGGGGTTTTGTACCTTATAGGAAAGACCCATTAGATTTTGTGAATCAGTGATGATGCAAGCCTAGGTTTGGGGAGGTTGCTAAATTACAAGGCGTGTTGCAGTAGCAGAACAAATTATGTACTTGTCTACAAAGCAGGTACTTCTTACCCACTCTATAAGAAAGCCTCAACATTTAAAAGATAAAATTTATGTTCTAAAAGTACAAAATTTTCATTTAAACAAAAAATGTGGTGTTAAATTTATTTTAAACAGACTGTCTATATTAGCTTGTTCTTAAAACTACATTAGTGAAGAACAAGTATCATTGCTGGCCTTTGCTAGCCTACATGGCCTACCAGGCCAGAGCAATTAAGTGTCTCTCCATCTTTCACTTGTGGATTATGTAGTGTCATCCTTCTCTAAAAACTAAAAACCGAAGAGATTAATGTGAAGGGTTTGCACACCTCACTGCATATGATTCTCTAAAGCTGAAGCCATGAATTTAAACAGTCAAGTAATTTCTTTTTTAAAAAAGAAGACTGTCTTATGCACTATTTGTGCAGACTAGCAGTAATGCAGTAGACACCAACTATTCAGAATTAGTTGTTACTTTTGTAGGACTGGAGACCTGGATAAATACTGGCTCCACTTAGACAACTAGACAGGGAGATCAATAAAACAAAAAAACCTCTGAAACAAAACAAAAAAACTTTTTCAATTTGCAGTATTTTTGGCATTGATCAACAATAGCAAATGTAAGCTATAGCAGATTTAATATTATGTGAAAGAATTTCAAATTTTGTGTATGACATCCTTTGACCAAAAAAGGCTACACCAATCACAATAATTAAGTTCTTAGTAGCTGAATATTATTCCCAACATTGGATTAATCTAGTATGAGCAAGCTGAGCTGAAATTGGAATCCATGAAGAGTAAAAGCTGCCATCCTGTAAGAAATCTGGAAATCCGATAATTCGTTTAATCTAAAACTTTTTTCTGTTGTTTTTTTTTTTTAATGACGGTATAAGTATTACAAAGTATCCCACTTTGATTTTTTGAATGAATTTTTTCCCAATTCAAAATATTTCATTTCAGCTAGTGTAGACTCAAAACTCTCAAACCCCTTAGGTCTCTTTCATGCCATTAACGGTCTTCAGACTTCCTCCAACAAACAGTAAGAACCAGCAAGTTACTAACAATTATGCAGATGCAGTCCGAAAAACATTTTATGCCTCTGATCTCAGCACATTTGGAAATGAAGTGCAATCATTGTGATGCATCAGACATAGCCTGCCTCTAATGCATAGATGTGATTCAACCAGCTCAAAAACTACGGTGATTTTGACAGATAAAGTCCTGGGATGGAAGGCACTACAGCTCCAGTTTTCATGAGATACTTGTTCAAAAAAAATTAAATAATGGACTAACTGATCTAATCTACAACATTTCGCGTATATAAGGTCAAAAGATTTGACTTGTGTTCCACTGTGACTTGAAGAAATTTTTAAATTACTTTTTTAAATTTAAGAAAACTAAATCAATGTTATTGTCTGAGAAACCTAGTTTTGCCTAATCAATACTTTCTGCTTTTAATAACTACATATAAATTTTTCAACTCATTTAGAGTTTGACAATGCCTGAGGTTGAAAAGACAGGAATACATCCAAAAAACAAGACTATTCTTTCTTCTAGTCTCATTATTAGCTACAGTTTGTATTACAAGCAGACAGAAATCAAGTTAATTTTTGGCAAAATGTGAGGAGAGGAGGCTACCTGAAATCTTGCGTTTCAAAAGGAGAAGCAGGCAGGGAACCTGTCACATGTTTACAGGCTCCAGGGGCTGCCTGCTTGCTTGGCAAAGGCAAAAGAGCTTGTTTCCAAAACACTGACAAAAAACCCCAGAATCTATGCTTAGATTGTGAAGTTATGCTGGCATTATCTTAACTGTGTTTATAAGTAGTGATCACTTTGCATACAGATATGCCAAGAATCACTGGAAATTACTTGGGCAAAGTACCACAGGAACAGCTTATAATATTTTCAGAAATATCTTTGCATCAGTTACCAGAAGCTCACTGCAGGAAAAGAACTCTGAAGGAAACAGGGCTTCAAGTAATGCTTTTATCACAGTCTCAAACAAGAAACTGAAGGGGACTCCATCTTATGATGCCCTGGGACGCTCATCTGGATGGACGAGCTGCAGAGTAAGCTCTAAGCAGATGTCCTGCCAGAAACGAATTAATCCTCTTCTCCCACAAGAGAATTAAGGTAGTCTAACCTTCAATTCCATCCAAGAGTTTGTTTTCTTAACTGTTTGTATCTGGTTTTGGCCATTCCTTGGTATGTTCATTCATACTGTTTAGTTTTCCACCTTTTCAAGAAAGGGAAAAAGCAAAGATGACGAAGAGTGAGTTTTGCGTTGAATCCTTAGAGTTGTATGATCCAGCCAAAAATGAAGGCATTCACATCTAAAAAAAGCACAGAATGCCCTTAAGTTTACCATGCCCTCTCCGAAAGGTAGGATTTGTTTAATGCATTAACAAGCAGCCCCCAAACTTCCATGAAATCACACAAAAGCCTGAGCTCGGCTCCCTGACAGCTCTGTTGTGAAATGCAACTCCTATTATGCTTTTTGCCACATGTGAAGTTACACAGGGACATGATGAAACGAATGCACAAACAGATAAAAGAGTAAAGAGTATATATCAAACAGATAGCCCCAGCAGTCAGAGATATATTGTTTTTTCTTTGTCCTCGCTCTTGTTTAAGTTTGGGGTTTTTTGCCATAACATTAAGCGATCTCCTTTGAATTCATCAGCACCCTGAGCAATTACAAAGAGATAAGCCCCTGAGCACTGCTCACCCCAAAAAGCCACATCTGTTCCAGTCACTCTGCAGCCACAAATGAGCAACAACACAATTATAACATAGCTCATAACAAGTGAAATTCAAAATGCTGCTTACATTGCTGCTTGCAGTGATAACAAAATTATGAGAGCAACAACAAACACTGAAACTGCTCAAGCAAAACAAGTAGAATACATGTTAGGCTTTTGTGGCAGCCACGTCCTAGTGCTTTCTCCAGGCTTTCTTCCTCCCTTGATGTAATTTTTCCCTTTGACCACATCTCACTTTACATCAAAAAAAAGTCATTCTTTCTTGTAAAATGTGCAAATTGGATGCATGTTATGAGATGAAGAAGGGTAGAGGTAACAAGAATCCTAAGCTGACAAATAAAAGAAGAACTGGGGAGTTAACCCAAATACTCTCCTCGCACATATTCAGAAATCTTTGAAGAGCTATGTGCGTATTGCAAGTTGCAGCAGGCCTGCAGGCAGCTTTAATTTGCATGAATGGCTGTAGCACAGAAGTGAAGGGCTGGATGACTGGATGACCTTGGCAGCATTCTGAGGGTCACTGAGATGCAGTTTCTTCAGTCGGGCTCAGAGGGGTTTCTTTGATGGGCTATATACTAGTGTTTTCTTCCAACAGATTTTTCTTTTCTTTCACAAACATAAATACAAATGCAGTAAAGTCATAGTATTCTCAGTTGAATTTTGCCTAGTTCAGAAATTTTAATATTTCTCTCCCTGAATATTATTTCACTGTATTCTATTAACTGAATTGTATCTTGAGATTTTAACAGCATTTCAGGGTACTTAGCAGGCCATTGCTACTCATCATGATGAGTAAGCTGAAACATAAGCTGAAACATAAGCTGTGTTTCTTACTAGATTTTGATTAATTATCCTAAAACCAGCATGCCCTTTTTCCTCCCACTTCTGAGATACAGCAGGAGAAAATGTGCAGGTAGTGTGCTTTAGGCAGCAAAAGTGGCAGCATCAACAGTTAGATACCTATTTTCTAATTAATTCAAACAGTTGATGCTCACTACCTCCTGATTAAGTCAGTTGCAATTTGGCTGAATATCATTAAACTGAACATAGTTCATAGGTCTCACCATGCTTTTACTACAGATAAAGAAATCAAGCCATACATGAAAATATCCTCCTAATAAAAAAATAAATAAAGATTTTAAAGTACTAAGGGCACAACATATGTCCCTAAAATTTATACACAAACTCACTAAGCTTCTATGAAGAAAACACCTGTATTCCTACGTTAAAAATGTGGAGTTAACCCTTTTTGTGTTGATTGTTCAAGTTTGCATTTAGATCAGTGTATCTCATGGCTAGGAGGATGGGTTGGATAAGTGCACGAGTCAATAAAGGTGATGAAATAATACAAGCTTAAATGCGAAACATATGTAGAGCTATTCCACAGCATATTCAACACTCATCTGAAAATACCTGAGCATAGCAAAGATGGGACGACAAGATGACAGGATGCAGAGAAAAAGGCCCTTCTTATACTGAATTCTGCCTAATTTTCCTGACCCAGCAATAATATTTCACAGGCTAATACACTCATTCTTGGTTTGTAGATTACTGCACCTCATACTTAGAAATGGAGACAAGCTTCTTAAAAAGATTCCATTTAGTACAAAACAGTAGAGTTTAACTGCACTACATTGTGCTTGGCAAAATGGATTGTCACGGACATGCCACTTTTGCATTCTCTTTGTGCTAGCTCCTTCTGAATTCAGAGTCCAGTTCAGGGTCTGTGTCCTGCTATTCATAGCCCTAGGAAATAATTCTTTTGTGTAAGGGGCCATTCGGTTTGAGTAATTTTAGACAGTTGAAAACCGCAAAACTAGACTTGACAAAAAACTAATAAAATGTAACAGGAAATCCTTGATCCATATTCATTGCTAAAAAAATCTCTAAAACTTGGAATGGGAAAAAAAATCCCTTCCTCATATCCATCAGAAGTAATTTTTTTTACTTTAGAAGTGACTGCAAAATATGCCTAAGTCTACCACAAAGGAGAACAGCAACGCTGTATCCCACAATGAAACAGTCAATGTGCTGTAATATTTATAAAAGAAAAATGAGTTAGAATTTCTCAGCACTTTGTGTAGGACTCAGCTTCAAATTAGAATATGTAAATGTAAGTGTCTAGTCTTGAGTATTGCATCTAAACTCTGATTATAGCCCTTGGGAAGCTGGTACAGCCAGTGGAGCCTGGAGAGAAAGTCCAACGCTATCCTGTTGATCATCATTTTGAAAAATCCACATGAGTAATTCTGTAACATATTCTCTTTAGCTCAGAAAATCCCCTAACAAACATAAAAGTGCTATTAATTTTGATAGATCTTCCCATCACAAATTAGAATTAGGCTGTTCATTAATCCTGCTATTTCTCAAAATCTTTCAGTTTTACAGCATATTTCACATAATATTTTCTCCCTAAAACTCCAGGTTTTGTATTCTCTTAATGCCATCAATGTCTTATAACTCTCTTTGAAAAAAACCCACCATAACTTAGGTATGAAAAACAACATGAAAGCACAAACAATACACAAAATAGAAGTGATAGAAAACTCAGTCATTATGCAAAGACTTGCCATCAGCTTTGGTAAAGTTTTCAAATATCAGTATTTGCAACTACCAGTGCTGGTCCTCTTGATCCCAAAAACTCCAGTTATCCAACATGTTCTGACCAGGAAAGCCCTTTGTATTTCTGAGATACTTTAGTTTACCTTCAAAGTCCAGCTAACACAGATACCTCCTCAGTATTGTCTGGTTTGAGAGCACAGCTGACCAATAATATTTTTTGTAATTACATGTATAAATTCTGATGACAGACCATTCCCTGGGTGATGTGGGAGAAACTGGAATATTTATTCTGAACATAAGTTACAGATTGTATCTAGCTCAGATTTCATGTTTGGCAAAACCTGGCAGCTTCTTTTCACCTACTCCTTTAAGACTGATGTTCTACCTTTGATTAGGAAGCACTTCAGCATACACAAGCCTTGCCATCTTTTAAAATTATTACTTCTTAAACTTTTTTACCATCTCATGCACTCCTCCATATTTTTTGGTTTATATTAATTTTTTTTCCCATTGTGGGTAGATAAAGAAGCAACTTTTTTTTTTTTTTAAATGTCTTTACAATGTTTTCTTTACCCATGTCTGCTTCATAAGGCAGTTAGGATTACCCTTGTTATTAAGTAGTTCTCTTCACAATAATCATGATTTGCAATGCTACTGCAATGTTTTCCAGAAAGAGAGAGACAAACAAAAAATTCTGAAATATTCTTTTTGAAACATTTTTAAACCAAACTTTTCAATTTTATTTTAATTACCTCCTGCCCAGATTTTTAACCAAGGTCAAAGTACCACTGAATGTTTAAAATGTCAAAAGATATTTTCAGTATTTTTCTCACAGAAGATGTGTTTTTTCTCTCTGATTTCAAGCAAACTTTATTGTTGAGAAACTTAGAATGATAGAATCATAGAATATTAAGGGTTGGAGTGGGACCTTAAAAATCATCTAGTCCCAACTCCCCCTGCAATGGACAGGGACAGTTCCCACTACACCAGGTTTCTCAAGGCCTTATAGAACTTGGCCTTGAACTTCATGGTATCTAGGCTGTACACTCTGAAAAGCTCTGCCTTCAGGTCTGTCCAAAATACTGCTTGGCTCATATGTCTTTTGTAAGAGGATCTGTCATGGAAAAAATCTCTGGATAGGTAAAAATCTCCTGACTTTCATATACTACTCAACTGATCCCTTGCTAAAACTGCAAAGTAAACAAAATAGTTTTGTTTGCTATTGTATTTGGTGGCTGCTATACCATCACGAGTGAACCACCTAATTATATAAGCAGCTATGATATTTCTGGGTCAGTTGACAATTGCATTTGGAGGCACAGGAGTCCCAAGGAGTATCTGAAAGCCATAACTGGCAAAAGCTACATCTGCAGTATTTCTCTATTTATCTTAAGGGGCAATGATTCAGTCATTCAACATTTGTCCACCAAAGGCCAAGTCATTACTTTAAGCCTCTGGACTTAATATGCAGATGTGATTTTGTTCCTTCGCAAACTAAGCCATATTTTTTTTCAGGCTATTCTCTACATTTATTACACAATAGAAAGGCTTTTTAGAAAACAAAATCAGAAATTCACAAATATATTAAAAAACCTTGCCCTTATAAAATACAAAAAAGTAAGAATAAGTATATAGTGCAATGAGGGAAAGCTTTCAATGTATATCTATTACCAAGCTGAACAGCTAAAATTCTTCCCTGTTTCCTCACAGATATTTCTAGTTCTTTCTTCAGATTTCTCATTTCCCACTGTTTAAATGAATTTTTTTTTAAATTTATTTGAGTACAATGTTCCTGATTTACAATATGGGAAGGGCCAGCTTTCACTCTAGTGTGAACAGTGCAGGATATCTGTCAACAAAAACAGCTGAGGAGAGTCTGTGATTTGCTGAATCTCAAGCTGGCCTTTGTCATGCTGCTCTTTCTGAAGCCACATTCTACTGCTACAGCCTAATCTTGTCCTCGATTTCTCCCTGTTAAGTAACAATGACAGGAATTTATGGCATCATAAGATATCAAAACCATAAGGATGGAAGATGAAATATTTCATGCAATTTTGCATTTGCAGCACAGTTTATTCCACTGTTCTTACTAGGTACAAACATGAAAACTCCATTAATTTGGATACAAATAATACAGTATTTACTCATCAATCTCAAAGTTTGCTTGCTTAAGGATTAAATTTAGTCCTTAAAATCAAAACAGAGAACCCCCTCCCTGCTTTCTGTCCATCACTAAAAGCTTTCAGTTGTAGCACTTGGAGTAAAGGGCACATAAAGCCCATAAATGAGTCAGACCCAACTGCCACTTTAATCAAACTTGTAGCACTTGGCTGTAAAACACTACGAGAAAAAGTAAGAAAAACTGAAATGCCCTTAAGGATAATTGCACAAGCCACGACTGCCATCATACAGAGAATAAATATTGGAAAAACAATAATCCAGAAAGGCTGATGCCAAGAGAATTAAATTAAATGCCCACGGAAGTTAATTACTGGGAAATAAAAAAAACTGTATTGGAAGGAGCAAAAGAGAAAATAGACAAATAAACCTGCTACCTACTAAACTTGATTCCAACTATTCCTTCTTCTATTCCCCACACAGTGTAAATTACAGTGGGTACTCTGACGGGAGCAGATTACTGCAAGTACTGCAAGAAGGGTAAAAATTTAGCCCATACTTTGTCTACTTTATTGAATTTCATCTGTGGCTGTTTATTGGAAATCATGGTGAGGACCCCAGTGTTCCAGATTAGAAAATGACAGAACTTTTCCATTTTTTTTTATCATTTCAACACTATTCTTTGGAGAAGCCAACCAGTGCACTGACACTCCTCTCTATAGGCAGTAAAGTGACAAAAGCAGTTGAGGCATTCATTTGGTGCTCATTCCTTCTCCATACAGGCAAAAACCATCCTGTTCTGGATTACAGGTATTTATTTAGCATTTTTCATAAAGACAAGACAAATCTAAGATGACATGAGAGCATTATCTAAGGAGAGGGTCAAAGAGTTTAGATCATCTGTACCTCAGCTGCAATTGATGCTTCCCCTGCTTTTGGAAGAAAGACACCTATTTTACAGCAGTACCTGGAAGCAGCCCAAGGAACAAAAAATGGGGTATGGGAGGTGAAGTGAGGCTGCCCAGAAGACTCTCACACACTGAGGAGTTAGTGTGTGAGACCCATGTTATAGGCTGTGCCCTCCAGTACCACACTGCATGGACAGCACGGCCTCAGGCCTGCGTTGGGTTATTTTTCCTTGGCTGCAGGATAAACTTACAGGACTGATTGTAACAGAGGAGGCTGCAGGCAGCTCACACTTGGTACTGGTGGTTACATCACTTGTGTGGCCTTGTCTTTGCCCTAAAGTGAACCTGCAAGCTCTTATGCAAAAGTCCATTTCTTCCATGGTAGAAGCTGTGAAGAGAGGAGCTTTCCTCCAAAAAAAAGGCCAGAAGACCAATAAAGAGTACAATGCTGGTGAACTTCTGTGTGTTGTGCCCTGGCTAGCAGTGCATCCTGTGACACTCTACACCTTGGAGTTCTCACATGGCAAGGACCATGAAGCTATCTATTGTCTTTTTCCTTACTCTGTTAGTCCAGTAAGTGGGATTCTCAGAAATACTTATAGAGCCTGAGACCATTTCTTACTGGGTTCATGATTAACACTGATACTAACAGAGTCTAACACAAATGTCATATAGACTTGGAGTTAAACTGCTCTAAACACTAAAACTCTTGCTACAGTTCTGGCAATATGATAGATCTCAGTGCAGTAGAAATATATTTTGTTCTCCTTTAAGAAGTCAGTTGTAAAATTGATATACATCTCACAAATTTAAAAACTTTCATTATAATTCCAATGCTCACTTGTTCTCAGAAGCATCTGAATTAAATATCAAAAAGGTTATTTCTTTGAGGTCCCATTTTAAAAGAATTGAATTTAAAAAATTCGGAGACCTGAAATGAGCTATAAATATTTACATAGAAAAACTTTAATTGCCTTTCACTAAAATGTTTCAGTGCAGCCCTATGCCTTCAAAACTATTGCAAGAAATACAATATTCTATCATGTTATTGAACACAGACTGTGTCACATGATCCATGATCCATGGATGGGAGTAGAGTGTAAGTCCCATGACTTGATATCAGCAAGGCACCCTTTGACACTGTCTCCTATAATATCACTACAGCCAAATATTCAAATGTGCACTAGATAAGGGGGTAAAAGGAAACTGACTGGAATGTTGGCTTCATAGGGTTGCAATTATAAGCACCAAGTTCAGCTCGATGCACCTCTGGGATTGACAGTAGGGTGAACACCCATTTGGGTGGGTCAGAGTTCACTCTTGAAATGTTTATGGGCAAACACAAAGACAGACTTGCAACACAGAATCATAGATTTCTAGAATGGTTTGAGTTGGCAGGGAGCTTCAAAGATCATCTACTTCAAATCCCCTACCATGGTCAGGGACACGTTTCACTAGATCAGGTTATTCAAAGGTCCCATCCAACCTGGCCTTGAACACTTCCATGGATGGGGCATCCATAACTTCCCTAGGCAACCTGTTCCAAAGAAATCTGTCATTTCTCTGGGAAATTTCTGTGGAGAACCAGCACATCTATCCACTCTCATCATATAATTTCATTATATCCAATCTTGAGCTATCCTCTTTCAGTTTAAAACCATTGTTCTTTGCCCTGCCTCTACAGGCCTTGGTAGAAAGACTTTCTCTATCTTTCTTACAAGACCCTTTTATATATTGAAAGGCTACAATAAGGTCTCCCCAGAGTCTTCTCCAAGCTGAACAACTTTCAATTCTCTCAGGTCTACTTCATAGGAAACATAGATGATTCAAACTTTATGTACAAATTCACCACGAGTGTGGGCAAACACAGATGTGCTGCGGAGATATACCTCTGGAGATACTAAAAACTAAGATGTTAAAGTCCCTGAGCAACTTGATATAATCTGTCTCCCTGGGTGGAAAAATAATGAATATGTAACATGCCTAAAACCTGAATCTTCCACATATTACAGTGCAACTGGAAAATGAATTTCCTTGTCATCCTGTGAATGGTTGAAATATCTCAAATGTATTTCATGGCTTTTAACAGAATGTAAAAGACAAAACATTTAAAATTTTAAGAAAACATTTTTTTTAATTTGGTCTAGGTCATTTGCTTATGACCTTTAAAAAAATTGTTTCACTAGGATTAGCTTATTTTTCAAAATGTCATTTGTTGGTGAAAAAAAAGTGAGGTCTTTCATTTTGAAAAGGTCAAAAAGCTTTGACCTTTTCAAAACTCTTATAAGAAAAAAACTGTCAAAAAAGTTTGTTTTGTGAATAGCTGAAAGTAGTTGTTACAACAAAACAAGTACAGACCCACTGCTTATGTTAAAAACTTTGTAGCATAGTTTTCAGTGAAGACACATGGTCTGACTAAAACATGTTGACTCTCACCTTTCTTCTGCCTGCTTAAAGCAAAATCCCATTTACCTTCATGAACAGCAGTAATCTACCAGGACACTACAACTACATCTCAGCAATTAACATAGTTTTACTTCCAACCACAATTGGAAATAACAATTAGTAATAAAAATGTATATAATTGTAAATATTTAAATACTTTTTAATATAGGTATAAAGAATTATTAGGTATAAAGAAAAGAAACTAAAAAGTTTCTTGCTCCACCACAGTGAGCATTGCCATCTGACTTACAATGTTTTTCTCAGCCTGTCAGAATTGCAGCACCTCTGGGCATGACATTTCTCTTGGATGAATGTCTCCTCCACAGTTTGTTAGACATTGCATACTGATGCATTGTTTCCCCAAAGGTGACATCCGTACAAGAGGCGTTATCTTTTTCATGTTGTCAGAAACACTGTCCAGCTTTTATTTTAAGCAATCTTCTTCTCTTATATTTCATTTTATTGTTCCCCTTCATTTCACAGAGTATTTATTTTAAGATTATTTTGGACATTTATTGGCCCCTTCTGCTACTTACATAAAATTTCATATATTTTCTCATTCTGAAACCAGAGGAACAAATTCTCCACATTTTAACTAATTAATCTTTTTTTAAAATTTTTTTAAGGTCATTTTGCTGTTTTCTCAAAAATAGTCTACAGCAACTTACTAGTTCATGTGTCATACTACTAAGTAACTTTGATTGTGGTAGACTGCAAAGTACTGAAACATTCTAAACACCCATATTCTGTTCCAGGTTGCTAATTCCATTTCTGAGTTACAGGTTCATAAGGAAATAAAAGGAATCAATATTTAAGTAATTTCATTCCAGTTTGCAAACTTCGTCTGTGAAGATGAACTTTTGTTCACTTGTACACTTTCCAATTCATTTGAAAGTCACTGAACTATTCACAGGCCCACTGCCTACATTGTTTTGGACTGCAATATCAGGATTTAAAATTGTAAAGGATTGTCATATAAGAAATGCATTCTCGAGAACTTCTTTGAAAAGAACTGGCAAAGGTTTAGCAATGTTACATCGAAAACTATCAAACAGCATGAATCACTTGTAAGAGGACAGAAGGGCCATTTGCTGGCTCACTGCAGACTGTATTAAGAGAAATGAAGAATTTGAATTCCCTGCACCTTCATATAGCAAGAAGGAAGAGCCTGTAGGACAGCAATTCAAAATACCTAAAGTTAAAGTGCATATGATGTGAATACCTTTTATTTGCTTAGCAAGCAAAGGCATTACCTTTGGACCAGAGGTATCCATAACAGACAAGTACAGTCTAAATTGTCCAGAATAATAAGATCAGATACAAAGGATCAGATATATTCATAACCAACAAGTACAAGCTTAAATTGTCCAGAATAGCAAAATCCAAATGGGGTAAATCTGGCAAAAATGTCCAATGTCAAAACTGCAAATGGTTGTCACACTTATTTCTCTACCTTGCTGCCAATATTCCATGGTTTTGATTTACAACTGTCCAGCAGTATCCCTCACCTGAGCAAAAGCTGTCAATTCTATCACACTGCTATATATAATTATAGTGGTATAGTTACTGTCTGACAAACAACAGACCTTTGTGTCTGCAGGCTGTGACAGGGAAACATAAGAAGAGCTACAGGTGGATGCAGGGCTGGAACACAGGGGTCTTCAGAACACCTCCTGGGAAAGATCTACTCCCTGAGGCACCCTAGCCTGTCCCTCCTGCAGCACGGGTACTCCTCACCTTGTCACACAGAAGGGCCATCACACCAGCACAGAGAAAGGGTAGATATTCACAAGTCTAGTTGTATGATAATTTTAAGAGTATTATTCCTAGTAGAGTTGCACTGTGTTACTTGGGTACTGAACACACTTGATTCTAGTTGGAAAAAAATCTCTGTTTGGGGCATTTCAATGTGAATGTTCTCTTTCCACTTAGGCTAACAATAAATTCTTGTCTCCACATATATGACATGTCCTTCTGACTATGAAAAGATTTTGAGCTGAAAAACAATTAATTAATTGATGCAAATTTTTATTTTTCTTTTTTTTTCTTCTCTTTTTTTTTTTTTTTTTTGTCTTAGCATACACTAGTTCTGAATGATGTAGCTATGCAGCACCCAAAACAGCAAATCACCTCTCTAATGGTTTTCTGAGGAAAACAAGCAAGCACAAACAAGCAAAGCCATCAAATGCACCGAGTGGGAATTCTGCAGATGTATTACAGCCTCTTTAAAGTCTCTCCCTTTGTATGAGATTTTTAACAATATTAGCTGTAATATTAACTGCCATGGAAACTGCGACTGTTGCTGCAGTGACATCAGCAGTGGTCAAAATGGTGCTTCAGACAGAGAAATGCAAACACAAGCAGTATTCTGCCACTCAGGGTTTTGCTCTGTTTTGTTTTTCTTGCAGAAATATATCACATGGCTCTGAGATGTTTCAGACTGGCAGAAATCAGCCACCAGTCACCAGCTGTCAGGGACTTGGCACGCTGCTCTCTGGCTACAGATAAAACTGCTTGCAGATCAGTCCATGGGGGACAGCAGCAGCATGCACAGACCAAAACTCAGCACAGCACCTCCTTTTTATTGGAGTATCTCAGGGTGTCCTGACCCCACCTGGAGTGCTGCATCCAGGTCCTCAGCACAAGAAAGATGTGGATCTGTTGTAGCAGGTCCAAAGAAGGGTCATGAAGAATATCCAAAGAGTGGAGCAACTATCCTACAAAGACAGGCTGAGAAAGATGAGTTTGTTCAGCTTGGAGTAGAGAACACTTTGGGGAGACCTTATTATGGTTTTCCTGTACCCTAGGAGAGCTTATAAAAAGGAGGGAGAGCAACTCTTTATACAGGCAGATAGCGATGGGAAAAGGGGAAATGGTTCTAAACCGAAGAGGGCAGGTTTAAATTAGATATTAGGAAGAAATTTCTTGGAGGGTGGTGAGACTTTGGAACAGGTTTCCCAGAGAGGTTGTGGGTGCCCCATCCCTGAAAGTGTTCAAAGCCAGGTTGGATGGGGCTTTGAGCAACTCAGTCTAGTGAGAGGCATCCCTACCCATAACAGGGATCTAGGAACTAGATAATCTTTAAGGTCACTTCCACGCTAACCAGTCTATGATTCTAGGATTTTATGAATTTGCATTGTATTTGCACTCACTGTTGCTTCTCTCTTCCTCCCTCCCCACATTCCAAGGAACAACTTGGAATACATTGAACCCTGCTGCCACCAGGGCTGAAAAGCCAGACCTCACTTACAAGCTGGGCCCACCTGTTTATTGCTTCTATCCTATAAGTAACAGTGGCAAAAGGAAAAAGATCACTACACAGCTCATTTCAGCTACACAAACAGAAATTAACATCAATAATCTGACTACAGCTCATCTGTTCAAGGTAAATAATTCAGCCTTTGCCTTCATCTAGATATCTGGAAACAGGAACTAAGAGTTGTAAGAGGGCAAGGAGATTTTTTAACCTTTTTTTGTGTGTGTGTGTGTGTTTTATGCCATAATTTCAATAGGTAGGTAGAAGTAAAAACTCAGTTTAAAAAGAAAAGATACACATCACAAATTCCAACCTGCTTTTTGTGACTGAGACCAAGGATAACATTTGCCATTTGCCCTCTTTTTTTTCCCCAAAAAATAGCTGAAGTGCATCTTCCAGCTGGGGTTTTAACGCTATGCAGGAGGCCTGATTTGCAACAGCTGCTCTCTCCTCCCAGCCCTCCCAGCAGGAATGGTCATTCTATAACCAGTGAGCTATAACTCCACAAATCATGCATGAAGGTTGTTCTTGCCATAGTGCTGGCAGGAGGCAGGATGCCACAGAAGCCTGGTTAACATTTCTCAGGAACACTCTTAACCTGGTGCTACCTCAGAGTCCCTGCCTGCACCAGAAGAGGAAGGAAAGACAAGAGAGGTTTTCAAATCCAGTGAGCGGCTAAGCATCGAACAGAAAGCCTAAGATAAGGTCGAGGATTTACTGCTGCTGGAGTTTCAGTGAAGGCAGATGGAAGTGGGGATCTCATTGGATGCTCATTTCCTCTAAGTCATGGCCTCAATGCAGCCCACAGAAGCTATACAGGGGTTTCTGAAAAATCAACCTAACTGAATTATCAGTATTGCACGTTTCTCAAGAAAGGGCAGCTTAAAAAAATGTAACATCTGACTTTTCTTGGTAAGCAATGGGGGAACGATCCAATTTACAAATATATAGGAATAAAATTTACTTCTGGGACAAGCAAAATTAAATTGAAATATGTTCCAAATGTTACTTTTGTCACTAATTCCATCTGTTCTACAAATTAAATCCTGTGCTGGGAATACCATAAAAAACTGAACAGGGTTCAAACCATCAGAAGCTAATTAAAAGAAGTACTTTTTAAGCACATCTTTTACAAACACTCTATATTTATGAAGTTGCTATAAACCAAAACAAATGAACATGAGATGTTCATGACATGGAATCAATCCCCAGCTACTTTATGAATCAGCAAAACAAAAATAAATGGAAGTCATATATCAAACAATTAATATAATCTAACACGTATTGTTTTCTTTCTGTTTATTTGGTAGAATAAAATTAATTTCATTATTTTCACTAATTTTTCAGTCTGCTCTTATATAAAGATTCACTAGCTGGTTTAGTGTACTGTTTTTGAAAGCACAATATATCCTATGACTGACAGGATGACAGAAGAGGTTTGACCTGACTACCACTTTCATAATGAAGCTTCTCTACACACAGAAAAATATAATTGAAGAGTTGTATTACTTCTTTTGAAAGGAATCTTCCGTACTTTGAAACAGTGACCCCAGTAGACTTTTTTTTTTTCCCCAAGACTACACACCTACAAGGACAAAAAGGAAAGAAGCTATTTGAAAGAAATTATTTTCATGTTGTAAGATGGCTGTTTTGTCAGAACACTGAACCAGGGATGTTTCATGAAGCTAAAGAAATAGGATTAACTTTTCAAAGTAAAAAAACTCTCTATACTAAAAAGACAATAGAAAACAATTCTTACTTTGAGAGGACTATAAACATTGCCTTGTTTGCTGGCTGAATTCTGATTGTTACTGTAATATATGCTAAAACATATTTTATAAGCAACATTATATCTTTATAAGTCAAAATTACTACATGCCTTTTCAAAATTCATTTTAATTTGTAGTTAAATTCTTAATAATAGAATTAGCTGAAGTCAATGGCTCTTTCTTAAACTATAAAACTGATGAAAAACTGATGCTTTCTTTGAATAGCTACAACAAGAAATCTTTGAATAGCTATAATCTAAGAAATTATTTCTTAGATTGTACAAATGCATTCAAAATCAATGCATTTTTGGTATATGCAAGTAATTAATCATTGTACGTAATTAAAACTAATGCAAAACCTCTATTAAATACAATCCGCTTAAAATATGTTGAACCAAATTACATTGGGAAAATGTGTGCTAAGTTATCAATTGCCATGTTTTCCTCCAGCATTTCTTTAATTTTCCTTACTGAGATTAGGTCTACCTAGCTCAAGAATCATCTTTTTAATATCCTAAGATTTAAGCTATTATATTGCTCAAATACCATGGGAGGAATGAACCACACAAACAAAAAGTATGTTATTGCATGAGTAACACAGTAAGTAACAGTAAGAACATTTTCTCTTTAAAAACACATTCTATATATTTAAGTTATATATAAGCTATATAAGGTACCATGTTATAAAAAATAAAGCCTTAAAATTAAACAGTACAGGTAATTGCTGAAAATCATATGTCCTCAAAAAGAAACAAAAAAGGTTTTGCAAAATGATATTTTTGAAAACAGTTGTTGTAACTTTGTTCTATGAGTAATGACCTAAGGTCCATCAAATGGTTTTGGCTTTAAGGTCATCTCCTAAAAGATTCGCTCACTTCCTACACAGAAAAACTTCCACTAAATTTAATGGAATTTGCATGGGTAAGGACCCTTAATATTCCTGCATTAGTATATTATGCCCCATTTGATAAGTGAGAAAGTAATGACACAGAAAATGGTAATAATTTTGTTTGGTCTACTCACTCCTAAATGGCTGAAAATATCTTCCATTTTAAATCATATTTGTGATAAAACCTGCGTCTTTAGAACTATATTTTGACCAGTATTAAAAAGGAAAATAAAGCAGACAAGGTTACAACTTCATTTTGGTTTTAGGCTTGTCTTGTAGGCTTGTATATGATGTCTTCAATTATAATGAGAAAATCATGGGTCCTCCAGATAAAGCTTTCATAGCAAAGTAAGAGCTCTAAGTTCTCCTTATTTAAAGAAGCAGTAGGAAAATACCAGCTCAACCAAAACACGAAACATCAATCACCTTGGCAGAGCCATGACCACCACCTAGATGACAGAATGATGCAGCACAGTTCTCACGACAAAAAAAACCCTATGCTGTTTACTATCAAGGTTTATTACTGAGGCAAATCAAGACTGAACTCTTCTATAATAATCATAATGTTAAAGTTCCATCTACAGTTTGTATTTCTAAACTCTGGAAGAAGGACATTCATAATGGAATGTGTATTAGAAGGCATATAAGAAAGAGTCTTTCATATAGATATGATTTTTTCCTTTCTTTCTTCCTTTACAACATTTGTTTGCTTAAGTTGCCTAGACATTTTGACCTCCTGAGAAGACAGCAGTTCCTTAATTGTCTAAGCATTTATTGTTGCAGTTTTTCAGCAAGCATCTAATTTAGCAGTCAGGATGAAAAAGTGAAAAGAGTATTCAATATGTCTTTGCATAGGATTTCTGTGACAGATCTATTACCTCTCATTCTATTGCCTTCAGCAGAAAACTGCTTTCCTGTGGTCACTTTGTAAACTTTTTTCTGTGAGTAAATCAAAGTGGTGCTAAGAAAATGACTGAAGAAGTTTAATTACCTACTGCTGATGCACAATACATTAAAAAGAAGATTTTCAGAACAATTCTGCACACTTGGGATGCAAGAGATGAGGGGCTTTTGTCCAAAGTCTATAGTAAAAAGATTTGTATTGCACTGATTAAAATAGAGAAAAAGAAATATAAAATGGGTTTAGAAACATTATAGGGTATTTTTTCTTCTCTAGGTATTATACAGATTTTACTATATAAAGAGAAAAGGCAGATATTGAAAAATACTGGCATTTACACTACTACTTACACAATACAGTAATTTCATCATAGATATTTAAACCTAAAGTAATTGAATTCTGGTTCATTCAAGTGACTGAAAGGTCTTCTCAGATTGCAGACCTTCTATCACACTACTGGAGTTTTTTCTTGAACCAACAGATCTTTAATTCCTTTTTGTAAAATGCAACAGCTTCATCAGAAGGGGTGCTGAACACACAGTTCAGCCCCATCCCAGACACACGTATACCTGATCATTAGGCCATTCTCCTCAAATATGGAGCATGTTTTTGAATTCCTTTGACACTGGAACAAGCTAAACATTACACTATTGAAGAAAAATGGGAAGTCATAAGGTTAGCTCCCAGAAAGAAGGTATTAAGACCATTTATTTATGTATTTGTGTATTTAATGTATTGAAGAAACACTTAGGTCAGGAAACGACTCAGGACTGAAATCCCCAGAGCATGATAATGCTTCCCAGTAGTGCTGAGTAAGGTGCTTAAATCTCCAAGAGACACCTAATTTAAGATGTATTTCTCTGTTCAGCATTTCCTACTGGCTAACTCAGTCTCCACGCTCAGCATGATGCTTTTTCTAAACCCTTTTCTGAGACACCAAGCTCTGATACAGTCTACAGGAATTTTTTGTATTATAGTAGTGTAGATTTAGGTATCAGCAGGTTACAACTAAGGTGCTACAGAGCTACACAGCTGTGTCTCATCCCTTTGTGGCTCCACAATCTTACAAAACTCCTTAAATTTTGGTTTTTCATCTGATATAAACTTGTTCGACTATATCAAGAGAACTGTATCAATTCAGATGAGTGAAAGGCTAGTCCTGACCATGCATTAGAAATACGAGCTTATATCAGTCATAATTAGCACTCAGTAACAATCCATATATGAAAGAGAAGCCAAAGTGATTATTGCCCGAAAACTGACATAAGAATCCTAATTTCTATTCAGACAACCTTAAATAGTGGGCAAAATGAACACCAACTTGATGATATGGCTGTTTTCTAGATTACAATTTGTGTACAGGGCATAACCAAGACCTGACGAGTGATTTGTACAGCTTACCTCTTAGCCCAAAGGGAAGAGGCACTCTGTGAGAACAGCTCAGCTGGTAGTTGTCCTGTTACAGAATGACAAGTGATCTGATTGTGATACACAGTGTAAGTGCTTTGTTCTCATTAAAAATGAACATGCTGTGGGAGACTTTTACCACTTACTCTACAGGTACCCACTGTGAAAAGCTAAGATATAATGAATATGTAATTTGGATATGTCTTTTATGAAAGAATCCAAAGAATCCAAAATAAAACTTGGGAAGAGCCCCTACAGTTAGATATAATTTTGTCTGTTCTACCTACAGTTTAAATGAGGTGATTTTCTGTCCCTGAGCTGTAACACCCTTTCTTCCAAACCCTTATGGGATTGCCATGTCATACCGTGGTATGTGGTCCTACAATAAGATAGACAAAATATGTGTTACATGTTATAGCTGGAATCCTGTCTCTGCCACAAGAAAATTACAAAATCTATGCACACATCATATAACGTACATAGCATTTCCATGGAACATTTTTATTTTATCCTTGGCTATCTTATCTGAAGTCTGTTTGTTGGGGTGATGCCTGATAGTCTAATCATCTGGGCAGGTCGTACAAATACTCTGTTTTAGGGAAAACAGCAGCACTGACACAGATTTTCTTCTTTTTTTTTTTCCCCAGCCTAGAATACTAACACTCCAACGTACAACAAAAATAAAACAAAAAATGGCACCACACTTCAACTAAAATGCAAAAATGGACAACAATATTGCTTATAAAATGACAGGCTGGAAATCTTGTGATCATGGAATATTCCAGCTTCAGCTTTAATTATACCATAGTTACAGTATTAAAAATGGTAATAAATGGAACTTTTAGTCTGTGAAAGACATTATTATAAACACTATAAAACTTCCCAATGGTTTTTATGTGTTCGAGATGTCTGCAGTTGTATGTTTGAAAACTAAGGCATCTGAAACATTATAGAATAACAAAGGAGAGCAAATAGTATTTCGTGGGGTTTTTTTAAACAATCCTGTTTTTGTAAGTGTCATACATGAAACATACAGAATGTGAAAAGTCCCAGAGTTGTCAGAAGTCTCTGAGTTACATATGGATTCCTTGGTCATTAGTTCTGTAGCCACTTCCACTCAATTATACACACCCATCAAACTTGCTATCTGACAAAATGCACACAGTTATCTACAACCTTGCATCAAATCTGAAGCATAGCAGAAGGCTTGAGCATATTTAGAGCAAGTGGCAACATGCCATAATGCTATCACATTTTTCCAGGATCAACAACATTAATTTTCACTTCTCAAAAGGTCAGAGAAATAATTCTTCTTTTATTTTCAATCACTGAACAATGTATTTGGACAGTGTTGAAATAGAGTCAATTAAAACATTTTTATGCTCTCTGCTACACTTGAAATTAAACAATTTTAAAAGAAAGTAAAAGTTATTAAATCAGCCAGATTGTCTCCTTCATGGAGCATAAAGCAAAAGTAAAAAGCAGAGCAAATCTGAGACAGAACTAATCAGACACACTAAGAAAAAATTAGTTTTTGTTCTATGTTCAGTGGATATATCTTTATTTGGAAAGTTAATAGGCTCTATCATGAACAGTTCACTGCATTTAATTGTTTTTAAACACTCCAAAAGCACCTACACTCAACAAAGTAGAAAGGTACTGGAAAACCCATGGATTTTAGTACAGGAGCCACTAAAGAAGGCTTTTAGGACAAATTCCCTAATCTGTCCTAAAGATTTCATCTATTGATATGTTCTATTTCCTTATGAACCAAAACATACAGAATGCAGTTCTAAAAACTCTGCAGCAAGTTCTAACTCTTCAAAATGGTTTACCAGTAGTGTGGAGGTGGCAGATGTCCTACCCTGCCTGTTTTCTATGTGCAGTGGTGTAGCACTTTTGGGCTGGACTCAGGTACTACTTCTTTCAGGTCTAATAGTCACAATTCCACTTTGCCCGCATCTTAAATGATCACACAGGTAAAGAAAATGTGTATTCTGAATCTGAGTAAAATTACATAGCATTTATGTCGTACTGCAGTAAAGCTGATTTCAAGCATTATACCAGACCACAAATACATATGAAGTGTTACATGATGTCTGGTCAACTTCATTAGTTGAACAATAACCACTACTAATTTTATGTATCTGGAACCCAGCCAACACTCAAGCAACCTCAAGTAGGAAGGGAATAAAGGAGTCTCCTCTTTTTCTCAGGCCTCTGCAAATGCAATACAGAATTGCAGCAGTCCTAGCCAGCACACAAGGGAGTATACGGATTGCTGCCAAGTTCTCTACTCAAGAGCAAAATACAAACCAGAAAAGATAAAGAAATGTGGAACAATAACCTGCCATGCGCTTGCACTGATAGCCACTAGCCTGCCCTGCTAGAGATCACTGCTACATGCCTCCCCTTTGAAGGGAAGTTACACTGCTACCATGCAAAATGTCTTCTTGAGTCAAAATACAGCAGCGCTGTAAATTTAGCTCATGATGATTTATGGGAGTCTTTCCAAAAGAAATTAATGGTTTTACAGCTGGGAAGAACTTTCAATTGCTCACAAGTGCAAACCTCAAAAGCATAGCTCTCACTGAGGTGCCCAGTGCCACTGAAGGACATGTGAACCTCACTAATTAGAAGTGTAGTTAGTATGGGTACCTTTAATCTATCTCCACATACTCACATGTTAAAGGGAACAGTAGGATTTTTCCTGAAAATTAAAAACTAATGTTAAGAAGGCTTTCAAAATTAGTTAGAAGTCCATAGGTAACTAAAATGCTGTTTATGAATGACTAGGTGAAAATGCTTATCTTTATGGTTAAAATACATACACATTACAAAACATTCAAATGCATGACGTAAAACGGAAGCACCACCAGTTTGAATAAGGATGAGGAAATGGCAAATTTGGCATTAGTGATCCTTGCACAGGATCGATCAACAGTGTCACTAGGCACTATATGAGTATAAGCTCAGTCAATAACTTCAGTCTTTGAAAATACTTTACCCATTTATCAAGAGTTTGGATCCAATATTCTTCATTAAGGAACTGTTATGAATATGTTATCTTGATATTATCTTCTGTAAAACTGTATTTTTTTATATTCATATTTTAAAAACCTGTATTTTTTATATTTCATATCCTAAGACACCAGTAATATGAACTGTATAAAAAATTCTATTTACCATTGCAGATTTAATATGCTCAGCTACTCTTCATGAGACATACACTATTAGAATTCAGAGGTCAGAAAACTTATTATTAAGATGAATAATAGAAAAAAAGGTTTGACAGTATATTATTTTATCTCAGTATATAATTTGCAAGTGTATACGATCTCATCATCCATATAACTGCAGTTATTTTTAATCATGAAGATCAAGGATTAATCTCTGATATTCTTTCATCACATAAGCTTTTATCATATGTTAATAATATAACTTTATGTAATGTTAGATGTTGCAACTCATCAAGCAGTGGAAAGATTAAAGCAAGAAATAAAAACATATGTAGGCCACACTGAAAAAAATAGATGGAAATAATTAGAAACTAGGAAAGTAAACAGACACAAAATGCTAAGAACAAACGAATGCCATCAAAAGAAATTTAAACATAAACATGAAAATCTGTCACACACAAAATTAGAATACCCCTAGAGAGCACACATTCTTAATGACTTCATAACAAAATAATCATTTTAATTATTAGTTGAGGAGGTCCTTTACATTGGTTGGCAAATGTACAAAATTATCCTTTAAATAAAACCCCAACCTGATGTAAGCAGGGTTTATTAAAAAGTGCAACACAACAATATGTTCCTTAGGGGAAGAGGCTTTGTAAATTCCTAAACTGATGAAGATAATGGAAGCTTTTGAATGAAGAAAGAAAACGAGAATACAGTATAAATGTGATGATTAAATATCAGATGTGATGAGAAAACTGAAATGTGTTTGAAGTAGCTCCTAATCATACCCTTCTCTAGAAGCTAATCAGATGAAAAAAACTTACCTAATTTTACTACGTAAGTAAATTCTGGTGGAACCATTTCACATGTATTTGTTATTGAAACACTAAATATAAGAACAAGAGTACATCTAATGGAAATACTGCAAATTTTAGAGTATCTCAGTGAATGCTAACTGTGTGTGTCTACAAAAGGGCTTTCTATTCCAGAAGGAGAAGGTTTCTGTCGCTGTCTGTCAGCAAGCGGCAACTGTCAAACAGAGAGAGCCCTTACCTTTTTTTTTTTCCCTGAAGATGGCAATCAAAAGAGAAGATGTAACCTCCTATTGTGAATTACAAGCATGATGCCTTGTGTTCCTGCAATTCCCCTGCTGTCTGGAGATTATCGTGGCACTGCAACATCTCATAATGTTTGATACTCTCCCTAACCCTCAGCCCCTTAAAAAATTTGAGAGGAACAAATACAGAAGGAACAAACACCCTCTCTGCAGCCTCACACCATCACAGTCTGTCACATCAGGAGCGTGAAATCATAGTTTCATAGGAAGGGGTGAGACTCTGCAAAGGACCCAAAAGAGGAACACAGGGCTGTACAAGTCGGGAGCTTGCATGCATTTGACACATTCAGCTGCTCGAAACACATCACGCTGTTCACCTCTGGAGCACTGACAGAGAGAGGATGATGATATTGTGGCAGGTAGGATCTTTCTGTCTGCTTACTTTTGTGAATGGACAGTGGCATGCTCTGCCTTAGTAAAACAGTCCTCAGAACCTGAAGGAATCAAGGGAAAAGCAGCAAAAGCATGATCATGACTTTGAAAGTAATGCCAGATGATCTGACAATAAACAGGTCACTGCATGTCTAACAGCTTGGTGTTTCCTTGAGATAAAGTATCAGAGAGTAGGACAAAGTTTCTGGGACGTGTGTAATCATCCCTTTAGTCCAATATTCAGAATGAAAATGTCAGAAGCTTGCAATAGTCACATCTTCCTTGTCCCCTCCAAGCAGCAGTTAGCCAAAGCACTTACGCATAAAGGCGCCTTTTTTTTTTTCTTTTTTTTGGTGGTGGTGGTGGTAACCCTTACTATAAGTACAGATTTGGAGGGGATTTTTTTCTGTTCTGAGCAGATACAGATCAGATCTAGAATGCAATAAACTAAACTAGAATTTAATAGACTCATAGCATCATTCCATACAATCATAGCATCATCTGAGTTACAAAAGACCTCTAAGATTACTGAGTGTAACCTTTAAGTTAGCACTGCAAAGTCCAACATTAAACCATGTCCCTGAGTGTGACATCCATATGTCTTTAAATGCCTTCAGGGATGGTGACTGAACCACTTCCCTGTGCAGCCTGTTCCAGTGTTTTACAAGCTTTTCATTAATCATTTTTTCCAGTATCTAATTTTCACCTCCCCTGATTCAACTTGAAACCATTTCCTAATGCTTGTAACCTGGGAGAGCGACTGACCTCCATCTCGCTACAACCTCCTTCCATGTAGTTGTAGAGAGCAATAAGGTGTCCCCTGAGCACAGTGTTCAAGTCTTCAGATTACTCCTCCCAAAGTGCATATTCATGTGTCAACTAACTGTCAAAGTTATTTTTGAATAAGTATTTTGAATAAGTATTCAACTAGTTTGGTTCTCTCTTCCTGACTAAGCCAAGTTATTGTGTCACCTGAGCCCGGAATGGAACCACACATTTGACACAATGGCTTCATTTGAATGGCTGAGAAAATTGTATTATATATGTACAGCCTTAACTACCAGTGTTCAAGCCTCCAATCACAAACCATTCCTCAAGCTGGTAGACAGAGGTTTGTAACCAAATCTTGCATTACAGAGAATATCTCTACATTTTGAACTAGAAGGCACATTTTTAAATTCCAAGTAATTATTGCATGTTTGCTTCCCAAAGCTATTAATTCCCCATTTTCTCCTTGGTAAATTAAAAAAAACCAAAACTATAGCACAGATTCATCATCACTCTCACATCAGCATGATGTCTTTCTTCTCTCAACAGCAAGTATTTCAAAACTTTCCCACTGACCTTTCACTAAACCGTTTTGTAACCCACCTCCCAGTGTTGCTTTATCTTCCCCTGAGCTCTGGCGGAAGGACAAAGTTACTACACTCACAGGGTTTGCAGTTCATAAACGATTGGTTGCTCTGGCCATGTGTACAGTCAAAGGAAATTTACAGTAACAGCATTCCAGAAGTTAAAATACCCTAAATGGTGTCCATTGGGATACTCTGATTTTCTCATGCCTGACACTCAGGGAGTCCTTGTCACTAAATGACAATAATTGGTGTAGGTGGTCTCTCTCTCTCCTGCCTAGAAGGAGCTCTTAATTCATCTTTCTTGTCCTACATTGACAAGTTCTATAATAAATTAGTCTTGTCTTTATTATTCATTCAGTGATTCAACAGCTGATGAGTTGAGACTTACAAGGTAAGTTAGAGAAAAGAAACTTTCATTTTCGATAATGCACCTAATAAAACATATGTTTTGCATTATCTGTAAGCTTCCCATGCTCACTGAGGAATATAAACCTGGTAAATTCATTTGGGGAGTCTCGTGGAGATAACCCATCACATAAGGTTACATACAATTCATCCCTTATCCTTTCCCGATCTCTAACAAATGGGCTGATGATCTCAAAGTGTTGTACAGCCCACTGCTCACTCATACTTCTTCACCCTTCCTTTTCTGTCTACCTATTTTTCTGACAGATTGGCCTTACATTAGGCTTTGCCACTCACCTCACAACAGGAAAGCTAAAATCCTGTAGTCCTTACATAGCACATAAAGACAAGAAAATAAGTTCAGTAACAGTTAAAGGAGAACATATTTTTATTGTTTCTTTGATTTTACTTTACAGTCCAGGCAGCATAGTTTGCAGTCACATCAACACAGCCAACCTCCACAATGCCAAGACGGCAATCATGTTTAAATGGACCCATTGGCTACCTTAATGGAACCATCTTTTGTTTGCTCCTGTGTATAGAGAGATGCCTCTCCTCTCAGCTCTTAGGAAAAGCCCTAAAAATTCATCTGTTTTAATAGGTTACTTATGCTAAATAAAGATAGCAGATAATTAGGATTAGAGACTTCAATAGCGATTACTAATATCATAATACCAAGAATCTTTTTTTTTTATTTAATAATGGTATAGGTACACAATGTACTTTCAGATTAAATTTACTGTATATCCTGATTTGCTCTAGGCACAGTAATTACCTTGTAGATCACTCTTAACACAAATTGATTTTCTCAGTTTTCTAAGAGTGTGCTCAATCTCATTCCCAAATAAAACACTGTACTTAATCAGAAGGCAGAATTCAGAGGGAAAGCAAGCAAATGATAAATTAGCCAATGCTTTTGGAGAGACAGGAGAATGTGTAACTGCCATCAAAGGTAATCGGAGCATTTCACTCCCCTTAGGATTTTGGATACTAGTTATGAAAGCGTTTTAGTTGGGATTTCTCTCAGTGAAAAGATGTAAATCTGATTAGAAACAATGTCTCTTATAAGGAAATAGTAATCTCAGTTAATGTAGGCATTGCCAGTAAACCCTTCATGCTAAGTTATCATTTCTGGGGTTTTGTTGTTGTTTTTGTTTTCCTTTTTCCTCTCATGCTTCTGTCTATTTATTTATTTGATAGAAGCTTCTGTTGTGATAAAATCTAAAAGTATATACATCACCCAACTACAGCCTGTTCCTCTGTAGCTCTTTCAAATCTAGCAGCCACACACTAGGAAGAATTGCTAGGAATATCACAAAAGCCACTCAGTTTCTGGCATGGATTCAAGTCCTCTTCATACTTCCATTTATACTTCTACGAAAATTCAGACTATTTGCAACTCAACCTTTACCGAGATACTAATACTAAAATACCACCTTCTGCTACTCTGTCACTGCTAATAGGAATAAAAAGTTCCCCAATTAAACAGAGCTTTCTAATTAAGTCCACAGTATTATAAACTGCTACACTGCTTTTCCACAAGAGAAAATATAGGATTAAAAATTATCCTGGAACAGCCTACAGTAGTCTAAAGCTGATAAAGGGAAGAAAACAACAGTACAAAAAAAGTTTAAAATATTTCACATAACTGCATTTTATTCTGTAAAGAGGACACTATTAAAAACCCAGTGTCTACTAACAATTACTACAGTTGAGCATCTGATATATTACTGCTATGTCTTATTTCTTTAGTAATACAGAAAAAAAAAAAGCTGAATTTTTACAGAACCTGAGGAATCACAGTTTAAAGCTTAGATTATGTGAGACTGTCTTTTCAATGAATGGAAGTTAGTGACATCACCTAAATGAATCTTATACTAAATAGTCAGAACAATACATTTGATCAATGAACATCTTCTTTGTATGATTATAGCTTATCAAATTGGGTCCCATAACTAACATTCTAACCCCTCCCCAAATCTTCAATTAGGTTTGCTTAGTTTCTCTACAATCTTACCTCCTGAAAGGATTTTCAAGTAAAGTATACTGACAGTGCAGTTCTTCTATTGACTCTGGTGCTTTTAAAGAAAATTAAACTGTACCGAAACCTCCCAACTGCAGATGCTTTACTCTGAGTACATGGCAATTTATAAAAATTATTAGATGTAGTAGATGAAATAATTCACAGTACTCAAAAATCTGCATGCATTTTGTTATTTTCTCATAATTTATAGATTTATCAATGAGGTTTCTAAATGCACATTAAAGTCTGGCATTAATTTAACTACTAACTATTTTGATTTGGCATGTCTTAAAAGCTTCTTAAGAGGTAAAATGGCTCCTGTGAAAGTCACACCATTAGTCTCTATTGCTCTGATGAACAAGCAAGGCAGAAATATTCATCTGTCCTCCAAAATACCTTTCTCTAGTCCAGAATGACTGTTTTCTTTGATGACCAGGGCTGAGCACTGTGTGGCAATCAGGGACAGCTCAGCTCACAGTGACTGGTGAGGTTTCACCTCGCATTTTCATGGGGTCTCCACGCTGTTCAGCACTCGCATCCTGAACCTCTGGTTTACAGGAGTGGCACAGCATAAAATGCCATGATGGAAGCTGTGACAGTTCATCAGCTGACTGACAGGCAGTCCAGTATCTGTGCAGTGCAGGTGGCAAAAAGAGATGGAAGCAATAATGTCAACATCCATTAAGCTGTCCCCAGCTGTCATTCAGATCCTTAAGCAACCACTCAGCTGTCTGGATCATCCTGCACAGTATAGCCAGCATAAACTTGCCAATGTTCATGTTTATCCCAGGAAAACATAAAAGAACTTTTAAGCAGCCCCTCATCTAAAGTGCTCCTAGTTTCTCAGAAGTTAAATTCAGGAGTGGGGAGCAGGGATAATCTTCTGATGAATCAGGGGGCCATAGTAGTGACAGAAGTGACAGTGACAAAAGTCAAAAGCTCCACTAAGACACAGCTCTGCTCACCAAGCTCTTGAAGAGTATCTCTGCTGAATACATTAAAAAGCTTCACTTTTACACACAAGGCTGAGTGTATTTCATGATAGGGTTTTTGATACTTCTAGTAATATAGAGAATTTACTGAAAATGTCTTATTTTAATAGATAAACAAGAGAAAGAATATTGATTTAGGTATTAGGAAAATGTTTAAGTTTGTTATTAGCCAGTAAAGGGACAAAACAAAACCAGATTGGAATAAGCAATGAAATCAAGTCATCTCCCTAATTCTGGAGATCAGGTTGAAAAGGGGGCAGTTATGGTAATGCTTGTTCCCTAACAACTGAACCGATACTCAAGTAAGGTAAATTGCACCAAAATGGCATTTTAGGGTTAAAATGGGATTTTTTTTAACCTGTAAAGCAGTGCCACACTAAACTTCAACGGCATTTTACCCATCAGTTGCTGTTTTGTCATGACCTTATCCTCACCCAGTTGTGTCATGGATATTTTTGGTGAGCTGCTGACATGCTTGTCACATCATCTGATGAGGAGATAGACTCTCCTGATGAAGCACAAGCTACCAAAGCTGGTTTTGACTTCTTCCACTAATTTTCTAATTTTACATAGTTTTTTTCAGTATATGAGTTCTTGAAAGAGTGGTGGGGTTCTATTGTTGGTGGTGGTGTTTTATTTTTAATCAACATAAAAAACTAAATTGAATTTATGAACTTTTAAAATCTGGGAGATTTATTCCTGAATTTTTCTTGTTTAAAAAATTGATAATTCACTTTCCGTAAAACTTCAACATCCTGTACAAACTAGAAAATAATAACAATTTAATGATAGCATTGTTTTCATCAAGTAGGCTGGAAAGATTTCAGTTAACTGAAAGAGGGATGTTTTCAGTCCTTTTTATAAATTTAGTGGAATGGTTTGTAAATACCACTAAAAATGCTGTAAATATTATTCTTTTATAATAAAAAATTAATAAAGAAAAGAGAAAATCACAGCAACTTTAATAACTAGTTATGTTATGTAAAAATTATAGGTGAGACTTAGGAGAAAAGCACTTGTTACCTCATTTATACATGGCAGCAGATGAAAGCCACTATATTAACTTTTTTTGTTGACTAGATTTTTTGGGTTTTTTTTTCCCTGAGATTCTGTCATTATTCCTGTTTGGATTGGCTTGGTCAGACTTCTTTAACGATGACAAAGAGGATAGATACAGTCTGAAAGTATAAAGTGGTTATTTATTGCCTAATAATCACCAAAGATAGATCAGATTTAATATGTCAGCAGATTAAGCCTTAATATGCTCCCCACATTCAGTAAAAAACCCCAACAGTCTTTGCTGGCATGACAGGCACCAGGAACAAAATCTGGTCTCAGCTGGTCTCAAGAAACGAATCTTTAATATTGTTTCATTGCATCATCCATCCCATCCAGTCCCCACCAGTGATATTCACTGGCCATCAGACTGATGACACAATTTCTTGATTTTCCACTCACTGCCATGGACAGAGACATCTTCCCCTAGACCAGGTTGCTCAGGGCTCTATCCAACCTGGCCTTGAGCACTCCCAGGGATAAGGCATCCATGACTTTTCTAGGAAACCTGTGCCAGTGTCTCACCACCCTCATGGTAAAGTCTGAAATCTAATCTAAACCTACCTTGTTTCAGTTAAAATCCCTCACCCCTTCTCCTATCATCACATGCCCTTCTAAAAAGTCCCTCTCCATCTCCCTTGTAGGCTCCCTTTAGGTACTTGGAGGTTGCTCTAAGGTCTCCCTGAAATCTTCTCCAGGCTGAACAGTCCCAACTCTCGTCTGAGGAGAGGTGTTCCAGCCCTCTGATCATTGTCATGGTCCTCATCTGGAATTGTTCCAACAGGTCCATGCCCTTATGTTGGGGCCCTCAGAGCTGAACAAGAACCTTCAAATGACAAGCTCTGTAAGTTGCTAGATACAGTAGTCCAAAACTATCTGTTCAAAACTACAGTTCAAAACTATTTGGTATTTGCAGTCATGGCTCAATGTCCAAATGGAGATCAATAGGTGTTTCAGTTGTCAGCATTGTTAACTGTCCTTACTAGAACAAGGTTCAGACATGATCAAGGCCCTAAGTTAGAGAAATTGTTTTGTATTTGGTATCACAAGTAGGAGCACTTAAAAATACCAATATTACCCTTCTTCCACTCCTCTAGCTCCCATGTATAAAAGAATCAATCCCAAACAGCTTACTTCAATAAAAAGGCTCAGTCAAACCCTCATCATAACCATGCCCAGGAATATCAGTGAAGCAAAGAATCATGTTTGATTATGTTTTGAATATCTATGCAGCCTGCTAAAAGATTTTCTTACAAATAGAAGTAAAAATGTAGTTTTTTAGTGAAAATGGAAAACCATCACACTGTTCTCAAGTTTCACTTTTGTTCACAGGAATCAATTAACTTTTTTGTGCTCATTACAGTCCAGGAAATTATATGCCCTGCTCCCAATTAGGTACTTGATGTATGTGGTTCATTACCTAAGGTCTTGTCTGTACGGATGGATGCAGACAGAACTCCATTCATACTCCATGTAGTCAGGCGTGAGCCCATTTTGGACCAGAAATAATTTAGTCACATCAGAAAAATGGCATATTCCAGCAAAAGGGCTTTACAAAAAGGCACAGAAATTCACTTACATGGGTACATTGGTTTTGAATCAGAGCTGGCTCTTATCCAGAAAGTTCAGAGTCTAACTAGAGGAGCTCAGGTTCCCCTCATCCCTTCATGTGCATGTGCCTGCAATCACATTGCGTTGCTTCTGCTCTCTGACAGTAGAACTGTATTTTTTTTCCACATGAGAGCAACTGGGGTACAATAAAACTCTAGTGCAGAGGGTCACTAAACATTCTATACACTAATAGCTTCTAAATTATGGTATAATTTACTTAACTGAACATGGGAATTAACTTCAAAAGCTTCAGCAAAAACATAAATTGCAGTGTATTCAGGGTTGTAAAACTGTTAATAAATAAGTCATCTATTAATTATTACCTATCAGTAGGATACTATGACAAACAGATACCCATTACATGAAAACAGACAACTAATAAGGATATTGCTCCTCTTTTAAAGTTCAAATTACATTATTAAATTGCATACTGTTACTCTCAAAACAAACAAACAAACAAACAAACCAACCAAAAAACCCCAAAAAACCCCACAAAAACCCCAAACAACAACAACAAAAAAAAAACACCAAAACTTTTCTGCATACTGGTTTTTGATAACACTAGCTGTAAGAATGAGGAATTTAGACATCTTTCCAAGTGTTTGACCACAATTAGGAATGGCCAAAAAACTCCCAAACAAACATGTAGGGAGTGACAGCACAAGGTGCAATGGCTTAAAACTGAGAGTAGGTTTAGATGAGCTATTATGAACAAATTCTTTACTGTGAGGGTGGTGAGACACCAGAACAGGTTACTCAGAGAATTTGTGGATGCCCCATCCCTGCAAGTGTTCAAGGCTAGGTTGCATGGGGCCCTAAGCAAGCTGTTCTAGTTGGAGGTGCCCCTGCCCATAGCACCGGGGTTGGAACTAGAGGATCTTTAAGGTCCCTGCTAACCCAAACAAGTTCATGATTCCATGTATTAACAAATACTTCAACATTAAAAGTAACAAAAAACCAAAACAAAACAAAACAAAAAACAAACAAACAAAAAACCAAAACCAACCAACCAACCAAACAAAACCCCACCAAAAACAAACAAAACAAATACAAAACAAAACAACAACAAAACAAACAAACAAAACCCCACCAAAAACAAACAAACAAACAAACAAAAAATCTGTGACTTTCATTCCAGGTAAGAAAAACCAACTTGGTGTTTAAAACTATTTGGTATTTGCAGTCATGGCTCAATGTCCAGACAGAGATGAATAACAAGTAGTGTCTTCCATGGTCTCTAAAGGAACCATGTGTGGTATCTTCATTAATGACACAGCCCGTGGGACTTAATGAATTCTCAGCAAGTTTGCAGATATCTCAGGGGTGCAATGGATTCATTAATGGGAATCCTGGGGGATCTTGATCATGTGAACCTCATGAAATTTAACAGGGACAAATACAAGGTCCTGCACCTGGGCCGAGGCAACACCCAATATCAATACAGGCTGGGGGATGACTGGACTGAGAGCAGCCCTGCATGGGAGGACTTGGTGATATTGTTGGATGAAAAGTTAAATGTGAAGCAGCAGTGGGCACCTGCAACCTACGAAACCAATTATACCTGTCGTGGTTAGGGGGGAGGTGAATTCTTCCAGGGAGATGTGGGCAGTCCAATCAGTGATCAGCTTTTCTGCTGGCACCTGAGTTGGTCAGAGGTTTAGACACGCCTCTGAGGACACAAAGAGTTAAAAGCAAGAGTCTGGGGGGGGGTCGGCCTCTTTTGGGTTCTAGTTTCAGCAGTAGAAACATCTCTCCCCTGCTCAGCTCTGGGCTGAGTGGGGGAGGGGGAAGCCACGTGGCCAGGCTCAAGACAACCATGCGGTGAAACTAAAGTAAGCTGGGGCCCGGGGGGGAGAAGAGAATGGACAGGACTGGAACTGAGTTGCCCCGTCCAGGATGGAGGGGTGGAAAACTGTGGAAGTGCCTTCTGTGTGTTCTCACCCCCCTCCTCCCCCCCCAAACTCCGGGAGAAGGTGCCCAACCACGTGGGGGTTTGCAGATCCTGGGAGTGCCTCCGCCTGCAGCACCCTGCTGAGAAGAAACTGTTAACCCTTGCTTGGCAGAAAAAAACTTTTCTTAGACATTGATTCTCATGACTGGTGGTTTTCAGAGAGAGAGAAGCGGCCTGAGACCGAGATGATAAAGCATGATTAGAAAGAATTCGATAGAAGAATGAGAAGAGTAGCCTTGGAGCTGGACTTTTCTTGCATAATGTCAGCCATAGACTGAACTTGAGTCTCTTTTGAACATAAACTGCATTTTTGGGTAGATGCAGCTGCCCCTTGCTTTTGCTACAGTGACTGGCACGTTAAAGAGTTAGAGCGAGCAGAGAAAAAGGGAAGGAGGGTGAAGTAGTGCCCTCTGCCCTCAGGGCAGACCTGCTCCTAGAACCCTGGCCCCTGGGTGAAAAAGGGGAGAGCTCGGCATGCAGCATCCTTAAAAAGCCCTGTATGCAGTTTTGGCCTATGAAACAGCGGTGAGAGCGCTAGACATAGGAAAAAGAGAGAGTCACCCTGGCAGACTTTCTCTGGGCGGTGCCACGGGTGACATGAGAACACATAAAGAGTAAACCTGTGTGTTCTGGAGAACAGTCTGTGGTGCGAGAGAGACTCCTCTCTCCCTTGCTGAATTGAAGATTAGTTTGTTTTTGAGTAGTGATTGTTTGATCTAAAACCCAGGGGTTGGTCTGTGAAGAGTAATGGGTGGGGAGGTAGAAACTGGGAGAAAAAATGTTCTAAAAAGTTTTTATTTCTGTCTCTGTGTGTGTTTAAGAGTATTTCTGTCCCTGTTCTTATGTAATTAATAAAGTTTTAGTAGGTTTTTTTTTGTTTTCAAGATTTAAGCCTGCTCTGCTCTGTTCCTGATCTCATCCCACAGGAGTTGTTAGAAAAAAAAAACATATATTCATAGGTGCACTAACATCTGGCCAGTGCTAACCCATGACAATACCCTAGGGTGCATAAACCAATGCATGGCCAGGAGGTTGAGGGAGGCTATCTCTCCTTCTGCTCTGCTCTCATAATAGCCCACCCAGAGTACTGTGTCCAGCTGTGGAGCCCTCAGAACACAAAAGATATGGAACTGTTAAAGCACATTTAGAGGAAGGCTACAAAGATGTTTGGAAGGCTGGGACACCTCTCCTGAGAAGGAAGGCTGTGAGAGGTGAGGTTGTTCAGCCTGAAGAAGATAAGGCTCTGGGGAGACCTTATTGTCGCCTTTCCATCCTTAGAGGCAGCAGCTTGTAAGAAAGACAGAGAGATTTTTCACCAGGGCCTGTAGTGACAGGCCAAGAGCAACCATTTTAAGTTGAAAGTGTGTGGATTCAGAATGTACATAAGGAAGGAATTTTTTATTACAAGGGTGGTGGGACACAGGAACAGGTTTCGCAGAGAGGCTGTGGATGCCATATCCCCGCCTCTATTCAAGGCCAGGCTGGTTGGGACCTTGAGCAACCTGGTCTGTTTGAAGGTGTCTCTGCTCATGGATTGGAACTACATGATAGTTAATGGCTCCTTCCAACCAAAACCATTCTACGAGTCTGTAAATTAGCAGAAGAAAGAAAAGGGTCCAGATGAAACTAACATGACAAAACAAACATGGTAAACAAATGCCAAACATAATGGAAAAGGTACTTAGAAGTAGTGGCATCAATTATTGTGTCACTTCCAGAGCAGAAAGATTTATTAAGCAGAATGTAGTGTTCTGTCTGGGCTCTGGTTCTATTTATATTTTAAGAGCATGGATAACACTAAATATGATATGCAATAACTCTCAGATGGTAGAAAACAACAAGAATTCCCAAATTTCTTGGGAGAAATAAGAGCAACTACAGTCTTCTTTACACCTACAAAGACATTGGAGGAACAACTTACGAGGCAGCAGTTCTTAGGAGGAAATCTGGAGGTCTTTGGAATTTTTACTAAACCAGACCCAGCAATATGCAGTAGTTCTCAACTTAATGTAATACTTGTCATCTGTGTCATCTGAAAGACATGAGGAGTAATCTGTTTGAATTAGCAGGTGGTTTAAGCTCTGCATCTTGCTTTGAGAACTGCTCTTGCAGAAAGTGATTTTTTTGGAGGCAATCCAGAAGAGAAAAACAGGAATTAGAAAGCTGTAGCGAGTGATCTGCATAGAAATGCTGAAGAGATTGGAGATAATTAGCCTAGAAAATGGAAGAGTTATGGATGGAAGGATTTATTTAAACTCATTTTTCCAAGGTTCTATCTAGGGTGTTTACAGTCTTCAGTTACATAAAGGGAACCTATCAAGAAGAAGGAAGTAATTTTTTCTTTATATTCACAATGATTAATAGAAGAACTGGTTAATAAGAAAAAACCTTTTAAAAAAACAAAACCAAGGCAAAACTTTTATTCAGGACAGCTAGTAAAACAGGTCTGTGGTAGTTGACAAGTCTGAGTTCATGGCAGTGTCTAAAAATGGGTTAGATGGACATCTCTCAGGAACGTTTTGTATCAGGTTCAGAATTTTTTTTGAGGGGAAAGATATGGGGACTTCCCAAGGTCCTCCCAACTTCTTCTGTACAATTCAATTTAAACCAACTTGCTAAGGAAGTGAAAGCACATCAGGTTATACAACACCAAGTACTAAATTCCAGACACAGAAGATACACTATCTTCTGTAAAAACATAAAAACTTCAGACACAGTTCTCCTAATAGGTAGTCCCTTCAAAGTTAGGCTAAAGTATAAAGCAGTATATAGTGCAGTGAGACCTCACTCATGTATAACAACAGCTGGTACATCAGAACTGCAAATGTCACCAATTAAAGGAAATAAGTATAGTTTGTTCTGATATGCCATAAACATCTCTTTCCTCCAACCCCTATGAAATGTAAGTATTAAGTAGGATAGAGGGATAAAATATTTTACCTCATTTCATGCCTGGATATACTGTTTGGAAACCAACCAACAAATAAAAAAAACACTGGAATTCAGAATGTCAATGTTGTAATACACTTATTATTTTCTACCCTGAATTATTTACTCTGAAGTCTGTATAGAGCTTCTAAGAAATCTTGGACAATCAAGATCTCTTATATTGAATGTAGATTGTCTGTGTCAGTTTGAACCAATTAGTTCAACTTTCTGAGAAATGTCACTTAATATAATGAAATCATAATCTGAATTCATAGCACTGTGTAGACAAGGAACCAACTCAAAAGTAAAACTTTTTTTTTTTTTCCAGCTTGTACATGAGGCCAGGACAGACTTAAACATCCACAGAATTTCCATAAAAGATGGACAATACAGAATTTGCTATATTTGACTGTAGTACTCACGGGTAATATGGGAAAGCACGTTCACATGCCTAAATTGCTCATGTTTTTTACTGCAAGTAAGTTTCACAATTTTTGGACTAGAGAATTACTTTCTCCTATATGTAAACTCTGTTTATAAAAGGAAATAGTTTTAACAGCAAAAATTGAAATGAACTTGCCAGAAGTCTAAAGCCTTTGAGGGACAGACACATTCTATACTCTGTAGAGAATGAGTAGGGGAGCAAGAGCAGAGACAGCAGTGTTGCTTTTACTGGCACTCTAAGTTTAAAGATTTGAGATACCCAAGAAAGTAAGGCATAGTGCAATTTACTGCTACTAGTCCCAAGGGTAACCTGAAGACTTTCTTCTACTACTAGTTATCTAAAAAGACAGTCAGAGAGATGGAATGACAGCTGTGAAAATTCATGTCCCAGGATTTTCAAAGACAAGTTGCACAAACACAAAAATGAAGTTTTGGATTCTGAAATGAAAATACAGTTCTATACATATACTGCGATTCACACATTCTCACATTTGGGTTTTAAATTATTTGAGTGAATGATTTGATTTGATTTTCTGAACAGTTTTAAAATTCTTTCAAGTAAGGAACAGAAGAAATTATGTTAGTTATGTAATCAATCATTGATGGGAAAATGGATCAAATCATAGATCAAAAAATAATGAAAATAATAACACAGTATTTAGAAAATAATGCATTTAACAAAATCCTGATTGGGTGAAAACCTTGCATTGAGAAGGGAGGGTGAAGCTTATCTATACATATATATAACTTGCTCATTAAAAGGCATTCTTTGAGTTGTGCTAATAAATATTATCTGTAAGAAGTTAAATTATTTTACTGGCATATTAGTGTATCAAATCCCATTATCATTGTCTTCACAGAGAAGAAAAACAGTAACAAGCAGCTTACATCAGGATTGAGATTTATTCAAAACAGGTTATATAATACTTCTGGAGGTTGCAAAACCTTTCAAGAAAAAATAAAATAGTCATAAGTTGCTAAGAATTTTACCATAAATTGTTTATGAATCAATGCAAAGAAGGCATAGGATATTAGTTTAACAACAGATTTGATAAAAACTATAGCCAAAAATAAAATATGCTAGCAGACTTAGTATTACGTAAGCTTATACTTGTTGGGAAATCTGATGATAAATTTTATTCACTGTATTTTTAATATGTTCTTCAATAAAAAGGCTACATAGCCCATCTATATTCCCTTGTACAAAACCTTATGTCAGATTTCAGCTGTTTCAAAGTCTGCTTCTCTTGAACTGAGTATCATGAAGAGTAGTATAGACTAAAATCAGAGCTTTTACAGGAGGTTTATATTCTAGATGCTGAAATTACTGTTAAAATTAATAACTCTACTGATTTTTTTTTTAAAAAAAAATATAAATATATAACATTATACCTTAAGCCTTGAGCCTGTTAAAGTATGGAAGTCTGTTACTCTGTTGGTTCTATGAATCTGATGGAATCTAAAGTGAAAGGCAGGATTTTATTGAAGATAAATCATAGAAGAAATGTCATTGATACTTTTACCTCAAGAGCCCAAGGTAGGATTTTATCTGAGAATAAATCAACAATGCAGAAGGGGAATTCCACTGATGAGAAACTACCACGATAAACAGTAAAAAAAAATAAACTCTTACTTAATGATATCTAAGTCTGGAAAAGAACAACTTTATTCCTTTTTCTAAAATATAATGCTATATTTTTTTTTTCTTTCTATATATATGCACCTATAATCTGTATTAAAATCCATGGAGTTTTTTTTCAATTTTTCCTTGTTCTCCAAGAATAAACAAAGAGCAATCAATGAAATGTAACTTGTCTTGTGGGAAGCAAGAATATATGCAAAATGCTGTTTAAGTATTTCTCGACTAGTCTAATGAGTTATGGATGTAAATGAGGTACACAATATAAAGTATACTTTGGAAAGGGTTTTTCAATGACATCTGCTACAAAGATGAGATCTGGCATTTATCTGTTGCAAATACTTCAGAAAGATTTATTTTCTCTTAAATTAAGAATTTTCCACTTGGTTCTTCTGTAGAGAACACAGCATGTTGGGAAAAAAAAGGGGGGAAAAAAAGTAATTTTCTTGACATTTTTCAAATTCTAACAGATGCCTTCAGGCATAAAGTTTATTTTTATGTTTCCCCAGAAAACTACTGTGCAAAAGACTCCCATTTTGTTTTGTTCTTTCTGTTTTGTTTCATTTTTTTTAAAGAAAACTAGTAGTGTTTGTTTATTTCTTGTGTATGAAAAACGGAAAAATATGGAGGTCTTTTGAATGACTGCAAAAATAACAGAAAAGTTAAATTTTTCCACAGAAAGCATCTCTCTGTGCTCTTAAAATATCCAAGTGTTTACAGGACTCATATTTCCATCTTTTATATCCCTTTCATTTCAGAGGCTGTTGTGTCCTTATAAATGGCATTTCATATGCCCTTGTGGGAAAAAGTAAGTATACTTTTTAAAGCCAGATTTTTGTGAATAAATACAGTACTATAATCTATTGTAATGCTTTTTTTAATAAAGATTTCTTCTGTCTTCAGAAAATAAATCTATTCATAGCAGCCTAGGAAATACCATGTTGTATTTATGTGGACATATCCTGAAAAGGGTATACCTAATTTAGTATTCTCTTAGTGCAAGCGTCTTGCCAAGGAATTAAATGTGTTAGAGATTTGAACTTTCTATATCCTAAGAAAGCAAGCGTTCTAGATTTCATACAACTCAATTGACATATGTCAAAATCCTCAGTTTTCTTCAGCATTGAGTTTTGGAATATATAAGGATATACCTGCTAAAGACACTTTAAATCTAAGACAAGTCTTATGATGGTTGAAGCAATCCAAAGCAGACAAGTCTTTTCCAAACATCTAAAAAGTAATTTATTCTGTGCCGTAAGAAACGAATTAAACTTCTCTCTTGTATAACTGGGGATGTTCTCTTTTATTCCTATATCTGTCTAATCCTTTTTACCAATATCTCAGTCTCAGTGAATTAATTCTTTGCTTTAGTGTGACATGCTTGGTGTGTTTAGCCCTAAGACAATCTAGGGGTGACATAGGAAATCATTACAGGCTTTCCCCAGAGTATATTCTTCTCTAGTCTTCAAGGAATCAATCCTGCAATGAGAAATTGAGAAGAAAAACAAGAAAAAGTGCTGGAGGCTGACTGAAAGTCTGCCTTTACCTTAATAGCAGAGAAAAAAGTCCTGAAAAAATACCCTGGATTTCTGAATATCCTGTGACCCCTTAAGAATGCCTCCAGAGTGATGTAAGCTGCTTTTTAAATGAGAAAACAGTGATCCCTGGAAAGGCTATGTTTGTTTTGCAGGCCCACAATGTTTTCTGCAGATATTCAGGATTGAGTTCACCTGACAACAGAACCCCTGGAAAAACATTTATGCACAAGATAGGTTCCATTTCAGTCTTGCTGTAAGCACTGAAATATACAGTTCCTGGGCTGTTTTTCTATTTTGAAATAAATGACTATTTAATACTCATATAACTCAATGAACAGAAAGGCTCACCCTGGGGCAATGGCGATGGTTGGTCCCATTTGCCATCCCATAATTAGACCTTCCCACTCACACTGAGGTTTGTGTCACTCATGCCCACTGGTGCTTGTATCATTCACGGATTATCCTTATCTACCATTAAGATGTCACTATCTGCATTCTGGTCTGCATTAAAGAGGAGTGACTGGCACATTGAGAGAGGTGAATCTGCCCCTCCACTCCATTCTCATGAGACCTTACTGGCAGTGCTGTGTCCAGCTCTGGGATCCTCAGCACAGGATGGACATGGACCAAGTCCAGAGGAGGGCCACAAAGATGATCAGAAGAATGGAGCACCTCTGACTAAAACAGGCTGAGAAAGCTGAAATTGTTCAGCCTTGATAAGAGAAGGCTTCATAAAGACTCCATGAATTGTGGCCTTCCAGTACTTAAAGGGAAGAACAACTTTTTTACACAAGCTGATAGAAATAATACAAGGGGGAATGGCTTTAAAGTAGAAGGAGAGACATTTAGATTTTATGTTAGGAAGAAATCCTTTCCTCAGAGGGTACTCAAGCACTGGAACAGGCTGCCTAGAGAATTTGTGGATGCTCATCCTGGGAAGTGTTCAGGGCCAGGCTGGATGGGCCCTTCCAAACTGGTCTAGTCTTAGATGTCCTTGCCCATGGTAGGAGGGATGGAACCAGGTGATCTTTAAGGTCTCTTTCAACCCAAGCCATTCTATGATTCTATGATGAAAAATACCAAATAAATTTAGAAACTTGATTAGCCTACTGTGCCCACAATATTTTAATTACTTCATGTTCACAGGAGAGAAATTTCCTTTAAGATATTTATTTATGTATTCATACAAATTCTGTACTATCTGATCATAGAGGTTTGAATGGAATGCATAATATAGATAATATATATTATAGCCTCTCAGATATATAATCAGATTTATTGATGTATATATCTATATATATAGTAAGATAAATTGGTAAGTCTGTTTATTGAGTAAAAATGTGTAACAATAATGCCTAGGATAGGAAAAATAAGGAAGTGTTGAATTAAACTTTACTGTATATTACTCTATGATTTTTACAAAAATAAAGACTTGTAAGCATATATCCAGTTCACAAACAATAAATTTAGCTAGACCTTTTCACTCTTTGCTTACATAGGGACTTTTTTTATGATTTCCAAATCACTCTTGACATCTCTTCTGCTCTGTAATTACCTCCAAGTATCATTCACCACTAGTGCTTTCAGGATTTTCCTGTCACATTTTATTTCAATTTATTTCTAAGACAGAGTACTACAATATTTCAGAGTATTCTGAATTGTATCACCATATCTCCTCCCCATGTTTCTAACAGATATAAAGCCTTCTTTTCTCACAGTCTACACTAGTATTTGCATTTCCTTCTAATATATTGCTAGACTCCAAGTCTAGTCTTTCATCAAGTACATTATTTTCTTTGTCAAATCACTACTGAAGATGTAAGTTCATATATGAATTTATGCATATTTCAGTACACCATTGATATTAACTTACAGTTTCCATACAGACCCCAGTCCACCTTTAAATGTGTTAAAACCTAAACCAATATGAATGAAGTTTTATAGAAATATGAGGAATATCCATAACTTCTCATTTAATACTTCTGTTTATTAATTTTACAACTCCTCCTCCAAAAAGCTGTGTATTGTTTATAGTATTAGAATTAAGTACAACCAGAACCAGCCATTATAATTAATAATATTTTGTATAATATCACACAGTGATATCCTTTCAGGGTCTTTTATTATTTTATTAATCTAGAAATTGGATTCTTACAACACTGAAGTTGACTCATTTATTGTTAAATATTAAAATATGATGATACCATCCTGTGTTGCTTATTTACTTAACAGTCTATAACACACATTCCCTGTGACACTGTATTTCTTAATATTCAGATTTCTCACATATGACCCTATTTCTTGTTTTTCAATTCCTCCTTACTTTTTAATTGTTCTAAAATCACCTTTAATTTCTCATTTCTAAAAAGAAGCTTTCTAACTCAGATATTTTAAATAAGATTATTATCATCCCTTTCAGTCTTTTTGGTATTTGATTTTTCCCTATGATGTTGTTAGAAAATCCCTATTATCTTAGCCCCTTTGGCTAGCATTAATCCATTTCTCTTTTTATACTGCCTTATCTTTGCCCTACAAGCTTTAACTTCGAATATTTTTGTCTGGCTGCTTCTTCTCTTTCCCCTTTCCAGAACACTATTCAATAGTGATTGCTTATCTTGTCTTTCAGTGCCAGAAGCTACCAACAGCACAGTACAGCTGTGACATATCACAGGCAAAAGGGAAGGCACACAAACATGCCTCACTTTGTGAGAATGATGGAAAATACTGTAAGAAACTAATAATATATTTTTTAATGCAACCTCTTGGCACCACTGAACCTGACTTTCTAAATACCACAATGTTTCAAAAATCTATACATTAAGGATGACTCAGCCGTAACTATTTTTGGAAAATTGTTTCTAGAAATTTTTATTAGCTGTCCTTCAGATTAACTATTTTGGCCATTCTGCACACTGTCATTGTGGTTTAGGTCATTTTTCTAATAATTATAATACTAAAACCAGAAGCATGATAAAGAATAAGTGAAAAAACTCATGGTCTATTACAATGACTGACAGAAATAACAAAATTCACTGACAACATGCACACTAGAATTGATTATGGGTCTGGTTATTTGCTGAATCCTGACATACGTACAAATATTAGGGATCAAAACAACCTCACCATGAACCAAAGAGAAGACTGAAATAAAATACACAACTAAATTAGTTTCACCCTGAGCAAAGGATGCGACTATATGACCATCAGAACCCTTCAAACCTAAATTTACCTACGAATCTATTTCAGATAATTTCAAAAGCATTTTTTAATCTATTCATAAAATAGGTCTACAAGTAAAATTTTAGCCTTAAGGTACCACCCTTAAGATCTCTTCAGTTTATTATTGCATCTGGTAATATTAATACAGTGAACTACTCTAAATCACGAAAGAACCCCAAAATCTTGTCATGCATTCATATATTAAAATATCTCAGTCATAAGCTGGAAAAGTTGAAGTCTCGTCTTCTGTGAGTGCTCAAAACCTGAATCCTGTGCACTGTACCACACCAGGGGAATGATAAAATAAAACAAAATCATGATAATGGACTCTTCCGTGATCTTCCAGGGATTGCCATCAGTTCTAGATGCTCACTTGCAATAAAAAATGTTTAGCTAACTGTTCTCACCCAGCTGACGTTGTAAATCTTTCAAGCTTCAAAACTGACTTATCAATGTTTTCCAGAGGTTACCCAATTCTAACTTCACTTTATATCCACTCGGAGCAGAATCTAAAAAAACAACCAAACAAAACAAACAAACCCAAAAAGTCCCCTAAAAAAAACCCCAAAGCAAACCTCTCCAGAATGCCCCCAAAACCCAACTCTGCAGAAAAAAGAAAAAAAAAAAAAAAAAAGGCAAAAAAGTTTCCAAAAGTAAAGCTCCTATGTCTACAAACATTTTATTTTTCTAAATGGAGAAACAGAACAAGTGCTGAAATGGTTTAGGGTAGCCTCAGACACCATGATCCTCTTGTTCTCATAGACTTACTGGTGCAGGCATAAATTGGAAACAATGTAATGTACATATAAAGGAATAAGACGGACAACAAATTCAGGGAAAAGTAAATTTAGTTTAATGGCATTAGGGAATCTGTTTGAACATTTTAACTGCATATTTCTCAGTGAATTGGCATTGATTATTTTTACAGGTTACCATGGATTTCTACATCAGTGGAACACATAACTGTTAGAACTATACAATTGAGTCCTGTGTGTCTGTGCTATGGTGTGCCTAGTCAGTGGTGTACACAGAAATGAAAGATCTTGGGAAACACATATGTGCACTCAAGGTTGTAGGGGACACCTGTGTGGACAAAGACATTTATGTACAGTTTCTGGCCAGAGCTCAAGATTCATGCTACTGAATATTCACCTGGGAGAACTAAGATGACTTTATGTGTGGCAATGTGCAGAGACAGCATGACTAAACAAAGGGAGGGGTAATTTACAGTGTCTTCTTGAATAAAAAACAAGCAGATATTCATTAATAAAAATGAAGATTAACTGAATAAAGACAGCTCTGAGCACAAGCTGCCAGTCAAAAGCACATGGATGTAACATTGGCCTGAAAAGGTCATCAGTCCATCTGTTTCTTTGGCAGAGGTGACAACCAGCCCACATGGATTACTCGCTCCTAACAGTATTTAACATTCCATAATCCTCAAACCAAACAGAGCCAATACCATAAAAATCCAGGGGGCAATCTAAAGAATTTCTGTCGTATTGCCCACAATGGGCTTGAAGGATCACAGATACTATTCTATGGTAAAAAAACCACTAATTTCAACAGTCTCTGATCACCTAGGTCCTCCAAATGAAATTGCAAATGATGTCTATATGTAGACAATTATTTCAATTTCTCTGAGTTTATAGTGAGTTTTATTATAAATATTTTAAAATAAAAAATGTGCAACATACATTGAACTATTTGTTTTAATCGTGTCATTTGTTGCTCATTTTTACTTACAAATGAAAGTATTTTCATGCTGTTTATAATTCATGTGATTTCAGAGACTTATGTCATTTAGATTAAGGTTTAGATTATTGTCAGATTTGAGTAGACCCCAGTGCATTTACCCACAATAGATCTACTAAAAATGTAGTAATTACTTGTGGTAGTGAAACAACTGCAGTAAGAAAAATTAAACCTTGATTAAATAACACCTGTACCTCTGACTTCTGCTAATGACTAACTAGCTTGTAACTGTGCTTGTATATCAACACAGAAATTAATGATTATTGTAAAAAAATATAGAAATTTCACTGTGAATTTCAATTTTAAGAGTGTGTGGTTCTTCCTAGTAGCTCCTGTGCTTAAGTTGATAAGCACCCAAAACCAAAGAATATGAAAGACTATATGACTAACCTTATTTCCTTCAATCCCACTGACATCAGAAGACATTAAATACTAACACAAGCAAGGCTTGACAAGCAACATCATTAAAATCTTCAAGGCTATGGCAAATGGATTAACTCACAATATTTGCACATGGTCTAGATACCTGCTAGAAGAGGGCTGAGCAGAATTGAAAGCTGCATTTCAAGCAAGTGGTGCAGATGATCTGAAATTAGCTCCTGAAGAGCTCATGTGGGGACATTCCTGTTCCCAGAGGCCTAAATAAAGCATTCCAGGACTGCACACTGGACTTTGTTCCCTCTTTGAGCTAGGTCAGGGACCTAGGCGAACATGAGCCTGTGACAGAAAAAGCTACATGAGCTACTGTTGACCAAACCTCCATATGCTCTTGGGCAATGCTATATACCTGAGAGAATATTGAGCTGATCCCAAAGACTTTTTGCTTTGTTAGAAAAAGATGAAAATGCACCTTTCATATATAAACATGCTACTTAAAGTAAGCATCTCTTAAGGAGGAGGAGTTGCATGTTTGTGGTTATATTTCTGAGGAAACTCAAGCCCTTGTTTTTTCTGGGATACTGCTTTCACTAACAGGCAAAGGGTTTGTGTTAAGTGTCAGTAGTTTCTGGAATTCCTTTGAAACTACAGCACGGCAAGAAATAAGAAAGCAAGATTTATGGGGTCAGCAGAAGCAACTCAAAGGAAACCACAACATGTCCTGGAGGTTAAAGTGATTCCTGACCCAGGGAATACTAGGCTGTGGGACACACACATTGAATTCACATCTACCATTAGAGCACCAATGGGCCTTGCAGAAATGAATGAGGCATGGGCTGGAAGGCATATCTTGTCTTTTGTGACTGAAACCTTTTTTGTGCCTAAAACCAATGGAGAAAACCAGTGGAAGCAGATGCCAGCGGGCAATGGGAGAAAAGAAACAGATTTGCTGAGAATCTGCAACATAGAGGAATCATAGGCAAAGCAGACCATAAAGCTGGGAATACTGGACTCTGCAGTGACTTCAACTGGTTGTGTGACTGGAGTGATGAGGAAAACACCAGGGGATTAAATACAGGGATTCTATTATTTTGTCCAAGCCTGTGCACTTCTCAGGCTAGCTGAAATAAGACAGGTTTTTGTTTTGTTTCCAGGGTTTATTCATTTGTAATTCCTATGAAACTTCTGTGTTTGTTTACTTCACCTGTTTTATGCCCCAGATGTGCTAAACTGTAAGCTTAGAGTACTAATAAGACTGGAGCTCTGTGAAAGTGCAAGCTTCTGGGAATCTGGGGGTTTAGCTGAAAGAATAATGTAAAGAGCTAACAACCTAGACACAAGACAAAGCACAGGGAGACCAAAGGGGAAAAAATCAAAAACCATGCTTAGAGCCAGTATAATTTCATGGGAAACTTAAGTATGTATAAACCTCATGGCAGGAGCTGCAAACCAAGAAGCACGCTCACTCTTTAGCTCCATCGGGGCAACGTGACAATTTCTAACAGAGAACTACAAGTTACAAATACCAAATATGCTGAAATGGACTTTGTGGCCTGAGGGCTGTCTTATGAGAGGAACAGTGTGTGATCATCCTTCAAGTAAGCATGCACATAATGTATCCTCTGATCAACACAGCACTTTGTGTCTTCGCCAGCACATCACTGCTACCATGAGCAATGTGTGTCTGCCAAAGGAACAAAGAAGAATACCGGGAGTCTTTTTAGCTCCATGCCAAAAGGATCCCTGTCCTGAAATGGCCGAATTCCCAACTATATCACAGTACCAGACACAATCTTGGTGTCATATCGCAACAGCATCTTTCAATAGAAGAGATTTTGCCTCTCCAGTATTTTTTTGTAAAGAAATCTCCAGTCTACTCTCTGTCTATTTGCCTCTGTCTATTCACCATTGTTACATTTATTTATGCATTTTGAATTAATCCACACAAAATAAAAAATACTTTCTAAATTTTCATCTCTTAATTTGAAATCTGATTTTCTCTATGAAAATATCTGCATAGACTTCAAAATACAACCATGATTCTCCCTAATTTGCCAAAAAAAGATCACCTTTCATTAATAGTATTTGCCTTTAAAATGTACAAAGACTGTATGTAAGCAGTCATGACACATAAGCTCAGGACTTGTAATGGTAACTGAGCTGTGATGAAAGACTGGACAAGACTTCTATATCCTTGGTTGGTATCAGACATGCAACAAAGACCTCTGTTAGCAGAGCTTTGCAATTCACAACATTCTGTACTGCTAGCGAAATAACTTGCATTTTTTGAAATCAGTCTTAGCCAGAATAATAGCAATCAGCTCTTTGAAAACATCCACATTTATTTTAATGTAAAATTTTTTCTATGACCTTCTATACCCATCTGTTTGAATTGAAATCCTGGGGTTGAAGTATACATGCAATAGAAAACAAACCTTAGATATGTAAAAAATCATGTGAAGTTATGCCACAGCATTACTGCAAGATACTGAGGATTTTTTTTAATGGCAGTTACTAATCTCTGAAACCTAGTAATTGCTATACAATGTTTCTATAGATCACTAAACATCTTGAATGCTTCATTTGAAGTTCTCACCTCATGACAGTTAAGTAAATTACAAATTCTGTTGTTAAGATGATCTTTCTGTTGTATTTTTGATAACTTCTACTGTGTATCCTAACATCCTTTAGGGGCATATATTCTTCCACAGTTCATATTGTAATAAATATTATCTTCCAATACTTCATAATTTAATGCCCTCTTCTTAGGATGAACTCCCTGACAGTGGCTGTCATCTCAAATGACTGTCAAATTTGTGTTCAGACACGTATTCTAGAGATAAATTTACACAAAAACGGGAAGTAAAAAAGCATCTATTTCTACAACAGTTGTCAGTCATAGCCAAACATCAGCCAACTGCTACTAAAGAAATTCTTGTTTTTATCCAGATGTGTCTGGTGTGATACCATTTATCAAATAAAAATCAATGATATGACATTTCTTCCTTTTTTTTTTCATCTAGCAAAAAAATGATGCAAGTTTTAGAATGCTGAAATTTGACAACAAATTCCATGACAGTTCCTGGACACATGCAACAGAAAGCAGAAAAAAAAGTACAATGATGATAACCACTGCCATGCTTCATTATTCTAAATGTATTTTAGTTTAGCTCTGTATTGCAATACATACAACACTGCAATTGCCATTAAAGGCCTCAGGACATGTCAAGTATTCTCTGAACTTGTTTTCTTCTTCCTGGAGCTTTGTTCAGCTTGTTTAATGACCAGACAGCTACTGCCCGATTTGTTTAACTTTTGCTTATCTTTGTAGAAACATATTCTTTTTATAGAAGGTAGCAACAAACAGTTATTCTGTACAGAAGGATATACCTATTTTACCCCAGCAACACGATGCAGTGCAGAGGAGCACAGTGCTGGCAAACAGCATGCTTTGAGAGCAGAGATGTCCAAGCAGGAGACAGTGGGTGCAGTGCAGGGCCAGTCTGGAACCTTCCACAGGTCTGGAAGGGCCAGTGAAAGGCAAAAGATGGCTTTGGGGATCCCAAAGCTAATGAATAATACATTGATGATCACCTAAAGCAGTGCAAATCTGGGAGCTAGACAACACTGGGTTCCAGGATAACAAAAGCAAAGAATATTTATTGAACTTATGTAAGGCAGTCCCTATTTAGTAAATTAGTTGTTATTATTGATATTTATTGATATTGATTTGATTGCAATTTATTCTTGTCAATGGGATTAATTTCTAATAATATTTGGAGAAAATATTTTTAATAAAAAAATAATGGTTTCCTGTTCTAATATTGATTCAGGAACCCACATCTCCAATTGCGAGCGTTTACCAGCAAACCTGCTTTTAATTAAATCCCATTTACATGAATAATGATGTTGATTCAATGAGTTTACTTATGTACAAGTGAACACAAAAGCAGGAATTTAGTACTGTCTGAAAAATATTTAGATGCTACATCCTGGCATGCTTGGATACGCTGTCATGTCCTATTTATTCTAGAAATTCAGTTATTGTAAAGTTACCGTACATATAATGTTACAAGACTAAAAGCTATTTTTTGCAACAATTCAGATTTCACATGGACAAAAATCCATTATCCAACAGCTTAAAAACATGAAATAGTAGATAAATGTCAGAGTCCTTCATTCTCTTCATCTATTTCATCTGCAAAGCAACCAATAAACTCCCACATTCACTTCAACCACCAGAAAATACTCAGGGAAAACATGGATTTGATTTTCATCAGAACTATGAGGGGAAAAAAAGCCTTTCAGGTTTAGCAGCAATGACATGATCTATATATGCTAAGTAACAGTGTGACACTGATTGCCAAGCAAAAACTTTGACGTACTTATCCTCATAATATTACCAGAAGGCAAAACAGTACTATTGTAGCAACACCACAGGGAAAGGAACATCAAAAAGCATTTACAAAAGAAATCAAATAAGTTTACATGATTCATCATCACTTCCAAGACCCACACTGACAATGAGGACCTCCAAAATGTGCATCCCAGGGCAGCCCACACCCGCTGGTGTTTAAGAGCCATGAGGCAACCTGAGCAAGGTGCACACAAGGTCTGGGTGTTGCCTCTCTGTGAGAAGTGACTCCAAAAGGTGGTCTTGGATCACACCAGATGACCGAGCTTTGCACACAACACAACCAGAGATGGCATCCTCCTTTTATAGGGGCACCCTCCTTTCATAATCTTCTATGTATAAACTGTCAACCCAAACCTGAATGTCCTGTAAACAACTGCAGCACTTGCAGCAATCTGGCTCTGCTTCTCAGAAGGTTCTGTTTGGTCAAGGTATAGGAATATAGTTGATTTTTCCCAGTTATGAAGCTGCTCCAATTTTTGTGAAAATATTAAAAATTCAGTGAATATGTAATTGAAAATTCATTTACAAGACAGGAGAACACTGGTTTCAGAGCAGGCTCCAATTATTTTTAGGTATATTAAACTCTCCCAAGCCAATAACTATCATTTTTTTCCGGGCATTATTCTGCTTCAAGAGGTATAACCACTATTTATTGCATTTATGAACCCAAATAATAGCATAATCCACTGAACTCCTATGGCCCCATACATAACTCTCACAACCTTATCAGTTGCTGGGATTGGCTAATATCCCAGCCTTGGCACCTTCATCCCTTCCAAGGAGAGTGGAACTTTATGATACCCCCTGTATTATTAGTGAATTCCTAGGCACTTGATGCAGACAGACCAGCTGGACAAGGCTGTGTACTCACATTACACCTGCAGTGCTGAACATTTTCCCTCTTCTCCTTTGTCAGTGCAAAGCACATCTATCAACCTTCAAACACACCAGTACGGAGCATCTGTATGTTTGCCAGTTACTGCAGATATCAGCCAATGCCACAGAACAAACAAAACACTTCCAAGGATAAAAACACAACTTGTTACAGTTCAAGCTGAAGTGCCCAGCTTTGCAGACAATTAAAATCTTCTCTGTGTGCAGTACACAGAAGGGAATGAAAAGAATAGGGTAGAGAAGAAAACACTATATAAAAAAAAATTGAACCATTTAGGATTCAAAGAAATATTTCATGTGAAATATTCAGACTTAAGATTTTCCAAAAGCCTTTCAGGAAAATGTATTCTTGCACAAAGCAGTATTTTTTTTTTTATAACCAATAAACAGCATGAATTAGATTCTCTGATTTTTTAATCTGTAATTTAAACCCTTTTTAGCTGTACTACTGGAATGAGCTACAAAGGCTTCACTGACTTATCCCCAAGCACTTTGTGCACACTTTCAGAAAGATCTGCACCACTCTTTAATCATCAGTGGGAAGCCCTGGATAAACATGTATCTTGGACACTATTTTGAAGGATCTGCCAGTAATACTGTAATCAAACATGGTGCAACTGCCTAGAAACACAGTATTATGTAATTGGCTGCCAACCTGTTGAAAAGAGCAGGCAAGGGTAACATGTATTGACCACACTTGATAGACTTTTTTTTACCTAAGCAAATTTTAAATGTGCTGAACCAGCATTGCTGCTTCTCCCCAGCTCTTCTTTGTGCCACTTTTAGGTTCCAGTGGAAGCTGGGCCATTAATAGCTTGCTTGCCCAACATCAAGATCATACATCTGAAAACCTCAGGTGAACAGTTTTCTACTTGGATGGTGTACTCACATAACTCAGGAAAGGGAAAGCACTAAAGCCACAATGGGGCCTCAGATTCTCACAACCAACTTGTTATAGCATACCTCAGCTGGTGACAATGGTTAACAAATTCCTGCTGAACATAAGGAATGTATGTGTATCTCTACACAATAACAACAACAACAACAACAACAACAACAACAATAATAATAATAATAATAATAATGTAGATGCATCCCTACATAAGTGATGAGCTAGCAGTATGTGAAGAACAACAGGTACCAATCAGCTCCCAAGACGTTTCACATCTCCTGAAGAATTATAGAGAAAATTAGCAAATATTGCCCCAAAGTGGGTAACACGTTCACCCCATTGTCACCAATTTTCTATTGAGCTACCAGAAAACAGATGCTATTCATATTTTATATTTTTGTTGTTTCTGCCCTTTCTAGGAGATATAAATAAAATTTTGACTTAATTACTGAGAATAGCTTGCTTCCAAATTTCAGCTGCACACATTTTCAACACCATCAAAGAAATACTAATTTGAGTGCATCACATGCCTTTTTTCCCTTCCAGATAATGAAAAAGAAACTGAAATAAGGCACACAGAGACTAACTAACCAGCTAAAACGGAAAGAAATGCAGTAAGAAGTTACATAACTCAGTTTTCTTGAAAGTACATCTGCTTTGCTCCACCAAATGTCAACGATGGTGTCAAAAGTAAAGCTACAGCAGAAATAAAAAAAATAATTTATAAATAAAGATAATGAAATCATTTGCTTTTGGTATTGCAAACACATTATTACTGTTTCACACTTCTTTCATGGGGTCTAATCTAATCTGTGCTTCGACCAAATTATATTGATAGAATGGTGAATTTGTCTTGAATGAGGACAATAACTTGGCCTTTGCAGAGCAAACTAACAACATGGATCTCGTACCCTGTCATTATTGTTTTTATTAATTCTGATGGTGGCTAGTCCATCAGAAATCTGTGTCAGTAATTTGACAAAAACTTTATTTATAACTTCTCTAAAAGATTAACAAAACTGAGAATGACTTTGAAAAATTTGACTGTCTTCCTCTTGAGATTAAACTAACATCAGAAAGGGTTGAAACTCTGAAATATTCATAAATCAGTGATGCATAATTTGTAGATTTGTATTTTATATCATGTACAACTGTCTCTGTCCTAAAGAGCATTTTATATTTCTTGTTAACAATGAATGCAAACAATGCTCAATGGAATTCTGCTGTGACCTTTGTTTTATTACAATTACTGCATATTTATAAATGAACAACTAAACTCCAATTTGAGAGCTACAACAACTTTGAGTTGGAATCCTTTGATAAAACACAGCTGAATAAACTTCATAAATTTAACTCCCTGAGAAGAGAAAAAGAAAGTCTCCTCTGAAAATTCCTCTGTGTATACCCACACACAAAGCAGATTTTTCCATGCTTTTGCAAGCAGGAAACAGCAATATGGATAGATTTGAACAGAAGAGGATAAATTGCTTTTAAAAGAGCACAGGAGAACAGATTGAATGTAAAACATCATATAATCACTGTATTACATAAACACATAAAATAGAAATACATAGGGATAAACCACTTCATAATAATAAAAAATGCAGTACCTGCATTATGCCATAATATAATTCCATGTAATGTCACTAAGACTTAACAACTGAAATCCCACTGTATAAGCAGAATCTACATCAACTTCTGCTAATGGCTGTTCTATACTGGAACACTTCCACATTTGTCAAAAGCACAACAAAATCAGAGGGCAAGGTCCAAAATACAGTAAACAGATTGTGGACCTTTTCCACCCAGACAAAAGATAATTGGAAGAATTTGAAGACAAAAGGCACAGATACTGCTACAAGAAAGGCCACAAAGGAGGTATGACTGGTGTGAAATACCTGATGGTACAGAACTCAGTTTTGTCAAGCATTTGTTCACTGAAGGCAGCAGCAAGACAGTTTGAATTCTGTTCCTAATTTGGATACTTGGTTTGACTTCATTCTGAACACTTGATTTGTTTCGATACCTTGCCCATTCTTATCACTGGTTTCTATTTATGCCCTGTGTTCCTTAGAGTGGAGGTTTGTAGCAGTATTTATGCCCAGTTGAGAGCGGGTCTTCCAATGTCTGAGTGCAGTAATGTACACAAACAGAGGTTTAATTCAAGCAAAAGTAACAGGTTGAGAAACTAAAATCCTGGTTTGGGTTATAACACACGATTCAGCTGAATCTATGAATGTTTTAAACAGTGAGTTGATAAAAAAACTGCTATTCAAATCCTATACAGGACACCTGTATCCCTACTAGGCAGACGTAAGACTGAAGCCAGCTGATTTTTCCCAAAAAATAATATGCCATCTCATTAGTGTGTGAGCAGTGCTGAACAAAATACTAACAGAACCTGTGATACCAAAGAAATTACCACCTGATAATGAGAGAGAGAAATATATTTACTAATACTAATAAAGTATTTAAATAACTGGAAGCAAAGCCATTGATACAGGCTTTTTTGTATCATGAAGGAAATGGTCTGGGTATTTTTCTTTTTCAAAGCCTCAGACAATTCACTTACAGATTGATCCAAATACACATACATGAAGTGCTGATTACTCTTGCACACAAACTTCAAAACTTTACATCAAAACAAGAATCTTCAGAGTTTACTGAAGTAAATCAGGTGGAAATAATCAATACAGCACAAACTAAAGTACAGTCATTAGTGATAATCACATATAATAATTTAAAACAAAGGTAAGGCTTATTGATTAATGATCATTAATGCTTTTTCTACAGTGCACTGCTTCAAAAAAAAAAGAATTTGAAATCAAATTCACATGACTGTGATAAAGTACTCTATTATGAGTGGTTCAGAATGACTCAAATATGTATTAGAAATATAAAGTTTTAGGGTGATCATTTTCTTCTAGCAAAGAAAGTCAGAATAGGGCATAGTATGTAGCACACAGGAATCTATACGAGATTTAAAAATATTTCCTTCCATGGGAAACAAGACTCACAAACATGATCTCTTTAACTGATTCTATTACTGTTTCTATGATGGTTTTGAGCATTTTAGCAGGAACAATACTTAGGTTAAAAATATTTAAAGTGAAAATGAATTTTTTCTTTATAGTACAGATTTTCACTGAGATCGAACTGCTCATTAGAGTGTAATAACAAAACTGCTTAAAACTACTCACAACCTGCATGGTAACCACTTATTTCAGTATATCAGTTATAGGTTTTTAAACAGTATTTTGTAAAATATAATGAAAAATACTCTTCACACAAAATTCGAAAGTGTGTTTTTCCCTTAGTGCTCATCCTCCTTTGTCCCCTTGAACTCATGCATAAATCCCAACTGCAAGCAGAAGGATATAAAAATTATTAAGCCTCTTTCAAGTATGTTACTGTACTCATTCAATATTTTGGACAACTGTTTACTTTTTGATTTTCTAAATTTTACTTTAGTCTGAAATAGTTGTTGCTCACTAAATAGTAAATATTCCTTTCAAAATATATGGTTGTTAGACTCCATTTTGTAATTTTTGGTCTTAGTAGACAAATCCTTCACTGATTTAACAGTTTTAATCCTGTGATGGAGCTATGATATGACATGGTATTACTGGCTATGACTTTCTGATGTCCAGCCTCCTCATTGAGCTAGTGACCTCTGGGTATGTGATTAATATTATGAACTCATCTCAAATGTGTGCAACAGGAAGTGGGCATTCATGAAATGGCATATAGATAAATGCATGCATATCATGAAAGTTCTATAAAACTGTCTGCATCCTACATCTTACCATTATTCAAGAGCATGACATAAATTATTATTTTTAAGACACATCTATTACAGTAAATCCTCTGTTAAGATCTCCGTGTTGTTGTCAGATTTGAAATCAGGAACAAAAAAATCAGTTGCTGAATACTGAAATGCTAGTACACAGTTAGCTCTTAGAATTTCTGACAAAATAGTTCTATGTTACATTTCTAGCATAATAAAATATCCCTACTAAAATTATTTTAGACCATCTGAACATGAGATACAAGATTAAGCTTCCATATGCTGAGATTTAATACAAGTGAACATCCCTTCTCCTCTCCTGTATGTAAGTAACAGGACAAAGAATTATTTCCATTCTTTCAGGAGGAACCCTGTCTGATTTGCAAGTAAACACAACAGAAAGCTCTCCATAGTTTCTGTCTAAGTAACTATTACAACACTCCATAATAATATTTTGGCCACAATAAGAAAAAAAATATTTTTGGATTCTCTCTTGGATTGACTACATAAGAAGTCTTTACATGTCTACTAGACTTGGAACTGAGCCCTGTTAATTGACAGAAACTTCATGCCATACATACTTCAGTCACAGCACCGAAGAACAAGAGGACAAATTCCCCACAGCCCTTAAATTTAGGAATCCACCAAAGTGTTCATTGAGATCTCTTTACCAGTGCTTTGATCTAGGGTAAGCATCTCAAATGTAAGGCCACAGAAAAGGATCTAGGTACAAGGAAACTGGGTCCAAGTGAAATGGTAGCCATGTTCAATACTGCCTTAATCAATGACACCAAAGATGATCTTCCTACAGAAGAAATGCTGAATAAACCACGTATTTCCAAACCATTTTATTAAAAAGCAATAGTTACAGCTTCTACTTTTTTGACCTAGATCCGTTCATTGTTCAACACTTCAGCACATTTAGAAACACAATGATCCATTGTATACTTGTCACGTCTTTTGTAAAATGCAACACTTCTTAAAAAGGAAAAATGCCGACTTTCATCCATTTTCCTAAGCCATTTATCATATTCAAAATTGTAGAAATCTTCAGAGGTTCAAAATAGAAACAGTTGGCTCTAATCTAAATGCTATTTACATAAGAGTTCTAAAATGGGACTGGAAATGGTTTTGGGAAAAGATTTTACACTTCATACAGTCAAGCTTGATGAAAGCAAATCTGATGGATGGGAAGGTTTGCATAATACTTAGAAAGCTGTCAGGTCTTTGCAATTCCTTTCCAAAAGTCACTTCTAGGCAATGTCAGTACAAAACCTCAAAATAATGCACAAATTCATGAAAGTCTTCTCACAGTCTTACCAAATCTAGAGCACTCTCTCAATAGTAAACTCCATTTCACAAACTTAAAACTCAACTTACACTACCAAAATTGCACTTTCAATTGCCACTATGAACTGTAACAACCATTTCTTAGTTATTGGTCTACCTTATTTACGCTATCTGTGGCAATCCAACTTGAACTAGATTATCTGTGTAAACAAAATTTGTATTTCTTGCCTTAATGTTCGCTGACAGAAGCAATGAACTGCATCACGTTCGTAGTAAGAATATTCTATGTGTTGACCCCTCAGTAAGGGCTTGATCAGAACCACAAACCAGCTTTTTACATACAGATACACCTGACTGATGTGCTTAATGAATGCGACTGTACCTACAGAAAACAAAGACTAAACACACATCTCTTGCAGATTTTTAGCCTTCTGGGGAAAGGGAAAAATGCTTTGGATACTGAGTGGAAAACAAAAAGCTTAGTGCTGAGAAGTACTGTGAGGCTTAATTTGCAAACTGATTATAACTTTGAGTAAAAATCTAATGAACAATTTCAAAGTGCATTAAAGGAATGAAACAAAATATTCAAGTAATTCTAATACTGTAAAAATTTTCATCAATACAAAATTGGCCCCACTAAATAGAATGGTAAAAACAAGCAAATCAAACCTTGCACCTACCAAATGAAATTTCCACCCTCTCTAACAATGCCGTTTCTCAAGCTCATATAAAGAAAAACCCAAGAGTCGGGGTTTTAAAAGAAGAATTAAAACATGTCTGAAATTGGAAGGAAAACACGCTGGCAACATGTTTCAAAATTTAAGGGCTGCAAAAAACCCAAAGAAATGCTTGCCCTAAGCTTCCCGTGTCCTTTCAACTAAGTACATTTCTGAAGCAGATGCTTTAACCTGGATACACTCATCCCCTTGGAATTCAGTGTATTTTGGGGAGAGCTGTGAGGGCCCCCGGCACCCAATGCGCCCCCTGGCCCCCAGCCCCCGAGGGAGCGGGTGCGGAAGGCGGGGATGGGAGGCGGGGGAAGGAGGGATGCTGCTCGCCGTGCCTCCCGCCCCTGCGCACGGTCCTGCTGGACCCGCGCACCGCCGCCGCGCTTCCTGCGCGCGTACCCCTCCGTGTTCTCGCCGGGGGCCGCGGCTGCCCGTGGTTCCCCCGCGGTTCCCCGCGGTTCCCCGCACACACACGGCCGAGGCTGAGCGGGGGCGCCTCCCGCCCCGCGCTGGGGCCGCGGACGGGCGGTGCGAGCCCCGCGCCCCCGCGCAGCGCCCGGGCTCCCGCCGGCTCCGCCTGCTGCGCAGGGGCTGCCTCCGCCTCCCCGGGCACTAATTAGCACTAAACGATGTTAAACGCCATCCCTGCCACTGATCGAGCGTCTCTAGGAGGTTTTTTTGCGGCAGCCGGGCCTCCCCCGCCCGTTGTGATGCCGGGCTGCTGGGGTTCGGGAGAGCGCGGAGCCGCAGGACGCTCCGAGTGTCCCACTCGCCAGCCTTCCCCTCCCCCGGCCCTGCCCTTGGCCGCTGGCACCGCGGCAGCTGGAGCAAGTTCAGCTTTTCTTCTCCCACAGCACTGGGGCTTGGCTGCCCTTAAAGAAAATCCTCTCCTAACAACGTGTCAATGTTACATTCCTCCACAAAGCAACTTCTATTAGGGGGGCTGGGAGCTTGGCACTGCCTCGCCACAGACTGAGAGCTTTGTGGCTATGCAAAAAACAAGGAGAGAGGGAACATTTCCTGCATTAAAATGCAATACCCCAGGCTCGATGATCTATCCTCCCCCCATTCCCGCGTGGCAGTTCTGAAGGACCCCCTCGCCAAGAGCCTGCATCCAGAGCCCCCATCTATGTTCAACGCACACTTTCCCTGCCTCACAACCCCTCAACGCCCTTCTAAAGATTGCCCTCCCGCCCCAACCTCCCCAAAATGCCAGGCGAAAATGGGAGGCATGTAGCAGAGGGACTAGGTGGAGGGCTGCCACGCCAACTGCTGGACCCCTGCCTCCCCACCCCTCCACAGCACCCCCTCCCCTCTTTCCAGCAGGGCCATGAAGCAGCTGCTGGGACTGGAGCAGCTGCTGGGAATGACACATCACAACCCCCTCCTCGCTAAGACTGCAAGCAGATTCTGAGCTTTCATCTCCAGGAGCTGAGACTGCCTGGAGAATGGGTGCAGGAGCAGCCAGTGGGCCCTTCACAGAGCTCCCAGGAGGTGAAACCAGCATGTCCTGCCTGTGCAGTGCCTCGCCTCGCCAGGCACGTCAGGCAGAGGCTGCACCCTAAGGAGTTGCATTTGCTCTTGGTAGGTTTGTAGGTTGCTGAGGTCTGGTTCAGTGACCAGGTGTCCTGAACATGGTAAATCTCTTGGTCTTTTGGTCAGGTTGCCTGAATGCCTTTGGAAATGTTCTCCTTGCAAAGTCGAGGGATCACATCTAGAAGGCCAAGCTTTTGCAGTTAGGTGGTTGCTGTAAAGAGGTGGTGAGGGGGAGAGGGATTTCTGGCTCACCACCTGTGGGCATTACTGTAAGTGAGGCCTTTAAACAGATGGATCCTACTTGTGAGGAGTTTCAACGGTGCTCAGCAGAACTATATGCTGTAGGTTAGGCCAGTTTAGAAATGAAAATGCAGCCTTCCCTGCCTTTAAGGGAGAGTGCATCTTCTCCAGCCCTTTCACCTCATCTAGAGGAGAGCCAGAGTGGAGAGCAACTGAAACGAATGTGAGTATTAAAGAGAGCTGGCAGCACGACTTACACACTGGCATGGCATTCAGCCCCCCCTCCAAGAAGCACCTACCTTCTTTTGGTGGCCGCTTGGCTTCTCTGGTGAGATTGCAGACCTGGGTGGTTTGCAGCTCCTGGGTCAGGCAGCCTTCCGTCTGCTCGTTGAGGGGCAGCACCACGTTATTGAGCAACACCAGGGACTGGTCGTCTATTCCCCATTCTCCCAAATGCTGAGGGCAGGTGCATTTTGTATACATGATCCCACAGGACTCGGTTCTCCCATTTTCAGATTTCAAGCAGTTCTCCAACCAAGTGCATAACACATGGCACCCAAACTGGCTTGGGCTCACCTTGTTCAACACCAAAAATTCAAAGAAGGATTTTTGGTCTTCTTCTTTTTTGTGTAATCCTGGGAAGTTGATAGGATAGACACGACGTATCTGAATAAAATTCTTATCATACTGCAGAAATACAAAAGCATTCTTGGAGTTGCAGAGCTGCATTATAGAATGGTTATTTTTTAAAAGATCCTTTATTTTTTCATGAGAAAAATGATCAAACTGATAAGCCAAGAGGGAAAAGTTGGAGCAGCTGAAGTCCTTTTTGGAAAATTTCAGGTAAATACTATATTTGGTTGGATCTGGATTTTCCAGCGTCCAAGTGCAGTTTGTGAAGTTTTTAGGAAACATTTCACTTACAGAATACGATCCATAAATGACCCCCTTCACCAACGTGGAACACCAGAAGTCTTGGGCAGCATTAAATCCAAACATAACCAGTAGATAGGTGGAAAATATATAAATCAGCAAATTACGAACAGCCTTCATCCTATGTCATTTGGCCTGCAGGAGATGAAATGAAATAAAAATGCAAGTAGAATTCTTCACGCATAGAAAACCAAACTCCTTCCAATATTCGAGCCAGCTGTTTTCAAGCTTGCAGTTAGAGCCCCTTTCAGAAAGAAGGGCAGGTAATTTTTATTTTATAACGCAAGGGCCGGGGTTGCCGCTGTGTGCACAGCGCCATCACGTGGCCATCGCCACAGACACGTCTCCCACAGACAAATTAGAACTCAACATCTATTAGATTATTAATAGGAATGTCCTCTCCTCTCTAGGATTTAGTCATCATGGCGTGGACTAGAACTGCTAAGTAAAGTCTAAGTAAAAACCTAGACGCCTTACCTGGCAGACCAAGAGAAGAGAAATTTATTTATTTATTTATTTATTCAAAAAGTAAATAATGAATCTGCTAGAGTAATGTATGAGCATATACGATATGCACATGCAGAATCTCACCAGAATGGAAAAAGAAATCTGGAAGATTTTTTAATGTATTATTTTTCTCTTAAGTCTGAGAAGTAACTGAATTATGACAGCTATAATTTAAAAATGTACCAATTAGTATTTGTTAAAAATGGAACATTATCTCCTATATGCCTACATGTCTTCACCCTGGCTGCCTGGTATACAGAAGTCTCTAACAAGGCAGCAAATGCTGAGATTAATGCATTAATAAAATTTTGACACTACTGAAGAAAGAAACAAAGATGGATATCACTACTGCTGGTCTGACACGATCACTAAATGCCAGTTTTTTAAGGTAATAATTTCAGTGTGCTTCAGCCTCTAAGGATATATAAAATGGATCACAGTATTAGTATTACAATCAGTAGCTCTGTATAACTGGCTGTGCTACAGCAGGATCTCTGCACCTATTGGACTGCACTTGCCCTCTTATTACGAATTACTTGTACTGTCTCATTAGCTCCTGTGTTTTGCAGCCATGCGCTTAAACAATGAAAGAAAATATTACATTTTCTCTGCTAGTATCTCCAATTAAAGATCTTTTACTGCACCTGCCAACCCTCACAGTCTCCAATGCTCTGTTCTTTTAACAGTGGCCTATGTTAGTACAGCAAACCTGAGTTATATTTACCTCCGTAATGATATCCAAAAAAATTCAGGTTGAAGGTTTTCAGCATTAACCTTTGAAAAGTTGCTTATCTCTTACAAATGAGTAGTTTTTCACCTTCTGCTCTTAAATGCAAGCAGAAAGAAGCGATACCAACCTAATTTCAAAACTCTCTAGATTGCAGTCTCTTCCACTGTTGCTCTGTAAGCAGAGGCACACATACAATAGGCACCGTTACTGAGTTTTGATGTGTGTCTTTGCCTAGCTTTTCATCTCCTCACCAAACAGCGAGGCATCTTCTGTTTCCCATTGCGTAACACACAGCAAGTCACCGGATTAAGCTCCCTTGAAGAGATTTTCGTATCTCCTAGATTATAATGCAAACTCTGAATCCTGAAATGGGCAAAAAGCAGCACCAACTCTAACCCTCTTTATAGCAGAGGTTTAAAAAGAAAAAAAAAAAGAAAAAAAAAGCAGAGCTGCTGCTGGGTCTATCCACATGGTCAGATTTTCTCCTTTCTGAGCATCCGTCTCAATGAATAACATGATTCTCCTTCTCCAAACAGGGCTAGTACAGCATTTAAGGTTTTTAAAAAGAGAAACTTATTGGGAATTCTGGAAACAATTTCCCCTTTGCTGAAGCACTTTGCAGGCAATGCAGTTCTGCGCAGTGTTATTCAGGATGGTGTAGGCGTTGAAAGCCAATGTGACAATAAGTGTCTAAATTAAGAATTCCACCCATGAAAAAGGATTAATTTTATAATCTGGAAAGTAGAAAGGGAGCTTACTTGCTTTTCTGTTTGAAAATGAAAAAAGCCCCTGACTTTTTCCATCCTATGTAATATCTGCACTAGAAAAATAAAGACCTCTGCAGTGCTAGGCTGTTTTCTATGAAGAAATGTAATCAAATAGCCCTCATTTGAGCTGTGCATTTGCTCATGCACGGCTACTGAAACAGAACGCTGTCTTTATCCCTCTCTCCCTGTGTGCATTACACACGCACACACATGCACACACACACGAACTGAGTGTGCTGGCAGCATTCAGTTAGTTTGCAGCATTGCTAGATGCAGAGCGAACCTGCTCGCTGGAAGGATTAAGACACTCAGATTAAAAAGATACTTCTTTTCCATGGAGGAGGGAGTTAAAGAATGGCCACAGAAGCTTAAGGTTGCCCATTTGGGAAGGGGGAGAATCCTCTTCTGCTGAAAAGAAACGGGCATTTAGTTTGGATATTCCCCGAACTGATTTTCTAGGTGACACTGTAGTTTAGCCAAACATAGACGGCGCCATCACTCCATTTATTTTTTTTCCCCCAACAGAAGACCCACTCACTTCTCTTATTTTAACTTCCTATTAACCTAACAATTCCCCCCACCCCCCCATACAAATTACCCCAATCGTGCACAAACCTCAGGTTTTCTCGGTCTCGCTGGAAATTACTCTCAGGGAAGCAGACCTGTCGCAAGACGGACTTCTCTAACTTTTAAACTGCAGCGCTGAAGTAAATGCGGAGATCATTTCGTATGTGCTGTCTCTCTCTCGATCCTTCAGCAACAGCCTGTCCCCCTCCTCCGCCGCCTCCTCCCCGGAATCCCAAGCTAAAAGCTCTCCAGTCGTAATCCCTGGAAATGGGAAATGGAAATGCCCCGGGCACCCTTACCTTCCACTCCGAAAGCTGTCAGGCTATTTCTCTAAAACACTAGCACCACAGGCACACGTCCCAACAACAGTGATGGAGAGATTCCCCTTCTGACGGAAGCACCGTTTCCCATTTTTCCCGGCTCAGGTTCAAAACCAAGATTTAAAAAAGCAGCAGAAGATAAAAACGCAGCGAGAAAATCCCCGCACGCCACACGCACACCCCACCGAGGAAAAAAATCAGCTTTGGCTCCGGATCCACCAAATCCAACCACATGAAGGGAAAGAAAACAGAAAAAAAAAATCAAAAAAAAAAAGCAACCCGAAAAACAACCACCTCAAACCAGCGAGACTGCAGGGGAAAAAATGGAAGTGGCTGAGCAAGCGAAGGTTTTTTTGTTTGGTTTTTTGTTGTTTTTGTTGGTTGGTTTTTTGTTTTTTTTTTTTACTTGAAACAAAGTCTCGGCACAGCAGCCCGATGCACGGCGATGTCAGGCAGTCGACGGTCTGAGAGAAGGACTAAGGCGCTAGTGCGGATTTGTTGGTGGGTTTTGTTGTTGTTGTTATTACTAATAGACTTATTCCTCCTTCCTCCCTCCTCCTCCCCCCTCAGGCACTAATGGCCGGACAGCGGCGGGGGGTCCTCGGCTCCGGTGGCGGGGAGCGGTGCGAACGCCGGGCGCGCCGGGAGCACGGCGGCGGCGGGAGCGCGTCTCTGCCGCTGCGTGTGGCTCTGCCTGGGCGTGCGCGCGCGCCCGTGTGCGCGCCCGCGCGTGCGGAGCCCGCCCGCCTCCGTGGGAACCGGGCCGGGAGCGCGCGCACGAGCGCGTCCCGCGCGCGCCCGCCCCCGCGCGCCCCCGGCCGCCCGCTGCGTGGGGGGGGGGGAAGAGGGGGAGCCTGCGCGCGCGTGTCCGCGCGTGTCCGCGGCGCCCCCGCCCCGGCAGGCGGGCCCGCGTGCGCTCCGCGCGTCACGGCCGCGCGCGCCCGGCGCGTCCCGGGAGCGGCGCTCGCTGCGCCCCGCGCGTTTTCCCGGGCGCCGTTCCCAGCGCCGGGGCCGGGTGCGCCCCGGCGGCGGAAAAACCCGCGGGCGGGCAGCGGGGGAAACGGGGACGCCGGGGCGGGAAGCTCGCACTTGATCTCCTTCCTCTTGTCTTTTTCTTCCAAAGCACAACCTCCCCCTCGCCGCAGCCCCGGGAGCTGTCGGCTCGGCCCCGCGATCCAGATTAACTGATACAGGGCTCCCGGGTAAACCCTCTCGAACTGCCGCCCGCCTCTGACAAGAAACAATAGCGATTTTCTCAGCGCGGCTGCAATTAACGCCGTGTTTGTTCCCCGCCAGAGATGAGGCTGTGCCCGCTCGCAGCCGCATCCATTCCCGCGGCTGCCGCCGGCCGCCGCCGGCCGCCCTCTTGGCACGGAGAAGGATGGAGAGCCGGCGGGGCTCGCCCGGCGCCGTGCCCAATGCGGGAGCGACGCTGCCCCGGCTGAGAGCGGAGTTTGCGGGGCGACAGCGGCTGAGGCGGCACCGTCAGCGGCGGGTGGGGTCAGACGGGGGAGGTTCATGAAAAAAGCTTGGCCATAAGCAAGGCGCCCCCCTTTTTCTTTTGTTTTTGATTTAAATTTTGCTACATCTTGGTATGATTGGGTGTGCTCCTTTTCCCTTCCGTCCCGCTGTGTCTCTCCTGCTCCCCAGGTCGGGTCTGGTTCTCCCCTCTGCCATGAGATATCGGGGCAGTCTGCACGACAACAGATATCCGGCGTGAAAATTAGGAGATGACATTTTAATAAATGCTGCTGTCAGTCAGCAGCGCTCAGCCTGGCTGCCGTGTGCTCTCACTGCTGCCATTCTGCAGAGAACACAAGGCCCTGCTGAGTTCGTGGGGCAATGAAGCCTTTCCAGGCCAACAAAGTTTATATGAAACACGGCTGTGTGATTATGGACACGATCTCCCATCCCGATGAAATGAAAGTTTAAATTTCTGGATGCCATCCAAACCAATCAGTCCTTAAAGCAAACAGTTTTCTCCCCTACAGTCCTGTTCTAGCCCCTGCAAGGTTTGAATTCCGGTAACACAGAGCTTTTATGATTACAATTACATGCTGCACAAATTCTGGTTAGAGGTATTGCTACTCACAATCCACTTTCGACCAAAGTAAACCGAAACACGGTTATAGCTTTTTACTGTATTTTCCATAGGTACGGGCTGTAAACCATATCCCTGCTAGCTTTTACACCCATAAATCCGTTATATCCCTGTTGTCAAAATAAAACAAAGAATATCTACCCAAAGCCAGGAAAACGTGAGGCATGTTCAGGGTCTCTGCCCAGCAAATGCAATGCAATGAAAACTGAACTGTTACTGCCTTAGAGATAATCTATTTCTCTCCCATTTGGTGACATTCCATACTATCTGTGGGTGATCATCATGTTGCCTAAAGTACTTAATGGGAAGTTTTGTTCATAGCCATGGTGATATGAGCAGAATAAATGACAGGTGTATATACAATGCGGTATTTAAACAGATTTTCATCTCCTTTTCGTTAAATTAAGAACTGTAAGGTAAGTCATGAAAGAAAACAACTTATAGGAACTCTTTTACCTGTTTTCTATGACATTGACAAGTTGTAGCTTCTTTAATTGTCAGTGGAAATCAAAAAATAATGAATACACAATGTATGGTAAGTAATTGTCTTTAGACATCTCCTAGGTATTCCAACCCAGCGATTAACTGGAACTTTTCAATTTTGTGAAGACATGGCAATGCTGGAGAGGAGTCCAGGTGGAAGACTCCTTAACCTCTTGCCCACAAAGTGAAGGAAAGGGTGGAAGTTGCACAAGTCATGCTTAGGTCAGCTATGACAGCTGAGGAGCAGAGGGGTGGGAAGCGATGGGACAGGGTGGGATGGGATGGCAGCACACAGCACTGAAGATTTTTTACAAGATTTGTGCGGTTAGACTTGAACAATTCAGTTTTTAATGACTGGAACTAAGTCATTAAATAAGCTATACCATTTTTCTGAGCACACAAATATCTACAATCCACTTGCAGGTGTTTTTCTATTGGAATTGAGGCCAATTTGAGAATTTTTTTTTTGTTTGCCAGGTGTCATGCAGCATTTGAGATAAAATGTTATTTTGATAGTCTAAAGTGAGAGTCAGGATATGTTTAAGTCTGCAAAATATAAATAGGTAGAAATGTGACAATATGTTTGTTTAATTTGGGCATGTGGATCACTTGTGCTTGCAATGGTCCTGTTTTGTGTGTGCATTTATTCATAAGCTACAGCCTGAAGGGCAGATGTAAAGTGAATCTGTGCACATAATTTGGAAATATTGAATAGATCAATCTTGTTTGAGTACCTCTGTTAAAACCTAGGAATAATGTATTAATGCAATCCCACGGTTTCATGGGAGGGCTGTCAGCCCTGCATGGTACATGTGGTGCCATCTGTACTACAAAGAAAGTATCAAGGCACTGAAAGAAGTGTTATGTTGCTCAGTAGTAGTGTTGTAGGGATAGGCACAACACAGTGAATGCTAAATTTATAGTGCTGCTCTCTAGACAAAATGCTATTGTTTCAGAAAAGTTGGGCTTGATCCAAGCTAGGAAAGAGGGAGGAAAGTAATGTTTTTAAGTAATTTCTGTATTGATGAGAAAAATGAGGCTTACCCAATTTAATATGTTGGATGGAATAAATTAAATGGCTTGGGTTTTCTCCCCCAAATCTGCAGAAGCACTTTGAGATCTTTGGTACCTTGGTGACAGCAGCTAGATGATTTCAGTCCAGATTTTAGTGAACATAGCACAAGATTCAACACAGCTGGAATTGGAATTATCACTGACAGTTTTGGTGCAAATTTGAAAAGGAAGGACACAGTTTAAAGCAAGTGGCTTTGGAGAATGGACTGTTCTCTTAATCAATCACCAGTCACCCTTAGGGGGACTCTTTTCAAGTAAAGGTCACTGTTGCAGTCTACAGTGTCATTCCTTTAAGGAAATTAGACAGTCTGTCTCCAATACTGAAGGCACACATTTAAAAAAAAAAATCTTAAAATTGTTTTCAACGGAGACTTTGTTCATTATTATTATCATTATCATCATTCTGTTTAACTCACTCCAGAATTAGCCTTAGATATGTTCTTCTATGTCCACAAGAAAGGAAACTGTTGCTATAGACTCAATTTACAGGTAAGAGTTGAGAGATAGTTACACTGAGCCTCTTCGTTTATGACAAAGTGCCACTGGTCTGTTTCCCACATCCCACTTTTTGCAGATATGAAAGGTGCTTCAAAATCCCCTTTGGCAAGAGTGGACTTTTTACTCTGCATTATATGTTCTGCAGAGCACCAACCTGTATTTCCCAGCTCCAAGTCAGGAAAAATGTTAAATCCAAAGCTAGTGTGACCACTTCAAGAGAAATGTTCTGTAATTTGGTGTGAAGCAAAGAAATAAAATGGAAGATGCTGGCCATGTTGCAGGTATTATAAAATTCACTAAATACCTAAATAAGAAAAGAAGAAAAATGCTTTGTTGTTCCAACAACAAATGCAAATTGGGAAAATTTCGTGGACTTGCATATGTTTTCTAGTCCAGGATGTTACAAATCATTGAGAATCATGGCATTTCTCTAATGATTTCAGATTCTAAGTGAATTTTACCAGTATTAGTTTTCTCTCTGTTATTAAGAGGAAAGATTAATGTAATAAATAATAGCCTATGGTCTGCCTTCTCAATTTTAAATATACTTGGAAATATTATATGATTCTAATTAATTTTATTAGAAATGTGATTAATATATTCATTAATAGCTAATTAATAATGCAGCACCAGTAGATGGTGCCCAAGAATGTATAGCATAATTGGAGGCATGGGTGAATAAAATGTTCTACTTTGAAATGGAAAAATTTTGGCAAAAATAATAATTTACTTTTGGGAAGTTGATTTTTCGTCAGTAATGTCACCTTCCAAATCCAATCAAACCTTTGGTTGGTTGACAGTTTTCAAGTTGAAAAAGTCAGTGATTTACTTGCTTATTTGTTTTCATTCTTTGTATGACTTCTTCAGCAAAGGTTTTCACAAGGAATTCTAAATTCTGCTACTAGTTTAAAGTGTTTTGATGTCATTCAATCAAGTAAATTCAATAACTGGGCTAGAAGCAGTGAAACTCACGGAATAGGTGACACCAAGGACATGGGCAGAAGGGGTCTGAATCATGTGTAAGGCCTGTACAACATCCTACCACAGCTGGTGGCTCTTGGAGGATCGTGAGGAAGATGTAGAAAACCCAGAAAACAATTGGTTTTGACAATCTGACTTCAAAAAAATCTCACCTGGTCTCCAGAATGCAGAGCTCTGTTTAAGTCTCCAAATAAGTTTAAGTTCCCCTGCAATACTCATTTAGCTAGTTTAACTCCATACAGTCTTGTTTTCCCTGTAAGCACCTTATTGTTCTCAATCTTAAATTCTTTTCATCTCAACATAATCAAATGATGAGTCTAACAGCATAAACACTAAGTTAAAACTGATGTTCTCTTAGATTTGCTAGCTTTTTATGTCATTCAGCATATTCATATGTCACCATATTCTTGTATTAGTGCAGGGAGAAGTGAGATTCTGGCTTACTTCTAGAAGTTATGTCATATTTTTGCCATGCATCTATTTAATATCATTTTAAGGTATTCCACTCTGTTTCCACAAAACCCTGCTTCTACAATTCTTGTCACTTTTCTCTTAAACACCCCCTAGCTTTCTGATATCTTTGTAAGGTGTAGAAATCAGCACTGCACACAGCAGTTCAGATCAGGCTGCAGCTCTGATTTTTATAACATTGCTTTTCTTTATCATCTCTTCTTGATTAATTTTAATATCTTGCTGCTTCTGAGAGCTGCTACACTGAACAGAGGTCTTCATTTTGCTGTCCATGTCTGTTCTTTTTATCAGTCTCCCATGAGAAACTTTGTCAAGCAAGTTTAAATAGATGATGTCTATTGGTTATCCTCTGACCACTTCAGTAGTTTACTGATGTGTTGAAAACATTCCAGCAGATGATGAGATATCATCTTCCTTTGCGTGGATCTATCATCTTATGATCTTGTGAGTGTTTTATGTTGCTATTTTTAATTTGTTGGGTACAGATGTAAGATTTATGAATGTTTGATTCCCTGAATAATTCTAAACTCCTTTTGATGATGTATGTGAAACATTTGCTATTCTCTAACCTTCCAGTAAAGGAGTTGTTTTCCAATTAGAGATTGCATAGCTCAACTACTTGTACAGGATTTTCAGTCTTGGTGGCTTTCTGCTTTTCAAATGATTGATTTGTTCCAGCACCTCTTCATCTGATAATACCTAATTTTTATTACCCAAGAGGAGGTATCTCCCTAACATCCTCTATTGTGAAGACTGATGCAAATAAATCTTCTGTGCTCCTGGCAATGTCCTTCTCCTCCTTAATTGCTGTCTTTATTCTCTGAAGTTACCAGAAGATGTAGTTACTCTTAAAAGTTTCTTGCTTTTTATATATTAATGGACGCTCTTTTTATATATATATATTTAACTTTATGCTTTTTATGAGTTACCTTTGCTATCCATTTTTTTCCCTTTTTAGCTCTTTGCTATTACAGTCTCTGATAATTTCCCTCATTTCCTAAGCTGCTTTTTCAGATTATGACAGTTCCCTGCTTAGGTCAAGTAGCATCTCAAATTCTTTCATTTCGCTCCACTAGTTTACAATTTACCTTCCTTATCTTCTCCCCTCCCCCATATGTACATTTATCAATGGAAATATTCTTGGTTTTAGAAGGAACTCAAATGCCACATTTTGACTAACATGCATTCTATTGAAGGCCTCTGACCAAAAGTTAGTGTTGTGACATTTTTTATATAAATTATATCTTGTTAAATGCATTTAACCTTAATATTTTAAGACCACATTACATATTAGTTTGGATAATCTTAATCCTTGACTTCTTTCTGCTTATTGCAATTGAAGTCTAAAAATGTCTAAACTCTGTTTTAGTAATGGTGTTCAGTTTATCAAGCTGACCTCATTGACTTAATGCTGTCTTATGTCTTCCAAGGTGACACTCATTTCTCAAAATAGTTTTCTTTTAATTATATTCTCTTTCAAGAACTAATTGCCTATAGTTCTGAGAAACTATATTTTTATTCTTTGCCATTTACATATCTGATTTGTGTCTAATTGAGTTGTATAAAATTTATTATTATCCTGTTTTGTTACATATTCTTGCTTTTTTTCCCTTTTCTGTGCTGCACCCTTAGTATCTTAGTTTTGACTTGCATTTTTCAACATGTGTCTTTCTCTGACCTGGGCTTAAATTCTCAAGTACAGCCCTCTTCACTTAGAGAGTTTTTTCACACTGGAATTTATAGAATGTACAGAGCAAAGTTTTTATGTACAAATTTTATGTACAAAGCAAAATTCCTCACAGAACTGATTCATTTTGTTATTCTGGAGCAGTTTACAAGCATTGTACATTTTTTAAAAAAATTATTTATTTAAATATTTATCCAGGAACTTTCTTATGTTACTAGATTTCCATTGTGACAATAGCATAAAGCCTTCTTCTGTTGGGAAGCCTTCTATTTCACTTATTTTGCTTTTAATAATTAATTTTGCATAAATATTTGGAGTTCTTTATTTTTACCAGGTGTAGTTCTATGGCACATTTCCTGGATTTGTTCTTCAGCTGCATAGTTGCATTTTAAATGGATACTCAGAAGTATTTGTATTACCAGTAACATTTGTAGATGACTCATTGTTCTTTGCCTCTGTTTATTAGGTGTTTGGAAAAAAAAATTAGTCCTTCAATCTATGAAATCAGTATTTTCAATACTTTATGTGTTGCATATATAACTGCTGTCATTTGATAACAAACTTTCTGCTATTTCATGCATGCACATAGTCTGGTGGTGAGATTCTAACTGGCTATACTGTGAACGACTGTAAAATTACAAGAAACTCATTGCAGTTACACATGGGCTGTATAATAAACTTTTCAAAATTAATTGGAGAATATTTATGCAAAGATCAAAATGAAAATAAGGCCACAGTTTCCATGTTAATTATCTAAATGCACTGAAATCTTCTTTATACTGGGAGGAATACAAATATTTTAAAAATGCGCTTTCATCTCTGATGTTATTAATGTACTCTAAAATATTGCCTAGTCATTAATCAAATTGAACTGTGATAAATACAGAAAAAGCCACATATCCTGTGTCATTTTGGCTTGTTCTGTTAAAAGGAATGAAACTCAGAGTTAATACTGAATCTGTCTTTAATGCTCTTCATTTTGCTTATGTAGGCTAGAGAAGAGTAATTTTATGTACTTTGTGTGTCATTAACATCACTAATCACAAAGGGCAGTGTTAAAAAATGATGTCTTGTCTTGAGTTTTTCCTTGCATTAATGAAAATGAAGGACTGATAAACCTGTCTAGAGTTTAACTTCCTGCTGTAAGAGTTTAGTGTTTAAAATGGAGGTGGTTTAACCCCACCTGGCAACTAAGCCCCACATAACCACTTGTTCACTTCGGCTTCAATCTTGTTGGGGAAAAAATCAGAAGAGTAAAAGTGAGAAAGCTCATGGGTTGAGATAAAAATGGATAAAGCAAAGTCTACACACACAAGGAAAGCAAACCCAGGAATTCATTCACTACTTGCCATGGGCCAGCAGGTGTTCAGCTGCCTCCAGCAAAGCAGGGCTCCATTAGGTGTCATGGTTGCTTGCAAAGATAAATGCCATCACTTCCTATGTTACCCCCTTTCTTCTACCTCCCCCAATGTTATTTACTGCGCATGACCCCATATGGTATGGAATGTCCCTTTGCTCAGTTGGGCTCAGCTGTCCTGGCTGTGTCCCCTCAGCTCCTTGAGCACCCCCAACCTCCTCTCTGATGGAGTGGGGTGAGGAGCAGAAAAGGCCTTGGCTGTGTACAAGCGCTGCCCATCAATAATGAAAACATCCCTGTATTATCAACATTGTTTAAAGCACAAATCCAAAGCAGAGCTGAACACTTTACCGCTACTATGAATAAAATTATCTCTACCCCAACCAGAACCATCACTGAAATGCACAAATGATGCTGCTTGTCCCCTACCAAGTTGAGTTGTGATCTAAGATGTTGATCAAGATACCCATACAGAATCTTGTTTAAATAAGTTCATAGTGGAAGACTTGGGTTCAAATTCATTTTTTGAGGGTTTGAAACCTGAAGTTTTTCCTTGTATAACTTTGTAAGCCAGCAAAAAGGACGGCAGCATTTATTTAAGGTTAACAACAGCTTTTGTTATTCCTCTTGGGCCTCTTTCAGAGACACCCAGTCCACAACATCTCTTCAGCATGAAACACAGAAAGAATTTTCTAAACTAGGATCGGAATCCAAGTGACTCTTTATTCTCTTATGTCTTTGGTTCTAGTGAGGGAAAGTACAAACTGTATGGTGGCACTGTTACTGCTTTACTGCTGCTGACAAAGTGTGGTCTGCCTGTCTCTTTAATACAAAGTTTCTCTGAGCTTGATTTGAGGGGATGATTCAGAACTGTGTAACCTGAGCATCCGGAAGTGATAGTTTGAAATGAATTTTGCGAGGTTTCAAGCATATCCTTTTGTAACCCCAGTTGTCTGGGTCTTTAAGTTGCCCCTTGCTAAGAATGATATCTTTCTGAGGCACATAGCTCTTCCCAAGAAACTCAGTGTAACACAAAACTGCATTCTAGCTCATGCTTCCAAATTCCATGCTAAAGAACAGGAACTGAAGTCTCAGCACAGTCCTCCCCTACGAGCTTGTTTGATCCAAATGCATATACATTTTTAGAAAAAATAAATTAATATGATGAGTTTTTACAGATGGTATTTTCTCAAATACCCAGTATTTCCATGGAAAGGCCATTCAAGGATTAGCTGAGTCCATCAGGAAGCCACACCCTGGGAAAGAAAAAGGGACATGTTATGAGACTATGGTACTACAGAGTCAAGATTGGCAAGGAAAGACAGACTGGGGATTGATAATTTACTGTCTAGCAGAAGAACAGCAGGCATCATAAAAAACTGGAAGGAGTTGTGCTCAAAACAGAAGAGTTGCTCATGCAGCAAGTAACTGACCTTTGAAACTCCTTGCCAAAGGATGTTGTAGATAATAAAAAATAAATAAAATACAAATTTTCATGGGCTCAGGGACAACTGGACAAGCATATGAAAGAGAAATCCAGTCATGCTGGGGGTTGTCAATAAGTGTGCAAAAACATATCTGCTTCAGGAATTCCCCTGTGCTGGAAATAATTAGAGGCTGGGAATGCATTAGGGGAGAATCTTGAGCCTCCTTCAGCATTAATAGTCACTTCTGAAACAGAATGTGGGGCTGAATAAAACTTTAGGGTAGTACAATAATTTTGTTCTTCACTCTTTTTGAATATTTTTATAATGACAGAGAGGTAGATTTTCAGAGGTGAAAATCTAATTTTTTTTTTCCAGACATCCTGGAATAAGTTGAAATTTGGAAGCAAGCACTGAACATTATTGTTCAGAATGTCAGGACATCTATTTCAGTTTTAAAACATTGGCTGAGTGCCCATAATTGCCTTAAGTGAGTGCTCATATTTAAAAATTTGAGGGTATAGTCCAGATTCAGATCAAGCTGAGACCCAGGGAGGAAATTCTCAAGGTCTTTTTTCTGTATCTAAACACCATTAGTTTTGCAAACACATTATCTTCAATTCCCCACATCTCAAAGGAGGAAGAAGCTATGTCCTATTCTAAAATTGCCCAGTATCTAAAATTTCATTGAATGAGCAAGGCTTATCTTAAGCTAAAAAAATGTTTTAGAATTGGGAATAAAATACATACTTTATAGTTTTGGAAGAGAGTACTTGGGAGCAGAAAAAAGTATTTGGTCTTAAACAAATCATTTCCTTGGCTTCATGGTGGGCATCCAGAGTAAATTGTTTCATTGAAGCAGTCTGTTTAAAAGTTTATGTATATGTCAGACACACTTTGGACATCATATTTGTAAAAATTATTAACATATCTGAAAAAGAGGAAGCATCAGACGGTAGCAGCCAAAGGCATGAATGACAAATGCTGCTTACTGACATGGTGAAGACTTCACATATGACTGTCAATAAGGGGTTCGTGGTCCACAGTTCTGCAAGGAGGTGCTGTGAAGCTCAGCTGCTTGAGGAAAGCAGATGTAAATGTATTGTTCAATTTTTAAGAAATGCAGCTTTTTGGATGCATTTATGTGTTTCACATCATTGTATTAGACTTCCAGCATGGAATTTTAGAGGAATAGCTAAGTTTACTTAATATTCTAAAGAAATGTAAAACTTGAGTTAGAGAGTTGTATGTTGGCAGTAGCTCAGCTCATATCAATGGCCTTGTATCAGTGTAGAACATATGTGAGAATGGAATCATGCTCTTGATATGTACTCTGGGCTCAAACTGAAGAGTGAGAGGAGAGAAGCACATTTATATTACCAAAGGGCAAAGTGTTCTGTGAAAATGTGGGGTATTACTGTTAGGAGCTGCAGGTGGCTGTCATCATTCTGAAGAGACACATTTTGACAACACTATACAAAATATGAGAGATTGCAAGAAAAGTAGTTCCAAAATTGTCAGGCACAAGAGAAGAGTATTTGGAGGGCGGGGTTTTATTGTTGTTTTTAAAGAATAACTATAGATGAGTGAGTGAAAGAAAATTACAGAGATGTACTAATTTAGAGAGCTATCTACCACTGAATCCAAAAAGGCCAATAAATAAAGGGAATTAAACCAAACACAGTATAGAGCATCTACACCAAATGTATTAGACCTACTGCTAAGAGCCATAGGTTTTTGTCTTTCATAAATTCTGGCAATGTTCTCAGTCCTCTCCTGCCAATAGTGTCTGATTGCACTGAAATATTTTCCCCTCTATTTCTCCCTTTCTTTCTCTCTTTTGCCTTTGTCTCTTCCTTCCTGTATGCACACTTGAATCTATTTCACTGTTGTTAATCAGTTAATCCTAGACCTTTTATTGAAGTGATATAACTAAAAATTTCGGATGAATGATTTATTGTTCTGTTCTTGCTGAACATTGCTGACTGTTATCACAATAAATGTAAGTAGTGTCACTGAAGTCAGCAGATCTATGCTGAATTAATCAGTATGGATTCTAGTCCTAAAAGACATAATTGATAAAGTTGTTTGTGTGCTTGAAACAAACCGTGAATGGATGTCTCAGTATAGGTTCCTTAAAACTGGCTTAACTGTACATTTAATTAGTTTTAGAGGGTGTCACCTTCACACAGAGCAACTCAGCTTCACAATATGTTTGGTCTTGGTAAAGGTATTTATAATGTGATTATTAATAAACTTTATTTTTGTTTATTAGTATTATGTTTTGTCTGTGCTTTATATTTTGTGTCTTAAATACCAGGCTTTTAAAAATAAGTAGGTTACCTTGCAGAGGGGAAGTCAACAAATGGATGCAGTTTCAAACACTACACTGTGCTGTATATTCAAAAGTGACGCAGGGTTAAAAAAAAAAGTAGCCTGTTTTCAGTAAAATGCTTAGATACGAACATATTTCTATTTTATACCCATTTTAAAATGTGAGAGAAAGAGACTGAGAAATATTTAATGATGAAACTACTAAAACACGATATTCAAATATACCGACAAGAGGCTGTTCTAATATCTTTTCTTCCTGTCTTTTATATGCCTCCTCTGGCTTCTTTTCTCATCGTATATTTAATACAATATTTTCATTCCATTTACACAGCCTTGTCTAATCTTTTTTCTTATATAGTTCTTGCACTCATTTTTCTCTCTCAACCATGTATTTCCATGGCTTTCTTCTCTTCAATGTATTCAGTATTTCTTCTCGTGCTTCTCTTATTCCTGTGCTACTGGCTTCCTATAAGCATCTATATTGTTAGACTGTTTTCCATGTTCTGATTTTATGATCTATTATTACTCTTGGAATTTGATTCCGAAAGTATTGTTTCAGCTAGTGGAAATACAGACAAAAGTTCAAGGATACTATTTATTTAAACAACAACTTTTTAAGTTACCAAGAACATTTGACAGTGAAGAACAAGATTCCTTCCTTGACTGTTCCTACAAGATGGAAGTATTTCTCCCCACCATTCCTCAGAAAACGGTCCCATTAATGGGATATGCATTGGAATCCATCTACCCAGTTTTGGAGGGAATGCTATAATGTGACAAGATGGATGACATGTTATATATCTGGGTTGCTTACTCCCCTGCTATGGTCAACAAATAGAAACAGGTGATCCTAATAATGTTTTTTCATTGAATCTTGCTGTGGATCTTAGAAGTAAGTTAGCTAATTCACATGCTGATAGTTTTTCTTTTCCCTGTTCTGATGTAAGTTTCTGAGGTTGTGTGAGATAAACCTTATTTCTGCTATCTCTTATAGTAGGCCTGGTAAAGTTACTTCTCCAACTGACTTCCCAGTTTCTTTGGGTATCCCCTTCCCTAAATCTGTTTTTGTGTCTAATTTGAAAGGAAGTCAGACCATTTATAAATTTTCTTTCCTATAGCCTTGTTATTTGTAAAAAGACATACTTCAGTTGTGCCTTCGAACCCATCAATGAAGGTCTGATGCAAGATCCAGTCCTTTCAGTCCAAGGGTGAAGACTTGTCCTCCCAAGTCCTAGAAAGCAATCATAAGAATATACACATCTGTCTCCATGTCTTTTCCTTCTCGCAGTGTAGTTTTTCTGTTTCCATCTTCACCCTGTATCTGTTGGTGTTTCCAGTGTCCCCACACCAAGCTGGACTAGGGCCTCACTGCAGCAGTGGGGTCACACTCTCGTGCTCTCCTGCAAGATGCTGTCTGCATGTCTGAGGGCAGCCTATGTTCTGGCTCCTCCTTCCCCCAGGAAGCAGGCAGATGCAGGCAGGGGGCTGCATGCCAGCTTTATGCCTGGCAGAAGCCCAGGGGAGGGCTGAGGCTCAGGCAGGATCTCTGTGTTGCTGCAGTGCTCGCAACCCTCCTCCTCCAGCGTGGCAATGGTACATGACTGAAAACCACCACCCCTTTCTTGTACCTAGCTGCTGTCAGCCCCAGGCTTGGAACTGTGTAGGCAAGTCCAGTCTGTGCCCTGGGATCCTCCATGCCTGGAAACCATCTGCCACTTACAGCCCTGCTTGTAAATTACCAAAAATCAAAAGTACGGATAACTGACCACATGACGATCACATGCTTGGGAGCAGGAACTCTTATGATTTAGGGTCTTCACAAACATTACTGATTTCAGGAGGTATGTGGCACACTTAAAGTCAGGAATTCACGTACAAGTTCATATGGAGGATTCTGATATCTACCCCACCAACTGTTGCTGGACTTGCAGGAGTAAAAGTTTGGGTGTTGTTTTTGTTTTTTTGTTTTTGTTTTTTTTTTTTTTTTTTTACTGCTAGTCAGTTAAAAACAGAGGTGATATTCTGGGTACTCCTTCTCTCTGCTTGTCTTCATTAATGCAGTGCTCTTCTGCCTTTGTCTCCTTTCTTGAGTTATTGTCTTCCAACATGTCTTAACAAGTTTCTTTAAAGCTATGAACCCTTTGGGGCTAGGGACATGTCTTGTTAAAACTTAAAAAGTGATGTAGAAGCAATTTTTACCATGCTAGAACAAAATTTAAATATAGATATGAGATATAATAAAACTCTGCCTTCACATATGTGGCCACAATTTGAAATGTCCACTTGCGAGCAGAACAAGGGGCACAGTCTGCAAAGGTCAGACTTGCTAAATATGTATTCAATAATTAGTAATAATCTTCACACTTTAAATGTAACTGAGAGAACTTCACCATAAATTCTTTTTGTTGTTGTTTAGAAGGTTTGGTTTGTGATACAATAATGAGTACTTGTCTAAATTGCTTATTAACTAATTAACTCTTTATGAATCTGAATATGCACATTTTCTTCAATCTGATCTTTATTATGCAAAACGCCATTGAGCAAATAACTTTAATATAGTAACTGCTACTGAGCATTTAGAAATAAGGATGTGGGTGTCATGTCTTGTGAGTTACCAACTGGCCTTAATTATGATGTTGAACTCTTGCACTAAAGTCCTACTACTTCTATGGTTTTAATATAGAAACCATGTCTCTTAAAAAACATTTTTTTAAAATGTTCATGTGGATTTTTCTTCCTGTTGCATTTTTGGACACAAGACGTTAATAAGAAAACTTTAAAATTGTAGTTGGTGCAAATAAATAGGAACAGAGGGAAGTTTAATATATAAGAAATCTGAACTGCTTCTATAGGCTCAAAATGAAAATAATTGTAAAGCTCAGTTATTAATCATATGCATTTTTAAACAACAAAATTCCTAATTCTTCTACTATTAGGGGGACCTTCTGCCAGACCACCTTACTCAGAGCCCCAATTAGCCCAGCCTTGAACTCTTCCAGGGATGGGGAGTCCACAACTTCTCTAGCAAACCAGCTCCAGTGCCTCATCACCCTCTGAGTAAAGAATTTCTTCCTAACATCTAATGTGAGCCTGCCCTCTTTCAGTTTAGAACCACTGTCCCTTGTAATGTCACCATCTGCTGTATAAGAAGTCACTCTCCTTTTCAAGCCCCCTCAAGGTACTTGAAAGCTGTAATAAGGTCTCCCCAAAGCCTTTTCTTCTTCATTCTGAACAACCACAACTCTCTCAGCTTATCCTTATAGGAATGGTATTCCAGTCCTGTCATCAACTTAGTGTCTCTCCTATGGAGTCATTCCCACAGGTCAATGATTTTCATTTTACAGAAAGCATTTTCCCCATTTTTATCTTAACTTACTGTGTTTTAAGTTAAAACACTTGTTCGCTTGCTTTTTATTCCAGCTGGTTGGTAATAAGGTGAGCATAAATGTAAAATCTGAGAGTTTGGAGTAACCAGATGACTGTGAAACCTACACAGTTTTTGTGTTTCCTTACAAATCAGATGGAGAAATAAGTGAAGAGGGAAATGGACACAATTGCCTGAAATGAGAAGGGAAATAAAGTAGTTCAGAAATATTTAACCTAAGTAAGTGTGTCAGAATTATTTCTTTACAACAGCATTTTGCCATCACCCATTGTGTCATGGGCTGGCCATGACACAAAATTCTAATTATTGTCCTTCACTGTTCAACTTGACAGTTTCTACTTGACTAAGCTATAGGAATGGACGAAGAAATTGTTGACCATTGGATTAATGGAGTTCCTGTAGTCAAGACTTACAAGACTAAACAGCACAGGTGTCTTTAGTCAGAAATAAAAGTAAAGGAAGTTGTCCTAGTGTGTTTTATAGTAACAGTTTCTAATGCACCGATGAACACACAAATATTTTTAAAGAATTTAGTATACTTACGTACAATTAAATTATCTGGAAAGCACTGGATTAGCAACCTTGGCAACTACTAAATATTTACCCTACTCTGACCACAGCAATGTTTGACTTCTTAAGTATTCCCTGCAGATGCCCTGTCTTATTAAAATGTTCCTCTCTTTAGCATTTTCAAATGCAGTGCCAAAGATACCTGTGTAGGGCCTATGTACAGGAAAAAGAGGACCCTTTAGAAAACTCTGCAGCACCAGGATTTTGGTTATTGGCCCCTCTTTCCCTTCCCACTCAACAAATCAACCAGCCCATCCTCCAGGACAATGGCCAGGTTCTTGCTCCAGACTTTTCCACCCTAAATGTTTCCATTGTTTGATTCTGTAGGATGGAGAAAAAAAAATATTCTTGACTTTGCCTCAGCTTTATGTGTTTTCCATGTAAGATGACTCTAAGGAATGGGAATTGACAAGAATTGTCTTTGGACTAACAGTATCACAATTAGGCTGCAACAGCCTGTATTGATTAGTCAGTAGGTGGATGTGGATTGCATTCTGCCTCAGGTACACATCCTCGATATGCACTTTTACAGATTTGTCTTGGACCAATGTCAAAGTGAACTTTTGAGAGGCCCAGCCCTATAATGGGTGAGGAGCCAAGCTAGAGGACCCTCTGTGGGGTAAAAACCACAAATGCAGGCAGAGAACTTGAAGCACAGGGGAAAGGCTTTTATTGTTTGATTGTGGTTTTTTTCCTTAAAGAAAGTAGGCAGCCCTATGAAGTTTTATTTTTGTGTAAAAACATGAATGAATCCTGTCTTAGCTTGCAGCATTACCTTGAGGAGCAGATTAGTATGACATCTTTTGGTTTATTTTCTATTAGCTTAGGGCCATATACCAGTTCTACAAATTAATTCAAGGGATTTCTAGCTAGAAAACTGTCTTTTGATTATGTTGACTTTCTTCCAATCTTCATCTTCGTTGCTGACTTAGCTAGTCAGTGCTCACTCCTGAGCTGAAGCTGGGTGAGTTGGTGGAGTCCTGTGCATGGTGCCTTGAGCAGCTGCTGTGAAGAACCACAGGGCACTGAGAAGCTGAACACTAGATCCTAGTGGCCCTTTGTCAGTTTTTTGGCCGTGAACTCCATGAGTCATAGTGAATGTATTTTACTGTACTGTATTTCAAATCCCTTGGGAAAAAACACACAGTACTGTCTCCTAAACTGACACCATGAAGGAATGCCTTCATTTAAATCTTCTGCTTCCTACATATCTAGAACCATTTATGGACACACTTCATTCACACGACTAGTCCAGAAAAGGACTTTCTGCCTCATCATTCTTTCCTCTGCATGGTCTGTGATGTGTCTCTGGGTGACTGTAAATTGAGCAGCTTTCTAGTCTTTATTCAGAAGAGACAGTGATGAAGGTAACCACTGTACATTTTGGTGTGTCTTAGTCATGAAATGTAGGAGAGTGGAGGCTGAGCTACAGTGTTCAAGAGCTCAGGTGAGAAGAATTTACAGTCTGTAGATAAAGCATATCTTCAGTTTCAGACATCACCACCAACAGGCCTTAGGAAGACAGTGGGAAGGGAGAGGCAAAACTCACCAGCCAAGGTTTCTTCCACTGTTTCCAAATGGTGTTGAAGATGCTGGTACAAAATCACTGCATGTTCCATGCAGTGATACAGGGTAAATCTCTCAGATATATCCCAGAGCAGGTTTTTACAGGTGCTGTGAGAGCTAATGGGAGAGGTATGATGTCTGAAGACTCCTTGTTTTCTGAGCTCTGAGTGTGCTTGGGATGTGCTGGTATGATCATGGAGGCCTGAACAGAACACGCCTTATGGGGTTGATTTTTTGAAGTGGTTGAAGCATACTATCACATAGTCACAGACAACCCAGGTAATGTAGTGTTCTGTAGAAAACCCTTTAGTCAGTGAATATACAGGGATAGGGATAAAACACAATGGACAAGGTTGCTTGAGTAAAGAATGTATGCACCCTCTTTTTCTGAGAGCACTGCCATTCAATTTGAATTGTGTTCTTTTTTCCGATTTTTTCAGTGTTTGACCCATCTCTACCACTGCCAATGTACATGTCACTTTGTTCTCTGTTTTATTTTGTGTTGTGATCATCTCTTTCATAGGAATGAGGGATGGGTAGTAAAAGCAATCCACTGAAGTTTCATGAGGGAGAAAATAATCCAGACACTGTGAATGAAGCAAAATTAAGCAAACATATTATTTTATCCCCCCCAGCCCCTTTTCATTGGAATTCTTTGTTTTTAAATAGTTTTTTTCCTTTTTTCCATTTTACTCTTCTCTCATGTAATGTATTTCTGATACTATATTGAATAAGCATACCTTTTTCAGCTATAAATTTGAAGTGTTTCAAAAGATATTCCAGTAACTACATTCCATAGGCACAAAGATGTTAAATTACTTTGCCTAGTTAACTAAGGAGAGAACAATAATAAAAGTGAGAACAGAGAACCTTTTTATTACTGTATTCTTCAGTGACAACCTGTGGTGCTTTTAATGCAGAACCATGACAGTGGATGCAGAAAAGTTGGGATGTATTCACAGATGACATTCAAGAAAATTAAAAATTATCTCTAATAGAAAGGGAATGAATACTCTGACCTCTTTATACGTTTTTGAACATTAAATTTTATTCATGGGTGTAATTTCTCACAACTCAGTAAAGTTAGTAATTTGGTACATGAAGTTAAGCATAGATTTAAGTGCCTACAGGATTAAAGCATTGTGAATATTATAACATTATCAGTTATTTTCTGTTTTCTTTCTGAGCCCATACTCTTGACTTTTGATTGTAATTTTTTGCTTTGTGGTTTTGTGGGGTTTTGTTTGTTTGTTTGTTTGGGGTTTTTTTTCTTGTTTTGTTTTTTGTTTTGTTTTGTTTTGTTTTGCTGTTGCCTGCCCTTCATAAGGAACTGTTATAAGGGAACTAGTCCTTGTCTTCTCCACTGGGTGATTGCAATTTGATCTGAAACAGATGAAAACAGTGAGTGAGATGAAAAATAATATGAATGAAAAACCATGAATCTGGGAAGCATATATATGGGAAGTTAAAACAAGATATCAAAGCCTTTGCTGCCTTCTACATAAAGGATAAGTTTTAGTTTAATTACACAAACTTACTTAGCTTTTTTACAGAGCTCTCACTTGTGTCTTTTTGCTTATTTGTCTCTTTGTACTACTTTAATATATTTTGCAAGCCATTTTCAAGGTAAAATTTGATATAACTAAATTTACCTTTGAAAACATTAAATGTAAGTGGTTTAAATGGTTAGTTTTAAGGGAACACCATCTGGTACATGGTTATTAAAAAAGGCCATGAAAATATTGCATGACAAAATTAATACACAGCTAAATTAACATAAAAACCTAAATTAACAAGCCAGTTCAAAATGCTGATTATGATTAATTTTGTATATAAGTTTGCATAATTTTGAATCTCTGTATGACCCCTGGTGAGATGTAGAAGGGATTTTTGTAGGACACACAATATAGCAGTGTTTGAGGGGATTACTAGTACTTGAGGGGATAAGAACCAGTAGAAGTCACTCAGCATTTTTTCTATCAGGTTACCCTATTAATAAACATCTATAATAATGAAAGAATTGCAAAATTGGATTTTTGAGGAGGTTAAGTGGGATTTTTATAAGCTCACTTTTTATGAGAGACTTAGAAGTACCCTGAAAGTTATGACAGATACAAAGTTACTATGCATTAATGTTTAATCTAAAATACTGATCAAAATTTCTTGGACATTGCATTTTTGTTGACATTTCAAATTATTCTTGCCTTCGTCACTGAAATCCCATTGCTCTATATCTGTGGTGAATTATGAACAGTCCCTGTAGTATTAGGCTGATTAACTTAATGGGAAGCTATGTGCAAAATAAGCAAAAATAAATAAATAAGTAAACAAAGTGCACAATCCACCCCTGTCAGCATTCCCAAGACATTAAGTGAAGGACAGTATTGCAATTTCTTAGTGTCAGCGGTTCTGGTTTTGACAAGGTGCAAACTTTGGTTTGACAGAGATAGTCTTCAAAGCGATACAGCAGTTAGCAAATACCCTTATATGTTTTGATTTCTAGGAAATTGAAGGTCAGTTGTTACAAACTGCTTAGGGAGACAAGCTGACAGGAAGATAAAGGGAGAATGCTCCGGGAGCCGAGAGATGGAGGCCTTCATCCGTTCTGAGAGCGGCGCATTCTGGCTGAGAGGCTAAAGGTGTGTGCAATGAGACAGGGAGCTGCTAAGGCAATGTTCATGAAACTAATACAATTTTTTCTTCTGGCATGCCAGCTTAACCCACTGTGGTAGCACAGGCGTTCAGTGGTTCAGCATTTGGGAATGTCCTGCAAAAGTATCAATGTGATGCTGTGTAGGTAAAATCCTGATAAATGGCTGATAACAGTTTTCAAGGCAAATTTTAATAAAATGGTAAGTATTTAATGTGTTCAGAAAACATCGTAATGAAACCTAGATAATAAATGATGCTAGCAATATAGAGGATGAGAACCACTCTGGAGGACTCCAGGCAAAATTGGATGTCTGGTGTCACCTAGCCACGTTCGTTTTTTTCACCATGTCTCCCTTACATACAAGTCCTAGCCCAGGATGTCTCCTTTCCTTGGGCTCCTCTTTTTTTTGGCCGTTCACCAGAGGAGCAACCTATGGTGAACTACTTTGGATCTATGTTTTAGATGGCTGAAATGAGGTAAGATTAACCATGTCTAAAGTTCATCAATTCTCTTTCCCCAGTCTTCTCTCCACTCTGTTTTTCTGTCTCTGTATTCTGTATATAATTTCTATGTGGACCTAAAACATGGACTTCCCATCTCTGTGTGTGTGGGTTTATGAACACATATACAAACATATGTCAGATTTTTTAAGGAAGTGATTCTGCCTTTAAAAAACAACTCTTATTTATAGATGCTATATGTCGTCTGTATATGTGAGAATTTGAAAAGTAAAGAATCACCTCTGTCCTTTCCACAAAATTTAAAAATTCTGTCAGCAAATGTTTTAACAGTTCCCTTGGCAGCAGCCTTCTCTCTGTTGGATCAATGATTAACTGCTCCTCAACTACTGTAATAAAAATCTGTAGCCTCTCCCCAAACTGCCACAAGTGTTGTGATCTACACACGAAAAGTTTGCTGCATCTCTAATTAGCTGGGGCTGCTTTAAGTCCTGCCTTTCCCCCACAGCCCAGTTCACAAGTAAAAATATATAGCTTTTAAATTAAATATTAGGTAAAATACACGAGTAAGAAAATACTTACAGCTCAGAGGTAAAAATGAAACTCTTTCCCTTTTCCCTTTGCTCTTATTTTATTTGTTTTAGGGTTGAGACAGTACTAGGGTTGCCTAACCACTTTCAAGGAGTGAGCACTATTTTTAGGGTGTCCTGATGGCTGCATTGTCATTATGATTGCACAAAGGTTTAAGAGCAGGAGTGAGGCCCCCTACTTACCACCTGGATGATATTGTTTACAGAGTTAAGATGAACAACAGGTTATCTAAGACTCCACAGCCCATCCTCTTTACTTCAGTCTCATAAATTATTTTTATTGTAATTTTGGCCTGGATTAATCAAATTGTGAATTATCTCCCTGTCTTGAAGTTAAAAAAAAAAAAAAAAAAAAGCAAGTGTGGCTCCAAACTCAGCAGGAACTGGCTACCAATGCAGTCAGAAGGAGCTGAGAGCCAAGACATCTGCTTTCAGTAGGTAAAATCCTGTCTAAGAGGGAGACATGAGGCTTATAAGTGCTGAAGTAATTGGTAGCTGGAGGCAAGGAATTTCTTACTCTTACAGAAACAACATACTTGTGTAAGAGTCAGAGCTTCTGGGTCCAGGCACCTGTTGAGTTCTAAACTCCACATAAACTTATAGAAACAATGTGTTTTTCAGTTTGGTAGTTTTAATTATTCTTTCCTGCTGGTGGCAGCAGGATGGAAATTCCTGAACTCAATATTGTTCCAGATGAAGATACAAATGAGTATGATAAAACTCCTGTAATGTAAATATAAGGATTCATAAAAACCACATTTTTATATTTCACGTTTCATGACCTGACTGCGAATTCAGAAAACATCCTACTTTTTGAAATGTGTCATTTCAGGAAAAATCAAGTTCAGTTAATCCTTCCCACTCCGTCACCTCCCCAGCCCGATTTCTACAGTGGCTGGGATTCTTCTGTGTCTGTTTCATTAAGCTCTCATTTTAGCTGGGGCTCTGGCAGTCCTTCCTCTCAGCAGCTCTTCTCTAAGGAGGTTACTCATGGTCTCCTCCAGTTTCTTGAGCATGATCGCAGAGCTTGGTCTGCTCATTTGATGCTACTCAGTGTTTGCTGCCCAGAGCCAGTCAATAGTTAGACTTTTACATAGAAGTGAAGAAGTTAAAACAATATAATTGTATTTTCAGTAGGCTGGAGGGTTCCTTAAAGAAACTAGGTCTCATATTTTAGTTACCCAGGAACAAAAATTTTAAGTCTTTGAGGTTATTTCAGTCTCTTATGTTTTTAAATAGGATACATTGAATATAATCCAATGTGTTAAGTGTTAACTTTTAACATAAGCCCTTTCTTAATGCAAACCTGATACATGGACTGTAAACTTTGACAAAATAAGCAAGTGGATCTGGTATGCTTTACAAAATTGTGGCTGGTCTCTCATATATTGCATGACATACTTTTGACCTGCCAAGACCTGATGGATGCTCGAGAGAGGTGATGTTGTATGCTTTGACAAGCTGAAAAGAGCAATATTTTTTTTCAACAAATTAGTCATTCAGATAATAATTATTTAACAAGGTTTACTTATTCGCAGCATCTGAGGGCTAATCTTAATACCATTTTGTTGTTATTTTGGTTCTAAATGTCTACTTGCCTTGCCTCACCTCACCTCACCCCTTATGTTTGTTAAAATCAGTACATACAAATCCTCACAATTAAAGTCTATGTTAAAAGTGTTCACAATATTTTTTTTCAAAAGAGGTGTGCTGCTGAATTAAGTTGGTTTTTTTACCAGCATGTGATTATAATTGGTATTACATCAGTGATAAGCAATGCCACGTGTGGACTACAGGGATGAAAGAGGTCCATCAGTGTATTTTTTACCAGGCATTTTAACACATAAAGCTTTTGCCTTTATATTTCATCTGAGACTTTGAATTGTTACAATTAGGAGATACATAATATTTCAGCAGTACAGTTTACCAGTTTTGCCTGTTACAGTCCTATTCATATACACACAACTCATGCTATCTTACTCTGTTCTGGAAAATAAAGAGAATATTAATAGATTTTAGTGAAAAACTAAATTTCATTACAATTATTTATTGTTCTGGGATTTTGAAACATTTTTATGGCAAATATCCATATTTTTTGTGTTACAGATGAACAAATTGCATTCATGGTTCAGTGTGATCCATTCATTGGTTCATGGATCCCAAACTCCTTCAGGCAGTGTGACAAATCCACATAATTTCCCTGAATGCTAGGTTGTGCATGTTTTGTATCTGATTAAGTTGAAAGATGTATTAAAGAAATGTAGGAAAATCCTCATGTATAAAAATTCTCAGTCAGCTCCCAATAGCTACATATCTCAGAAATCTCTGGAGCATTTTGTTATTCAAAGCAAAATTGGCAGTAATTTACACTCAATAAATTGGTTACAGATCTGCCTGTTTCAGATGATATCACAAGGATATGATTTTATGTAAGATTCCCTTACCTTTTGTCAAAGTGTGTTCTTTTTAAGAAATTTACCATGGCAAATGCAGATGATAAAGAGACTATCTTGCCTTGCAGAGCATGAAAGAATGTAATGGATCAATAGTTCACATACAAGCTGTGTTCTGATCAAATAAAATCATCCTTTTTTTCCCCAAGTTTTTTGAAAAAGAAACTTCTGGATTCATGGAAAAATCATGACATATATCATTCATAATGCATTGATAAAGCCTACATTTGCTACAAACCACACAGTCTTTGCAGAGAGATACAATAAGTTTTGATTTGCAACCAAAGAACATTGAAAATTAAGCCTTGCAGGAATCAGGCCTTGACTCTGAAGAGCTGGTCCATTGTATAGTTTTAAGTTCATTGCTATTTAACACCTTTACCAATTAATAGTTTGTTACAAAACTGATTAATTTGGTTCAGGATATTTTTTAAGGCAGCAGTGAAGAAAGATAGCTTATCTGTCCACAAGTTGTAAATTCATAGAAAAAAGTAGGTGAAAAAATAACAACAGAAATCGTAAATAAATATGAAAGTGTGAAATTAAGAAAACGAAAATTTAAACTGAAAGACAAATAATTTTCTCATGGTAACATCACTTAAACTTGAAACTTTAAAACAAAAAAAAATGAAACAAAAAAAGGAAAAAATCATTGTCTGGCACTGGGAAAAGAATAGTTTAAATAATGTAACATTTCTTTTATATTTTGAACTTACCAGCTCTGTGATTATGAATGGCAGTAATTTTAGGAGAAAGGAAGGAAAATGTTCTTTGTTCAAATGATAGTGATACTTTGTTGGTTGCCTGTATGCATCTGAGAGAAAAATGCTGTTGTGATTGAATGTGTTGCTGAGTTCCTCATATCTCTATACATTCTATTATTTGAAGGAAAAAAATACTTTCAGTGGAAATGCATTAAAGAGGTCCATAGACACCCATTGCTTGACTCCAGTTTAAGTTGCAGTTGCAGGATAAGGTCAACAACATCTTGTACCTGTGGTACAAGCATACTTTGTGACTTGAAATCAATGAAGTATTGGAAGCAGCAAACATCTCTCCTGTCCTTATCTCTTTCTAAAAAGGAAAGCATCAGATAGCTGATAAAGGTAGTGTTTTTATTATTTCTGTCAGCTTTGTGCCACTTGAGGAAATTATGGTTTTCCTATTGCAGTGTAAGTTTAACTGACTGTAATACCTCCACCTTTGACCTTTATTATTTGTCTTTTTTTTTTTTTTTTTAGGTTTCAGGAAAACTTGAGAATGTGCAAGATCCCACTATATTCCTGGATATCAATATTAGTGTACTCTGTTTCCTTAATCTAGGGAAAAATAAATGAACTTTGCATTTTTTTCCTAGTTACTGGCAAAGATATGTTTGTAGAAGCTTTTTCTCTTTATCTATCACAACATGCCAATAAGACTTACTGCTAGAATGTAATATTGTCTCTTTTTTTCACTTGAAAAATATTTATTTGCATGTATTTGTCATTTTGTTCATATTACAGCACTGCAGCTAGACCTTTAATTGTTGACATTTTTCTTTATGGTGCTCCTCAGAAGTACGTCAATTCTATTAGACAGATCATTGTGTTAAGACCCTTTCATCTGAAACAAAACTGACCTAATACTTCTTTATATGTTTACACAGGCTGTCCATAGCTGTCTGAAGATATAGGTGGAGTACCAGTCAAAATGTAAGACATTCTCCATTCCATGTTCATGTAGAATATAAGAATAATACCTGTTTACATGGTACTAATTTAATTTTCATTTGAGATGTTTTGTGAAAATTATACATTAGCTTTTTCCTGGTCAAAAAGGCATTTATATGGAAGTGTTTATTGGTTTTGGTGCTATAAATAAATAAATAAATAAATAAATAAATAAATAAATAAATAACACAGGAACTCAAGTTCTAAATGAAAACATTAAAATAGTAGTGAAGCATTTATTCCCTTAAAGAACAAAATCATAATAGATTTGTGCCTTTGTTGTTCTGAAGTGCCAGACATTTTATGTAGGCTTTTAAGGAGTAAAATCAAATACTAGAACTGAAAAAGAAACTGTTTAAAAATAGCATGCAAATATGGTCAGTTGGTAAAACTTTTGGTGGACCATGTGTGATTATTCTGTCATACAACTAATTTTACAAATATTTCTGAACACAGTGTGTCCTGGGATGACAGGACATTTTCATGCTTTGTATCCCAAATCGTGTTTTTTTTTTTTTTTTCTTCTGTTCCCATGTTCTCAGTTTGTTTTGTCTGTGGCTGAGCCCCTCCCCCGGCTGCTTGCTTTTGGCTTGCTTGCTGCTAGCTTTAGGCTGCTTTGCTGGCTTTGCTCTCTTGCTTTCTGCTTTTTGCTTGCTTTTTGCCATTTTTCTGCTTTTGTGTTTCCCCTTCTTTCCTTCCTCCCTTCCCTGAAGACATCGGACCTGCTTCGGGCCCTGATTCGGGAACATCAAGGGAAAACCCCCCAGAGTCTGCACCTGAAAGAAGCTTTGGCACCCTCCCCAGCAGAGACTGCTCACCCTCTCTTGGACTGGTGAAAACATTTGTTGTCATCTCGGACTGTTTTCCTTGTGTTGGGGAGTGTTGTTTCGTTGTTTCTCAATAAACAAGTTTTTTCCACTTTCTCCTCTGAGGAAATTCCTGCCGAACCCAGTGGTGGGGTAGGGAGTTGTGGGGATTTTCCCCTAAATTTGTCCTAAACTAGGACACAGTGAAAAGAACTACTCTTTCCTAATTTTACATATTGATATTATTCTTTCCCTACAGAAAAAGTCCAGGCTTTCTTTAAACGTTGCAGTGGGTTGGCAAGGCTCTGGTAGTGGAGAGATAGAGAAGTGGCTCCTGTCAGAAGCTGCTACAGGTTTTCTCCATGTCAAATAGAGCCAGTGCCAGCCAGATCCAATATGAGCCCATCACTGTTCAAGGCCAAGCCCATCAGCAAAGGTGGCAGCACTTCTGTGGTAGCACAATAAAACATTTGGCCTTATTTCTCATTACCCTGCTCTGATGTGACTTATAATAAATTGATTTCCCCAGGTCAAATCTGTTTTGCCCATGACAGTAACTGGTGAGTGACTACCCTTATCTCAACCTGGGAAGCTCTTTTATTTTATTTTATTTTTCTCTTTTGCTCAGTTGAGGAAAGGGAATGATAAGAGTGACTTGGCACATGGCATCCAGCCAGGGTCTCCCCACCACAGACACTCATTTATGGGGTCTTGGGGCCTCGCAGTCAGCAGCAAAGTAACAGTTTAAATACTGCTGCATTTCCATCAGTACCAGGTGATTACACCTTCTTGGCTCTTGCATCTTGAGACCTTTTTAGGTAATAATGTTGATTTCTGCTACAATGTAACAAAATTTCTCATGGGATGTTGTAGGAGGGAATCATGGTTTTATTTTAAATTCATGCTCATACTCATATTCTCATAACGAGTAGAGCATGTGTTTGTCCAGATAATCTGTCCAGCATTCAAGGATTAACAGGCATGTACTGAGGTGGCCTGGCCAGGATTCCTTGTGATGCCATGGAGGGCAGTGAGCATACTGAGTCATTACCAGGGCTCTCAGCTTTTCCTACATTGGCAGCCATGATAGTTTTTGATATCTTTTTTATATCCCTTAGGAGCTGACCTCAGTTAGATTTCTTTATTCTGTCAATCATTTTATTCTGTCTGAGCCCTCTCAACCTTTCTGCATCATTTTGATTAGCTTTCCTTTCTCTCTGTACCTTTGTGTACCTTTTGTCTCCGTACTCTTACCCATCCTGTTCAAGGCTGTACTTAATTTTCTTCCCCTTAGTACACTGCATGTAAAGATCTTCTTAATTCTTTTACCTAGGTGCCATAAGCACTGGGTTTTTACATCCCCCTTTTGCTGTTTCAATATCTAGGCTTCCAATATCCTTTGATTCTCCAGTATCATTTCTGCTGTGGTCCTGGCTGGGGGGACATGACAATGTGAGGACCTGAGATTCGACAAGGGCAAGTGACAGGTCCTGCACTTTGGCTACAACAATCCCATGCAGCAATACAGGCTGGGACAAGAGTGACTGGGAAGATGGCTGGTGGAAAAGGACCTGGTGGTGCTGGTTGACAGCAGCTGATCATAAGCCAGCGTGTGCCTGGTGGTCAGGAAGACCAATGGCATCCTGGCCTGTGTCAGCAACAGTGTGTTGTGATTGTCCCTCTGTACTTGGCACCAGTGACAGCACAAATCCTGTGTCCAGTTCCAGGCCCTTCACTGGATGAAAGACATTGAGGGGTTGGAGCAAGTCCAGAGAAGGGCAACAGAGCTGGTGAATTATCCAGAAGGTAAGTCCTGTGAGGAGTGACTGAGGGATCTGGGGTTGTTTGTCAGGATGGAAGGAGGCTTGGGGGAGACCTTATTCTTCTCTACAACCACCTAAAAGGGGGGTGTAGCTGGGGAGGGAGTCAGTCTCTTTTCCCAAGCAATAAGTGACAGTACATAGCCTCAAGCTGAGCCAGCAAAGGTCCAGGCTGGAAAATTTCTTCACAGAAGGGGTTGTTACACAATGGAATGGGCTGCCCGGGGAGGTGGTGGAGTCACCATCCCTGGAGATGTTCAGGAAACAGCTGTCATGCCATTTCATACTATGGGCTAGCTGGCAAGTTGGTGATCAGTCAAAGGTTGGATGTGATGATCTCAGAGGTCTCTTGAACCTGAATGATTTTGTGGTTCTGTGCCATTTTGCCGCAGCTGATCCTGATGATAAGAGAGGAACTCAGGAGACATTTTCTGGGTTGTGAGCAGATCCAAGCAGGAGGCAGGAAGTCCCGCAGTTTATTTACAAAAAGAAACTTATATACACCTCCTATGATGTCCATCCATTGGAGGACCAAAGTCCCACCTTTCAATTCCACTGGCCAAACTAACTGTCTGTTACCTTTATTCCTCCCATCTAGAAATATATAAACAAAGAGAGACAGTTAGCTAAACACAGCCAGTGTTTACATTAACAGGCGTGAAAAAGGCTGCATATTCTCCTTCAATATGAACACTTGGCATACAGGAAAAAGCTCATGGCAACATCTCACCCTTTTAAGTATATTAAAAAAGAAAACAGAAAAAGAAAAATGAACAATAATGTTACAGGAAAAAAGAGAAAGAAAAAAAAACCTGTATAAAGTTCATCGACCTTCATTTAGGTAACGGTGTGAGGGCTACATGTTGGTCTGATTCTGCCTTTGCTACCCAGGGTTTCACCCTGAACCCCTTGCAATAACCTGCTCAAAATATCTCGAGCATAGTCTAACATAATTTACCCAACAACCCTCATATTTTTAAATTTTTATAAGATACAAGGGAATATACGGTGCAAAAGGCAGGAGCATTCCAAGAAAAATCAACCACTCAATACAAAATTCTGAACCCCAAAAGTTCTGTCCCAAACCCACAACCCCAACAACATGCACTTTCCCCACAGAGGTCGAATGGCTACAGTACATAAAACTGAACCATAGCAAACACTTCCTCTGAGTCCATGATTAACAGTCCGCTGGCTCTCAGCCTCACACTGCTTCAGTCAGTCCTTGTCCAGCAGCTCCACAGGATCCAAAGTCTCTATGGAGGCCATATAGGAAAAGAGAGGATGCCAGTCCGTGTCCATGTTAATCAGATCTCAAAGAGGCTTCTGTGATGGGTGGCACTAGGGTGGCACAGGGTGCACAAGGTTTCAGGATCAAACAGGATCAGTCCAATGCACCTGAGGCAGCTTAGCAGACTTTCAGCGGCCGCCTTCTTGGCAAGGATCTGAGAACCTGAGGATAGAGAACTTAGAAAACACAAATTGAGCAATTGACTTTTTCTCAAAGAATGCATGCAACATAGGATGTGGACGTAGAAACCCACTGCAAAGATCCAAAGAAACTGACCATCGCTGTATGGCAACATCAACACTTCCTACACTTGAGATGATAGCTGTAAACCAGCCAGAGAATTTTGCTCTTGTCCTAGAGCTTGGGAAACTGGTTCATTCCCCTGATGTCTTCGGCTTTTTCTTCTTCGCCTCCGAGTTTTCCGGCTTGGCGTGGGCTCAGCATGACCCACTGCCTTGCATGTTTCTGCAGTATGGTCTGGACCCCCACACTGTGCGCAGAAAAACAAGGGAGTCACTTTCTGTGCCTCCTTTTCCTGTTCTCCACTAGCCTGAATATCTGCCTGTGTCTTATGTTCCTTATTCTGCCCCATATCAGCCGGCTGTGGAGCAGCCGTCAGGGCAGGCACCATATAATCACAGGTGTTTAGAACTGCACAGGTCTGGACCATTTCCAGGACATTAGAAGTCTCTGGAATGGTTTCCAGGAGCCTCTGGCAAGCAGAATTAGCGTGGCTTCTTGCTAATTGCTCCAGGAGTATCATTTTTAAAGTGCTATCCTGGACTCTCATCTCTAAAAATTGCATCAGACGCGATATAAACTTACGAAAAGTTTCGCCTGGCTCCTGTGTTATGTCTGAGAAGTCTTGCTTTGGGGAAAAGGATAACATGGTTTTTATCAATGCAGATATCCCTGTGTATCTGCACAGATACAGAACAGTGCGATGAAAACCAGTTTGTACTTCAGGATAAGCATATTCGCTCCTCCCAGTAAGTAGTTCAGCTCCGACCCCAAACAAGGGATCGTCTCGAGGCAGGTGGCTATTTTTGACAGCCATTTCTCCAGCTAGCAGTTCCCAAACATCCTGAAAGGTAACAACCTGATCAGGTTCGAACAATGCTACTGCCAAGCCTCTTATTTCATAGGGAAATATCAGATTCTCAAATTCTGCACTTATCCATTGAATTGCCTCAGTGAAGCTTGTATTATTTTTTGCCACGTCCCTTGATAAGGGAAGCGGGACTGCCCATGATGGAGCATCGTGGCTATGATGCTGTGGAACCAAGCCCACAGGTCCCTGAACTGGCTCGGGCAAAGCTGCATCTGCAGGCAGCAGCTCTGTTAGCTTAGCAGCCTGATTCAGCTGGGATGCAGGACTAAAAACCTCATCCGATTTCATGACAGGAAAAGCGTGCACATCAGACAATGCTTTCGCCCCGTTATCATCCCCCACAGCCAACTCAACCCCGCTGGGAGGGCGGGCGGGGGATAGTGACACACTCAGCCTCTGCTCTGAGCAGGGGGTGCTCGTCGCGCTGGGCAGGGGGGGTGGCTGATGGGTCACTGCTCTCAGCTCCTGCTCGGTCAGCTGATGGGTCGGTGGCCGGGGCCAGAGCCGGCGGCAGCTTTGCGGTGGCTCCAGCGCTCGGACCCCCCCTCTGAACGGGGAGGGTGCGCGACTGCGCCGGGCGGCAGCGCAGGGGGCCTGCCCGGCACGGGGGGGCTGCCCGGAGCGGGGGGCGGCGGGCGCGCGGCGGCAGGCGGCAGCCCCTCCCTCTCGGCACATGCGGCTCCGTGCAGGGCGGGCCGGGCCGGGGTGACGGGCGGCGGGGGCGGGGGCGCGGCAGACCCCGCACGCAACAACCGGCGGGGGGCAGGGACAGGACGGGGCGGACGCGCGGCGGGGACCGCGGCCGCGGCGACTGGCGGGGGTGTCAGCATCGGGGGCGGCGCGGGCGGCCCGCACGTCGCGGGGAGAGCGGACCGAAAATAGTTTCACAGCCCTTCCAAAAACCCCACTGGGCGCACCCAAACCCCGACATGGGGGCTGGGATCTCCTGCATCGGCTCTAACCCTGCATCAGAGCAATCCTCGTTGTCAAAGGTGACGGAGCTCGCAGGGGAAGTTCTGCTCTGTGTCGAAAACCCAGAATCAACTTCAAATTCTTCTCCAGCCTCTTTTAAAAGCAAGAAAACTTTTGCCCATTCTCCCAAAAGAGCACTTGCTCTCATATCTCCATCCAGGACGGATGAAAAAAGGCTTTTCCCCAGGGTTTTCCACAGCCCAATATAAAGTGCATTTCCAGCACTACAAAAAATTCCATGGGCTTCTCCCTAGGCATATAGTTCTCTTACGTGAGTCCTCGTCAGGTCAGCGTCACGGGACATCAGAAGGGTCTGGAACAGTTCCAACAGAAGTTTCTTCTCTGAGAACATGGTGGGTTTCTTCTTTTTTGCAGCTGTGGAAGACAGATTTTTTTTTTTTCTTCTTTTTTTCTTGTCTCACTAGCCTGCTTCTTATCCACGATTGAGTGCCAGATGCAGCAGCTGATCCTGACGATAAGAGAGGAACTCAGGAGACATTTTCTGGGTTGTGAGCAGATCCAAGCAGGAGGCAGGAAGTCCCGCAGTTTATTTACAAAAAGAAACTTATATACACCTCCTATGATGTCCATCCATTGGAGGACCAAAGTCCCACCTTTCAATTCCACTGGCCAAACTAACTGTCTGTTACCTTTATTCCTCCCATCTAGAAATATGTAAACAAAGAGAGACAGTTAGCTAAACACAGCCAGTGTTTACATTAACAGGCGTGAGAAAGGCTGCATATTCTCCTTCAATATGAACACTTGGTATACAGGAAAAAGCTCATGGCAACACCATTTCAGGACCAACTTTGAAGTTGCACTGTATGTTTCAGCTGAGGTTTTAAAACTGTACTGCAGGCCATACAGTCCATCACTGTCTGAAGCCAAAGTCTTGTTCCTTTGACTAGAGAAGGATGAGCAGAAGAAGCGGGTGACCATTTAAGCAGTTTTAGTGCAATATTGCACAAAGCAGGAAAACTATACACAGAAAAATATCCAGGATGATTGCTGATTTTTTAAAAGAAACAGGATTTGCAGGTTCATTGGTTCCCTGAAAAGAATTTTGGTGACTGGCAGTCTAGGCTAAATGGACACAAAAAGGACCCTTTTCTCTAACCCACTGATTTTTTTCATGTTTTTACATGCCATGGAAATCAGGAGATTTATGAAAAGGACCTCACATTTGTTAACCTTTTGTTACAGATATCCATTTATCATAGCATCCAGAAGATTTTACTACGTTGTTGAAAAATATATGATGCGTTCTAAAAAGAGCTGAAACCGTAAAATAATTTCTGAAGAGAGTTGAACCAGTGTAATATGTGAATACATATTATGTAATATGTAATATGATCTCTTGTGACATACACCTTTGACCAAATACTATTAATAATAGGATGATAAAGCCTTACTAGTAATAACTGTGAAATCACCTCTTCACCATCTTCATTGGAAGATGAAAACAAACAAAAAACCTAAATGATAATAGTTTGCACAGTGGTGTGTAATTTTTCTTCAATTAAGTCTTTCATGAATTTAAGATATGAGTACAGGCACAGCAGTTCCATCCCCCAAATTGTAAATCCACAGTGAAAGAGAGCATATGTAAAAAATACAATTTAACAATCCTTTAATGCTATTTTGAACAAGCTGAAAATTCAATTGTAGAACTATTCTGTTTTTCAAATGACCTGGTAAGACCTGCAGTTTTTATAACTCATTTTGTGATAGTATTATGTTCATGTTGTCCTCCTTTATCATTTATCTGCATAGTTATAATTAGAAGTTTGGCTTAATTAAGAAAAAACATACTGTTAAAACATTTACTCAAATAAGAACCAAGCTCTTGAGGTTTTCTTTAAAAAAAGTCTTAATAATTTCTGATTATTTTAAAGGGTAGACAAATGGCATAAAAATGTATTTAAAAAGCATTTTATGGAAACAATAGAGTTGTACATAGGAGTTCATATTTATTCTTTAATAATTCTACCAACTTACTTTAATGTGTATAGAGATACATCATAGAGAGATGAATTAGCAATTACTACTTGACTGGGAAACACTTTGCATATTTTTGGTACCATAGAAACCACATATTAAAAACTACCTATAAACAGTAATAAGGGTTGTAAATGAAAAAAAAAATAGCTGTGGTAATTTTTAGCACATTTCCACCCAGATGTAGTTGGAATTATAATAATAGGGTTGAAAATGTTATGGAGTTATTGTCATGGATAAGTTCATTGCCATGACTAATAATATCAGTGGGAAAGAAATGCAAGACCTACTTTGATTATGCACATACACAAAACAGTAAAATGTGGAGAGATTTGGAGAGAGTAAGTGTTAAATTGTAATGGTAAGGATGAGCAGCATCACACTTGCCCTGGAGTTGTTGGAAAATATGTTGAAAAAGATGCCTTGCTGTTTCTCATTTACCAAATTGGTTTCTAAAATGTGCATAAATTAAAATATTTTATAGAACTCTCTTTTTTATTACTCTTCATTATCCTGTAAGAATGGAAAGGAATTATAGTTAACAATTTAAAAATACTGTGCCATTCAGAATGAAACCTTGCATGTACATTTAAAAAAAGATGCTTGTATACTATATTACCTTTCTGGTAATTTTTTCTTACATAGAATTAGGCAAAATATATCCAGCTTCTCAGCCCACTGCTAACGAACTCTTTTTCAAAATTAACCATATCCTTTAAGCTAAATGGCTAAGACAGATAAATAACCACAGACATGGAAGAACTTATGCACATATTACAACTCCTACTATTCACTGAGCAAATGGCATATTTAGAATCTTGAAACTATTTTTAAAATTGGCAATTAATAATGGAAAACAAAAATCCTATGCTGGACAACTACTAGAGGTTTCCATTTATAGCAAAGTATTTTATTGTGTGACATGGGAAACAGAGGGATTGTGATTAATGGCAGAGCAGAAGCATCTTTCAAGCAAGGCACAATCTCACACTGTCTCTGGTGAGGATTAGGTGTTTATTACAGGTCTGCTGAGGTCTTAACCAAAGACAAGGAAAGGTCATTCCTAAGTCATTCCTGTATTGACTTAGAACTCAACCAGAACTGCATATGAGAGAGAAAGAGTCTTTGAGAATAGTGAAATGGGTTTGAAACTTTTGAACTCCATAACATTTTTGAATGGGCACATCTTACAGTCATTAAGCTTTAATACAGGAACAAAATATTATATAATTCTGTACTACTTGATTGAGTATATTAATAGCTATGTGTATCCACATGTATAGTAGTATAGGATACCAATAGGTCAAATGTGATACATTGAATTTTAAGACACTTTTTGCTTTTCATATGTTTCTTTATATTTGTTGATTTGAGCAAAGCAATCCTATTGCTTTTGCTTTAAATCTGAAAAATATGCAGACACTGAGCTGGTAATTCCTGTGGAATGAATATGAAAAATCCTTCTTTTCTGTTTACATAGAATGTAAACAAATAAACAAACCAACCCCTCTCCCCTCTTCTGTTCTCTTCTTTGCTATCATTATCTAGCCTTTGACATACTGCAGTGACTTTCCATAATATTCTATTACTTCAGAGGCAAATTTTATCCTTCATTTCCACCTGCGAACATTCGCCAACCTAGAACTGTTGTTTAGGTGTTACTAAGGTTATATGCCTCATCTCCTTGCCCCTTCCAGCTTCACAACAGGTCTTTGAAAGGAGTATTAGAGGCAGAATCCACTTGTTAATGCTTCCCTCAAGTAGTTGCTAACACTACTGCAGTCTTTGAATTTCAGTAGCTTGTGCAGTGCAGGTTAGAATGAGGATTATTTTGATGTAGAGGCCATGAATAATTTTTTTATGCTAAACTTAGATATGCATGGACCTGACCTCATCTAATATTACTTTTTTATTGCTTTTTTCACAACATTTCTACAGTCTAGCAAGCTCTTATAACAAAGTAATTTTAGGTATTATTTTGTATAAAGAATTTTGTTGTTCACAGAATTCACAGAATGACTTAACTGTGTTCCTTAACTATAGTTTCGTGTCCAAGAAACAAAATACAGAAGCCAGTGATGATTATATGTTTCATATTGTCACAGAAAATGAAAAGAAGCCTGAAACATTGTGTGAGGAATCTCTGAAAGGATATGTTCATGTCAAGATTTTAGTTAAGGTTAGAGGAGTATTTTTGAGATCAGTCTTGCAGTTAGCTCCCATTCTGTGATATCGTTGGTGTCACAGAGACACGCCTTGGTGTCACAGAGCGGGCACCCTGTGCAGAAGTGATGAAATTAAGCTGACTGAGTTAGGTTAGCTCCTGGCATGCCTATCTCAGGCACCCTGGCTGCTTAGAAGAATCTGATTCATGGGACCAAAGCACTTGTAGAGTAATCATCTCTGAAATATTAATTTTATTGATATCGGGTACACAGCCCCAACTGTTTAGCTCTACCAACCTACTCCTACTGTGTACCACTGCTTGCTAGCTGTAAAAGCAGTGAACTGTCATCCAGTGGTGGCTCTTGTCACAACAGAGAAATAAGCAAGTCTGAAGAAGCTGCCAGCTGTGTTGCTGTGCAAAAGGAGCAAGCAAATTTTTTATTAAGTGCAGACATAGTCCCAGTACCTGGATTGCCCCAAACATGGGTCTCTGCTTCTCAGTTTTACTATAAAAGTTGAGCGACCATGATCACTGGTTAAAGAGTAACAGTTCTGTAAACGTTTGAATGCTGCTGTAAGTAAAAAAAAAAAAAAAACAAAAAACCAAAAAACAAAACACCATAAAAACACCAAAAAAAAAAAACCCCAAAAAACCCCTTAGAAGACTAAAGCAGATTAGATCTAGATCCTTAATTCGTAGATTTAGCCCTTGAAATACTGTGATAAACATTTCATAAGCACAAAAGAATAAGGAAATTAATATTTTCAGGTCTGAGAGGCTGCTACTAAATATAGTAAGTAAAGTACATGTATTTATTACAGCCTTCTAGTTATGTACACTTATCAGATGACTGCCATACAAATCAGAAAATCAGAACATCTATGGAGTCATTAAGGTAATGCTTTTCTGCGGGCATGATTCTTCCTACAAAGTGCTGTCTAGGTATTTATATAGTCCAGTTTAAAATGACTTAAGAAAAATTCTTCCAGATTTCACACCAGGACATTGCTTTGTAACCGAATGCATATCATTCTGAGATTGCTTTACAAGTGATTGGCACTCTTCAGAATATATTTATAACACAGCTCTGGTAAAACAAACAAGTGTACTCAAATTAGATCCTGAGGAAGCTAATTTTCTTTCCCAGCCACTGCAGTACATCTGTAATTCTCCTCACTATTGACACAGTGTTGTCATGCTCAGGCATATATCTCTTAAAATGTTATAATTCACTTGTAACCTGTGTTTTATTCTTTTTTCCTCCTAACTGCCTCCATCTAAAATCTTTATATCCAATGTGTATGTGCTTTGACTCCAGACTCAACTGCATGAGATATTGACAGAGCATTACAACTGGTGAAGATATGGAAAGAGGCATGATTTTACATTAGAGTTTTTTCTGTCCAACTTGTAGCGAAAATGCAGCATAATTTGGGTTGCTGAGATGAGCCAAGAAACTATTAGATGTTGTTTTGCCACACAGAAAAACGCAGCAAAATTTTATTTACGTTTGCAAGTTCTGCAAGGAGCAAGGATCAAGAGGAGGCATTTGAAAGCTTCAGGCATTAAAATCTTAAGGAATTTTGTAGAAGTGAGTATCAAATAAATGCCTCTCTAGGATAAGTGACCACACATGGTGGTTATGACAATGGGACCTTGCTCCTTGGTTCAGCTTTCATGTTTCACTGGTTCCAGTTTGCATATGGGAAGTAATGACATGTTCTTACTGTAAGCATGAATGAACTCTTCTTAATGATCTAGAAGCAGTAGATATTCTGTGTCTTTGTCAGAATTTTCCTATATCCTGCTAACACAGCGGCTAAACCATACATAGCAAGAGAGCACATAGTTTTGCTGCTCCTGCGGCTCGGTGTGTGTGCTGGAGCCAAAGAGAGCCAAATGCAGAGCTCAGAATGTCACAGGTGAACAGGCTAAAAATAGTGCTGTAGAAATCATTAGGAAAAACAAATATATTTAGTCAAAATATCTCACAAAGTGACTGGATAATTAAAATAACAGAATTCCAGGGCAGCTTCACAGTCTTTGCTGGTGCATCGGTTGTGGGTTGACCTTGATGGGTTGCACTGGGTTTGAGTGGACAGGTTTTCAAAGTGTGGGAACTGCAGAGGTGTCTTCTGCAAGAAGCTGCCAGAAGGTTCCCTTCATGCCTAGCAGAGCCAATTCCAGACAGGTCCAGGATAGATCCTGCTCTGGCCAAGGCTGAGCCAATCAGGGTGATAGTAATGTCTCTGTGATATTTAAGAAGGAAAAATGTTATTGCACAGATGTAATTGTGGCCAGAAAAAAGCAGGATGAGAACATGTGGGAGGAACAGCTCTGCAGACACCAAGGTCGGTGCAGAAGGAGGGGCAGGAGCTGACCCAGGTGCTAGAGCTGAGATTCCCCTGCAGCCCATGGTGAGCAGCTGTGCCCCTGTGGCCCATGGAGGGCCACAGGGATGCAGAGATCCACCTGAAACCCACTGGGGAGACTCATGCTGGAGCAGATGAACAATTGAGAGGAGGCTGTGAACCCATGGGAAACCCATGCTGGAGCAGACTACTGGCAAGGACCTGCCCACCTATGGACAGGGAAGCCCATGCTGGAGCAGGTTTCTTGGTAGAACTTGTGACCCTGTGACGGACCCACTCTGGCCAAGCTGTGCCTGAAGGACTTTACCCCATGGAAGAGTTTGTGACCCAAGTCACAGCAGTTCTTAGACAACTCTTGCCTGTGGGATAGATCCCTGATTGAGGAGTTTGTGCAGAACTGTCTCCCATGGGAGGGACCCCACAGTGGAGCAGGGGAGGTATTCCTGTCACAGAACCATGGGAGGAACAGTGCATGATGAACTGACTGTAACTCCCCTTCCCTGTCTACCTGCACCATTGGGAGGGAGAAGGCAGAGCTGGGAAGGAGAAAAGGATGAGGGAAAGAGTGTTTTTAAGATTTGTCTTTACTTCTCATTGTCCTGCTCTAATTTTGTTAGTAATAAATTCAATTAATATCCCTGAATTGAGTCTGGTTTGCCTGAGACAGTATTTGGTATGTGATCTCTCCTGGTCCTTATCTCAACTCATGAACCTTTCATTGTATTTTCTCTCCCTTGTCCAGTTGTAAAGGTGAGTGATAGAGAGGCTTTGGTGGGTGGCTGGAATTCAGCCAGCATCAACCCCCTGCACAGCTGCCCAAAAAACCACTCCCTCATCCCCCCTTCTCAGCTTGTCAGGGGAGAGAAAATAACATGGAAAGCAGCTCATGGGCTGAGACAAGGCAATTTACTAAAGCAAAAATGAAAGGTTGAACATGCACATGCAGAGGAAAAAAAATCCCAAACATTTATTCTTTACTTCCCATCAACAGGCCATGTTTAGCCATTTTCTGGGAAGCAGGGCTTCAGCGCATGTGGCATTTGCTCCAGAAGGCAAACATCATAAATAATGAATACCTCCCCTTCCTCCTACTCCTCTTAGCTTTTATGTCTAAGCCAATGTACTATGGTATGGAATATCCTATTAGTCATTTTGGGTGAGCTCTTGTAGTTGTGTCCCTTCCCATCATTTTGCCTGCCCCCAGCTCAGTGATGAAGGGGAGGAATGTTGGACAGTGCTGATGCTGAGGGAACACTTCTCAGCAGTGCCCAAAACACTGGTGTGTTATCCACACCCTTCTAGCCACCAATGCAGAGCACAACACTGGGAGGGCTGCTGTGGAGAAAATGAACTCCTACTCAGCCAGGCCCATACAGCATCCCTGTCCTGTGCTGCAGAAACATCTGGTGAGGAGAGTGTAACCACTGCCTGAATGTAAATGTTGAACGCAAAAGCAAAGCCTATTGTTATCAGGCAGAGAAGGGCTGGGAAGCCCCTCTTCTCCACTAGGACCTCAGAAATCCTGGAGCAAAATCTAGGTACATTTCAGCTGGGCTTGGTTCTGGAGTTTGTAGAGGATACAGGTGTCCTGGTGCTGACAGTGGGGTGTCTGTGAAGAGAAGCCAGGGCTTCCCTGTGCTGGACATAGCTTGTTCCAGCCAGCTCCCACTGCTGAGCTGAGCCCACTGCTGGGGAAATGTGTTTAGGAGAGATGAAAACTTCACAGAGGGGGAGGAAGGAACAGAAAATGTAAGAAACAGCAGAGCAAATGCCAAAGTGAGAGAATGAGAAATAGGAGATGGGGCTGAGAGGTAACAGTTTTTGTCTTTGTTTCTCACTATTCTACTCTTTTGTAATGGGCAAGAAATTAAATTGATTTTTCCCAAGCCAAGTCTGTTTTGCCTGTGATGGCAATTGGTGAGTGATCTCTCTGTCCTTATCTCAGCCTGTGAGCTTTCCACCTGACCTCCTCCCCACTCTCCTGCTGAGGAGGGGAGAGACACAGAGGAGGTGGTGGAGGTCTGCAGCTATCCAAGGTCAAACCACCACCCACCACCCACTGTAGGTGTTCACATGTGATCCTGGCAACTCTTGGCTCATGCATCTGGGAGTTCAGGTCCAAGGATATACCTGGGTGTCAGGGAGCATGAAACGTTTCAGGAAGAATAAATTGGATTCACTGGAAGCTAAATGCTGTAGGCAGTCGAGGTCACAGAGGAAGTAGAGTCTAGATGGGGAAAAGGGCAAAGGTTTACCATAACATTATGTGTGTACATGTTATGGCACTTCAGGATTCTTTTTAAATTAATTTAAACATAAAAACTAAATCCTTTGAAGGCAAAAAATAGAAATTCTTCAGTGAAATGAAATCTTATGCTACCTGCTGTTACAGACTAATTGCTCACAATCAGTGAACTCTTATCTGTTTCATTTCAAAATTATTAACACTACTTTGGTTATTAGTGTAATTTGGTGTTATCCTTTTTTCTTTCCAAATTAAAATGTTCTAAAATGAGTAAGAAGTTTAATTATTTTTCCAAGGGAAAACATTCAATTGGAGTTTATATTCAATACTCCTGTGAAATAAATCAGTATTAACATTAAAAAGGCAATTTTTATGAGTGTGTGAATAAAATAATTGAAAAGTGTGTGGGATGAGTATGGTTAAAATGCTCAGCTGACTGTAAATTGATACAAAAATTCATCACTATCTCATAGTGTATATTCTTTCTTTTAATGAGCATTCCCTGTAACTCCACATTCCTTTTGCTAAACCATTCCTTGTTTCTGTCTGACCCTTCAGACACTTACTTGACATCTGGTCTCTGAATTGTATTTAGTGAATCATTGATTGCCTGTTGAATAACAAGGTTTCCATACTTAATATTTTGGTCTCTACCTACTTTTACTTTTTAAATTTTTTTTTTTTTTTTTTTTTTTTTTTTTTTTTTTACTTTGGCTAATCACAAGAATCACAGATATCTAGTTATCTATTAGCGTTCTTCAAACTCCTTCTAAACAAATAATTGTAATATTATTAAATATTGATTATTTATTAATTGATGTTATTAAATATTCTTATTGTCTTAATAAATAATCTTATTAAATATTTAATAATTTTTTGGCTGAGATTAGCCACCTGCTAAACTAGCCTTTTCAAGAAAGTTTATTGAATCATTAGAGATAATACCATTCCTTATCTTCATATGAACTTTGGGATGATCTTCTGGGCTATTTTGAATGTGATTACTGAGTTTTCATAAAACATAAATCATATGGTTTCATTGGACAAATATTCAGAATGCTTTAGTTGGTTAGAATCTCAAATTTAAAGCTAATCTTATCTGTTTGTATATTTTTAAAAAATTACAAGACAATTTCCAACTTTGAGTTTTCATTTTATGTTGATTTTTATCATTATTATTATAATTTTAAAATTTAATGATGATTTTCAGATTTTCTAATCTACACTACCTCACAATTCTTCCTACAGTAAAACATCTTTATTTGCTCATTTCAGTCTTGGCTGGTTTATGACAGAGAACAACCAGTCTGTATGGAAGTCAAACATCATTACACTCAATTCTAATTAGTCTATTCTTCCATTTTCACAGGAATGTACCTCATTCATTTTCATTGTTTGACTGCATGTCACTTTCCTATTTGGTCTTTCAGGATAAAGTCTTTCTGGGTATAAGATTAAAGGACTTTTCTTGACCTCTATGTTACTTCCAGAACAGCTTTCTGATATTTAAATCTGAACTTTCTTGGTTTTGCTTATATATGCGTCCAGTTTGCCACCTCTGGATCCTTGTCAAAACATTGAACTTCCTATAACAGGAATTGCAACTCCCTCTGTTTACGATTTTTTCCACATTTGCATTCTATAAAATCTCAGCCAGTAAAGCACTTAAGAGCCAAGGGGTAAAATATCTCACTACCATTGTGATGCTGTACAAAATCTTATGGTTATGCAGTTTCAATTATGCATTTGGACAGTTCACTGAATTTTTCCTTCAGTACTCCCTGCAGCTATAAATTGTCTCAAAGGAGCTGGAAGGGAATCAGAAAAACTTTATTCCTTAGAATTAATGGTCATGTTTGTTCAAAAATCCTCAAGCTGGATACATCATGAACCTGAAGGTCTCTCTGCCTTATGCCTGGGCCAGCATCACCATTTCAATATGCATCTCACAGTTCTGTTCCTTACCCTTTGAATTAGTGCTCTCTGACAACAATATCAAGGTGAGACTAATGCGAAGAGAACTGGTTATTTAAATTTTCTTGTAAGCTTCAACTTCCTTTTATTGAAGTATCCTTATTTCTTTAACGTAAATAATTTTTATCAGAAGGAGATTAAACCAGGAAGGTTCTTCCCAACTGATATTTCTTTGACCCGATAATGATTTTTTTTGCAAGTGATAGAGACAGAAGATATTTTAGGAAATGCTGAGAAAACGAATGCATGGCTAGATATGTGTAAAGTATATATGAAGTTAAAAATTGTACTGACTAGGTCATTAACCATAATGAGTGTGTTTAGAAAACTGGAGCAGTGTACATTTTCTGCATTCCAGCTGTTTCTCAGTGAGGATGAAGGAAAATGAAACTTCATCTGAGAAATTTTGTTTCTTTTTTTCCCCGTGATATATTTAAAGCACATCTGTTACAAAGTTTAAAAGGATATTATGTCAGAATTGCCAGGAGAAAGATCTGATTGTTCTTTTAATTTTACAGTGGCTGCAGGTGAAGTTAGATTCTTCAGCCTATCTGTAGATGTGTTTTGAGAGAGAATTATGTGTTCTGTTCCATTTGTTCGGAAGTTCTTCAGAGACTTACTGTTACAAAAGCAACCTAGAATCACAGGTACAGTGAGAGATAGGCAAGACACCATACTTTCCATGACTGATATAAAGAAAATACATAATCAGAGATCTTGCTGTCCTAAGGCTAGTCTGAAAGATTATCCACAGGAACAGACTTGCCTATGTACACAGGACCTGAAAGTAGATATGGAAAAAGGAAGTATGGTTGGGATACCAGGGAGGGATGTACAATGATGCTCTGAACATGCTGGAATGGAACTGAAAGATAAAAATTCAGATGGAGTTACAAATGGAGATAGGAAGGAAAATAAATTATAAAGGAAAATATGAAACGCTCCTAAAGTTACTTTAGAAACAAAAGGAGAACCAAAGAACAATTTTGGCATGTTGGATGGGGTGGTTTTTCACTTATGAAGGACACAGAAGAGTCTAAAGTCCTTGCTACCTTCTTCTACCCTCAGTCTCTGGGACATTATGAAGCAAATTCTCTGAGAAGCCAGTTCGAGACACATAAAGGTCAAGAAGGTTGTCTGGAACAATTAGCATTGGTCTAATAAGGGCACATCCTGTACTAAAAATTGTGCCCTCTCTGAGTAGATGGCTGGCACTGGGGAGATCATGGAATGACATTTGCTCTAGTAGTGTCTAGGCTTTGACAATGTTGGCCATGGCATCGTTGTATCCAAGCTGGGGAGGTGACTACTGGATGAGTAAATTATATATAGGAAAAATGTGCTGTACCATTAAGGTTAATGGTTTGAAACCTAACTGGCAACCAATTGTGAATGGTGTTTCTTGGGTAATACTGAAGTTGAGGCTACTTAACATTTTAATCCAGTCAGTTTAGGGGACAGAATATTTCATCATGAGGTTGATGTGAGACCTCATAAAGCGAGGACTGCTTGATACACTGGGTGGCAGGGTTTCCTTTCAGAGCAACCTTGACATGCTAGAGACAGAGTCCAACAGAAACTCAGTGATTCAGGAAAGACAAGAAGTCCTGAGATGGAATAAACTCACAGAACATTACAGCCTGCCAGCCAGGTAGATGCACTGCAGAAAAGGATTGTGTGGCCCTGGTGGACAAAACACGTGCATCAATGAAAGCTAACTGCATACCGTGTTAGTAGCAGCAGAGTCAATGAATCAATTATTCCTGTCTCTTTGACACTTTCAGGCTGTATATATGATACTTTGCCCAGTATTGTTCCTTCCTATACAAAAGAGAGGATGACGAGCTTCAGAAAGTCCAATATTTGGTAAAGAAGTTAATTAGGAAATGGAGCATATGATGCAGGAGGTGAAGAAAACCGAATAGGAGGTTTTCAGGATGGAGAAGATCAAGGAAATCTAATTACAGTCTACTAAAAGTTAGAGGGGTTCATAGAAAAGACATAATCAGACTGACAACCATTTACAGTGAAAGAACAAGAGGCAACAGACACAAATTGCTGCAAAAGACCTTCCAGCAGGATACGTAAAGAAAAAAAGTCAAAAATCATAGTGAGGGTGATTAAGCATTAGAGCAGTTTTCACAGAGAGGCTGTGAGAACTCCATACTTGGAGATATTCAAAGCTTGACTCGACAGGGCCGTGAACTGCCTGACCTAACTTTGTTCATGATCCTGCTTTAAGAAGCATGTAGACAAAATGACTTAGAGAGACCCCTTGCAACCCAAAGCATTTTATGTTTCAAAAACATTTCAGGATCATTGTCTACCGTTATTTGCAGTGTAGTCAAGCTGCTTGGGATTTTTTCCTGGACTTGAATTCATTCAGCTTCCTGTCTGGCCCACACTCTGGGATACTACAAATCCTATTTCATCCCATTTGATCCACTATTGTTGCTTGACTAATGACTTCCACAGTAGTTGTTCTTGTGTTAGCTGGTAAGCCTGAGTTTTGGATCCTCAGATGTCAGTTATACCCCTGCACCCCCAGAAATAAGTGGTCTGAGTGTTAGTCTTTTGAGTAACTTGTGTCTTCCCGTAAACTTTCATACTGTCAAAAATCTATATACCTATGTATAGACTTCTATACTTACAGATTGAGTCATGGTCTGGACTGAGGCTACAAATCAGGTTACTGCACTGTAGCATCCCTTACTGCACAACTGGATTAACTGGATAAAATTGTGGAATTCTGCTAACTTTGCTTTTCTTCTTGCTTTCTGAAAGGCTTCTCTTGCTCACCCCCTCTGGACCAAGCATCCTAATGGGATACCTTCCTCTGCCTGAGGTTTTATTCTGTATGCCTTTAGAAAACTTCCTGTTTCTGAATAGGAAGAGGCAAGTTGCATCCCCTGCACACTACAAAATAAGTACTGATATTTAAATAATGCTTTTAAGCATTAATAATAATGCTATGAATTATATATAATGGTATATAAAAATGTGATCTCAGAGCACCCTGAATTTTGCAACATGAGTTCAGAACTAAATAGAACTAGAAGACATAATCACTCTGTATTTATATGAATATAAAATAATAGAAAATATTTTATTAATTATTCTGTTTATATAAATTAAAGCAGGAAGACTAAGGTTTAAATATCAGCCAGACAATGAATTCCTGTAATTTCTCTATGGAAGAACAACTCCTTGGGTTAGTAAAATTAGTGTTTCAGTGACATCAGTCATCTGTTATATAATTTACATGTGTATTTGTATCAGTTAGTAACTTTTAAATTTCACAGAATCACAGAATCATAGAATAATAAAATCATAAAATAGTTTGGTTTGGAAAGAACTTTTAAAGGCTATCCAGTCCAATGATCTTGCAATGAGCAGGGACATCTTCAACTACACCAGGTTGCTCAGAACCCTGTCCAAACCTAACTTTGGATATTCCAGGGAAGGGCCATCTACCACTCCTCTTATCGATCTGTTCTGGTGTTGCACCACCCTCATAATAAGAGAATTCTTCCTTCTATCTAGTCAGAATCTACCCTATTTTGGTTTAGAACCATTATCCTTTGTCTTATTGCAACACTCCCTGACTAAAAGCCTGTCTCCAGTGAGCCCTGCAGTATTTCTGGAAATCGTAGAATCACAGAATATCCTGAGTTGGAATGGATGCACAAGGATCAGCCAGCCCAACTCCTGGGTCTGCACAGGACTGCCCCAAGAATCACACCATGTGACTAAGTATTGTCCAAACACTTCCTGAACTCAGGCAGATTTGATGCCATGACTATTTCTCTGGGGAGCCTGGTCAGTGCCCAGCCTCTGTGTGTAGAATATTTTCCTGATATTTAACCTCAACATTCCGTGGCACAGCTTCAGGCCATTCCTCATCTAGGACCTCTTTAGATTCCCAAGGCTGTTCAATAATCGTTGAGAGAGGCCTTGCAATGACATAAGCCAGAGCTTTGAGTCTTCTGAGATGAATCCTATTGGGCACCATAGACTTGTAGAGATACACCTAGAGTAGTAGTTCCTGAAAAATCCAGGATTAACTGGGATTTTATCATTCTCACAGCCAGGTTCCCCAGCTCAGGTCTCTGGGACCTCCATAGCCCATCACTGGTGATGAAGAGTGAAGGGAAGAAAGCATTAAACACCTCTGCCTCATCTGCATCCCTATTTGTGAGGTGACTATCCTCATCAAACAACAGGTCAATCACCTAGTCCCACCACTCAACCTTCAGCCAGGGTCAGCTAGAGCAAGATTGTTCTGTTGTTATTCAGTTGTTCTGAGTATCTCCAAGGATAGAGACCCCGCAACCTCTCCAGAAAATCAATTCTAGAATTTAATCATCTTCTAAAAAAAAAAAAAAAAAAAAGAAAAAAAAAATTTCTTGTATTTCAGTTTGTGCCCAGTGCCCCTTGTTCTGTCACTGGGTACCATGGAAACGATTCTAGTTCTCTCATTTTCACTTCTTCCCAATCAGGTATTTATTTGATGAGAGCCCCCTTAAGACTTCTCTTCTGGAGGCTGAACAGTCCCAGCTCCTTGAGTATCCACTCATACATCAGGTGTTCCAATCCTTGATCATCTCCATGATCCTTCACTGGGTTTGCTTTATTGTGTATGCATCTCTGTTGTACTGGGAACTCCAGAAATGGGCCCATTACTCCAGATGTGAGTGAGGTGCTGAGCAGAGGTAAAGGATTGCTGGCTATGTTCTTCCTATTGCTGCTGAGGATACTGTTGACCTTTCTTCCTTCAGAGCACATTACTGACTCATTAATTTCATTTTACACTGGGATGCTTAGCTAAGAATTTAATTTATTTAAATATGGTGTTTTACTGATTTGTGATAAAACTCATGAACAAGTTCTATTTTTCTTCCAAATTGAAATGAGGGCTCTGAGAGGTATGTATTACTGTTTACAATCAGCTCTATTTTATGTCAGTTTGTTTTGAGTTTTTTTAAGCTTTCAAAGGATGTCAGCATCAGGGGAATTATATAACGTGCATGACCTTAATGAACCATGCATGGCCCACAGGTTTCAGCTTTAATGTTTAACATGATGATCTGAAGAAGTTTTTGTTACTCCATCTGTGTTTTTATTGACATGTTCCTGGATAGGTACATTCACCTGCAATAACTGTGAGGGTGGTCACCCTGGTTGTAATGCCATGTCGTCCTTGATGATTGAAGGCACATTGCAGACATATTTCAGAGGAGACAGTTTGGATTGGACAGAATGATATAAATTTCAAGCTGATGTCTTCACTCCTGTCACATAACACATCTTTCTTACAATAAAACATTTTTTTTTTTATCCTTCACATATCGCTCTTATTCCATCACTTGGGAATTCCTTACTAACCCATTCAAGACTGAAAACTGAAGTTACTCAGCTACTTATACTAGGAAAACGTATTAATAAAACAAACTAATGTGCCATTATCTTTCTTCCCTGCATATAACCAATATGAAATGTTTTCTGTTTCATGAAATCTATATTTATGGATCAGAGATTTATTTTATTTTTCTTTTATGTTTTCTAAACAGGATACAAAAAAGGAAACTCTGAGCCCAGCTTTGTCAGTATTTTTACTGACAGCATGAAATTGTCTTGCTGTCCCAGAGGTTAATAAGAAAAAAATGTCTTATCAGACATCAAAGAAAATGCAAAATTATCACAACAGAAAGCAATATTCTTTCATTCTCTAATAATAAACAGTGCACGTTGCTACAGGAAACAAATGTACCCAACTGAATAGATAAATCCATAAATAAGAGCTGACTTTTTGCTTTAGCCAAGAAACAAATTGAAAAATATTACGCATGTGGCTGAAGCCAAACTGTGTTAGCAATTGTGAGATTTACTGGAAAACACTGCTTTTAGTGGTTCTTTAGCCCTATCCACTAACACATTGTGGAAACCTATAATAGAAAGCAAACCTCTGGTGGAAGAGCTCTCCATTTTAAGACAAGAGCAACACTAAACACTGATAGACAGTATTTTCAGATTAACTTCATAACTAGAAAGAAAGCAGGAATTATTAGGATCCAATAAAAGGGTTCACGCCCTTTAAGGAGGCCTTAGAGACAATGTATTGCCTAAGTCCAAACTGTGTTGCTGAGAAACCACTCAGTTGCTACTTAGATCTGGAATTTCATAAACTTTGCAAGCCTCTATTTCCTGGTAGTGGGAAATGAGAGGTTTCTTCTGGCTATGTTTTGAAAAAATGCATGAACCCTGGTAATGCTCAAGGATCAAGATTATAGTTCATATTTTCAGGGAAGGCTTCAACACTGTGAATGCTGAGTACATCATGTGTCTTCATAAATTCATCTGGGTATAGAGGCAATATTCTGGATGCACTCTGTTCTCAGTGTTTTCTTAGACACCAGTCTGTTTCATACTGCATTTGCAGGGCAGCAAAATGCCTTCCCAGGGCCTGATCAAATTTGTGAAATTCCTGCTTGGGACTTCCAGTGCTTATCTTTGGGCAGATGTCTAAATGCCCGGGGTGGGGAATCCCAAGCAGTTTGGGCAAAAGGCAACTCAAAAAGAAACAACTGAAAATCGATCATCTGGACCCTAAGTCTTTGCTTTATCTTGAATCATCTGAATTCTCAATGCATATAGGTCTTAGAAAGATCTGAGTTGATTTTCTGTCATTAAAAGTCTGATAGATCTTCTTTTTGATTCAAATATTATATTAAATTTTAGATTTCTCACTTTGATAAGGCACTTTTACTTTCATTTGATTTTGATTTTCTGGTTTTTGTTTCTTAGTTCCATTTAACATCAAAGAAAACACTAAACAATCTACCAGGAATCATTCTGAATTTTCAATAATATTTGCAAAAGAAGTCTTTTAATGCCAGAAATAAGCTAGAAATTCACTTTACTAGTGCATATACATTTTTACCTTTAATGCAAATAAAACGTCTGAGCTTTTTCATCTAGAATTGTGATAGTTAACATTGTTATCACCAAAGAAATAAACAATTGTTTAAGGAAACGGGTGAGAGTGGTTCTCAGTGCTACAGTGCTGAGTCAGTCATGCAGAACTAATTTCCTGGCTGTCTCTGAATGCACATAAAGCTGCTCTGTAGCTGCTGCTGACAATGAACTAGTGACTGGAAAAAGGAATCTTAAACACAGTCACATCTCTTGACTGTTAAAATCCTTTACACAAAGCATGCTGATCTAATGTACTGTAGTAAGCAGTATCCTTTTTTTTTTTTTTGCGTGTTAGTAAAAGACGTTTTAATACCTGAAGCTGTTGCTAAGTAACCAACTGCTTCCAAAATACATCTTTCTTGATAATAAAACTGGTTTATTTTTCTGCTAATTAATATAGCTACATTGGAATTTCAACATTGGTATTACGTAATGGGAAAAATACCCTAACAATAGAAGATTGTCATGCATAACTGAGGATGTCTCATTCATGTGGGGAGCATATTACAAGTCACTTAATCAGAAAATCTGTATTTGAATACAACTGCCCAGTAGTTTAGAAGCAAAATGGAAATAGAAGTAAGATGCCTGTGTGAAAAGGGACTTCCCCGTTTCTTTAGCTACATGATATGGCGCAGCAAAAAACAGCTGATGCTTGTCCATAAAGTATGAAATCTAGATATTTTTGCTCACAGATATTTTTGCTTTCATAAACAAATTGAACTTGTTTGAATGGTGGTTCAATGCATAGATGCTCGGAACCAAAAAAATCCACCAAAAGAAAAAAAACGGAATGCATTCATGTACATAGATTAACTAAGACTGCAAGAAAACAGAAGATGCCCAGAAGTAGCAATAGTGCTTCTAGCTTAATGTAGATCTAGTGTTATTCTTCAAATAAACTTAAACGGCTGCAAGAAGAAGAAGGTGGGAGGAAAATGCACTCAGATCCAAGTTTGCAGTGTAACAGCCCACACAGGGATGTAAATGAAGATTTGGACACAGGATTTGCTCAGCGAAGCAGAAGGTTTTACTGCCCTCTAGTAAAATGCAGTTACAAAACTGTCTTTTAAAATGTATGCATGCTGAGTAAACCATTTCAGTTATTGTTACTGAAAATGTCATTAGTCTTGGATTGTCATCTCATTGTTTCCATAGTCAAAGAATGAAACATTTGTGTTCAATCTAGAATGAATTATTTTTGAATTAAGGAAAATAGCAATAATGAAGCACAAAAGCAAGGTCTCCGTGGCTGGATCTGCATGAACATATCTCATGCCAAATTTTCAGCACTGTTATTAGGAAAAGGCTAAGTGGTAGCACAGTGCAAAAATTCCTGAGTCCTAACTACAGGGGAACTCACCCTGTCGTTAGCATTGTATCATCACTGAATTAGCAGCTCAAGAGTGAGCATGATTTGTGTCCTGTAATTTCTGCCAGCAGCAACTCTGGGAATTAAATGGCAGCAGAACTCTGTACCTAGTGCTGTAGAGAACTGGAAGGTAAGTTGCAGGGAAGCTGTAGGTGTTTAGTGGCATGACACAAAGGAAAAAAAAGAACTGAAATCATGGAGTTGTTGCCATGCACAGAGCTGTTCCATGCAGTGCTGTACCACCAGATTGCTCCTAACAGGGACGGCATGAAAGGATGCGTGAGGCTGTCACTGTAGAAAGCCTGACACTGATGGCGATTGTTGCAACTGTGTACACTGTGACTTGTTACAGTGCAGGCTCTGCCTCTCAAACAGCAGCAGAAGTGCTTGGGAAAGGGCAAGTACTAACTGCAGCCTCACAAAGTACCTAGCACACTTTCCCCTGCATCTTGCTTTTCTCTCTTTCTCTCTTTCTCTCTTTCTCTCTTTTTCTCTCTCTTTCTATCCCTCTTTCTTGCTCTATTTGTTTTCCCTCAGATGTAAAGTATAAAACTGGCAGGTTTTTTCAGAAGCCACATGGGCTTCCGGGAAAATTATATTTTCAGTTTTCAACATCAGTCACTGAAAAACACAAATATCCTGTCAATCTTACCACTGTGTTTGTTTTAAAGGAATAGTCAATCTCCATATATGCTTGTTTATATAGCTTCATAAATATTCAAATACCTGGGGAAAATAAGGCTAGAAATGAGGATGTAGTTCTAAAGTAAATATAAATTAAAATAAACATTAAGAAAGAGAAAGAATTTATATTTATTCCTAGGAAAGATCCAAGTAGTGGGTAATGTAGCTTACTTCTTCTATCTCTTGTCTTCTTCTGCCAGGGACAGAGAATGCCAGGGGCAATATTTTGTGCAAGGACCACCACTGAGGAGGGACTTTGCAACCTGTGATGCTGCCTTTGGATACTCTCTCAAGGCCAGCCCATAAGTTGAATCTAGAAACCCAGTCCTATCTCGTACATTGGTGGTGGTCTGGGATCAGAGAACTGCAACTGATTTCCTGACCTTTTCTCTTGAGGTCTGCTGGGATGTGGGTGAGAAATTAATCTCTCAAGTGCTCCAATACTTTGTTCAATGTAGGAACAGATGCGAAAAAACACAGTTTTCTGCATTTTTTATGACATAAAGACTCTTAGGTCATTTTCCAATCCAAATTCATGCATTCCTACAAAAAGAGGTCTGGAAAGGGCTGTGGGAGACAAATTAATGCAAGCTTCATACAGAAAGCAGAACAATTTGTACTTCAGTCATTGTTGACAAATGCTGACACTAACTAGCATGTCCTTGAAAATCTCAAATAGCAGCTACTCCAGGTACTCCAAGGTCTTTTCTGTCTTCATTAGGTAAGATCCCCGATGAACCTTTACTTTTAACTGCTCTCCTGTTTGCAAGCTACTCGCCTGTTTAACTCATTGACTCATCCTGCTCCCTTAAAGGCTATTATGCATTTAACTCTCCTAATGATTTATGCTCTAAAAGAATATGGGGGAAAAATATATTGTTTGAGCTTCCTGGAAATACTAAGCTTACTTTTTAAACACCCTAGTTTAATTTAAGATACATTTTTACCCTTTCACTTAAACTTTCCTAAATAAGAGAACACAGTCTATTGGTTTCCATTTTAAAATGATTGATTCAGTATGTATATTTACCCTGCATTGTGCATGTGACAGGTCATTTGACCTTCCATTGTACATTAATAGTGCTATTTATTAACCTTTTGTTGGTTTATTGTTCTGGCACTGTAAGCGTATTTGGGGGTTTGAGCTATGTGAGCTCTTGATCAGATTTTTTTTTTTTGAGTTTTGTACAATTAGTAGGCCATGTTAGTGCTGTTTCATGTGTGTGAAGGAAACTTACTCTTGTATTAGGCACTTAGATAAAAATACCTTCCATGATTTGTGAGTGCATGTTAGGCAGCTCTATAATCTTATATTTCACCTGAATCTTGAAAGGACCAAATGTGCAATGCTGAAAAATAAAGACTTTGGAGAGCCCTCTAGATAGGTAATACAGCCACAGCTGTCACTGTCATTTCCTTTCAGATTTGTGTTAATGGCAGCAAAATCTTTTCTTCATAGCTCCATTCCAAAACATGACCCATATGTCTATGTGTAGGGTCTACTAAAGTAAAGAAAGAAGTTGCAGCTGAAAGAAGGATAAGTATAAGCATCCTAAGTGAAAAAGTCTCAATTTGTTTTAAAGTCAGGACCTGAATAATGCACTGATAAAATGCGCTGATGAGGCTTGAATGTCTTTATTTAGTTGCATTATTTTTAGAAGTCACCATCACTTTTGTATGCAGTTCATAATCTAATCTGTATTTCCGTCCCTTTTCCCCAAAACCCAGATTCTGAAAGTAGAATAAATAAATATATTTTTTTTAAAAAATGTTAAAAATGGAGGAAAGTTCTAAGAAATTCCAGAAATGTTTTAAATTACATTGTGACCACAGTGTGGCCCATGTATTTCTTGTCCCTGGAGATCCCAGAGTTTCCAAGTTCTCAACAAATCAAATTGTGTGACAAGGTTGTAACTAGATATGAATGAAAAATAGTATTCTATCAATGTGATAAAATTTTCTTATCATGAATCATAGGAAATTACAGACTTTGGAATTTTTTTAGGAAAATAAAAGTGCAAGGAGCTTGCCTTCTGTTTGATGCATAATCCACAGTTTCCTCCCTGCCCATTCAGCATTTGATTCATAATCTTGTCCTCATAACCCATCTCCTGTGTGGACATGTGATGAGGAAGGCCTTGGAGTGTAAATGGCAAAGTGCATACTCACATCTCTGCTATGCCTGATTTAGACCAGAACAGTGATTTTCAGTCTTTGCTCTGTAGACCCCTGTGATTTTCAGCAAAAAACCCACAGCAAATAAAAAGCCAATTTCCCATATGCTGTAGAAGTCTACAGACATGTGACATTTCTGAAAGGATCCACATCTCCTGTGGGAAATTTATGCAGGGGTAAACAAACTGAGAAGGACTGAAAAAAGGACTAGAAATTTGGGTTAGTCACTCTCAATAGTAACTTAGTTCTCATGCTGTTTAGAAGCTCAGGTTTTTTGGATGAAATTGTTTCGTTTCACAGGAGAAATTATGTATTCACTGAATGGATGAGGCAAAGGGAGTCTTTAAAGTCTCTGCAAAATATAGGTATGGAACTATTTAGACAAAGTTGAACAGTTGAACATCTTGAGCAGATGCTTATCTAGAGCATAGAGGCTGTTGTATTCTTTTTTTTTTTTTTTTTTTAATCATTGCTCCACAATAATAAAAAAAATCTACAAGACAAGAGAATGATGAAAATTAAATCACTTCCAAGAAAATGGTGAGATTAAGCTTTCTGTATATTTATGAATCCTGAAAAAATGCTTGGATGAAACCAGCATCACCAACTCACTCTTGTTGTTCTCCCCCATACTGTGAGTCTTTCCGAATCAGTAGCAAAAATAGGAATGATTGAATCAGTGAAGCTGTGAACATTACAAGATGCACACTCCAACAAACATAAAATGCGTGAGTGCCTGGTAAGCATTAGGAAATCTGTCACTATGAACAATTGAAGATGACAAGTTTAAATAGACCGAGGAATTCCAGTATTAACTTACTTTCAAACAAAATATTTTCAAAATTGTCGTGATCACTTTTTTTTTTAACTGAAGATTAGCTGTGTGAAAAATAAGTTAATTTAAATTCCTTTTTATGTAAATGAAGAAAAAAAAAGATTCTGGGGAAACCAGTAAAAATGGACACAAGAGCATTTGTGCACTGATCACTTTCTCCTTTTTTTGCTAGAACTTTCAAGAACACCTTTCCATACTCTTAGTGCTGGATGACTAACACAATATCACCCAATATTACAGCCTCTCATGGGGTACTGATGGTGCCTCCACTAAGAGGTCCTCAGTTTTCTGTTGTTTTCTTGAAAAGAAGAAAATGCTCTATGTTTGAAAAGTCTACTGTTTTCATAAATAACTTGTGAGAGTCTTATGTGAGACTGATTCTGTAGTCAAAGTGTTCAAGCCCTGCAGAGACACCCCATCAGGCAGCTTCTGGAGCATCTACCACGCTGGCTTTCACAGCAAAGTGGCAAGCACAGGGAGCACTAGAAGCACTGCACTAGAAGTAGTTTGCCTCCACAGCATTTTGTTTTGTGACTTCTTTTAGCTGGTTTACTTCTACAGAGAAGAAGATGGGAAATTATAATGAGGGCTAAAGAGAATGGGACTGTCTTGAGATAGTTAATACCCCTCTCAGCAGGCAGATGGATTATCTGCAAGGAGGAATAAAAATTGTATTTTTTGAAAGCAACTCTAAGCTTCAGGGGACCAGAGCAATGGTTTTCTGTTGTATTTGTGGGCATGGATTCATCTGCAAGATATTTGACTATGAGTACCCCTTTAGGACATAACTTCTGCTCATTTAGCTATCGAAATAATTTTGTTTATTTTAATCTTTCAACTTTAACCTAAATGCTAAAAGCAGACTACCAAGAAAATCTTTGTAATATCTGTGGATGTAATAAGGGTAAATTGTGAGAAAGTAGGTTTCTGTATTTCCTAACAGTTAATATACTCTAGTATAAACACTTTGTAAATTACCTGTGCACTTTGATATTTCAACTTTCTTACTTATACTGCATGTTAGATGGAAGTGCTAACTTTAAAATTAGTCACCCTAATGTGCAAAGCACTGCAAAAAGATGGATGTTTTGAACATAACAGGCTTTACATTAAACTCCAGCACAGATTAGATGAATTGTGGAATTATGTCTAATACTCTTAAGGGGTTTTAGTGATCAAACACACAGTAGATCCATGCTGACATTAGGTCTAGCACGTCCAAAAAACATGATAGATATCCAGCATCCTACAGACCTGCAGTCCTACTGGTTTATGTTTAAACTTCTATAATGTAAAAATGTTGACTAAAGAAGCCCATTTTTTTATAGTCAACAGTAAATCCAGTGGTGTTTCTGGGCATTCCTGTCCCTGTGTAATTCACAGACTGTATGCTGTATGTATTTGCTGCAGTACTGGGTAGTACTGGTACTTACACTGTAAGTAGACTGATACTTGCAAATAATACCTATGTGCCAAAAATATTTTTGCCTTCACCACAGGACATTGATGTGAAATTTGTTATGATAATGTATGAAAATCTAAACATTTTTAATCTATTTTTTGAGAGATTTAAATTAATTTGTTTTAAAGACCACTGATTTGCTGGTGTTCACTGACCACTGAGGAATGCTTTTCCCCATCAACAGTATGGATTTAATCTCAGTAATTTTATTCTCCTAGACTATTTATAAAATAAGGAGAGGTATCTAAGGCCCATGGCATCTAAGATGGATAAAGCCCTGCCTGAAAGCTCCTCTCTCTGTCCAGGTCTAGAGTAGTCAGCTGAAGTTAAGTGAGATGAATCTCCTCTACAGTATGGAGGGCAGCTACAGCAGAACTTCAGATCCCTCAAGATGGGAAGCACTCCTCATGCTTGCAGAGGGGTCTGAGAATTATTGTTGCTATCAGAAGTCACAGTGAATAGTTCAGTATGGTTAAGTACAGTGACTAATGAAAAAACTGATAAGTTTGACTTGCAAACAGATTAATTTTAAGTAATGACCTAGGTTTGAGTTTTCACAGCAAAGGATGAAATTAAATACCCATTTTTACTAGTAGTCAGGCTGGATGAAAAAATAACACTGTCTGGTATTGCCATCAATGAATATGTACATTTTAGACATTTCTAAAGTTTTGGTTTGGTTTGTTGTTTTTGGATTTGTGTGGGGTTTTGTTCATTCTTCAGCCTTATTAAGTAAGGTGAAACAAACAGAAAAAACAAATTGGATCTGTGTGGCAAAGTTTTGGTACCGGAAGCTGTGTGAGCACCTCTGCGGTAGCAGATTTAAGAAAGAGAAAAATGCTACCCATCAGAAGCTGGGATAGAGGAGTGAGCATATGTAAGAGAAACAACTCTGTATGCCCCAAGATCAGTGCAGAAGGAGGGGGAGGAGGTAGTCCAGGCATACAACCAGAGATTCTCCTGCAGCCTGCAGAGAGAGTGCAGTGACAGGTTTTTCCTTGCATCCCATGGATATCCACCGTGGAGCAAATAGCCACCTACTGCCTGTAGACAACCCCACATCAGGTGCAGGAGGTAAAAGAGTTGGGAGTGAAGTTGAGCCTGGGAAGCAAGGAAAGGTGGGGGGAATATTTTTTTTAATTTGTTCTTATTTCTTATTAATTTATCCTGCCTGACAATAAATTTTCCCAAGTCCAGTGTGTTTTCCCTGTGACAACTGGTAAGTGATCTCACTTATCTCGGTCCATATGTTCTTCATTGTCCCTCTGTCCTGTTAAGGAGAAAGAGTGATAGAGTAGCTTGGTGGGTGCCTAGCAACAAGCCAAGGTCAACCCACCACAAAATAATAAAGAATTTTTTTTCTGAACCTGAGACTGTGGAAAATAGGTGTCAGGAAGGAGACAGAATAGTAGCTTATGAGGGATGAGAACAAAGTCCCCAAAACACTGAGGCTTCATCTGTGCACTGGGTTATGCAGTGTAATTAGATACATGATTAATCATGGCTCAGTTACCAATCTGAATCTGTCCTGATGAAACAAAATTTAGACTTGCATAAAAATGTCTGTTCATGGGGGAGAGTAGTTTAACTAAGGTGAAAAGATAAGAAAGTCTGGTTCTTGGAAAGAACTTGATGGCACAGATAAATTTTAGACTAATGTAAAAACAGCCCCTAAACAGTAGAAGATATGGAAGACTTTTTTTAAAAAATAAATTTCATAATAAATTGTTCAGTCAAAAATGAGTATGTTTGTTTCTGTGGTTTTTTACATTTTAAAACTTCTTATATTTTCTTTCTTCTGTATTCACCTGCGTGATTCCTGAATCACTCAGGCTATGTGAGCCATGGTAGACATGACTGTAGCATTTGAATAAAGAAATTGAAACATCTGAATTAAACTTCCCCTTGCAGAAACACTTGTCAGTTACTCAAGTGATCTGTTTCCCCTGTGAACTGATGCATGAGGGATTTTAAATATGTGCTACTGAAGTGCATTTTAAAAGCTATTTTTTAAAAAACCTTTTGTACCACCCTGAAACATATTTAACTTTCTCTTAACACAGCTTTGTTGGGCGCTTGCCAAAAAAAAACTCTAGTGCAACATGTATTATCTGGTTTACCAGTTTGGAATTTTGTCTATATCTCCATCATCAGTATTGATGAAACTGAGAATTTTCTAGGAAAAAGGCTAAATTCTAAAATCAATTTCATGGCTTTGATCTTTGTGCACCAATCCCAATAACAGAGAGAATAACCACAATGAGAAATGAGGGTATGCTCCAACAGCAACTTCATACTTTGAAATGAAATGAGGGAAAGGATTTTGAGGAAATGAAGTAAAATAGATTGATCTCCAGAATATACAATGAATGCAATACCTTGCATTACAGGTAATATATCACCTGAGTTTATTTGAGCCTGTTCCAGGAATGGCTCACTTGCAGACCACACCGACCTGCATCATCCAGTAACAGGAACCATAGGATTTCCTTTGGAGACAGGCAGGGGAGCTCTTCACACTGACATAATGGAAGTAGACTCTTTAGGAGTACTTCAGAAAAGACGATGAGATGGATTTTATAATTTCTCAGAAAATGTTCAGATCTTTTTCCAGTAGCTTTTCTAATATGCATGTCAGAAAAGAGAAGGGCTATTTCTGATCTCCATAAAAGAAATGTATGAGTTAGATCTGGCAGTTATAACTATTTCTAGACTGAATTTTGATCTTAGTACCATATTGCACTGGCTGTTTTGCAATTAGATGTTATTAAAAGAGGATGTCTATCAAAATGTTAACAAGGATGGTGGTCAATCTCTGTCAGATTTATTGAAAGCAAATACATTTACAAGTTCTATCATAAATCTTGGTCAAGTAATGAGATTCTCAACTTATTTTCCATAAAGCAGTTATTGTATTATGCAGGCAAAATGTCATGGTACACAACAGTTCAATTTCATCAGCTCTTCACAGGGCAATGAAATAATAAACCAGTACTGTTCCAATTTTGATTTATTTCATTGTATACATCAGCCTAGAATACATGCAGGTATGGAATATTTTGGCAGAATACATGTTAAAAACCCCCAAGAAATCTCTTATTTCTGTTGGAATTTTAACAATAAAGTGTCAAACTCTTATTTAAGAACAGAATTAAGTATGAATAATTTTAGTGTTTTGTTTTGAGATGACGAAATCAGTATTTGAAGTTATTACTGGAGTTGGCACTAACGCTGACATTAATACACACAAATAGTGTGCAGAACCAAATGATGCTTTTACAACTATTTCATTAATTTCTTAACTTTAGTGAGCAGTTCTAAACAAGAACTTGCTTCCTCTGCATATCTCAAATAATTAACTATTTAATGCAACCTGGAGCTCTAGGTGAATTTTCAGCATTCTGGGGTATATGTTAATATTTACCATCTATCTCAAAAATGTTTCGGTATTTTTCAAAGATTAATTTTTACTTCAATGCCTGAGAAAGCCATATAGTGGTAAATAGTTTTCTTGTGAGCACACTCAATGAAGAGGTAGGAACTTGTGGTTCATCTTTCTGCACTGATCAGTGACTGAGCAATCAGCTGATATTTAGGGGGTTCATATAACCAGTATGAGCTGTGGTTTGGGATTCCCTCAGCTGGAAAAAGACACTGAAATTATTTGCTACTATTCAATGTATGCACATCTCACAGCATAAACAAAGAACATTATGTTAGAGCATTCAGCATTCAGTCCTCCAGAATGTTATAACTTCTTATTTCTTCCACCTAAAATCATGCGGGAAACGGGTTAAATTGACAAGTAGTTTCAGGAGAAAATAGTAGGTTGTTTAAATTAATATGCTGCAGAAGAACAAATTCTTCTCCAATACAAGACTATACTTATCTGTGTGGGTCAAGTTACACCTATATTGAGTGTTAGGTTTAATTATCAATTTATGTTTAAGCCTAGAGATGCTGATCTTGGGTACAAAAACCTACTTTAGTCTAGTCCCCAGCAAGTGGCTGTACCTCAAATTCACATCCCATGCAGTATATGGAATGTTCAAATGCAACATAGTGATGTCTACAGGCCCCTCCTACTGTATTTGAAATTCATATTAATTCATTTGAATTTCATGTACTGAAAGTTGTAGCTGTGGAAAACTCAGCAATGCTGATTCTGAAATTTCTTGATCCATCATTTTTAGCCTTCTACAAACTTCTATTTCTTTCTCCTTTGCTTGTGAGTAGAGCAAGTGGGGACAGTGAAAGAAGGCTCAGTCCTAAAAGGACTTTGAAAAGCAGATTGTGGATCACTCTAGGGTGGGTCCAAAGTAATGAATGCAAAAATCTGGATTTTGTGTCTTAAGTCAGATGGAGATGACCTTCAGATTAGACCCCAGGAATAGCTGCGTGCTGTATTACTCGATGGATATTGTTCCTGAAAGGTGTTACTGACTGCTTTGTTCTGCTTAGATGAGCAAAACAGTCAGACCAGGATTGATGTTTATGCACTATGCATTCATTTTTGGCATAAATTCAGCTTAATGTTTCCATTGTATGTGTCTTTTCTGCCGTTTTTGCATTCTGTAAAAAGACAGCACAGAGACAATATTGTGAAATTGAGCAACAATAGTAAATCAGTTGATTGATTTTGATATAGTTTCTGTCCAGAAAATTTTTAGACTCGAATTAAGCATCTGAATAGAAGTTGTATTTTTCCTGTGTGGTTCTATGTTTAAAATGCTGGAAGTGAGCCACAATTTTCTGGATTCACAGTGAACCACTTCAGATCAATATTATCCTGTCTGAATATATGTTATATCTTGGCTGACTACACAACACAGTTTGGAAGTTATTCCACAACTAGATTCAAGCACAGATCCCCATTTATCATGTAAGTAAATACATCATTTGTGTTTAAATGATTTTTTTTTCTTTTCCTTTCCCAGGAAAGAGGAATTTGTTGACTTGCTGAAGGTTTCAGGAAGCCCCAGAGAAATGATTGCTGCACTTCATGATCAGTTTGGACACACAGGATTTATGTACCGTGATAAACATGATCTGGCTACCTAGAAACACTGCTGTTAGCAGTTTTAATGGCTAAAGGGCAGCAGCAACTACAGGGCTCACAAAGTATATGATGACATATTCTCAAGCATGTGGTGTCCTTTCTGGGTGTTCCTCTTGAGTTTTGCTGTGGAGAGGATTAAAGGAGAAGAAAACATATTTCCTTGGCTAAAATTCTGCTCACTCATAGAGGAAAAAGTCCAGAATTATATCCTTTCCCTACTGACGAGTATTGTAACCCTACAGTAAGAAACTTGTGCCCAACACTGTTCTGTGAATAGTAGATTGCAAACTGATACTGGACGGCCAACACAGAATAGTTGGTGGCAACTCTGGATAGCAACAGTTACAAAACTAAAGAGTAATCGAAGGAAGCTAGTAGTTATAGTTGTTCTTCCAGAATTCCATACTGGGGGAGAAAAACAGAAACTGGAGTCAGAAGGATCAGGGAAGTAATCAGGAATGAGGTGTGAGGGGAATAAAACAGTGTCCAAGAAAGAATCACATACGATGCCAGGGCTCACTGTTACTCTCTCTCTGCAGTCCCCTACTGCTGGGGCTTTAGCTGCTCGAGCAGGGGGTCCAGCTTTGATCCACTCCAGCTGTGTAACCTTGACTCAGACTGCTGAGCCAGAGCTGTGAGACCGTCTGCACAGGGATAAGAAAAGTAAAAAATTACAGAGAACAGTAGGACTGCTGATAAGTGATTGCTAGGAGACCAAGGACTCAGCAGAGAAAACATCGACATGAAATGCTAACACCTTAAGGAAAAAAAATGAAGGTAGCTGGAGGCTGGTCTAGTCAGGGCCAGTCAGGAGCTGCCAGGCTGGGGTTGATCCATCAGTGCTGACCCAGTAAGAGGGAGGAGCAGCTCTGTCCCCGTGGTGGTTCTTGGGAGCCATGGGCACCAACCCCTCACTCCTCAGCAACACCTGCTTGCCTGCTGAAGGCTTTCCTGTACTGAAGGGTAAGCACACCCGTGCTTAACCTCACAGTTCACTAAATGATGTCTTTTACGTGTACTGGCCAAAAAAGGACTGCTTTATACCTGTGAGTTACCCATATTTTGCTTGCAGAGTATTTTTGTGCCAGGCTAATGATGCCCAAACAAACTGACTATAAAAATATTTTGTAGAGGCTAAGAGGTGATTTTATTATTATGCTGGGGACCCAACATGAATATTTGAGAAAGTAGTAGCTTAATAGGAAAGGAACATCAGCTTGGAAGAAGTGATTTACATTTCTAGAATTTAAAAAAGGAAAAAAGTCATCTAGCAGAAGGTACACTGTTCCTGGGATGGATGAAGAATCCTTTGCTGCAGCCATACATCTAGAAAAGCCCTGATGGTCAGAGCTATCTGACATTAAATCATGTCAAGCAGAAGCAAACAGCAATGGGAAAAAAAGATCATTGATGTTTTTAATTAGGTTGTCTTGAATGCTCATCCGCATTCTAAAAGCAAAAGGCTTATTTCAGTAAAAATCATGGCCAGCTTCTGTAGCAAGGAAACTGGCTGTACTCAAACTGAATTGGGCCCTAAATTTGTTGCTTGGCAAGAGCATGGAAATGTTTTGCTCTGGTGTCTGACTCCATTGGCAGTGGTGCTTGTTAATCACACAACCCAGTACAATGCACTGTACAAGGAGGAATCTCAAAAAACATCTTATTGCTGAGCTAAAGGCTGTAAAGTGCAGTCTTCTCTGCTAACCAGATTTGTGCTCTGTTGTGTTTAGTGGTAGTTGTGCCAATCTGTGATTACTCACAATTGGTGACTAGAGACTGGCTGAGAACCCTGAGTGTGAGTGCAAGGAGGGGAGGACCTCAGAGCTCATGCTTTGAAGCAACATTTAGGCTAGCTTAACAGTGAGCAATAAAATGAAGACAATAACATGGAAAGGGAAGGCTAAAAGTGTTTAATTACTTTACCCTGATCACTCTTCTCCTTTCCAAGTTGGCAAGCAGGAACTGGAACTTGCCAAACATGCTTTATTTTTAAATCTTTTATCCATTGGCAAATCTGCATATTGCATCAGACTTCATAAAGGTGTTTTACAGTTTTGAACAGTTTCCCAGCCTGTACAAACCCATGTATTCATGCATACACACTTAGAGAACAGCAGCATACAGGAGCAACTCTGACTGGGGTGTGCAGGGGTCCATCCCTCACTGAATTTTTTAAGTTGTCAAAATCTCTCTGAGTGATGCTTCTCCCTTTCCTCAGGGCAGCAACAGTAGCAAGGCTAGCAAGAGGAGCTCTGCAGCCCACTGGAGGAAGTACTGTGCACGCATGCATTCCATTGAGGGAAGGAATCCTCCTGCCCCAGCACCTTCCAACCTGTGGAATTATCTGCAGATACTGTGTTTCTTTGTATGTTGGATGCTCTCTCTAAACACTGCCTAGGATCCTGTTCAATGTATAGTAGAGCATGTGAGTATCAGCAGTGTTGGAATACTGACAACAATGAGTAAATAAAGAAGGGGTTTAGTCTCATAAAAAATAGATATCTGTTAGTGGAATCATAGTCCTGGCACAGCACTGCCTGGCTTCATCTGGGAAATGGGAATCACTGCAGCTGCGTACACTTTCATTTTCATTGCTCAATTCCTGTCCTTTCTAGTGCACAAACAGTCCAACTAGCAAATAACTAATACTTTTTTGTAAATCAGCATTCTGGTGAGTGTGACATTTAAATTGTGTTGTTGGTTAGTAAGCAATGTCTGGCATTACCTGATGGCCGGTAGCTCAATGGGGTGTGATATTGTTCTCATTGTTTAATTACTTTCATCTAATTTTCCATGGTTTTATTCAATCATGAGAAATAAATAGGGACAGTAGCTGTTTTTCTGGGAATACGGTATTTGAACCCCTTTTTTTGAGGTGCCACAGATGAATGGCACTTCATCACTGAATAGTTTGAGCTAACTTCCTAGAAGAATTTGTGTGCAGTGTCTCCCATGTGTCTCTGGATGTGCTCTTCCACACAATGTAGCATGGTCCAGAGGTGTCAGCAATGTTTTGTATTACTGTTGTGACTGAAATGTGCTTTCATTATTACTATGCCTTGGCTGATCTGCAGAAAGTAAGAAGTGTAACAGGGTGAAAAAAGACCATAACTTATAAGTAAAAACAATGCACTTAGGGGGGTATATTTATGTAGTCTGTGTATTTTTAATTTTCACAAAAGCTAATTATTTATTACCAATGCCTGGTTTAAAATTAATTCTACAAAATTAATTGTTCCCAATCTTAAACATTTGACAATTACAAATCAAGATTAAAAAATGGAACTTGGTGATAAAAAAAGGGACCTTTAAAAGGTCCCTTCCAACTCAAACTATTCTGTGATTCTATGTGTATAGAATCCATCTCTAATTTAACACTGTTTTTATTTTTATCTTAGGTTTTAATACAGTTCCTTTGCACAGTCCATCAAATGACCAATGTATATTACAATCTTGTCAGTTCTGTATCCAATTTATTTTTCAAATAGTCAGTGTGCTGAATCATAGTTATCTTAAAGACCACATTTCTCTTCATTACCTGTCAACTGACTGTGCTCCATAGCAGCAGTGTGGCCAACACAGTCCAGGAAGAATGCACTCCTGTGCATTCCACAGCATATTAACAGCTTTAAGTCTATGTCTTCTTAGCTAATAATAACCAACATATTCCAGCCAGGTTCTAGGCCTCTTCCTTTTCTGGTAATTTTTCTTCAGTGATGAGAAGTTTTGGATAGCAATATTTATCATTAACAAATTAAATTAAATACTGGAATAAGTGACCCAGAATTCAGAATAGAACTCTGAAATATATATAAAGCATTTTTTTTCCCTGTATAAAATAAGATTTTCTAGATAGAAAGTAAAGGGCTTTGATACATATAGATTAGCACCATATTTTGCCCTTATGGATTTTGAAAGAGATGAATTTTCATGTAAGGAAACAAAACCTTGTCATGATTTCAGTGTATAACATAACACTTGTAATCTATCAAAGTTGAGATTTCAATAAATCCTTTTTCTAAAATGAATAGGTCAAAAAGGGAAATTTGAAACTACACATGATATCCAAGAAGAAATAATTCTTTCCTGTATCTTCAGTTCTTCCAGGCTTGTATCTTACTGAAACCAAGTACAGTAAATGTAATATTTTAATAATTGCAACAAAACAAACACACAGTTTTCATTTCTCCTTCTACCAATATTTATAATTTTTTACCTGGTAGTTTAGAGACAGCATCATCTGAAGTGGTTTAGGGTGGTTCAAAATTGTGTTTAAAACTTCTTTGCGAGAGATTTCTTTTGAGCTTTTCAGCTACTGATCCAAAATTTGACTTGGTCTTTTGTAGGGCAAAAGTGCATACCTGTGTCATGGGTTGGTGCTAGCCAGATGCCAGTGCACTCATGAGTGTATGTTTTTGCTAATGAGCTACTGTGAGATGTGGTCAGGAACAGAGCAGAACAGTCTCAAAACTTGGTAAGAGAAAGGAAACTTTATTAAACTACATAAGAACAGAAATAGAAAAGAAAAAAAACACCACCTAAACACACAAAAAGACAGAAATGAAAACCTCCCAGAACATTTCTTCTCCTCCCCCAATTTCCACCCCTTACATGCTCAAACTTTTAACACTTACACGTTGCCTTCCATCTTACTTGCTTAAACCAAAACCCTGGGTTCTCAATCAAAACTTGGCCACTCAAAAAAAAGAACTAATCTTCAATTCATCCAGGGAGAGAGGAGTGTCTCTCGCACCACAGACCCCCCACAGGAAACACAGGTCCACCCTCCCGTGTTCCCATGTCACCCATGGCACCAACCGGAGAAGTCTGCCAGGGTGACACCCTCCTTTCCATGTCCAGTGCTCTCACCACCATCCATGGACCAAAACCACATATAGGGCTCTTTAAGGATGCTTGGCCAAGTACCAAAAACCAGCCATCTTCTCACTTTGGGACAGCAGTCCCCTCCATTTACCTCTGGGGCCGAGGGTTCCAAGAACAGAGATCTTCATCGCTCAAGACAGAGGGCACCACCACACCCTCTTCCTCTCTTCTCTGTTCACTCCAATCCTACAGTGGCAAATCACTGCCACAAAGTCTTTGGTTTCGAGCCAACTGCATCCACCCAAACACAGTCCTTATGTTCAGGAGGATTCAGGTTCAGTCTATGGCTAACATTATGCAAGAAAAGTCCAGCCTAAAAAGCCACTCCTCTTCATATCTGCCCATCTGGGATTTCTTTCATCTTCCTTTGACATCTCAGTCCCAGGCTGTCTCTCTCTCTCTTCTCTCAAACCACCAGACAAGAGAATCGGTGTCTGGAAGAAAACTTTTTTCCTCAGTAAGAGTTAAAAGTCTCTGGCAGGGCTGCAGGCTCGGCACTCCCCCATGCAGCTGGGAATTTTTTGCCCCCCACTCCTTCTCCACTGCCAGCTGCTGCCAATATCAATTCCAAAGCTTCAAAGCGGCACTCTCTCTCTGGGGAGTGGGGATGTGTGCTCGCCCTGGGACCGGAACCAAAGAGGCAATCCCTCTGGAAGTCCTTGCTTTTAACCCCTTGTGTTCTCAGAGGCGTGTCCAACTTCTCAGTGGCTACTCCAGGTGCCAGCATAAAACCTGACCACTGATTGGTTTGACCACAACTTCCTGGAAAAGTCACATCCCCCTCAAACCAGGACAACCTGACAGTCTGATGCAGGTATCTTGGAGACCCTGGGATGTTGCAACTGGCTTTAGGAGCTGTGTTTAGTCAACTGTATTGTCTTTTTTAGATAGACTTTAATAACATTCAACTTCAACCATCAGAAGTATAGGGGAAGGATTCAATTTAATATTGATACCTAAATTAGGTCTTTACCTCTCTCATATGGCATATATATAATTTGTGTGCAGATATCTCAGACAATTTAGGAATCTCAAATGGCACTAAGTGTTGTTTTGGCAATTGAATTCATCAGTTCTGTTGCCCTTATTCTAACTGAAGCCTAGCTGAAAAGAGACTTGAGTGGAATTCAGTGTTTATTTACCTTCTGGGTTTGTTCTGCCCAGTTTGAGTATCAGCTTTAGCTGTTATTAAATCTTTCTGGAGTCACCAATTTATGGAGAAAGATCTAGAAAATTAAGACCTTTCCAAACCTTAAAAATTTAGGATAAATTAAAGGGTCTAAAGCAGAATACTTAAGGTTTGGATAGTTTAAGACAGAAAAAAGAAAGTTACAATATATCACAGGTGCTAAAGTGTTCAGTCTCTTATCGCACATTAAAACAAGAATGATCAAAAATCAAGATAAAACACTACTTTTATTCTGAGTAATTCATTCTTCATTATACTAAAGTCAACTGTTGACCTTAGCTACACACAGAAAATTATAATTTCTGAGAGCTCTGACATGTTTTGCCATTTCCCACTGCTGCAGTGTATGAGGTTATTGCCCTAGCTCTCTGTCCTAAGCAGGCAGTATATCTGTTTCTTACTGCTTCAGTTAATAACCTGGATATGAACTCAAACAGCTGCTAATTGCAATTACCATCCTGGTCTGAGAACTGCAATGCTGCATAATGGAAATGTTGCCTACTCCCTTTGCCTGCAGTAGGGTAATGAACAGTTGAGTATTGTAACCTTGTCATAAATTGCAGCATAAAGATAATAGATCAACCTCTGGCAGACATCTCATTTGTAGAGAAAAAAACCAAACAACCCATCCCCCCCCCGAAAAAAAAAAAAATCCAAGCCATGAAAGTCAAAGCAATAAAGGGAATCCATTTTTTTCATCAGAAGGATCACGTAAATTAAGTTCATACTGCTGAAGAACAAAGCAAATGGTAATACATGCCAGTTTATCTTTAGATATCTGATGAGAAAGGCCATTCTTTACATCAAAATATTTAAATCTGCAGCTCATATAACTTTTTCATACATCTAAATAACTTTATGAAGTAAGGAGCTTATGTTTCATTAAGGGAGAGGGGATACCTCACTGCAGTTAGAACTTCATTTCTAGGGGAAGACCAGGGGCAGGCACTGATCTCTTCTCTGTCGTGACCAGAGGCGGGACCCAAGGGAACGGCCTGAAGCTGCATCAGGGGAGGTTTAGGTTGGATATTAGAAAAAGGTTCTTCTCCCAGAGGGTGGCTGGGCACTGACCAGGCTCCCCAGGCAAATAGTCATGGCATCAAATCTGCCTGAGTTCAAGAAGTGTTTGGACAATGCACTCAGGCACTTGATGTGACTTGTGGGGATGGTGCTGCTCAGAGCCAGCATTGGACTTGATCCTTGTGGGTTTCTTCCAACTCAGCTTACACTGTGATTCTGTGATTAATAGCTTGGTAAATTCACAGGGACTGGGTTTGCTTTTTTCAAAAGAGAATGCTTTAAAAATTTTGATTTGCAAAATATTTGAAAACTTGAACTCTTCAATCGCATTCAGACTAAATGAAATTTCAAGATTTGAGTTTTCTGTGAAAGAGAAAATTAGATTTTAGACTGACTTGTTGGAAGCTATACTTAAAATACGATTTATCATATTCTCGCTATTGTGCTAAAAATCAAGATCTCTTTTCAGTTATTACAGTTGTGGAAGTCACATAAGCTCTTAAAAATAAAAGTCGTTCCAACAGGTCTTCCAGTCTATCCATAGCAATCTATCTACTATAGCAGCCTTTTCAGAAATTATATCACTAAAGTTGGGCTGTCTTGCCATGTTCTTTGAGTTTTATGCAATAGTATTTTATTTATTAAAGGCAAATGGAATAAAGATGTAACCTTATGAAAGACAAAAGACATACATAAGAAGCCTAGAAAGATGGTGAGGACTTAATAAAAATGAAATCTCTATCCTCTATTTAATTATAAATATTTTCTATATTAAAATAATTTCAGTTGAGCAAAAGGACAAAACTACATTACTTACCCTTCTGTTTTAGAAGTGTCTGTTATGCTGGTTATTAATATTGGTTAGTATAATAAACATGCCTGAAAGTAGCACCTCAAATAAATGATCAGACACATGGAAAAGAGAATTGACCTGTTTAAATGTCAAGAAATTGCACATTTAATTAGTGAGCTTGTTATTTCTCACAAGGAAGGTTATCAGATGACAGCATTCATATTTTAATTAGGAGAGAATACCTTTGCACTCTTCCTCAGGCAGAGTACAAAATTTGTCATGCAAGCTGCTTTTCTTTGTGAACTGTTCTGCTCTGACTGCAGGCCCAGATTCTCAGAGGCAAAACTGCACTGAAATAGACAGCGTAGATACCTGAACAGTCTGGAGAGCCTTGGACAATTTCTTTGACATGAAAGTGTTTTGAAGACTATCTAATCGCCTAGTTGAGGAGATGTGCTGTGTTAACAGTCATAATTTTGGCCATAAACCTTATTTGACTTCAGGTCTGTACAGTTTGCATATACTCCTTTGATCCTCTATTTTGATCATTTCAACTAACTAGCCATTCCCAATCAGAAGTCTAATTTAGCACTCATTTATGGTCATTTTGGTTTTAGTTGTCTTTGATCCCATCAGAATGAAATGTCTACACCCTTCCCTCACCTCAGCAGCAATATCTGTTCAGCTTTTTTCTTTAGTCTCCCTGGCTTCTGTTCTTGGCTTGCTTCTGAGACATGTGTCTGTGTTCTTCTATTCAAGCAGCTAACAAGCATTGTGGCTGTTTCTTGTGACATCCTTTGATGGGCTTCACTTTGAGGACTAGCTCCACTTTCTCTTTTCAGCATGAAATTGAATGTTTTGTTCAATCTTTAATATACCTAGTAGATTTGATAACATTGCTTATAGTCTTTGCTGCTCACTGGTCAAGATCTCTCATTAAAAAAAAAATATATTTATATGCCACCATATTATGCTGATGACAGCAGCCACAGTATCCTAGCAACAGCTTCCTTTTAAGATGAGTTTTTCAAAGGGCTACTTTGTGTGTCCAGAATCCTTCAAATAGGCTTAATTCTCCATGCAGGTTCTCTAGCTTCATAATTTTTTTTTTAATCTTCTTGATAAGGCTGTTGTCACCAGTAAAATATCATAAACCCTGCCTTTTATAGATTTTGTTGTTTGTATTTTTTTAAAGTCTGCATTTTTATAATAGTATCATAACAAGTGGAAAAAATGGAAGTTCTTCTCTTAGAAAATCCCCCATAGTAAATTGATGAAGAGTTTTCTACAGAAATTATTTTCATGATATGTGTGCTTTTTCTGCATTTGTCTTCATAAATTGATTTTGCTTTTGAAAACTGTGAAAAACTTCTGCTGCTCCTCAGGGAGAGTACAACGCCTGCACAGTGCACTCTGTCTGTGCTCCAGGGACCTTCCACTCTGCCCAAGGGCACAGCTTCCAAAAGGACATGCATCAGATAAGTCTGGGTGCTTAATACTTTAGTTCAGACACCATTCCAACATGGGTGGTATGCTGGCACCTAACTGGCAGATGACTGAATCAGAAATTAGGTCTAACCCTCTGACCAGCTAAGGAGAGAATCAAAGCATCAGAGTGCAGGAACACCACTGCCAATGAACAAAGAGGGAAGTGGAACAAATAGGTGGAAAGCTATCAGGAAAAAGATATCTGGTTTTATTATTCCCCATATATATGAAAAATATTAATAAAAATTATATTATTCCATATTAGGATACTTATTTTAATTTTTCATTCACTGTATCATATAGATCCTCTTCTACCTTCTGGTTCTGTAAAATGTCAACAATATGTGCCTCTGTAAAGTCTTGAAATAATATTACCATGAGGTGGGACTTTAATAGTTAGATACCTAGGAGTTTAAAATCTTTAGTCAGTCCATTTTAGTATCACAGAATGTGAGAAATATATCAGTTTAGACTTTGAGCCTTATTTGAATGTTTCATAGATAAAAGGAGTAATGATATAAGATGATATAATAGCAATGCTGCAATTAAATCTTTGCCATTTTTTTCTGTGGTGCTAATTTTTAGAGATCTCTTCAGTAAGAAAATAAATTGGGTTGCACCTTTTAAATATATTTAGTATGTGTCTATGTGTTGATTAACATCATTCTTCCTATAATACTGGTTTTGCTAGCATTATTTGGAAATCGGTTGTTTGCCTGCAGAATATGTCAGCAAAGTTGTAGAGACAACTTTAGAGAAGAACAATGAGAGAAAACCATTACATTTATCATTGAGGAAGTGAGTAGGCAGGGATCTTCCAGTGATGTCTTAATGACTCCCTGTGGCAGATTATAGAAATATAGTTTTTCAACAAAGTAAAAAATTGAAATGACAGGAATGCTAGTGCAGTGGAATCTTTTAAATACTTTATACTTCTTAACTCATTTTCATACTCCTTATATGGTTTCTAACATTTTCCTCTGATTTTTCCCTTCTTTGATCATCAGACTGTGGTATTCCTCTAGGAGATCATAACATTATAACATTCCCTATGCTGTGGAGATATGCTACGAAAACGAAGAAGAGAGCTGCTCTGGGAAATGTTAAGGAAGAGTTCAAAGCCTTACAGTTTTTATGGTCAAAAAAGCCTAGTGTGATTGTTTACTCTGACCACGCCATAAAAGAGTCCTGGAAGCTTTAAGTCTGTTTGTCCTTTGACTTTAAACCCTTATGAGAGGCCACTGCAAACACCAGTCACTGGTGGCAACTAACCCTGGGTCAAGAAAATCTGACATGTCTTAGTAAGGTTTAGCAAGAAGAGGTAGACATGGCTGAGAATGATCTCTTCTGGCTGTTTTGCAGAAAATACACTGTTCATATTCCAACGAGCTCCATTCACATTAACTCATTACAGTTCATAAATATCTAAAGGGAGGGTGTCAAAAGGGTTCTTCCAGGCTCTTCTTGGTGGTGCCAAGCAATAGAACCAAAGGCTATGGGCAGAAGTTGATGCATAGGGAGTTCAACCTGAATACGAGGAAGAATTTCTTTACTGTGGGAGTGATGGAGAATTGAAACAGATTTCCCAGAGAGACTGTGGGGTTTTGCCCCTCATCTGGATCCAATCCTGTGGCATGTGCTCTAGGATGACCCTGCTTGAGCAAGGAGGTTGGACCACATGATCCACTGAGGTCCCTTCCAACCCGACCTATTCTGTGATTTCCTTCAGGTTTTATTCCCTTGGTTTCAGAGGTTTAAGTTTCAACACTCTCCACACCCTGTAAAGAAAGGAGAAAAAGCCAGACAATTTAATCTATACAGACATACATGTTTATGCTGCACTGGGCAATAATAGAAGTTTACACTAGGATATCTTACTCAAAACATTTCATGTTTTATTTCTGACTGGATGCAATAGGATTTTACAGAAATAAAGGACAAAATAAGAACCTTAAACAAAACCACAGATGCTCCCTTAACTATGTTAGGAAGAGTTTAAAAAGGATCCAAGTTTTACCAATCTTGCAAAATTTCTGTGAATCTCTTTGAATAGTGCTTAAGGGATAATGGTTCTAGTTTCTGTGGCCCTCATCTCACAATCCCTTATCCAAAGACTTCATATGCTGAGTTTACACACTTAAGGAATAATCAGTGGCAAGCTAAAATTATGCATCACTCAGTATAAATTCCCCAGGTTCCCTTTGGTGAAATTCTTCTGTAGGTGGAAACCTTAATGAAACAGAAAATGCACCTGCTGGCACACATGATTGTAACACCTGCTTTCTCAGGATTTGTCCCTAAACATGTCAATGGCCATGCTACTTGTCTGAAAGGCAGAAAGATAACAACACCTCACCCACATAACTGTAGGGCCAAGGAAAATGTAACAGGTTTCCCCTGCCAAATCAGAGTTAATCCCAGGTCAAAAAAAAAAAAAAAAAAAATTTTTTCCTTCTTGAGTTCTACTGATGAGGAATGCAAAAGCTTTGCAGATTGGGAAAGAGAGTTTAGCTGTGAAATGGGTGGTAAATTAAAAGTTTAAAGACCACAGTTTCCTAAATACAGGAACCAGGCTCGACAGCATGTTTTCTGTGATAAAAGTATCCTTGGAATTAAGAAAGAACAATAGTTTCCTGAGGTCATGAGTGATAAGTCACAAATGCCTGGAAACAAAGAAGTAGATGATAGAAGGAGAGAAACAATTAAAACTACTGTGGAGGTATAAAAGGTGTCCTTCTATTTCATGGTAAAAACAAGGAAAGAACAAACTAGTTAACATTTACATAAAATTCTCAGTAAAAGGAAGTTAAAGAAAGTATTATTTCTGCCCAAAACCCCCTTTCATTTTGCAGATGGCTACATTCTTATTCCCTGCCTTTTACCCATGTGGAAATAGAGTAAATGGAAACTAAATTAAAAGCAATATAATGAAAAATTAAGAAACCCTTTGCCTCATGTATTACTCTAGTTCACTGTTTATTGTTTCACAGCCAGAAAATTCTTATGATTTTCAATGTGAAAAAAAAGGTTACACATTTAATTTATTACTATGCCACAGCTGTTGTGAGAAGTTAGAAACTACACAGGACTGAACACTCATGGTCTGATTTGAAAATCACCAAAAAAAGTGTGATTTAATTACTTGTATAATCTCTACTACTTTTCAGAGCAGCCAATTCCTCCTGCTGCAGTTGATGTGAAACCCAGCTGTTTCTAGTGGTGAGACACTGCAGAAAATAGATCGCTGCTAACTCAGACATGCACATGTCGAACCAGTCAGTGTATTAGCTGCTTAGCAAGGGAAAAAAGGTAAAGTCTCAGAAAATCTTGTTCAAACTATTCCTAAGATTCAGCTCAGTAGAAAAATGGTGATACTGTCTCTCCATCTGTTTAGGTATGTCAATAAACTTGGATTATGCTAATGTTCTCCAACAGGTGGTCTCTGGTGACTTTGATCCTAAAAACCCTTGCCTCAAGCATCAACAATGACTGGTAAGAATCAGCCTGCTATTTTATTGTTAGAAGACAAAGAATATAATTTTCAATGTATAGGAAGAAAATAAATGTCTCCATAATAATAAGTATCTGAATATTCACAGTGATATGCTATTACTACTGAGACAAGTGTGGAACGGTTCTTCCCGCAGCAAACAATAGAAGAATTAAATATGGAAGTATCTTTGTGTTGAGCAAAGGGCACTCAAAAACTAAACTATATCTGTGGCTAATTTACGTGCTTTAAAAGATTGGACACACTGTTCTCATGCTTAATGGGATGTGTTTCACAACAGGGCTCTACTGGCAACAACTTTTATGTAACATTAATGTTCTACAAAAGCAGCATATTAGAACATAAATGCATTACTAATAAACAGAAATGTAGTAAGTGTTCTGTATGCACACAGAAAGAGCAAAGTCATGCATAAAGAAGAACATAAATCTACCATGAGTATTTTCAAATTTAATCAGGTCAACAGTCTTAGTGTGTTTGAATTTGGGTGCATCAAAATGAAAGAGTGAGTTTAGTGGCTAGAATACAAAATTGAGAATCAATATTCCTAGGTTTTATTCTCTGGTACTAACTTGTTGTGTGACTTTGGGCAAATCATTTGAGAGCTCTGTGCCTAAGGTTGTTCATCTTTCAAATGAGATATTTGCATGATTTATGAGGATGTTGTAAGGCTCAACTCCCAGAATATTTGCAAGGAAAGGTACAGTCTGAGAGGTACTAGAAATGCTAGATGTAATGACAGTAATACATTGCCATGGCCAGCTGCAAACATTTCTATATCTTAATAGATGGAGCCAAATTGTGACTGTTGAGTACGTCTTCATTCTTCCAAAAGTGCAAAACCATCTCATGGGTTTTTACCAGTATAAATTTTTCTTCCTATGTTGAAATATAAAGCAGGAATTCTTTGTAATCTCTAGTGCCCTGTGGGTCTGCACATGCTACCTTTTGCTGTATTGTTTTCAGAACTCCTGCAGGATGAAGGAGCACCCAGCAGGAATACCAGGGAACGGAAAATAAATTAAAAATAAAAAGTGTTGCAAGTCATTATAGCAAAAATCCATCTGCTTTAAATAACAAAAAGAAGAAAACAAGTGCCTTAATTGTGCTGATTTATGGTGAAGCTATAATTTGAGTAAATGAGAGAAGATGGAATATTTTGCTAAGAGGAAATGGCTATGCCCCCATTAAGAGCAATCTGACTTTTTTTGATTGATAAGTTAAAGAGTAACCGTCTGGAGAAGCTCAGGTGAGCTACTAGATCATAGTGTACTTGGCAGGGATACAGATATGTCCTGCCAAGAACATCTTTATAGACAAAAGGGTTAGCCATTGTTAGGACCTGGTGAGGTATTTGAGAAAGAAGAGTATGTGCTGCTTTAACTTACCAAATGACAGATGTCCACTGAATTAAGGGGGGTTTTTTGTTTGTTTGTTTTGTTTTATTTTGTTTTGTTTGTTTGTTTGTTTGTTTTTCTGTGAAAAAGCATCTACAAAGAGTTTTTTAAAAGCCACCAGGTATTCTACCAGCTGTCATAATCCAAGTTTGTGGCCAGGCTTGTGTCTCTGAGGTGTGAGACAGTAGTCTTATCTAAACAGGTAGAATGAATGAAGAAGGACTTATCAAGGAATTATGAATTGATTTGGTTTGGAAGTACCTCTGTCCCAACCACCCAGACTGATCTAGTGGGACCAGAGCTAGCTGCCAGGAACCATGTCCAGATGTCCTTTGAATATCTCCATGGATGCACACTCCACAGCCTCTCTGGGCAACCTGTGCTATTTCTCAGCTACTCTCACAGTAAAAAAGTATTCTCTGATGTTCAGACATCAGCTCCTGTGTTCCAGTTCTTACCTGTTGCCTCTGGTGGTATCACTAGGCACCACTGAAAAGAGCCTGGCTCCATCCCCTTTGGCCCCCTTTACTCATTCATATACAATGATGAGATCCCTCTGAACCTTCTCTCCCTAGGCTGAACAGTGCCAGCTCTCTCAGTCTTTTGGCATAGATGAGGTGCTCCAGTACCTTAGACATCTCTGTGGTCCCTTGTTTGGTCTCATACTGAAGAGCCTGGAACCGGTCACAGCACCCCAAGCGAGGCCTCACCAGTAAACAGAGGGCAAGAATCATCTCACTGTGCCTGCTGTCAATATATGCCTAATGAAGACCAGGATAACCTTCTTTGTTGCAAGGGCACAGTGCTGGCTCACATTCAAATTGGTGTCTGTCAGTCACTGGGTCTTTTGCTGGAAGGCTGAATTCCAGCTGGGTGAAAGGAAGTTGCACAACCCTGGGTTTTTGTGGATTTTGTGCCTTTTCTTGTCAAAATTTATGAGGTTCCTGTCAGCCCATTTCTCTAACCTGTTGAGATTCCTCTGGATGGCAGCAGAATACTCTGGCATATCAGACAGTCCTCCCATTTTTGTGTCATTTTCCAAACTGCTGAGGGTATAGTTGCTCCCTCATACACATAATTAAGATTCTGAGAAAAAATTGAGCCAGTATTGACCCCAGAGGTACACTGCTATTAACTGGACTCCAATGACACTTCTGTCACTGATCACCATGCTCTGAGCTTTGCCATTCAAGCAGTTAATAACTCACCTCTCTGTCTGCTTATCCAGTTCCTACAGCAACATCTTGTATATAAGGATCTTGTGATCCTTATATACAAGGGAGATTGTGTCAAAGGCCTTCCTGAAGTCCAGGCAGGCAATATTCACTACCCTCCCCTTGTTTACCAGGCCAATCATTTCATTGTGGAGGTTCAACAAGTTGATAAAGGATTATTTTCCCTTAATGTACTCCTGACACTCCTGCTGATTTTCTTGTCTTTAATGGACCTAGAAATGGTTTTCAGGATTAGTTGTTCCATCACCTTTACAAGCATTGAGGTGAAATGGACTTGTGTCTGCCTGTGCCTCCTTAAACTTAGGAGTGGCATTTGCTTTCCTCCAGGTAGAACTCCCTGTTGCCGCAATTAATAAAAAACTGTAAAGAATGGCTTTGCAATGACATCTCCCAGTTCCTTCAGTACTTGTGGGTGCATCCCATCAAGACCTGTGTGGTTAGGTGTATTCGTTTTGCTTAAGTATTCACTGATGTCTTTCTCACTCCAACATTTCCCTGTGGTCTCTTTTTTCATCCAGACAGGCATTCTCACATTTTTGCCTGACCGTATTTTTTAGAATAGAGTACTCAAGCTTGGATGAGACGATCCTTGAATAGGAACCTAGGTAGTTTTCTAGAGTTCCCCTTCCCTCCAGGGGCTTATCCCACAGGAGTCTGCCAAGCAGATCTCTGAGGAAGCCCAGATCTACCCTCCTGAAGTTCATGGTTTGATCTTGCTTTGGGAGCTGGCCAAGCTGAAGCAACCATAAACCTAAGGCCATGGGAAACCCCTTTCTATTTGTGGTGAGTAGGAAGGGTTCATGGGAGTCTGTATGTTAATGAAGCTATTCTAAATAAGATCATGTTTTTATGAATGGTCAGTTATGTTTTACAAATATGGTTATGTTGCTAGTTCAAGTTTCTGATTGGACCCTTGCCCTTGGACCCACCCTATTATTTTATAGGGTTATGTTATGTTTTCCCCTTTCCTGGGTTCCTCAGCGTCGATCCTATACTTCATGCAGCTTCTCCTAGTTCATTATTTTGACCAGTAAAGCTCTTCTGTTTCAGAGAACCTGACTGACCCATCCCTCTATTTTGCCACACACATTCCTGGCTGGAGTGGTCTCCAAGTCACGTGTGCCCTGGCTCAACATTGCTTTTCACCTCCTCTCTGCCCTGAGGAACCTTATCAAGGCCATAGCAGCCAAGGTTGCCTTTCACCTCCACACCCCAACAAGTTCCTCCTTGCTGGGGATATGAGAACCAGCAGACCACCTCTCCTCAGCTTTGAGGAGGAAGTTATCACTGATGCATTTCAGAAATATATTAGACCGCCTATGTCCAGCTGTGTTGTCCCTCCAGCAGATAACAGGGTAGTAAAACATTGTCATTCCTAAAGAGACCGTATCCCTCCATTGCAACACTAGTCACAGGTGCCATCTCACCATATTCCCCCAGTCTCAATAAGATCAAAGCACTGCATCTGTGCAAAGGTCTTTAACTCATCACCTGTTCCCCATAATTGAATATGTTACTGTACAAGCACATCAGCATCCTGAGTATTTGGACAGGAAACTATTTCTGGGATAGTCAGAAAGATACCTTTGATAGTCCTCCCAAAACATCCAGGATCCTGGGCCCTGGTGGGCAGAAAACCTCTCTAGATTGTTGGTTTGGTTGACATTTTCATGTCTCTTTCCCCTGCAGCAGGAGGTCACCTGTAACAATGACTCACCATTACTTCCTGGTTGTCTTCATGATTTAGACTTACGTGAACCAGGTTCTTTTCTTGCAGCTACATCTGTTATCTCTTCAACTTTGAAGAGTGTGAACCTATTTTGCATCTGTAAACCCAGAGGAGCCCTCCTTTTGGTACCAGAAGCCACCAGATTCCATCTTTTTCTCCAGAGGTTGCATTTACTATGATAGTGAGTGTTCTTCAAGCTGTTGAGTCTCAGACAAGATGCTGCCCATCTCCTTTTCACCTTCTTTGATGATGAATCTTACCACATGAATTTCAAAAGCTTCATAAGAAAGTAAAAGTCCTGCCAAAGCCCCAGTGGTCTAGATGCTTCCAGTTAAAGTATTATTTACTGTTTTTATTTTGCCACTTTCAGCTTCCTACTACAGCACAAAGTGGCAGAAATGAGGTTACATTGGCTGACTACAAATTCTTCTGAAGTTCTGAAAAGTAGTCAGCACCTGGCTGCAGAGGGACCACCACAGAACACAGTGGAGATCCTGCCCATACCATAGAGATTGCTCAAAACATGCTCAAAGCATGTTCTGAAAACTTGCTTTTGACACAGGAGAATTCCAAAATTTCAGGCAGCCAAATTGTTAAGTAGCTCAAGAGAATGATTGCAAAACAAGCATGATAGCAAAATAATAAGCAAGTTACATATGATACCACTGTATAGAAAAATGACCTTTAAAAAGAGCAGGCAGTGGTACAGAAGGAACATAATTCTGAGCTGTGTACAAAATTATATTAAAAAGTCCATGCTAAAAGAATAATTTTAAAAGCTGTGGTGAAGGAATAAAAGAAGGGTGACATATTCTGATGCAACTGATGCAAAAATGAAGCATACATGTTGCACCATTTGAAGAGAAAGGAATGTGATTTGAAGATGTGTGTCAGATGCTAAAAGGTCTAGTCCAAGTACAGTGAGGCCTTTAGCCTTCTGGTTTGATAAGAACTTCCTTTTATACAGATAACTTTTCCTTCAGAATGCATATGCCCTATTGGTCTGCTTAGTCTTGTCTCTGACTTCTGACTGAATGTGCCACAATATGTTGAAAATACTGTTGATCAATGGCAATTTTTAAGTAAAAATAAATACAAGATTTCCATGCAAGTCACAGACCTAATAGGCCTGTAAGTGCCATAAAATCTTTATGGCTAAGGCCCTTTTCATAAAAATAGTTGAGAATAGTTTCTGCAAGGTGAAGGTCTTTGAAATTATACTTAAAGTTTTAGTGATCTTGATAGGAAAACCTCCAGTAGAAATGATTTCTTCCTTCCCATGTTCTACAGTCATTGTACTAAGAGATCCCTAAATGTCAGATAAAATATTTTCATAAATAATGTATACAACTACATATTTGACTTAGATATTGCCTTTTAAAATTCTGGTAGTTATTCACCACTTACTGAAGAAAATCATATCTCTTTGAATAGATGTTTGAAGCTGGTAGGCAGGGGTTTTCTCTGGTTTCAGTTAAACATGTAGTCAAAATATGCTTTCATATTCAAGCTTTTTCATCGTTTTTGTGTATGTTATCACAGAACAATTTTAAAGCTTAAACATGAGAGATATATTTTTTCCTCATTATCAGACATTACATTATATTGTTTTGTTGACTTGGAGAAAATAATAGAACAATCACCTACTGGTTTTGCCATTTTCTAATTTTTCTATATTCAGAAGATATACAACCCTATTAAAAATACTATGTACTACACAAGGAAGTAAAATAAATCCTTTTCAAAGTTTAGACCCACTCTAACATATGAATCTTACTTAATAGTAGAACACATTAATTTGTCAAGCTTTTGAAAGACATGTTGACTAAATATTTTTAAGAGTTTAAATAAACAAAAGCTATTGTTAGATGTAAAATGTGGGGTTTTAAGCTGGTTATTCATCTTAGCCCAATAAATGCTGTATCTCTTTCATAAGATGAGGCTTTTCTTTTTCTTCATTTTATTGCATGTGCATTTAAAATCTCAAGACTTCTTTTGCTCTTACACAATGTAATGAAATACAATGGAGGCAAATAAATGTGACTCATAATTGCTATTGATTAAGATCAAGAATGTGGTCAACTGTCTCAGTTTCTAGGCAGTAATTTGTTAAGCCTTGGAAATACAACCATTCATTCATGTGATCATACCCATATTTGCAAAAAATATACAGAACACTTCTACAGTAAGTAGAGAAAACCTTCCCTGATGAAACCCATCTGTAGGGTTATTTAATTTAACACTTTAAAAATCATTGTTGAATAATTATTAACAGATTTTTTAAAATATATTTTGTCCTTCTGGCATGTGGAAAATTCATATAACCTTGCTTATTATACTTTCACCATCACAGAGGCATTTGGATTTTGCTTTAATAAAACTGAGCTGTTTTCTTACCACTTAAAGCTTGCTACAGATGAATGTGCTTTCATTAAAAGTCTGTGTGAACAAATCTGCTTAAGTCTGTTTCTCTGATTCTCCATCCTTTTGCTTGAAAGTTGATGACAGATGAGTAGCTAACACTGAAAAGCAGTCATAGTACACATTTTAATCAAGCTTGCCATTCCAGGTGAAAAATTCTTGTTACAATGTTAGTGAAGATTCTCATGTTTGCTTCCACATGTGGCATAAATTTGCTACACTGGCTGTGTAGCCCAGGGGTGCTATAGCATAAATAAACATAGCCTACAGCTTGCAGAGTTCATTTTTTGTTGAGGGAAGAACAAAAAACGTTGAGCTCTTGAATGAAAAAGCTTTCCTGGGAACATTTCTTCTATCTAAAACTGTCACTGATAGGCACCTGAAAAAAAGATGAAACTCCTAAAACATTTCCCGGCCCTGTTCTCCTTGGGGTTAATGGGAAGGACTTCAAAGCAAGTTGCTAAGTGATAGCCACATGAAAATGTTTCTGCATTTCAGAAATCACGTGGCAACAAAGTGCACCTTGGCACCAACAGGTCCAGATGATTAAATTGGACATATCTTACATCAATAGGAACAAATCTGTTGAAGAATGACAGGTACAGTGTGTATAGACTAAATTACAACATTCTTGTAGTTTCAGACTTCATGAAAAGAGTATTTATATAGGAAATGTACTTTTGAAATGATGCCTGCATTCCCCCCCGCTGCAGGTATGTTCCATTGAGGTGGCAGGTGCCACATGGCTGATTTTGATAGAGGTAGATGGGTATAGAGATCATCCAGGGATAGATGGTAGATGTCTACAGTGACAATTACATTCACCAGGCTGCAGACTCAGGCACTGAACACTTGTCTGTCCATCCTGCTTAATTGTCAGCTTGCTCCCAGCTGTCATACAGATCATTACAATTAGCTTTCTGACAGACAAGAACTAGTGATGTTTCTGTATTTGGTTAAAAAAAATAAAAAGAGATAAAAAGGAAAAAATAAAAAGGAAAAGCTATCACTAGCCTGAGCTAGCACTAGTGCTGCTCTACTACCCCTGTAACACCAGCTGGAGCACCCAGCATATGCATTTTATTATGCTATAAAAACAGCTCTGGTGGCCTGCAACACACTTTTCATGCTGTTTCAAGCAATTTGAACTGAAAAAGCATAGGAACAAAAAACTACCTTAAACAGAGTGCCCAGGTGGCCAGGAAGGCCAAAGGCATCCTGGCCTGTATCAGCAATAGTGTGGCCAGCAGGACCAGGGCAGGGATTGTCCCTCTGTCCTTGGCACACCTCCTGTGTCCAGTTCTGGGCCCCTCACTGCCAGAAAGATGTTGAGGTGCTGAAACAAGTCCAGAGCAGACTAACAAAGCTGAGAAAGGGTTCAGAGCACAAGTCTTGTGGGGTGTGGCCAAGGGAACTGGGATTTAGCTCGGAGAAAAGGAGAGTCAGGTGTCACAGTGGACACGGGAAGAACTACACGAGGACACGCTGGTGAGCGAAGCAGGAAAAGAGAGCAAGTTTATTTACAAAACCCAGTTTTATACATTTCCCATGGTGTCCATGGATTGGAGGATGGAATTCCACCTCTCAATCCACGTTGGTCGAGCTAACTGTCAATCACATTTTTTCTCCTACCTAGAAATATGTAAACAATAAAAGACAGTTAGCAAAACATGGCCAGTGTTTATAGTAGAAAGTGTGATAAAGTGAAACTTCTGACTCTAATATGAAGAACATAACAGAAGGCTTAAAAAAGTCTTCAAAACCAGGGTGACAGTCAGGGGGTTCTTATTGTTCTCTACAACTGCCTGAAGGGAGCCTGTAGGCAGTTGGGGCTCTCTTCTCCAAATTAACAAGTGATAGGAGAAGAAATGGCCTCAACTTGCATCAGGGGAGGTTTAGATTTGATTTTAGAAAAGATATGTCCACAGATTTCTCTTGTGAAGCAGTGGAAGAAGTGGAAGCTGTCCAGGGAAGTAACTTAGTCATCATCTAGTATTTAGTATAAGCCATTTGGTCATGGTCCAGGAACTGGTCCTTGAAGCCTTGCATTCAGCAGTATGGAAATTACTGTGATGACGTTATGGGAACATTCAAAATGCTTCTATAAAACTTAGAGGACAGTCATGGTGTGTTTCTGTGAAAGGGAAAATGAAGATTAACTGTGATTTAATTTTTTCTTCAGAAATTTTCTGGACTGTTCTCCGACATTAAAAAAGATGGTTTATTTCTCCCTTCCAGAAAAGAGCAGATTTCTTCTGGATTTCTCCCTTCCTTTAAGGTGCTTTTCCCCCCATCCACTGGCACTAGGACATATAAAAGTAAATCCATCACAGAGGTTTTCTGAAACTGTTTATTTTCCCTATTCTCACTCTCTGTAAAACACTGCTTAAAGCCCTGGATAGATAAATCAAAAGTACTGGCATCGCTTGGACCCCACTCCTTCTTCTTAAAATCATGTTGTGGGTTAACTTTGGAAGGCAGCTAAGCCCCACATGGCTACTGGCTCATTCCCACACAGTGTGATGGGGGAGGGAATCAGAAGGGTAAAAGAGAGAAAACTCATGAATGAAGATGAAGAAAGTTTCAGAAGGAAAGCAAAAATTGTTCACTTAATCCCAACAACATAAAAAGAAATTACATTGAGACTTCTCATTGGCAGGCAGGAGTTCAGCCATTTTTCAGGAAAGCAGGATTTTATTACGCTTGCCATCACTCTGAATGTGCCCCTCTTCCTTTTCTTCCTCCAGCTTTATAAGCTGAGCATAACCCCCAGCCTCCTCACTGGTGGGGTGAAGAAAAGCAGAAAAAGCCTTGATGCTTTGAGAGCACTGCTCAGCAAGAGATAAAACATCCCCATGTTATCAACACAGCTTCCAGGACTCATCCAGAACGTGGCACCTTACAATCTGATACAAAGAAAATGAGCTCTGTCGCAGCCAAAACCAGCATGGATCATGTTTTGTTTGTCTGTTCTGGGTTGTTTTTTTTTTTTTTTGTTTTTTTTTTTGTTTTTTTTTTTCCTTTTTTTTTTCTTTAGAGCTATATCTTCCGTGGTTCATGTACAATTTGTGGTTCAGAAAAAAAATGCACAAACTCAAGATAATTCTCTTATAGCTGTAGAGTTAACATGCTGCATAAGTTAAAGGTGGCCAGTAAAGACATTTTATTAGACAATATATTTAGAGTTACTGGGGTAGCATTAGGGAAAAAAAGTAGTTAGAATACATGAAAAGTGAAACATTGTTCTGTATAATTTAGATAAATGCCACATGTTGCTTAGGTTATCTGTGTGAGAACTTGCTTGAACATTTTGAATTAAATGAAATTACACTTTATAGGGAGACAGCAGAAGAAAACAAAATAAAAGAAAGAAGAGCTGTGCTACAGCATATTGAAAGTCTTCTGAGGGAATAAAGGTGAAATCACTGAAGGTATCCCAGTTGATCTGGTAATACATACTGTTTTCTAACTAAAATCAAACTAAAATCAAAGAGAATATTATAACCTGCATGCCTGAAGGAAAAGGTTGAAGTAGATTTCACCAGAATCTGGCTGTGACACAGAGACACATAACTATGTGAAAATAACAGGAAGTTAAAATTCTCCTACAAGGTACAGAAGTTAGTATGGCAAAGGAGTACCTATATTTTCCAAAGTTTGGCTCCTTCATCTATTATGAAAGCTGTTTTCAATTGCTTATATCCTTTTGAAGACATTCCAGTCTAGGGCAGACAACAGGATAAAACTTATTCTGAAAAGGTAAACTGTAAGAATATAGGAAAAGAACAAATACACAGAGATTGGAAAATCAGACTGAATTGCAGAAGTCCTACATTAGCTGATAATCCAAGGTGAGAAATCATAATCTGAAGTGTTTTAAATAGGAACAAGCAAAATACTAGAGAAGACACAGAGGTGTCTAAGCACTAACTTTGTCATGCCTGACCCCCACATACCACCCCTGTAGGGCAGTGATCTTCCTGCAGAACCTGATTTACACCCTCCAGCCCCATTGGGAACTGAACACCTGAAGTGTTTCAGTGCCTGCTTAAGCACTTGTTGCTAGGTATTTACACAGCTAAGTCTCTGCCTGGGAGATGTAATTTAGAGAGTAAGACTGTATTGCCAGTAAAATAAGCAGCTTTAAGTGACTTCTCACTCGTGATTCATGGATCTGATGTTTCATTTAACCTTTTATTTAAAAAAAGGTGATCACCAGCTGGTCCATACCCTTATAAGTTAAAACTCCATTCCTTACCATATAGCAAATCTTGTTTGCTTGAAGTATTTTTCTGTCTTTGTTATTATATTTTCTATTGTCTTCCACCAGTTTAGGCTTTACTGACTTCAATTATTTATGAGAGAAAGAGAGAGAATAATGGTTGTTTATTGATCATTCTCATTCTCAGTAATTTTTGAGGATTTAGCATTTGAAAAGTCTTGTTAAGTTGTCTAACTCAAGTGTTTTGTGCCATTAAACACAGTCTAGAATATCTGACTTAGACTTTAGTTGCAGAATGGCTTTTGTCATTCTGGATGACTCTTTTGAGTATCTTAGGTCATATTTTCATGATGGTTACTAGCTCTGAGGTTTCTGGGAGAAGACAGCCAAGAAATTTTCCAATTAAATGCATCTGAACAAAACATCTCTTATCTCTATATTAATTTGAAAAAACTTCCTAATTACATGTCTGCTTATAGTTATGGTGGGACAAGCAAATGTATATTTCAAAATCTTGACAGCCAAGTGAACACTGCTTATATTATAGAACAAATAATGAAGATCTCATGTTTCAATGACTTGCCTAGCAGTTTTACAGTCAAAAAAGCTTTCAAAATTAGACCTAATGATAAGTTCTCACAGGAACATTATGGTGTTTCGTTTCCAGGTTACTGATCAATTTTCCTCACCCGTGCCTCACAGCTGGTAGGTAACCCCAGTGAGGGTTGTTGTTTACAAGCCAAGTAGTTGTATATTTTGAAAGCAATATTTTAAAAAAAGAGAATAAATATTGATTGTTTTCACTAAAAAATGGAACTGCAGAGTGTCCTTGAATGCAAATTGCTCTCAAGAATTAAATTAGCAATTCACAAAACCCAAGAAATATTATTTCTGACCTCATTATAATAACAAAGCTATCTAATTCCTCTACAAGTCTATGTGCCAGAATCTAATTTGGCTGTCTTTAATCTTCAAAGATAAAAAGGTTTAATATTTTAGTAAACAGCTTACAAATTATATCAGACAAAGGATCTGCAAGGAATTTTACAATACTCTCTGTTGATCTGTCTTCCATGCTTTCCCTCTCAGGATAAATCACTTACAGTGCTTATCACAATATTTTTTCAATTCAGAAAATGGTATTTACTTACATTTTGCTCTGCCATATTTGATTTCTTTTGAATAAGATTAACTGTCAACTTTCTCTTTCTTTCTTTCTTTCTTTCTTTCTTTCTTTCTTTCTTTCTTTCTTTCTTTCTTTCTTTCTTTCTTTCTTTCTTTCTTTCTTTCTTTCTTTCTTTCTTTCTTTCTTTCTTTCTTTCTTTCTTTCTTTCTTTCTTTCTTTCTTTCTTTCTTTCTTCCTTCCTTTCTTCCTTCCTTCCTTCCTTCCTTCCTTCCTTCCTTCCTTCCTTCCTTCCTTCCTTCCTTCCTTCCTTCCTTCCTTCCTTCCTTCCTTCCTTCCTTCCTTCCTTCCTTCCTTCCTTCCTTCCTTCCTTCCTTCCTTCCTTCCTTCCTTCCTTCCTTCCTTCCTTCCTTCCCCTTCCTTCCTTCCTTCCTTCCTTCCTTCCTTCCTTCCTTCCTTCCTTCCTTCCTTCCTTCCTTCCTTCCTTCCTTCCTTCCTTCCTTCCTTCCTTCCTTCCTTCCTTCCTTCCTTCCTTCCTTTCTTCCTTCCTTCCTTCCTTCCTTGCTTTCTTGCTTTCTTTCCTTGCTTTCTTTCCTTGCTTTCCTTTCTTTCCTCTGTTAGGTCAGAAATAGAGGATTGTCTAACTACATTAATTGTACACAATCTCTTTTTTTGTGATCACTAGATAGATGGTCAGGAAATATCTACCTCAGAGATAACCCTTGAAAACTATAATTTCTTGAAATACACCAGAATCTTTTTGCAATATATTTGGATTTTTTTTTTTTTAATATAGTGCTTCATCTTTCTTTAATGTTTGTCTTCAATAGATGTGTTAGAAATAAAATAATGATATCCAGATATCTGCCTGAGTGACTACATGAACAGTATCACAAAAGGCATTTAAAAGTTTGGGGACATAGATACCTACAAGTCACATTGCAAGAACTTCTCTTTTGAAGTTGAGTTCTATTTTTTTTCTTGTTCTGTAATTATTTATTATTGATGTTGTGGTAAAATTTGTATTCTTCAGTTAAACTTGAAGTTAGACATTGACTGAATAAAATTTATTTCCAGTAAAAATTTTTTTTATGACAAAATATGAAAATACAGCAACCGTGATATAATTAAAGCAGAATGGGGATCACAAGAAAGCAATTATGTATTATTGGTTTGCTTGCTCATAATATCTAAGACATAATGATGCACTTTCAAGACAACTATTAACTTGGGAAAAGGCATTGCAGTTATACATGGATAAGTCCTGGTAATTTACACAAACATCTGTCTATCAAGATCAGTTTTTTAATACATCTTAAAAAACTGCATCTACAGTCTTGGAAAGCTCCTAATCTTTGAGTAAGTAATATGAAAGGACAAATCAGATGATCAGCTCAAATACAGCCCAATATTCTAGGTAATAGTTTAAAACAAATAAATTTACAACAACAACCCCAAATATACTGGGATTTGGGTTGTGCTAAATTAAGTCAATAGTGCATTGAAGGAAATAAATTTTGTTAAGCAGATTTGGTGAAATTTAAAAAATTACCAGAAATTAGCAATAAATTTAGGAATTCTGTTAATGATAAAGATGACAATCACATGTGTGGTTTTGTTCCTGTTTGATCATGACAAGGCTTATTTTGGAGTAGTTAATATATTCCTGGTATGCATTCTTGATACCTAGCCAAGACAAAACTTATTGCAATGATCAGTGTCTTCACAAGGATATAAGTAGGTGTAGGTGCAAAAGGACCTTTTCTTTTTTTTTTTTTTTCCTTGAGAAAGACATAAAATAATCTAGGAATGCTCACTTAGGAAAAAAAAAAAAAAAAAAAAAAAGCAGGGTTGTTTTGAATATAGACTAAAAGTATGGAGAAGTTTTCAGTGGTGGGCTGTCTCTCTGTCAAGATGGAATTTTCCAAGGCATATACTTTAGCTATACATGAGATTTTCAAAAGAAAAGCTGGTAAAATTGGATAACCTATAATATACATGAGTTAATAATAGTTTCTGGGGTATTATATATAAAATCATGAGGAGCAAAGGAATCATCTCTATAATACAATATCTTGAAGAAATTGACTGATTTTTAAGCATTTCAGTACAGTTAAATCAACAGTAGAATTCCTACTAAATGAATCCTTAAAAGTGTTGACAAAAAAATAAATAAATAAAATTATTTAAACCCTAATTGAAAATTACAAAGCAAACACTCAAAAAAATAGACTATTTTCTTAGACTTATAAATCAACAACTGAATAAGGAGTGTATGATCATTAATGCATCTAATACAAGTATTTTAATTTTAGGTTTTAAAATATTTTTTTCTGAAGTAACTGGTTAACAGATGAGCTTGTCATATATATTTTTGTTCAGACACAAAGGCCCAAAGTGCAATCCAACACCCACTGAAGGCTATTAGAAACCTTCCATTAGAACAATAGACACTGTATCAAACATAGAAATTAAATAAAGTGACAAATAATAGGGTAGGAGGAAGCAGTGGAGGAGAAAATTCAGAACAGATATGCAATTGATTGTGCCAGCACAATAGTACAGCACAATTGCTATGGGTGTGGAAGTTTCAATGTTACACAAAAAGGGAGTTTATGAAACACCAACTGTGAATATGACACACGTTTTAAACTTCTTTTAATACGTCTCTAGAATTAGTTACTAAGGTTGCATAGTCTTTTACAAAGGAATTACATGTAACATAGCATTACAGGTGTCAGAAAGGTGACTGAACGTGCAATTCCAACAATTTTGCAATGCATAAGAAATAATTATTAAAAGTAGCAATGAAATAAATCACAACAATTATTAAGTGAATATTTGGTCAATGCAAATATTTATGATTAAAATGTGAGATGTGTCAAAATTAACAGCAAGTACATGAATACCTGACAAGAATTCATTCTTTCCATCAGGAAAACCTTGACCCCAATTGCTGTAAGGATCATTAAATAGCAAATGTGGACCTATGAATTTCCCATTACAAATACAGATAGATTTACCATAATCTCTTTACCTTAATTTGAACAAAAACGCTCTCTTCCACTTTTCATACTCATTCCTCCCCTTTTTTTGCAGTGACTAAGACATAAAGTAGAAAATAGCTGTGTAAATGGATTCTGTTCATTTCCTGCTTGGAAAGAGAAAAAGAACATTTCACTGTTCTTTTTTTTTTTTTTTTCCCCATTTCTTTCATATCATTCTCTAAAAAAAACAGGAGAAAAACTAGGGCAGTCTTTTGTAAAATGCTTATGCCAAATTAAACAGGCTCTAGGCCACTTTGATGACAATTTCCATTATTGGGCTGAATGAATGGACGAGAATAGAAAGCCAAAATCTACTGTCTAATTTTCTGGAAGTCCGCTGACTTTCAGTTATCTTAGCTCTGTTGCTATTTCCACTTCTTGTAATTAGGAAGAGATCTATCAGCCTCAGCCACGCACACCCTGCCCCACCTTCGCCATAGTGCCTCCACCCAGCAGCTGGGTTCACAGTGGGAACTGGAAATGTTCAACAGACAAAAATGAAATCACCTTTCTTAAACCTATCCCTGCAAGGAGAGAGGACACTGTGAACTCAATATGTAGGAAACTAGGAGTATGAGGCAAACATAACAAAACCTCCCCATTCCTTCAGAAGAATGCCTCCTGTTGTGTAGGCATTCTTGGACTGTGCTTTTCCTTCTGCCATTGTGGCACTTACAAGCCTGGATTATTGGAAGTAATAAACATGCACACCAGTGGACATAGATACACCTATGAATGTGATGCTTGCAATTCCAGACCTACCCTGGATGGCAGCAATAAAGTCAACATTTAGTAAGAAAATAATGGGAAACTAACACAGATGGAGGATGGCCAGGTCAACAGAAGAGTAAACCTGATTAGACTATAAAGAGCAAAATTCAAATGCCTGGTGCAGGGGAAATAACAACCCCCAATATCCAACCAGTTACATCCAGCAGAGGTAGCAATTTCTCTAAATCATCCAAGCTAGCAAACATCACTCTCTGCAACATATTCCTTTACACACTGAAGTGCTATTCAAGTGTTGCTCAGTTATAACTTATTTTTGTAGCTGATTAAAATGTTGAGTATTAAAACTGGCACTGGTTCAACCATCAGAGTTCATTAAATTACACAGGAGATGTGGACTGCGATAGTAAGGCCCATGAGGTAAAATGAAATGTTCTATTTATCAAGACATACCCTGCTGTGCTATTCATTTGGTAATAAAAACTTTATTTTCTCCACTTGTATCCTCTCTCATTAATGAGATAAAAAGCATAGTCATTTTATTGGTTTGTACAAATACCTGAACAATCAATCAAAAGCGAACAACCCTAGATACAGATCCTCTGGAACAAAAAAATAAGAGTTTATTTTTTGAGAAATAATTATGTTCTTTTTTATAGTTGCATGGGCTTTTTGGACTAATCAATCATCATCTATAACAAAGTGATAAATATCCATTATCTGGTTCAGTTTCAGTTGTGCAGCTCTGATAGGTTTTTTGTGCCCCTTTTCCTATGATTTTGGAAGTGAGGACGCAACAGGGGTGGCTCTGTGAGAAGCTGCTAGAAGCTTTCCCCATGTCCAAAAGAGCCAATGCCAGCCAAGATGGACCTGCTGCTGCTGGCCAAGGCCACACCCATCAGCGATGGTGACAGCATTTCTGAGATAACACAGTCAAGAGGGGAAAAATCCCCTGCTGCAACACCAGCAGAAGTCAAAGGAAAGGAGTGACAATATGCAAAAGCAACAGCTCCTCAGGCTCCAAGGTCAGTGCAGAAGGAGGGGCAGGAGGTGCTCCAGGCACTGGAGCTGAGATTCCCCTGCAGCCCATGGTGAGGCCATGGTGAGGCAGCTGTGCCCCTGCAGCCCAGGGGATGCAGAGATCCACCTGGAGGGCTGCAGGCCAGAGCTGGTGGATGTCTGAAGGAGGCTATGAACCCCATGGGGAGCCCATGCTAAAGAATGTTTGCTGGTAGGATTCGTGACCCCACTAGGGACTCATGCTGGAGCAGCTTCACCTGAAGTACTGCATCCCATGCTGTAGCCATCTGTGGGGAGCTGCAGCCTGTGGGAAGGAGTCATGTTGTAGAAGTTGTGGAAGACTGTCTCCTGCAGGAGGGACCTCACACTGCAGCAGGGGAAGAGCGTGACAAGTTGTCCCCCTGCAAAGGAAGGAGCACCAGAGATTTGTGATGAATGCACTACAAGCCCTGTTCCCCCATCTCCCTGCACTGTGGGAGGACAGAAGGTAGAGCGGTCGAGAGTGAAGTTAAACTGTGTGCTTTGTCCTGACTTTGAGGACCTCAGGACTGAGGCTTGCGAGGCTCACTCTGAACTTGTCTTGACCTGTCTGTAGTTTTTATTTTACCTGGTCTTGGTGTAGCAGCAACTTCTCTTGTGACCAGGAGTCTACGTCTAAGAGATTTTACCTTTGCATATCTCTGTGTGATATACAATAGTTTTTATACAGGTAACAGTAACAAGCAGTTATTCTTTATAAATTTAAAAACTTATGACTGTAACTTACTAATGTAGTGTGGAGAAATATATGCCTCCTATAAGACCAGAGGCCCAGAGAAGTGGAAAAATAGGGTGGAGCATAAGGCAGAACAGGCATGAGATGCTAATGAGTTCATAGGCTTGGTACTGGTCATAACCCCATCCCTATAACAACTGACCAGCGGTCAGTTGGAGAAGTTTAGATCTGGAAGTAAGCAAAAACATTTTGAGGAGTAGTGAGGAGAACAAATAAGGAATGATTTGCAACGTATCTAGCATACTTGAGTATAATTGGAACTTGCCAACCAGTAAAGAAAGACCAAGGTGTAAAAGCAGATTAGCAAATGTTAAAAGGAACCAGATAGTGGAAAGGAAAAAAAAAAAACAAACCCACAAACATCCTAGTCATCCTTGGTGAAGGGCAAGAGACACTGATGACTCATTATTCCCTACCCCAACAGATGGAAGGTGTCAATAGTTACTACCCCAGAGAGAAGTAAAGAGTGATTTAAAAAACAACAAACAACAGGAGAGGTAAACTCCAGGAAATGTGTATAAAAAAACTTAAATGTATTGATATTAATACTTAGAACTTTTTTGTAAAAGTTTTTTTCTTTTTATATTTTTTTTTCTTGTGATGAGCTGATTTTGGCTGGCTGTCAGATCCCTCCCCAGCAGAGATCTTAGTTTCCCTCCTCAACAGGACAGTAGAGGTAATAGGATGCAGTACATTGTGACTTCAGATAGAGACAGAACATCACTTATCAAGTACCAACACAGGCCAAAACAGACTCAGTTTGAGCAAACTGATCTAATTTATTTTCAATTAAAATAGAGTTGGATGGTAAGAAAAAAAGTCTGAACCACTCTCCCCTGAGCATGCTTTTTCCCTGGCTCAACTTCACTGTTTCATTGATGACAGCCCAAGCATTGCAGAAGGAGAGGGAATAGAGGGCTGTGGACAGTCCACAACAGGTCATCTCCAATACTGCTTCTTTTCATGTTTTTCTCCCTCTCCAACATGGTCTGTCCATGGGCTAGGTTTCTTCCAGCAGTTACCCACACAGACGATTTCCAGCTCCAGCCCACCCTGTGCAGGGCACTGCTGAGCCTGGCCACCCAGGTGGGGGGGTCTTGGGGAAAATGTATTGAAGAAAGGCAAGAAAACACCACTGAGGGAGGAGGAGAGAACAAAAAGAGACAGCAGAGGGTACACTGGGGGCAGGGAAGAAGGAGGGAAGGAGGTGCTCCCCTGCAGCCCGTGGAGAGACCATGGTTAGCAGATATCCACTCTGCAGCCTGTGGATGACCACAGTCTGCAGCATGTGTGTGTCTGCTGAAGGGACTGTGGCCTATGGAACCTCACGCTGCATGGGTGAGCAGAGAATGGGAATGGGAAAAGCATGAACAACAAAAGCACTGGACAGCAGCATTAATGGACCAACCACAACCTCCCTCTGCCTCCAGTCCTCATTCTTCCCTGCATGGTACTTAGGGAATGCTGAAGCAGTATTTGTTCTAGAGATTTCCTACAGTTGCAGGAAATACAGAAAGTACTGTTATAGCGTGTAAGGAAGAAAAGCATTTTCTATAATTAGAGATAATTATAGCTATGAATAACTACTCTATTTTATGTATAAAGAGAAGTGACAGAAAAATCAGTGAATAACTTATTGGAAATCACACCAGTATTACAGTGAAAATTAAATCAAGCATTTCAGACATCTAGGCCAGTAGTATAAACAGAACATATTCTGTCACTTCTAATGTACCTGTACAGTATCTGTTATAGATGCATTGCTTTCCTCTCACTGGTTAACCCCTCCAAAAAAGAAAAAAAAAGATTATCCATCTTTTAGTAGGAACTAGGTTACTTAGCCTGGAGCTTTAGCTTAAGTACTGTTGGTGTGACACTGAATCATGTTATCCAGAATTATCCTATGTTTTGGTGTACTGAGCTGCTCTGAGGATCAGGTAGACTTGATTGTGAGAATGAAAACTTCCCTGTATTTTCAAGTGATCTCAGATATTTTGTAACATTATGGACAATATAGATATATGGACAGATATATTTTAAATGTAGCAAGTTGGGAATGTCAAGAGATCACTATTATCTGGTACTGGTTTATTTTTTAATTTAAGCTTCCATTTCTTTGCTTCACAATGCTAATTGTTTTGCCACCTACTTCTCTCTTCTAGGTAATTTGTTTTGTCTATTCATAATGTTCTGTCTGGCAACAAAATGAATAATAAGTTAAAACCTCTTCTAAGCTTTACTTACTACTGAAAATGTGAGCAGTTGTCAAGGGGGATTGAAAGAGGAGTGTGGAGTCACAGAGGATCTCCTGAGGGAGGTAGATAAGAATTTAGGCATGTGTGGCCGAGATTAGTTGATGCCTAGGTAGAAACATGTTGGAAAGTAGGAGATTTCGTTGCTTAAGTATGGACTTCTAGGAGTGTTGTAGTTTAAATTTTGGGGGGCTCCCGAGGTGGCTCCCCCAGGAGACCCCCAGGTCCTCGGGTCATGGTTGTTCCCGTGCTGGCAGGCAAAGAGACTTCAGACTCCGGTGGGGTGCTGATGAGGTGAGGGTTTATTCACTGAGGGAGAGGGGAAGGGAAGGGGGAAGGGGGAAGGGGGAAGGGGGAAGGGGGAAGGGGGAAGGGGGAAGGGGGAAGGGGGAAGGGGGAAGGGGGAAGGGGGAAGGGGGAAGGGGGAAGGGGGAAGGGGGAAGGGGGAAGGGGGAAGGGGGAAGGGGGAAGGGGGAAGGGGGAAGGGGGAAGGGGGAAGGGGGAAGGGGGAAGGGGGAAGGGGGAAGGGGAGCATCCGGAGACCTCCAGGAGAAGAGGGCAAAGAGGCCGAGACCCCTTGCCTTAGCACTCTTATCACAGAGGTTCAAAGGGGCGCGGTAACATTCTCCAGCCAATGAGGTTACAGATACAGGATACTGCAGGGAGGGTACAGACTTGGGATAAACCATACATTTTCCAAGGGTGAGCCAGAGCAAACCATTTCCATAAAATGCAATTCCACATAGGAGCACTTTTTTCAACATAAAATTCCCTCTAGCCTTCCATTTTTCAGATGATGTCTTCCACAGGTCACACTTAACATGCAGAAAGCCCATGCAGATAGCCCAGACTCCCTAAGGGTTTATGAACAGGTCCTGGAGAAGCATGTATTTGGGTGCCTGAAATGTACCTTGGGTGCTTTCAGTTTCCTTTCAGTTTCTTTCACCTGACTGTGTGCTGCAGTAACACATCAGGACTATTCTGAGAGCAGGGATTAGTGTTTGCCCTGAGGTATTTCTGGAGAGAATCTGATAGGTAAACTCTACAAAGTAGAGAAAGGGATATTTCTCACTGGTGGACGTGTAGGCAAGAGATAAAAGGGAGAATCGTGGTTGTCAGTATCTTGGTATGTGAGAGATCATGTGATGATGGAGAAAGGATCTCAGATGAAAGAATGATGAGGAGAGGTTGCTGAAGCTTTGTCTTAGCAGAGAATAATGGGAAGATATGCTCTGGTGTGTTTAAAATCTATTTTTTTCTCTTTGTCAGGAAAACAATAGTTTTTCCCCAAATGATCATTTTTGAATCTTGGCTCCATCAACCAGTCAAACAGATCTATTTATGAGGATTAAATTATTCCTAAATATGTATTGTTTTAAAATATCCATTATCACTATCAAATGTCCTTGATTATTGCAGGGCTGGCACCAGAACTCAAAATAAGTATTCATGAGATATATTTGGGAAGCATTTTTGCTATGAAGATGCATTTTAAATCTTCCAAATTAATTTAAGAATGGGGGAGTTACAAATTTAGCCAGAGACTAAATTAGACTACATTCACATGGATTCCTATTAATAATAGGAATAGTTAGCAAATTAAAGTGGGTCATTTCAGTAAAGCTCACTAATTTACAGATTTCCAGGCCTATTTATCAAAATTTCAGTATTATCAAGTTGTCACATAGTTTGAGAATAGATATTTCTCTTATAGAAATGTATTGATGGAACATTCTTGCAGTAGATGATGAAACAACAAATATTATAAAGGAAAAAGTCAGTGACTGTGCTTCATGTCTAAATGAAGAACTGGTAGAAGATACTCAGAAAAAAACCAACACAGGTAATGAAGGGTTAACACTGTATGAAGCATAAAATTGGAAGAACAAATAGCAGGAAGGATATGTAGCCCATGGTTTGATGAAGGATACCTAAAATGTGTATCATCTCATATTATGCAAACCATTCTGAGCATGAAACCTCAAAAGGCAAAAAAATTACACACTGGCTGAAAAGCCAACAGATACTGTATATGAAAAAGGGCTATATTGAACTAATCAGTGTTGCAACAGAGCTGAGAGGTGTTGGAAGGCAGTAGAGTTTAAAAATATCTGGAAAAGAAAACTTGTGGCTTCCTAAGTGAAACATATCAAGTTTGTGAAACATCTAAAAGGGATGTAGAAAGAATAAACTTAATAGTTTTTCTCTTAAACTTGAAACTGGTTTATGTTTTGTAGAGAAATGGGAATAAGCTGTCTTGTGGAAAAATCACAATGCTCTTTTTTGACATCAAAATTGCATTTATTTCCTATAATTGCTTGAGCTGTTCTTTATCCAAGTTAGAGCCAGTAGGGCCTCAGTTCAGTTGGCTAAATATTGCCAAAAGGATCCCAACTCGAGATGACCAACAGGATGTGTGTGTTAAGAAAACATGCCTGCAGAAGTTATCAACAAAAGATCTCACTGGCATGACACATGAATGCCAGGCAGCATAGCCCACCCTATCTCTAATTATAGGAGAGACCTGCCTTTAGAGAATAATTTAGGCCCCATTATCTCAGTTGGCTATAGAGAGAGTTTGGAGACAGTGTGCATGTAGATGTTAACATAACTGGGGTGTTTAGGTATATTAACCTCATATTCAACCCCGGATTAACTTCCTAAAACAGGAAGATATGACTGGAAAGAAACTTGTAAAGATAATTCATTTTGTTGTGGAATTTAGGGAAATAAAGCAGTCTTGGACTGGAAACAATAAAGCCAGTTATGGTTTGCTATCTGCCAGGTCCCCTTTAGGCTCTTTCAAAATGTTTTGATGACATGACTGTTGATCAGTGTGATTTGATTCAATAGCCCTCAGCATCTACCTTTTCATTGAGACAGATGAAGCCCTCTTGGAGTTGTCATGAGGTCAGTAATACAATGAAATATTTGTTTCCTGTTTACAGAAGTAGTTTTAGCTTTCAGTCATTGGAGAGTATTACTTGTTAGAAGAGTTTGTCTTTAATGGCTTAACCCATATCTACATAATGAAGATTGCTTTCCTTTCCCCAGGAAAGTGGTTGAGTCACCACCCCTGGACTGTTCAAAGATGGTACTTGAGGACATGGTTTGGTGGTAAACATGGCGGCGTGCCAGGCTGATGGTTGAACTTGATGATCTTAGAGGTATTTCCCAACCTTAACGATTGTTATTCTATGATACTACAATTCTACGCATGTGCAAAGGCCTTTTTTTCCTCAGATGTCAAGAACAGAATGTGGGAGTATTGCCTTCCAGAGAGGGAACTCTGAGAGATTATTTCAATTTTCACTCTAGCACAGACAAGACCTGCACCAATGCATGAACTAAGTAAATGAGAAGTATTTAAAATAATATATTAAACTGTTAGCACTGCTTCAAATTAGTTGTGTAAGTTTGACCTAATCTAAAAGATATTTGAAAAAGGTGTTTTACAAATCTGTGAAAGAAACCATTAAATAAAATTGTCTTGATAAATGTATTCTTAAGAATAAAAGGAGTTAAGGAATAATAATCTGTACGCACAAATACTAACAATCCCAATATGGAAGAAGGCAAGGAAGCACAGGTAGGAGAACAATGTGATTAAGTCTTGAGTTCTTCATTAAACTCTAACCTGAGCAGAAATGTTATAGAAAGTAGAAACAAGTTGCAAGTGTCCATTAGGTTTATAAAAAATAGCACAAGCATGAAGAGATTTGGGTTGGAAATGCTAAGACAGAAAACAAGATGCAAATAGTATGAGTCATCAAAAATGGTAGTGAACTTTGTAGGAGGATTAGAGTGAAATTGTTGGTCTACTGATGACTGGGGAGGGTGGATTGTAAGCAGATGACACCAAGGAGGATGAAATGTTTAGTGCATCTTTTTTTCTTCTGTCTTCCCCAAAAAGTTAGCTTGAGCTTCTGACTAGAGTAGTCAATGCCAGAGAAGGCAGAATAAGAGAATCAGTTCCATTACTGAAATATAGAATGTATTGTGTTTTGGTGAGCTTTAGGATATCTGCAATATCTTCACAAAGCTAGCACTTACGACAGAAATCCTCCTGGAGAAACAACTGGAGGTCAGTCAGCACACCTAGAAGTATCTTAAAAGCAGTGGATAGTTATTGTTTAGTTGGAACAAAGACTACAGGTTTGAACTGAATCTAGCCATCAGTAGGAAATTTATACTAGTGATGAGTTACATAACAGCAATTTCAAAAACATCTCAGGGCAATTCATTGTCATCTCAAGAAGGATCTATGACTGCATACCAATTTGAAGTTAGAACCTTTAAATTCAGATTTGTTATTTAGGGTCTTAAAGATATGCCAGGTACTAGATTAAAATACCCTTATGTACCCACACCGAATGTCCTTTTGAAACAGGGAACTCGAATCAGGGTAAGAATACCCTGCAACACCTCAAATAGCAACAGATATTGCTGATCCTAAATTCCCACTGTGGTCAATGGAATACAAAATGCACTTCAGTTGCTCAGATTTAAGCTTCTAGTACCACTTGTGATCTTCAGGCTAGCTAATGAGGACATGGGGCTCACAGTGATCCTGTATTATATCCCCAGTGGCTGTCTTGGAGACACTGCATGACTTGAGATGATACTAGACACTTGTATGTGTAATTTAATCAGACTGGGGGTCTATTTTCTCTGTATTAAGAGCTTCGACACCTTCAAAACTTGTGGAAACATCTATGTAGATAAGAAGTTATGCTATTATACCCTTAAAAACTTAGCAATATATATCTGTTTAACATATATTCTGCCCTGAAGTACAAGGAAAGGCAGTGTAGTAGTGGTCATGGAACTTGTGGGGAAGAGGGGTGAATAGAAGAGGGAAATAGATTTATACTGACAAAGAAAAAATTCTGAATTAATAAACTATGTCAAGCTTCTGAAAGACAAGGGACAGATGAATTAATCTGGGCATAAAAAAATAAATCTGATCCAAGTCACCTAATTTTTTTTACATCACAAGATCAGAGACCCAGGGAATTTAGGAATTTGGTGTGCTTTTAACTGTTATAACTTTTCTTTATATAATCCAGGTAAAGAAATAGATTTTTGTTGACTCTTCTACAGAGGCCTTAAACAATGTTTGGAAAACTGTGCCCAGAGAATTATTTGTGGTTCACTGCCAGAATGAAAAGATGTACCGAGTGGAGCTTCATTCGTTTTTTTCATTAACAACAGGGATGATGGAATCAAGAGCATATGATTAAATTTTCAGACAACACATAGCTGGGAGGGACTGTAGGCATACTGGAGGATAGGATGAGAATCAAAAATGAACTTGACAAATTGAAGAAATGGTCTGGAAAAAAAAACCAGATGCAGTTCAACAGAGACGAGTGCAAGGAACTACATTTAGACAGATATAATTAACAGCATAAGTGAGAAGAAAAACAAATGGTTGGGAAGAAATACAAATGGTTGTGAAGAAATTAATTCCCCGCCTTTCTAGGGATTATAGTGGATCAGAAACTGAACTTGTATCTGTAAAATCATCCTGTCATGAAAGAAAACAAACATCATATTCAAAATATAATCAAGAATGTAAGTGTGCAAGATGTGTTAAACTTATTTACTGTATGTGTAGCATATTTACTATATACATACAGCATATTTACTATATATATACCTATAAAAGGTAGAGTACTGTCTAGGCAGGTCACCTTCAAAATGCATGTCAGCCAAAGAGAGGAATTTTAAATTAAAGCAATCCCAGATGCAGATTTGAGATCTAGAAAACAAAATCTAAAAGGAAGGACTTTACTTGAGTAAAGTATAGTGAATAGGATACCATGGAGAATATGCCAAAAAGATCTCTTTTTAAAAAAGGTTATTGATACAGAAAAATGCATCATGCTGGGTCCAACAGACCAAGAGGCTGCTGAGGCTGTTGCAGCTCCATGCCATAGGTGCAACCAATGCAAACTGGGCTTGTGGCCCCAGCAGGCACACACACACACACAGAGCACATGTATGTACCACATACACACAGAGCTGTCCACACAGACCGGACACATAGAGCAGACACAGACAGCAGAAACAGCCTTATACTGCCCCCATTTCTAGCTGAAGAGGGTGGAGGTTTGCTAGTGAAAATATATTTATGCACATGAATATAAATATGTATGTATAACATGGACCTTCCTCAGAAGCTGGGCTCCAACACCCAGTTTTTCCAGTAGCTGTGCCTGGATCCCAGTCTCCCTGGTTTCTAGCACCTGGGCATACAAGCCCTTGACACTGCAGCCCCTCTCCAGCTGCTGGGGCAGACCAGCTCACTCAATACACACATGAACACCCAGTGCTGACTGGGCAGTACCCTGTAGTCCCCAGATTCTCACCCTTACAGACAGACACACCAGCAGGACTTGCCCCTAGACAATCCAGATACTATAGTCTCTCTAGAAACTGCTGGCACTTCTCTGGTTTCCCTAAGTCTGGGAAAGTCCTGTTTCCTCCTGGGGACTCACTCCTGAAGACACCTCTTCCCTCCTGGCTGTTACCTGCTCGCTGGCTCATCTGACTGAATTTTTGCTTGCAATCACACACATTCCTACATCAGGGGTGAAATAAATCCCCCTGTAACCCCTCCAATGTTCCAAGGCTAGCTCAGACTTTAGAGGGCTTTGGAGGAATATTTCATGGGCAGGACAAAGGATTCCAAAAGAGGCTCTGATCCCCAGCTGTAGTTCAAGACATTTATTCCAGGTGGTGACCAGAGGGGAAAGAGGACGAGTGCGGAAGGAGAGGGTCTTATCTCAGCTTCTCCCTGGGAGGGGTAATTGGAACTCAGCCAGTAGGGTCAGAAAGGGGAGGAAGGGTTAAACTACATGGTTATAAGCTTTAGGTGTCCCTGAGTGGGGAGAAACCATTCCCCAGGGGAATGTAACACAAGGGTAAATCCAGGTGCTGCACTGTGGACACATGGGCCTCTGACTCAAGTCCCACACTAGGACTGGCACTTGGGTTTCACTCAATTTGGTCTCTCCAGTCCACTTACTGGCACCCAGGCTAATTCTTTGACCTGTGATCCCACTCTGACCTATTACTGGCATTCAGACCCCATCCCACAGACCTGTACACTGAGGAGAGAATCTCTCCCACAGAAAAAAAAAAAAATAGATAAAAATTGTGCTGAGCAAACGAAGGGTATGGCCAGACAAATTATTTTGAGCAGCAAGCTATTTACATGCAACTAGCCTTTTTTATCTCCTTATGCTTTCCCAATCTTGTTCCTACTCAGGATTCCCTCCAACACTTTTGGTTCTTCCCTAAACATCCCATTATGAGTCTTGAGCAATCCCCAAATGGTCTTCCCCTGCATCCCATAAAGTGTTCTGTACACCTAGGCAGTCCCCCCACCCAGTCCAAAAAGTGCTCCAGCACAGATTCATTGTGGTGATTCCCCACGTGACACCCATCACAGTGAGTCAGTGCTGGAGTCACTACGGACACATTATGGGAGGCAGAAAAAGTGATTAAAAGGGTGCCTGTGGGAAGGGGTCTGAATGCCAGCAGCACGTGTAGACTAGTGAGTGCATGTGCACAGGTGCCAGTAACTGGACTGGAGAGACCAGAGTGCCTTCTGGGATCAAAAAGTTTCTGAATGACTAGCCTGGATTTTCCATTTTTTTGGATTCAGGACATGGTTGCATCATCCACAACAGTCTTAGGACATGTCTCCCATTGGTGAACACTTTGCCTGAAGAATTCAGAGCAGGTGGTCACAGGAAATCTCAGGTTGCAAGTAAAGCCTAGAATATTTGATAGAGATACTAACTAAATTAAAGAATGAAATGCTTAGGATTCTTCCTGAATTAATTGACCAGCAATGAGATGAAAAAATAAAAAAATGATGGTGGCACTCTTTTACATGTTCAGTAATTTTGTACAGCTAGGACTGTAATGGATTTCAGCAGAATTAATCCCTAGGTCTTCAATATCCTTTCAAAAGCAAGTTCCTGCAGTTACTAATGTCAGCACATAACTTTTTTCTTCAATAGCTCAATGCTACTTTTCAGCTCGTTAAACAGACAGTTGTAAAATTTCTGTTTATGTAAACAATACTTATCCAGTTAACAGTCTGCTCATAGTAGTAACAATTTGCCCAAGTTCTACATTTTCCAACTCCATGGAAAGAAATCTAGTGAAATAATTCTGATTGGGTCATTCAGTCTTTTGTTAGTGCATGCAAAGTATGCATTAAAAAGTTAACATTAAGAGAAGATATCAAGACAACCCTTAAAAATGCTTAGAAAAAAATCATTATCTGTGGCAGCCATTCATGAAATTATGTTGGTTTTTTTTTTTTTTCTAATAAGAGTGGAAAAAATAGCACAGTTTGGTTAAGTTTGTGGGGTTTTTTGTTTGTTAGGGTTTTTTTTTGTTTGGTTGGTTTTTTTGCATTGCATTTTACATAATTAGCATTATACATAGTTATAAGAACAGAATAATCTTTCCTGTAACTTGTCTTTACTTTGGTTAGATTTGATACTTGTTTGGAATGTTAATTGTTACATCATTTTTCTGCATATGGAACAGAAATATTTATAGTGTGAGGATGACCTAACAGAGATGGAATCCTCTGAGATCACTGATTTCATTTCTGAATTCTGCAGATGCATTAGAGCATTTGCTTCAGATTCCCTCCATGTGATGGAAATTTATTAATATTTTCCAATGTTGCTGTGCAGCAAAATTATTTAATTTTTATGTAAAACTTTGAGATATTGTCATAGTGTGAACTGTTTAGTAAATGCTTTCGTTTTTACAAGAGACTAATTACTTTTTATTGTATTTGTGAAATCTGTTCCAACAGTTTGAGATTTGTATGGTCCACTTAAAAGAACACAAGTACTGACATAGCTATAGATTTTTATGTACCTGTATTTGAAAATGATTATGGATTTCATAAACGTTACTTCAATCGGCAACAGAGGTTTCATCTGTGCTAGTGTTTTTAACAGGCCTTCATTTATTGTTCTCTAGAAACAGCTGACTGCAGAGAACTGAATTATAAAGTTTCACTTTGTGCTCCTAGAAATTATAATTTAATATTTTTTTTATAATATAAACTACTAAAAGTAATTTAAGAATTCAGGGTATGTAATAAAGTGACTGTTCACTCTTATTTTCACCCATTTCTCCAGGAAAACCACTCAGCATCAAGTTAAAGAAAGAATAGGATGTGAAATAAATAGTAAATCAGACTATGAAAGTTCAGGAAAAATTTATCTTTTTAAGATATAATGCCTGATTAATCACTGAGTTTAGAAACACTAAGGTAAATAAGTACCATTGCTGTTCTATGCATGAAAATACCCCTGGGTTTTTTTGTAAAAAGAACAGTCTAAAATATAGGTACTGTAAAGGAATCACACAAGACCATAGTGCACCTAAATATTTGAGAAAATATGCCAAGATATAATGCTTTGTTTTCCATAGTAAACCAATATATACAAAATTAGGGGGGAAAAAAGAAGAAGAGACAAGGAGATAAAGAAATTAATTAAGAATTAAAGAAATTAATTTACATTTACTGTATGAGTTCATGGTAATATTGCCTATTATTAACAGAAAAAAAATTAAGTTTAAAAATATTCTAAACAACAGAAAAGAACATTTTACATATATCAGGACTATTTTGTTATTTATGTAAATTAAACATCTTACTAAAGAAGTTCACAGGACATGAAAGAGTTTATGCAAGACACATGGGAAAAATTACCTGTCATTTTTTCAGCAACATAATAATTTCAATAAAATTTACGAAATATCATTAACAAAAAGTTGGTTTGTGCTGGTTCCTTTTTTGATCATTCTGCCAAAAAATTAAAAGATAATAAATTCTGTGTCTACCAGAAAAAAAAAAAAAAAGAAAAGATAGAAAGCCATAAGCTAAAATGTCAGCGGAGCCTGACTTGGGGCAGAATGGTTTGACTGAATAACCCTATGAGGTTCCTCCCAGTCATATTTCACATGAGTACATAATTAGAAATTGGCAAATGTTTTGAAAAGTGCTCAGCTGAAGTAAACAGAGCAGTCACGTACCTTCCATTGTGTGTCCCTGGAGCTGTATGCACTGTGATAGTTCTGTGACACAGAACAGTCTTGCACCTGCCCACCTGTTTTTTCTCTTACTGATGTCAAAGTGCATTATAAAGAGTGCCAAATATATTGTCCTGATTTCTCAGACTGTGTGACAGAGTCAATTAAAGGTTAATAGAGTTCTCCCAGGTCTGGCAGGAGCTAGTGGCATAGGAATATAACCAAAATTTGATGATTCCCTATTTAAACACAAGCATGTCATACCTAGTGCTGTTCACAGTACTTTGAAAATGGCATGTACCTCATGTATATAGCCAGTCATTGGAAAAAATGTAACTGACATATTGGTATGGAATACTGTAATATTTAAGTTTGCCCAATCACAGAATGGTATCGTCTGGACCTTAAATATCACCTACTTCCAGACTTAACCATTTTCCCAATGTTTTTGGAGCTACTTTGAATCCAAAAAATGTCTGAAAAAAGAATAAAGATCACACCAGTTTCCTCCAATATTTTTTTCTATTCTTTCACAGACAGAAAGAGATGGAGAGTTCCCATACTTGAATACAATATGCTTGTGTGTGTATGTGTTGTGATTTTTTATTATTATGTTATTTCCATGCAGCATAACTAACCCATCTTTTACTGTGATTTCTTTAGTTAAGTGGTACAATCTGTAGGGAAACTTTCACAGCAGCTGTTACCCTCCATAAAGCAAGATTCACATCTTGAAGCTTTTCTTACATAGAATAAATAGGAAGAGCATGTGAGGCATTTCTCTTATCATTATTACATATTTATAGATGCATTTTGATGGTATGTTTATGCCACAATATTTGTACATACATATTTAAAGAGCATCCTTATAAAAAGAAGAAAAACGCAATTCAAGAATTTTAGAATTATCAACATACTGTCATGACCAGAAATTCTAGTGATTTTAGTGTCATAAAAATTATGATGTGCTTTACATCTTTGGACATTCATAATTTCAAAGCCTGTGCAATGCAAAACAAGAATACATTCAAAGTCACTTTTGGCAGGCTGCACACCCTACTGATGTAGGCGTAGCCCCACTGAACCAAAGTCCCTGATTCCATTTTCTGTCTCACCATGAATATCTCTAGAAGTATGTCTGAGACATATTGGAGATTGCTTAAATTCTAACTCCTAATTCTTCTGCTGAAAAAAAAAAGGAACTCCTAAATAATATTATTTACATTATTTTGGAGGCATGGATAGCTTTTCAATGATTGATGGGGGCTGAGCATCTGACTGTATGTTTATCCACAGAAATAAGTGTTTGGGAAACCAAGAAAATTGCAAGACCAACAAGAGTTTCCAAAAAATTACAGCTTTTGAAATTTGAACCTCAGGATGACAGCCTAGAGTCCTTGCCAACATCCTTGCTTGGTATGTGATAGCAAAGTTTAATTTTATTTGAATTGATACTAAAAAAAGGTTTCACAAATTGTTTTGCTTTGTACAGGAAAGTGCAAATGTAGAATAATACAAGTAGAAAATGGACCACAAACCTTTCATTTTAGACAAGGAAAAATACCAATAAGGTAGGTATACTTCAGTCAACAACCACCACAAACTGTAGTAAACAAGCTGTGGGATCTGACAGATGGTGCAAAACACTTTGTATGCCCTGGCATGAAATACTTTTTTCCTTCTTGAATTGTAATGCTTTTATTTCTGTGAGGGGAAACCTAATCGTAACACAAAATATCCAATTCCTGGAATGATAATTTTGGATCTAAAAAGTTCAAATTCATGTTCCTTGTCCACATTAAGCCAAAAATGGATGTAGCTGTTCCCTTTTGTTTCCCTGTACTTCATCAGACTACTGCTGAGCCCTCAGTACTCTGTCAGATGACTGACTGTTTTAACCCTCCTAATCTAATTTTGTTCAGAAACTCTTTTTGCAACTCTATAACATAACTTTTCCTAATTCCATTTCTATTGAAATTAGTGCATTGTGTTTCAATACTATAATGACACTTCTGTGAAGAAATGTTTATGATTGACTCAGGTTATACATTTATCTTAAAATGCTTATTTCAGTATATTTCTCTCTTGTTCACTTTTTTTAGTTGTACATTCTGATTTTTAGTCATAAAAAAGAATTAACAAATATTACAAGGAATACAGATGCATGAACAGCAGGGAAGCAGAGTTAAAACTTGTGCTGCAAAAAGATATAGTTAACGACTTGGAACACTCATGAAAGAGTGTCAAAAAATCTTCAAAAATTTAACAGGATAATCAAGTAATTATAATAACCTGTGTTAAGGAGAGTCTTGACAATAGCTGTTATGATACAAAGAACATCACAAAATTACATGCCATCTGTAAGTGTGTTTGCTTTTAAATGTGTGCTTGTGTGCATATTATGAGAACATAATATTACTTGGGAGAGAAGAGCTACTAAATTAAGGAAATATTGAATTAAACAATGGCCAGTCCTTCCATTTATTTTAAAGAGAAATTGTGCCAAATAACACAGTTTGAAGGTCATAATTGTAGTGATATGTCTGTGGAAAAAAAACATGTTGCATTTACTTTTCCCTTCTAATAGTGTTTCTAACAGCCAATGTTGTTGCAAAGTAATATTTACTGTGTCAAACTCTGTCTCTTCTATTCTTTCATTCATTATTGTTTCTCACTGTCATTACTTTCTTTTTTCCTCCAGCAGCACTAACCTTGTCTGTCTGTAAAAGCACAGAATACTTTAGCTTGTAGACAATAATGAGTAGTTTCAGTGCACCCTTGGAGTTTAGATCATTATCTAGCACATATTCCCTATTCCTCTGCTTTAATTTTTAAGGTATTTGAGTACATTTTTCTCTGACATTTTACTTCCAGTGCAATAGCATCCCTCATATTAGACCTCCTTCCCAAATGTATCAATATACCTTTTCCTGAAAAACATTTTTAAAGAAATTTCAGCAAATCCAGGTTGCCAAGTTGAGCTGATTGATCTCTTAAAGCCTGAAACAGAATTGGTACTGTTTTCTGACCATTTTTCAGGTTTCCTGTAATTTCTGTCCTCTCAAGAAAAAGTATATAATTTCTCTCCAGATTCACAATCTATTTTTCTGATGTCACATAATAAACCTTGTCCTATAACCACTTACCTTTAAGTAAGTTTATGCACTCCTGGCATCTTATTCAATGGTATCACCTTTTCACTTTCACTTGTTATCACTGTTTTATTTCTCTGAACATCTTCTGTTTCTGCCACAAGTCATTGAATAATTTTCTACTTTTTAAACACTATCTTCAACCTTGCCTCCTCTGAGATTTTGTTGTGCTTTACCTGTAGAACTGTTTCATTAAATTTGTCTTATTTTTTACTTTTCCATTCTTTTTCACTGTGACTGGAAGCATCTAACACAACTGGCTAAAACTCTGTTGCCTACCACAGCAGCAGATATTGGGCAAGTTTCTCACACATATCTGCATAGATTCTGAATGGAGACTAAATCTCCCTCAATTTGTTCAGTATTCTGAGACACATTCTTTTCTGTCACAACAAATTTGTGCATTTCTTCATGATGATCCTTCAAGATACCTGGATGTATTTTCCTCAGTGTCAACAATTCACTTGTCAGTATGAATATTTTTCATCAGGTGTGTACATTTCACTTTGAAGAGCATGTCAAAGATTGTGAAATTTATTTTTGGATCATGAGCTTTGTCTTCTGCTGTGGCTAAAGTTTATTTAGTGATGCCAACAGAAAATCAAACAAATTAAATGAGAAAAATATCCAGTCATGTTCAAATCACTGTAAGTGATAATTAGTTCTCACCATGTTCATTTTTCCTTTGAATTTAATTTCTGTGGATGGTTACAGCTAAGTATTATGACTTAAATTTCATATATTGGATGTTCAATGGTAAGAAACAGATTATACATAGAAATTTTTCAAATTTAAGATAATGGATGAATGAAAAAATCTGTCAATCTTGAGTCATTTAAAGGCTAATAGTTGCCTGGAGCCAGTGCTACAGCTAGATGTCAAAGCAGAACAGTTTTAGTATAATATCACCCTCTCTTCTGGATAGCCACCACTACATGTGCAAACATGTAAAATGCTATGCTAATTGAAATTGCATGTATTTGTTTCCTTCTTAGGGTTATCACAGGTAAACCAATTTACCTCTTACTGTATGCAGAGATCAGCCCTTACTTGCTACCACTCTTTACTTTTTTTTTTCCTAAAAATATGCCTTTCCTTATGAAAACTGACTCAATATAACTACTATGTATAAGGTTTTCTTTTGTGATTTTTATTTTTTCTCTCCCATTAGCTACTTTAAAAAAAGAAAAAAATAAAAAAAACTTTTAAAAAACTCTTTTGTGCTTTGGTATCTTCATGCTCCCTGAAATTTATTTCCTCAGTGCTATCCAATTTAAAAGTAGATACTTTTCTTCTGAGCTTATGATGTGCTTACTGAGATAAAAATAATCCCACTCTAGTTCTATAAATAAACATTTAGGCAATTTTTTCTACTTATCTTTTGCAATCTGTGAGAAAGATTGTGAAAAATCCTAAATGACAGGTTTATGAAGAAAATCATCATAAAAAATTAGTCTCCTCAAAGATTTATCCAAATGTTTTGTTTGCAAGGTGCTGTACTCAGTTGAAACCTCACACAGATGAGGTGAGCAAAGCACCAGTGTCTTCAGCTGTGAAACAAAGCCCCAGAGCATTGCTTAGTTAGGATTCATTAAAGTGGTGCTAGCAGAGATTGATTCAGTGTGGCTGAAAATATATCTGGAGGCTGAAAGTTTGCAGAATTTTTTCTGTACACTAGTTTGTATTATGATTCTCCTAGAAATCTTAAAATTTTAAGTTTTGGGAAGTACATTGTACCCCTGTTCAGAGCACTAAATTTCTTAGCCAGAGAGATGTGTTTTCCTTTTGCATCTTTGAACGACTTCTCTACAATTCAGATGGGACAGACATCGTCTGGCTTGTTCTATAGCAGTGTGAAAGACTCCTCAAGCATTGGAGCAGTCAATAACATTTAACAATGTTAAATTCTCCCATTCATCTGTTAAAAGGAATCCTGTATAACATTCAGTGCTTTTGTCTGTGTGTACGAAATGTGCTATGAGTTATATGCTGTTTCAGTTGCACACTTTGCTTTATTTCATTATAGCGCAACATATGAGAAGAGATTTCAGTCACAGTTAAAAGCAATTTCATTCTCCCAAATCCCATCTTTCAGATGCATAAGAGAGAAAAGCATATTCCACTTCCACAAGGGACAGGGAGGAATATTCTTTCTCCACCTATTCCAAGCCTAACAGTTCAAATGTCTTTCCAGCAGGATTTAGATATCTAACATAATTTTTTTCTAGAGGTCTGTGGTTCTACCTCCTATTTGCTTTAAGTTTCTCCAGTACTGCACATAAGGAATTTAGTATCTGAGGTTTAAAGCTGTAGTGGGTTGACCCTGGTTGGATGCCAAAGCTGCTCTATCACTCCCCTCCACAAGTAGGTAGATAAGAGAAAATGCAACAAAAGCTTCCGCTGTAGACAGAGCAAAATCACACACTGAATACCATCAGGGGCAAAACAGACTCAACAACATGAGTCCATCCCATGCGCAACAGGTCTCCACAAACTGCTGCAGTGTGGGTCACTCCTCCATGGGGTGCAGCCCTTAAACACAGCCTGCTCCAGTGGGAGTTCCACACAGGGTAACAGGTCCTACCAGCAAAACTGCTCCAGCATGGATGGGCTCCTCTCTCCATGGGTCTCCACGCCCCAGGCAGGAGCCTGCTCCAGAACAGGCCTCCCATGAGGTTGCAGCCTCCTCTCAGGGATCCACCTGCTCTGGTACAGCTGCAGGTGGATCTCTGCATGCCCTGGCCCTCCATGGCTGCAGGGGCACAGCTGCCTCACCATGGTCTCACCATGGGCTGCAGGGGAATCTCAGCTCCAACACCTGGAGCACCTCCTGCCCCTCCTTCTGCACTGACCTTGGAGTCTGCAGAAGTGTTCCTCTCACACATTTTCACCCCACACTTCTTTGGCTGCAATTAAATCTGTGCAATACCCTTTTTCCTTCTAAAGCATACTATTACAGAGGTGTTAACACCATTTTTAATTGGCCCAGCAGCTCATCTATCCTGGAGCTGGCTGGCATTGGCTCTGCTGGACATGGAGGAAGCTTCTGGCAGCTTTTTACATAAATCACCCTGTAGTTCCCCCTGCTACCAAAGCCATGTAAACCCAATACATAAGGCTATTTTCCCATGTATCAATGCCTATGCACAATTTTTTTTTTTTTTTTTTTGGAAAGTAATTACTATGTTTCTGGGTTTTTTTGTTGTTGTTGTTGTTTGTTTGTTTTTTTGTTCATTGAGGGGTTTATATTGTTTTTCATTTTCTTCTTTCGTGTTACTTTTCCTTAATATTAAATGGGACCTTATGTCAGGAAAGCTTGTGTATACTTACCTGTTTTCTGTGTAAGGAAAACATTAATTAAGAAGTGGAAAAATAAAGCTGCTCAGTGAATCTTTATGTGTATACTATGAAGTGGAATGTGGTTTGTGCTCCACAAGTGTGATACTTTTATTGTCCACCCTTGGGGACCTAGCAGAGTGAACAGAAGCCTCTATATTCTTTTCTTAGGATTATTTCAAGGAAAAGCAAAGGTGTACCACTAGGACTGACATAGCCCAATATGAAGTATGGGTAGCTTATATGTGTGATTTTGAGACAAAATAGAAGGTTCAGATGTGGAATGCTGTGCCGTGCACAAAGGAATTTCAGAAGCAGAAAGAGGATAGAATTTTCTGGTGCTCACTCGAAACACAGCACCTCATATCCAGTTTCTCTTGCCAGCTTTCACCAGTGTAAACCGTTCCTCTATGAGGCAAGGTTTCATGAGTTTTATACTGGTGAATTGTTGAGTTGTTTGACTGTTTCAGCAGCCTCTTTAAAGAGGCTGTACAATGCTTTCCAGGCATAGTTCAGCTTTTTATGTTATCACTGTAATGACTCATCCAGTTTTCTAATATAAAACCAATTCTGACTTGCATCAGATCTCTACTGGATGAGGGGAAATTTAGGAGCTTGCAACTAAATGAAACTACTATTTCAAAGTTAGTATTCATGCTGCCTGACCTTGTACTACTTAATGATCAGGAAAACAAATAGATTATTATTCTATGTGTCCTGCTCCCAAACTATATTGCATCAAGACAACATAAGAGGTGATTTTTTTAATTGCCTGTTTTCTGGTATTTACTCTGTAGAACAGATCTGTTCAGTTTGTGGCCATTCTTTATTTTTCCTAATGTTGCTGTGGTTAGACAGCAAAGCACCACATAGCTGCTTCATCACTCCCCCTCAGTGAGGTATAGGAAGGAGGGAGAACTAATACAAACATTCAAAAAAAGTTTCACACTTGAAGGCAGATGCTTCCCTCTATTCTTTCTCACTTTCATCCTGAGATCTTAATGATTCCCATTCTTGATTAAATACATTTTATATTAAATGAGCTCTCACCTGTTTTCATAATTCCCCAAGTCAGCTCAAGACAAGATTGTTTTGTAAATGTTCTGAGAAATCAATAATAAACATTTTCTTATTTTTTTAAAATTCTACTTTTCAGAAAAATTCAGTTGAATTTTTCAAAAGCTGGTTGCACCAGTCAGTTCAAAACTTTCAGTATGTCATGAATCAAAGAGAGGAACAACTATTACTGTAACTGGAGCCAACTGGAGAAAGGGTAAGGTACCTAAAATTAGTGAATAATTTTGTAATCACGGGTAAAAAATAATTTTATGTTCTCACAGAATTTCTTTTATGAATTCTTTTCTTCCCTTCCAGAGATCCTCCTCAGATATAATAAAGCTTAAGGATACTAAGCCCTTAATGGGCTGTTTGTGTTTCATTCAGCATAACACAAGTCTTTGAGGGAGTAAGGATTTCCACTAAGCCTTCTAAGTCTGGGGCTCCTGCCCTTTAGACTTTATTTTACTTTAAAATTGACAGAAAAGGCCAGAGGCCAGATTAACTGCAACTTTATTCAGAGCAGATGGAAGCAGATGAAACTATAAACAGCAAAGTAGCTGAGCATGGAAGTTAACTAAAACACTAAGTGAAGCTGTTTAATCTGACACAGGGTCTAAAGACATACTACAGAAAATATTGTTGCTGAATTAAGCACTGTCAGAAAGCAAAAGCTGATTTCATAGGACAATGAAAACCAAAAAAGTATTTTAAAAAAGTTAAAGAAAGATATTAAGAAATAATCAGTGTTAATTTAGAAAAGCATCAGATTAGTTGGTCTAATGAGCCTTAGAAATTGCCAGTATAATGTGTTCTTGATTTCCATCATAAAAGAAAATGTGTAAATTTAGCCCTTGGTGAGTAAACTACTTTTGAACATGAAGAAATTGTTTCCTTTTAGGGCCTATAAACCTGCCTCTAATTTTATCTGCATATAACTATAAATCATAAAAAGACCAGCTATGAGGGGAGATATTTTTGGAAATATTTTCAATAATCACAAAATTATTGAATCATAGAATAGCTTAAGTTGGAAATAACCTGAAAGATTATCTAGTGCCATAGACAGGGACACTGTCCACTAGACCAGGTTACTCAAAGCCCCATCCAAACTGGCCTTAAATACTTCTGGGGTAGGACAGTCACAGCTTCTCTGGGCAAACTCTGCCAGTGTCTCACCATGTTCAGAGTAAAGCATTTTTTTCCTAATATCTAATCTAAATTGACTCTCTTTCAATTTAAAACCATTCCCCCTTGTCTTGTCACCACATGTCCTCATGAAAAGTCCCTCTTCTTCTTTCCTGTAGTCATCCTTTAGGTACTGGAAGGCTGCAATAAGGTCTTCCTTGAGTCAACTCTTTTCCAGGCTCAGCAACCTTGTCTCTCTCTAATGGCATTCTAGACCTCTAAACCTTTTTGTAGCCTTCCTCCAGACTCACTCCAGGTCCATACTCATGAGAGCACAGTAGAGGAGCAGAATCACCTCCCTAACCCTTTTGGCCATGCTGCGTTTGACCCTGTGTTTTGCTTTCTGAGCTGCAAGTGCACATTGCCAGATCCTGTTGAGCTTCTCGTTAGCCAGTGCACCTAAATCCTTCTCCTCAGAGCTGCTCTCAGTCCATTCTCTGCTCAGTCTGTACTTGTGTTTGCAATTGTCCCAACCCATCTGCAGGGCCTTGCACGTGACTTTGTTGAACTTGGTGAGGTTTGCACAGACACACATCTCAAGGCTGTTCCTCTGGATGGGATCCCATTCCTGCAGCAGGACTGCACCACACAGCCTGGTGGCACCAGCAAACTTGATGAGGGTACGCTTGATCCCACAGTACATGTCACCAACAAAGACATTAAACAGCACCAATCCTAATACTGATCCCTGTGGAGCATCACTCATCACTGCTCTCCACTTGGAGATTGAATCATTCACCACCTGAGTACAAGCATCCAGCCAATTCCTTATCTGCTGGGCATTTCATCCAGGTCTCTCCATTTTAGAGACAATGATCTCATGTGGGACAGTGCCAAATTTTTGCACAAGTTGAGGTAGATGGTATACCGAACCCCATCGTAGAAGGCTACCAAATTTGTCAGATATGATTTGCCCTTATTCAAACCATCTTGGCAGTCACCCATCACCTCCTACTTTTAGACATACTTTTGCATCATTTCCAGGAGGATCTGCTCCATGATCTCAATAGACACCAAGGTCAGACTGACTTCATGTTCAGGGTTTTCCTTTTTCCCCCTCCTTTTTAAAAATGGGGATTATGTTTCCCCTTTTTCAATCACTGTGAACTTCACCAAATATCCATGACCTCTCAAATACAATGGATTGTGGCTGAGTCACTTATCCATCAGTTTCAGTGCACCCATAGATGCATCTCATCAAGTCCCATGGACTTTTGTTCTTTCAGGTTTTTAGATGTTCTTGAAACTGATCTCCTCCTACAGCAGGCAGTTTTTCATTCACCCAGTCCCTGTCTTTGCCTTTTGCGACCTGGGTGGTGTGGTTGGAGCACATGCCAATGAAGACTGAACCTAAAAATTTGTTGAATACCTCAGACTTCTTTTTCATATCCCTTCTAACTAGGTCTTCTGTTTTCCTCTAAAGAGGGCCTGTATTTCCCTAGTCTTTATTCTATCAGCAATTTAGCTATAAAAGCTTTTCTTGTTCCTCTTGAATTCTTGTTCCCTTGAATTAATTCAGATTTAATGATATGAAGACTTTCATTTCCTAACATGTTCCCTGGTACTTGGACAATCACTTTGTTTTCTTCTCAGGCTAGCTGTCCTTGTTTCTACCTTCTTTGGGCTTCATTTTATATTTCAGTTTTCCCAAGAGCTTCTTTGTTCATCCATGCAGGCCTCTTGGCATTTTTTTCCTGTTTTGGTCTTTGCTGGCATGCATTGCTCCCGAGCTTGGAGGAGGTGATTCTGTAATATTAACCACCTTTTCTGAGTTTCTCCTCCCTCCAGGGCTTTATCCAATGATGGTCTACCACACAGATCCCTGTCTGAAGCTCAAGGTAGCGAGCTTTCTGTGCACTTTCTGGACTAATCTCTTTCAAACTCTTTCCCTTTGACCAGTAGACTCAATGAACAAAATCCCTGTGCTCCAGAGATCCTTACTGCCTGTCCAAGAACTCTCCAATCCTTCTTGGTCCTCTTCAGGCTGCTCCTGTCTACCACCGGTGCTCACATGGAGCAACAGTGGCAGGGAATAGTGGACTGTACAAGGCTTGGTGTTCTCTTAGTGACACCCCTCATATAAACCTACAGCAAGCAGTACACCCCTCTAGAGAGTGTGTCAGGCCCACAAACACGTGCCCTCATACCTTCCAGAAGGGAGGTACCTGGTGCTGCCACCCATCATCCATTGTGCAAGCTACCAGCTCCTGCGAGGCCCTCACTCTTCTGGGGCTGTCTTATTTCAGGACCCACTCTGGTATGCTGAGATCTCCCACTTCACTCTGGAATGCTCCTGAAGACAAGCTTATCACCTTAACAAGCAAATTCATAACTAAGATACCTTTTCTTTAAGAAACCTAAGTACTGACAGGTTGCTTTGGTAGTCACAGCCAGGAACAGTCTCTGCCTTGAGTGCACTATTGTGGTTGGTGCTCAGCACCAGTTAGCAGTGAACTCTGACTAACACCATCAGTTTACTATCCTGCAGCAAAACTTTCACACCTTTTCTCTGTGAATTCTCACAGACAGCCCCACACAGCTCTGACTCTTTCCTGTCCCTCACACGACTGCCCAACCCTTCCTCCTCACAACACAATCAGCAAACACCAACTCCTCTTGACTAGCTAACCCACTCTTTTATAACACCCATCCTTACTGGACATGGCTGGGACCTATTAAGGGCAAGGCTGTTTCCACTCTTTGGTAATTGGTACAGCTGCAACTCATCAAGGGTGGGATTGCCTTCAGCACTATCTCTATTCTCTTAGAATCCATTCTCCCGCACATTATAGTTCAAAACATGGCTCAGGTACAGTTTGGTTTACGCCTGGCATGCTAACTAAAATGGTGCAAGGTTGGCTGCTTGTTTACACATCTTTTTCCTTGCTTCCCTCTGTTTCTGATAGCAAGGTTGATTTCCTGCCTGAATCAAGACTGGAGTAGGTAAAGGCTTCTATAATCTGTCATTAACCTATGAACGCCTTGAATTAATAATGATGCCTTTATCAGCAGTAAGACAGTGGTGTCCAATTTCTTTTCATTATTTCCCATTTCAAGAATAAGATGAAGAAAAATTGCCATCTCAATTGGTGTACATATTTATTGTGTTTTCTATGATTTTTAAAGTGATGGGACCTGTATTTCTGACGTATTTAACACCTGACTGTAATCTGTTTACAACTGAGTGACTTTATAATTCCTTAAAGGGATCATATGTATTAAGTTTACATGGCAAGGTTTAGGTAGTGAGGGAGGCCATAGATGTGGCTACTTTTAGAAGCTGCTAGAAGCTTCCTCTGTGTGACAGAGCCAATGCCAGCTGGCTCCAAGACAGACTCACTGCTGGCCAGTATTAGGTCTGTCAGTGATGGTGTAGCACTTCTGCGATAACATAGTCAAGGAGGAGAAAAACCCAATTGGGCAGCTGCAGGCAAAGAGAGAAGTGAGAATACAAGAGAAAAACTCTCTTAGCTCTACGGACCCCAAGGTCAGTGAAGGAGGAGTAGGAGGTGTTTCAGGTGCAGGAGAAGAGATTCCCCTGCAGCCCATGGAGGGCCACGGTGCAGCAATTTCTCTACAGCCCGTGGAGGATTCCACACCAGAGCATGGATCCCTGAAGGACATTTTGGCCCCATGTGAAGCCCATACTGGAGCAGGTTCCTGGCAGAACCCGTGGTCCTGTGGAAAGAGCTGGTGAGGAGTTTTGGCCCTGTGAGAGTCACATGCTGGAGCACTCTGTTCCTGAAAGAATGCACCCCATGGGAGTTATCCATGATGGAGCATCTAATGAAGAACTGTAGCTTGTGGAAGGACTCATGCTGAGGAATTTTATGTAGGACTGTCTCCTGTGACAGGGGAAGAGTGTGAGGAGTCCTCTCCCCTGCAGAGGACAGAGCAACAGAAACCATGTGTGATGAGTTGACCAGAACCCCCATTCCCTGTACATTCCCAGTACTGCCGTGCTGCTGGCAGAAGAGGATTCAGGAGTGAGTTGGAGTCTGGGAAGAAGGGAGTAGGGGAATGTTTTTTAAGATTTGGTTTTTATTTTTCATTACCCTACTCTGAATGGATTAGCAATAAATTAAACTGATTTCCCCGGGCTGAGTCTGTGTTGTCCATAAGGGTAGCTGCTGAGTGGTCTCTTCCTGCCCTTGTCTTGAAACACCGGCCTTCTCTTGTGTTATTTTCTCCCCCTCCAGCTGAGGAGGGGACTCTGGTGGACACCTGGCATCCACCCAGGGTCAACCCAACACATCATATAATTCTGATAAAAATAAAACCCAGGAAAATGATAAATAGATGTAAATGTTATGATAAAAAGGGCATTCTAAATTTCAATAATTCTTTTTGAAATACTCTAAATATATTTATACAAAGATGAGATCATTTAGAAATAAAGCTTCTTGGCTTTGGAATAGGCATACAGAGGAAGAAGTTAATTTGATGTGTCCCTGCAGTTTCTGTTATGAAAAAATGAATGTGATGGGGTGACAGTAATTAACGTCATCATGTGAAGAAATGGCACCATCCATGTTCCCTTTTAGGGAATATAATATGGCTTGTTGATTATAAAGCTAAGAGGCAGATCAGAGTATGGAGGGAATGGCACTTCTGGCAGAGAAATTTTAAATCCCAGAGATCTCAAAAATAAAAGACAGCAGAATAGAAACTGCAGATTGTTTAGTCACAGGAACATATGGCATCATGCAAAATACTGAAACTGAATGATTAAACAGACAGACTGAACATTTATATGCACAGTACAGAGCTTGTAGTCTATTTAAAGTCAAAGATAAGTACTAATTCTAAAAGCTAATGAAATCAGAAGATCATTTCTGGAAGCAATAGGCACAATTTTATGATGTTGAGTACCTTGATTACCTCAATTAGTTGCATAACATGGATTTAACAGAATTTGCTCACAAGAGTCATTTTTGGCTAGCAGAATGTGCCAAGGTAGTTGAGTTTGTGTATCTACGTGCATGTGTCCTTTCCATTATGCCCAAAAGTATAATTTAAAAAATATCAATATCAGTATAAGAAAAAATAATTTCATTTTGTTTCTTCTTGAAGACTGATTTCTGCAATGCTGATGTTACAACATGAAAAGTGCCTGATTCCAGCTACTATGAACTCTGTACAGAAATTGGAATTTACGTATCTCCATGTTATCTAATGAAATCATACAAGGACCAATAATTTCTATAAACAATAATAAATAAATAAATAACTGAAATACACTGCATGGGACAGGAGATGTTCTAGTATTTAGCACAGAAAACTATGTCAGAAAAATATGACTGCTTTCTAGTCTTTAACATAGTCATAATCTGTGCTGGGATTATTTTTTCCTTTGTTTCCTCAAAGTTTTTTCTGTCACTAGACATATGAAGTCAAGAAAAAACAATGAGTCTGCTTGCTTCAGTATGTGTGAAATCTGTGAAAAATAATATTAATAAAAATAGGTCTAATATATTTGCTCTTAGATAAAGATCTGATTCTCCAGAAGCCAAAGAAAAATGATTTTATCCCCTTGTTTTTTTGTTCAGGTGATATGTTTACTTAAGAATTTTTAAGAATATTTTTACTTCTACTCCTTATAAATATATATAGGATAATTATAAACTATAAGTGTATAGAACTTAGATATAGGCTTTTTGTTGCAGTGACTGCTTGCATAAATACCATATGTTTTTTATGACACAGTCCTATAATTTTATGAGGTTTTGTTCATGTTTTCTTTTTGATTTTCTATTCTTTATTTAGTTTGATTACACTTACAGTTTGTACAGTCATGACTGTTACAAAATAGTTTTACATCAGCACAAGCAAGATAACTGCTTGGGAGGCTGTTAAATAAGTGCCAAGAATAAAATAAAATGGGTTTTAATATCTATTTGCTATATCAATATTTTGATGCCTCATGTTCACTTTTTAGCATTAACTGTAGGATGAGCTCCTACTGAGCTATTTATCCAACTGTAATTTTTTATCTAAGTGTGCTTTTCAATTTTCATAGCTTAAATTCTCATGAATTTTTCAATTAAAGCATACACGGAAGAATATTTATGGTGCATGAAGTGGCAGGTACACATTAACCTCTAGTTAATTTAATACTTTTGCTACTGCCTGTTAATATTCTTAACTGTTGTTTTCAAACAGTACTTACCTTAGATACAGATGTTCCAGTAAATATTTTGTGTAAACATTTGAGGAAATATATCAATGAACATAGTTTTCAAGAAAGAGTTGAAAATATGAAGGAGAAAACAAAGAGCATAAGTTAATGAGACAAATCCTATCTATACATGTAAAAGTGCTGAAAAATAATAGCAGTAGAAAAAAATGCCCTGTTTTCATTTCTTTATTCTGTGTCACTCCTTTTTCCTTAAGGGTGGGTGGGATGAATGTATTGTTCCTCTAACAGTCATATGACATGGATCTAATAGACGTAACACTTCAAGGGAAGCTTCTTTCTCCACCAGCTGGAAATTTGTCTGAACTTCACACTTTAGAGCTGGGCAGATGAGAAGGAATATAGCAATGGGCTGGTTTAGTGCTGCTAACCTGTTCTGTGTCTTCTTGTACTGATCTTGTTCCTAACCTGTCTACTGTACTTGTGCTGAAACAGTTGTGCTGAAAACTGAGGCTTATGCAAGTATTAATTTAACAGATGAAAAGATGATACATTAAGCGCCTTTAATTTTGATCACTCTTTTCCTTGAGTACTGCTCCAAGTGGAATGTATACAAATAATTATTAATGAGCCATAATGCATTTATCCAGTAGACCACAATGACCAGATAATAACAAATTTTTGGCCTACAGTGGTAGTTATTTTTTGAGAAAGTTAATCTTCTTTCTCAGAATCACAATGTGCTGATCAGAACAATATCTCATTTGCCTCCCTCTGCAATGTTAGGTCAAAATGTTAGAAGAAAAGCTGTAATAATTTCCCTACTATTGACTCTTTTCCTCAAGTCCGAACCCTTCTAATTCAGATTTAAATACCAAATCAAACCACAGCATAACCAAACTCAACGTCTGGTCAAATACTTCTGTAATTGTATATTGTGATCACTATTTTCTGTGAAAAGTAAAATTTTTCTAGTGCCACTCTTACTGCCAACTTTTACTGAGGACAACACTAGAAATGCGATTCACATGGCTAATAATTGTAAATCCTTTTACTGTTCACATACAACTCCCAAAACACCTTTTCTGTCAGCAACTAAACTATTCTATAAAATATGAATGACAAAAGAGGAATTAATATTCTTTGTTCAAAATGTATGATTCAATCTTCTAAGTACCTATGCAGAACCATGTGAAATTCAGCAGGGAATTGTTACTTCAAGCGATGAATTATATCCCGCTCTGAATGGATTTTTTCTGCTATTTAGATCCTTGAATATGTAGCAATCTACTTGAAACACTGTGAAATTTATGCCTATTTTCCATCCCAATTTGCTACCTAGTGAAGTTCATTTAAAAAATTTGTCTCTGTATCCAGTGGTAACTGGATGGAGTCCATGATACCTGGGACTACAACTATAGTCAGAAGAACTTGGAATTTATAAGTAAACAGTTATTATCTATGTTCTTACTTGTTTATTCAACTCTCAATCCTTATGGATAAATTTATGTCAACTACCAGTTAAATTAAGCAGCAATTAGGTTTTCCCAATAATTTATAGACAAAGATAGGTTCCTCCAAGGGGAGGAACTGGTTATCTTAGCAGGCGTGAGTTGCTCTTTAGAGATGTTGGTCTTTGCTCAGAGTTGAAATTCTTTAAGACATGGATATAAAAAGGTAAGACACAAGCTTGAGACCAAAAGAATTTTTGAAGGAGATTAAAATTATTCAATTTTTGAATAATCAAAGTTATTAAAACTTTGCATCACTTCCACTAAGACCAAAGTGTATGCAGGGGCAGAGATAAGATGGCTAATGGCAGTGTCAGAATAGAAATGGAAATTACCACATCTGAGGAGGAAACAGAAGTCAGAGTTTAATGTGCTCTGATCAAGACATTTATTGATTGTCACTGCAGAATAATGAAAAAACTGGCACACCTTTAAATTTTGATGAGTAACTGATCTATCACATTTGGTGTATAAGCATACCTGTAAAATAATAAATATTGTACTTTAATTAATAGAAAGAAAAACATAACCCTGAGAAAGAGGAACCTATGTTTTAAAATCAAGAGCATAGAAACCTTTGGAATAAATTAGATAATATTAATTCTAGAAATAGAAATTAATGAAAAATCAAACCCATCTTTTAAAAGATAGATAATACCAAGATAACTTGATATCTTTATTTGATAGAATAATTTCTTCCTTGGATATGAGAGAAGTAGAAAATATAACTTATCTTTTTATGAAGTGTTGGAAGTGTTTAACTATAGAAAAATATTAAAGCATTGAAGATATAGAATTAATTTTAACAATTTGATGTTGATAAAAAGCTAAAAAGGGAACATATTAAGTCTGCTATCATTTATACTTTACATATTATTTTTATATGTTGGGATTGTGCTAAATTCTTTGCTTGCAGAAATAAACCCATTTCTGACTTGAAGGTCTTCAGTATAAATTGTTTCAGGATAGTATTAGGAGAATCAGGAAGAACTGCTTAGGTATGGTCAGTTAGAGATGATAATCATAAAACTTCAGACAAAATGCATTAGAAAGTGCAGTGCAAATGTCATTTTAATTCTGTTAAACCATTTACGTTACAGGCATATCTTTGCTCCTTACCAAATTCTTGGCTCAGGCGTAGTCCTATAATCCTCAGGCCCCATTCGTAACCATGGTAAACAGGCATAGCTGCTCTGAAATCACTAAACATGCTCAGGTTTACAGGAGCTGAAGCCTGTCAACCTGACAATTCTGTTCCCTCATGGATAGTTACGGTTCATATGCACAATACCCTTCAAATATTAACAAGCTCCTGGCCTCTTAGAATGGACCCAGTTAGAAATACTTTGAAATTATGATGGTCTTGTTCTGCAGAAGAGTTGCATAACTGATTTCATGACTGATCCAAGTGTTATTGAAATCAAAGATAACCATGAGAATTACAATAATTTTTCTTTCATGTACACCAAACTAGAGTTTTTCTTAGAGCTCACTAACTTGTCATCATGTAGGGACTTTCCTCCATTACCATGGACCAGCTTTCCTTCATTTCCCCGTCAATGCATCTTATTTTTAGGGATGAAACCATTTGTTGTATATGTGTACACATATGGTTATGTGTACATGTATGTGTACACATACATACATGTGCACAAAAAAATTAAGAGTTAGGAATCAGATTTCATTGTAATGGGTATGTTAAAAAACGTTATAAATAATGCCTGTAATGGTAAAATAAAGCTTTTCTAGACTGGTACTAATTAGCAATACATTTCATGCAAATTTTTTGTTCTCACTTTTAACCATTATCATTACATACTCAAAGCCATCACTACCCAGCAAACACATTCAACATTAGCTGTGAGTACTCAACTGCATGGAGTTGACCTGTGTAATAAGCAGTGATGGCAACAATACTTCATGTCCTCAGTCACCACAGTGTAGATGACCAGGCCAAGAGCTCTTTAATAAAAAGAGATGAAGTAAACATCTCCTCTCTCTTAGCCATCTCCAAGTTCAAGATCTTGTTATTTTACAAGGTGGTTGATTTTCAAGTGAATTCCCAGTCCTTGGCTCCCTGAGCTACACACTGCCTGAACCTGGGAAAAAATGATTTTCCAGTCTGCAGCACGTGTCTCATGCTGCTGCTCGGCTGCTGCTCCCTTGCCTAAAGGAGAAGCAGTCTTCACAGGTGCTTTTTTCTAGGATGAGTAATGGCCCATCAGTGCATTGCTAGTAAAGCTGTTGGGTGCACCACTGCTTTTACAGGTATGCTGACATGCTATTTCATGCAGGTTCATGTTATTTTCTTCTTTCAGTACTTGACTTGTCAGAATAACAAGCAAAAGTATAAAGTATCTTAAAAGAACAATTTTAAAACACCATGAGGCTGAAAGCTTTTTATTACATAAAATGATATGAAGTCTGAATATTTTTATTTTTATCAGAACCTTTTATAAAGTAGTGATTTTGCAACTTTGGCCATGCTACAGCACTCCCTCATGCAGTGGGGATGGAATTTGTTTATCCAGTTCTAAATCAAATGTGGTAAAACTGTTTCGTGGAACAGGAAATTGACTATGAATCTGCCTTTACACAAAATATTTTTCTTTTCCATTTTCATTATCATGGGCCATGTTTTATGAATACTGCTTTGTGACACAAATGTATGAAGGAATAGGTTCTCCGATCTATTGAAAGGATAGAAATTTTACAGAATTGCTTCTGTAAAACATGTATTTCTTAATTCTGGCCTTTGGATAAATAAAGCTGTCAAATAACTAGACTCTTTTACCTCTTTCCACAGAGGAATTGACTAATGATTAAGTATTTTTCTTCTTTCATTTTATTCATAGCTTCTAGTTATGTAGCTATTTCACTCAACCCTGATAGACTTCAAACACTTTACTGCTGATTTAGCCATACACATATCTAATTGTATCAAAAGGTTGTGAAGTCCCAGTTGTTTTAAGTCTCTTACTGAAATGTGTGACTATAATATTGTGGAGAAATGTCTATTTTTCATTAGTTAATACATTTTATGGATGAGTAACAGATTGTCATTCAAATTGATTGTTTCACTTAAAATGTTTAACTGCTGAGGTGGATTGCTTTTGTACACCATTACTCAAAGCAGAGACTATACTTTTTAGAAAGGTTTTAAAATGGAGTAATTAGATTTTATTGAAGTATGGTCACTGCCTTACTAAAAGGAAGGCCAAAGTCTGCTGACCATATTTTAAAGTTATTCCATTTTTTTTTCAATGAATATTCATAGAAATCAGTGTAACATGAATGTTTTCCTTCTCACAAGGTAGACCAGGTACAGGAAAGACTATGGGGTTCTGAAGGATTATTATTATTATTATTATTATTATTATTATTATTATTACATGATAATATTATTAATTAAAAATATATGTTAGTTTTATGTAAAGAGAAAGATTGCCTCATGAAAAGCTCATATAAAAACTGATTTTTTTTTATTAGATACTAGGTACATTAATAGATACTATCCATTACAGGAAGCTTTTGCAAATTAAAAATTGTATTTGATTTCGCTTTTGTCTACCTAGAACCTGTCCCTCAGAGGCAAAGTAATGAGGCATTCTGTTGCTCCATCCCCTTGGGACAGAGGAAAAAGAAAACAGAGAGAGGAGTAGTGATGTCAAAATCAACAATAGTGGTAGTGATTTTTCTTGAGAATTGAGTCTTGAAATACAAGTACAGAGAAATCCATACAGACCAAAACCACCAATAGGAGAGAAGCTGATGAGCTGGTGATGATGGAGAGTTAGACCATGGAAACTTTTTCCTTTCCATATATTTCCTTCCCGCTACCCCCGCCATTTTTCTGAAGATTGTATATTTAGAAATGTTTCAGTTTGTTTAGATTAAAATAGTTTTTTTATATGTTTGAACCCTGGGACTTAGTAGTTGAACAGAAACCCTAGATAATATAATACTGCAATAAATAGCATTATAATGGTATAGGTAAAAGCTTTTATATTCAGTATAATATGCATTTTGAAAAGTAGAATTTTCACCTGAAGCAAATACTACAATGTCTAATAAATGGATTGCTGTCATGGCATCCTGATACATAGCACCCTAGCTAAAGAGACAGACTCCCCATCCAATCAGTAGAGAAAATGGGTGCCTCTGAAAAAAAAAAAAATTAGAGAGTCTCAGTGATAGGTACACCCACATAATGATAGAATACTTTAATAGACTGCACAGAACCTAGCAAACAACAAAGCATTAGATATTGAGTGTCTTAGAATTAGCATATATGAGTGTGGAGTAAAATATTCTTCCATCAGAATTTACTCATGACCTTGCTTTGCAGAACAGATGCCTAGTAGTTTGCAATGATTTTCTATGGGCCATTACATCAGCATAGAAAATCCAGAGCCTTGACTATATATCTACTCCCATGTCAAGGAAGGATGGAGGACAGTTAGTGCCACTACTTCATTAATGAATACAGACAACACAAGGACAGAAGGAATCAACTTTTACTCTAGTGGAAGAACAATATGACTTTTTCTTGGAAATTGGGCAACATAATTGAAGAAACCTGATGAAAAGATTTTTTTACAAAATAAAATAGTAAGAATTAGCATTTGACTTGATAATATCTTTCTTTTGATCCTGTGCTGTCATCTGTTGTAACTCCAGCATGACCAATGTATTTCCATGCCTTCTGAAAATTGCCCTAAGTACATTTCTCTAAATTGTGCTAAAACATTTCTGCAGTGGTGTTTCAGAAGATGGATACCACGTACTGAGTTGCTAAACCCTTCATGGGATGATCAATGGTTTCCTTGGCTCCTTTGATATAGAAGGAAAGAGAAGAGGAAGGAAAAAAAAGAAAGAACCCCCCACGCACAGTGCATTTTGACTGTCTCTTTGACTCTCATTGCAGAGGGGCAGGGATCTAGAGCAGAACCGTTATGCTGATTTGTCTTGGCTGGAAAATCCTCTAGGGAGGATGCAGATCAGACAGGTACAAAAGCTGCAAAATCAGGATGTGAACCACATTTAACACTGGCAGCACACAGTGACAAGATGCTAAAAAAGTGGTTTTATGTATGGTGTATCCAGATTCTTAACAATGAAATAATATTGAGAGGTCATTCAGTGTCACTATTTCATGCAGGGATAATGCTCAGCTTTCTGAATATGCACCTTTTAAATTTATTTTGAAGCCACTGATTCTACCTCTTTATTTACTTACTTTTAGGCATTTCTTAGCAATTTGCTCTGTAGCATCTGCCCTGTAGAAGGGCATCGTGATTTATCTACAGCTCTGAATATATTACTTGTTAACCTTTACAAACACCTAGTGTGACTCATTCCATCTTATCACAGCAGACGTCAGTGGGAGTAAGCATCACTCAACAGGACAACCAGTTTGTACGAGATATAGGCGCGTGTACTAAATGTACCCAGATAAAAGAGTCAGTTAATTTTTAAACTGTTAAAAAGGAATATGAATACAACAGTGCAGTCTACCCTGGGATATGAGCCGTATGCATTGGTAGTCATAATAAGGGGATCAGGAACCTTACAAGAGATAGCCTAAATAATGAACAAGAGAAATTCATTGTAATTATCACCTCTATGTATTAAAAAAAAAAAAAAAAAAAAAAAAAAAAGGCAGATAGCTTTAGCTATTTATGAGTCTTTCCCTTTTCCCAGGACCTCCAGTGTTAAACCAGACACTGTAGACCTCCTGAGCAGTACCTTGTTTACTGTATTTCTCTGGCTAATGCTAAGTTCTACAGACTTGGAAAGCACTGCACTGAAACAGTTTAACTTTCAATGGTTTGTCCAGGCTGCAATTTCTAAACTTTTTGTGCTCATACAGTCAAAATTTTCTAAGATGTGTACTTAAGTGTGTGTACTGTCCTTTAGATTGATTTATATTGTTAGATTCACACAGGTCTTCAGACAACCAGTAATGCTCTCACAAAATCAAATTTCTGGCCATTTATATTAAAATGTCAAAATAACAAATAAAAGTATATATTCCACCTAATCTGAAGAACAAATTTAAACACATGCCAGCAAGCAAAGTTAGGAAGACTATTGTCTCTCTCAAGTCAAGATTATTCTTATTATTCTATTATTATTATGAGGACAATTGTCTCCATATTTCACTTCCAAAAAGAGACTTGGTGAAGGTTTCCCAGGAGTTTTCGTTCTGAGATGGATGGAATTGTAAGAATGGTCCAAAGCAAGCTGATAAACATCATGACCAGATATGGTTGTGGGATCATCATAGAATCTGAATGACTTGGGTTGGAAGGGACTTTGAAGATCATGTAGTTCCAACCCTCTGCCATGTACAGGGACACCTTCCACTAGACCAAGTTGCTCAAAGCCCCATTGTCTTGGGTTATGTAACCAAAAAAATGTATATTCTATTTCATCTTTTGAAACCAGTGGGGGAGATGTTTTACTTTATCTCTTGTAACTCCAGGGGGGAGGAGGGTGGACGCCTTCTGACAATAGGCCAGCTGTTAAAACCAGGTGGGGCAGTGTTTCTTATCTCTTTCATCAGCTGCCCACCCTCCGGGGGATACCTTCTGTTAATGGGCCATTAAGGCTCACCAATGACATGACACATTACAGCATCCTGTCCTCCCAGTGGGGAGGAGCCAACCATTGCTACCAAGATAAAAACTGAGACCCAGGAACACCAGGTAACCTGTTTTTCCAGTGGATTCCCAGAGGAGGACTGGACCCATCTCACCATCACTGGACCCTTTCTATTGGATCATCTCTACTCCAACAGAACCACATCTGTTTCACCAGGAGGATTTATCTGGACTGCTTCTACATCCTGAAGAGGGTGTCAGGTCATATTTCTGACTCTGTCAGGGTTTCTAGGAGTTTTGTTTGTTTTTATACTAGTACATTTGTATTTTTAATATTCCTAGTAATGAACTGTTATTCCATTTCCCAAAACTTTGCCTGAAAGCCTTTAACTGCAAAGTTATAATAATTTGGAGGGAGGGGAGGTCACATTCTCCATTCCAAAGGAAACTCCTTGTTTTCCTCCATTTTTCCCTGGCAGACACGTCTTCTCAAACCCAGACAGCCATCCAAACTGGCCTTGAACACTTCCAGGGATGGGGCTTCATGGCTTTGCTGAACCACCAGTTCCAGTGCCTCACCATCCTCAAAGGAGAAAGTTTCTTTTTAATATCTTATCTAAGACTGCTCTTTTTCACTTTGAAGCTTGGTGTTGTCTGCATGTTTGCTGAGGGTGTGCTTGACCCTCTCATCTATGTCTAATCATATTATTATGTGTTCTAATATTAGTGAAGATATTAAATAACATTGGTTCCAATATGGATTCCCTGAGAGACAACACTTGTTACCAATGTCCATTGGGACTCTGAACCATGAACAACTATCCTCTGGATGTATCCAGTGAATTCCTCATCCACCTAACAGTCTCCCCATCAAATCCTTCTGTCTCCAATTTGGAGAGAATTTGTGGTGGGGACCCACATCAAAGGCAGATAAATGACATCTGTAGCCCTTCCCTTGTCCACTGATGCAATCACTCCATCATAGAAGGCCACTGGGTTGGTCAGGCAGGACTTGTCCTCGGTGAAGCCATGCTGGCTGTCCCAAATCAGCTCCCTGTCCTCCATGTGCCTAAGCACAGCTTCTAGGAGGAAGCCATGATCTCCCCAGGCATAGGTTTTTGATGGTTTTTTAAAATATATAGGTTTTAACCTGGACACACTAACTGGAAATATTAAATTTGCAATGTACTCAGCATCCACTGTCTTAAAATAAGGTCTTTAAAGCCATACAGAAAGAATTTTTTGTTGGAATTATGACAAATGCCATGTGTTTGAATAAGATTATTCCTATATCCTACAGTATTTCACCTTAGTAAAGTCTAGTAAATTTGCTATTAGAAAGACTTCCTCCACAACCAACAAGTACAAGAGATTAGGAAGTGTTTAAACAACTATCTAGGTGGCTGAATTAGGGGGCCTAAGAAAGACAATAAGTTACCAAGATTTTAGATTTCTAGGCAAATTTTGAATGCCTTAGAGACTCTTTAAACAAGTTGTAGGTACCTAAAATAGCAGCCAAAGTTAAATGCCTCAGAAAAGGCTAGGTGAATCTTTTCTTGGTTTATTAATGCTAGACTGTGCACATTTGACTATGTACAATTGTTCAGCAAAAAAATTAAAAATCTATAAATTTATGATATCTCAATATTATATCTTACTATCTTGTAAGCCAGTTTGTTTGTGAAAATAAAATTCTACTCCCTTCTGCAAGGGTAGCCCTGGGCATGACATGTAAATCACTTACAATATTGCTCTCATGAAGCAAAGGCTTTCAGATTCAAAGAGACCTTTGCATTCCATAGCTAGCACGGCTTTTCAGCATTGAAAATTTTAGATAATGAAGTTGTCGTAGATTGGATTACCTTGGTAATGGTGTATCTGCTTCTGATAGAATGTCAGGTTGCAGCATTTACTTAAACTTACTTTGTGCTTTGTACTCTGACATGGTATGACTCACACAGCTTCCCTTGATATGTCTTAAACTGACACCTTGCCATAGATATGCAAATGCTCCCATTTTCTGAAAAGAGCAATTAATATACCCTTGATAAACCAGGAGTTCTACAGAAAAATACTGATATTTTTCCACATTGCCTGGATATAAATGATATGACTGAGGATTTGCTACCACACTTTAGCATTTCTTTAAATGTACAGAAGTACTTCTGCAACAACAATTAAGTGATGTTGTTGTGAAAACTATATTTTGTATAAGACCAGAAACATGCTGGTAAACACTAATGCTAATTGATCATAGAATTTACATTATTTTTGTAGATATAACACATAAAAATATAAAAATAATTCTATTATAAATTAAGCGTATTATATTTACTTTCCAATATCCATTTTTCTTTTTTGCTGTTGGTTTCTATTGTACATACAAGAATGTATAGGCTCAGTTTTTGTTTATCCTTACCAAGACCAAACCCATGTTATTAAATGTCTTCTATAACTTGTAAGCATCATTTATTGACATATTTTTTTCCTATGGTTGTCCAAACGCCTAATTTTAAAATCTCTTTGGACTTCGTGTCCTTCTTTGCAACTTTCTAAAGATTTACATTTCTTTTAGAGAATGTTCCAGATGAACAATATGAAACCTGGAGGTAAACATTGTCAGTCAAAGGGATTTGGAGGCAGAAAATATTTCCACTGGAAATGTTTTTACATAATTTAAACTGCAGTTGAAAACATGTTTGTGGTTTATCCCTAGCAGGGTGAAGTTGATAATCCTATTTAAGTTTATAAATTATGAATGTTGTGTTTATTACTACAGATGTAGGAAACCAACTGCTATAAGTTGTTGGGCCTAAATTTTACCTGGCTGGTCCTCCTTGGAATCATCAGAATGGGATCCAAAATATATGTCTCTCCACTAAAGAAAGTCTCTTAAGGCTTATTTGCTCACATTTTTCACTTTTGAGTGAAAATGAGTAAGTGCTGTCTGAGGCACATGAGGGCACCTTAGGCATTGAGGTGTCACTGCAGACAGGACACCTGTGTCCAGTCTGTGCTCTGCTGCAGCAGCAGCAGGGACCAGGTGGGAAACCCACCCTGCTAGGGAAGGTGGGCTGCCCGAGGCTGGCAGGGTCACAGCCTGGTGAGCCAGTACAGGTCTGTGGGTGAGTTCAGTCCTTAAACCAGGGTACACATGCAACTGTCAGTGACTATCCAGGAACACAATAAGAGATGGTAAATTTAAGGGAAGTATTTCAAAATCTGCTTTCCCTATAAGCTCTGTCAAATGCAGCACAGGGGCAGTATCAAGGCTTATGTATGCTTGTGTTTACCAAGTCTTGATTATTTGATTTTTGTGTTCCTCTTGCATTGTCTTCTTCTCTTTCTGCATTTCTTTTACTATTTAAAGAGACCATGAGTGTCTACAGGAATGATTGTGAGTTTAATTTCAGTGACTGAGGGAAGATGGGAGAGGTGGGACAGATGATTGAGATGGTCCAATAAGTGTCTGAGATTCATCCTCAGTGCTCTTCGGACCCACAGCTCTGTAGTTTATATCACAGCTCTTTTTACATCAGAGAAATCCCAGTACTTGCAGGTCAGCTCTGCATGGAAAAAGAGTAATGGTATGAATCCACGTTCTAGTTTTGTAACTATATTGCTGCTGATTTATTTTCTCAAGTACAACTACTGAAGAGGAGATCCAGTGCTGCTTGAGGAGTGTTTCAAGTGTCTATGTGCTCTGACTTGTGTTACTTGTGCTCTGGATCTCTCATTCCATCAAGATTATCACAGCTGCTTAGTTTACACTTGAGATACATTTTTCTTCCTCATACGAGATCCTATTATGTGTAAATTTAAGAATCTTTAATTCACCCTCATAATAGGTGTGGCACATATTTATTACACAGCACTGTTAGCAATGGGCAAAGTATTCTTAACTGGGCAAATATTTTAAACCATCTGTCTCATATACATTGATATAATTTGGTTTACTAGTACAGTTATATTTTTATTAATAGAACAATTTCTGCACAAATACTGATTTTTATATTATGATCCACTTGCTAAAACCTTTACTTGGTAGACAAACACTTCTCTTACTGAAGAGCAACAAACATATATTTCATGACCAAAATACCGTGTCCTAACTACTGTCTTTCTGAAGCATATAATGTGGAATGAACTCCATTTATTCCAACTGACTATGAAGCTATGTCAATATGACACAGGAAATGCATATATGTCTTGTCAGAGAACAAACAGGAAGAACCAAAGAGAAAAATCTGTAGACTATCAGTTAAATCACGCCAGTTTTGGACAGGAAGGACAATATTACTGGATATTTGAAGGTCATCTTCTGTGGTTGGATAGTTCTGTACTCCAAGAAATACTTCAGGACTGAGAGAGAAATAGAAATGTTGAACCTGACACTAGTACAATAGTAGAGTGAGACTTCCTATGTCTTGTGCTCTGAGTAACTTAAAGGCAAATTTTGCTGTGTAATGAAAATACCTCTCAGACCAGAGATTTATATAGTCAATCAAGTAATCTAACTACTAGGTGAGAGAGGACAGATGTCCCAATGGAGAAACAGAAAGCATGGAGTCATCCTGTCACTGAAAAATGCTCTTGCAAAGGTAAAAGTATGTGAGGCTACTGAAGCCCAGTTGTACATGGTGGTGGTTTGCTCTCTTTGCACGTGGTGTTAATGTAAAATACAGGCATTACTATCTGAGTTGTTCAGTGGAAGAAAACCCAGTTGAGGTGTTTTATGGTTGATTTGTGTTACATTTTCAGTGTGGGTTTTGTTTTGGTGTGGTTTTTCTGTGAAATATGATTTTGTGGCCATTGAATAGGAGACTGGAATTTGTTTTCTGTAACTAAGTAAGGTAAAAGAGAAGAGTGCTTACAAAATCCATTATCTGGAAAAGGGATTAGGTCTTTGGGTTTAGGCAATATGACATCTCTAAAGTAAGACAGAAAACTATGACTGAATATTTGCAGTGGACTTTATCAAGATCTTAATTTTCTTTTCTCTTTTAAAGAATAAGCCTCGTAGAAAATCTCTGCTCCATGGATCAGTTTAGGTATAATGTGTCAGAGTTACTATTTTAACTCTTATTGTGTTACTTCTCACTGTGACTGTATATAAATCTCTGTTTCTTGGCAGGACTACATAAATTGATATGTTACTTCTCATATATCCCAAATTTTATAAAATCCACTATGTTATGAAAAAGTAAAACTTCTGAATTTTCTTCACTTCAGTATTTATAAATGATAGAAATGATGACTCAAAATTAAGGTATTTTGTTTATACAAAGTCTATTTTGCTTTATGTCAAAATTTCTAGATAAACCTTTTCTTTATGCAAATTTTCAGCTGCTGATGTTGAGCATAATCCCACTTTTACTAAGGTTAATATGATTTTGTATTAAGCCCAGATAGATCATGCTAGTATTAAAGATTCTTTGAAAATTAATTCATTGTCCTCATGGTACTGGCATCATTCTGAATTTTCAGCTGTTACAATGTTTACATGTCACTGGAGAAGGATTGTATGTGTTACCAGAGGGAATGTGTAAAAAGCACTCCTTGAATGGAGGATGCATGCAAGAGATGCTGAAGTGTCTTGGTGCTCTCAGCACAGCCCCTGCTGCTAACTCTGCTTTGAGTTACAGCTCCTCTGAGGTGAGGATGCTCTCCTTTTGCAGAGGAAGGAATGAGGGCAGTTAGCCTCTATTTTCACCTCTACTCTAGGTGTCCCAGGCAGCTCAGACATCGGAGCAGGTAGGAAGGGAAACAATCTCTACCAGGTAAATGCCCAGATCCCATTATTCTCTAACCTGGAACAAGGCAAAAATAAGGTTTACCTTGTTATTCCTTGAACTGAAGTTCAGTTCCTTGTCAGGTAAAATTCAGACAACAGATATTCCCTAACCCTTTATCAAGGCAATTTATTACTTTGAAGTCTTTCGGAGAGTGCAATGGTTCAGAATTTTCTGCAGAGAATAAGTATGTTTGTATCATTAAGGGCTCCTAACCCTCCGTCTCCCAGATTTTGAAGAAAATAGCCAAGAGCAGCAAAGTGATGGACAGAGATAATATTCCAGAGGTCCAAAAGCTGCCTTCAGAAACTGGAACTAAATAGACAAACAAATAAATAAAATGATAGAGGTAAAGTATTCTCTTTAGTAAGAGCAGAGGGGCAAGATAGCCAATAAAGGAAAAATGGTTTGAAGCCCTACTTGCACAAGGAATTATTTTGAAACAGGAAATCAGTGTTTGATCTTCAGTGATGCTTCTGCTGGCCTCAGTAAAATATCTGCTAATAGAGAAACAGGTAATCATAAAAGATGGACTTCAATCTTAATTAAAGGGTCAGAACACTGAGGGTTGAATTAGCATTAAAAATAGATCTGAAAAGATAATTTTATTAAAGAAAAATCTCAATTTTAAAAATAAGAAACTCTAACTGAAGTTTCAAGTAGGAAAAATTGTTCTTAGACTTAGAAAAAGCCATTAGAAATTGAACAATCTAAAAAAAAATTGCAAATGCACAACACTAATTATCTTTCAGATCTAAGAAACTCTTAAGATATATTAAAAAAGAGTAAAGATCCAAATGGATTCATTGCTATAAAATGAAAGCTAAAATATTCCGACAGGAAAAATAAATAGACATCCTGATTATGAGTCATTCAAAAGTATTTGGAAATATATTTTCTCCAAGTGCATTTACAGCTGAGGCCAAAAGCTTAGAGTGCTTCCAGAGCAAAACCGCCAAAGCTTAAAGTAGCAGACCCAGCTGTTTTAAGTATCTGCAATGCAAAATGATATCTGCATCCAAGACCTGCACCCAGCTTTGAATAGACTTAAGGTCTGGTAAAACATCCACAGATAACTGGCAGAATGACTAGTGTTCTTTAACCTGAGCTTAACCAAACTTCACATTGAAGGAGCAATATAGCTCTTTTTCCCCCTGTTGGCTTTGAAAATAGAAGTATGCTTGGGATCGCTGATGCTTTATTGAGGCAAGTAACTTCCAAATAACAATCAATTAATTGATCATGACCAATCTACTACTAGAGATAGTAGTTCACAAAGGAGCCTGTTTCTAAGCTGGTAAACACTAAACATATTGTAATTTTAATGAAGTTGCAATGCCTTGTCTGTTCCTGGAAAGTTTGTTAGGCCTACTGAGTTTTTAATGACAGAGCCTGGATCAGTGAAAGGCAATGCAAGAGATCACAGAAGAAGTCTTTTGTAAATAGTAGATTCAATGAGAAAGACAGATACCTTCCTTCAGCCATCGAATAACTAAAGTCGAATAAAGCCTTTAACTGTGTACAGAAGGAATCTCTGAAAATAGTTTCTTGAAATTTCACTGCTAGTTTGAAAACTACTGGAAATATTTACTGGGATCTTAGGGCCACAGTAAAATCGCAGTGGAATCCCCCTCCATTCAGACCTCTAAAAATATGTTCTTTCCCATAACTTATGTTAGAATAACCGGCACAAGAATTCTAAAATAAAAGGGATATAATGAGTTAGCTTAATTAGGATACAATAAAAACAGCAAAGAATCAATATTGTTTCTTTCATGGAAGAGGGCACAATTGTTGTATAGTCAACGTTCCACGTGAATCTTCATTTAATTTAAAGCGTGCTTTTCCTTCTTTCTTTCAAATTCGCACCTAAATCCTCTAAATGCTTCTGGGTACAAAACTTTACTGGAGTTGATATTCTAAAATGTTTTGGTGGGGTTTTTTTTGTTGTTGTTTGTTTTGTTTTTTGTTTTGTTTTTGTGGGTTTTGTTTTTGTTTTGTTTTTGTGGGGGTTTAGGGGTGTTTGTTTTGTTTTGATTTTTTTTTTTTTTTGTTTTGGTTTTGGTTTTGTTTTGGTTTTGTTTTGGTTTTTTACTTTAAGCTCCCAAGTACAGAATCTGCTGCTTATGGATCTTTCTAAGGAAAGTAATATAGCCCAATAGGAATGGAATTGAACACATTTTATTCCACTATGGTAATGCACCATACAAATGAACCAGAAGGCATATTGCTGGCTAAACTCCTTTTATTGGCTATAGAAGACAACCAAAGGACATACGCTGCTTTCCTAAAATTTGACAATATGAATAATAAAAGATTGTCCAGTGAGTTCTTCCACTATATATGAGATCATTTTGCTTCAGAAAGTAGAACAATTAGCTGAAATGAAAGGCAGACCAGATTAGACTATAATTTGAAGATAGTTTGCCTGGAAGTGATTTAGAAGAAATACATTAGCAAATACTACAGATTAATAAAATAAAAAAGTTTCACAAACTTGAAAACTTCCAAAAGTGTGTTGACATGGAAGAAGGATAATGAGAGTCTAAATGGTACATTAGGACTTCTTAATGATCCGTAAATAAGGAGAAAGCGAAGATTAGTATGAAAGAGTAATACAGCTAGGGGTGAGAGGGGAAGACTAAAAAGACTTACAAAAGCCAAAGACATAAAAAGCAATGAAAGGGAAAATGCGCAATACAACGGTAAAATAAAAAGGGAGGAGTAACTAGGCAGATGGTCTTAAGGCAGAAAAGAACTGTGTGTTTCAATGGACTGCAAACTTACTGTAAATTAGAAGCATTATTTATGATTAGCACAAATAAATGGGGAATAATTCCTTTATAGAGGAAAATGCTGCAGTGCATTACAAAAGTGCATAATGACATTATTGCAGCTGTGATAATCTAAACTACATTCACGGGGCTAATAAAACATCTTACCTTTCCCTACAACTTCTGCTTCATTAAGCGGAATAATGCTTGTAAGACACAGAAGGTAATTATGATGCTTTGTTTGGCATGGAAGACATCTGGCATACTGCCTTTAGGATTGGGCAGTGGACTTAGAAAAAAAAAAGACTAATAGGAGACACTTTAGAGGACAGGAATATAAATTATTAGGGATGTGAAATAAAGACATCAGGGGAAAGAAGAAACTGAGACAGCAGTAACATTTGGTTTGAAATCTTAAATGAAATGTAAGGCTTAAATGTAAACCTTAAAGGAAATGACAGACTGATTAAATATACTTTTTGATTATTAATGGTAGAACAAGAAATAATATACTTCTGTTGAAAAAAAATCAATTATTATTTTGTTTAGTATTAGCATGAATTTATCATGCATCTAGATGACTACCTAGGGAGGTTGTAGGGTCTCAATGCTAAGAGACAAGAACAAGAAATGAGATAGTTAATCTTCAAATCAAGTGGAGAAGTCACACATCACAAAAAACACCAGCATTTTCCTTGGAGCATGACTATTCATTAGGCATCCTGTGGGTCTGTCATGTGTCTCTGTCATCACAGCCCAGTTCCAGGAAGTTACTGTGATTCCCATAGCACACAGCCAGCTGACTTGGCATTTGCATCAACCATTCACAGCTTCTAGTATCTGTGCAGTTTTGGTGTGTAAACTGTGACTATCAGATGCCCACCCAACTGGTTGCTCATCCCCCTCCTCAAAAAGGACAGGAGGAGAAAATGTGATGGAAAAAAGTTTTTTTTATCAATCTAAGGGCAGAGAGATTACTTACCAGTTACTGTCATGGGAAAAGCACACTTGACTTGGGTAAAATTAATTTCATTTATTGCCTATTTAAATATATATAGCAATGATGATATAAAATATGAACAGGCATAAATCTCAAAACCTGCTTCTCATTCCACTCTTCCCAGGCTCATTTTTGGCTTGACCCTCCATCACGCAGCACTGAAATATTTGCATTGTGGGTTGTGGTAGGTTTGTAACAGCTCCTATCCATCCCTTCTTCCTCTTCTTATCATCCCTTCTTCCTTTCCACTGCTCCAGCATGAGCTCTCCACCCCTGCCACTGCCAGCACTTTGACACCTAAGCCCGAAATAGCAGACAAGACAGTCCTAAACCATTATAATTGCCAGTTTTTTAGTATCTTAAGAGCAGGGTAGCTACAGGTCACCAGTAATGTGTGTCAACCTGCAATAATAAAGGCAAGATTACATTGTCGTCCCTTCTGGAGAGAAACAGGAGTTGATTGATTTAGGGTGTGAGATAGGAACTCCAAAATACAACTGTACAGGTACATCTATGTAAGTTTCTGTGTCTCTAGAAATTTAATACACCACTACAATCTTCCTTTTTGTGAGTCTGTTAATTACACCTGTTCTCATTGCATATCTGTTCAGTTCTTCAGGGGATCTTCAGCAAATGTGTGTCTTCCAGCAGAAAATCAGATAAAATCAGATAATCAGAAAAAAAAAATTATTGAGCTATTTTAGACAATCACAGATAATTACAACAAGGGTTGTTTTCTGTAGAACAGGTAATTTTAGAAATTTAAGACGTCTCAAATATCTAGGGAGACAAATTTTGGCTATTTTGCCAGGACAGTTCAGTTGCTGATTGTGATATTCTGTGCCAGGTCTTCAAGATAAGAGGATGGTTTTCTGAAATCTTAGGTATCATAGATGATTTAGTAATTCCAATAGAATTATTATTGTTTATATTTTCCCTTCATATATTCAAGTAAATATGATCCTCAAGTACATCATCCTTAGATATGTGCCCATGAATTATGAATAATTCTACTTTTTGCTGACTTCCCATAAAATTATGTGAAGATTAGTTTTTCCCTGCCATATTCATGTGTGTATACCAAGCAACACATTTGTAGATGTATTTATATGTGTTTTATATGTATGAAGTATTTAATTCCTGGAAAGAACAGAGAAATTAAAAAACTAAACTTAAACCCAAATTTTCAGTTAGGCTCATTTATTGTTTTTATAAATAGACACAGTCTTTAAAAAAGAAAATTTCTTAATTGGTTATTTAGGACATATAGAATAGGATTATATGATGGTTTTACCTTACCTTCCTCTATGTTCTTTCCTCTTTTTTTTGGCAAGAGCCGTTATTCAAACAAAAATTGTATCTCTTTTATCTATAGTGCTTAGGGTACTCCGTAAACTTACACACAGACTTTATGACGTGAAAATTTCAGCTATTTTAAAACCTATTCTCGTAAAACACTTTTTGTATACAGGCACTATAGAGAAAAGTAGCACTTTTGATCACAACACTCAGCTAGTAATTCTTACACTCTATTACACTGCAGATGATTTAAGGTGAAGGGCTGAACTCTGTTGCAATGAGTCACTTAGCAGGTTAAGCAAACAAAACTCTAGAGTAAACATCTTCACACTTCAGGAAGAACAAAAGCTTTTTTTTCTTTTTTTTTGTATCAGTTATCAATTTCTCATTCTAAATGCTTACCTGAAAAAAACCACTTTACTTCATTAGTCAGTTGCGTTCCTATGGAGCCCTCCCTGTATTGTTATTGCTTGATTTCCTAAGTCCTTTGCTGAAGAGGCATGAGCAGGGGAAGTTGCTAGGGAAGGAGTGAGAACAGCCTCTATATTTAGCATCACAATCTCTCAATGCCATTGTAAACAACAGCAGATTTCAGTGGCCATCATAATGGGCATTTTTAAATCCACATTTGTCCCATACTCTCTGTGCTCTCCCTTCTCAGATAGGTCTCTTGAGTGTGGCAGAATCAGGAACATTGCAGTGGTGGTGAGCACATCTTCCACAACTGATCCAGCTTCTCAGCACAGGTTTGGAAAACACAATATTTCTCATTGATATGGCAGAGATAGGGGGCTTGAAGCAGTCCCTGTTACAGAATAGCTGCTTACTTTCATATATACTTTGCAATTTTCACCCTTCAATCTGCATTGCACCTATATGAACAACTTAAACTCTGGAAATTATTTTTAAAGATGAATCATGGGGCTAAAAAACAGTTATTGATAGTCCTCCTGTAGTCTGATATTCTTCCTACATGTAGTTGTAGAGAGCGAACAGTCAGTTACACATCAGATGGAAGTGTGGGAATGGAAAATGTTTGCAAAACTCAACATTTTTAACTAAACCTCAGAACTTTCTAAGATTTTTTAACTATTTCCTTGTCTGTAATACAACTATACATTTTTAATCTAAATTTTTAATATAGTACATGAATGCAGAATTATGACCCTATTAGACAAGAATGCAAACACTTCTCTCAAGGTCAGGGGAAATGGGATGAGATTAATACTGATGAAATATTACTTAATATTTTTATAAACCCTTGGACAGTTTTTAGTAAAGGAACAACTATTTCAAAGTACTTTGTGATGCCTTCTTGGATAAGAGTGTATTGGATATATAAATTATATTAACAAGTCATATTTTTTCTTTTTTCTTTTAAAATCTGCTTGATAGTTCAGACTGTCAGAAGAGTATGTACTATGAGCTAAGCTACACTTCCTTCATTAGGCAACTAATTCCATTAATTTCACTAGCACAGTTCCTGAAGTATAAAGCAAAGTAATGAAATCACAAAATTTGCACTAATTTATACTATATGCACTTCTTATTTTGGGAATCATTTTCTATTACTTCCAGGTGATGTTGCAAGCAGTAAATCCAGAATAAAATATACATCACTCAGGCTATCAAACCTGTCAGTCTTCCATCTTCATACCCTTTTTGTTTGCTGAGCCCTTTTCACTTTGATTTGGTAGCATACTTCATATTCCATTCCATTATGGATTTAATTTAATGGCAATACATTAGGAATGAAAAATACTGTCTCCTGAAATTTGTATTCAGGAAGTATTTTATTTTCATTGAGCATAAGGAATCAAATTTATGCAAATTTGAACCACTGCTAATGAAGGCTTAGGATCAATTGATCAAGTGGTGGTCACCAAGACCACTCTATCACTCTCCATCTTGGCTGGACAGGGGAGAGAAAATATAACAAAAGGCTCAATGGCCTGGCATAAGGACAGGGGAAGTTCCCTCACCAGTTACCGTCACAAGCAAAACAGGCTCGATTTGGGGAAGAAATTAATTAAAACAATTTATTGCAAATTTGCCCCCCTTTTTCTTGTTGGCCCCCTTTAAGTACTGAAAGGTCACCAGAGGGTCTCCCCTCCCCATTTTTATAGAATTTTCCTCACCTCTTGACAGAAAACTGTTAAGCTTTAACACTCCATATCAACACATGTTGCTATATTCAGCAAATTTATAACCTGTGACCTGCTGAACCAACTTTGTGAGCATATATGTGCATATATCTGCTTAACAGAGAGAATGGACATGGAGGGAAAACAATAAAACTAGCATCTCAAAAAGAAATAATGTTTCTTTACTGGAAAATTTAAAAATATTAGTTGAGTGCCAGGCTGGGCTTGTCTTTTGTCCTCTTTAAACTTAACATCTACTCTAATATTTCTTAAATAGCAATGGGAAGAAATTTAGGCTGTTATGAATTAATAAATATTTAAAAATTAAAGTATATTTATAGTGCACATTACTTATTTTGGTAGCACATCAGCAAATGAACACGCATTGTTTCAGTTTATACTCCTTTCTTTTATAGTTTGTCATGAGGAAAAGCAAACAAAACACAAGATATTCCAGCTCCTTCATCTTTTTAAGTTTATTTCATTTTGCTCAGAAGTTCCTTATAAATGTAAAGATCAAATCAATTCTGCAAGAATAATGTGGTAAGTACATGATTTACTTTTTATAAAATCAAAAAATCTGGAAACACTGAATATTTGAAAGCTTTTTACAAAAGGAAAAGCAAAAACTTCAACTTATTTTAAGAAACACTGAGTTAAATGTACTGTATAACATATGTTCGCTGATATTTTGGCTTCTTCAGAAACCAGAATGCCTGTAATATAATATTTTTTGTTAAAAGGGAAAAAAAAATTGAGGGATGAAAATTACTATCTAGAAAATCTGAACAGAAGGATTTTTGTTTGAGAGTTCATATTCTAGCTGAACTGAAAAGGAAGAAAAAGGGAATGAGCATGAAGAGAACCATATGGGAGACAGTCACTAAGCTATTGAGCAAAGAAATAGTTTGCTCCCTTTTAAGTTTCATCCATGCATGAATTTGTCACTCTTGTTTAAGAATTGCCTATTTTATTTACTGGAGATTCAGTCCCCTTCAGAAACTAGTACAACATGTGCCATGCTGAAAGGCAACATTTTAGGTCTCTGAAAATTCTTTTGCTCTGTTTTCCATAAAACTGTTCTTGGACCAAGCCAATCACCTAAGCAGCAGATTTAGGACCTGATTTGATTCCCATTATATGTCAACAAAATTTTGACACTTGAGAGTAGGACTAGGTCTGCAATCCTGGGGTAATTATGATTGAGAAGTCTTAAAAAACTAGCTTTCCACTGAGTATTACAGTCATCAGTTTTTGGAAGTCGCCATTTCATAACTAGCTCTTTCATTTCTCAAAATCCAGCCTTTAAGAAATACTTAATGTATAGGAAAGCTGCAATGAGCTTTTGTGTATAAAGCTGTTTCCATCATGTCTTGCTGAATTACAGACTGAAGCAGCAAGTGGATTCTAAAGCATCAAATGTATAATAGACTGAGGAGCCAAAACCCCGATGTTGCCATGAATTTTCCTGGTTTGCTGAGCGTTTATATTAAAGGAGAAATGTGCAGTTTCTCACGCTGGTGAATTGTAAACACAGGACCATGTTTTGTAAATATTGGCAATGTTATGAATTCCTTCTCCAAGACAAGGGGAGGTTGAATGACAGCCTCCTGGACCAATGTGACAGGAGAGGTGGCGATACCCTTCTCCAATCCATGGTCACCTTGACACAGGTATATAATGGCAAAATAAACTAAGCAGCTGGTCTTCTGCCCTGCATGCTCTGTTGCACCCAGATCTGTGTCCCCAGTCTGTTTTCTGGCTAGGCCTCCACGGTGATACCCCACAGTGTTTTGAACCTTATGTACTTATATACTATCTCAAAGCCTGTGCAAATAGGGCATGCATTTTTGTAATCATATATGTTATCTGCATATATTATTTATTAACATCTTAATAGAAAAATCCTTGAGCTCACATTGGAAAATGGCATTGCCTTTATCAACAAATATCTTGAAAATAATAGTGGTGTTGGAATCGGAGTTTTTTAGGAGCACAAAATGGTGTAAAATATATTACTAACAAAAGACTTTATGGTAAAATTGCAAAGAATATGCTCTGTCATATCTACTGTCATAGCACAGTAGATAACTTCTCCTTGAAATAAGCTGTTGGTGGAATCAGTTTCAGCAGAGATTTTTTGGTAGTGCTCAGGCTAAACCTAAGATTGGGCAGCTCTTTTAGGCATGGCTTATGCATCTCAAGTCATATTTATTATTCTATTCCCTGACATTACATTCTCTTGGTATTAAAGCACATCTTCACAAACCAAATGACTGTGGCTCCTTGGGATTTAGAAGTGCAATTACAGTGAGAACAAAGTAAACACTATTTCAATTACCATCATTAGTGAAATATGTGGGGGGTTTTGCCATGTTGTTGTAATTAGAATTTTATCTAAATTAGCTTTGTTTTCCTTGTTATCAGATGATTGTAAATCTACTGTGAAGACTGAGAAATTTCTGAACAAGTTTTCTTTTGATTCTAAACGATTCTCTACTAAGGTAAACAATATTTTACCCACTCAGTTGTTTGATGCACAAATGATTCAAAAAAACCCCCAAACCTTTCTCCCTGGAAACATACCTTTTTGAAGAAAGTAGGTGAGAGAGGCAATATCCCCTTCTTACTAAAACTTTGGAAAATAGTTGGGAAAATCATCATTGTAGTATATATGGTTTCTTTTTTGGGAGGAGCAAAAAATATCATGTGCTGCCTGCAGGACTGGGAACTATACTTTAATGTCATCCATCCTATCTCCACTATGACTATGAGTACTTAGCTTTTTTTGAGGGTGGACCAGGCATGAGATAGGGTGGAATGGAAGTTTGAGTAGCTCATGCCATCCCTGGATCATGGATGGGCAGACTCCAAGCTATTGAGGTAGTTCAGTGTTCCAGGATGGAAAAGGGTATTCTTATAAAGGTATTTCCTATAAAAGACTCTGAGAGAGTACCAGTGCCTCAGTCCTCCAAGTGGCATATACTAAAGTATTGCTTGAATTTCTGAAATAAGGGAATAAAGAGTTTAGTTATTAGTTTGATAGAGCTGTAGCAGCCATAAAGTTGCCATAACTACTCTGCCTTTATTCTGACATCACTGAATTCAGACCGTGGCCCTTTGCTCCTTACGTTGTTTCCTTTGTGTAATAAACTTTAAATTACTCCTTACAAATGGCTTTCTTTGTTTACTTGACATATTTAGTCAGTTCCAGAGATATTTTGCTAGCAAGTCTCTTGTCACCAAGAATTTATTTTATGTGCACAGCAAAGGAATTGATCAGACTGAACTAACTTTGTGTTAATGCTGCTTCCACTTGTACCTCTTTATATCTTCTGCTTTAATCAAAAATTAGTTAGAAATTGGTAGACACTAATTTTTTTTTTTACAAAATTGTTTTAGGATTTCAAGCTGCAGACATCCTTAGAGTCACTTTAGGTAAAATTTATATCTTTGTGCTTAGAGTTCTATCAGACATAAATGGAAGTCTTACTGTTATAAGCTGCAGTGGTAATATCATTGTGATGAAGATTGACAAAATGAGAAATTTTACTTTTTAAGTAGTTTAGACAGACAGGGGGGGAAAGAAGGAAAACAGGTAGATGTACCTATGTGGTACAGATTAAACTTTAAGGTCCAGAAATTAGAACTTTGAAATTATCACTGAGATGCTCTCTAGATCTAAACAATGCCAAACTGGATAGTTAGATGTAATATTCTGAGCACCAGGGTGTTTTCCTCTATCCTGTCCACAAAGCAGCCTTCCCATTGCTTAGCCTGTCCATGTGGCAGGGATTGGGACCCATGCCTCTGTCTGCCAGCTGGCTGTTCTAAAGAAATAAGAAATAAGAAATAAGAAGAAATAAGAAATAAGAAATCCCTGCTCTCTTTGTGTGGCTGAAAGATTATATAATTCATGCAAAGTGGAACACATTCAGTGGGCAAAATTAAAAGTATATTGATGGACTACATGACCTTTAAATGTCTTTTCCAACTCAAAGTATACTATGATTCTATGATCCAGTCAAATTTGCCACTGAATTCTGTGTATATATCTTGAATTAGTTTTATTTTAATTGGTCCATGTACCAGTTATAGCCTTCTCTAGTAGCAAAAAACTCATCATGAGAGTTACCTAAAACCAAATTATTCTCACTAGAAGTCTGTCAAATATATTTTACTCTGCTATATTTTTAGTAATTCATTCCTGGGTTATTTGGTTGAAAGTTAGAAATCATTTCTGCAAAGGCTTCATCTTGCGTATTTTTTTGTAGAGAATATTGAAACAGAATTATTTGATCCATGGAAATCAGAACAGGTAGAGGCAAAACTTGACAAGAAACACCCTTTCTCATTCATATTTTCTGCACCTTCACAATTTTATAATCAGGACATTCATTTTTATGTATTACGATTTCAAATGCCATAATCGAGTATGCTTAGCTCTTAGTTTGTAAGTAACTTTTTCTATGTTGTATATATATGTATGCATGCTTCAGGATTACTTTTAAAGTTATGCTAGTGTACAGAAACCCCTTAAAATCCTTGCAAATCTGTTAATCTTTTTTCAGCACTTTAGTAAGAGGTAGAAACAGACCCTAGAGTGAAAAGTTGCTGCCTGGAACCCAGTGTAACTGGACACTTTGCTTATGCAGCCCAACAATTGACTCTGTGCCAGTCCACTATGAATTTTGTAGATGAAACTATGAAATATACTAACAGGGCAAGTTTTATTTGATTTTCCATTATTGAACCCTTCTAGAAATGATAATTAGCTTCATCTCTGGAGGCAGAAGAGCTAAAATATGTTTGACTTAGTTGATGAGATAAACTCATTTTAAATATGGAAATGATATGCAGTGATATACATGAGGAAAAAATTCCCTAGTATGCTGGATTTTGTGTGTATGGCTGCCTCACACAGCTTTAATTTACAGTTACTCATTTCTACAGACAGCAGAAGCTTAGCCACCATTTATTTTATTTTATATATATACACAAAACCATTTTCATAATACTGAAGCGGCAGTTCTGAGATATGCAGCTCAACCCTTCCCATAGCCTAGGCCAGTCCCACTGACACTCAGATTTCTCATCATACTGTTTGATTTCAGAAGTCCTTGTCCAACAATAATAAACAGAGATTCTTCATGTGGTTAAGAGTTTGCCTAAATCCAAATGTCAGTGTCCTTTGAGATGCCATTGGGCACCTTCCTGGCTTCCAGCTGCTGCTCTCAAAGGACAGAGTCCTCCACAAGTCCTGTGTTTCATCTTGCAACCCCTCAACAGCAGCAACATGTATATTTGGGGGTGCTTTAATGACAGGAAACATCCATCTTCAGACAACTGAACCTTATTCCAAGGTGCAAGATGTGATCTAAGATAAACTACTGAGTATGTAACTACCTGTGTAGCATTGGGTAGTCACATTTTAGTTAACAAAGCTTTCATATAGGACAGTAAAGGCTGAGCCCATAGAGTGTGGACAGCAGTTTGGTTCACTGTGAAAAAGATCCTAATCTTAGTTCAAGATCCCAACCAGTTTAAGAGCAACTAATTTGCTGTTGAATCCAACAATTACATTTAGTAGATCTCCATTGTCTATGATGTAAACCTTTGACAGCTCATATGTCATTAGACACTTTAACATAGAAACCTAAATATAAGTGTTTTAATCTTGAACTGTATCATGCCCTAGATATTTACTCTTAGATGTTAACAGCTGAACTAGCCTTTTATTGTGACTGGAAATTTTAAATCCATTTCAGACTTCTGCTTTTGATTAGTTGAACTGCATGCCAGCAGTACCTATTTCTTTTCTTGTACTGTAAGGGACCCTGAGGTGACTAGTTCAGCCACTACTATCTGCTAGTTTCTGTAAGTGGTTCACCCAGTTTCTTTATGACTAGGATTGCTCACAATCTCAAATTTAATATCATTCTCAAATGCACTAGTATACTATAAAGTAAAATGTATTAATAACTCTGAACTTTGTCAGTCAACTAAGTACAACGCAGTTGCTTGCTCACTCCCCTAGTGAGTGCTCACATCCCACTAGTGCTCACATCCCTAGTGGGGTGGGAAGGAGAATGGGAAAAAGATAAAACCTATGTGCTGAGCTAAGAACTGTTAAAAGAGAGAGAGAAAGAAGTAAACCCCAAGAAAAACAAGTGATGCACAACAGACTTGCTCACCACCCTCTGCCCACTGGCCAGCCTGTCCTGAACAGTGATTGAGCCTTTCCTGGCCAACTCCCCCCAGTTCACATACTGAACATGATGTTCTGTGGTATGGAGTAGCCCTTTGGCTTGTTCAGGTCCTGGCTGTGCTCCATCCTGGCTTCATCTGCACTTCCTCACTGGCAGAGCATGAGACACTGAAAATTTCTTCCTTTACAGCAAGCAGTACTCTGCAAAAAGCAAATCGTCAGTGTTTTATCAACTTTATTCTCATTCTGAATTCAAAACACAGCATTGTAACAGCTAATACAAGGAAAATTAACTCTATTCCAGCTGAAACAAGGACAAGTATAAAAAGTTAAAATACTTATTTTTTGTCAAATTTGTAAGACCAAAAGGAGCTCCTGGCCTCATTCATGTTTCTACTGTCTGCTGATTTTCTTACTTGAAAAATTATCTACTGAGATTTTTACCAGACTCTTACATTTTATATTAGCCAATTAAAAGAGCTTGTCAAAATAGTAGCAGTAACTAATCATTCACACAGAAGCAGTAAAATGAAGAATTTGGTATTGATAACATTTCCAACTTAGGCAGGAATGACAAGCTTCCCGTTTCTGGCCCCAGCATTTCCTGCTGAAACCAGCCCCCCCAGCAATGACACAGGTGGAATAAACAGTATTAAAAGCACCACCCCCTTTTCTCAGTAACCAGGACAGTGAGGGAGCCCTGTTTTCTTGGAGATGGCTGAATGGATCCCTGCCCATGGGAAGTGGTGAATGAATTCCTTGTTTTGTTTTGCTTGCATGCATGGCTTTAGCTTTACCTGTTAAACTGTCTTTATCTTCACCCATGAGCTTTCTCACTTTTACCCTTCTGATCTCTCCCTCGTTCCACCAGAGGGACATGAGAACCAGCTGCATGGAACTTAGCTTCCTGGTGGGCTAAACCATGACAAAATTTAGTAAGCAGCTTTTAGATCTTTGTATTAATACTAGTCTGAAGGTATATGGTAAAATATAGTTTCTTTCCTGCCTTATATTAAATCGAAACATGCACTTGCATTATATTTGACTGTGGTAATTCAGTATAGTATAGTAGAAAGTCTGAAAATAATCATGATAACCAGGCAGCTTAACAAATAAGGAATTTTTACTTACATTTACATGGCAAGATTTTGGTAGTGGAGGAGTTACAGGGTTGCCTTCTGTGAGAAGCTGCTAGAGGCTTTCTCTGTGTCTGATAAAGCCAAAGTCAGCTGGCTTTTCGATGGACCTACTGCCAGCCAAGGCTGAGCTCACCTCAGTGACAGTGGTAGTGCATCTGGGATAACACATTCAGGAAGCAGGAAAAAAAAAAAAACAAACCTGTGCAACTGCAGTGGAAATAAAGAGTGAGAATATATGACAAAAAACTGCTCTTCAGACACCAAGGTCAGTGAAGAAGGAAGGGGAGGAGGTGCTCCAGGGCAGAGATCCCTCTACAGCCCATGGTGAAGACCACAGTGAGGCAGCCCATGGAGTATGACACACTGGAGCAGGTGGGAAGTCTGTGCTGGAACAGACTGGTCAGGACTTGTGACCCCATGGGGGAAGCAGGCTGAGCAGTGTGTTCCTGAAGGAGAGGTCTTAAGAGGTATGTCTCTTCCTGGACATGGAAGAGACCCATGCTGGAGCAATGGGAAAGAATGTAAAAAATAAATCAGAAGGTCTGCAAAAACTTACAAAATTTCACCAGTAAATTAGACACTTGGCATGGAATGTTAACTTGGTAAGTTAGTTCCTTATCTTATAGCATAAACACATGGTGCTGGGTTTTGAATAAAGAGTAGGGTGCAAGAGAAGAGAGAGAGAGACCAAAGAGAGGGAGAGAGAAAGGAAAGGGAAAGGAAAAGAGGAAGACCAGTCCTGGCTCCATCATTGATCCAACTGATGGGGTCACCAGGATCCTGGGGCAGCTGCCCAGGCTCTGGGAGGGTACTTTTTTACAGATAAGTTCCTCCACCCTGAAGCTTACTTTCTCATTTTCTATGCAAATTAGTTATCATGCACAGTTCATTCTAGACCTTTTTGGAAATGGGTTGGAGGGCTTTGAGGATCTTTGGTGGTCTTGATTTCCCCTCTACTGGGTCAGTCTTTGCTCAGAAGTCCATGCCTGCTTCTCAGCTTCATTCCTGTGCTTGAGCTTATCTCCATGAGCCAGAACAAGGACATTTGTCCCAGAAAAATGCTTCCCTTCCTCCATATGGCTCTCTTCTTTAGCCACATCCATTTTTTTTCTTACAATGTCCTTGGCTGGCTCCATGGCTATCCAGCTACTGTGTTGAGACATACAACACCACCTTCTGGGCTTCTACACTGTGCCCTTGTGCTGATGAAGTGGGGAGGAGATAGAGCAAATCAGGACAGGTTTATTTCTCACTGTCCTTCTCTGATTTGGTAATAAATAATTTTCCCTAAATTTCCCCAATAACTTTCTCTTTTACCTTTGATAGGAATTGGTGAGTGTTCTCTTCTTTCCTTCTCTCGATTCATGAGGCTTTGAATATAATTTCGCTTCTCAGTCCAGCTAAGGAGAAGAAGGATAGAGCAACTATGGTGAATACCTGGTATCCAGCCAGAGCCAAACTCCCACATATTTTGTATCTCAAGTAAATTGTGTATTTGTAATCCATGGGATCTATTAAAATAATTTGAAATTATAAGTAGGCAGTCAGAGGGTAAAAGTAGAGATGCTACTGAAGGTGAAAGCTTAATACAGAAATGGGAGATATGAAGAGCATTGCTGGAGAAGTTACGTAGATTATCAAGATGCAAAACTATAATTCACATCACTAGTCTTAGGATTTCTGTTCTTCCATGTCTACTAGTAACAACTTCCTGTCAAGATTAGTGAGAAAATGTAAAAACAAGCTTGGTGGAACAATGTAAAATAGTGCCTACTTTGTTCTTCACACACTGAAGAAGGGCCTTCTTACTGCATTTTTTTCTCACACTGTGATTCAGTCTTTGCATGCACAATTTATGCGACTTTTCAGAATCTTAATGGTTCAGGTGTCCCTGTGATTTCCCTGTTGTGTGTCTGACAATGGAGACACTTAAAATCATTGATTGGCTTAAAAATTTATGTTTTTGTATGTATATATTATTTTATTTTCTTCTTACAGTGTTTGAGAATGATCACTATAATGTTACAATAATAATGAAATTCTTGGTGACTATGATTTGACAAAAGCATATCCATAAAATTTACAAAATATATAGCTTCAATTTTATTGCATTTCCCTGCAGAGTTAGCAGTGAAAAACCTTTCAAAATTGTAGTATTATATCAGAGGCAGAACTGAAAGGCTTTTAGAAATAAACCAGTCTGATTTACCTAAGTAAGATGAAATGGAAAAAATAAACTCTATATAGTGACAAGCAATGTAGATTAAAAATAATTGTTTGGCATCTAAATTGTCATTTAAAACATAGATGAGAAGAGATTTTTACAAACTGTGGTAGGACAGAACTAGTGTGAGTTGGCAGACCTCCACTGATTGCATTGGAACTTTGCCGATTACATTAGCTGAGGATCTGAGTTAAAACTCATATAAACTTCATAGCATCCCTTAAATCATCAGAAATAAGATGCCTTAGTGACTCAGTAAATCAAGGCAAGATCAAATAATTATTAAAAAATAAATGAGAACTGTTCTTTAGTGCAATACAATTTTATTTTGAATAGCACTTCATAAAAATGCATCCCAAGACACTTTACAAGAAAAGCTATAAATAATATAATTATGTGGTTTAATAATAAATAATAGATTAAAAGCTGTTAAGGGTGTTGAAGAAACAGTTTCATCTTATATTTAGAACAGAGCAAAGATTTTGTGGGTTGAAGCAGGGCAAGGATGCTAGTTTGATCAGAGAGGAAGAGATATTCAAACTATAATCTGAATGAAAGGGCAAGGGAAAAAAATAAAAAACTTTCATGGCTGAAATCTTATATGCAAATAAATCTGTATTTCCTTACTCTGTGGAGAGTTGTTCAATCTCCAGATAACAGCCTACTCAGGAATTGGGAACGTTTTCAGGCCCGCTGAAAACTCAGCTGTTTTCCATTGCGGAAAGAGAGCATAGCTTGAGCAATGTGTATCATACTGAACCTTGTGTGTAGCTTTAAGTGAACAGTTAGTATCCCAACCCTCCAGTCCCCTCCCCAGGTGAGAGGCTCTTTAAAAGGATGAGTCAGACAATGTATTTGTTTGGTTCTGTGTTAAAAATGTAAGGTGAAGGAGGAAGAAGTACGGCCAGGGGAAGAGTGGAGCCTAATTTTCCTTTGCACCTCACTCTTGACTTCCAGCACAGCATTGTTTTTTTCTAGTTGCTATGGGCTTCATGCCTCCACAGGTGACTCAAGGCTGGTGATTCAGATGCTGAGGGAAGATACTAGTGCTTAGGCATTACAGCAGCATTGCAGTGACCAAACCTCTAGTGTATGTATCTTTAAGCTAAAAATTGTGTCCTTGAATTCTCATATATTCTTTCTAATGTGTGTGCCTTTTAACAAATTATTTTATTGTATACATTCCAGTAGGAAAGTTTTCAGATGTACACCTCAAAGACTGGAGGAGGTAAGAAATTAATAGTGCAAGGGTGACTTGCTGCCAGGTAGCTCCTAGAAATCTGTTGGAGATGCAGTGATGAAAATATGCCTAGGACATGACAAAGAGAAGGAATTGCAGGAGTATTCAGAAGGAAGAAGGAGTCAGAGCCTCAAAGGGAAATTGGGGAACAGTTACAGCAGTGGGAGACACACAATTATTCCTGAATGAGATGCAAAATTAGCAGAGCCTCCTGCTGTTCCTTGTCTACCCAAGAGTCCCTTGGCTTTCTACCCTCGGCCTACAGTACCTGGCAGTATATCTAACATATCTGCTAATCCATTTTGAAGAATATTTTGGTAATTCTTTCCGTTTTCATTATTTGCAAACCCAGTATGTTCTCCTGGAAGATGGTAATTGTGGTTAGGAATCTATCACTGCTTACCAATCTTAATAAAGTATCGCCAAACTTCACAGTGACTTAAGCCCCCATGTTTGGAAATATTCTATGAATCAGGTCAGCCGCTGTGCAAGATCACCATTTTCTTTGTCCAAGACAAGCAAACTGGGTAAAATTAAGTAATTTTTTAAATCCTTACACATGGGACTCCAAACATCTTTTTGAAGTCTTCTGGAATAGTGTAAATTATTAGGTAAAAATATCAAAGAAAATAAACCCTCTATGACTAAAATGAAGTAATTATAAACATTATTCTATTATTCTCTGATTTTGGTAATGCATGCACACATTCGCTTCACAAACAATATATACTTTACATCTAGCAATATGCTGTGGATAGATACGTCAGGTCTCATGCTGGGCTTTTTCATTTTCATCCATGTTGTTCCACACAAAGGTTAGAATGGAACTAGTCAAAAGATGGGATGAATCATATATGGTAGTTTTGTACTTGGGCTCTAAAAGCTTAAGGATGTCTTAGCCTCATGTTGAATAAATTGCACAGCTACATTAGAAATTATGGTCTTCTGCTGCCCTTGAGAGCTCAGTTGTCCTTCAAAACACTCTTCATGGCACTTCAGTCTTCTTTATATGAGTCTATATTTACAACCAAATTCATTTTTGCAATTTTTATAATTTATCATTGAACAGACTACTTTGGCAGGCCATGACAAAGGATTTTATTATTGTTTATACCCTCTAATGCAGAAATTGTAATAATAATGTCTTCTTGCTATTTGGAATTATTTTTCTTCTTAAAAGTCCAAAAGCCAACAATAGAAAAGTACATTTTTAATGCTAAAATACTGTACAAAAGGATTTTACCTGTAACTACAGTAACAAAAACTTTTTTCCTGGTGGAAAAGACCTATTTCCCTCACCTGATGAACATCACTTCTATGTACTCGTTATTCCAGTGATTAGTTGGGTGACTGTGAGAGTTATTTGCATCTTTCTGCTCTGCTACAGCATTGTTGCCTGGGGAGAGTAGGAAACCTTGGTTAATATTAATGAAATATTTTGGGACATGGAGCAGAGCACTAACTTCTGCTGCCTGGGCAGTAATATTACTCCTCATTAAAGCTTGTGGAAGTTCATCTCACATTCAATTACAGATGCCTGAAAACTGTTTTCTGGGCAATCTATGCTCCTTATACAAGAGAAAAAGGGGAGGAAAGGGTTCATTTCCCCCTGGCATTTGATGCTCTCTTTACATATACTACTGCCGACCAGCTGGAATATTTTGTTAAGTGGCTTGTTGGTCAGAGAGATGTCATATTCAGAGATGATGAATGACTCTGGGCTTCTGCTCTAAGACCCAGAAGAAATAATGCAGTAGTCTCAAAGGAATATTGGAAATTTTATCTGTTACAGCTTCAGAAAAGCAGCTGCATTTCTGATGTTCTAAATTCTAGACAAGTAAAAGCCCTGCAGTTTTAGGGTTGGGTTGGTTTGTTTGTTTGTTTGTTTGTGCACAAAATTTTGTACACTGTTAACCCTTTTGAATATGAGTCTAATGGGGTTGCCTTTGTTCAGTAAAAGACTGCAAGGGTTGGAAGTTGAGAGGAAGAGAGAAGTCATACAACACTCATGCCACTTGCTGGTTTTTGCCTCAGCTTTTGTTATGAGCATTTTCTCTAATCAGTATAAAAGTACATGATTCTTTTGTAAATATGCAGGTCAAAACCACATCACAATATTAATTCTTATAAGGTGTAAAAAGAGGAGACAGCTGATGGGAATTATAAACAATTTAAAATTTGAATTTGTGTTTTGGATGAGGTACTTTGTTTTTCAAAACTAGTAAACTAGTGAAAACTAGTGAAATTTGAAATCATATCTTTTTCCCTAAATCTCTATTTCAGCCTCATTGAAGACAATACAGTCAGTCTTAAGGAATTGGCTGGAAGGTCACACTCAAAGGCTTGAGGTCAATGGCTTCAGGTCAGTGGCTTGATGTCCAAGTAGAGATAAGTGAAAAGTGTCCTTCCTTGGGGGCTGACTTTGGGACTGGCACTTTCTACAGTCTTTGTTGGTGGCATGAAAGAAGGAGAGCACCCACAGCAAGTTTGCCAACGGTGCCCATTTGAATGGTGTGGTTGACACTCCGAAGGAAAGGGATACCAACCAGAGGGATCTCGGCAGCCTTGAGAGATAGACTAGTCTGAACTTCATGAAGTTCAACAAAGTCAGGTACAGGGTCCTGCATGTGGACTGGGGAAATTCCAAGAACAACTGCAGGCTGGATGGAGCATGGATTTGGAGCAGCTCTAAGGAGAAGGACTTGGATGTGTTAGTTCATGAGAAGCTCAACATGAGCCAGCAATGTCCACTTGTTGTTCAGAAAGCCAAACGCATCCTGGACTGTATCAAAAGTGGCATGGCCAGCGGGTGGAGGGAAGTGATTCTGTCCCTCTGCTCCACTCTGGTGAGACTCCACCTGTAGTACTGCATCCATTTCTGGTGCCCACAGTACAAAAGGAATGTGGATATTTTAGAGCAACTCCAAAGCAGGGCAAGAAAGATAAGAGGGCTGGAGTGAGGAAAGGCTGAGAGAGATGCGGTTATTCAGCCTGGAGAAGACAAGGCTTTGGGGTGACCTAATTGAGGCCTTTCAGTACCTAAACAGGGCTGAAAAGAAAGCTGGAAAGAGACTTTTTACAAAGGCGTGTAGTAATAGGAAAAGGGGAGATGGCTTTAAAGGGAAGAAAAGTAGGTTTAAAAGATATTCAGAAGTAATTCCTTTCTGTGAAGGTGGTGAGATGCTGGAATAGGTTGCCCAAAGATGTTAGGGATGCCTTACCCCTATGTGGAAGTGTTTAAGGCCAGGTTGGGTGGAGCTCTCAGTAACCTGGTCTAGTGGAAGGTATCCCTGTCTATGGCAGGGGATTTGGAAGTATATGACCTTTAAGGTTCCTTCCAACCCAAGCCATTGATTCGATGATTCCATATGATTTGCTGTCATATATTGTGAGAAAACATTCATTTGCAATACAAAACATAAATTCACAGTCTCTTTTGGAACTGGATATATTTGCTAGTTAGAACTCAGAATCTACCTGAAGCTGAAGAATCAACACATGCAGGACAGGACAAGTACCATATATTTTCTGATGTTTAATGCTCTTTCCTTCATCTTCATTTTATTAGGAGGGGAGAAAGGATTTGAATCCAATCACCATGAAAGGATTATGAAATAACATATGCTGACATTTGAGAATATTAATTAAAATTCTGGACTGTAATTGACTTTTCAGACAAAACAGGAAATTTGACAGACTGTGATATAAATTAGATCAGTTTCCCTTAGAAAGTTTTGCTGAAATAGGTATTTCAAAAGAGAAACCTGAAATCTGAAATTGGAAATTATCATTATCTGCAATATGATTTACACGTATTGCTTCCCTATTTTAGACTGAAATATCTTATTTGGAGGACAACCTTCACTGCTTTAAAGTGGGGCATTATTTCTATCTGAAATACTGTTAAATCCCTTTTTTAAGACTTCCCAAATGCTTATCAACTCTGAGGCCTCTCTCATGTACTTTAAGCTTCCTCTGTTGAATCTGATCATGACTTTATTTGTAGGTTCAGGAAACAATACAGAGCTAGAGTGTGCTCAGCATGCTAATGACAACTGGCTCCATTCCCAGCAAAGTAGTCTGAGGATGTGTTTCTACTTTGGTAATATTTTTTTTAAATTTTTTAAAATTTAATAACATTTTAGAAAGGTTTCTAGATTGTTTCGTTTTACTTGTAGAGCGATTTTTAAAAAATTATACCATTATTTTAGTTTTTAGAACATACATTTTTAACAGCTCATTTACAGCATGTTCTAACTGCTTATGATACTTAAAAATATAAGTAACTATTAGATGAAAGTTAAAAACAATATGCTCAGCACACAGGCAATGATTTCAATGACATTTCTGGTGGAGTTGGAACAGAGAGGCTGCATATATACTCTCAATGGTTGGATTGAAATGACGTACTGTAATGGTTCCAAAGGAGCTGTTACAATCTACCCAGTCAATGATCCATGAACAAAGAAAGATTTAGTCAATTTGAAACCAATACCATCTAACATGATAAAAATAAACAAGTAAACAGTCCTATGCTCTACTGGTCCACACAGAAATTTCCTCCTTTACTCACAGGTAATGTACCTATCTTCTGCCTCATCCTCATAGTTCTCCCTACTCTGTCTTCTGAAGTACTTGAAGGACAAAAAAGGAGAAAATGTTTTATTCTGCTTTGATATTACTGTCAATGGTATTTTCAAATCCTGGGAAGAAGAGTGGAAGATTTGCAAATCAATATATTGTGGCTTAACCCCAGCCTGCAACTAAGCCCCACGGAACTGCTCACTCATCCCCTCGCAGTGAGATGGAGGAATCAGGTGGTGAGAAGTGAGAAAAGTGAGAAAACTCGATGGATTGGCAGTTTAAATGCAAAACCTTTGCATGGAAGCAAAACAAAACAAGGAATTCATTCATCACTTCCCATCAGCAGGCAGGTGTTCAGCTGTCTCCCAGGAAAGCAGGGCTCCCTCACATACAACAATGACTTGGGAAGACAAACACCTTCCAGTCCCACCTCCTCCTCCTTCTTCCCCCAGCTTTATATGCTGAGCATGATGCCATATGGTATGGGATGTCTCTGTGGTAGCTGGTGTCACCTGTCCTGGCTGTGTCCCTTCCTGAGTCCTTGTGTGCCCCCAGCCTCCTCACTGCTGGGGTGGTGTGAGGAGCAGAAAAGGCCTTGACTCTGTTTAGGCACTGCTCAGCAATAACTAAAACATCTCTGTTATTGCCAGCATTTCCAGCACAAATCCAAAACACCGCCTCATACCAGCTACTCTGAAGAAAATAACTCAATCCCAGCCAAAATGAACACAAATAGGTTTTACTAGTGACTTTAGGAAAATGAGTTTTCATACTCAACATAACCACAGACATGAATGCAACTTTAGAGTAGTTATCTATTTTACCCAGTATTTTAGATCACTGTTTGAAAATGTGGAATTATTAACTGCTACTTGTTTAAACAGCAGTTCAGTTCTAAAGCTGTCTTTGATACAGATGATAAAGTGATATTTGATAAAGATGAGACAGAAGCAGTGATAAGTATCAGAGACATTTGTATTTAGAACTTACGGAAAACAATCCTGTGGAAAATCCCTAGGAATCCAATGTACTCCATGTAAATGGATAATAATTGACTTTTTTTTTTTTTCATTATGGTAAGTCTGTCTTCCTCATTGTTTCAATAGCACTATGAGTTTCAATGACACTATGAATTTTCTAAAATAGCTAAGCAGGTGTGATACCTCTATTTATTATTAAGGGTTCATTATCTGAATAGTAACAACCTCAAAGGATGCCAAGTTTTATGAAACATATTTAACCTTCAGATAGGATTCCTATTATCTAGAGGTGAGAGAGTGAGTAATCTAGACTAAATGCCTAAACTTTATGTGATAAAATGTAGATGTTACATCTAAAAAACCTGGAGCGCTTAAGACTCTTTTTGTTCAAATTTTTATAGCAATTAGGTTGCTAACTGTCTAATAGCCCAAATCATTTGCACAGTTATAACAAAAAGACAACACATTTTATGTCTGAGTTCTACTGCCTGTCAAAGGGGATCTGGAATGTGTATTTAACCTGTAGAGTGTAAACAACTGCATATATGTATTTAGGAGGGGAAAAAAATGCTGAAATACCAAAATTACATATATTATATTTGTACAATCTCCACCAACATACAACTGTTGACAAAACATTGCATAATCACCACCAGAAAGCATATGTTCTTCCTATAAATACTTGGTAAATGTAATAGAATTTTAGTATCACAGAATCATTGAGGCTGGAAGAGGCATTTTAAAATCGTCCATTCCGACCACCCACCCTGCACTTGCCACTGTAACCCCTGAACCACTAAACCTCCTCAGCCAGCACCAGATCCGGATGCTCTTCTTGCAGCTCCAGGGGTGGGGACTCCACCACCTCCCTGGGCAACCCATTCCAATGCCTGAGCACCCTAACAGTGAAAAAATTTGGGGAGGTTGCTTGGAGGATATTGAACATGGAAGAAATTGAGATAAGAAATTGGTAAATGCTTAGGAACCCTAATTAATATGCATTATAAAATTACCAGCTGAGTCATACTGTTATGGAAGAGTGAATGTCACTATCCTAGCATTTCTGCTAGTTCTTACGTTTTAAAATATAAGGAAGAACATATGAGTTATTAACTTAAACCCAACATATGGAGCTGCAGTAAATATAGTAGTAGTCCATAATTCTTTAGAAATATAATTATTTTCTTTTACTGTGTCTGAAAGGTTTAGACCTTGTATATGGACATGATACACAGAGAGAACTGAGAGGAATATAAAAATCATTCCAAATCATAAGTTGTCTGATATTTGTTTACTAAAATCTGGAGTTAGAGTAAACTATTACTCATTCCTGAACAGGTTGACAGTTTCAAGTAAGTACTTAAGATGAACTTCTAAAACCTATGATGCTGAAATTTATATCCATCATACATAAAAAGGGCAAAGGTAAGATCCATTTACCACAGTTTCTTCAGACCTAAGTAGTTTTTGAATTCAGATATGACTTGATAAAAAAAATTAAAATTGAACATATTTACAAAAAAACCCATAATACCAAACACTGGCATTTTTCCTAAAAAAAATAATAATTCCAGTACATTTTTATTAAAGATATGTTCACTATTATGAATGATTTATTCTTAAAAATTGCTACTGTTTTTTATTAAGTATGAACAAAGATCCACAGAAATTCCATATGATAGTTAAAATCTAAGTGAAATGTGTGTTTTCAAATATAATCACACTTTTTCAATTGTTGCCTAAAAATAACACAAGACTGGTAAATTTTAAAAAGACTGATTTATATTTTTAGTCAGAGCCCCATTTTATTGAGCTGAATATGATTCTTAGATAATATCCTCTTACATATGTAACTTTCACATCTAATATATGTTAAGCAAATCTTTCTACTGCAAGACTTGTATTATTTTACTTTATGAAAACACACACATCAGTGCACAGAAGTATACATCTACCTATCCATCCACACATCCATCTGCCTATGTATAAAAGAAATTATTTTATTAAGCCTGTATTCATCAAAAGTGATGAGAATTCTGCACTAAACTAAGAAAAAAATAATAGGTATGTGTTCTCTGCTCAAATTAATCATTATTATTCATTGGAAAAAATATAATTCTCAATCTAAACAATACCAATCAAATATAGGAAAGATAACATCTGATGTAAGTTGTCATAGACCCAGTGAGTTCAAAATAAGGCCCCTACTTTGCACAAGTCTAGCTGCTAGACTTGTGAACCTTTACAAATATTTTAATATATGTGAATATTTACTCACTCTGCACTTTTTATCTGGTCTTGAGATTTGAGATTTATTATTTTGAAGGTTCTAAAATCAAATATCTCAGTTTCTTCCATGATATGGTCTACCTAACCTAAAATACAATAGTCCCCTTTTTTTCACTTCTCTAAGAAACTCTTGTAATTTCTGTAGAAGATGTAGATTTTCAGGTCCATTTCTTTTCCAAGTCTTTGGTACTAGACTTCTGTAAAAGCTTAGTTTTTGCTGCTTTGCTTGAGTTTGTTTTTTTTTTTTTAGTCCATCTCTTTTCATTCTGCCACTCTTACATACTTAGCTGGATTTTATCATTTTAGATTCAGGTAAACCAGAGTTAGTGGCTTTCCAGATGTTGGTATAGAATAACTCCTGATCTGAACTTCTGTTTCATTTAAATTTTGTCATTCTAACAACTGAGAGAATGTTTCTGCTTATCAGAAGATTCTTCAGAAGATTTCTTCAACTGCTGTGGACAAAGGTAAGGTTACTTTTGTACTTTCCACAGGTAAAATCAGCTGTAAGAAGCCTCTTGAGGAGCATCACAATTTCTTTACTGTAGATGTACACAGTTACAGCCTGGTATAACTCCTCATGTAGTAGTTCAAAAATTGGGATAAATAAGTGCAGTATCAACAGTGTCCAAATAAGTTTTACACAGCAGTTTAGTTGCCATAGCATTAGACTTTTCTGTTCTTCTACAGAAAGTGTGAAAGCTCATTAAATTTCTTATATTTTTAAAATAAGTAGGGGAATAGCTTTAGAATCTTGAAGACTTCACATGTATTTTGTTCCCTTTCTCTCTTAATATGAGTTGAATTTGATTACAGAATCACAGAATTATAGAACCATTAAGGCAGTAAAAGACCCTTAAGATCATAAAGTTCAATCATTCTACTAACACTGCCAACTTTATCACTAAACCATGTCCCAAAGTGCCATGTCTGCACCTCCAGGGGTGGTGACTCAAAGCACCTTATCTCACTTGTGTGCACGTGGCATGAGCAGTGAGATGTGCACTTGGGTTAAATTACTGTTATGTTAATAAACAATTATGAGAATTAAGTACTGAAGCTAGCTGTTACAGCAGTTAAAGGCCATGAAGTTGCCTTGTACATATGTAACTCAATAAATTTTAGGTAAAAATTAACTCTCATTCAAAGCTGTCCAAGAGAACTCTGAGATGCAAAATATTATTTTAAAATGTCATTAACCTTTAGTACTTACATAGAACAGGCAGGAAAATATTCATAATTTTTCAAACTTTTTTTTTCTCTCGAATTATATAATCCATGAGATAAATACCTCATTGTTTTGTAATTGCATTTGCAACTGATCTGATGGGCTTTTTCAAAATGTCTTGCAAAAAAGAACATTTTTTTTTTAGCAATTAACATTATGTATGTGAAATTGAATATATACATGATTGAGGTATATACAGATTCTGTGTGGAAAAGGTGTTATTAAAGATAAAATTGGTAATCTTTCATTTATGTTGCTGAGTGTAGATTTCAAAATCCTTACAAGAACTCAGCAGATGCCACTGAGTTTTTACAGAAAAGTCTGTAAACATATCAGCATGAATTGCAGTATGTTCTCCAATTCTAAAACCAAGTTTAGTGTCTGGCATTTCAATGCCTTTTTTCTTTTTATATTTTGTTCTTTTTTTTTTCTTTCTATTTTCATGTAAATGTGCAACTTTAGACATATTGTGACTTTCTTACATTTATTAAATTTGAAATAATGCAGAAAATCCACTATAAAGAAGTTTAAAACCATGTTTGGGGGCTTGTGAAAAAGTGGTATGACAAAATGATACAAGAAATGCTGTTCCACAGGAATCACGACAGAGCAACATGCAGAGGACAAAGTTTTGCTGGCAAACTGGTTTCCTAAACTCTTGGGTTTGATAATGTTACTTGTGCTATGGTATAAAAATAATTTGTATGCTTTTATAAATGATTATTCCCATAACAGAAAAATAGTAGAGCCGAGACTTTCTTTGATGTCTTCACTGCTGTGAAGGAGATTTCCTAAACCAACTCAAAGGGCCAGAAGACCAAGCACATAAGTGCTTCATGACTATAAAAGCAGATGGCATAAGGTGTCCCACTTTTTGACTTTGAAAATCTGTTCCCTATGCAGCTGATGGCACGGTGACTGTTCTGTGACATGGTGACTTGTGAGATTCTGAAATTTGCTTTTGTTCTCTGCTGGAAGGAAAACAGAAGTCTTTGTGTAGCACTACATTCGATTGGTATTCAGGGCAGATACAGGACTTTCAGTGTGAGGTGAGTGCTCTTGTCCCCTTGTATCTGAGGGGTTTTGAATTGTTTTGAATTGAGCAGGCTAAGAACTTGATCCTCAGCCTTCCATGTGTTCGCATTTTAGACATTCAACATGAGAGTCTTGTTACTTCTCTTTTTCCACTGACACTGTACCTTACCTTAGTGAAACCTTTACCATGGAAAAGTGCATCTCTGGGAAATACACTAGAGATGTTAAAGTTGATATTCAACACAACTGTTCTGGTGAATTCTGGTCTTCACTTCATTAAAGGAAAAGAAACATTTCTGACTACTTTGGGAGCCACTTCTTGATTTTCAAATTCAAACAGAGAAAGGATATACAGATATAGATATAGATTAGATATAGATATAGATGATATAGATGATATAGATGATATAGATGATATAGATGATATAGATGATATAGATATAGATATAGATATAGATATAGATATAGATATAGATATAGATATAGATATAGATAGATAGATATAGATAGATATAGATAGATATGCAGAGAAAAATGGATTAATAATTTCACACATGCAAAATTATTTCTCTTTAATTGTCTTTATTAAAGTACATTTCATGTTTCTTTCCATTATGAGCAGTAGAATGACGTATGGTTTAGTTCTGAAATGATAAATTTTTAATTATATATTGTTTTGTTATATATTTTCCTTATAGGCTGGATTTCCTTTGTCACATTTCTTCTGTGGAAAAGCAAAACCTTCAAATGAAGAAGTATCAGTCTTGCCATTCCAAAGAAAATCGATATAATTTTCTAGTTTCTTCTTCTGTGTACTTAGATGTTGTCAAATGTATAATATGCACCTGAAAGCCCTTCTGGTGTTCAATTATTGTTTTACTGCAAGCACAATAAAAACTATATTATGCTTTTATTTAGCAAATGAAAAATGAGAATTTGGAAACCTAATTATAGTGCATTGAAAATGTGAATGTTGAGAGGGTTTATCAGTATTTCTGGGATTTTTACTTTTTTTTTAAGAGAATCATACAGTAGAACCAATATGTCTATTTAAAGGCAAAAGGGGGGCTGCTTTCCTCACTAAGTAAAATCATGCCTAGTGCAAGGATTTGTTCACCCTGATTTTGAAGTACTAGAAAATGAAATGTTAACTCTAAAGAATAATAGCAGAATTCTAAACAAGAAAATACTTCTACCAACCAACAAGAATTTGACTTCTACCAATTAGGTTAATTGTGTTAAATACTCAGTTTCAGAGCTGGTTTTTTTTTCTCTGTCTTTTTACCCAATTTGCCCAATTTACCCAACACTGCCCTTTGTAACACTATATGGTTATGGAAAGCTTCTTTGAGGTGAGGAAAAAAATTCTGACCTTGTGCTAAAGCAAATTTAAGTTGTCTTAAGCCAGCATATAAAAGTACTTATATGGCATTTTGAAATAAAAACAAATAATATTTTAATGTTCTTACTCTACAACTCATAAAAAGTGAGATTGTTTATTTTATGTATACAATGGGAGATGGCAGTACTGCTACAAAAAATAATAAAAATACAGAGAGGAAAACTGGATATTTATTCTTGCAGAGTAGGAACAAAGGAGTACTCTCAAAGGAAATGAAAAGCAATTAATGTAAAATTTATAAAATAAAACAGAATTTTGCTTGTTTCTTGTTTTTCACAAAATGTCTAATCAGACTTGGAAGTCATTTGATCAAGTAAACCACTATCAATATCAGTCTTTTTTTTTTTTTTTTTTTTTTTTAGGTGAGTGTTTATAACAGTGCTGAAAATTCTTACATAAGGTATGATAAATTTCCGACCCTACCTTTTTACCTTAAAACATTGAAAAAGTAGTAATTTTAGACAATAATGAGAAATTCCTGTTTGTTTTTATTCTAATTTAGTTTTATATCATATATAAACAGGCAACTAGATTAGTTGGATATTTTTCTTCTCTAATATATTTTGTCTTATGGTGTTATAAAAAGTTCTTATTTTCTTTCCCTTTTTAGCATTCAGTTTCCAGAAAACAACACAGAAGTTTATTGAAACTATTTCAGCATAATCTGAATTCAATGGGAACATAGTGAAACAAAATCAAAATTTTTTATTTCTTTTCACTTAATAAAACTGACCTTTACAAATTTCTGTGATTTTAGTAGTGAAAGATGCATTAGGAAAAGGGCAATTTGCATATTCATTAGATAAACAAAGCCAACAAACAAAACGGGCCTATTTCAGCATTTTTACTATAAAAAATTTAATCCAGACTAGATCATCAAGATTTATATTGGTATGTTTTTTTCAATTTGTAGATTTTGTAATAGTTCTGAAAGAAAAACACTGCAATTAATCAGAAAATCAAAAGACTGTTCAACAATATGTTTCCTAGTCCAGGTTTATTGGACATAATTAGTGTGTTTTGGCTTTTTCATTTTTCACAAGACACACTGATACACAAAAAAATGTATTACAATCATGGCATGAATTTTTAAAACTTCAGTTAAGAAATTATTTTCCACAGGTCTTTTTATGTTACAAAAATTTCTTAGACATTCAAAGGAATTACTAATGTTGTATTTCTGATGATAAAAGCTGCAAACATGGGGCATGAGTTCCCTTTTCTTTGCCTGGGTCTCACAAAAGGTTACTCATGGATGTCAGCAAATCACAGATAAGTCTAGTTCATAGAAAAATAGGTTTAGAGGGGACTGTAAGTAGCTACACAGCCCCTCCCAATATCACAATGTGAGTAAAAGATAACTTTTCTTATCATACACTCATACAAATCTTCATTCATGGAGAGTCATGGCCTTTTCAGACAATCTATTCGAGCAGGTTTAGGAGTACTGAGCTTAGCTGGGCTCACAGACAATTTTATATGTTAAATCTGAAGTGCTACTCCATTGGCTTACCTATGAAATCTCAGACATAACCAACTCTGAGGGCAGCACTGTGACAGGAAAATGCTGTTCAGCTGGTTTCTTGGCGTCCATAGATGTGAAAAGCCTCAGAGAGCTTTGCATGTCAGTCTGAAAAATAACCATGATCACAGATATATCTTCAGTATCTATGTTCCTAATTTCTATTTTTTGAGTGCAACTTCTGCTTTTAATTGTACAACCAACCCAAAATTTATGTGCTTTGGTAAAGTAAAAAGTGTTGGTTGCATTTATATTTTTTCTGGCATTTCCAATTCATTGCCCATGCTTTAGAAATCGTGATTTATTTCACTGTAATATTGAAACAAAATCGAGTGGAAGACAAATCCTTTGATAACACCAGATTTGAGGATTTTATTGATCAAGTATTCCACAAAGCTGCAATTTTCATCAGAGGTTGGTAGTAACACATGCCAGAAAAATGGAAGAAATGTTGTCTTACAGTCATTCTCCAAGGCCTGTTTGGCAAAGGGCAAGCAAAGGGGACAAAACTCAATATTTTCATCTCATTACCTTTGTTCCAACCACAGTATTTGTCCCCTCATTTCAACAGATGAGATTACAAGAAGCTACCAGATACATTCTATCATATATTTTTGTGTCTGATAGTGGCTTGAAATCTTGTGAAATGATTACAGGAACACGGATAATTCTCACATTGGCCATCATCTTTTAGATCAGGGGGTTTCTGAGCTGGTATTTCAATGCAACATTAAATGATAATCTTTAAATTACAATAAAGTAATTTTTATATATGTATTTTTACCCTTTATATTTTATGGTGATTTTGTCAGTCAGGTGTGAATAAAAGGTCTCTTTTTTTTATTTTAAAATGTCCCCCTTCCTCAGGATATTCTTAGAGAATAAATAGGTACTCCCTATTCAATTTTTTCTAGTTATGTCCATGATGTTACATTTATCTTTCATAAATACCTTTCAATCATTTTTTTCAGAACAATGCATCATAATTTATTTAATCAAAACTTAATCAAAATTTTGATCATCTGTATAATCTTTCTCTGCACATTATTGAGTTTACTTTTGGGATAAAAAGAAGAGTACTATTTACAAGGTATTCCTATAAAAAGAGCTAAACCAGTGTAGTATAGCCTAAAGTTTTATGTTGTTTTCTTTCTCCTAAAACTCTTAGTATTTTTTGTTTGCTGCCTTAACTGCTATAGATCACAAAGCTGGTGATTTCAGACAACAGTTCAGGTCTTAGGCTAAGAACAGTAGGTTTAGATTAGGTATTATGAAGAAGTTTTTCACTATGAGGTTGGTGAGGCACTGGAACATGTTGCCCCATGTTTGGTAATTTTCAAGACTGGGTTGGGTGGGACTCTCAGTAAACTGGTCTAGTGAAAAGTGTGCCTGCCCATGGCTAGCAGGTTGGAAGTAGATGCTTTTTAAGGTGCCTTCCAACCCTAACATTTCTATGATTCTATTATTCTAAGAGGAAAATTTTTTTTTTTGAAGGCAGGTTAGGTAAAACATTCATTATCTTAAACAAAAATGTTTGATTGGGCAACAGAGTGAAATGGTCTTTACATTTAGTACAACTGAGGCAGGGTCAGCATCCCACTCCTTGTTTGCTGTTTAATGCTTAGCCATGTAAATCTGTGTCTAGCATTGTAAGCATTTCTAGCACAGGCAAGTTTAAAATAGGATGGTTGAGTGGCAGTTTAAAAGACAACTCACATCTCACCTCTGCTTCTCAGTTGCCTTGCACCTGGGACGTATGTTTGGTGATATAACAGTTGGATGTAGCTACAGTGAGTCAGGAGATTATTGAGACACTTGGGACTGGGACTAGGATAATATCAGGAGTGAGAAGTGGCCACTGTGTTATGACTGTAGTGGGACACAAAGGTACTTGGTTCTTTATTTTCTAGTGATGTGAACACCAGTAGAACTGCTGAGCAGATTTCAGGTGCCTCAAGGATTGTGGAAGAAACAGCTTCAGCTGATGAGAAGAAAATAATGAAATTTTACCCTAATGATTCAATTTAAATTTCCGAGTCTTAAACAAGCTCAAAGGTAATTCCTTTTTTTAGTCCAGACTCCAACAACTTCATGTTTATTTGGTTTATTTGCAATGTAGCTGGTCCTATTTTTCTTCTGCATTGATTTTTTTACAGTTAATGAAAAAAAAATATATATATAGGTTGATGCTGAAAACTTCTACTATAGGGACAGCTTTACAACAAAGGAAACAGTAGAGGCTTCTGAACAAAATACCTATACTACTGTGACACTCATTGATAAAAGAGTGTTGCCTGCACATTGAAGGAGGTGATCCTTCACCTCTGCTCAGCACTTGTGAGACACACCTGGAGTGCTGTGTCCAATTCTGAACCCACCAGTACAAGGGAAGTATGAAATGAGAGTCCAAGAGAGCAGAACAAATCCAGCAAGCCAGAGCTGAAACACTGAAGGGCTGGAGTACCTGACATAAGAGTGTAGAGGTAGGACTATTCATCCTGGAGAAAAGAGGGTTCATGGGAACATTATAAGTGTGTAGAAATCCTCCTGATGGGAAGAATAAAGAAGACAGAGATAAACTCCGCTCACACATGTCCAGTGGCTACAAACTGAAATATAGAAATTCTGATTAAACAAGAAAAAACCCGTTTTCCATAACTGTGGGTGAACACTGGAACAGGTTCTCCTGAAAGACTGAGGGTCACCATCTGTGTACGTTCTCAAAACCCAACCAGACATAATCCTGGGCAACATCACCAGAGCAAAAGGCTTGGGTTAGATGCTCTCCAGAGATGCTCTCCAACCTCAGCCATTCAGTGAGCCTCCTTCCCATTGTAGGCCATACCTTCAGAAATGTTATTTCAGTTGTGTTCATCTGTGCTGTGATGAAATGATTACTTCAGTTCTTGTGAACATGCCAAAATCTCTTGACAGCTTCAATGTTTTGCAGAAGTGCTGTTGTAGTTGTATTTGTTAGGGGCTATAGCACATGGAGGTCTTGAGAGTCTTCATGTTAATATATCTCATAGCTGTGACAAACTTGACTGACTCTTTAGAAGGATAGCATACTAAGCTGGTTTAAAATTATGATGGAGCACACTAAATTAATCCTGGATATGAGAAGTGTTGAGAATTTCTAGTCTTCCATAGCCCTTCAAGCATGACGTTGCAGATAAATGTGCCAGTGAAAATCCCCAAAAATTTTAGAGTGACAGTTTTCCATTTCTGCTTCGGATTTCTGTATGGCATGAACAAAATTGCTAAAGAATGAATTTACACTAAATACAATATTTTATTTTACTTAAAAGTATCTAATCAATTTAATGAAAAGCTGAGTTTGCAGGTGACTATTACTCTCTTTGATAAAAGAGATAAAGAGCATTACTTCAAAGATGAGAATATTTTTCTTTTTTTCCTTTTTTCCTTTTTGGTACTTGACTTTTTTTTTTTTTTTTTTTTTTTTTTTTTTTTTTTTTTTTTTAAATCAGTAAGAGAAAATACCTATTGAAATTTATGAATACTGTTCTGAGTGGACAGTCTAGGTAGTTCATATTTGGATAAGTTTATTTGTGCAGTGTTACCTGAGAGTGACATTTATAGCCATCAGCACTTAGATTCCACTTTCAAGCCAAACTGCGTGTCAGTAATTGGTGTACCATACTGCCATGTAGTCGTTCGTAAAGCAGAGCTGGCTAAAAAGCAGCATTACACTTTCCAGATTTTTTTTAAAGGATTTTTGTTCTGAATCAGACCAAAATGAACAAATGAGGGAAAAAATCTAGAATTTTCTGTGAGCTGGAAGCTTACCAAACTTTGCAGCTGCTCAGAGAAATGAGCTCTGAGCTGATACTGGCAAAAATGCAAAACCTGTCAAACTGCATGCACTGATTGTAAGATGCACAGTGTTGAGTCCCTTCTCATAATTGCCTCGTGCATTTCTAGCGTTGTACCTTGGCCTTTCTCCTTTTTCTTGACTTCACATGCCAGACAGTTAGTTGGTGATGTGTTAATGTGTTAACCAGCTGCTCCTTGCACACGGGTCAAGAGATGGACAAGAAACCAGGGCTTTGCACAACAGCTGGGGCAGTGCATGTCAGGGAAACATTTATGCTGAAAAGGTCCCTGTAGAAGACATATTATTTGGTTGCCATGTGTCTTTTAAAAACCTCTCATGTAACCCCATGTGGCTCTCCAGTTTTTCTACATCACCTGCTATTCTAATTGTTTTCTCGAACATAACTTGATACAGCATATCCTCACAAGCTAAGGAAAATTAAATTTAACCAGCTGAAAATACATATTTAGCTGAGGAGGTGACGGAGGTCTCCATTTTGAGTTATGCTTATCTGCTGTACTAAACTTTGAAATGAAGGTGGGAATAGTTTCTGGGCTGAGGTATTCTTACTGTGATAAGCAAGAAATTAATATGGTCCTGTCAAATTTTGTTTTTTTAGAAAACCTATGAATATCTGCACTGCTGAAATTTAAACATATCCAAAGGAAGAAGATGCTAATAGCGTCAGTGATACATGTAGAAAGATGACAATCTGTCCTGAGGAAGAATCAGTATTGTTCAGAGATTTTGAAACTGCAGGGAAAAGACAAGCAGCATCCATAAGACAGCAAAATCTGACATAGATGATATGTACACATCTTGATCCTACAATTAAAATTAATTATATTATTTTATGGGTTTTAACTGAAGAAATACTTAGAAAGCCATCTTTAGGAGCATTTTTTTCAAGAAAATATAATGGCTAGGGGAACTAAAATTTAGGAACTATGAGCCACAAAACTAGAACCATGACCTAAAAACCACAGTGAACTTATTAATGTAAAAGAAATGGAGTAGAAGTCAAGCCTGGTTTCATGGGAAAAGAAGGAGGAGAAAAACACAATGAAACACATCAGACAGCCTGAGGTAGCCTGGTGGGGTGATCTGAATGAAAGGGGAGAAAAAATTGAGCTTGATACAAAGGGCAGAGGAAGCACAGAAGGAGCTAAGGGAAAGAAAGAAGAACAAAAGGCATGAAAGCACTTTCCTTTATTCTGTTAAACTATGGTTTATAGATTTTCCTAAAAGTTAGTGTTGGCTTCAGAGCTGAAAAATACACAGTAGTTAACTGGCAAATTAAAACATGTAAGAGATTTCATTTCTGTATTGCTCAAGTTTTCTCTTCTATTATACAGACTTTAACACATGGTGTGTTTAAAATCTAGTGGGAAAACAAAACCCACTCAAAATGTTCCTACACCCACACTATCCTTCTGATAGTGGAGGAAACACTGTACAGGAGAGACTGTAAGATGGAATCACAATTTATTGAAAAATCACAATAACAAAATCAATAGTAATGAAAGAGACTGTTTTACCCCAAAAAGAATATTCACCACTGAACAAAGTAAAACATTTCCCAAAGACAGCTCCAGGTGTGGTTTTCCCAGACAAAGGCAAAATAGCAAGTGGCTTCAGGCTAAGCCATGTTGTATATAGGAAAGCAGAGGTAGTAAGCCAGGAAAGCTCATGATTTAACTTCCCTTCCCCAATCCCCAGCCCAAGCACAATGGAAATACAGGGATAAGACAAAACTTGTTTGGACCTGACAGGGCTCTGAAACATGTCAGAGGAATCTTCCCTGGGCCTGACTTTACAGGAGTGGGACTGGAGCATTTGACAGTTCCACTGCAGCTTGGGGTCCACCTGCAGCTCTCCTGTGATCCCCACAGCTGCAGCTTGGGGTGCACATGGTTCAACTGGGCTCTGCTGCTCACCCTCTCTCTCTTCTCTTTTTTCTCAGAGCAGCATCTTGAGCCAATACTGTGCTCTCTGGATCACCTGTCTATGGGTCTGCTGTCGAAATGAGTCCCATTGTCCAACTTTGGGGGTTTTTGGGTGATGGATTTGCTTTTCAAGGCCCAGGATGGTGTTAGAGGTGGTGGTATGAGGCACAGGGTCTGAGTCTCCAGCCATCCCATAGTTGTTTCCACCACTGTCAGCAAGTAATGCCTGCCTTGGCAGGTTTGCAGGACTGTGATGTAATCAGTCTGTCAGGTCTCCCCATATTTATGTTTCAACCATTGTCCCCCAGATCAAAGGGGCTTCATACACATACTTGATTTCAACTCAAATTTCACAATTATGAATAATCTCGGAGATAGCATTCATGGTCAAATCCATCCCTCGATCATGAGCCCATCCCATATTGCATCTCTTCCCTGATGACCTGAGGCATCATGGGCCCACCCAGCCAGAAATAACTCACCCTTGTGTTGCCAGTCCAGATCCACCTGAGACACTTTATTCTTGGCAGCTAGATCCACCTGTCCATTGCTGCAGTGCTCTTCAGGAACTCAACTCTTGGGCACTGTACATGTGCATCCACATGATATACTTTCACAGTCAACTTCCCTATCCAGGCAGGGATGTCTTGCCACAATTCAACAGCCCATATGGCTTTTACTCTGCTGCCAACTGACCTTTTTCCATCAGTCCAGGCAAACCCAGAGAGCATTTGCTACCATCCACGAGTCAGTGTAGAGGCAGAGTGTTGGCCTTTTTTCTCATTCAGCAATATCTAAAGCCAGCTGGATGGCTTTCAGCTCTGTGACCTGACTGGATCCACCTTGTACCCCAGTAGCTCCTGAGACTCACCACGTACGACTCCACACAGCAGCTTTTAATTTTTTATTTTTCCCGATGATGTGGCAGAAACTGTCAGTGAAGAGAGCATGTTGCTCTTAATTTTCAAGTAACTGATTATGTGGTGGGGTCTCCTCAGCACATGTCACTTGCTCCTCATTCTCTTCTGATGGTAGTATAAAATTTTCACCTTCAGGTCAATTCATGATGGTCTCCAAGAGCCTGGGGTGACTGGGAATTCCTATTTGAGCTCACTGTGTGATCAGAGGTATCCACTTTCTCCACACAGCATGATGGCATAATATGTATAAGGGACTTTCCCCTGAGAGTCAAGGTGCCAGGAGAAGCTTTGCTTTCATGCCAACCACTTTCAAAGCAGCTCACATTCCCTTATAAATTGATAAGAACTCTTTTTCAGTTGGGTTAGTTAGTTCAGTTAATAGGCCTCATATCCCTTGTATCCCAAACTCCAGTACCCCAGTGGCTGTCCCCGGGTAGTTTGTGCAAGTCTCAAGGAAGGACCATTCTCCCCTGCTCTGGTGTACAGCGACTTCCATCACATCATGTTCTGACTTGGGCTACTGCATGGGCAATCTCCTGATTCATTTGTTCAAAAACTTGGTTTTTTGGGACCCCACTTGAAATCATTTCTCTTCTGTTTCATAAGGTAGGGGAGGCTTACAATATGTCAGTTCTCTGGGATAGGCATTCTCTAAAACCCCATGGTGCCTAGGAAAGCTTATATTTCCTTCTTGCAGTTGGTAGGAACATAGCTGCTATTTTGTTAACCCCATCCACTGGAATCTGATGACATCCATCTTGCCGTTTAACTGCTAAAAACTAAATTTTCTGGGCATATCCCTTAAGCTTACTTTGTTTTATGACAGAACAGCTTTCAGGAGGATCTGGATTATCTTCTCTCTTTTCTCAAAGCCTTCCTCTGCTGTGTTTTCCCATACAATTATGTCATCAACACAATGAAAGTATTCCAGAGCCTCACTCCTTCCCATTGCAGTCAGGATCCATGGCAAACAGTGGGGCTGTATTTCCATCCCTGGGGCAGTTGGTTCCAGGTGTACTGCACCCCCCTCCAGGTAAAGTCAAACTGTAGCCTTCACTCTGCTGATAGAATGGAAGAGAATGAATTGTCAATATCAGTGGTGACACCACTTTTCTGCCTTGAACTCTGGCTCTTCCTGAGGCTCTGACATGTCCAGCACAGCAGCACTCAGTGATTGTGTTACTTCATTCAGACCACAGTAGTCCACTGACAATCTCCACTCTCCAATGGACTTAAGCACTGGCCATATCAGACTAGTAAAGAGTAAATGAGTCTTGCTGGCCACTCCCATGTCCCTATAACTATGACAAACTTCAGCTATTAAATATTTCTTAATACATCTACCCTGAACTTTTCTGTTCTGATATCATATTTTAAAAACTATATGCAATAACTAGTCCCATTTCTGATATGCCAGACTGAAACTTTCACCTTTCAAATTGCAGTCTTGCACCTTTAATGTCCTTAATGCCTCCCTTATTATCCATTCATCACAGTCTTGACAGAAAGTTTTGGGTGAAAGTAGTTTGATAGTAGACTGACACAATAATTCTACTTAATTTTTTTCTTTCATATCAAATATGGCCTATGTTGAAATTCAGAAATCTTATTCCAGAAAGATTTATTAGAGTAAACTCTGAAGATTTTTTTGTTGTAGGTCTGGGATATACCATGGTGCTCTTAAATATTACAGACACAGAATGCATACCCAAAAAAATCAGTAATCTTGTCCTGTTGTTCAGCTATCTGACTTGAACCTGTTTCTGATAGGAAATATTTTTTTGCTGCTCTAAAATATTCTATTAACTTCTGAGTGCTTGCTTCAAAATCCCTATCATTTCCTGTTTGATTTTTTTTTTCCTGAGGTAGCAAAAAATATCCATGAAGTTTGACCACCTGAAGAACAACAAGGCATCTGAGAGGCATCCATAATTTTCAAGTCAGTTGTATGCAATTTAAAATTGTCAATTTTGTAGCTGAAATCAGCCCAACAGATACTGCATGCCCAGAATAGTCAAACATGAACAAGATACACTTTTGAAAATTATTTCTGCATCATACAAAGCTGTCAATCTGTTTGCATAATCAGAAATAAGATTTTAGCATTGCCTTATGGAGCTTTATTCTGAAATACAGAGTCTAAGTCCACTTGTTACAGATTCAGAGCATTATAAATATCAGACCCTACTTAAAATTGCAGACATTACTTTTATCCTCATGGCTATTATGCCTTGTAGCTTTGATCTCTGTTTGCTGTTTTGATCCTGGACAAAACATCAGTCTTTGGGTTGAAGGTACACTAAAAACTGATGGAATCCACTCACTTGCAGTTCCTTTAGACTTCTGCAGTGATAATAGGGATAATGGCAATCTGTTATCACTGTATTTTCTGTATAGCTGCTTTTAATCAGTACTTCAATATGTCTTTGGTAGATAGGATTACCTACTAAAAACATTATAAAATAATCCATATGAAAAAACCCAACAAAACAAACAAAACCAAACCCAAGACAAAAAACCCAAACCCCAACAACAACAAACTCTCTGAACAAGAACAATGGGATTTATTCTCAATAATTCTTATGTCTACACTCTACAGCCTTCATCTCTGTTTGGTTCTTTCCATTGCTCTCGTTTTGGGAAGAAATTACTAAAGGTAGGTAGGTTTTAAAAGCTTATTATATTTTCAGAAAATATCAACAAAATCCTGTTTCTTTTTACATAAGAATAATAAAACATCTGGAGACTATTTCTTTGCTCAGACTCCAAAATGTGTTATTGCCAGCACTTATCCCAAAGGTCTTTCCTCAGGATATTACTAAAATCAACATGTGCTCATATCCAGCACGTCTATCAATGTGTGTCCTTTGTTCGTATGTCATTATTTTTACAAACAGGAACATTTTCAGCAAAAAGCATTCAGCATTTCAAAGCTATCCACCATTTCCATTCCTTTCCCCTCTGGTTTTAGCCTCAGTGACAGGCAGTCAGTACTCTCACCAGTTTCAATATATAAAACCCAGCTTCAAGCATCAAAGAAAGAAAATAAATTTATATATGCAGATTGCTTTCTATGAGGACAATATTAACAAGAATGTATGATAAATGGTCAGATATTTAGCAGAACAAGAGGGATAATGTCAAAATAAATTACTGCAGTCTTTTAGTTTAGTTTAAGAGATACAGTCAAACTTAAGGTAATTGCAGTCAGTTGAGAGACAAATTACAACCATTTCCTGAAAACGCAAATTTTCTTGCACAGATAAAAAACTATAAGAATAGGAAATGCAGAGTTTTCTCTGAAAATAGTCTTCAGGAACAGTTGTAATATAAACTCTTATCAATTTTACTTAGAAAAAAATATTAGGGTGGAGCATGGCTAGAAACACGTAACGAAGAACAGAAATACTTTATGAAGTTCAGTTGGTAAACAGCTGTTAATCATCTGCCCCTACAGGAACAGTCTAAGCCTATTTCTCAATTCACTCTAGTGAGATATTTTTCTGAAGGGTGTTGAACAACCTTTCCTAAATCAGGTTCCACACTGTTGCAACAACATATAGAGTAACAAGAAGAGACAGGAATGGAATGATCCTCTCAATAGCATACAAATTCAGAAATATCTGCTCCTTTAATCAGGAGTTATAGATGATGCAACTTTCAAGTGGAATGTTTAATTCTAGTGCCTGGGTCTAACATATATATATATATATAAAATAAATTCTGAACATAATATAGCCACCAGCGTCTAACAGATGTCTTTGCTGTGTCTTTTCTTTCTTCAGACTTCTAACTTACAGACATATTTAAAATCACAATATGAAAAATAATACATTTTAAAGGAAATAATAATAATAATAATAATAATAATAATACACCCTACAACAACACCAACAATACTAATGCCAAACTAACTCCTCTATGATCAAAAATTATTAACAGTTTAGGTCTCTATCTGCTGCCTTATTCTCTTTTATTTTGTTCAACAATGCATGCATGATAATGCTATCTGGAGGACCTTGACAGTAGTGATGCACTCAAGAAGACCATCCTAATCCTAATATGGTCTGAATAAATTGAACTTGATCCAAAGTTGCACTATAAGAAATTGTTGTTCCTCTGGTCTTTACCTAGTGAAGACTATCCATCAAGGAGCAAGGAATAGCCAGAATCAGTCTCTTAATTGAGATCTAAAACACTGGAAAACAGAAGTAACTGAAGCTTCAATTTCAAACAATTCTAATTAGGAAAGAAAAAATGTTCTTTTCTTGATAAATTGACAACCAATTGCTCTTGATGTGATGTCCATGAATGTTCTTTCTGTATAGGTATAAATATGTAGGGTAAACATCACCATATACACCAGAACTGTTTATTAATTGTAGCTTACAATCAAAGGAGAAATTGGAGAAAGCACTGCCTTTGAGAGGGAGCTAAACAGAACAAATGCATTTTCCTACCTAATTTTCTTTTGAGACTCTCCACCACTACAGGGATATCTCTGTAAGACTCTGAAGATTTCGTGGTCTTTCTGTTTACTTGTCTCCAGAAAAGTGTCTGAAAGTAGCTTCCGTCCTTGTTCTTGCAACAGGTGAAATGTTTCTTTCACAGTGATGGGAGTCACCTAAAAATGTCATTGTTATACCATGAGTTTGGCAGAAAAAAAAAAAGGCTTTTACTAGGAGGGAGAACATAGAAAGATTAAAATGGTCCTAGAGGCAAACTCAGTGATTCAGAAGTCAAAGAGAAGGCTGTGACTGGAGATGGGTACATTTTGGAATGCACCTGTCTGTGCATATAAGTGTGTGAGGATTCACAGATGTTTAAATATACTTGTTTCCTTTACATGTACAGTAATGTGTTGGTGAAAGAGAATTTAATAATTTCTACACTCAATGACTTATTCTTTGTCCTGCATATGTGCCACATATACGATTCTATTGTTTCTTAGTATTCAGCGTTGGAGGAAAATGCATCCATTCATCATTCTAAGTTATTATGCTCAGTCTATTCTGTTTAAATCACAGATATTATTCACAGTATTAATTTAGTCATTCCAGGTTTTACTTTATTTTTGACCCACACTCTTAATCTGATGGTGGTACCTGCTTTTACAGTAAAAATGTAGACACGAGATACAGAACACAAAAGAGAGGCAGGCAAAGGAAAATAATAGAGGAAAATTAAGAAACCATGCCAAGATTCTTCAAATTATAACACACAGAGTTAAGAAATGCCTTGAGACATTCTCAACAAATAGCAATCATATTTCATTTTATTTCATGTCAGTGAGGGAGCCCAAGCCTGAAAGTGGAACACATATATTTTGTCAGAAAAACACATCTGATATCTTGACTAAGAACATAAACAAATTTTTCACTGCTTAGCAGTTGCTGCTAGACATATAGTAGACACAGTCTCTGTGGTTTACAATTTTTTTTCTTTCAAATGAATTGTCTTTAAACAGATTTTTTTCTCTCCTCTCAATTTCTTTCCTTTACAAATAATTCTATTTGGATTTCTAAGAATCTAGAAGAGGTTATACCATTATGTTTTTTTACAGGAGGTGTTAAAGATTTTGCAACAATCTCTTTTGTTAATATCACACTGCATAAAGCCCTGAAAAAAATTAATGAGCATCTGCCTGTTATTTCTGTTGAGTCAATGGCAAACTGAACACCTAGAAAAATATCACCTGAACTGAAAGAGAATCAGTATGTGAGCAGTGATGGGCCATGATCAGGAGGAATAAAGGCAGTCTGTGACTGACCTCCATCACAGAAAATATTAAGATATAGTCTTCCTTATGATTCATTTGATAATAAAAAAAAATGTGTTCAGCACACACATTCTCTATTTTTTAAAACAAAAAACCCCACAGAAATACTCCAAAGCCAAGAAAATAAAATGCAAATGCAATGAGCTTTGAAAGGGTTTTTGCAGATGAAAGAAAATTATGCTAAAAATGGTGTTTAGAAATCCAGACTTTAAATTTATCATTTTCTATCCAAACACAGGGTGTTGAGGCAGTATTAAGTTTGGCATTTGAAGAAGATAAGTATCTTGTTTATAGTAATAAGAAAGAAGCAGTTAACATATAAGAAAATTCTGTTACTGTGGAAGTAATGAAATGTCCTAAAATGGTCCTTATAACAATTAAATTATTATTTACCAAGTGGACCTTTGAAATCAGAAATGATCATGTGTCTTAACTATGGTAATTTCCTATGAAACAAAAAGAAAACTAAGACTAAAACAGAAAATCTGAATTTTTGTGTTGAAAATAACACATTACGTGGGAAAAAGGTTAATGATATGCATGGGGAGGTTGAATAAGCTGTTATCAGCAGCTGGTCATGGATAAAACCTGTTTAGCATGAAATGTTTATCTTAAGCCAAAGGAAGACATGGCTGTAATATAAGAATATGGAGAGTTTTATTTCCTTTGAAGTAATCTGTTTAGACGTTTGTGGAAAGTTCAGAAGAGTATGTGTTTTAAGATATCTTGTAGTCAGTATGTCTAAAGCTTAATATATAAAGCTGTTCATAGATTTTTCTATTTAAATGCTCTTTTGCTTGAAGGTGCAGGTTTTCTTCTTATTTTTTAGGCGAATAAAATCTGGAACAGTGATATAAAATATGAGAATTTTGGATAGTGTTCACAAACATCTCTCTCCTAATTGTGTAAAGTATTTCCCTCAGCCTATTTGATTTTCAGATTTTTTTTTTCTTTTAGCACTGGAAAAATGGAAACATCCTGTGGAATTTTTGACAGACTTGATTTCCTTAGTCTTCTCTTCTAGTGGATCTTTCTGAACATAATTTAGTAGATTATGATTTTAAATCTCAAAGGCAAGCATAAGGAACTTGTGCATAAATAAAATTGAACTAAGTATTTTCTGGTTTTCGTATGAAGATGTCTGAAAGTCTCTGAAGCCTTTACAAGAGCTATATTTAATTCAGGCACTAAGTGCTTATTTGAATGTTTAAAAAGAGGTTATAAATAAGTTTAAGTAGTTTAGTGGTGCACATTTTTCTAAGAAAATATATATTAAAAAGTATTTTATTGACTTTAGTAAGTGTGAAATGATTGAAGCTATAATGAACAGTTTATGCTTGAGTGTACAAGGACCCTAGGTACTTATAAATGACAGGTCTACAGAATACCTATGAATGAAAATGACCCCAGGTATATACACAGCCAAATAATGAAATGAAACCCACAGAGGACTCTCAAGATATTTGACATGAAGTAATTTATGATTACTGCTGGAGTAGAGAAAGTGACATTCAGATTTCCTATAGATGTTATATGCTACAACAAAACTTGTATCTACAGCAAGGCAATGCAATGCTATCTTTAATGTATAACATATAATTTGTACATGGTGTTTAAAATTAGGTATGTACAGCCATGAGAGCATTAGGCTGTCTACTAGGTTCATAAGTTTATCTGACACAGAGCACAGTACTATATAACACAAACCTTTTTTTCTACTATAAATATTCAGACACACTGATAAGTAGTCATGACTCATTCATGTGACCTGACATCAGATGGGTTGTTTTTCAGAGAGTGTGTTATATATGTGTGCTCAACCTGTCAGCCTGCTAGGCAGAATCACTACTATGAGAATGATTACATTTTCTTTTTAATAACTCAGCATTGTTACATTGTCCAAAGGCAGAAAAAATTCTCTCCCAAAAAATAGCTCTGAACAGAATATAGAAAAGAAAAAACCTTCCCTTTAGGCTTTACCTATCTAGATTTCTCTACTCTTTTCCCATTATGAGAATTCTTTCATACTTTCTCTTTTTTAGACTGAACATAGTGCTGATTGTCACTCTCACTGGACTCCTCGCTGTGACTGTGCAGCAGCAGAGATCACAGGCAGTGATCTCAGATAAATGAGTACTAATGCCCAGATTCAGGCTCGACAACTCAGGTCAGTATGCTGGCAGAAGACCTACAACTTGAAAGTCTTTGAGCCCGCAGAGAACTGCAGGGAATTCCCTGAGAATCAGATAGTTGTATACAGCTGGATCAAGGGCACAGCCATAATGAGACAATTCATCCACTGAGTGTTCTACACTTACACACTTCTTTTTATTTTTCTTTTTTTTCCCCTTTTTTTTTCTCAAAAGATTTTTCTTTTTTTCTGTTTTAATTTAAATTCTCTAATCACAAATTCTTCAATACACCGTGTTGAGGCTGCCAAAGTCTATGATTTTGTTTTCTAAATGTGATATAAGTGCATGATGCAGAATGTGCCATGCATAGAAACATATGGCCTTGCTAATATAAAAGCTATTGCTGCTCCTTTCAGCATCTTGCAGGGACCTCTGTTTGCTTACTGCTCCAGAGCCCAGCTGTTCTCAGACTGGTCACTGGCAAACGATTCTGGGGTCCATCTAATCTCTTTCTAGACCCCAAAGTATTCAGTCACCAGATCACTTCTGTGCTGGCATCATCACTCAGGCTTCTTTGTTTAGGCACGATGACAAATCTAAGACGAAGCAAAACCAGGTGAAACTAATCCAACTCCCTTCCTGCTGACCGGGCAGCCACCCATTACACAGTAGGCACAGAGGAGTTCAAGTCATCTAGTGCTCTCCATATATTAGACAGGGTTATTTTTATTGTGCCTATTTATTATTAACCTTCCACCTGGCATTTATAGGACATTTATGCTCTAAGTGGTTGCACTTGCTAATCAGCTATTACAGCTGCCAGGATGCAGCAGGAGCAGGCAGCTTCTGCCAAGGTAAGTGATGGGGTGGCAGGAAGTGGCAGCAGTGCAGGGGACACAAGGGATGGACACAGGGAAGGAGGTCTGCAGTGATCATTTAGTTCATCCAAGAGTCCAGAACATCAGGTAGAGCCACAGTAATGAGGCAAGTCCAACATCAAGCTAAAAAGTCATAAAGTCACCTGCAAGCTGGGCTCTGGGTCAGAGTCAAGGAGGCTCAGGGCTGGGATACCAGAGAAATAACAAGGGTGAGAGCCCCAGGTTAAAAGCCTCTCCCAGGTGCAGTGGGTTAAGTCACTGCTGGGATTTCTCACAGCCAGAAAGAAGCATCATCAAAGTTTTCCCTGAGTCCAAGCAGCTGAACCCTGGGGGGTGTAGGGAAGGCACTCAGGGCCTTGAAAACATCTAATGCTTTCAAGATCTGGGTATAACAGAGCATTAAAGTAGATCAGATATAAGTAGGTCAACCATGCTTGGCTCTTTTTTCCTAGTTGTGCATGTGCCTTGTATTTGGCAGGCCACTGAGCTGCAGCCTTCCTCTTTCCTTTTTACTCCAGTAACAGCTAAACATAAATTTGTTTGCAGGCTTACAGTAGTGTTCTTTACACACACTACTGTCATTACTGATAAGTCACTTAAGACTCACATCACCTGTAAATGTGTTGTTTTCTTCCTTCCATGACAAAGTGTAAGTCAGTGTTTCTTCAGAAAACAGGAATAGACAGGTAAGTGAAAGGAATGGGTATGTGCACGTGCACACGTTTGTGGCTATGTGGGCACATGCATATTACTTTATTTTCCTATTTTTCCTATTACTTTAAATTCCTCAGTATTTTTATTTTTTTTTTTATCTGAGGAACTGAACTTTCATAAGAGTGTAAGCTGTGTTGGTACCACTAAGTTATTGTGCTGATATCAGAATCTTTATCATATGCACAACTTTTACAAATTATAATTAATGATAGTACTTATTCTTCATTTTGAATTTATTCAGTATGTGTTTAAGCCTTTCTGAAGAACTCTTTCACTTTTTTTTTATTTTTTGTTCTTTGAAGGAAACAAAAAACTGTCTTATACTGGATTTCTGTAAAGAATTCTCCATAGTCTGTGGGTGTTCACCTCCACGAGGTCACCTGTCACCTGTTGCAATGCAGAGAGGCAGCAAGGGCAAGGCCTGATTAGAAGAGCTCTTTGTAAAAGAGGCGTGCAAAACTGGGGATTGAAGATTCACCTGTTCCCTCTTCAGCTTCTGATTACATTCCCATATTTAATTTCTTATCAAGGCTGGACACAAACCCCTTGATGGAAGAGGAAAGAAGACTGAGTGTACACAGGATATATTCCTACATCCACAGATTAGATCAAAGCATCATGGAGTAACAGTTCAGTTGTCTGCAGAAACTGATGTCTATTTTGTTTGTACTTTCCCTTAGCTACCAAAATTAAGAGTTGTATTACTTTCCTTTGTTTTTACCTTGCTTGCTTCTTCATTCAGATTCTATTGTGAAATTTAAATGAAAAAAATACTATCAAAGACACTTAATGCTTATTTATAACTCAAGTAAAGGTCATAAACTCTGGACTTTTCTTTGGTTTGGCCTTTTTTTTTTTTTTTTTTTTTTTTTTTTTTTTTTTTTTTTTTTTTTTACTCTGTTATGTTTGGATATTTAAAAGAATGAGCAGAATTTTGTATAAGTATTGACATAAAGTAGATGGGGGGATGCACAGATAAATATTGTTTCATAATTAGATTTGAAGTTTACCACATAGCCAAATAAATGAGGAAGACTGTCATAGAGGAAAGCCTGAGCAAAATAAATTATTCTTTAAGAAGGTAGAATCAAATTATCAATGGAAATTGGGAGCATCTCTTTAGATAAACATGGGATTGGAGAACAAAGAAATTTCAAGTGTGTGGATTAGAAAAGATACTAAGGCCTAGAACTATACTAAAGTTAGTGGACCAATGGAAGTTGACATAGGACAGAAAAAACAAGAATGATTTTTGGGGGTAGCTCAAAAACAAACATCTTTTAAAACAAATGTTGGGGAGAAGATGAGAAAAGAAAGGGTGAATCTGAAGAATAAATCTCTCTTTACATCTGTGTGCAGTAAAGACAGAAACTGGAACTCAGGAAGAAGTCATGTCTTCAGTGTTGTGGACCCTTCTGAGGACTTAGCAATGGTTGTTGTTTACAGTCTTTGCCCTGCCAAGGGTCCTCCCAATATGTAACTATTTTAAAATGGTCAATTTGAAAAACATGTGATGCTACTTTATAGGACCCAAGGCAGTGAGATAAGGTGAACTAAATTATTATGAATCAGAAAATCTGCTGGTTTTGCACTTAACTTCTTATCTATTCTTAGCAATTACAGAACATTCCATTTTAAAAATACTATGTTTCTCTATTATTATGCTAATTATCCTTTTTTCTTGAAGTACCTGGGATAACATCTTTGGCTTAATTTTTGTTCCTTGTTTAATATTGTAAGCTAAAATTCTTAAGAATAAATATATCTATAACCATACATTAACCTGACTTTTTAAAGAGTGAGATCTACTACACAGGTAACTCCTTGGCTAAAATAAGGGCAGCTTCTCACCATAGAGATCTTGAAATATTAAAAACCCTATTAAAAAGGAACTGCAATCTAATTGACATGCTCCATAATTGAAGTGCAGTTATGTATCAGTGGATAAATGAAGCTTAAAAAATAATCAAGCCAACAATAAGTGAGAAAAAAATTCCATTTGCATTGCTTGGAAGAGTAAATCTCTGCTGATAATGGCTTGTGTAACAGAAGGTCCAAGGTGTCAGGATAGGGAGAACCTGCTGCCTGCTAAAAATGCCCAGGGATAGCTTATTTTCCCAAGATGTCTGTCAGCTTTTGAATCTCTGGAGACTGAAATTTTAAATTAGATATTTACTCTGTGTGGTCCTTTCTTTACTATTGCTGACATTGGATAACAGGGTAGATTAAGAATTCCCATAGCAGCAGCAGGAATTTTTGGATGCAGGGATGAAATCCACTGCACTATACTGTCAGGTTCCAAACCTAAAAATGCCTCTTGATAGTGCTGCTTTTTAAGAAGGAATGGTTAGGAGTAAAAACCTGGCTGAAAGGGAGTCTCTTTTATGTTCCTGGGTATGCTACAAATTACATATTTAATATAGTACTACAAACATCTCCCAGGTGAAGAAAAGAAAAAAAAAAGAATACTATGGAGGACTTTATTTGATGTCACAAACACAAACTGTAGCCATCATCTAGAGCACAGGAAAAAAGTTTGAATAAAGAAGTTTGAAGGTTTAGCAGATACAAGAACAGTTTTTCAGGACACAGGCAATTGGATGTTTAGAGAAGTTGTTCATTTTCCTGAGAGCTAAAGTAGGTTGAGACAAAAAAGACCCCTTTCTGTGTCTTTTATGAAAAAATTTCATGCACAGATAGAAATTTACTTACAAGCAAAATAAACAGAGCTTGTAGCTGGCAGCTATAAGGATTCTCAGGTGAAAGCAATCCTTCTTTCCCGTAGCAGCCCTAAAAATTCCCTTTGACATTGATTGGACATGGCACCTGGCACAGTAAACAATGCTACAATTACTTATCTTTTCTTGAAAAAGCAAACCCAATTCCCTATGGTATTTTTAAGGTAACCTTAGGCCCAGCCTGGTTACACAGTAATAACAATTTTGTGGGGCAGACTTCACTTATCAATATTTGAAGGCTGAAGCAGAGGAAACAACCTGATCATGACAATGTAGACAATGTGGAAAGAATGGGTTTAAGAAAGGGAGATATTGATTCTTTTCCTGGTTTCCAGAAGCTTTCAAAAGAATGAAACAAAAAAATTTTGCAACCAGTAGAAGATACATCTTCTATAAGATTTTGAAATCTTTTGGACAGCACATTCAAGACTAACTTGTCACTGCTGTATGGAATTTTGAAACAAAAGCATATAATTTTTGCTGCTTTACTTACATTGCCTATTAAACTCAGCCATTTCAGTGCTTACTGAAGGCATCATCTGGTGGCAAGGGGAAAACTGTTTTACAATTTTCTAAGTTTTAGTCTGTTTTAAGAGCTTAAGTGATGTATCAGCTTCATCTGAACATAATTTTCTTTGAAGCCAAATCTTAAATCCCTGCTGATAGAATCTGAGAGAGAAGTTTAGTCCTTGAAAATACGCGTGGTGAGAAAGGCACAAAGGTGAAAAAAGACATGGCAGAAAATCACAGCATCAAAGACAGAGGGTCTGTCACAAAAGGATGAGGGTGAGTAGTTGAGAGAAGCAGTCAGGCATTGAGAATAATCATTGAACAGCTGGAAAGGCTAAGAGAGACCCTGGAAGTCAGGGAGCATTAGAGAGAGTTTAAGTGTGTCAAAGCCCAGGGTAGTGCTTCTTGGGATTCACAGAGAGAAAGGCGTGAGTCAAGATTTTCTCAAATGATTTATAGCTTTAGGGGAGATTTACTCTCTAAAGATCTCAGAAATCCAGAATGCCCACTGATGCATCTTCTGGATTTTTTTAAATTTGGACCTAAGGATTGTGCCCATCTGTCCTGCAGGAATTATTTCAAAAATGCTTCTGGGTCTGCAGACAATTGGTGTTTTCTGGGTGAATATAGAAACATTGTCACTGCAATGTTAGGGGGTAACACCTGTAGGGTGTTCATGCTGAACACCTGTGCAGGCTTGGTGAATAACCTACAGTGAGAAGCACTCCCCAGCCCCACAAAACACACCCTGTCTTGGTTTGAAAGACAGATATCTGCTAGGAAGGGGCAGGACCTCCCTAGAGATGGAGAATTCAAATCCCCTCCCTCCAAATTATTCCAATTAAAAGGAAGATTAAAGGAGTTTTCAGGCAGAGGTATGGGGGTAGGAATAACAGTTCTTTACTAGTATATATGACAAAACGACAAACAAACAACAACTACAGCATCAATAATAAACAGAACCAAGAACCTTGAGGGCTTTCTTTTACAAAAGCCCAGAGCAGTTTGATCTGGGTGCCCCTGCAGGACTCCGAGAGGCCGAACTGGAAGGAAGGAAAGTCCCGGGCTGGTGGATGAGATGAGGAGCTCTGCGCTGGCAGCTGGAACAGCAGGGGTGTCCCGGCAGGGCTGGGCAGGGCAGGGCTACAGAGTAGCAGGAGAGCCTCAAAGGTCCGAAGAAGCAGCGGCGGTGGTGGGAGAGGCTGGAGAAAGCGAGTTCAGGATTCCCGGGTACACAGCAGATGACGATAGATTTCCCAGGACGAGGCAGAGGCAGAGGGCAGCCTGACCGTCCTCCTCGGCGCTGAGAGCAAGAGTGCCCTCCCCTCCCCCTCTGAGGGACACTCCCAGGGACTCAAAAACAATAGGTGTAGCTTCGTGCTGCTATATCCCTCAAGCACTCTTTTTGTTCTGACTAAGTAGTCATTAAGGCTTCTTGGAAACTTATGGGAAAAAATTCTGTGAGAAGAGGAAAAAAAAACCAAACCCAAATCTAACCCCCAACACACCCACAGAAGTAAATTCCACAGGACTTCAGTGGGCTTATGTCTTCATGCTGTATCCCAGCACTGGTGAAGTCAAGTACACTGCACGACATTAGCTCCATGATAAGCAGACACAGCTTTTTAGTTTTCCAGGCTTCAGACCCAGTAGGAGCAGGCCCATGGACTTCCCAGGCAGTTTGCCACCCTTGCCACAGCAGAAGGTACTTTCATCAGGACAGCACTAATAAAGTACTACTATAACACCCACCCTCTCTGTGTTTCCTAATTTAGAAAAATGTTTTACTGCCCCTTAGCAAAAATTCAATTTCTGTTGGAGATCATCTCTGCAGTGCTGCAGAAGTCCTCCTAGGAAGCAGAAGATTTGGTAAAAGATGGCACTAGTTCCTCATAGCATGACTTTGTACCTCCAAGCCTTAGGTTTTGAGGGTCATTCATAATGAATGAGTAGAGATGCATATACTTTTCTCTCTGGAAAGTGAAACCAGGAGATACTGATAGAATCAACTCAGTTTTAGTGACTAATGGGAAAACTATTTATAAATGCTCTTCTAAGGTTCTCCTTCATAAATTTTCTGGGGAAAAAACATATTTGCTATAAATGAAACTTATGTTCTTGCAGCTTATTCTGCAACAAACCTTTCTAGCACCAGTTCTGAAATTCTGAATATTGTTAACAAATATTTATTCCAGTAGAAATTTTTTTTTTTTATACGGACAGTCACTTATTGTTTTTAATCTATTAAATGCAGGCTGTGGAAATTTTATATCAGCTCATATATTTGCACTTTTTTCCCTTCTGTTTCATTCTCCAGTTTATAGCACTGTACATTCTTTGAACTGAATCTCCTTATGCCTTTCTGCAACAATTATCATGACTGAAATGTCTGAGCTTGGCCTTTAAAAAACTTAAACAATAACTAAAGAATATTTGCAATAAGCTAAGAGGAAAATAAATCCAGTCTTGCAACATGCTTTATAATATGTTAATTGGTGGCAACTGAAAATTAGTTTGCCCCACTTATTTTCTGAACAAGTTCCTGCTTGTGTCTCAAAATTGTTCTCCCCTTGTCTATTAGAGAAAATAGAATTGCCCTCTCTGGCCCCAGTGTTGCAGACAGCTACATCTTCCACTAACAGTTCCATTAACTTCTTTTAAACTACCTGAGTAAATTGACTTAGTTGGGTATGCAAGTGACTAGGAAATTGAAACCTTTGTCCTTAGGCAGTTTCTGGAGGATTTTTCTGTCTAGATTTTACTTCTCTCCAAACCATCAGTCATTATTGGATCATGCAGCTGTTTAACAAAATGGTTTGCATTGCTCATTCTCCAGTATGTCTAATTTGATGTTGCCATTGCTAATTTCTCATGTTGTCAAACTTACTTTTGCTGATAGCTACAGCCATTCTAGAAATGCAAGCTTATTTAAAAGCTGAGCTTTATGTAAAAAGAAATAGCAAATAACTTCTTGGCCTCCTGGATATAGAAAAATAAGAAAAACATGAAGATAATATCACAGGACGATTAAAAATATTTGAAAGTTGTTATTTTCATTAAGTCTCACATTTTTAGACAATATTGTTATAATCAAAAATTTATCTCATGGTTTCTTGAAATTTGAAGACTGATGAGGGACCTCTACAGGATTAAGGAGTAAACCCATCTAAAACTCATGAATTTTGACATGGCCAAATGGAAGGTTCTGCCTCTGGGCTGGGGCAACCCATACAAGTTGAGTGCTGAATGGATTGAGGGCATCCCTGGAAAGGGCTTGGGATACGGTGGATAAAATCCTGGCCAATACGCAATGCAGCCCAGACAGCCAGCTGTATCCTGGGCTGCATCAAAGGAAGTGGGACCAGCAGATTCAGGGTGTTGGCTCTTCCTCTGAACTCAACTGAGGAATCCTCGCTACATGAACGACATGAACTTGTGAGAGTGGGTCTGGATGAGGGACACAAAAATTGCCAGGAGATTGGAATACATCACCTGTGAGGAAAGCTGGGGTTGTTCAGCCTCCATAAGAGAGAAGGTTATGGGAAGACCTTACTGTGATCTATAAATGTATATTGGAAGGAATGAGAGAGTGTTTTTACCAAGGACTTGACAGGAGAAGTGGAAATGTTTTTCAATTATATTTTATATATATATATTTATATATTTATATACATTAAGATAGGAAGAAATTTCTTATGACAAGGTGAGGCACTGGAACAGGTTGCCCAGAGAAGTTGTGGACTCCCTATCTCTGTAAGTATTCATAGCCAGGTTGGATGGGGCATTGAACAACATGGTCTAGTGCAATATGTTCCTGTCCGTGACACAGGGATTGGACTACCCATGATCTCTGAAAGTCCCTTCCAACCCAAACTGTTCTGTGATTCTGTCATATTGCAATTATTGAATTTTTTTACTTAATTTATTATTCTCGTTAAGAATTCCTCAGAACTTCTAGAAAACTTGCTATCTTAGAAAAAACCTCATAAATAGTTATAGTAAAATAGATCAAAATCAATCATTGAAAGCTTTTTTGAAACAAAGATAATCTACTTACTTATTTACTATTCTCAAACATATTTAAAATTATGAATAAGATAATAATTTTCCTTACTCTGCCATCAACTTGTGTTCCATCTTCTGTATTCACAAAGTATGTGACCTGCTTTTGAAGGTCCTGTATCCTCCACAGAGAGATCAGCAGCACATTGCCATGGAAAGTTGCAACCAGGAGCACCTATTACAATCAGGGATAATGACCTGTTGCACCTGGAGAGGAAGGGTCACATATTTTTAACTGATTTCTGGAACTACATATCTACATGTGTTTGGATCAGGGGAGGACATACTATTCTGACCAAAAGCAGATGTTTTCATGTATGAACTAGTTACACAAAACTCCTATTATGTCAGTGAAGAGACCCGACAGAAAAAAATCAAGAGAAAACTCACGTCATTCAAAAGTAAAAACTAAACTATTTTGTCAAAACATTGTTTGTTTGTTCATTCGTTTACTAATGGGAAAAGAATTCTAACATGGCTAATTTTGACATATGACCTTACACTATAAACATATACAGTTAGATGAGAGAAATCTTATTCATAATGCCCCTGGAGAGAGAGAGAGAGAGGTAAACAGTATTAGGAAGGTAGAAAATTCATAGGAACTTGAGATTTTGGAATGGTAAATTGCCATCAAACTCTTCTTCCAATACCTGGTTGCATCTCTGGTGAAATGGTTGTGTTCAAGAACTACTTCTGACTTGCCCAGATGAATTGGCTTTGTTCTGTTAATAATTAAGCTAAGGAAAATGAAAACTTTCCAATTCTAAAAGAGTGTTTCTACATATCGTAGTGTTGATAAAGATGCTCATCAGAAATGCTGTAATTCAGGAAAATATAGTAATTATTTCTGATTGTATAAAATACACTGAAAAAGGTAATTTAAAAAGTTAAAAAATCAGTGTAATACCATGAGTTAAACTACCTGCAATTTACTCATGGAATGCTTAGTTAATTTGAGTTATTTGTTGTGTAATGTTGACTAGAAATAATATTTTTTCCAAAAAAGGTTGAAAAATTTAGCATATGGGAACTTGGAATCTAGCAATGCTACTACTAAAAGTCTCAGCAAGCCAGTACTGTCAATTGCTGCTTTTTGAGAATACCATTTGGATAACACAATCATAATTTTGTAACATCCATAATGAGCCTACTCCCTTGCCAGATTTTCAGTTGTCCAGTTTTCAAAAAGCTTTCTTATGCAATTCTTTCCTGCCAATATGAAACCTATAGACTAGTAGACTGTAAATATGAATTATAATCAGCAAACTGTAAATACGAAATTAATACAAATATAACAAATTCAATGTCAAAATAAATGGCTTGGCTCTATAGTAGTTGTATCAATTCATTGTACAGCAGATTTATTAAAATGCAAGACCATTGCTAACCTTCTGCTCTCTTCTTTTTAAGAGAAAATATCTAATTGGAGGCCTGTCACTAGTGGCATTCCCAAGATTCAGCACTGGGCCCAGTATTGTTTCAGTTATTTCTCAATGACTTGGACGAAGGAGCAGAGGTCTCCTCAGTAAGTCCTCTGATGACACAAAGCTGGGGGAAGTGGCTGACACCCCAGAGGGCTGTGCAGCCCTGCAGAGAGACTTTGACAAGGTGGAGAGATGGGCAGAAAACTGTCTGAAACTCAGCAGAGGCAAATGCAGGGTCCTGCACATGGGGAGGAATAACAACATGCACCAGCACACACTGGTGTTCTTTGGAGAAGGACCTGGGCATCCCAGTGAACAACCAGCTCTCCATGAGCCAGCAGTGCCCTGGTGGCCAAGAGGGCCAATGTTATCCTGGGGTGCATTAAGAAGAGCAATGCCAGCAGGTCTAGGGATGTGATCCTGCCCCTCTACTCAGCCCTGGTGAGGCCACATGTGGAGTGCTGTGTCCAGTTCTGGGCTCCTCAGTACAAGAGAGACCTGGAGCTCCTGGAATGGATCCAGTGGAGGGCAGCAAAGATGACTAAGGGGTTGGAGCATCTATCTTTTGAGGAAAGATTGAGGGATGTGGGATTGCATTTTATGGAAATGGTTTGCTCTGGCTCACCCTTGGAAAATGTATGGTTTATCCCAAGTCTGTACCCTCCCTGCAGTATCCTGTATCTGTAACCTCATTGGCTGGAGAATGTTACCGCGCCCCTTTGAACCTCTGTGATAAGAATGCTAAGGCAGAAGGCTCTGCCCCTCTTGCCCCTCTACCCCTGGAGGCCTCCTGATGCTCCCTTTTTCCCTCTCCTCCCTTCCCCCCCCGCCTTTCCCCTCTCCCTCAGTGAATAAACCCTCACCTCACCAGCATCCCACCGGCATCTGAGTCTCCTTGCCTGCCAGCGCGGGAACACCACGACCCCAAAAGACCCCGAGGGTCTCCGGGGGGCGCTCCCCGGGGACCCCCCATAAATTTAAACAACAACAGAGGGAGCTGAGCCTGGTCAGCCTTGGGAAGAGATGGCTAAAAATGGACCTCATCACTGTCAATCAGTATCTGAAGGGAGGGTGTCAAGAGGAGGTCTCCAGGCTCTTCTTGGTGGTGCCAACCATTAGGACAAGAGGCAAAGGGCAGAAACTGATGCACAGGAAGTTCCACCTGAATATAAGGAAGAACTTTTTTACTTTGCAGTGACTGAACAATGGAACAGATTGCCCAGAGAGGCTGTGGAATCTCCCTTATTAGAGATACTCAAGATCTGTCTGGACACAGTCTGGTGCCATGTGCACTGGGATGATCCTGCTTGAGCAGGGAAGTTGGATCACATGACACACTGTGGTCCCTTTCAGCTTCACTCTGTGATTTTGTGAATCTGTGATTCTGTGAATTTGACAAGATCTTTCATAAGTGTTCATTTCCATAGTAATTTTTAATATTCCAACATCAATCATATTCAATGGCATTTAATAGCAGATAACCATCACCAAGCTCCCAACAGACCTATGTTCCATGTCCATGGTGCACTGAACTGTGTCGAGAAGTCTCTGATATCTTATTACCACACACATTGTAGTTCATGGTGTTTTTGAGTGATCATTGCAAAACAAAGTCGTCAAGAACAGTATAATTTTATGAACTGGCATACCATTTCCCAAAAACATGCACTTCAATCAGAGTATAATGTAGCTCAGTGTCTACGTGCAAATGTATAGAAAGTTTCAGATGATTTTCTGCTAAATAAATGGTAGACAGATTCTGAGAGAAAATCACAGAAATTTGTTGTAAATTTGGGAAAATTATAATTTAAATTTAAAAAAGGGCAAGAAAATCAAGTAGCAAAAGAGCCATTTTGTTCTACTGGGTTTCCCAGTGGTATCAGAATACTCTGCATATGGATATGCTTTTCCACATTATTCCTTTTGTTTTGAAATATTCCTAATCACCACATTACTGTCTTGTAGACAACTGCCTCTGAAATACATGGAGACACATTTTACTATGCAATAGTGTTAAGAAAGGAGGACAAGTTACATTTTTTATACTAGCTCTATTCTATTGAAAATCGTTTTGTTTTGGACTGTTTGAATTAAAGTGGACAAACAATGAGAAAATGTTCACTAAGGAATTATCTGCTGGGGTTGAGGGCTAGAGTTAATTTAAAATATATTTTCCATATTTGGACTCTTTCATTAATACTTGAGAGTACTGTAAGCTTGAAATAAAAATTCTTCCTTATTCAGCTTAAGGTATGTAATGCAGAAAAGACATTGAAAGTTAAAACCACATCTTTTAAATTGTTTGCAGTGTGGACACCCTCTCAGGAAGGGTGAAATCTTCTTCAAAAGAAGATTAAGTACTCCCTGTCTCTGAATATGTTTTAAACTATTAAAGTAAGAGGTATTATTCTGAGAGGGCATATGAAAAACAAACAAATGGAAAAGGCCTTGCAGAGACTACAGCTGGTTTCTTTTAATATGAAAACTGCATTGATTTGTATTCCTTCTGGATTTGTTCTGTTTGAAGAGTAAATTGGATCTTGAAACAAAGGCCCTGAAGATTCTAGAATATTACTGTTTCCATCTGGGAAAACAGTTGAAATAGCCCAAAAGCATGCATATAGTCTTTTACACTATTTGAGTTATTAGTAGAAAAAAAGGATATTGTTTCTTTCTCATTTACAAACTTTGACTTAGTTAGTGGAATATTCCACAAGGAAGAGGTCTATTCTCAGATAAAACCCTGCTTTTGAATGTGTGCCATTTGACCAAGCTTGCTTTTGACACACATGACTTTTGCTAATGTTCCCTGTTAAACCTTTATTGTTATTCTATTGTTATAGACATATTTTCACAGAATCATTTTCTATGTGGAAACAAAAAATTAAAAAATCTTCAATGTTATTAATTATTCCCATAATATTTTTTTTAATATGGGGAAAAATCCCTGGTATGGAGATATGAAGGGGGATGTTTCATGCTTTTATTTTCCAATTCTTAATTCAATGTTTGGTGAACAAAACTCAGATTTAAAGGAGTTGAAATCCCTATATGACTACATCAGGTACCATGACAGAGCCAAGTTCTCTATGTTTTCTTCTTTAGCTTCTCTTATTGATGTTTAGAGTCTCAGTATTATTGCATTGTGCTTACATCTGACTCAACTTTTCATAAAACTGGCAGATTGAGTTTGTTGCTTTGCACAGTCTGTGATGAAGTATTTGAGAGAGTATGAGCTTCCACTGCTTTCATGCCTGTATGCTTCCTGAAACAACCTCAACTACATCACAGGTGGGATCTTTAAGGTCCTTTTACGCTTCCTTTGAGATTTATAAAATCATGATGTTTTTAAGGTTGGAGGGACAATTAGAATATCCAGCTTGATAGCCTCTGTACTAAAGGCAATAGCCCATTTCTTGCAATATTTTTCTTTATCACAGCATCTGTAACAAGTTTTTACTCATTTTTCATTATTTAATTTGATTCTCAAGTTTTAAAAGGGTAACCATCTTTTAACATAAATAAAAAAGAATTACAGAAAAAAAAGAGTTCCAAATAGAATTTAATATAATTTTCTTCAAAATATTTATTCTGTAATATCCTTAATCTGTAAAGCTTCCTTCTGGGTACAAATTCATATTAGAAAGTATAGTTTGTATTTCTTGCTTAGCTGTTGACATTTTAACAAGATGATATTTACTGAAACTGCTTGCTTATCACATTAATTTCTAATGTCATCACAATATTTATTTTGAAAACCTTTAACACTTTGGAAAACCACTGACATTTAATCTGAGTGGAATAAGATATTTCTGAATTCAAAATAAACTGACAGCAAACTGACAGTGGTTTCATATGTGAAAGTTTTAGTAGGGTTCCATTATCATAACATGTATTTGGTTACTGATAGGATTATTCCTGCTAAAGTAAAAGTAACATTACTAAGTTCAATGAACTCTTAATTAACATTTGTCATATCCTACTTATCAAAGAAGGCTTCTTTTATGATACATGCATTCCATCTAATTTCTAAGAAATATCCCTGACAAAGTTAAGAGGATAGCTTCTGTATTTTAATTCTGACAAAATTCACTTGTAAATTTTTATTTGCTTTTTGCCAGTTACTTTGAAATATCAGGGACATATTCTACTTACAAATAAATCAGTGAAAAAAACTCTGGTCTCTCCATTTTTTAAAATTTTTTTGCCTAAAGTATCCTGTTTTCTTTTCTTGTGGACTTAAAATGCCACCAGGGATCTGTGTGAACCTTAAGGAATTTAACTTTTTTACATCACTATATAAAAGTATTTTATGCTTCTCAAATTCAGCTCAGCCTTCCTGAATTGGCTTCAAAAGTTGCAGTGTGTTGATCCGAGTTAGCAACTAAGGCCCCACAGAGCAGTCCATACACCTCTGCCCCAACAGGATGGAGAATAGAATCAGAAGAACAAAAGTGAGAAAAATCTAGTGTCTTGACATAAGGACAGTTTAAAAGGAAAAACAAAAGCTGCACATGCAGGCAAATCAAAATAAAGAATTCATTAACTAGTTGCCCTGAGTAGGCCGGTGTTAAGCTATGTTTCTTCAACATGTGTAGCAGGTTTTTGGGAAGACAAAAGCTATCACTCCAAATACTACTCCCTTCCTCCTTTTCCCCCAGCTTTTACAAGTAGAGGTTGATATTGTATGGGATATACCTTTGGTCACTTGGGGTCAGGTGTCCCATCTGTGTCTCCTCCCAAATCTGCTAATTCCCCCTCCCCAGTCCACTGGCTCAGGAAGCAGAGTGAGCAAAAGGAGGAAAAAACACATCCTCAATGGGTTTTATTGGAGGGGTAGGGGTACTGTGAGAAGCAAAAACAGCCTTGATGCTGTGCAGCTGCTCAGCAGTAGCCAAAGCACTGGTGTGTTAACAACTTTCGGCCACAGATTCAAACCACAGCACCATAAGGGCTTCCATGAAGATAATTACCTCCATCTCAGCCAGATTCAAGACAAAAGTCACTTTCCTTCATGTTTTTACTGGGCCTGATTATTAGAAATTTTGATCCATTGTTATTCCATCTCCAGTAGAAAAAGTAGAATGTAGCTACAACTATTAGCTGAGTTTTTAAGCAGTTAATGGCATTTAACTTAATTGGCTCAAGAAGATTATGGATTTCAGGTCTCACACTTCTCAGGAAAGTACTGTATCACTTAAATGGTGTCTTCTTCTTTCTCTTGCAGAGCTTTTCAGAGGTAGATCAGACCTTTCATGTTTTTGGACGTGGTTCTTGTTCTTTTCCATTATATCAACACTCTGCATCTGGCAAGCTGAAACGTTTAGGAAACTAACTTGATTTTTGTAGGGTTTAGGCTGTGGATTCACAAATAGACTTGACTGTTGCAAAACTGACAGGTACCAGGTTTTAGCACAGTTTCTCAGCAATCAGAGTATTTGTCCAAGACCTGATTTCTGTGTTTTCTCCAGCCTCTGCCTTTCCAGGATCAGAAGCCTTGCTTTTTCAAGCTATGAACCGTGTTTGGTTGATGAAAAGCTTAAGTTCCTCTCTCTTGAACCAATGTGAAACAGTGCAGCAGGAGAAATACATTACACATAGCATAATATTGCATATCAAAAAAGGCAGAGAAAAGGAAGAACCATTATGCAGTGAGAATAAGCCTGTGTTGTAGCAAACAATTATCAGTGATATTTCAAACTACATCAGCTATATTATTTAGAAACAATATTCATGAGCTCTTCTTTTAGAATTCCCAAATTTCCTTGCCCTTCTGTAAAAACAAAAAAAACCAAACCAAAACAAACAAACAAACAAAAAATGTCTGCTTTGCATCAGAATTAAATTAATTTTGGTAGGATGAACTACCTAATAATCTGGAATTGGGAGAACATATTTTTTCTTTAACTACACATTTTTCTTTAAAGAATTTGTTCTGAAATACAATTTTTAATTAGAATTTCTAGAGTTCCACTGATTTCAGTGCCTTTTTCACTGACTTAAGGGTATCAACAGATTGATTGGTTACCTTGCAGGTCTGAAAGAACTTTCTTATATTGACATTTTTAATGCATTTTATTATTAAGTAGAAAGGCAGAAAAAAGGCTGTGAGATAGAAGCCATCTCGTTCTGGAGCTTCATTAGCCCCAGTAAATCCTGTTGCGTGTAAATGATCTGAGCAACTCAGAGCAATTAGCTTTTCATTTTAACTTGAGTGTTTTAGTGCAGATTGGTAGCTAATCAAGCTGGGGAATTTTAATAGAGTATGCAAAAAAATTGTTTATGAGTAATACTGTAAACAAGCATTGCAGATAGGTCTGTACCTGCTTTAGTGATATAATAAAATAAGCAGTGAAATCAGCATTGCATCCATTTAGGTGTAATTGTACAAATTGCTAGCTAATCAGAGTGAGAAAATTGAGCCACAACTCGGGAGAACAATGCTGTTTGCTATTAACTTGTTGTTTAACTATGTATTTAAAGCATTTGGAGAGTAAGTATTTTTTAAAAAATAAACATAGATTTATTTTGTTGTAAAAAGCATGCCTGATTCTAAGTTGGTTTCATTAGTGTAATCAAGAAGAAATTCCACTGACATTTGTGAAGTTAATTCAAACACGAACTGATGTAAGCTGTATGAGAATCAGCACCATTTACGTTATTGTTTTCTCCTGTGTTAAGCCATAGGCATTTCATTAAAAATTCAAAACTGGTCAAATGCATAAAATTCCCAGAAATAAACAGCTCAGTATGTTAAGTTAGCTGCAGTCAGCAGTTCAATGAATTTTGACATGCACAACACAGCAGAGACTTAACTGGAGCCATGTAAGCCTGGCTCAAAGGCTTCTGAAGTTTTCAACAAGTTCAAAAAAGCTTGAGAATTCATAATATAGGGAAGGGTTGACTTGGTGCTTCTTTCCTGTAAATTCTATTTTGTTTAAACTTTTACATGGTCTAGTGCTGTGCATCAAGTTGTGAACTATCCAGCCTTCTGAATGCAACCTGATGGCTTTGATTTTTAAGAGCTATGACACAAAGTAAAGCTCACACATATTGATCTGTCAAAAAACATCTAAGTACTGCTGTCATTTACCCATCCCAAAGCAGTACTTTTGGAAGGTTCTGCTGCTCTACTTAAAAATATTTCTGTATGTTATATCTACTACATAAACAGAAATAACCTAAAAAAAAGTAAAAAAAAAATCATCTTGTAATAATGTATTCCTAATACTAGAATGAATATCAGTAGGTCACCTAATATTTTAAATATTCCAGATAGGAGCAATGTTCCCTCAGTTATTTCTAACATATCTTAGTTCAGCTCACAAGAAAAAAAGTGATGTAATGCCACAGTCTCACAGGAAGTTTCACTAGTATTACGATGAAACACTTTTTCCTAAATGTAAATTTATACATTTTTGAGACTGAAGCAAATTGTTATTTATTCTAGCCTCTGTTGTTAAAAATAGAATATTCCTTTCTTTCCAACAGAAGCCTTTTATGTTTTTCAAGACTATTTCCATCCACTTCAGTCTTATTCTGGCTAAACAATTCCAATTTTTTCAAATTCTTCTTATGGGTCATGCTTTCTACACCTCATATAGACCAATATTCTAGACCAAGAATTCCCACTGCTCTCCACTATACTCTCTGCACCTAATATTTCTGCCTTGGGGCCTTAGAGGTAATAGAGGAAAAAATATGATCTACTACAACCTCTAGATACTTCTATACAGAACTATTAACTAGCCAGATGCCTTTGAAACAAGTTTATGCAAATGATTTATGACTTGAAACTTGCTTGTGTTGAATTTCATACAATTGCTTGTTCGAATTTTAAAAATTATTTTTAATTTTCTTTCAATCCAGCAACATTGGCTATCCATGTTGCCTTAAAGTTTGTGGAATGATTAATAAGAATAGTCTTCATTTACTCTACAAGACTACCGGTGAAAATATTGAGTGATACCTCACTCAAGACAAGAGGAATTTAATTTGACAGAGGAAAAAGGCATATATATATTGAAGCACATAGATTTTCTTAATACATATACAGACAAAGATGTATAGGTGTCTATGCATATTTAAGAAAGTTCTCTTCAGGTTTTATATAGGAAAATATTAATATTCAGTACAAGGATAATTAGGAAAGAACAGAAATACAGGTTGACTTGTGCCTAAGTTTCCTTGCTATTTGGGTATTTAGTTAAGGTTTAGTAAGTCTGACCTTAGGTTACCCACTCAGCTCCTCACAGTCGCCCCTTCCATTTCATTACTGCCATAGTCTAAATTACTTCACCGCCCATTTCAATCTAAGAAATCTGCAGGGAGAAATGCAATAACAAGGATTGTGTAACACTGTGACACCTACATTATTGTAACGGGCAAAAAGTTGTTAATAAGAACTAGCTAATGATTGGCAATAGAATAATAGATCAGGAATTGTACAGCCTTGGGGTAAGTCAGAGAGAACAAAAGAAAAAAAAAAAAAAGGAAGGAAGAAAAGGCTGCTGTCAGTAATCAGACACCATTACAATTCTTTAATTATGTCGTGGGCACCATTACAAAGCCAGACTATAGACATACCTTATCAGCTTTGGATATAGTAGCCCATCTACATAATCCTAGTTTGTTGCTTTTCCACAAGAAGTCAGTCTTTAAATCAAAACTGAATCCCTAATAGATATAAAAATTCTATTTTTTAAAAAATCAAATGTTATATTGCATAAGCAAGGAGGAAAATGGATTGCACAAGTACAATAATAGCATTTCTCTCCTATAACTGAATGGCAAGTTAGCAGAAATGTAATTTGGTCAGTGGATTCCTGTGAATGGCTTAAAAGAGAAATAAGAAATTGGGTTGCAGGCTTAAAGATTGGAGTACAGTATTCATTACTGAAATACTTAGCATAATAAGTCTGTGATATTTTAAGATGACGATTTTCATTTTATAGATCTCCCATTGGACTTGCTTTTTAGGACATTATTTTCCTGCCTTTAGAAACTGTCTTTCTAAAGTGACTGAAATAAAGCTCAAATCAAATTAAAACAGGAGCTTTTGAGGGAATCTGGGAATGGCTGGGAAAGAGTAAGATACAGGAGTAATGACATAAAACAAAACCTTTTAAGGTAAAAATAAAAATAAGAAGCAGAATTTTTGTGGAATCAGATATGACAAGCAGAATGGGTTTAAGATAAAGATTATTCTTTTCAAATTACAATAGTTCAAAACATATATTCATACCATGAATAGAAACCATAAAAAATGGGGCTATAAAGCAGGGATATCTTCTGCAAGTAGAATGGTTTAATGTAGAATCATCATAATGGTAACATACAACAATATATAAGCAAACAATCCCTGCAGGAGGACTTTCACTTCTTTGTTTGCAATACACAAGGAAAAAAGGAAACTGATTTAAATATAAGATTTCATTGTCCATCACATACATGCACAAGCAGATTTTTTTTTAATTATTTTAACTCCAGAAATCAACCCCAGAAAGTAAAACTTATTCTACCTTTTTTCTCAGCAACTCCTGAATGAGTTACTACTGCAGCATGAAAATAGAGTGTAATGGGTAGTAAATATGAATAAAAATGAGCTTGAATAGCCCTCCTATCTACTTCCCTACTAATTCTATATCATTTGATAGTCAGAAGGGTGTCCTATGAGAGCCATTAGTCATCATAAGGTTGAGGTAGTCCTAACCAGACTGGAGTGCCAGAGAATGTGCTGAGTATTCAAATGGAAAGCTACCACGGTGTCGTCATGCTGGGAACCAACACCCATTTATCAGTCAAACTGAAGTGGTCTGGAGAAAATAATAAACCAGATCCACCAGGTATTAAAGATACTATCTATGAATGCAGGACTTCAGAGCCCAGGTTTTTTGGCTGTGTGCACAGCCCAGCTCAAATACAAGCAGTAATGGTTAGATCATCCAGTGCCACTTGACATGACTGGCAGCTTATTACCTGAAATTCTAGATACTCCCCTTTCTGCTTAAACTCTTAAATACTTTCTATCAGTCAACCTCAGTTTCCCTTAACAGTGACAAAGTGCAAAGAGCAACAGAAAATGACCAACAAGGCCAGTGATAAAAAGTCACCTTCTCATTTAGAACCCATTAGCACTTGGTCTTGCCCCAGCTATTGTAAGGGATAATTGAATTGTTTAAATTGCAGCTGGATTGTTCTAGCAGAATTTTCCCCCTACTGTCCTTATTGAGTGATACTTAACTCCCATAAGGGTAATTTAAAATGAAAGTCTGCCTTTGCTTTGCATAAAACTGAGCCCAGTTGCTTTGTAGTGAGTAAATAAACGATGGAGTGCTTTAATCATTGATGTTTTACACCTGAAAGCTGCTACATAAACTAGTTAAATACTTCTATGCTCTGCTACATGTGTCACTTATATTTTCTACATTAAGTGTTTAATTAGATTGGCATCTGAGAAGCTAACTCAAATCCATTTATTTTCATCTGGTGTGAACTAAACATTAACACTAGATTTCTGTGAATATCAAAATGGCTGTGATTATATCCAAGATTAAATTATTACCCTTGCTGAGCATTCTCATTCTTCCTCTTAACCTTCTGACCTCTCTCCTGAACTCCAATACTAAATCAAGATAATTTTTATACATGTGAGATTAACAAAATAAGACTAATTGTTTTCCAAGACATGTTATTTAGTAGAGAGTGTAGATAAGATAGCGAGTCAGATATCTGTGTTAGCATTTAATAGGGGGCAATAATGACGGACTATCCATTGATCAGCAAAGGAAAATTTGCAACACACCATTCTTTGATTACTGGGAAGACTGCTTGCAGCGTGTTCCTTCTCACAGCTGTTCTTGCATTTACTGGGATCATGTATCTTGTTTAAAGATGTAATTTGTTAAAAAAGTACCCCATACTTCTTTATTTACTATTGTAACGTCAGCCCACCAGCTTAGCCAAGTAAAATGATGAAATAAGGTGGTTGAGGTCCTGGTATGTTGGATGGGGACAATTAGATACTTTTAAGAGCTTAATTGTTCCTCTTGGATATGTGAACTTCCCAGGGAAACCAAGACCACTAAGACCAGGGTGTGTTTGAATTCAGAGAAACTGGACTCCAGATCCCGAACCCTTGGCTTAAAAGTTATCAGACAATAGTTTTTGTCTATTGGGAAGTCAGCATGGGGGAGATCTTCTCCTGAAGATGAATCCTTAACTCCGTAAACCCCTAGGTCCTTTGTAAAACCAAGAAAAATTAAGTATTATGTACAATAATTCAGTGATGAGGCAGCTGAGAACTAAAAACCTTCTCAAACTTGGGTATGAAAGACAGGCTTTCATTTTGTTGGAATGTAGAAATCAGATAAGAGATAAAGGGTCTATAAGCAAGCAAGAAGAAAGAGTTCAAGAGCCTGGTCTCCCATACATACTTTATGCCTGGTTGATCAGATGAGGAAATTTAAATTAACCTGCAGAGAGGAATTTCTGTTGCCTTCAGGGTTACATAGCTGCAGTACTGTGGGGTTTCTAGTACTTTGTAATTAGGTACATTTAAATGCTTATTTTTAGAACCCTAAATAGATGTTTTGGATTTTTCTCCTAACAGCTGCACACACAGTTTTAATCCACACAGTTTTAAATATATGAGGCTGAGAAAAGCTTGGATACAACCAGCGAATACTTGAAAATTAGGTGACATAACTGTCATGCAGTATATGTAGCTCAAAATCCAAGAATAGCAGCTTATTACTCTCTTCTACAATAGCTACTGACAGTCTCAGTCACAAAAGGGTATGTAAAGTATGAACCCTGGATATGGCACTGAATTGTGGCAGAGGAGTCACGAATGCTCCTTGAAGCCAAGTAATGGGTACAAAGATGACTGTGATGGCTCCTCTGCCTAATAGGACATAACAGGAGAGGCAGAAGGCAGTTGAAGCTGCTTAATAAAGGTTTAGCAGAACCTAGAGGAGAGTATTGGGGTTTGGATCAAAACTTGATTTTTTGGAGGATTTTCTATAGACATATAGAAAATTAGATCAACTTTTTTCCAAAGCTGACCTGGTCAACACTGAGAAAATGTCATCAATATATGTAAGAGATCCCCTGCTGGTAAGCAGGGGGAAGCTGCTCCTTTTCCTAAGGGAGCTTATCTAGCTATAAATTTAACAAGACTGCCTGGCCCTATGTAGTTTTCAGTCCCTGATGTTACAGTTATATTAGTTAATAAAACAGCTGTTGCTAAAGCAGACACCTGCTGCACCTATAAATGTAGAAGTACACAAAGCAGTCTTTAATTGTAGCTTCTTTTGAACCCAAACAGAAGCACATTAATATAGCATAGCTATGTGAGCATTTTTTTTCACCTAATAATCCAGTAAAATATTACTACCATTGCTGGCCATGGGCCTTACACTTATTGTGCCTGATGCAAACAATGTGAAGTTCTCCTTCTGGCCTGTGAGGCTGAATATCAAATTGTTATGAGAAATGGTTGACATGGACTTGATGTCAGGTGTTTCTTGTTATGATGCATAGTTTAAGTGCCCATTAATAGCAAAGACCTTGAAAATATGAACACTGGTTGAGGGCAGCATCCCCAGAGCTATTAACAGCACACTAACGGATACTGTCATTGAAAAATTGAAAATTGCATTGCCTTGAAAAATGCAACCTACTGAACTGCCAGAATTTTTCTTTTGCTCTAGGAAAAACAGCAGTAGGAGATGAACAGCAGGATAAGGCACCTGCCACAGCCTGGAAAAGTAATATTCCCCAAGGATCAGGCAGGTATTAGAATGGAATTGCGACTGAGGGTTGGGAATTCACCAGCCTTATGAAAGATCCAGAATTTGGTGGGTGTGTAGAAGACATCCACTGAAGATCCATCTTACCTTTACCGTGGAGTCTAAGAACATCCAGGACTGCTGCCATCAGTGTTAATTAGGAGGTATCAAGTCCTTGGTATTGTGTCTTTGCAGCTGGTGTCAGCTGTGATTACTAAGGACTGACTACTTTGAACACATGTTGATAATTATAATGACTGATATTAAGAACTAGCCACTAGCCGGAAGGGTGTCATTAATGACTTCTAGTCCAGGAAAAATTAATTTATCAATCTTCTAAAAGCTCAGTTTCTTTAATTTTTACTTCTGTATGTGTTTGGCTTTTAAATAATCTCTGTGACTGTTTTGCTGTATTGATTCCCACAAGTGATACCTTGTGTCAAAGATTGTTCTCAACAGTCAGCTTGGATCCACCTTCTCAGTAAAGGTAGACAACAGAGATCACTGTGGGGACAGGAAAAGCATTTGAATTTAGAATTCAAAACTACATCTAGGCTGGGAAAAAAAAAATACCACACCAGAAGAGAGAATTTCTTAGACGTAATCTACGAGTTCCTCATTTTAACTAAGGGAATTCAATTGTTTCTTCCATACTTTATGCATTTATGTGCCTGACTAGCACTGGGACTAAAATTTCTTAAAATTTTTTCACTATGAAGCAGTTCTGTTGGGTCAAAGAATTAACCTAAAGTAAAAGACATGAAATAAAAGACCTGCAGTCCTGTGATTATGTTCATGTAGAAATATGTGCCAAGCTTGCTGGGAGTAAAGTATAAGGTAAATCTGCTTTCATGTCCACTGTTCTTTGCAAAGTCTCCTACATAACTGTTATTAAGCAAAGAGTCTGCACACAGCCTCTGTTGAGGTACTGCTTTGGGGGATTTTAGGAATCTTCTACAACTGGAAGCCAAATTCTTCTAGGAGACGGAGCAGAGAAATAATTCTGAACATACCTATTTCTATTTCTGCTTGCTAAACTAGTTATAATCTAGTTTATACACCAGCTTAAAATATGTATGCTTCTTCAAGTCTATATTATGAGGTATTAAAAACACAGCAAATACTACAGAATTTAAGTTAAAAGTATAAAATACAGTTATGTGTTATAGTTATTGCATTGCTGGGTATCAGAGTTGTTCCTCTTACACATCCAGTTAACTTGGATCATTAATTCCTTGGGGAATGAAAAATTCCCCCAGGCACTCTTCTGCAGAGGCAACTCACTGAACACCAGGAAGTTGAATGACTGAGATACCACATCCTTCACAACAAAGTACTTGAGGAAATGTTGCAAAAGGTTTCAAAGTGGCTTCAAGAAGGTTCTTGGAGTATTCCCCTCAGGCAGTTTCTGCTCTGGCTGTTATAATTTCATCTGCTCAAACATGTTGATTAAAACCCCAAGTGGAGAATCTGGCCCTGTCAGAAGTTCCCTTGGGTGTTTCCTGCTGTAGATTTATCAAAATTGTGCCTAGACCAGGCACTTTAAAATGGTCAACAGAGACTGTTGCGGCAGATGTAGAAAGAAGGGCAGCCTTTTTTTTATAGGGAAGAGAGTTAAGAGAGATTTTATGTGTTGTTAAGATGGCAAATAACTGGAGCAGCCATGTAGAACCAGGGACCAGCTGGAATTTACAAACTGAGTAGAATAAAAATTTTGGAAGACTTCTGTGATCCAGCTGAAGACACTATTGATAGGATGTATGCAACAGAGATTTCTGTTTCCATCTGTAGAGCAACTCACTGTCCTGTTTTTGACTCTCATTCTTCATGCAAAAGTTGCGCAGTGTCCAGAACACAAAAAAAATTTTTTAACACTCTGTCTCTTTATGTCTGTGCTACATAGTCCAGATCATCCAACAGCTAATTTCCACATAAAATCTGCCACACAAATAACTCAATGTTTCCTAGCAAAAAATGAGCCAAGCCTTCCAGCTGCAAAAGAGCAATTATAAGTGGCTGAGCTATCCAGCATCAAGGTCACTTGACTATGGTAGTTTATTGTGTTGTTCTGTAGGTACAGCCTGGGGAGAGCTGCAAAAGGCTAAAGTGTTCATTGCAGAGTCCTTTGGCCTTGTGGATGTTTTCACCTTAGCTACCAGACAATTACCAATGTGAGAAACTGTTGTAGACCAATTATTTTTTCAAGGGAAAGACTACTATATCTGAGGGTTTAACTAGCTCATCTAGATAATTATACACTTCTTTGTTATGACTGAAACTACGTGTAACTGCCCCATCTCTACAAGTTGGAGGTATTTCTCTAAGAAAACATGGGTTAAAATATTTATAATCAGTGATTTCTACTGTTATAAAAGAATAAAGTTCATTCAAAACAATTCAGACATTTTTGCAATCTACCATATGAAATGTTGTTGGTTATTGCTCTGCAATACAAGACATACATCCAGTAAAGCAGTGACAGTCCCTACCATACTGTTTAAATAGATAGAGACATAGACAGTCCAAGGAGTGTTATCATATACTCCAGTGGCACTTTCAATATAGAGGTTAGCTCACATTGTTAGAAAAAGTATATTACTTTTGTCTAGTATCTGAGACAGTTGAAATATTTTCCTATATTTTGTCTCTAATTAAAGCCATAAAGCATAATGAAGACTTGTCAGAAGATGAAAATACTTCCAGGGAGCGTATGATTGTCCAGTTGTACTTAAAATATTTCTTCATCTCTGATGACAGGTCAACACTATACTTTATGTTTGTAATAAAAAAATGGCATGTAATGATCCATTTTTAGAATTAATCAGCAAAACCAAGAACTTTCCAATTGGTTCGTGTATCTAAAGGGATCCGCACCTGACTTCATCTTCTCAATCACAGTTATGACTTGGCTGATGGGATGAAGGGCCTTGATAAATCAGGTGTCCATCGAGATATTTGCAGGAAACATCCATGGTTTCATATGATTTCTTTGCTGACTGTAGTGAACATTAACAGGTTTTTTTTCTGTGGTAGTCAAAACCTAAGTAGCTTTTATGAAGCAGCTTTGTGTGTAGATTTAAGTGCTTAAGTCCTCCTTAATTTAAGTGAGATTCCTGGCAGATCTTCTGATGGCAGGGACAGATTTAAAGCTGTTTCTTATTAAGTAGGAATCTTGAAAAAAAAAATCCCTCATATTAGAAGAAACTGGTAAACTCTTTGAGGGCTGTACTGGGTGCAGGTTCCCTGGTGCTGGACACAGTTCCAACCCACCCGGTGCAGGGCACAGTTGCACTCCCAGCTCAAGTGGGGGCATCTTGGCAGAAAGATGTGAAGAATGGGAAAATAATGCCATAATGAAGGTTGTGAGAGAGAGGAGTGAGAATGTACAAGAGCAACAGCTCTGTAGACACTGAGGTCACCGAAGAAAATGGGGAGGATGTGCTCCAGGCACTGGAGCAGATATTCCCCTGCAGCATGGGAAGAAGACCATAGGCAGCAGACATCCACAGTGCAGCCTGTGAAGGACCCCATGCTGGAGCACATAGAAATCTCCTGAAGGAGCTGTGGTTCATGAAGGGCTCATGTCAGAGCTGGGAGAAGTGTGAGAGGGAAGGAGCAGTGAGGGAAGCAGTTATGAACTGAGCACAACCCCCATTCCCTACCCCCTGCACTGCTCAGGGGTGGAGAGTAGGTGCAAAGTGAGTGAAGCTGAGGCTGGGGAGAAGGAAGGGGATGTTAGAGTGTTTTTGTTTTATTTCTCACCATCAGCATAAGCATTTTTCAAATAAGGAACAATACCAGAATAATCATTAAACTAATGTAGATGTTTGCAGTAACTAAGTTATTTAGTTATTTTAGTTATTATTAAGTCATTTTTCATTCAATAATATATATTCTACTAGAACTATAATATTTCAATTCAAATTCATAGTCTTGTCCTTTGTTTGGCATGAGCTGCATTTCTCACAACCATTTTAAAACCTCAAGAGAGTAACCTCTCTATGGAGCAGGTAGCTGTTTTCCAGTTATTCAAGGGCCTTTTTCTGTCTTCTGATAACTTGTTACTTTGCAGTTTTGGAGCAAGCTTTGATATTCCAATTAACTTGACTTTCTTTTTGTATCACCAAAAATGGCCAATAGAAAAATTACATCTCTTTTGGAACAAAACTTTGCGTCTCAGTCTTTGCTAAGGAAATCTTCGAGGGCTTCTCTTTGTACATGTCACATTCCATGTAATATTTTGGATAATTTAATTGTGTTGTCTCCTCACTTCTAAACTCTGTGCTGCTCTAAAAATGAGTCAGGAATGTGGGTTCAACTGTAGCACTAAAGCTTTCTCTCATGGAGAAACCTCAAAATCTTTCCACTCCCAAATGCAGGCTGAATGCTCTGCCTTTGTCCTGATTTCACACAGGAAGAGATTTGAAAGCATCTGCACAGTGTCTCTGAGCAAAATGCTGATTTTTGTGCCATCACAGTATGTGCAGCAAAAAACCTATTTAAGCAAGAGTTAAACTCAATTCATGCTGGGAAACAGAAAATGTTGCCTAATAATTTTATGTGAATTAAGATATATATATCTATAAATGAGCATTAATTTAAGAGGGCACATGGCAAAAACAGAATAATATTTCTTTACTGTAAACACTAACATAATACAGAAAGTAGTAAAAACACAGTCCTTATGTATCTGGTAAGACAGACTTCTAAACATCTTCATAATGAGTTCAATGATTAAATATATCTAAGATAAGTGCAATAACTGGACTAGGAACAGGGCTGGTAGATACATCATTATTTCTCAGTTCTTATGCTGTAATTTTTATCAGACTTCATCTTTCACACTCTGGAAAAAAAAAAGATAATAGGTTTAAAACAGATTTAAAGAGAGCCTGTGTACCATTAGGAGAGCTAGAGAAATTATTTCAGTCTGAAATTAGATTACATTCTTTTTCTTTAGTTAGTATCTTTCAAAAAGTATCACATTCTGAATAAAATTAGAATTGGAATATAGTTAGAAAACTGGAGTATAAATGCTAAGGATTTGACAGAGAATTTTATAGTTAAGTGGTTTAGAGTTGGAAAGATAAATGGAGTGCATTACGAACTGCTTTGTTCCACAGCAGGGGTGAAATACATCCAGTTTCTGTGTACACTGTGGAAAAAAAAATAGTTACACAGTTGTGCAAAAAAGTGAAAAAAGTGGAAGCATCAAGGAAACAGAGATCTCCTAAAGCCTCTGCACTGTCTTTTACTTTCAGTGAGTAATTTGGTATTGTCTAGCTTATCAAGACTAGCATTCACTTTCATTAGTCAAGCTGTTTCAAAATCAAACAAGGGTGGCAAATATTTACCTAAAGGAATGGTGGAATTGGTTTATTTGTGTTATGACGCCTGTAACCTATAAAGACACATCTTGGGCAATTGTACAGAATTATTTCAAACTTTAAAATTGGTCTATGTATAACAGAATTTATGAGCACAAGAGGTTTTCCGGGCATTGCATACACCTTGTGAATCATTCAGTGTTTACATGCGGGTATCTAATGCCCAGGGCAGCTCAGGTCACTTTCAGCAGCCACTTTTAAAAAGGTATGGGTCATCCACAGCTCCAGTATTGAATCTGTTATTGTATCAATGTGAACACTTTGGATACCTAGGGGCTTCCTCAAAGCTTTGTTCACCTACATTTTACAAATAAATCCTGTTCTTGCAGCATGCGTGCTCCTGCAGCTTGTATTTTTGTCACAGTGGAGTCCAGGACATTTTGACATTCTTAGTAGAGCTGTGTGGCTGTAATAATCACACAGTATAGCTTCCTCAGATAAAGTTATATTTCCTCATAGTAATTTTTTAATAACAATTTTCATGCTTTCCATTAAATTCATCAGCATTAATTGATGTATAACAATAAACCAGTGAGGATATGTTTGCTCTACTTGGTTTATGTTCTCATTCAATGGCAATAGTAGAAATTATTTAGCTATGTATATTTCTGAACAATATATTAGGATTATATATCAGAGAACTTACATGTTGCGAGTCCCGTTCAGATTTAGAAAATAATGAGAATGCAAGAAATTCAGAAGATATTATTAGGTCAAGCTAACAGTTCTGAAGTTTTTTTCCTTTTACCTAAGTTAATTAGTGCAACCTTTCTATATTTAGCATTATGCGTAGCATAAACCCATACAGAATTATTGCATTGTTACTCTGATAGTATTTAGTGTCACTATTGTTGGTGGAAATCCAGAAATCTGTTTATCTATGCAATTTAGTGATGAAAAGTATATCAGAAGGGATTTAAAATGTTTTAATTTAGTGGAGAAAAAGATATAGGTGGGACAATTTACCACTTACTGGTAAAAGACCCAACTATGCTGCCCTGAAACATGTGCTAACATGTGTGTTCTCATTTCTGATGGAAATGCACAATGCGCCAAACTGAAAAATTGATATTTTGTTGGCTGCAGTTAACCTGTTTTCATAAAGAATGAGAAAGAAAACAAATTCTGCAGGTCTTTTTGTATTTTATATCAATATACAAGAATTCACCTTGACTGTATAATCACATATAGATTTTATAATCAAGAATCTCTTTCTTTTTACAGAGAAGTGTAAACTTTATTTTGAAACTGTGACCTACATATCTCTTCAAAAATCACTTTGCATGACTCTTCACATGATTCACACATAAATTCAGACTTATCTACTGCATTGCAAATTTAAAAGTTTTACCATCGTTGCTAGTAAAGACTTAACAAATTTGAAGAACAAGACATGTTATAATTCTCAGACTGGTTACATATACCAGATGGGATTCCACCATATGTTTATGGGAAAAATAAGTTCCTATTTTTGTTTTAGTTGTTGATACAGTGTCTGAAATCTTATGTTGTATCCCTATATGATCTCCTTGTCATACTTTGGAAACAGTGCAATATACTTACAAGTTTTTTTAACAATGATATTGCAGTGCAATCATTGTTTATATATTCATTTCAGAGACTATTCTTGCATTAATAACAGAACAAAACAATCTGTTAAAAAACCTGAAATTTAATCTGAACATACCCCTTTCTGAAGGGTAATTAGAAATGAAATAAAACCACAAAGTGAGATTCAGAGGCAATTTTTCAGCTAATAAAGTAATGCATAGGCTGCTTGCAATTTGAGGTCTCAGATTGCAGAGATGGGGATAATTTGTTGTTACAGAATGAGAGTCTAAAAAAACTGACTTGGTTAGGTTTATAAGTCTTTTCTAATGTGGAATAATAGGATCTGCTTATTTATTACCTTCTCAGCACATCTGAAGAAGCCCACAGAAAAGCATACGTTTAAAATCCAGTGGTAAATCAATGGGAAATTACATGTAAACATACAAATGACAGCTAAGTATGGGAAACACTGCCTGCAAATTATGTAGTATTCACAGTATTACAATACACCGTTGCATGATCTATCCAGTATTTTGATGACAAGACTCTAATCATTCACTTCTACAAGGAGACTTTCTCTTGATAGTAGTGAGTACAGTCCATTCTGCATATAGCCCATAAAAAAAGAGTGCCTAAAGTAATACAGAGAAAATCAGGACTTTGTTGGAAGGTGTTTGACAGCAAAAATATCAAGCTAAAATTTCATTGGTAGTGTTACATTTAAAGTAAATGCAGAACTTGGACTGAATGTTCTGAATTTATAATAGATCTAAATCTATAAAAAGATTTCAAGGTAAGGTGAATTTGCTGTTGCAGCAACAGAATTTCTTGATGCCACTGCTTACAGTGGCATCAAGTAAGAAAACTGGACGAATCAGAAAGGGGCTTTTCTTCAAGCAGTCTGTACTTCTCTAATATATGGTTTTACTACTGCTGCAGGATGAGAAAGACCAAAACTGTGAGGTACAGTTGCATGTGTAAGCTGTGTCTGTTCAGAACGACAGTGCATGATTACTGTTGCTTCCCACAGAATTGCTCCAGCACCTCTTAAACAAGAGTCCTGCATTATCAGTTTGGGACAATAAAATTGTTACTTTGACTTTTATAGTTAATTTATTGGTAATCTACTGGTAGATAATTATTATTTAGACTGATAAAAGATCAATACTGGGTTATTTTGTAGAGTTTACTGAAATGATTGTGAAAACCTTTGCAGCATGAAATATAATGGTACAATTTTGATTTGGTTTGGTTTTGAAAAGCTGAATTGCATACGGAGTATCTGTAGTCTGTTGACAAAGTTTATTAAACAGAGATAAAAGTGATAGCATTCATCACAGAGTAGGAAGCCAAATGCTTGCTTGAGAAGCAACCTGAAAGGAATTAGTAAGCGAAGTACGCAATTCCTGAAAAGATGGTAGCAAATCTCTCACCAGTAAAGGTAAGAGAAGACCAGCTAAAGTTCAGATGTCCCAGGTTCTGTCAAATTCTAGCATTAATCACCAACCTCTCAAGCAGTTCCCTGTACTCCAATTTCAATATTTGCCCCCTCTACATACTGGATTTTTCAAGGTGATGTTAATAATAAAATTTAGATATAAAAATGCACTAAACATCGATACTTTAATAAAAGTTGATCCTATCTTAATGAAAAAACCTTTTAAACTATGCATTCCACAGAGTGTTTTCACAAGATATATTGAATGGTTTTGGGTCTTTTCCCATATTTTAATGGGTTTTGCTTAGAGCAATGTCATAATTCTGGCAGAAAAAATTATCCAGTGCATAATGTCTAATTATTTTCACTACTGCTACTATCTTCTTTGTCCTGTTTGAGGGGAAAAAAGAGCTTCCAGACTCATCAGCAAATGCACTGATAGTACTGGGTCTGTATTTCTTAATAAACAGGTTTCTCATGAAGTTGGTCTGTTTATATTCATTTGTGATCTGTGGCAGCATTAAGATTTTTTTTTTTGTCTCATCATATTACCTGTGAGATTTATGAATCTAGAAAGGAGCAAAATACCTTTAAGAGAACCGTATGTGGGTTCAAAGCCTTTCTAGGAGCCCATAGGGGTCTCTGTGGGACAATCCATATGGCTGTGAGTTCTGTGTTGCAGCAGGCATAAAACAGCATCCCTGCCTTTGAAACAGACAGAGCAATTGAGATGAACTGACAGAGATGGAAATACTGCTGAAAAAAAAAACCAAAACAGTGGGAAATGCTGTGGCTAGAGGAAGAGTAAACTATTACTGTGCTTTTCATTATTCATTCAAAGGGTTGATTAATTTTTTTGGTTGTTTTTTTTTTTGTCACGTCTAGTTTATTTTTTCAGAATACTGTAGTGTGTAAACATTATCTTTAAATTAATTTAAAAAGAAAAATGACGATTATTCATGTGTTTTAGAATACAATATAAATTCTCATGAACAAAGCTTCTACTCTAGGCTTTTTTTATGACACTTAGAATATGAGTGACAATACAGTTAAGTTTTGAAACACAAAATTTACTTGAAATTGAATTTAAATTAACTCTTTTTTGCTAAAACAAAGTATCATGTATTTGTTATAATCTTCTTGTCCAATGGTCTGCTCTACAGTGTTCTGTTCTATGTGGGTGAGACATCAACCTACCTATCCTACAGGATTTCTTTCACTGACAGCTTTTTAGCAATGACTGCAGTCTATTTTCAATCTCATTTTCCACAGATTTCATATGGGAATTTGTATGCATGTAATGTAAAAGGAACCAAAACAATATTATGGACAATGACAGCATAATCTTAATTTTCCTCAAGTCCTATACACAGAAGCTGCAGCAACTGCCTCTGGATGTTGGTTCTGTTTCACTACTTTGCCACTTGGGGAAACATGAAAGAATCAATACTCAGATTCTGGAGGTTATACTTTAGAGGTTATTTCTTTTTAACAGATGAATTGTTTTCCACCTTTTCCTCATAAATATAATCAGGGGAAAATATCTAGTGGCAACTGAGGTAGCTAAATACTGCAGCTTTTCTTAGCTACAGATAAAAAGGTTGTAAACCTTGCTTGACAGTGTCCAGTCACAGCATGAAGGACAAATTTTTCATGGACTTTGCATTAGTGTGATGTATGGTTCTCTTTGCCCCCTCCCCCACAATAAATTAACTTCATCCAGGATAAATGTAAATACAAGAGCAAGCAGTAACATTACTTGATAATTTAATTCTTCTTCACGGTGTCCTTGAAACTTTTCAAAAAGCACTGTAATCTTTTAGAGTGACTTAATGCATAAGGTAACAAAGTACTGAAAGATCCCAATAGTTTCACAAAATTAGACAGGCATTGATTTTAAACTGGGAGGATTTTTTTTCTTCTTTATTAACATCTTTCTTTGTACACTAAAGGAAATTTGATGGAATACATCTATCTCTGGTCTTTTAAATTATAATGCCAATTGAGGATGTTTATTATTAAATAGTTGGCATTATTACATGTTATAAATTTCAAGATTACAGAGTTATTATATTCTGCCAGTAAAATTAAGAATGCATGTACTGATTTATTTTCATTTAAGCATGGACTGAAATGGTTTTAACTTCTTGATCCTCTGAGAATATGCTATAAAGGCCTTCACCTGTAGAAATAAACATGTGTGGACATGACTGGGATTTTTATTTTTCTGAATGAATGTGTAATGCTAATAATTCTTACTTGCATAATTTGTCTTACCATATAGTCTTCACTGCAGAGATAAAGCTCCTTTGATTTTCAGAGGTTTGAATACAAAGTAGGTCTGCCCTGATGATATAATTTCATACTAAGAAATATCTTTCATAGTGTCTAGAGATCAAAGAGGCAAGAATCTTGTACTTTTGACTATGACCACTGAGACACACTTCTCATAATGGTAGAAAATACTGGAGCCTTCATGGTTCATCTGAAGGAATTAACTCACGGGGATTAGCTCTGCTCCTTTGTGCCTTTTCTCCATCTTACCCTATGCTCTTAGCATATATGATCACCTGGTGGCCTAAATTAATCATAGTTTTAACAACTTCATTTTAACAGACGATGCTGGCTCTGTCCTCCTTCTGTCAAAGGTATAGGATCTCTCATCTCAGCTCTATTGATAGGGAGATGTCATATCTTTTTTTTTTCAGCTAATCAAGTACAAACCTCAGGAGTTTTGCCACTATCCCTTTTGGAGAGTTGAGTTTAAATTCAGAAATTAAACCAAGTAAACTCTCAGACTGAAACCAGAAAGTCTTTAAGCTTTGTTAGTACTGGAAAGGTGCAGGGCCTGATGATCATGCAGTCCAGTTCACACCTTGGATGTTATTGGGTTGAAGTCTGTGTACTCATTAGGTGGCATCATTGTGACTTTTGATTTTTATGATTTATAACATAGCACATTGACTTAAAATATATCTGAGAAAAGAAGAGGAAAACTGAAAATCTTGGTTAGTATAGACACAATATTTTTCAGAGACCATTAATATTGAATGAATACTAACTAGTAGAGGAAAAGTCCCTCTAGTCCTTTTACTTTCCTGTTGGATATAATAACATTTCCATTTGGTTTTCTTTTTGTCAATACAGTTATTACTGTCATTGTTGTGAACAATTAAAAGGGTATTTAAAGCATAGTTACCCCAAATTCTCCTTGCAGGAACACAGTGCTGCATGACTGGAACATACAGTATTAATTCACAGTTGGTAATCATCCTTGGAAATATCACTGCACATTAGACTGGGTCTTATCTGATATAAACATATGTAGTTCCACAGATATATTTTATATTTCATAATGCTCTTGTCCATTATTTCCACAGGTTCATATTACTCAGAAATATGTTTCCTTCTTCTAGGTAAAGTGTCTGAGCTGTGACTATAAACATGTAATATGCAGATGTGAAAGACCTGGTGAAAACTAATGCCCATTAACCAATATTTGGGAGAACAGATAGCTCTGTTTAATATTGGCTGAAAATTTAGGACTCCTGACGATAAATGCAGGAGCTCTGTTTCCTCCTGTAATAAGTGACTTTTATTCAGCCTTAGGCATAACACTAAGAGGCTTCCAGATTTTCCTTAGATTTTTTTTTGTTACATTGATTTTAGTGGTCCAGGACCAAAAATTAATTTTACCCAACAGACCCAATAAGTTTAATGTCTTAACTAAGAAAGTTAGTAGCTAAGGAGAAAAAGAGCATGAATATTCACTGTATATATTTTTCTATTCTTCTTATCTAGACTTACCCTATGCAGGAAACTAATGGTTATTCCAATAGGATCTGAGGACTATCTGCCATGTGGATCACCTGTAACAGCCATAAGGAGAGTTTTGACTCAGCTTTCAGTATCCGATTTTTCTAAGATTAAATTTTTACCAGATTTTTAAAATTTAAGACTGTGGGCAGATTTTAAATGAATTATATCTAGCTGTTAGCAGAACTAGTGAGAGAACAATCAAAATGTTGTCTGTCACATGTCTGGGACAGTAGGAGTAACCTTTGGACTACACTTAGAAAAAGCATCTTGAACTCTTTTGTTCTCCTATCATACATTCATATGTTATTACTTCCATTATTTGAACGTTGAGGTCCTTGCTACATTTAATATCTTTGTGAATTAAACCCGCTTCAGTAAAAAAAAAAAAAATTACCTCTTAGATATTGTGATACAGATTCTGTTTCATATAGGCAGGTTTAAATAAGTGTACTCTGTCTTGAATTAAAAAAAAAAAAAAGCTAAAAAACTGATCTGATAGTGGAGTATCCTTGGTGATGAGAAAGAGAATTATAAAAGTACTGCTAAGGTTCTGGTGAGACATAAAAGAACTCTGTTAGCCAGCCATATCAGGATATGATTTATTGTAGTCATAGTTTATCATTCAGTGGCCATGAGTATATTAGACCTATCAAAACCAGAAATCTGAATTCATGTTCTTTCCTCTATGGTGCTTGGATAATGCTCTGTAGCAATATATATTGAAGAGAGAGATAACACTTCAAGACATGTTGCATAGCTTAAATTATTACAAAGTGCAAGAACAAATTTTGACTGTCTTTATTCATTGCTTCTAGATATTTATACGAAATGTTCAACTCAGTGATGATAATTATATGTCAATGTCCAAGACCAGAATACAAGTATGAGTTTGACTGAAGATTTTTCTTGTAAAATTATATCTGACCATTTCCTTAAAATATTAAGGGTTAGTGACAATATGCTGATTTTGAAGATAAGTCAGCTTATAGTATGTAAGAACTTCTGTTCCATTTGGCTATTAAACCTATATTTGCTATTACATCATCTATAAGATAAATAGTGACTATGTGACAACCTTAAGTATACCATAAAGCCTGAAAAAGAAACAAATATCTAGTACCTCCAAAATATATGTGCTAGAAAACTAGATAGATCTAAACAGCTCAGCAACAGGTTTCCATATCAATAACTTAGTCATCAGATTTTAATAGCTTCAGTGATCTAGGGAAATAGACTATATCCAACAAAATGCAAGTTTATAGCTCAGTGGATGGAGATTCAGGCTTCTATTATAAATAAATGGCATTGCATTAAATTGCCCTAACCTCTTACTGCACAGCACCATCTGACACCAGTAAAATATTACTACATTACCTTGCCCTTTGTACCAACAGCAGCAGCACATAGTGCCAACAACAACTAATTTGCCCCAGGGAACGCTGGATTCTTTCTAAACTGCAGTACTCATGAATAGAGGTGGGTTGATCATCTACTTCTTCCATTAATTTTCAATGCAAGAAATACTGGGTTTTGTGGCAGAAGGATGATAATTCAAATGACTGAAAGGTCACCCTATTGAACCATTTTTGTTTCTTTGATACAATCGTTCCTGTATATTACATAATAGGCATTGATTTACAATATGCGGCTTTTACTGAGCATATCATGCTTTATTTTCTCAATAAAATTTGAAAAAGTAGCACTAAAGACTTTAATTTTTTAATGTAAAGAATCTTAGCCATTGACAAAACGACATGGTGCTCAATTTTGTAAATATTTTTCAGAAGATTATGAAATAAGATAGAGATTTTCTCTTCACTGGTGGATTGCAGATGGGTACACATACACCTTACTTTACACAAGTATTCAGCATCTTGGACTTTCAGCATTATAAAGTTCCAATTGGAACAAAACTTGGTAAAAATTATAAAGGATGATCCTAAAGTACTCACAGGCACATATGGATAAATGTTCTAACACCAGTGTGTGTTTGAAGTACAATTAACATAGAAAGAAACACCATTCCTATTATTGTCGTGCAATAAATACGTTATTTGACTTGATTGGTTTACTTAGTTGCTAAGTTAAAAGCCTGTGTATGTATATTGTGACGAGGAAAAATATTGCAGTTCTTCAATATCTTACAACTTCAGAATACACTACACGATTATTGCAAAATTTGTCCTATGTTACGTCCAAAAGTCTTGGTGACTTCACAATGTGCTTTCAAAACCAATGCCTAGAAAAATTTCCTCTGTGAGTTGCTTCTGTCCTGCTGGAGTGGGTTTGATATAAGCTAAGGACACATTACAAACTGTCTGCCTTTGGGATTGGGGCACCTTGTATGTCTCACAGTGTTTTATCTGAACTATAAGAGAAGTTAGGCAAGCACTAGATGACTACATGACCAGTCTGATAAAGTAAGGTTAATATATACATAGACTAGGAGCTCAGAGAGTTTTGCAGTTCAAAATTTAATTAGTTAATGGCATTTCTAAGCACAGGATATTATGATTTTCATAGTTTAGTTATGATTGAAATTTGGAAATTGAGGAATTTTTTTTGTTGTGCTCCATTATTTTTTCCCCATGTCATCTGTTATTGGTCACTGCCAGAAAGAAGACTTTGGGTAAACATACTCTATGGCATTGAGGAATTATTTAAATTACCTTTAATCCACTTAAGAAAACTATTGGATTACTTCTAAAACCTTCTAAATATGCTGATTATTACTGCTCAAAGATTACACAATTTGTCTAAACAGTGAAGTAGTAAACTGCATGACTTAAAACATTTACTCCCTGTTCTGACACTTTCCCCTTGCAGTCACTTCATCCTACAGAAACTGCTGTTGTTGGACTGCCCTACTTTAGAAATACACTGCAAGACACTAGTATGTTATACAACTAAAGTAGTCTCTTAATATAGACAAAACTCTATCAGGAAATCTGCAATTTGCCCTGTAATTGTTAATTCTACCACTTCAGAAAAACACAAGCTCTCTTCGTGAAGTGCAATTTGGCAATAAGACTTTATCTTTGCTAAAAGTTTTCATCATGCACACCCTTATTCTTCTTTAGATCAACATTGTTGTTATGGTTGGGAAAAATAAAATACTGCAATTCTAAATTTTCAGCATAATTGATACAATATTCAGAAGGATCTAAAATTGTGGATGCTTTGGCTAATATTTTCTCAGTAAGTTTTTGCTCAGTCATTTAATGATGCTGTATATGCTGCATGGTTTGAACCCAGTAATCCAGCAATCAGAAAAAAAGATTTTCATATGAAAAAGCAGTATGCATACCCTTACTGCAGCCATGGCAATAAAATCAGTGTAACACCAACTTAACAGTGCTGAACTGAAGTCACATATCCTGGTGACCTCTAAAAATATGCATACAGCATTAAGGGACTGGGCACGATTTACTCATTATTCAGTCAGGTTTTTCAACCTTTACTGACCTCAGTGTAGTTACAGCTGTAGTTATCCTGATGTCTGTGCTAGGTAGTCTACTACCTTTCTGCTCTGAGCTGTAAATCAGGCAAATCTCTTCGTGTCTGGAAATGCCTCTCTCAGTTCCTAGTGTTAGTTTTTCAAGGAAGATATTTATTCTCTTTGTTGCAATTAACTTGGTTTCCTGCTATATGAGATTCTCTCTGCAGGTGCTGTAAGTCTTAGAGAAAACTCCTCATAAACATGATCAAAACTATTTTATTCATAACTATAGTTCATCTGCTGAGCTTTCTTGATCGTAACTCCCCTTGTTCAGAAACAAACAGAACTATACTCCCAGAATCACTTCTCCCTTTCTCTTCAGAAGTAATCGTATCTATCAGCCTCTTTATTTAGTCACCAAGAAAACTCACCCCTGGCTGTTAGGAACTGTAAATTGAATTGCAATACAGAATATAAAATATAAAGCCTCAGATAACAAAACCTGGCTGCAATTATAATCACACACACAGAAGAAAAAAAAAAATAAAAACACACAGGGAGACTTTAAAAGCTGAGTGCCAGACAAGCAAAATAAAACAAAAACCAAACCAAAGGTAATCTACTTAGAAATAAACACTCCATATGTCTTCTAACTCATAAATTTCATTAAACACATTATGGAATCTGTTAATATGGAAGTCTGTTGTGCTTAAATATTGGTTGAAGCAGCGATGATATTATCATTTTGTTTGTAACTTTTTTATCATTTTATCTTTCAGTTACAAGAAATCTGGGTAACATGGGAGAATATAGGCTTGGTGAAGCATAAATAGGTCTTGAGTATTAATTCTCTAACTGCTACCTACCTGTGTAAGTAATTTTTTACGCTCTGTATCAAGTGGGAATTATACATGTATTTTGTAGATTAATTACGTGAAAATTCTGAGGTATACTTTCTGAACATGTAGAGTGCTATGTAAAAGTTATGACTCACATCCACATAAGTGTTTAAGCACTTAACACCTGTCAACACAAAATTAAGTGCCTAGTTCACCTTTTGCAATTCTGACTTTTTTGTGCTTGTTTGAAACTTTAGCATTTCCTTTAATCAAGCAGTTGTTGCTTGTAGAATGTGTTAGGGTACAAATTCACATGGTGGCAAGGATTCTTAAAATGTTGCAGTTCATTACAACTATACTTTCAATTTTATAGAATGCATTTTCCATCCTAAGGCCTTACGTAGCTCTCTGCTAACATAACTTAAAATGAATAAGGAAATGGAAGCCTTTATTCCCAAAGCTATATTGCTCTTTTGGTGTACATTTTCAATTGCAATTATTACTGTAGGGAGCACTAAGTTTGCAAAAAGTTTTGGTTTGGGGGGTTTTGCTTTTGCTTTTGTTGTTGTTTTGGTTGTGATTTTTTTCTTCAAAAAAATAATGCAATTCTCTATTTTTAGTCTACAGAAGTAATTACTAGTGCCAAAGGACTGGGGTCCATCGTGAATCCTATGAATAGAAGAGACTGCTTTGTAATTGCACATAAGGAAAGAATATGAGACAGTAAGACTTGGTGAAGGAATGGTTTGATAAACTTCTAACTAGAAGGTTCCTTTCTTCAACATTTTGCAGACTGCTTCGTTTGCAACAAGACTTTTGAGTGTCATTACTCTATTCCTATGCAGAAGTTTCATTCAGCTGCCAGCTTCACAGAGCTTTTTTTCCCACTTTTTTGTCCAGTCTCATGCATGAACTGTTGCTGTATGAACCATGTGTGTAACATACTGCTATGATCATGGGGTCAAACCATTAGGTAAAAATGAATTCCCATATTTTTTCACAGATAAACAGCATGCTGAAGGCATTAATGATGTATTTGATACCCCTAACAAAAAAAATAATTTCCAATAATGACATCATCTCAATTTAGGTAAACTGAAGGTAAAATAAAGAAGTTATTTGTCATTCAACTATTAGTTTGCATCTTTAAATGATTGGTCTGCCTCTCACAAGTCACTGGAAACAAAGACACAATAAAAAGGTAAGAAAGAATAGATATGAAAAAGAATCACACAGCTAAAAATATTCTTGGACCACTGGTTCTTCATTACCCAATCAATTAAATTTTAGCAAATAAAGAGTGGCTATTGAATTACATGTTGGCAACTTACTTGAAAGTATCATTATAAGAATAAGAATAAGAATAAGAATAGGCATAGGAATAAGCATAAGCATAAGCATAAGCATAAGCATAAGTATAAGAATATATTCTTTCGCTGTTATAATTCTTGAAAAAAATAATCTTCTGTGAAATAAACTAAATAAATAAATTATGCATTGATTCCAAACTTACAGTCCTGGATTTTTTCTTAAACATGTGTATTTGGGATCAATCTTTCAACTATCTTGAAAGTAAGGCTGAGGCTTATGCCCAACAAGAATGTAATGAGTAGAATGCTTAGGGCTTTTAGTGGCTATGTTGATGTTTTTAACAGAAACTGATTTGTCTATATAACTTGACTTAGTTTGGGTCTAGTCCAACACACACAGGGAACAAAAGACAGAGGTGCTTGTCTACCAACTTTCCAAAGATTGTGGGGTTTTCTTTTTGTCAAACTTTTATAGTTAAGTGGAAAAGAATCAGTTTAAAGGCTTTGGCTTAAGACAGCACAAAACCACCAGGGAAATTTATTGGTACTAGAGAAGCGTCTTGATCCACATAATACAGTCTATAAGGCTGAGAGTCCCAAGGGGGGATCTTAAGGTCCCCCACACAAAGGTTTTTAGCTTTGTGCCTGTGATGCCTTTTGGACTAGTACCATGTGTTTCAGAAGCTCCTGAAATCATGAGGGACTCGGCATCACAGAAGAGGATCCTTCATAAAAAATTAGTTAAGGCTCATTTGATTCCAGTCTATAAAGCTGATAGTATCTGAGGGCTTCTGATCTCACATATATTTTTAATACAGACTGAAGAAGAACTGCTTGCATAGCTCTCTTACTGTAACTGTTTTGTGGTGTTTTCTAAAAATCAAAAAAAGGATGAAATGAAAAATTTTACAAGTCTGAAACTAGTAACAAAGAGACTAATAACAAACTTTGTTTTTAAATAAAGCTAAGGCACCATGAAGACGTATTTCTTCTTAAAGGATGTCACATTTACAAATTTTTACATAAGTGTATTTTAATTCAGAATGGTTCTATTTTTTTTTTACTTGCTCAAATTTGCTGCATTGCACTGTTGTGCATGTTTGCAAATTAATGTAGGTAAATCTTTTCAAATTATAACTTTGTCATTTAAACACAGATATGCATTTCAGTTTGAAAATGAAATGATCACAAAACCCAGGAGGATCTTATTTAGATGAAACAGCAGAGTAGAAGTCAGGAACAATTATTTGCATAATCAACTAAAATTCATTATTTTTGCTTGTGTTTGTTTACCCACAGAACAGTTCTGACAACATAGCAACCATGCACAGATGCCTGATTTCAGGGCAGCAAAAATGGAGCTTCTGTAGAGTGCAACAGAAATGTTGTTACAGGTTCAAATTCATGCAGTCAGGGAGCAAAACCAAGACAGTTAAGGCTCATGGTTATGGTCTGTGAAGGAGGTTTCTCTTTCAGAGGTGTTTTCAAACTTACACTTGTGACAAAATGTACTTCATGACATGCCACAAAATATATCTGGGATGAATTAAATATGTCCATGAGCAGAGAAGGGGTTACTATTTCCTGCTGAAATAATCCAGGAGTGCTTGGCACAGGATGTTGATAGTGCTTCCAAGTCACAGATTTGCTATCAATTTCTGTCTGTCTCAGTGCTAGAAAGGGGGTCTTTGTTTCTAGACCTGTATTTATATATCAGTTTACACACCCAAGATAGCCTGTGACATTTATAGTTAAATGAAACTTTAAAGGTATTTAAAATGTAGACCTTGCAGTCTCATTAGATGTCTCATCCCCAACATTCTCCATTTTCAAAGTAATTTCTCTGAATCAAGGGCTCTCCCCAGATCATAGGATGGCTACAGAGATTGTCCTGAAGAATATTCACCTGGGGAGCCTTTTGCAAGTGTTACAACTAATTTCTTTTGCTTAATCTGTATTTTAATTGTCAGTGTTTCTTTACTTAAAAACTATCCATTTAGTAAGTATTTTTAGGCCCCTTTTGATTTGTTTCAGTGCACCAACAAGAACATCTGTTAAAAATATCCTTTTGTTATGGTTTATGCTTATAACCCTACAGTGTCTGTAAAGAGAAATGCTGGTTTTGTTCCTTTTAAAAAACTTTTTTTTTTCAGTAAATAGAGGGATTTTTTTAGGAAGACTATTTCTTTTTCCAAAGAGGAAGTGGTTTCTGTATTATCTATAAGTGCCTTAATTAGTGCAATGCAGTCTGTTCATAAACAGCTTTCTCTCTTACCAGTGAAACAGATAAACACTTAAAATTTTAATGTAGCCTAAAAGCGTCTTTATATTTTTACTAATGTCTGGTAAGGATAATGTTTTTGTATGAAATTAGCATTATGAAATTAAAAATTATATTCAATTGTTCTCTTATGTCCTCCTGACTGTTAGAACACTAAATCTTTATTTGACAAGGAGGTAGGACACAGTAATTGAACTTTTCTTTAGTAAAGAATGAGGAGATTATTAAAGATTTAACTAATACCTTTAAGTACAAACATTTATCAAAGCAATTTCAGTAGGAGAGCTCTTTTGTTTCTAATCCAGACCAGGTTTAGTCTCTATTCTCCCTTTCTTAATAGGGTAATTTACATTTTTCCAGGTGTTGAGGGAACATACTACTTAAGTGTAGATTACTAATAAGAAAAGACAGTCACAATAGATAAGCTTGTGTAGGGGGTGAGATGCAGGAAATTATTTTCTTCAGGCACAGTGATTGAATAACAGAATCCTTACAGCTGAAGAATCTGATTTCTGTGAAAGATGTTGATCCATCATGAAACCAAACTTTGCTACACAGTTTTACTCATCATACTAACTTTACATGGAAATAACAGAATTGCATTACAAACAATGCAACAATCATGACCTTCCCTGCTGAGACCACCCTGAATGTTTGGCACTGCATATTTTTTCACAGAACATCCCAATGAAATAACTTGATAGATAAACCTTCTTCAAGCTATGTACCATGATAGGTAAACCTGCTATTGCTTGATACTTCAGCGTAGTTACAAGGTTAAATCTACCTGTGGATTAAAGGCGGATTTATTTACAATTTCAAATTACTTCACTTTGAATTCTGGTTTCCTCAAAGGTAAGAAATCTCTGAACACAGGAGTCTGCAATGCCTCATGCAAAACTGAAAATACAAGCCTGGCTGTCACAGCATTAAGCTTCTGAATGCTTGACTTATCAGTAGACAATTTTACAGGAAGCACAAGGAAAGTGTCCTAGATAACAAATACAAATGACCAATTATAAGTAAAGTGCAGACTGAGAGCTTTGTAAATGCAAGTAAATTACACAGATAGGAGTTCTAACTTTCTTACCTTCCCAGCTGCCATGTCTCTAATATTAATCTAAATTATATTAGTTTCAATAGGATCATTTAAATACAAAGCATTAAATCTGTTTCATTGGATTATTTCTATGTGCCCAGATATTAATATAAGTTTTTAATCCACTGGTTGTTTTGTGGTTATTTTCCTCTCTTAGCCTAGCCTTTGATATCAGTAGGCTGACAATCTTTGTCCACAATGAATTACATTGTTCAGAGGTGTTGATCATTCTAGAAAAGTGTAAAAGGGATTTTGCTGGCTTATTGATGCTGGTTTCCCTATTAACCTCTTTTTGAATTAATGAGTTGGGACAGCTCTCTTGACAAAAGATTTCAGATGCACAAAGTAGCTATGAACCAGATATGCCTGGCTTCTGATTCTTTATTTGTATTTCATATAATATACAATTTCATAAGGCATTCATAAGGGGAATATAATGGAATAATTAATAAATCCAAAGAAGCTGTGATCTGAAAATATACTGCATAGATACAAAAATGACTACATGTATCAAGCTAAATATTTGATTTATTTGATTTATTCCTTCAGCTAAAGTCTGCATATTAATAGTTTGCTGTTTTTGAAAGTAGTGCTGCTGACTTACGATTACTAATGAGCACATCCAACTGTCAGCAAGTTTTATCATTCTATATTGCACATAGAAAGTTGTGTGCCTGCTTTGAACTTCAGAAAGTTTATGTTCAAATATTTTTGAGTAATTAAAACAAATCAACTATTCCTTGTGGCCATTGAATCAATGCCGTCTTTGCCTGTACTGCAGTTATGATTGCTTCTCTTGGCTTGCTGGTTGCTTTTTGCTTTTAATACTCTCAGATACAATCAGAGGAAACTGTATGGCTCACAGTCAGCTTAGAATCACTGTCTCGTGCCAGTTTGCCTCAATCAGGTGTTGTGTGGGGTGTCAGCCCTCACACTCCACAAAAAGGGGACACAGCAGGGACAGCTGAACCCAGCTGACCAAAGGGGTGTTCCATGCCATATGGAGTCATGCTCAGAGGAGTGAGGAACCCTTGGAGGGATGTAATTTGTCGACCAAATTCACGGCTGTGTGTGATGGAGCCTTGCTTTCCTGGAGATGCTGTACATCTATCTGCCTGTCCATGGGATGTGGTGAATGAATTCCTTGTTTTGCTTTGCTTGGGCTTACGGCTTCTACTTTCCTTACTAAAGTGTCTTTATCTCAACCTGTGAGTTTCCTCATTTTACCCTTCTAATTCTCTTCCCCATCATTCTGTGGGAGAGTGAACAAGCAGCTGGGTGGTGTTTAGCTGCCAAATGGATTAAATCATGATGTCAAGATAAATATTTTTACATCATGAATAGTGAAAGTTCATTGCTTTTTAGAATCCCAATGAACTCCTTTCACTCCAAATTTCTCCTTATATCCCAACATATAACTGATGAAGATTTCATGACTTCACCTGATAAACTCCTGCTATTGATGTGACTGTTAATAAGCAAACTTCAGACCATTTTGTGAAACAATACATTTGGCTACAATAAATGTTAATTTCTGTTTTATGAGGCAAATTTGAAATATACAGACTTTAGTGCAATCTGTTAGTTACACAAGATACTGCTGTATTCTTCTATGGATACACTTTTCAGTATATATGTATAGATTACATCTAATTATATTATCTAATTATATCTATCTTATATATTATCTTATTGTATTATATCTAATTATATCTAATTATATCTAATAAAGAAAAATCTTGATCATTTTATAAACTTGAAATAGTTGAATGTATTGAGAAATAGCATCACCCAAGAATCCCTTTGTATTAAACACTGTTACTTATCAATTTTGGGTTTCATATTTTCTACATTGTAATTAGGTGTTTTTGTTTTTATTTCTATTTTTAAAATGCTATTATGGTGATTCTGTGAGATGTGACAGTACATAGATCTTACAATTGCACTTTTTTCTAAATAAAAGATCTTGTCTTTGGGAAGCTTCCATTCTCTTTAGGCCATTGAAGCAAATCTATGATTACTGATTCCCTAGATGAAGCAGGATGAATTACAAATAGGAGAGCAAAGAAAACACTCTATAAATACACGGAATTCCTTTGGGTACCTCAGTCCATTCTCTTCAGTTTAGCACATTGTCTGCTAACATCAAAGAGGTGCTGTACATTTCCAAGTCTGCTAGATGATTAGGGAATTGTAACTTTACAGTTTGCTTTAACTTTGCTTGCATGCTGGCCTTCAGTATTCTCGAATGAAAAAGCTACTGTAGATTTTCAGAAGTTCTTCACCATAAAGGTTGAGTGCAGACAGTCTCTAAACTTTTAGAAGGTGATAGAAGAGAAGTCTGGTAAAGATATTGATCATAATTGTGATATCATGGTGGTGGGCCACAAATAGTTTAAAGATAGACAACAGGACCAGAGCAGACTTCTTTGTTATAGAGCTGTTTTATTCACTTAGACAACTTAATCTACCATTGTTTCTGTTGGTTTTCCCCTTAGGGCTGAGCAAACAATGAGTACAGGAGGACAAAAATTAGCTGTCATCCCTTCACCAAAAAACAGCTAATATATGAGGGATTAGGCAGAGCACCCTGGACAGTCTGACTACTAATGGCCAGATTTCTCACTCATAATTATCTCACTGAAAAACATTTAAATATCTTCTGTTCCCAAATGAAGAGCATAAAAATAGAATTGAGGGAAACAATCTCAAGGGACAGTAACAAAAAAAAAAAAAAAAAAAAAAAAAAAAAAAAAAAAAAAAAAAAAAAAAAAAAGAGAAGTGAGTGAGTGTTGTACTACTGGAGATGGCAAATATATAGGAAAGCCAACGTGCAGCACCAAAGAGACCATTCCTAGTGTGAAAATTTGTATCAGCCAGTGCACAAGACAGTGTCAAGAAGGGCCTTTGTTCTGACACAGTATGGCTAGTTAGAATTCTAGTTAGAGTTTCCCTTTGGATAATGGAACTTGACTCTGGAATATAAACACTTTTCAGTAACTAGCCACCATCCTCTGAAAATCTGTTGAAAGAACTAGGTGTGTCCCAAGTCTAACACAAAGTTTGAATATAGGTCAATTGAGAGAGGAAATTTCACAATCTGAAACAGATAAATTGCATCTTGGTACTAGAACTACTTTTTGTTTCTCATCCAAACCAAAATTCCAAATTATTTAGAATAGGAGAAAAAGAAAACCATTTAGAATCCTTAGAATTCTGTGCATTTTAAAGTGTGGAATATTGGAATATTCTTCATCTTGTCATCTTTGTCTTATCAGCAGAAATTATACCACACTCAATTTATCTTTGATAAATTTCCTCCTTGAACTCTAATCCTTTCATTATATTTCTGACTTCAAATGTAAGCCTACTTAAAAATGCAATGCTTTTTTCTCAGATATTTTACTCTCTACCCATACCATGCTTCTTCTGAATGCTCTTGTGCTAAAGCCAGAGTATTGAATAAGCTATTATTTATATATTCAAGCATGTACATGAGAATGACCTAGAAACTGAGAATCCAGCTGATTTTTTTGCCCTTTCTTCCTCTAAAACAGCTATCTCTAGAGCTGATGATTTCAATTTTGCTACCATCATTCCATCTTGGCCTATTTCTCTTTCACGTAAATCTTCAGCATCAGATTAAAAACTTTTATTTTCTCTTTAGGTCCATTTTGCCTGTACTAATTAACATTATTCTAGTTTGTTTTGTTTCAGAGGAGATCTCAAAATCTGCATACTTTTTCCATCTTGGAAAACTACTGCAATGCTCAGATGCCATTAAGACACCAGCCTTGAGGCAGAACAACATGGAAAACCTATGTCCCACAAACCATTCACTTGACCTAGTTCCCGTTTTAAAAAACAATTTTAGTAGATTGATTAGCAAGATATTTTTTCTAGAGCTAATTATGAAATAATTAGTAAAACTTAAATCCAGATCAATTATGAATTCATCCACTACCTTTGATATGTAGGAGTTATGCTTTAAATTCAGTGGCTGAATTTTGAAACAAATTCCTTTTCCTCTCCCTGCTGCCATCCTCCATGGTAACCAGTTCCTCCTTGTTTCATCCTAAATAAGCTCTTCATATTTACTAATATTTTTAGCTTGCCTAGGCAAACAAATGTCAGCTCGAATTAATGCCCAGTACTCATGGATATTATCGTGCACTTTGTTTCTGTAGATGTGCTTTCAAGCAAAATACTAGCATATTGTGTTTAGGTTCTCTGGTAAAATAGATTCCATCTATTTGTACAGTGTTAAGCTACTTTTTGTCACCAAACATTGGTTTAACAAGAGGGCATATCACCTGTGAAACTGTAGGTGAATAGGGCAGATGCATCCTTAGAAAATTCCTGTAGGTATATATAAATAATTAATATTTACATGTATTTACGCATCTACTGTTCTGGGGGGTTTTCTTTTCAGTCAAACTTTTCTGGTTCTGTGCTTTTTTTGAGACTGCACCTGATATATACCGAGGTTAACAGAGAAATTCATATCATTTCAATGGATATCAATTCCATACAGTGTCAAACCTAAAATATCCATTTTAATTGAGAAACATTACTCATTACTTTAAGCTTTGGAACTATTTTTTTACGTATGAACAGATTTTTTTTTGTTGTTGGTTTATTTTTCAATACCTTCCTATAGGGAGTTAATGTTTGGTCTTTCTTTTCTATTTGCATTCTTTTATTTTTTTCTCCCTTCTGTTATCTTTTCTAGGCTTATTTTTTTCCATTTGTTCAATTCTTTTAATTCTCCTATTTTTTTTCTTTAACTTCACTCCAGTTTGGTTTTCTGAGACGTTTAAAAGCCCAGCACTTGAGTTTCTGACAACTATAGTTAGTGTCAGCTCTCTTTTTCTTCTTGTGCTGAACCAGCTTTTAAAAGCCACACCAGCTCTCTCAGCAGGTGACTGCTGACTTGTGCTGCTGGAAAATCATGTCTTTCCAGACAGTCAATGCCAGAGGAGGAAAGCTGCCTTGTGGCAGTTTTAATGACCTAAATTGAACTGGTACAATTGGGTGAGGAAAGCTTGTGCATTACACAGCTGATTAAGAATTGCATAATCTATAATTCTATTGCACCAGAGACTGCCAAGTGACTCTTCATGTCAGTAAATGAGGACAGTATATTTAGCAGCATGGAAATTCACACTTGAGGCTGTTTCTCAGTGTTTTACAGTTACCATATTTTTCTCCAAAACTTATTATATCTGAGAAAATGAAAGGATATCAAAAATGTATATTTAAAAGTCAGGAGAGCACCAGCTTGTCATTTATCTTTATTTTCTGACAATAAATCATTGTCATTTTATTCCCATGGTGCTAATTAAGAGTGTTCTAAAGAAGTGACTTAACTCATGACTCCGTGGCCCTCAAAGCAGTCTGCTGGGGAATATCTTCTGATTTCAAAATATATTGTGGACTTTTTTTACTTTTCTGCTAAGAGGAAAGATTTTTAAAAATTTTTAAACTATTTTCACAGTACTTAGGTTACATTATGTCATGTTATTGCCTTAGGTGCTTACTTATTCTGTTTTGGTGATGATAGGAAAATTTCTTAGATGGGAAAGTTCACCTGTACAAAAGTGGGCATGATACTGGAGCAGATGTACAGGGATAGAGACGAGGGGTTTTGGCTGAGTTCTTTACAGGTTTACAGAGGAGTAAGAGAGAAAAGAACACATTTCTCAAAAAATTTACAGCTTTATTTCCATTCCATAGAAATGGAGTATAAAGGGTGTTTTTTAACTGAGAAAAACTGTTTGTTCTTCCTTTGCTAGTCCTTTCCTGCCATGTAGGGCAGATTGTTACATTACATGCTCATAGTACTGAAATCCCTATCCAGCCCTTCTTATTCAAGTAGAGCTGTCACTGATTTCAATGGCAACTCTGCCTGATTAAAGAGAATTGAATACAGCCCTGAAGCAATGGTGTTCTGTCCTTGTCTTTGCACTTGTGGCCCTTAAACATTACTTTTAAAGAGCTTGAAGCAATACTGGCACCAGCAGTGTTTCAGGTGAAAAAGCAAAAGGATAAAAAACAAAATCATGAGCTGTTCCATGTAAGTGCTGCTACAAGAAAAGCCAGTCTGTATCATATTGAAATAATGGAAAAAATGAAGAATGCATAGAAATATTTTTCAGCTTTCTGTACTGTTTTAGATACAGAAATCATCAATGTATTATAAAAATATGTAATATTTGTTACTACTTCTATTTACATTCATACAAATATGTTAAGTGGAACAGCAGACATATGTTCATTTCAAGGTTATAACCATTGCATTGTTAAATCCATTCCAATATTGGCAGATATTAAAAATGTGACTAGTTATTTTTTTAATGGGTACACAAGAATTACTAAATAAAATGTCAATTATACTATTGTATATAAAGAGCTAAGGCAGGGATTCTTAGATTTAAGAGCAAAACTCTTCATAGTATTAACTGAGAAATATGATTAAATCAAGATTTGAATTGAACTTTTCAATATTTGAACACAACGGTCCACAGCAGTGGGACTGATATGACTATATATAAATGACATATATTGGGTCCAGCACTCTATAGCCTTTTGTAGTCAAGTAAAAAAATCTGATTTTACGATCGGATTAATACAATTTAGGTCTCTGCCTTCAGGTAGAAATATCACTTTATGTACATATAGTACATATAGTACTCTCCTCTAACAGGGATGAACCATGTAATTTCAATCAGACAAACTTATTTAAAATACATGTATTACTATGTGTAAGTGCAGAATGTTAACTACTGAATATGATTTCATTTTGGGAAGCAAGACTGCTAAAATAAATAAATATTCTAACATGCTCATTTGTCCTCTTCTGTTCTTCCACTTCTCAGACAACTCAAGCTCAGTCTTAGAAGTCCCTGGCAGAGAAGTTTCTGTGTCCCACATTTTACCTTATACTGATCTCCCTCAGGCCACCTCTTATTTATTGGTCAAAGTACTGTTCTTGTCATCTGCTTTATATATTAAAATTATACATTAAAAATATGTATTGGTGTTTTCAAAACAAATCTATGTCTATTATTTAATTCAAAAGATAGAGAAGACATTAAAAAAGGGTCAAATTAACAGAATCCTGTGCACATTCTTCCTCTTCCTGGTTATTTTTTTGAAGTGTGTTAAAAAATCTCCCTGGTAACACATCTGCATGGGGACATCAAGACAAGTGTATCGTTCCTTTTTTTTTTCCAATTCCAGCCTATTTCCTTTAATATACCCTCAGTTTGGCTTGAATCCTTTGTTCAATACTCTCTTTCTGTTTAGATCAGAAGGATAAGTCAAAGGTCCTGATTCTGAAGGCTGATATAGAGTTATTTTGACAGAATGAAACTAAACAGAAAATAAATTTCTCACTGGGATACCTTATTCCCTCAACAGTTTTCCCTTGTTTTAAGGATCTAAAGAGATAAAACAGCACCTAAATGAACTAGATGTGCTCCATACTTTCAGCCAGAGTACTATCACTTCAATCTATCTGGTCTTCCAATAAAACCTACACAGAACTACCTGACTTTTTCTAACATTTGGAAGATTTAGCAAAATACTGAATTCTGGCTTTGTGTTCTCCTCCCATAAGTTTTTTGGGTTTTTTGGGGGTTTTTTTTTATGTCTTTATGATCCCATCAGATTAAGCCATCACAACTCAATTTATTTCCACCTTTATTTTTAATGCATTAATTTTTTAGCAAACTCAGAAAAAGAAAATAATAATTCACTCATTGCAACATGGATTCATGTTTCCCAAATCATATAACCATTCACAAAGCTGGTTGCAATTTACAGACTGGTGTGTTGTGGGTAACAATATTTCTACTAGAAGAATGTTTTTATGTAGCACCCAGCAGAATACAGTTAATAATGCATTGCTTAGCATTTTGAATAATTTTAGCAAAGGAATAATTTTAGCACTATAAACTTACTTGAGATGAGTTTTCCCCAACAGATCTTCTTTATGGCTCCGCTCATAAACTCATAAACCCATTAGCTATCTTATTGACATACCTCTCTAACTTTCTTTTCATGGTAAATATAGAGCAAAATGAAGTAAATTAAAAAGGTGCTTTCCTAGGTGAAAACTTGGAGGTGTTTACAGAATGCATTCTATAAAGCTCTTTCAATTGAAGCTTATTTAATACACCTGGTTTGACTAGAATTCATACTAGCTATTTGGTAGAAGCCTGTGCATTTCTAAACTTCCAGTTACTTTCTGCTCATGATTACACTCTTTCATCTGCTTGATTCCTTTTAACTTCTTTTTTTCTCAAACCTGGTTCACCAAGACTGTATCTTGATGAATATACTTGTTAGAAGTAATATTTCCTTAATTACACCAAAAAATTTATCAGCTGATGCACCTTACATGTGTATTTCTCTTCCACAGATAAAAAATGCTGGCAGCTCTAGACATCCATATCAAAACTCTTGTACTCTTCCTTTTCAATTTTCAGTTGATAATTCTATTGACAAAAATTTTTGTATGTTAATCATAAAGTGTGTGACTTTATATCTGTACTACCCATATTTAATTTAATGTCTATTACTATGATTCTCAAGGTCATCAGGTTCTTTCTATATAATTTCTAAGTACTGCTGGATGATGTTTCCAACACAGTGTCTTTGGCAAACTTCATTATTATGTTTCTAATATTCATGCCAGTATCACTAATGAAATTATTTAATAAACTGTGACCTCTGAGCTGATCTTTGATTTGTTGGTAGCCGGTCTGATACTTTTCTGTTTTAGTTTTTCCTATTTGCATCCTCTCTGTTACAAGCTGTCTATTCACCTTGTAATTCCTCTATTAATCTCTGGATTTTCCCTTTTGTAATATTTCCAGTGTTGTGCCACATTAAACTCTTGACTGAATCACCAAATTGCAGAATTGTTAGGGTTGGAAGGGATCTCTGGAGGTCCAACACCCCTGCCAAGGCAGAATCACCTAGAGCAGGTGACACAGGAATGCATCCAGGTGGATTTTGAATGTGTCCAGAGAGGGAGACTCCACAACCTCCTTGGCAGCCTGTTGAGTGCTGTGCCACCCTTAATGGAAAGTTCTTCCTCATGTTGAGGTGGAATTTCTTGTATTTTAGTTTATGGCCTAGACTTCCTACCCTGTTGCTGGTCACCACTGAAAAGAGTCTGGCACCTTCCTCTTGGCAGCCACTTTTGAGATATTTGTATGCATTGAAGAAATATGCTTTCAGTCTTCTCTTTTCCAGGCTAAATTGGTCCAGGATCCAAAATCTTTCCTCATATGAAAGATGCTCCAGACTCCTTATCATGTTTACGGCCCTCCAGTGGACCCTCTCCAGCATCTCCTTGTTTTTGTTAGACAGTGAAGACCAGAATTGATACGGCCTCCAGATATGGCCTCACTCAATTAGAGGGAGAGGATCACTCCCTTGACCTGCTGGCCACACTCTTCCTGATGCTCCCAACAACACCACAGACCCTCCTGGCCACAAGGGCAGACAACATACTGAAATTCAGGTGGATTTGGGTTATCACCTTCCTTTTTTTTTTTTTCCCCATATAACAATGACTTTACGGAAAAATGGTGTTACATTAAACTGTTGTAATTCACATTTTCAAACTTGTGTGACACATTTTCTCAATTTCTGTATTCCTCTGTGTATTATCTTCTTCTTCAAAGTCTTCTTAACAGTCCAGGAGTTTAAGTCTTACTAAGATCAAACGTACAGACATCTAATGGCTCAGATCATCATTTTCTTGATTGCAAGAGAAGATACAAAGTTTTCAGGGTCTCCATTTAATAAACCTTCCTGAGATCATGAAACTGCAAAAATCATCTGCTATTAAGGCTTAAATTCCAGTTCTCTATCACCTTAATGACTTATGTGCCTTTTCTCTGCTCCTTTTATCAATCTTCTTGTTTACAAGTGACTTGCTTTTGCTATTGGTGTGATCATTTTACTTGGGACTATCTTGCTGGTTTTGGTAATTTTTTCCCCTGTGACATATTTTTTTCCAGCAGAATCAATTTCCCCTTGCCTCTGATTTTTCTCTCTTCCATACTATTGAGTATTTTGTGTCTTCCCATTTCTCCTACTCTAAGTGACCACTTTGTTCTAGCATTTCTTTCTCTTTTTATTTGCTAGTTAGACTTCTCCTGTATTGCTGATCTTAAGTGAGCAGGAATGTTTTTACTTGACAGGGCTTATTTGGCTTTAGAATGTTGTTGGATAGCTGTGCTCCCAAAATAAAAGAACACTCACAATGATATGAATTAAATGTTCATTTTCATGTAGCTACATAAAATTGTCCTAATGTAGGACAGGTGTATTATGAAGGGATATATTAATATGACATCTGTGTTACAGAAACCTTTGCTTTGAAGTCAAGAAACCTGCTTTAAATTTTTGTCAAGATTAAAAAAAAAAGTAAAGAATTAAATGTTGTTCTGTAGCAGTCTGTGAATCATGAGGTCTCTATGCTGCTAGGACATGATTGACAAATACAAATCCCTTTAGCACCTCATCCATTCAACCAACCATGTGTTTGCAACCAGAATTTTAAAAACAACTAATAATGAAAAGAAGTTTTCCACATATTAACTGCAGCAAGATGGTGGAAGACAGATGAAAAAGATGAAAATTTGTAGTAAAAATCTCATCTAAGAAGATATGTATGACATTAATTATGTATAAGGAAAACCACTGCAAGTAATTTTTGGATTCAAGCTGCTGGATGACTGAACTCTATCTTTCCGTTTGATTACTTGCATGCCAATACTTCTATTTGTTGTTTGTTTAATAAAGAATGAGTCTTCTTTCAAGGTGTGTGAACATTTTGAAGAGGCAGATGTAGTTTGGGGAAGCCAAGTGTGACTAGGAGATAACGAGCCAAATTTTTGAACTGCTCAACTAGAGCAAGAGTGAAAGGCTTGAAACAGACAACAGCTCTATCTCCAGCTTCCTCTGTCATTCACATCTGATATGTAAAATATTCTCTCTGGGATATTCAGCTCCACATTGAGATGATGAGCTGGCCGTGTATATGGTGTTCAGGGTTACTTAAGCAGACTTCCAAGATATGCTGAAGATAAGATTTATGGAAATTCATAGAAGAGGTGATGATGACAGTAGTAAAAGCAATAAGAAGAAAACAAAATAATTTTTGGAAAAAAAATCCCAAGTGAAAAAACCTTAGTGAAATGTCTGCATGAACATTTTTCGTTGTCTAAAACTCAGTTATTAGAGACTAAGCAAAGTCTGGAACAAAATTAAGTGTACCTATACATGGCCTAGAAATACTTATGACTGTTTGGGTTTTTGGGGAGTTACTTGTTTGGTTTTTGTAGTTTACAGCTATGTAGGAAGTGCCTATTTTGTAAGAATATTAGGAATTCCAATGTACTTTTAACATAGGACATCACCAGTCTTACTAGACATTTTGAACAAATGAAACTATGGATTCTATACTTTACAAGAATTACTTTTTGTGTTGTTACATGGTCTTCCTTTAGTGCAGTCTTTTGAAGTGAACTTTTAGAGCTTTAAAATTTTTTTTGAAAGTCGAAGTATTACGTGTATAAATAAAGGAGAAATTGGTTCACTTCTTCACTGGATACAAGATTAATAAAAATATTCAATGGTTCATTGAACACTTTATAGCCTTTCTGGAGCTTTGTTTTCAATGTCAGTGCCATAAGTCTTTAGTTGCTTCCTGAAACAAGGATTAGATCAATTTCTTTTCCTGTAATTCCTGAAAAAAAATCCACAAAAACATATCGCTTAGCTGGTTGCTGACTTACCTTGATATCTTAATTACCTCACAGGGTGTTCTAACAGTTCATGGAGGTTAATAGGATACAGAAGTTCTTTATGGTGCACATGGACCTTTTACTTTGTTGTAGAATGACCCTTATATCTGCCATTGAAAAAACCAAGAAGTTAAAACTCCAACAGAAAACATTCAGGGACACAGTGAGGCTACAAGGAATCTGTACTTTAAGACTGAAAAGGGGCTGGAAAGGGCACTGTTAAAAGCTTCTTATCCAGGAGTCTTTCTAATTGTTCTGGCTGGAGAATTTTTGGCAATTCTGTGCTAGTATTCATCAATATTCTTCAAAGAAAATAAATGGGAACATTAGAATTCTTCCTATTTTTATATTAGGAAAAAGCTAAGTGGGAAATAACCTTGAGGTGTAGCTTTCAAATTCTACTTGGAAAAGGAAAGGGAAAAACCCCCACCAACCCTGAATCTAGCTATCTTCTACATCCTTTAAAATCTAAGATTACTATGCATTAAGAATAAGAACAATGCAAAACAAAACAAACAAAGAATTGTAGCATGTTGAACTGCTGAAAGCAATGCTTTAGTGCTTTTATTTATATGTCTCAATGTAATTTATAAGTTATTAAATATTTGCAATGTTAGTTTTATGTTATAATGAGTCCCTTTACTGGTTCTTAAGCATTTCAACAACACAGTCATTTATCTCTTTTTTGCTTTCACAGCTGAAAGCAAAGCAAAAGGAATACCTGATGTAAATTCCTGTGGTATTTAACTGCTTCTAATTCCATTTTTTTCAGTCCACTACCATTTCAATAAAGATGACATCATTTGGGCATTGCTTTGATCTTAAAATTCAATATTTTATCAAAATTAAAATTCAGTAGAATTTTCCCAAGGGCAACAATTCTGTAGACATGTGCATGAAGTTTAGACACATTTTTTAAACATCAAGCAATGAAAGACTACCATTTGGGAATTAATGATTTATGATATATATATATGGCTGAAAAGAAGCTTTCCTTTGCTGTGTTTGAGTTTTTGGGGTTTTTTTTCTGTATTGTGTATGGAATATTCATGTTTATGAATGAGTTTTAAACAAATATTATTAGTACATTGAAAAGAAACTTAAAAGACGGACTTTGCTGTTATTCTAACTCTTTGGGGCTAAATACCTCAAATGCATCCTTTTAACATATATGGGTTTTCTAATTGAGCTTAGGTATAGCACTGATACCCACTGATACACTGTGGGGTATCAGTGATGAAGTACACTGTAGAAACATGTGCTTCTTTGCAAAGTCATCTTCACTTCTTCCACTGCATTTATTTTCGTCTTTCAATACTACTGAGCTAGGATTTTCCATTAGTAAAGTTCATGGCTGGTGAATTGATCTTCAGGGGAATACTGGGTGCAAAAGACAGGGCCATGTCTGTTATTTAGTAGGAAGCAGGTAGATATCATAACTGTAGGTCAGAAAGTATTACAAATTATCCCCCGAGAAAACCTTTTAAATGAATGATGGGGGAAAATGTAAAATAACAAAACTTTCTTTATGGTCTTTCTCATTTAGATTTGGCTGTTGGAACACTGATGAACAATGCATAAATCACTACATGGGTAGTCTACATGAGACTCCTAAAATATCTGTGATTTAGTGAGAGAAGTTAAAGACAAAGACAGACTGAACTAGATGTGCACTTCCATTTTCTATTTTAAACTGAATCTTCTGTTTTACTGCCACATGAATTCCAGTATTTGATATGTCTCCATTGGAAACAGCAGAAACTGCTCTTTCAAATCAGTTCCTTGCTGCCTGTTACCTTTTAGGTGTTGATCAAGGTTCACAAAACTCTTCTGTGTTGCATATGTTCTCTGACTGAAGATGTTTATCTGCTGGTTTATTGCTTTTAACACTTCTCAGTGCAATACCTATCACACATTTCTTAATTAACTTAATCTGATGACGTTTGTCAGATATAGGAAAATAACACCATATCTAATCAGGTAAATCTGAAATGCTTTTAAATTTTAGTAATTTCTGTTTCTTTCTAACTTTTGTTCTGCCAACTACAACAGAATTCATCTCACTTAACCTTAAGCTTGATAAACTGATTGTTTAATCTTAGCTCCATCTAGAGACAATGAAAAGAGATAGAAATGTTTCAGAGTCCTTTCTTCTGCCTATTCATGCAGTTACAGTTGCTTCTCTCAGTAAAGGAAGATCCTTTTGAGCTACATAGATGTGTTCTGGGCCAACGTTGACTGTCTGCCAAACCTACGTCTAGCTGCTGTCTTAAAGAGTGCTGGGGAGAAAATAAAATGCAAAAACTTGAGATAAGGATAGGGAGATCTCTTACCAGTTAATGTCATGGGCAAAGTAGTCTCAGATTTGAGAGATTTAATTTAGCTTTTTGTCACTTAAAATAGATTTGAATAACAGCAAGCAAAAAACAGCAGTTCCACTCCGTTCATTCCCAACTCACTACTTCCAGTCTCACCCAACTGACATATAACTAGCCATTAGTAACAACTCTTCTTTGCCACTTCATCCTCAAGTCTTCCCCACTCTAGCTTGGGCTCTCCATTGTCCACAACCTTTCAGGAGTATCTAACTTCTCTAGTGTAGGATGCTCCATGTATATGGATATCTACTCCACCATGACCTTCCCTACAGGCTGCAGGTGTCTTCTTATTCTCTTCCTTCTCTGACCACGGTGTCTGCAGGGTTGTTTTTATGCTTTTTGTTCCATCCTCTCTCTGCTGGGTGTTTTAAACCCTTTTTTGAGCACATTTTCTATGGGGTATCCCCAGTTCAGCTGTGCCTGCGGTGGGTGGGTTGGATCCGGCTTTACCCATCAGGCACAGGAACAGGGCAGCCCTGGCCTCTCCTCAGAGAGTCCCTCTGCAGCCTCTTCTGCCAGCAGCTTGCCAACTACACCCCATACAACACAGTATCTTGATGGTCAAAGATAGGTGTCCTAGTTTGAGGGGAAGTGAGTTTTTTCAAGAGGCTGTGGTCAAACCAATCAGTGGTCAAGTTTGAATGTTAGCATTTTTTGTAGCCACTGAGGAGTTAGACACGCGTCTGAGGACACAAGGAGTTAAAAGCAAGGACTCTACCTCTTTTGGGTTCTAGTTTCAGCAGGGAAACATCTCCTCTCCCCTGCTCAGCTTTAGGCTGGGTGGGGGAGGCAGCCACGTGGCCGGGCTGAGGAGAGCCACGCGGCCGAGCTGAAGTAATCTGGGGTCCCGAGGGGGGAAGAGAATGGACAGGACTGGAGCTGAGCTGGCCCCATCCAGGATGGAGGGGTGGAAAACTGTGGAGGTGCCTTCCGTGTGTCCCCCCCGCCATCCCCCTCCCGGAGAAAGTGCCCAGCCGCGTGGGAATTGCCCAGCCTGGGAGTGCCTGAGCCTGAAGCGCCCTGCCGAGAGCCAGAAACTGTTAACTCTTTCTTGGCAGAAGGAAACTTTTCCCAGACATTGATTCTCATAGCTAGTAGCTTTAGAAGAGAGAGAAAAACAGCTTGAGACTGAGATGATAAAAGAAGATGAAAAGAATCCCAGATAGGCAGGGATGAAGAAGAGTAGCTTTTTAAGCTAGACTTTTCTTGCATAATGTTAGCCATAGACTGAACTTGAGTCTCTTTTGAACATAAACTGCATTTTGGGGTGGATGTGGCCAGCTCGACTTGCTGCAGTGGAGCAAGCAGAGAAGAGAAGGGGAGGGTGTGGTGGTGCCCTCTGCCCTCAGGGGAAACCTGCTCTTAGAAACCTCAGCCCCAGGGGAAAGATGGGGAGAGCTCGGCATGCAAGCATCCTTAAAAGAGCCCTATATGCAGCTTTAGCCCATGGACAGTAGTGAGAGCACTAGACATAGAAAAGAGCTTGTCACCACGGCAGACTTTTCCGGGAGGTGCCACGGGTGACGTAGAAACACATAAGAGGTAGACCCATGTTTTCTGAAGAGCAGTCTGTAGTGCGAGAGAGGCTCCTCTCTCCCTTGCTGAATTAAGATTAGTTTTTTTGAGTGGTGATTGTTTGATTTAAAACCCAAGGGTTTAGTCTATAGAGGGTAACGTTTAGGGGGTGGAAATTAGGGGAGGAAAAGTTCTAGGAAGGTTTCATTTCTGTTTTATGTGTGTGTTTAGAGTTTTCCTTTCTATTACTGTTCCTATGCAATATAATAAAATTTTGTTCTCTGTTTTCAAGTTTTAAGCTTATTCTGCTCTGTTCTTGACCACATCTCACAGTAGCTCATTAAGAAAAACATACACTCATGGGTGCATTAACATCTAGCCAGTGCTAACCCATAACAATAGGTAACAGGACAAACATTTCTGAGAGGTAGAATACTTTAAAATGTGTTTAGGCTAATTTTTTGGAGGAGATTCTTAAGGACCATACAACTATACTTGCATATGTATAGCACATGTAAAGCCCCACAAAGAACTGATTCAACCCAATTTAGAAGTCCTAGTCAATATATAGATTTGCATGTAGGTGATTGTTCATATTCAGTTTAGATGTGTATTTTCTTTTTTTTTTTTTCTATTTTATTTATTTATTTAAATATTACTAATATTATGCATCATAAACAGTCAGTTTCAGAAACTCAGAACTAAGTTTTTAAGGTCCACAACATAGACCCTAGACAAAACTTTAGTACAGAGGCTTGATTTATTTGGATATCAAATGAATAACTGAATTATTAAATATACTAGGAAGAAATTCTTTACTGTGACATTGATGAGGCACTGAAACCGGTTGTCCAGAGTAGCAGAAGGGATCAAGGTCAGGCTGGATGGGGCTTTGAGCAACTGGATGTAATGAAACATGTCCCTGGTCATGGCAGGGAGTTTGGAACTACAACATTAAATCATACCATTTTTTAAGGTTGAAAAAGACCTCTAAGACCATTGAGTCCAACTATCAGCCTAGCACCAATGTGTTGACCACTAAACCATATCCCCAAGTGCCACAGTCACATACCTCTTGAACACTTATTTACTAATAACTAATCTAAACCTCACCTGGTGCAACTTGAAGACATCCTCTGATCTTCAAGGTCCCTTTCAATCCAAACGATTCTTTGACTCCATGATTCTGGGATCTCTGAAGATGAGCAAATCTGGTGTCACTAATACTGTTTCTTCAAATGGAGTGGAAAAAACATATAAATTATAATCAAGGAATTAATATGTATTATAGAGCTGCTTGACCTTTTTAGAGTTTCTGATATAAGGACAATATTAAAAATCATGAAATTGGTGACTAGTACATTCAAAGTTGTGATATAACCTGTTGCCTGTTTAAGACCTGCACGAACCCATGATTCTCCAAATAGTTTCCTCACATCCTCAAGAAGGACGTTTTCAGAATAAAGCCATCCTAAAACACAAATTCAGCTAAAATAGTTAAAATAACTTTAAAAAAATTTAAATGTCTGTGGGAAAAAAGACACTGCTGAGGACATCCTTCACTTGCTCATTAAAACAAAACTTAAAAAATTCTTTTTTTTTAAAAAAAAAATCTTAAATATTTAGAAATATGTCTTTTTTTTTTTTTTGACTGTATTAAACTCAGAAAATATACCCAACTAATTCCCATGTTAATATCAAAACTGATAAGAAATATTTTATGCAATCCTTCATTAATGTTACGGAAAATGTTGAATAAATAATAAATTCCTTGCTTTGTTGGTAGTATATTTGCTAGGGAAGACTGGTGATGGCAACTCAAGGTATAAAAGCTTTGGAAATATCCCTGTGCAGTTTTTTCTTCATCTCTTCCATCTTTAAAAGCCGTATAGAAACATAAATAACAATCGTAGGACTGGATGGCTCAAGGAATTACTAATCAGGATCAGAGCCAGTTCTTGCTTTCCTACAAATAGAAATCTATCTTGACTTTCTACCAAAGGTTGTGACTGTATAACAGCTCAATGGAATATTCTTGTTTGTTACACTTGTGATCTCAGCCTGTGGCACAGCCCTCACATATGAAATTGTTCCGTTGCTAGTAAGATCAATAAAGTTGTCATGGACTGAATGGTATAGACACGGAATTGATGTTTTTTCCCCTCCGTCTCACAGGACAATATGGGAACCTTATGCTGCAGTTTCCCATGGTGCATATAAAGAGGTATTCTTTTTCAAGGACGACAGGAAAATGTTTTCAAGAACATGAAAGTTCACCTGTGTTAAAGTGAAGAAGGGCAGTATGTTGGAGGAAGCTCTGACAGCAGAGAGTAGCACAGTAGTATTATAAACATGACTTCAAAGGGTCTACATTAACAAGTCAATCTCAAGCAAGACACCTCCTTTGCAAAGACTTTGGAACAAATGTAATCTAACTGTTTCACATCTCATTTATATGTCTGGTTTTTAAGCAGCTAGCTTGATCAAAAATGTCCTCTTTAACTTTATTTTCTACTTTCAGCATGCATTTATTATAGCTGATTTACTCCATTCAACCTAATATGTCTGCTCTTAATTAGTTTCTTGACTTTGCAACTGAGACTACCTACAACATAGAATTTTGCTGAACGCTTTCTGAAAATTCATGTGATATGCATATCTCCTTTGTCTAGGGTGAGGGCTGTATCCTCTGAGTATTCCTATCAGTTAGTGAGTCTTTATCTCCCCTGTCTCTCCTTAGGCCATTTTAAAATAATGGCATTATGCTGGCTGCTCTCCAGTCATGTCAGATTTCACTTGATCTATTTTGAAGAGCAGAAGTAGATAAAAATATCTGCCAAAGCTTCTTCTATTTCTCTGGTTATTTCCTTAACCCTTTTGGACATATGATATTTGGTCATGGCCCAATCAATTTTAGAAGCCATTTCACCTTATAACAACCATATTTGACACATTCTATACATATCCTAATTCCTAATCATCCATTTCCATAAATATGATTTCAGATACAGTGAAATACCTCCTCTGATCCTTTATAAGGCCTTATAGAATCAGTTAATAGTATATCCTCATTCCCCTTATACTCTTCCTAGGGGATAGATTGCAACACAAAAGTTTCTTTCAAGAATAAGGATGTGTCCTCAGTACTGGACTAGGAAATTGTTTTTCACTCAGAATTTCAATTAATTTTGTGTTTCTTTCCTGCTGTAGGGAGGAGGCAGCCTGCAACTGAATCCCAGCTGATAGTTATTTGCTTCTTTATGACAATTTGATGACCAAGAGATGTGCTCCTCAATGACCTGTAGATTGAAGGTTTGCAGCACCATTAGGGAAGGAAGAGGTACTTTGCTTCTCTGCATAGACATGTCACAATCATCATGATTTTCTCTTGAAAGGACCTCAAGAAGCTATGTAATCTGTCCTTCTACTCCAGAATAAAATTGTGTTTTCTACTCTTAATATCCTTCAGTTATGGAGATTCTATAACCACCTTGAGCAATCTGCTCAATGCTTATTTAAACTTTAGGTTTTAAACCTTTCCTTGTTTTTTTAATATAATTCTTAGAAACAAGAATTAAAAGTAATGTATGCTACAGCACACATTACAGCATTTGGAAAACCTCTTAATGTTTCCCTGTGTGCAACACTGATTATGCCTAACAAAAGTTTAGTGACAGAGCCTGGGGCTGATCCTAAACACTTACAAGATCTATTTGATGTGAGTTGTCCCACTGAAATCAAGATGACAGCTGATTATAAATACTTTATATTGTCATATACCAATGTTTTTTGGCTGTAAAAGCTTTCAGTATTGAGCAGTATGTTAATTCTGAGGTACTTTTCTGAATGCAACACCGATCCTATCTGGATCTTGTGCGGGAAGTGAAACTAGAGCCTTTGAATTTAACAAAAAGTTGTCACTGCCTGAGTCACATTCTGAGTTATATCCACTAGAAAGTAGATTAGATTAGGAAATCTCTGTACTTGTCTTCCCTTCCTGATCACTGGAAAAAACCTAAAATTATGTTGATATGACTGCTTCAGCCTAATGATAGATATTGAAAAAAACTAAAGCAATAAAATTCAATGTTCCAGACATGCATTGATACCATTCAATGATCTATATCAAAAAATGATCCAATGCGAAATGTCAGAGTCGTGGAATCTTACACTGAAACAAAGGCTCACTTCAGTTACTTCCCTGAGACCACAGGCCAAGACTGAACATCTATACACGTACAACAGGTCATCTGGTAAATGCTGACTCATTACTCTCCTCTAACTTTTGTGATTATTTTTTGAAGAACTTCTGCCTGGGTTTAATACGGCAAAATTTTGGCATTTAAAATCACAGAATTACAAATCACGAGGTTGGAAGAGACCTTTAAGGTCATCTAGTCCAACCCATGCCCTAACACCTCAACTAAACCATGGCACCGAGTGCCACATCCAGTCTTTTTTAAACACATCCAGGGATGGTGACTCCACCACCAGCCAGGGCAGATCATTCCAGTACTTTATCCCTATTTACATAAAAAACTTTTTCCTAATGTCCAGTTTATATTTCCCTTGGTGCAGATTAAGACCTTGTCCTCGCGTTCTGTTAGTTGCTGCCTAAAGAAAGAGACCAACCCCCACCTGACTACAGCCACCTTTCAGGGAGTTATAGAGAGAGATAAGGCCACCTTTGAGTCTCCTTTTCTCCAGGCTAAACAACCCCAGCTCCCTCAGCCATTCCTCACAGGCTTTATGTTCCAATCCCCTCACCAGTCTTGTTGCCTCCTGTGGATGGACTGAAGCATCTCGACATCCTTCCTAAACTGAGGGGCCCAGAGCTGGACACAGCACTCGAGGTGTGGCCTCACCAGTGCCAAGTGCAGGGGAAGAATGACCTCCCTTTAAGGAGTGGAATTCAGGTACTGATTGTGGAGATCCACTTCTCCACTTCTTCACACTTGACTGTGTTGGTCACACTTGAGTGTGTGATAACTTGAAAGATCATTTTAAAGATAATTTTTAATAGCAGAAATGGTACCCTGGAATTCCACTATCTACAGACACTAGCCCTTTAGAAAATTTGCCTCTGCCTCTAACACTGAAGATTCTAATGGTTACTGAGCAAGCAAATCACGATATCCCTTTGTTAAGGTAGAGAGAGGAAGATACAATGAATGATACATACTAAATTCTTTTTCCTTTTTCACTGATGAAAGCTGATAAAAGTACTCTTTTTCTTATTTTTACCCTGTTTTTACTTGTTCGTGTCTTTTGCTGTGTTAAGTCCCAGAGAAGAGGACCGAAACAGCATGCTCTTTTGTCTTATGTTGTTTCTATTATTCTTATTCTGCAAATTGCAGCCTAAGTCACTGTTATGCTTCCCAATTACATGCTGGAAATCACTTGTCATACTTTAAGAAAAATGCTTGCAGGACAACAGAGCCCTATCAGAGCTCAAAAGAGGGCTGAATATATTGCCATTTGTTACATTAAAATTTTAACATTTGTCTAAAAGACAAGGATATCAGTCCAAACATACCAAGAAATTTATGTGATCACACTCACCATGTGTCTGCACTCAAGATGATCAGTTCCATAACCTTCCCTGGCACTGAGGGCAGGCTGACTGCCTGTAGTCTGTAGTTCCCCAGATCATCCTTCCAATCCTTTTTGTGCATGGACATCATATTTGCTAACCTCCAGTCAACTTGGACCTCCCTGCTTAGTCAGGAATGCGGATAAATAGTTGGAAGTGACTTGATGAGCACTTCCACCGGCTCCCTCAGTACCATTGGGTGGATCCCATCTGACCCCATAGACTTACTTATGTCTAAGTAGCAGCTCACTGGCCTTTTGCCCTCTGATATGTGGGATTCATTCTGTTCCTCCTCCCTGTTTTCCAGCTTAGGGGGCTGACTGAGAGAACTGGTCTTACTACTACAGACTGAGGCACAAAAAACTGTAAGTACTTCTGCATCTACCTCATCTGTCACTCTGTCTCTCCCTGCATCTGGTAATGGATGGAGTTTCTCCTTAGCCCTCCTTTTCTTGCTGATGCATTTAGAGAAGTATTTTTATTGTCTTTTATGGAAGAGCTAGATGAGTTCTACTTGGGCATTGGTCCTTCTAAATATTTTCTCCCTGCATAACCTCACAATATCCTTCTGAGCTGCCTGCTCCTTCTTCCCTCCGAGTTGCATCCAAAGCTCTCTGTTCAGCCAGGCTGTTATATCCCACTGACTCGTCTTTTGGGATATGGCAATGGCCTGTTCTTCCACCTTCAGGATTTTCTTCTTGAAGAATGTCCAGCCTTCCTGCACTCCTTTGCCCTACAGGACTGTTTTCCAAGGGGCTCTTTTAGCCAGGTTCCTAAACAAGCCAAAGGTTGCCCTTCAGAAGTCCAAGGTGGCAGTTCTGCCGACTCCCCTCCTTACTTCTCTGATGGTGCAGTGCCTTTTAGTGTACAACACCCTCAGCTTTGGCTAGTCCAGTCTGCCAGGACCAAGCACAGCAGGGGAACTACCCCAGAGCACAGCACCAGGGCAGAACCTCAATGGAGCCAGAGCCCCACTGTAGGAACTAGCTTCTGTTTAGGTGGAGGATAAAGAATGAAGGGAGGTCCAGATTTCCAGGAACGTTTATTGTCTGAAAGGGGTCAACGTTTAAAGACTGGCTCTAGGGAAATCTCAGTGTTTAAATCTAGGGAAAGAACTCAGGGAGGGGACAAAGCTTCAACCAATAGGAAGGGAATAGGGGTGGACTTACAGAAATGAGTGACACATATGGAACCTATAAGGGACAACAGGGGGAGGCTACAACTCAGACCAATAACAGTTTGAACCAAACAGACCTTTCCAGAATAAAGGGATGGTGGAACAACAATTGATGAGGAGGGTAGGAGGCATATCTCTGGATGGACAGGGAAGGTTCGGGAAACAGGGGAAGGGCTTAGGAGATTGACAACTTAGGGGGCAGTGAAAACTGGGGAAAAGTCCATTGTAACCATAGGGGAACAGAGGAAGAAACCATTTACAATTAAAACTCAAACCACTACACTGTGAGAACTGAAAAGTCTATCATTTCATGAATGGTATGTCCAAGATGTCCCCCTATCCATCCAAGATCACCATTTAGGACTAAGAAGTGGCTGCTTGATTTTTTAGAGAGTGTATTGTTAAGCTTCTTTGTTCTTTAATGGGGTCCTCAACAACACCTGTTTGGTCAAGTGCCCTTCAGGGCTGGTAAGGAAGGGAGTAATTGGCCTGGCACACAGGAATCTTGAAACTGGTACCAAGCAGAAGTAGAAAAATGTTTATTTTATTTTTCTTATTGGTTTGCAGGATCTTCAGCCCTAATAGTGACAGTTCAGGAAATGAAGAGTGACCCACTTGGTCACAGAGAATGGCTGTTTGCTGTATAAACTAGTGTAAGTTATACTAACCACATTACCAGCAGTGTGGAGCAGGGGAATACTAGACACATATGGACTCTCCTTGGGTCCTAGGGTTTATGAAAAGAATTTTCTTCAGGAAGAAGGCAGACAGAACAAATGACTATCCCAAGCTCTTTGGCAGGACGAATTTTATGCTTAAGACAATGTTTTCTTCTTATTCATTTGTATTACATTGAGATAATTTTTATACTTTTTAGATAGTAGAATTTGCTTATTTGATATTTTTTTCATTGGCTTGCAATTCAATGCAATATCTGAATTTACTATATGTGTTCTGCTTTAAATGCATTGGGTATTTGCTCTTTGTTGCCTTTCTTCTGTCTGTAACAGGTTTTGGTTTTTTACCAAAAATCAGATTACCCAAAGATAACACTATTTAGTCTTGGATCAGTGGATGTTGTGGAATGATAGTTGCTGCTCACTTCTTAATATGAAGTAATTAGTCAGAGTCATACATAATATAAATAAAAATTTTGCCAGTAAATTTGGCAAGACATTTGGAGATCTTCTCTTTTTACACTACACTGAGGCATAAATTAAAATTTGCAATGCTTGTAGATAATTGATAGTAAGCTAACTGATGGCATGCAGTAAAGTGTGGTATTGTGGTTTTATTTATTTATTTATTATTATTTTTTTGTTTGGTTGGTTGGTTTGGGGTTTTTTTGGTGCTTTTCTTTTCTTTTCTTTTCTTTTCTTTTCTTTTCTTTTCTTTTCTTTTCTTTTCTTTTCTTTTCTTTTCTTTTCTTTTCTTTTCTTTTCTTTTCTTTTCTTTTCTTTTCTTTTCTTTTCTTTTCTTTTCTTTTCTTTTCTTTTCTTTTCTTTTCTTTTCTTTTCTTTTCTTTTCTTTTCTTTTCTGTTTTTTTCCCTGAAAGGATAAATATGTGATCATCTTCATCAGAATCAGAAATTCATTTGGAAACTAACTTACTGAGAAAGTTGTTGTAGTGTTTGGATTAGCTATTATTTCTTACAAAAAACAAACCAAAACAAAAACCAAACCAACCATGAGAAGAGTTTAAAGACTGTTGGGACAAGATAGCAGAAAGACAAGATTAAGAATAGTAATGGACATTATTTTTGTCTAATTTACTAATCTCTAAAATTATCCAAATACCTCATGAGAGACTTAGTACATTGCTGTGACTGAGACCGTATGTACTATTTTTACTGCCTTCACTGAATGAGGAAATCTGACAAAATTCCCTATATAAATCACATTTACTTCTGAAAATATAAAATTTTCTCCTTCAACATTTGTGTTTAAAATATGGGAAGAATTATGTCTGAAGAAGGACTTCAGACTTCTGCAATTTCAGCAGTTATTTAACAGTGTTGTGTACTTTATCCTGTCTTTGACTCTTGCTAAGAAGATGTGCATTTGATTTGTTCCTATTAGGCTCATGAAGAGTATAGACAAAATGTCAGATTTACAACAATAAAATTCATTTAGTTGGGTACACAATCATTCATCTTAATTATGTCTGACACCTTCACCATTATAAATTGGTTTCCCAGAAGAAGAGAAACTCACATTCTGTCTCCTTTAGGAATCCTTCATTGAAGGAGACTAGTTATTTCAGTTGCCTGAGGAAGCTAACAGTGTAGTCAAAGCATCAGGGAAAAAAAAAGGAATATTCACAAGGGAAGGGAAATACTACACTGTCATGCATGATAACCATAATTCCTAACCAAATTTCTCTTTTGGAGGGTAGTTGTTACTATCTGGTTTAAACCCAGAAGAGCAAAGAAAATCAAGTCTGTGTATAAAATGGAAAGAACTTTGAAGATTCAAAATATACACAAAAAAATGTGATTAAAACCAAACAAGGTTAGATGTTGGTGCCAAAAAATTAATGTATTTTATTTAATAGTAAAAGGGGCAGAGACAAAAAAAGAGAAGAAACAGAAACATGCGTGGGGGTGGGGGGGACAGGAAGGAGTGACAGGGGTTAGGTGGAAGCACATCACCCATCCGAGGGTCCCAGTGATGTCTTCTTGCTCCCCTCCATCTGATTCTTGGTGGTGAAGGTCTCCTGTGGCCGTCTCACAGAGCCACGCTGCACACACTGTGCCACGCTGCCACCCACCGAAGAGTAGGGAATTCCCGGGTTAATACAGGCTTTGGGAAGGTGGGGAGGCCTAACGCAGAGGAATCTTAATAAATGCTGTAATGTGGCTGCACGCTTTTGGTACTATTGTTGTATTGTGTTTTGTTCCAAAATGGTTTACCCTCTTTTTCCCCCTGAAAGTTAAGATGGTTTTGCCTAAAATTATCCCTGCCCCTGTGCCTTGTCAATCACCCCAGGCCCCTTCCCCTCTTTCTAGAGCCCTCCATGCCCAACTTCCTGTGAGCCAACCCCCTGTATCCCTTCACAAGTCACCCCACTGCCAATCAGCAGTTGTTCCTTCCCTGAGTTCTAGAAGGCTCTACCAGGTTCGGTTGCCCATTGGATTGTCTATGTGAGATCCTCCCCCAGTTCTCTGTTATTGGCGAACCATTGTTGAACCATTCCCTTTGCTTCCTCCCCCGTCCTTCCCTGATTGGTTTGTTGTATGTCACCTCCCCTTGTTCCATTCCCTCTTAAAAGAGGCTGTCACACAGTGCTCCTGGTCTTTTTCTGTCCCTGCCCCCACTGGAGCATAAAGTCTCTTGGCTGGATAGAGGTGACCCCTCTTGTTCTTTTATTTGGATCCTTGGCATGCCTTTCCCATCCATTGCCAGCTGGACCCATGGCCCTGAGGCACCACTACCTGAATGCGGATCATCAGTGGTCTGGGAGTGGCCACACTCCATTCCAACTCTGATCCTGAGCCAGCCTGTGGGTGGACAGGGCTCCAGAGCGAGACACTGTAATACAGCTACATACACAGTATTTATAAACATTAGACTAAAAAAATCTCTGTAAACCTCTCTCAAAACATTTACAACAGCATTCAGAAGAGTACTAGGAATAAAAATCTTACTGGTTTTGTACTGTCCTCATGTCAGAGGTGATCATTGTTAAGTCTTTATTTTACAGAGGCAAACTACAAGAAAAAAATCTCCTGATTTTGTTTGTCTCTGTTTAAGATTTCTGCAGAATAGAAGTTTCTTTTAACTAGTTTATTCAGGGAGACAAATGAAAATGATCTGCAAATGATTTTGATTATTAAGAGATGGAGTGGTTTTGAAATGACAGACAGTTGAGGCTGTATATGCCTCAGTATACCATCAGCAGATTAACTATTTTTCATTCTGTCCTTTACCTCTATGCTTTTTGAGGCAAACACCATCTGTTGACATGTAAACAAAGTAAAGTTTCATAACTTGATTTGGGGAAAAACCTTTATAGTAATATTGATGATGATGATGATGATGATGATGATGATGATGATGATGATGATGATACAGCTAAGAGAGGCTCTGAAAAAATTCAATGCCCTAATATAGACAACTGTAATGAGAGGATTGGGCTACATTTCAGTAACAATGCGGGCATAGTAGTTGCCAGCGAGCTCGTAACTGCTTCATTACCCATGCTTGACCCCTTGTGATGAATATGCTGGGCAATGACAGATTCAGATGGCAAGGGAACAAGCAAATTAATTACTTTCCCAAATTAAATTTTTCATCAGAATTGTAATGAAAAATAAAAAATGCCACTAGGGGTTGAAAATGCTCAAACTAAGTGCCAAATTCTGATCTACTGTCAATTGAACTGCTCTTGCTCCAGCTTCATAGTGAACTAAAATGTAAATGTTTCCCGGGCATAGAGAAATATATTTGACTATCTTCACGTATGACCATTCTAGTCAACAGCTCTAGTGTGATGTGCAAGACATTATTTCTAAGGACAGGTTTACTTAATGAGTACTTACCTGGGCTTTTTTTGTGAAGTCAAAATAGAGCTTCGTTCAAGAAGTACCAAAACATTTAGATACTTTTGAATTAGTTTTACATTTTCTTTTGAAAATGCCCTAACAGAACAGATAGATTTTAAATACTCCCCAAATTAAATGACATTTACATTTCACTGAAATAATCTTTTAATCTTTTTCTTTTCATAAGTGGGTAACATGGTATAATTCAGTTCTTCTGTCAAACTGAAAATGTCAACTATTGCACCTGTTTCCAGTGGTCACTTATTAGTTTGAATGGCTAACAAGCAAACTAACAGGAAGTATTCTTATCCTTATGTTGATTAAGAAAACAAAAGCAAGAACAAAAGCAAAACAAACAAACAAAAACCCCCAAAACACCTACCAAAAACAAACCAACAAACAAAAAACCCCCATCAAATAAGAAAAACAAGCAAAACTCAAACCCGCATATAACAGACAATCAGAAAATCTGTGGTAAGAATTTGTCTTATTGGAAACATAGTAACTTTAAGAAGCTATGGACAGGCAAGATTGAGTTTGTAAGACAAATCACTGAACTACCGTGTTTTGAAGGTGAAATTTGCAGTGGTTGTATCTAAGTTGTTGAAATCTAGAATATTATCAAGCTAAATCTGAAAGTGTACTCCAGTTACATTCTGGTGGTCTCTAATCGTGTTATGACCTTACATTTGGAATTCATAAACTCCATTTTGTGTTCTTATTTTATATGGGCAAACCTCAGTTCCTATGAAAGGAAAAGTCTGATGGAAAGACTGTTCTGGTATATGCAGCTTGCACCCAAAATAAATTACCAGGCAAGTAATAGTCAGAGGCAAACAACAGTGCAGATATTAAGTTTCTTCACGAGCATCACACAGATTCTGGACAATTATTTTAGATGACTTCAGTGCCACTAAAGCTAAGTGGGTTGTATTGCATATAGGTGCTTACTTTGTATCTAGCTCAAGGTACAGGAAGTAAAAGCTCCTCTTCACTTATTTAAGATGCAGTGTCCCAGCTCTATACTATCTTCCATCTTTATATGACTATCTATGTGAGATAAAGTGCATTTAATTGCATATTAACATAGTACATGGAAGAATCAGGTTTCAGTCTTGATACGGACCTTGGTACAAAACAGTTCTAAGAGTGGTTAAGCATATTTAAACAAATACAAATTTTGGATTATGAATTATGGCATAGCCCATAAAATTTTCATCTTCAAAATGTAAGTTTCTATTAGTAAGGGATTCAACAGCACACCAGACAGCTGAATTCTTGTCCTGTCATTTTGTGAAAAATTGCATCTGCCAAGATTTTATTGCATGTGTTGCTTAAAACCTCCTGGAGATGGTGTATTTCTTTCCAATGAATCAGAGGACACTTAACATATGCTACCCTATGTGTCAAGACTGGTCTCTTTTTTGTCCTTCTTTTGCTTGTAGAGTAGAGATTAACTTAACTTTGCTCTCTAAAAGACTACAGCAAAACTGATCCAGAGGGATGGTCTGTGATTTACCTTGACATCAGAGAGGAAAATGTACATTTTAAAATCCACTAATGATGATTTATTTACCTTTCGATTAGCAATGCCTTGCATATTGCAAGGTATTAGACAGTTGAAACCAATAGGATTTCTGTGAAACCACAGCTGAGGGTCAAGAGGTTCCAATAAGGTTCTGTTTCACCTATTAATCTCATGCTTTGTACTAAACTTTGTTTAATTGCAGCTCTTTTGCAGTTTGCTTGCTGCAGTTAGGGTATTAAGAATCTTTCTTTATATGTAGGAAATGTACTACACCAATACAAGTGCAGTTCCTGGGAGAAAAAGTTTGAAAAGACATGCAATGACTTACAGTTCTGTAAAGCTAATACATACTAGGCAATTTGGTAGATGACGAACAGAAGTAGTTGTTCTGTGCACAAATACAGAATAGTGGAAGAAATCAGCATGGCTTTTGGAAAATTATTTCTTGCTTTACATACCTATTCAGTCAACAAGTTTGTGAATGGGGGTCAATCCCACTGACAGGTATTGTTAGATTACCAAAAGTCTTTTGACAGGGAAATAGAAAAACTTCAGATGAAAATAGAAGTTTCTGCATGATTAAGAGAGAGAGAATAGAACATAAAGATAAATGATCAATTTTCATAGTGATTGGACTTCACAGGGGAGATTCCCAAGAAACTGTGCCAGATATGTTGATGTGACCTTTGACAACAGTGAAATGACAAATTCTCTGATGTTATTCATTTTAGCAAATACAAAGGTGGTTTGTGACTAATCATGAAAAGTTCTTACAATACTGGTGGGCAATAAATCCATTAAACCAAAATATAGAAATAAATAAGCATATCACTTTTCATAAAAATTTGTGTTCTGAGCTGATCATTGTGATGCAATCTGAAATCTAGAGGTTAAGGCAATTTGTTCCATATAAATATCTGCTCAGTATTTAGTAGCAGTAGATAACAAGCAGATGATTATACTGTTAAGAATTGTTTGAAAGTAATAGACAACTACGATACTAGACTAAAGAATTAGGTCACTACATGAATGTATATACTGGATTTCTAAATTTCAAAAAATTGTATTAAAATGGAAAGCTTCAGAAAAACAGAAATAAAAGCAGTACATTAAATCAGTCTGAGGAGGAATGACTAAGCCACATCTAAATAAGTTTGGACTCTTCATTATGAGTAAAATATGTACAAAGGAGAACCTGACAGAGGTTTATAGGGTCAAGAGGGGTGTGAAAATTATGGGCAAGGGGGCAAGGAGGATAGGGATTGATTTTCCATTATTTTTTCCAGCACAAGATTGAAGGCACATTACAACAAGCCAGGAAGAGACTGGCTTAAAACAGAAGGACATGATGCTTCAAAAGCAATGGGTTGTCAAGCTGTCTTTACTCTAGGAAACTGTACCTGTTAAAAGTTTAACAAGTTTGACAGAGACTGACTATCAGTGGAAGAAAAACTGCAGAACCTTTACATTTGGGAAGAATCCCCAGGTATTATCGAGTTTAACATCCTTGTCCAATCATGGCCAGCTACCATAGGTTGCTCAGAACTATATCTCCACTGATGAAGCCTCTACAACTTGTTTGGGCAATCTAATCTTGTGTTTGATCCTCCTCACAGTATTTTCTTTTTCTTATGCTTAAGTGGAATTACCTGTATTTCTATATGTGGCCACTGTGTGTTGTCCTGACACAGAACAACTCTGGATACAGTCTGGATGCACCTTTTTTACCTCCTCCCACGATGTGTTTACATACATTGATAAGAAGATATACAAATGCTCTTAGGACAATTGAGTACATGAGGGAACAGCCCACCGTGGGAATATGACTTATCATTCCGATGCACAAAAGTCACATAATGCAACAGGAAGTCAAAAGCTCACTTAGCACTCTGCCCAAGAATTCCCATGCAGGCTACAGAACAAGCTTGATTTATTCACCCAAACATCAATGTTAGTAGGCATTTTGAATGTTATAGGATATTAGAGAGATCAGGAAATCTAACAAGCATGACTTGGTATTGATGGGAGAACTGTTACCTTGTGAAGCAGAATCTGAAGGCCAGGCATAGTGTTTTGGCTATCTCAAATGTGATTAGACAACTGTGTGTGGGCTGCCAAGTGGTTACAGATGAGTTCATCCCCAGTTTCTATATTTTCTGGCATCAATCCTTGTCTTTAATAATACTTCTTTTATATTACACATTTTGCATATTGTAAAATAAAATAGATACTAAGTGTTAAAAAACATCCTGTTTATTATCTTGACTGCTAAGGTAACATACTCATTGGTGACAGGAAAGTGCATAATTGAAAGACTTCTAAATTCTTTGGAGTGATATTTGCTTCTTTCTGGATAAAAATGTCCAGAAAATAATTTGTGCTATTGTAAAGGTCTTTCTTCTATCTTAGACTGGGACAGAAGTTCCAACCTGTACCTGGATAAGTGTTAATTAAGAAGAAACAATTCAATAGTTCAATACTTCTGTCACCAATGCAGACTTCAACAGTTATCAGTCAGACTCATGAAATGACAAACTGTGTCAGACTCATGGAATGACAAATTGTGCCACAGCGATGCTGATAGATCAGATTGCAATTTTTTTTTTTTAAATAAGAGTAACTTTTATTTCATCAAGATGAGAACTGCTAGATTTGGTGTATCATTACTAGTAGTTTCTTCGTGTTTCGTTTATTTTCAAGTACATGTTTTCAATCCAGACATAAAAAATACCAACATTCTGCATATTTTTGTTTCATACTTTTCAAATATAACACGTGAATGTAGTACAATTTGTTAAGATCTCCAGGTACTCCTAACAACAGCAAGAATAACGCAAATAAAATACTAGTAATATATTAACGTCGTGTTTATTTAATTTCTTCTGCTTTGCCTCAGTACATCTCTGCACATAACCTTTCATTTTTAGAAACTACAAAATAGTTTTATGCAGTGCTATAGGGCCACAGTGTTGAACAGAAACACCTCAGTTTGCTGACAAATGAAAAATTCCATTACGCTTTGTAAAGAGTAATCCGGACATCCTTGAATTCAATGTCAACACCTGACCTTGTCTATATGCATAAAATGAGTTTACATTTTCTTGCTTTGAGTGAGTTCATAAAATAGCTCAGACTAACCACAGATTATTTCAGGTACATTTGTTATTCTTTTTGTAATGCAGTGAGAATATATAAGAACAAAAAAAGGAAAACAAACAAACAACCCTCCTCCATATGCTAAAGTTTAGAAATCTTGGTTTTGTTTGGAAGGGTACAGACATGTTCTGACATTATTATACCACTGTAGAAGCTCAGTATAATCGATGAAGCAAGACTGGCATGTAATTGAAGCCTATAAGCATGACAGTGGGAAATAGAAAAGATTTTTTAGGTATAAACTGGATAATCTCACTCAAAGGAAAACATAGACTGATTACAAGGAAACATTCCAGAACACAAGGCAGGCGTTCAGATTGCAAAATAGCCCTTGTGGACAGGTGGCACATACTCTATATTTGAGCTTTTAAAAGCTAACTTGAGCAAAGCATTTTTGACATACACTTTAAAAAAACTAGTAACATCAGAAAGATGGAGAAGATAATTAGACATCAGAAAACTGGTACTTGGTTAGTTCAAATCCTGATGCAGTCCAAATGAAAACTACCTATAATGAGAAAGTACAGTAAAAAAGGATATATGGGAGAGGAACCTCAGCTGTTACATTACAGTTTCAAGAGTTGCTCTACCAATGCAAAACCATTGCATATGGAAAAAAATCAGAAAGTCTTGATTTCAGTTGTTCCACCGCTATTCCATATATTAGCACATTCCATAATTGGCACTGAAGTTAATGTGAAAAAAAGAAAAGAACCCCCCTCCACCCAAATAGAAACAAAGCCAAACACTTGTTGGTTTTGCATGTCTTCTGTCCTTCCTGAGGTGTCTGAACAGCAAAAACATGCCTGCACTTCCTTCCTGTTGATTTCATTGATCTGACTTTTGAATTTAAAGTTTGCTCCTCATCATTTTTTAAATACATTTATCATTACCATTTCAATCATGTTAAAACAATCCTGCTAACTGCATATTTTGGTATTATTTAGTACAAGTTGCCTGACATACCATAAGTTGGTGTAGGAGTACAAATTTCATATTTAGAGTGCATTTTCTGCATCAGTTTCTTCATTTTGTGTCGCTATGTTTATAAATTACCATTAATAAAAATTTGCTTCTTTTGGGGAGGTCAAAATGTAAGAATGTCATGACACACTATGTTACTTAAAAAGTATTTGATTTTTTTAGATAATAACTTTCTTCTTTTCTTACATCTAAATAAAAGAAAACCAAACTAGTTTTTTTATAATCATTAAAAATGTTTTACTTGAGTTAAGCTGTTTCTGCTTGTTATAAACTAGACCCAAGCAAAAATGACAATTGATAGGCAAATTATACCATTCAACAATTTAGTAAGAAAATCATCAGTTATGTCACAAAGAAGAAATGGTGAAAATGGTCCTAATTTGGAGATTATCACTCTATCTTATTATGACGCAGTCACATCTCTTGTTTCCAATTACTCATTAGGCAAAAAAATGTTCCTTGTTTAACTCAGTCTTTCGTTAGGATTGTGTGATCTAGGGCTCAATTTTGAAATCTGTGGTCAAAAATATCAATTTATAATTTGTATAAACCATCACTATTTTCTTTGTGTATATTATCTAGTTTACAGTATAGAAGAAATGATAATATTTTTTCTAATGATACAGATCTTAAGGAATATAAATATAAAGCATATTTATATTTAAATTTTTGAATTTAAAACTTTTAAGCATAGAAATATAAATATATAAATAATAAAATAACACATAAATAAAATAATATATAATAAAATAATAAATGTATAAATATATAAATATCACTGTGGAGAATTTTTTTATAAAATATTAGGATTGTTTTATGTAGTTTCAACATGAATTTCAATGCTTTATTGTATTCATGATCTACTTTCAAAGCAAAGGTAAGTGCATTTAAAAATAGATGGAAGAAAAAGAATTCTTAACTGATCAATGGTGATCAATTATGTGTACTTACTGGCCACTATGCCAATGTTAGCTGATTATCATTGTTAGAATTTATTTTATAACACTAAGAATGCAATAGTATAGCATGAGGCCTTACATATAGTTGTTTGAAACAACTATTTCTTTCTGTTATGTGGATTTCAAGCATTAAAAAAAAAATCACTTTGATTATGCAGTCACAGAATCACAGAACTGTTAGGGTTGGAAGGGACCTCTGTAAATAATCCAGTCCAAACCTTCTGCCAAGGCAGGGTCACCTAGAGCAGGTGACATAGGAACAACTCCAGGTGAATTTTGAATGTCTCCAGAGAGGGAGACTCCACCACCTCCCAGGACAGCCTGTTCACTGCTCTGCCACCATCAATGTAATGAAGTTCTTCCTCATGTTGAGGTGGATCTTTTTGTGTTTTAGTTTATAGCCAGTTTTCCTCATCATGTCACTGGGCACCACTGAAAAGTATCTGGTGTCATTGTCTTGGCCCTGCCTTTGAGATATTAATACATAATTATGAGATCCCCTCTTAGGTTTTTCTTTCTTGACTGGAAAAAACACAGTAGTGATAGCTTAGATAGAATAATTTCCTATCTGGACTAAAAACCTGTGAGTCAAGTTTTAGCTTTGTGGTGTTTTTGCTGTAAGAATAAACCTTTGAAAAGAGAGCTTCTGTGAAGAATGTTGACCTTACTTTTATTTAAATCTCAGGGGAATATAGAAGATACACAAGGATGTATACCAAACTTATATTCAACCAAGCTAAGGTTAGGGATTTTAATTAAATGTCAAAGTAGAGCAATTAAATTCAGGAGGATGGAATTCAAGTCCCATATTTTTTAATTATGAGGATATATAACTTTCACAATAACACTATTCAGCTAGAGAAAGAACAAGCAATTTTCTTCTTTATTTCAAGCAACAAACTTTTCTGTCTTAATTCTATGGTAAGAATTCTGAGGCTGTTTCATAGATAGCTCTTTGGGTTTTTTCATTGTTTGTTTTTTTTTGGGTTTTTGTGGAGTTAAGTGGATTGGCAAATTTCCTCCTGCCAATTCCATTTGTACTGAATGAGTCACTTTATTGTAACAAAGTGAGGCATTTCACTGCTAGAGCTTTACCTATTGTTACCCTTCCAAAGTTTAAAAACACGGCTTTTGAGATTAAAGTATTTTTCATTCTGTCATTTGGCAGTTGATAGGCCAGACCTATCTCTCTCTGTAAAGCAGGGTATTGTTGATTCATAAAGCAGATAATGAAACTGAAAAAAAAAAATCACAGTTGAAATAACCTGATTATTTCTTTCTACATATCTAAATTATTTTCAATTCCTCAGTCCACTACTCTGTCTTTGGATTAGTTTTTGAAGATAGTCTTTGTCTTTTTCTGTACCTTATTGAAGTTTGAACTACATTTTGTACTTAACTGTACTGTAACTAATAGCTATTCCTGATGTAGTGATAGAAAATCCTATCAAATAAATAAATCAATGAACATTTAAAGTTTTCCTCTATAGAGATGTTTTTTTCAACTAGAAATATAGCACAAGTGCACATACAAATCCTAATATTCAAGGGCATTAATTTGGCTTATAAAAGGGCTTTGAGAAACAAATGAGAACCAGAAGACTTTAGCCTTCTGTGGAGTTGTTTCAATATATGTGAAAGGCTGGTCCAGCAAAGTATGCTCCATCATCCAGGGGTTTTAACAGCAGTCCAATCAGTTTTAAGCTTTGCTTAGTCAATAAAAAAGTATTGATTAAAAGATGGATTTTCTAATTTGTGGAGCAATGCAGTAATTGGATAATAACAGGTTCCCACTGTAAGATTTTTATGAGGATATCACTTTATCTTTAAGCTGAATTTCCTTAACATTGGCTGCTTTAAACTCAGGGTAATTTTAAATCTTCTATATAATTGTAACAATAAACTGTTGGGTATAAATATGTATCCAAACACAATCACAGTAGATGTAAAATGTTCTACCGTCAATGACCCATGGACAAATACCAATGAGCTCAATGAGCTGTAAGTCAATATTGGCTTTATATTCATTAGATGATAGCATTCTACAGACATTGTGTTGAGCACTAAACTGTGATACTTGCTGAATAACATTAATGGCTTATACTTAAAGATTATATGACATATCTCCCATTTAAAATTGAGCCTAGTTGTGCTTTGGTACATCATAGACAAGAAGTAAGTTTTGCATTACTGAAACACAGTATAATGTATACAGCTATAAGCTACATTGCATCATTTTAATGTTGATTGCTCAGTATTTCAGTATTTCACTTATCCAGAAGGAACTTTGTTTTGTGTCTTCTTCTTGATAAGGAGGAAACAAAAAAAATATGCGTGGATGATATAATGTCACTAGGCTTTGGTGTAACAGAAACTTCTATATGAATATCAAGACTGGACAGAGATACTTATTTTTAAGAAACATATCTCATTTAGTGTAAGACTCAGTACTATATATGTTATTTGGAAAAATGGTAGGTTGTCCTGTGTCTTTTACAGTCGAGGAAATATAATAGAAGAACACAAAGCAGAACTCTGCAGTATGCTGCACAAGCAAATTATCTGCATTAATTTAAAATAGAGTTTAGCAAGCTTACGAGAGGAACTCTATTAAAAAAGGGAATATTCTTAAATTTAGAAATTAAATAATCCAGTACATCAGTACTGAATGCTACTTTGTGCTCTTTTATTTGTTTTCTTTGAGCTGGTAGCAAAAGGAAATTGAGCTTTTCATGCAGGACTTTCCCTGTCTGAACTCATGCTAGTGACCAATGGCTAGTCTTTTACAACCCCAAATCATGGTTTAAGGCACTATAACTAAAATAAAAAGATACCTTTGATGATACTTCTGTATTGGAAATCTTAATTTCAAAGCCAAAGAATGGTTCTTTTTTTTTAATACAGTTTCTTACCTAAGTCTTTTAAATTCTCTCTTCAATTAATGTAGGTAGTTTGCTTGTACTTACCAGTACAGAAGATCATTCCAGAATTTACTTCTACCTTTTTTTTCTTGGTAGAGAACTAGTTTCAATCTGCATTTCTTATAGCTATCCTTTTATTGTTATAATAGTATTAATATTTATTTTTTATAATTTAAATATTCACTTTTTATCCTAGAAATATATCACAAAATCACAAAAAGATTGAGGTTGAGAGGGACCTCTGGAGGTCATTTTGGCCAATCCCTCTGCTCAAGTAGGGCTGCCTTAGAACACATTATCCAGGGTCATGTCTAGAGGAATTTTGAAACTGTCCAAGGAAGAAGTCTCCTTCTCCAGGCAACCTGTCCTCAGTCCAGTCCAGTCCTCAGTCATCATCACAGTTAAAAAGTTATTTGCTTGTGTTCAGACTGCACCTCCTGTGTTTGAGTTTGTGCCCATTGCCCCTTGTCCTGTCACTGAAACCACAGAAAGAGCCTGGCTCCCTCTTACTCTCGTCCTTTAGGTATTTATATGGACTGATAACATCCCCACTTTCTATAATGAGAAATACATGATCTTGATCAGACTTCATAGAGATGTTTTGTCTCATCTCCGCATTTGCTTGTTGTGCTAAACAAGCAAAGGTATTTAAAAGTCTATTCTTAAAATAAATAATCTTAATTAAATTATCCTTACCTTTACCGCAGATAAGTGAACTGTTTTTTCCTCTTGTGCAGATCTGTGCACTTTGGACCCAATTGCAAGCCTGTGTAAGCAAGCAGCAAGTCAAAGTTAACGTGCATTACTACCCGGTCTAGAAACTTCAAACTTAGAGAAATTTTTGTCTCTTTATTAGTTGATCTTATATTTGAATATAGATATATGATGTCAAAATGTTAATAGACTGAAGAAACACCTACAGTTCATTTCTTTAAATGGTATGATTATTTCAGAAGGGATGTACACGTTATGAAAATAACAGCAACAGGACGACTTTATTCATACATTTTCTTCTTGACCACTCCAGCCTATGGGTTGCAATACTTCTTTGTATTTTTAGACCAAAATTGGAAACCAAAGCTGAAAATAGTTGAAATTTCAAGTGTTATTTTATTCATGGCATAATAATATATTAATGATTCTAAGTCAAGTAATTGGAACACTCTAATAAAGAGTAGTGTAAATTTGATATTGAAGGACTGTTTAACTAAGTATATGGAGAAAATTATGTCTTCTGTAAGTATTTGTGAAAGAATTAACATAAAAGAGGACAAAGTCAGAATAGGTAGTTAAATTACAAATTCAAAGTAGTTATCATATTAAAGCATTTTTCCGATTTTTTTCAGTACCTTCCCAACTGCTGTGTTAGCTACTTGTTTTCCTTGTACTGTGTATTCCTTACAGAATCAGATTGTCTTTCTGGAATTCCTTACACAGGCTTAATTTCTATTGCTAGAAAAGATCTGAGTCTGTTCAGGGACTGGATGTAGCAGGGAATCTCACCTGCCCCAAGAATTTATCTGTTGTTACTTAACCTGTCAGATAACTCAAGCAGGACAAGCTGTCTTGTTGTGAGTTATTTTGCTGCCATGGGGTTAACCCTGGTCTGGCATCTCCCATCTGCCAATGAACTTCTTACTGCTGAAGTGAGATCTGGGAAGATAAGCCAGATTTCTGACTGGCAGACCCCTCACTTTATGACCACAAAAGCTACTCCAAACTTTCACAAACAGAAACCTGTACTTTTCCCTGGAACTGTGTGGTCCCTTGAGTAGGAATGCCTAGAGTTACTCCCTAGGGATTAAGTGAAGCAATCTGTTCACATTATTGTCATTTCAGTGGTAAGTTACATTTGACTCCTAATCAATGCTATTTATTTTGCTAGCTTTAATATAGCTATATCCCTTGATATAGTGCCCTGTTTTATGTTATGGTGTAATCTACTAGTAGTTATTTTGTTTTATACTGAGTAGTAATTCTGATTGAGATCTTTCAACTGTTGCCTTGCCTGTTTAATAAATAATTAATTTTTATAAATAGATCTGATCTGTCATGATTAGAACTTGTGGATCAGAGTGATTCCTTAAATTTAAACTATTGCCAAAACCTGAGGCTAAGGCAGGGCTTGTCTGAAGCTTCCACTTATCCCATGACACCAAAACCACCTCACATGGGCTGGATTCTTTTAAACTTTATTTCATTTGTTAGGAGCAGATCTTGTTTTAGAGAGAATATATATGCGATTCAGTACTATACAGTAGCAAGTCAGTGCATTATACACCTCACTGTTCAGAACAATTTTGCTGATATATCCTTAGAGATGAGAAAAAAAAAACCCACATAAAATATTTGATTTTTTGAACTATCACATAAGGGTTTTTTAGGTTAATGTTAACTCTGAGACTTCTTATCTATGCTGTGGCTCATTTATCTTTTCTCTTTATCTTCTTTCTTATTCATATCTTCCTGCTGAAAATATTTCACTTGCTTAAAGTGAGATTTTAAAAGCAATCTCAATGTCGCATTATTATTTTTATTCAGATCATCTGTTTCTGGTGTTACATGTACACATTTTAAAAAAACAGTGTCACACAGATAAAGGGTAAGTAAGGTCTAAGTTTTCATCTTAATTAATTAACCAATGCAAAGACCTGGGAGAAGGCTGCATTTTTATCATCTAAGAGATCGGGTTCCAGGCTCCTTTCTTACACAGTTTCAGCCTTGGGTAACTTGCACCCTTCCAAAGGAATCTGAGCATGATTTGAGAGTATTAAAAGTATAGGTATTATACCTATACTGGTTTCTGGGCTTGGGGGTCAGAATATAGCCTTGGCACTGTTTATGCATGTATATTTTATCCCATCTCCCTTTCTTCCCCACACCCCTAAACCATAGGATATATCTCAAAGATGCTTCCTAAAAAAAACCCCATATTTTTCCAGGGACATCTACGTTCCTCTTAAAGATATGTACATTCTCTTCTTCTATTTTACCTCTGAAGCCTTACTAAAACTTAATCACACACAATACAGAGGTACATTAATGTGATTCTTTTTCTATACCAGGTCAAGTCTTTCATTAACTTACCATGAGAACATTTGACTGAGGTCATATTCCATTTTCCAAGCAAATAAATTCACCTGTCTGAGCAGTTCCACCTCAGATTCCACTAGCTGGTTATTAGATCTCCCCAGAAGAAGAATGAATGTCTTCTGGTTTTACCAGTATTATCAAGCATGCAATGGAGTCAGTACTGAAATACAGAATATAGATCTCTCAACTGGAGATCTGAAAGTGTGCTGTGAAGTAATTCTCTTTCTTTTCCTTGTTTACACAATAAATGATTAAATTGTGTTAATTATTTTTTGTGTAGGTTTTTTTTTGTGTGTGTGAGTGGTTTTTTTTGTTTGTTTTGTTTTCTCTTGAAGCCACAGATTCAATTTTGATGGGCCATATACTGGATCGGCTTTCTTTTTCATAAAAAATACCTGCCCACAATGAGAGAATCAGAATACTTTATTTAAATTAGAATTCTGTGAAACACAATGCATTTTCAATGTAAAGCTGTTGCCAGGCAATAATGTCTAGCATTACTGAGCTTAAAAACTGTAATTTTGTTTTCTGTAGAAGTCAAGAAGAAGCAGTCTTCTTAGTATTCTGTATTTTCTATATTTTTTTTAGGGTAGAGTAACTTTTTGTAATCTTAGCACATCAAAGATTTGATGCCGATATGTAGAGTACAATGACAAAAAACACCTCAGCGTAAGTGATGCCTTGAGAAGGCTGACCTGGAACAGAGACTGGACAGTGCTAAGAGAATAAAGTAGATGTTTATTAAAAGGGCCTTAAAAGGGTACACCTTGGGCAGTACAAGAGCCTGGCCAGGGCTACACCCAAGATGGACCCAAAATGGTCACAAAATGCATGACTGGTCACAGGATTTCACACCTTTATAAGTTTTGGTCTATTTGCATATTGGGGTTAATTGTCCCATTATAGCTTCTGGTTATGAAGCTCCATCCTCTTTGTTCTCTCTCAGCCCTCTGTTGTTTATGCTTTTCTGGGCCTGAAGCTTGTAACAGTTGTCCTTGGTCTCACACTTAATATGATGCTCAGAGCTTCACACGTAGGCAGCACAGAATCTGAAAAACGTGAAAACTAAGACTTAAGGCATAATAAGAATCTGATACTGAAAAACTGTTCCATTTTTACTGATAAGAATTCTATTTTTTCTCTCCTCAGAAAACCAACTGTGACATTCTTCTGTTTTCTTTTTCTTTTTCTGCTGTTCATGTGAAAATACAATACTTTTTTTGTTAAAATTTATTTAATTATATTAGATGACATATGAGAAGGTGGGAGACACAACACTATCCTCTACAACCTGAGAATTATTTTTTTGAGGATACAGGAAACTACCAGAATATCTTCCAGATAAACTAATCTCTCCAAATGGAGATTAGTTACGTTGCAAAGTTCTATGCAAATTGCACAGAAAGGAACAGATTATTCATTGAAAAGACACATTTATTTGGAGACAGGTTAATGCACCTCCCGTACAGGTATGTTATAGGTTCTGCTCTAATTTCTTGTTTTCAACCATGCTTCTATTCTCTAATCCTGCCTACATTTTTTTTTTTTACAAATAAAAGAGGAAAAGGGGCTTTCCAGCTACAGTATTCCGTCCATTTTCTTGTATTTCTTAAAATAATCCTAGATTTTCAGTAATGTTAATAATGGTTATGCCTTGGTGACCCAATCTCAACCAACCAAATATTTCACTTTCTCTAAACCATCATTTCTCTATCACAAAATATATACTGTGTAGCAGATGTAATGGTAGAATAGAAACAGAGAAAGGAGAAATTATATAAAAAAATGTTGTCTTGCTTTTAGGCTAAATCTGCTCATCATCTGCTGGAGAGAGCTAGGATTGACAGGGATACTAAATATACATTTACCAACTACCCCGCTAGATGAGGACTCTAACAGATTTGAACTGCTCCACAACAGTGCACCTGCCAGTGTCTGCAGTGTTGGTACTCACAGTAAGGCCCAATGACCATTTGTTATCTTTGGAAGGATGGACTGTTCTTTTGTACAGGACAATGAAGTTGAAACCAGTCTTCTTTTAGCAAGGACAATGAACCATGAAATTGGGCAGAGACAGCAGTGAATCAATGCAGCTCATACAGAAACAAAGAGCCCAGTATTGGACAGCAAAAGTGTTTGTGATTTTTTTTCTTCATCCTTTCTGTTGCCTGCTCTGCCTGTGGGCTTTGTTATCTTTCAGATGTTTTGCTGGTATTATATAAAAAACTTAATGACTTTTAAATCTGAAATCTCGACTGATATCTGCATTAAAATTGTTCTGAAGAAAGCAATATGTAAAGAAACATCATGTTGCCATTCGCATGAGATCGTGGATCCCATTCCTTTTTAAATAGTCATTTTACCTTCCATATTTTGCCCCCTCTTTTCTTGTCTATCTCATTTTGTCCTTATGTTTTCTCCATATCATCTTCTTGAGAAACAGCTCCCGGTTCAAACAATTCCCCTGTTTCTGTTTTCTGCAGGAAAATATACGGTTAAGTGTTTTTCAGAACCTGGAAACAGAGAAGCCAGATGGCCATTTGAGCAGAGAGAGCATCTGATGGCTACCTGCCTATCTGCTAGCGGTAGACAGTGACTCCAGTGTGCTGTACTGGATACTCGATGGAGCAAAGGCAAGAGCAGGGCTTCGAGACAAGAATGAGGTACCAGATGAGAAACTGACAAAACCAAAAACGACAGGCATTTCTCCAATATGTCCTATTTCCTCAAGTGAAAAGGTTGACCATCTGTTGAGACCCTCAACCAGCATGCATTCTGCTTTCGTTTTATTACTAATTTTACTTATTATTTATTGCTTATTATTTATCACCTAGGTTCATCAGCAGACTTCTCACACATGTCTGCTTTTGCTCAGGTTTGGTGTTCTTTGGGTAGATTCAATTTTCAAATGAACTAAAATAAAAAGAAACCGCATTCCCTGCATTATTTTTAGAATTTAGAGGTTGGCAGAAAACCATCAGAGATGAAGACATGGCATCTATCTTCAAAACTAAAAATAGTCTTTCCCATTAAAAAAAAAATATACTTAGAAGTAGTATCTAGTAAAACTCACAACATGACTTGACTCCTATGAGAAAATGTCTGTCCTTCACTGTGCAATTGATATCTAAGGTAAATGTAATAGCTCTTTTCCATCTTGACTGGGTTTGGTTTTTTTTTTTTTTTTTTGTGATATGCCTAATTTTGCACAAGTAAAAGCATTGACTTTCTGGCTTCTTCAAAATTTTGTGTTTGTTTGATTTAAATTGTCAGTATCATTGATAATACATATTGAAAACAACTCCTTTTTACTTAACTCTTTTAATGACTTAGGGCATTACTGAGATTCCTAAAACCCAAGGAGATAAAATTGGCATGATTCAGTGTTTTCCAATGAAATATATTATTAAAAGTATCACTTTCATCCAGTTATAAAATATTTGCATAATTCTTGGAGCATGAACAAAGCGGTTGCACGTAACTGAGTAGACAATCTTTCTGGACATGTAATCCCTCCTGACAGTAGGAAAAAGGGACAACTTTCTTCTTGAACCAGAAGAATCAAATTCTTCAAGCATTTTATCTGGATTTTCTTCATTGAGCATTCCTACTGGTAGGTCTTGAGGAAAACAGGAGATAATTTTTTTAAGAAATTAAACAAAAGAAAACCATGCCATAGGTTCAGAGTGAGCAGTGCGAACACAGTACTGAGTTAAGCTAAATTAGATTTGCTGTCTGACATAAATATAGTTTTAAGTTTATCATTAATGGGGACACCATCTGTTATAACAGAAGATGGTGTGTTTAAGACTGCTACATATATATTTGGGAGGCAGAAAATACCAGTGTGGAGAAATGTTCCATCTTACTTTTACCTGTCAGAATTTCTGTACATGATATTTAAGGAAACCTTTAATATGGTTAGTGAACATTGCATTCCAATTCGGAACAGCTGTATAAATGAAGTAAATTATGACAAACTGGTCTACAGGCATCTTTGCTCTTCATCCTTCTAGTTGTACCTGGGAAGGCCTTTCATTTAGCACACATTAACAACATTGCTTTGTTTTTATCTCTTTGTCTCGGTAAATGTCTGCGTTGCTCATCAGTTATGAGAGCTGGATAGCTCCTCAGTGGGTGTGGTGAGTTGATCTTAGCTGGCTGCCAGGTGCTCACCAAGCTGCTTTCTCACTCTCACACCCTTCAACAGGACACAGGGAGAAAACATGATGGAAGAGCTCATGAGCTGAGATAAAGACAGGGAGATCATTTGCTGCTTACTGTCATGGGCAAAACAAACTAGACTTGGGGAAAAAAAGTTTAATTTATTGACAGCCATTTGTAATGGAGTAAGTCAAAAATAAAAACAGCTTCCTTCTCCCCTCCCACCTCTACTCCTGTTTTTTTCCAGGTTCATCTTCACTCCTGACTATTCTACTTCCCCCATATCATGCAGCCAAGGGAGATAGAAAAGGGAGCTGCAGTTGGTTCATAATGCTTTCTCTCTGCCACTTCTTCCTTCTCACACCATCCCCTGCTTCAGCATCAAGTTCCTCCCACAGGACGCTGTCCTTCATGAACTGCTCCAATATGGGTCTTTTCCATGCAACAGTTTCTGTCAGAAAATCTGCTCCTGCATGGGCTTCTCTGCACATGCTGCAGATGGAGAAATAATGACTTCAGTAACCTGTATTGGAAGAGAACTGTGTCAAAGTTTTTGAGAGTTTTTCCATTCTTGAAATGTGAAGATTTTTGCCTCATAATATTTGTTGCAGTAAATTGCCTTATAATAACTAATAAGGATTAGAATTATCAGATTAAAACAACAGATAGAATGTCAGGAAACATTTCTGCTTTTAGAAATGGAAGGATTTAGATAATGTGTGCTGCCATGTCACTGTTACTACAGATTCAAACCACTCAGATCTCCTGTGATTGTTAAATAATGAATGTAAAAAGCAAATAATGAGCTACAAATGTAGTAAAATCCAAATGTAGTTTAGAATGCTGTACTGGTTTTGCTGGAATAGGGTTCATTTTCTTCATAGTAGTTATTACATTACTGGTTTTTATTTGTGACCGAAATAGTGTTGGTAACACCGGGATGTTTTAGCAGCTATTGCACAGCATCAAGGTCTTCTCTGTTCCTCATACGAACCCAAAAGCAAGCAACTGGCACTACACAAGATTTTGGGAGGCAACAAATCTCAACAGGTGACCTAAGGTGACCAAAGGCGTCATAGAATTAATTCCATGTCACAGAATGCCATACTTGGCAATAAAACCTGGTCAAAAAAAGGAGGAAAGGGGGACATTTGGAATGATGTTTTTTTTCTTCATAAGGCAGTGTTACACGTGATGCAGTCCCGCTTTTCTGGAGATGGCTGAACACCTGTCTGCGCGTGGAAAGAGGTGAATTAATTCCTTGTTTGCCTTTGCTTACATGCATGACTTTTGCTTTCCAAATTAAACTGTATTAATCTCAACCCAAGGGTTTTAACACTTATACCCTTCTGATTCTCTTCCCCATCCACCCTGGAATTGGACATGAGGTGGACGTGGCTGTGTGGTACTTAGGTGCCTGCTGGGGCTGTTCCACAACAGATACCAACCCAAACATACACATGCACAGCCTATTCATATATAGCTGCAAAAAATGGCCTGTTTCTGATTACCATTCTATAAGACTAAATATATAAATCATCAGAAGTTAAGCAGATTGTGTCTCAAGTTCTCTTTTCTTAATGCTTGCTTTTCACTAAAATTCCCATCATAGCTTTAAACCAAAATTAATTAATTATTTAGCTAGATATAATGTTTCAATGCATCCCTGCTCAAAAATTGTAGAAGTTATTGTTTTATAAAAACTGCTGAAAGTATAATCCCATGCAAAAAAGGATTGCTAAAGGAGAAGTAATATTGAATCCCAAAACTGTGCATTCCATGACACATGGTTATTAAAAATTCAGGTGAACCAAACATTTATTTTAAAATGAATTATTTAATTCAAAGCATTCTGCAATCACAACAATAACAAAAGAAATCATAACAACCCCCCAAAAGAAGCAAAACATTCATACTGAATGAATAGCTTCACTGACAGATGGTGTCTGAGAGAAGAACATGTCTCAAAGATTTCAATTTTTAGACTTCTGGCACACTGAAATGGAGTATACCCTTAAGAATTTAAAGAAGATCTATAACAAAATCTGGTTTGGTAATAATATGAAATATCAGGTGCAAATATTTCTCCAGATATATACATTATAAATGTTCTAAATCTAATTTTCTGAGTTTTAAAAAGAACACATCATAGAACATTTTTGTTTTGACTGAGATATTAGAAGACTATCTTACAGGTTGTAAAATAAGCTCGGATGAGTGATTATCACTACCTAGTGAGTACCAGTGCTTATCAGTCACTTTTAATTCATATAAATGTGACATAGCTTAATCTAACCTTTTTTTAGGATTGCTTTTAAGGAGTTTGTCAAAGAAGCTATTTAAAAGTGGTTTAAACATATCCTGGTGGTTTTTCTTTTTTTCTTTTCAGTATGACTTTGGCTGACATGATAGCCTAACATATTTATATTTATAATCACAGATTTTCACATATCTAAGAACTACACTATAGTCTAATTTTGTTTAATAAATTTTAGTAAGGCTTTTGACATTAGAGACTGGACTGAAAACTAGCTTGGTTCAGAGGGTTGTGACTATAGGCACAAACTCCGTTTGGAGGCCAATCACCAGTGGTGTACTCTGTGCATTGATACTGAGTGAAATACTGTTTAACATCTTGCTGAATGACCTAGAAGTTTGGACCAAGTGTACCCTCAGCAGGTTTGCAGATGATACAAATTTGGGAAATACAATTGCTGTACCAGACAGATCGGTCTGGGCAATTGGGTTGCCAGTAACCTCACAAAATTCAGCAAAGGAAAATGCAAAGTTTTAATCCTGCAGAGGAATAACCCAAGGCACTAGTACAGATTAGAGACTAACCATCTGGAAGTTCTGGTAAACAACTAGCTGACCATGAGCCAGCAATGTGCCTTTCATGGCAAAGGAGGTCAAAAACATGCTAGGCTGCACAAGAGTAAGATGTGCCTGAAGGCTGAGAGATGTGATCGTCCTCCTCTGCTCAGCACTGCTGAGACACATCTGGAGGGCTTAGTCCATGTCTGGACTTTCCAGTGTAAGAGACTCATGGACCAACTGGAATAAGTCCATCAAAAGGATGCTAAAATTATTAAAGGACTGAAGCATTTTTAAGTTGAATATAGGCTGAGAAAGCTGGACCTGCCCAGCCTGAAAAAGGCTTGAGGAGATCTCATCAATAGACACAAATTAAAACACATGGAATTCAGTCGAAACACAAGAAAAGATTTTTTTTTTTTAATTGTATGAGTGGTCAAACTCTGGGACAAACTACCCAGAGAATTTGTGGAGTGTCTACACTTACGAGATAATAAAAGCACAACTGGACACAGCCCTGGGTAACCTGATGGAGCCAACTGTTTAGGCATTGTTTTTGGACTAGAGAATCTCCAGAGGTTCTTTGCAATCTCAGAGATTCTATGATTCTGCAAGCGTGGGAAATAGATTTTATGCAATAGGGTTTTTTATGTAATAGTTATATTAAAACTGGAATCTAGGCAGCATCAGACAACAACAAATATAGATATATGTATTCAAATGTCCGTTTTTTAAAAAATGTATATTAGGCAAGTTAATACCTTTTTTTTAGGTATTATTTCCTATTTTATTTATTAATTTATAATATAGTTTATTTATATTAATAATGATTTCCTAGGGTGTTTTTTTTTGTTTTTTTTTTAAGTTAGGAATTGTTGAACAGAAAAAGAACATTCAGCTTTGATAATATCAAATATTTGTGTATAGTATAATGCACACTTTAATTTTCAGGTAGTTGTCTTGTCAAGCACATAGAAATGGTGGAATTGCAGTGATGCTCAGACAATTACATATTTTGACCAATGGGAAAGGAGTGAATAGGATCTCTTGTGACTCTAAACTTTTTTTTCTTTTTTGTACTGGCTTCTGAAGAGCATGTTAAAGAGTATATTCAATGCCACAAATAGATGCCCTCTGAGACATGACAAAATTAGTCCTTTATGATTTATTATCCACAAGCTATCCTCTATATTTAGCTATGAAATGCCTAAAATGTTATTTTTTAAATGTAGTGCATTATTTTTTGAATACATTTTGATACTTTGGCTCACAATGAAAATCCTGTATAATCAGGGTTGTCTGACTACGTCAGTTCATTTGCAAAATGCTTTTCATCATAGTCTATTCCAGTTATTATAGTCCTCAGTCTCCATATCTTTAATTTTAGACCACGTCAGAATGCCTGAAGGGGGTCACTAGATTTAACAATTGCATTAATATTGGCTGTTTGCAAAGAGTTTAGCACATATTGAAAATCTCAGCCACTTAGTGTCTCAGACTTCATAAGTCTTTGTGTTTTCTTATGATAATAAGAAATACACTTTTAAAAGGGGCTGGTGGAGGAAAAAAAAATAAAGTTAAGAAGCAGGAAGAGGATCTTGAAGAATCCATTGATGGACATGATTTATGTTACCAAGACTGCACTAGTATTATTCAAGAAAAGGGCAAAGTGAGCCTTTGAATTTTTGTTTCCATGTTAGTCTAGAAGATAGCTTTCATATAGTTAAGAAAGGTTTTATAAACTTGTTGAACATTAAAAAATGTACCACAAATCCCTCGTTCATAAAAATTCTCAATACAAATAAACCATCAAGAATTATACTGATCAAAAATGAAGTTTTACTGAGAATGATGATGTAGCTAGCTGCTTCCTTATTGAGTAATGCAGTGACTGATAATTTGAAATAATTCAACTTTCTTATTGTAACCTAATTTAGGTTATAATGAAAAGTGGATATCATGAAGAAAATTTAAAGGGTACTATCCATCATGACTCACACCCACTGCATTTTTCAGACATTCTGTTACACAGACCAGTGCAGAGGTTTTCACCTCTACAGTTAATCCTTTGCCCTCTGCCTGTATTCAGAGGCTGGTTATGGTTTCAAATCTACAGTGAGGGTCTCTGAGGGGTTTAGCAAATAAATGTCCAATTTTTACTAAAAAGCAGGCCAACAGCACTTTTTTTTTTCCTTTTTACAGTTCCTCTGCATATAATTAATTTTCTTCCCAATAGCTGCTATGGGGCTGGGTTTTGGATTAGCACTGAACACAGGTTGGTAATAGATGTTTTGTTATTGCTGAGCACGGCTTAAACACAGTCAAGACTTTTCCCTTCTGTGCTTCTCCAACTGCCATGCTGATGAGGAGGGTGGGGCTACACTGGATTTTGGGAGGAAGCACAGCCAGGACAGGTGACCCAAACAGATCAAAAGGGTATTCCAGACCACATGAAATCATGCTCAGTATATAAAGAGTGGGGAAGAAGGAGGAAGGGGGAGACATTTGGAATGATGGTGTTTGTCTTCCCAAGTCACTGTCTTGTGTGAGGGAGCCCTGCTCTCCTGGAGATGGCTGAACACCTGCCTCCCTCTGGGAAGCAGTGAATGAATTCCGTTTCATTTTACTTGTGTGCATGGCTTTTGCTTTCCCAATTAAATGGTCTTTATCTCAACCCGCATGTTTTCCTGCTTTTACCCATCCAGTCCTCTCCCAGAGCCCATTGATGGGGGAGTGAGTGAGGGGCTGGGTGCAGCTTGGTTGGCTGGTATCTGAGGTTAAACCATGACATGATGAGGGAAATTAGAAAAGAAAAGGGGAAGGGGAAGGGGAAGGGGAAGGGAAAGGGAAAGGGAAAGGGAAAGGGAAAGGGAAAGGGAAAGGGAAAGGGAAAGGGAAAGGGAAAGGGAAAGGGAAAGGGAAAGGGAAAGGGAAAGGGAAAGGGAAAGGGAAAGGGAAAGGGAAAGGGAAAGGGAAGTAAGACACTAGTGAAAATCCAATTACAGAACTCATTTTGGTGTAAAGTTCAGATGAAGACAGGAAATACTAAGGCAATTTTGAAGGGTATATATATATTGTTCCTGAGGGGTGGAACATTAAAACACCTACATTTGTGAGAGGTGGAACATTAAAAAAGCAAATCATGCCTTTGTGTTAGACTTTTGGGGTGCAAGCAGGGCTACATGTAATGAAAATGGGGACCTTACAAATAAGCTGACTTCTGGAATATATACTATGAACAGTGTGTTTTAAATTTTCTTTCATTATAAATGATACTGTGATCCCAAACTGTAGCTAAAAAAAAAAAAAATTGCAAGTTGAATTAGTCAGTATCATCTGAACCTGAAACTGACTGAGAAGGATCATTGAGTTCAAATCACGGCTCCTTAGGATTACCTAAAAACAACCCTTGTGACTAAGAGCATCATCCAGGTGTTCCTTGAACTGTGACCCTGGGGTTCCAGTGACTGACAACCTTTTCAGCAAGGAACCTCTTCCTGTTGTACAACCAGCACTTCCCCTGAGGCAGCTTCATTTGATTTCCCCATGCTGGTCTCCAGGGAGAGGAGGCCAGCATCTCCTCCTCTGTTTTCCCACCTTGAGGAAGCTGTAGACTGCAATGAAGTCCCCCTCAGCTTTCTCTTCTCCAAGCTGGAAAAAAACAAGTGAATCCAGCTGCTCTTCATAAGTCTTGCCTTTGAAGGCCTTTCATCATCCTGATCTTCATCCTCTGGGCACACTCTAATAGTTTGGTTTCCCTCTATTTTGAGGTACTACAAATTTGCAGTCAGTACTTGAGGAGAGGTCGCACCAGCACAGAGCAGAGTGGAACAGTCACCTCCCTCAGCTGGCTGAGAAGGAGACTGGAATCCTGTGCTTTATGCATTGCTGCATATGGTTGGCCTTTTTGGGTAACAGGGCATACAGCTGATGACTACTGAGCTTGCCATATACTGAAAACCCCAGATTTTTTTTTTTCTGCAGGGCTGTTCTTCAGCCCCTAATCCTAAAATTTGTACATAGAATTACCTTATCCCAGGTGGAAAATCCAGTACTTGCTCTTGTTAAATTTCATATGTTTGGTGGTGGCTTAGCTCTCTAGTCTACCCAGATCTCTCTCTATCTAAGACCTCACTATCCATGAGGGGTTCTACAGCTACCCCAAATGTAGTATCACCGGCAAACTTACATATTCTATATTCAACTTCTATGTCCAGGTCACTTACAAAAACTTTGAAGGGCACTGGCCCTAAATCTTATCCCTGGGGAACCATTTTGGTAACAGGCTGCCTGCCTGATACAGTATCATTTACTATAACCCTTTATAACCTGTCAGACAATTGCTCATCCAACATGCTAGAGACTTGCCTAGTTGCGAGCCAGACATTTCCCAGAAGCACGTTGGGAGAGACAGCATCTAAAGCTTTGCTAAAACAAATAAAACCCCTAGAACACATCTACTGGCTTCCCTTGGTCAACTAAATGGGTGACTTTGTCCTAAAAGAAACCTAAGTAGATTAAGCAGGACTTTCCCCTTATGAAGACTGTAACAAATTGCTGTGTTGTTTCTCAGGTGGTTTTTAATTCTCAGAATAACCTTCTCCATAATTTTACCAGGCACTGAAGTGAGACAGAAGAGACAAGCCTGTAATTACCATAGTCTTCCTTCTTAAAACTGGGACACCATTTCCCAGCTTCCAGTCAACAGGGGCCTCTCCAAAGTCCCAAGACTATTGAAAAATAATGACAAGAGGTCCCGTCATGACATCAGCCAGCCCTTTTGGTACCCTGGAAGGAATCCCATTGGGCCCCACAGATTAATATGCATCCAGCTGGAGCAGCAAATCCCAAACAATTCCAGAATTGGCTGAGAGTTCATTGTCCCCTCAGTCATAGTCTTTCAATACCGGGCTTCAGGGTCGCAGAGCCAATCACTGGTGTTAAAGCAGAAGTGAGGAAGAAATTAAAGTTCTCTGCTTTGTCTATGCCATTTTTTGTAGAGGTAATGGACCTCAAAAAATAACAGATCAATTTAATTTCTGACCTTTTGGTGTTAACTTTTTTTTAGACAGACCTTTTTGTTGTTCATTGTAGAGCTGACTAGCTTGAATTGTAATGAAGCTCTGGCCACGCAAATTTTCATCCTACAGTTGTGAAATTTGTTGAAAAATCTTTGACAATTTGAGGAAAGACATTTTTATTATCAAATATTAAGATTTATTGTTTTACGCAGCATGACTTTTTTGGCATAAATCTGAATGTCATATTTTAATTATCTCTTTTCTTGTAAAGTATATGAAACAAATCCCCATTTCTGTGAAATACTATCTACTGTTTTCTTAAATGCTATCTTACTGTTGCTTAGGCACTTATTGCAGAAAATAGACTTATTAAACCATAAGGTAAGGAATTCCCATATTAGTCTTACCATTTTCCTCCCTGTCCCATCCCAAATGAAAGACTCAAGCAAGTTGATTCAGCAACTTCAGTCTAGTCTGAAGAAGTTACATTATTGAAGTGAAAAACAATCAAGTTCCATAAGTAATTCCTAAGGAAATACACCTATTCTTTGTCTTGGAAACAGTGCATCAACAACTTTATATAACATTAAAAGCATCTATATTACATTATAATATATTTTAAACTCACTTTTACACTGATTCTCTAAAAAACACACATAAATAAATGTAAACTTATCTGTTTAAAATAATGAACATTTTAATTAACAAATCACTTTAACATTTTATGAGGTAACATGCCCTTGAAAAACCTTGGGATTTTCCAGAAGAGACTTTAATTTTACTAGAGCACATTTTGAAAAGAATGAATGACTGAATATTCTACCTACATGAAAAACATGTCCTATTGAATATTTGAGTGATTTTTAAAAATTTCTCTGGTTTATACAAAGGCCAATGAAGAAAATATAATGACATGATATGTAAACTAAGTGAATTTGTTACATTTAAAATTCTGGCAATATAAAATAGAATTATAGAATTCTAGCAACATGCTTTTAAGAGTCAAATATGACATTGTGTAGACAGGCTACTTTATAAGATGATGCTTAATGGTTATCTATAGAAATGTAGAAGATTGTGAAGATTGCATAAACTGGAAAAGATATTTGTAATGTATACAATTAAAAGGATTTTTTTTAACAAAAAGTGGGAGAGCTGTTGTGTTGGAAGTATATTCTTGAAAAATATACTTAGAAACTGTATATTTAGTTAGAAAATATTAAAAGTTAAAATGTCAAGGTATAAGAATATATTTATTATGAAAATATTTTGGTTCATTGTATTGTACCTATCATTGCAAATCCTGAAATAAACACAATTTTTAATCATTCCAAGAATTACCAGATGAATAAGCAGCCACCAACTTTTCTTCACCAAAAACTATTCACACTCTGGCTATTTTATAGGATAAAAAATGTAGCAATTGCAGGTGAGAAGTTGGAGACACCATGCGGCTTGATTTTTGCAATTCTTTTGATACAGCCTACAATATTTTCCCCATAGGATTCCTATCAGGTGACCAAAAACTTGATTGTAAAGCTGTACAAAAAGAACAGTTATTAAAGTTTTACTGTGAAACTTGAGGAATGGACTGAGCAGAATTCTAAGGGAGGCTGTGATGGCTCTAGTAATGTTCAGCAGTTTTATTAAGAGCCTGGCTGATAGAATGACAAGTATACTGATTAAATTCACAGATGACATCAGCCTTTTGGAATCTGCAAGTGCATTGAAGTTGGATTCAGAATAATTTTTAGAAAACGGAGAAACTTAGAGAAAAAGAGATGCAACTCTACAAGGACATTTGCAAGGTGGAAATAATCAGCTGCATGAAATGAAGACAGAGAATAATTGGCCAACTTATTGAAGAAATTGTTATTTTATCTAGAAATAAAGGAGAAATAAAGATCAAATAATAGCCTTTATATATAGAATATACCTGCCAAGAGTAAGCTGTCTTTTCCAAGTCACCTGTAAACAGGTTAAGAAGTGAGCACTACTTATGTCAGGATATTTTTTTTTTTTTAGCTATAAAAATAGTTATGCATTAGAACACATTTGCTAGAGAAACTCCATGACCTCTACCACTGCAGGCATTGTAGTATTGTGCAGCCACTTACCCCTCTCCTCACTTCAGCCACCTCAGTGGGAGCTGAGATGTTGCATCCAGGTTACCCTGAACTTTGGAAGATGAATTAGCAATGCAGTTTGGCAGATGAATGCCAACACAGTGGCCAAGAGCTGTGTGGAATGGGGAACCCAGACATCCTGCTTGGCAATGCACCTCCTAAATCAAAATATATGATGCTACCTTGGAGGGATGTTCCCTAAATCAGGGAAGTCCCTGAGGTCAGGGTGAGGAAAAGCAGTCCTCTCCCAGGGTTCCTTGCTTGATATGCAAACGTACTCCAGTTCTATTCCCCAGCTGGCCCGTTGGCCTCCCCAGCTAACTGGGACTAAGCCGAATGTAAACTCTTCTCTGAGATGGAATTTAGAATACAAAGAGACATTTCTGAATCTCATGACTCAGTGTGTGTGGGGTGTTTATCTGACAGTTTTGTCTTACCCTCTCCTCCATGAGGTAAATAATCAAGTATACCTTGCCACTGAATCTTGATAAACTACTGTTTCATTTCCTATCTAACTCTGTTAAATCACTTTTTATATCAATGAACATATTTTTACTTATTTCCTACAAGGGAAATGACTCACTCCATCGACTACAATATATTTTAAAGAAAATAGGAATACCCTATCTAATCTTGCCATACTAATGGGGTGAACTAGCTGACTTATTACTAATGCTTTTGGGCAAACCTGTTTTGTGAGATTATATGTATGTGTATATATATATGTACACTTGAAGCTCCATGCTTCATTGCCGTCAAGTATCACTTAACAAATTAATTTCTTATATTAGAAACTAAGCATCGTAACTTACTTTTAACCATGAACCTTTTTGCCAGCTAAAGCTCAGATGTCTACCTGCACTATTGTAACATAAGAGTTGCTTGTCAGTTACACTACATTGTGTGCATGATCTTAGGGAAAAGGATATTGCCAGTTGTTCTGAGTTTTATTTCAATTTATGTTGTTCCCTGTCTGAACTTATGTCCCTCAGAATATGTAGTTGGGGGGAAAAGTAGATCAGAAACATGTCCAGGACAAATTAACTGCTTAGCATGCTCTTAAAACTGCTTAACTAGAAGCACATCCTTACGTTTTTTTTGTAGAAATCCTATAGTTTACAGTCTACTGTAGAGTACTGTCCTAGTTTAGGACAAATTTAGGGGAAAATCCCCACAACCCCCTCCCCCACCACCGGGTTCGGGAGGAATTTCCTCAGAGGAAAAGTGGAAAAAACTTGTTTATTGAGAAACAACGAAACAACACTCCCCAACACAAGAAAAACAGTCCGAGATGACAACAAATGTTTTCACCAGTCCAAGAGAGGGTGAGCAGTCTCTGCTGGGGAGGGTGCCAAAGCTTCTCTCAGGTGCAGACTCCGGGGGGTTTTCCCTTGATGTTCCCGAATCAGGGCCCGAAGCAGGTCCGATGTCTTCAGGGAAGGGAGGAAGGAAAGAAGGGGAAACACAAAAGCAGAAAAATGGCAAAAAGCAAGCAAAAAGTAGAAAGCAAGAGAGCAAAGCCAGCAAAGCAGCCTAAAGCTAGCAGCAAGCAAGCCAAAAGCAAGCAGCCGGGGGAGGGGCTCAGCTATAGACAAAACAAACTGGGAACATGGGAACAGAAAAAAAAACACAATTTGGGATACAAAGCATGAAAATGTCCTGTCACCCCAGGACAAGTACATAAAGAAAGAAAGAGACAGACTGATGTAGCACACAGAGTTGTATGGCATATATAAAATATTTTGGTCGGCATGTTTTGCTATTTACCCCTAACACCTATAGAGAAAAAGATGCTATTGAGAAGGATCTTCCAGTGAAAAAAGGTAATCTTTGTCAGTGTCTGTAAATGTGATCCCTTCCATTGTTCAGAAAATTTTGGCAGCTAAAAATAGTTCAGATAAATAGATTGTCCAGTCAATGTGACCAGATTCTATTTTTCATCCTTTTATCCTAGTAGGTTTGTGACAGATACTTTCTTCGTAATGAATTATAGATGACACATATGCAGAAATTTCAGTTGTTAGTGTAGTGGCATTCTGGAATATAATATGAGGTTATATATATGTATGTAATATGTAACTATACAGATCTGATACACAGTGCCTCTACCTCTTTCAGTGTAGTCTGTGGATTGACATTTCACCAGGGACTGAAGAGGTAACAATTCCCAGGAAACTGAAATATCACATTAGTATTTCACTTAGGCAAAATCCTATGTGATTTCTGTAATCACTCATAAGTTATTGATAAAGAGTCTAGACATTCTCTATCAGTATCAGAAGAAATTCTGAAAGTGTATAAGTAAAATGGTTAGTAAATAAATAAATAAGTAAATAAATAGGGTTTTTTTCCTCTCAGTAGAAGAATTTTCTGCTTATTTGATAAGTATTGTTTTGGGGATTGTGAATAGCTTTCTGTATATAGCTAGCCTGAACTAGGAAATTATCATCTACCTTTCTTTTTTTTTTTCCAGCTGTCAAAATACATCCCCAATGCTTTATTGCAATAATGTCAAATGAAATATTGCAAGATGTAAACCATATTTTCCCCAATAGTTTTTAATTTTGGTTCAGTACCCTGAGTGCACCAAAACCTAGGATTCACATCTGTATCTTTATCAATTCTTTCCTTATGAGTGTGTCACCAAATTATTTTTCCTTCATCTGAGACCAATAACCACTTATTCTACAGTTTTCCCCCTTTACTGCATATTCTTCTTGTGAAACATCTACTGACAGTAATTAGTGGCTTTTTCTGTATCTCATGCATGTCTCATCTTTTCCAGTCTCTCAGATGGAAGTTGCAGAACTTAACAGAAAACAAGTAGGCCTTTCTACTCTTCTAAAATTCCAGGAAATCAAATTTTTGACACATTTGACACTATTTGATGGGTTACGTTTTTCTATAAATCGAAATCTGGTGATGAAATACAATAATGACATCTCTGAGCTCAGAAAGTGTCACTCATGAAATGATTTGGAGAACAGTATAGTATAAATTGCTTGTGATAAGAATACTTCAGTGATAGCAAGCATATAATCCTTTAGTCCACTTTCATATTCTAATGCAGGCTAGGATTTGTAGATAATAGCTGAAAATCTGTCCCTTGGCTGATGGCATGGTTATCAAAAGCTGTAGTTCTTACTGTTTCAAGCACCTGAGGATTATATTTAGGATATATTAAATACCAAGCTTATTCTGATCATAGGTATCTTGATAATTTTATGACACTGTGCTAATTATGCCCCACTAATCATGAATAAAAAGTGTCAAGAAAAATATTACTATGACCTTTACCTTATCTTTTCATGGCGTTGTTAAGAATTTTACAAAACAAAGAGCTTATGGAATCCAGAGGAAAAGGAAACCCAGGACACAATATTTTACATTCTAAGAAAGCAGAAAGAAATCATTAGCATATGAATCTGGATATGGAACAAAGAATAATCTTATAGCAAAGAGGTAATAGAGAAGGTATGAACTAGGTCACAGATACATAAAAAGGAAAGTAAAACAGACTTGGGGTGAGGCTACAGATTTCACTTATTTTGTGCTGGTTATAGGATTGCATGGGCTAGCCCTATTCTGAGTCAAACAAGCTCAGATGTGGTAAAAAGAGGTCTTGGTTCAACAGTACAAAAAGCTTTTATCTGGCCATTCTACAGAACACTACCAATGAGAAAAGGCAGGATAAAAACTGTTGACAAGGCAGTAGACCAAAGGGAATTAAACAATGGGAAGTGAAAAATTTAAAGAATCTGAGCAATGAATCTGAATTAATTAACATAAATATGTTTCAAGTATTTATTGCCAAATGAAAAAAAATCTGAGTGTTATATTTATGCATTTCAGAAAGCACAATGCAGAAAATAATGAAATTTAGAGTTAATAATATTAATGGATAGCAGAAAAGTGGAAGGTGGAAATGGAAAACAAATTTGACTTCCAAATCAGTTAAGGTGACAAAATGAACATTTTTACAGCTGGAAATGATTCAAAAGATGATGATGCAGAAATGGGTGATTCACCTTTGGAAATAAAACCTAAAAATTACAGATTTGAAAGGTTAACTTTTTTAACCCTTTATAAGAGTTTCCCTTAGAACTATTAAATAGTAAATCAGTCACAGGTTTCAATGGGAAAGTTGTCAACTACAAATTATGGTAATTGTGTCAGTATACTAAACATGAACATTATAATTTTTTAAGATAAGCTATCTGGCACAGTCTGAGATCATTAATTTTTTAAAGGTCTTATGTATGTATTTACTATGTTTCAGAATAAAAAGAACTAATAAATACCATGTTTAAATGATATAACAACAGATATTGCTAATGAAGTTCTGATATAATGAACATTTATTTGAAATGCACTTAAACCAAGACAATTGACTTTGCAATGTGTTTGCTTCATAAATTTGGAAAATGTACAGCTATAATGGGACAAGCAACACTGCCATCCTAAACTTGGCTTCAGTTTATCTCAAACACTTGTTCAGTCTCCCCTTAAACTTACATAGTTTTTTTTATCCACAGCATTCTTTGTCAAGGAGTACTGTCAATCTGCTTGCTACAATGTGGAGAATCAGTTGCACTTGATTAGTCTGAATCTGTCTTCTAGTAGCTTCAAATGAGGGCCACAAGTCTGAGCAATGGAACAGAGAATAAGCAGCTGAACAGTTCCTCCATGCCCACTGTGCCCCTCACAGGTTTGTAGACTTTTGCTGTATTCCTTTTGTGTCGTCACCTCCTTTTAGTTCTTTATACAGACAGCTGAGTCTGCTTGACAAGCTCCTAGTGACAGGTATTTTCTGTTTACCACCCAAGTTCAGTCTTACAGAAGACAAAAAGGAAAAATCCCCAAGTAACAGACTCTTTATGTTGATGCTATAAAAATGTCTAAGAATATACCATGTTTTGTGTCTGTCATTTTCACGTTTGAAAAGGGAGTTAGTGGTTCTATGGTTTAAAATGCAAGCTGAAACTTACATATAATAATAAGAAAAATGCAGTTAGGATTGGCTCTTGAATTTTATATTTTAATCCAATTTGAGAAAAATCAACGAGGATGATAGATAACCTATCAGGCAAATGACTAGTGACAGGTTTTAACTTGAACTGATTTTGTCTATCTGACTCATAAAGAGTTGCAAAGAATTTTGGCTGAGGACAGCATCATGATACATGGGAAATGGCAGCACTAATGGATACCAAAGTGATAAAGATAGAATTCTGTGGAGATGAATTCCTTAGAAGAAAACTTTAAACCCCTGTAATTAGCAAAGAGTGTGATGTATTGCAATATGCTCAATTTTACACTAAGAAGTACTACATAAAGCACATCTATTGATTAACATAAATCTCAGCCAAGGGTTTGACTTATGAATAACAATGATTGGTATTATACTTGTACATTTTACATTGTTTCTATCACTGCATCTCATAATTAATAGTAATTCTCTCACTGGGATGTTTAAAAGAATAGTAAGTGGGAGGACAATTTGAATTTTGCACTGAGAAAAAAGAACAACCTTAAAGACCTTATCTTCCACAAACCTTATCTTTACAGATCACTTTAGCTGTTGGCAATAGGCCTGTTGTTTTAAATGGATGTGATGTAAAAATGCAATCAGACTAGTTCTTAGTTTAGACAAATGGTAGATGGTAAATATTTTAAAATTAAATAATTATTGGAAGGAAAATACTGTAGGAAAATAATGTAGGCAGAGGAACATAAAGTCTTGCTTCTTTTAAAAAAGGTATCCATCAATGCATAGGACTCTGCATGATTTCAGCACTAGGTTAATACAGAATTCCTGGCAGGATGAGGGTCCAGGCATATGTTTCATAGTTTCCTAGCATTTATAACTTGCTGCTTGTCATCTTGGAAAAGCAATGACAGAGATAGTTTCTCCAAGATCATCTGTGTGCTCTGTCTTTGTCCTCAGAATCTCAATCTGTGAAGGCTATCTTCCAGTCAAATGGGGTCATATACACCCTTTTAGCTTGGAGAACTAGTTCCCATATTGAGTCTGTATTATGATACTGTGACTATGAGCTGTAATAGGGGAGTAGAACAGTGAATATACAGCAAATAGAAACAATACATTGAGACAAAGTGAGGACTATGTGAGCTATTTCATATAGTCATAGGATGATTTGGGTTAGAAAGAGTGCTTAAATTTCATCTAGTCTTAATTCGTCCGCAATGAGCAGGAACACCTTCAACTCAGCCGGGTTGCTCAGAGCCCTGTCCAGTCTGACCTTGAACATTTCCAGGGATGTGGCATCTACCACCTCTCCAGGAAACCTGTTCCACTGTTTCATCATCCTTCATTTACTTCTATTCTTTATCATTAATAAGAATACTTTGACCAGTAGAAGTAGCCAAGGAAAGATAATTTCTCCCAGTCATAGTCCCATGTGCTTTGTGTTTTATAGCTGAATTTGTTTTAGCAAGGGTGAAAATAGAAAATTTTTCACATCTACTTTTTAAATGATAGCTGCTCTAAAATAAAATTTTACTCTGTGGTGTGTTGGCATTGGATGGCAGCCAAAGGCCCATCCAGCTGCTTGCTTACTTCCCTCTAATCAGGACAGGGGGAGAAAAAAGCAAGAATGGGAGCAAGATAAAGAAGGGGAGATTTGGGAGATTACAGTTACTGTTGCAGGCAAACCAGATTTGACTTGGAACAATTTACTTAATTTATTACAAATTAAAATAAATATTTAATTACTGATTCAGGTAGTGGGAAACAAAACACGAAGAAAAAATAAAAACCTCAGAATGAAACATTTACACACTAAGGTAAACAGTTTTTTCTCCTCCTTTTCCAGGGTCAGCTTCAGTCCAGACACCACCGTTTCCCTGCTTTTTCTTGCTGTAAGTTGCACTCAGTGCTTTCAGTGAGACAGCAGGCAGTGAGGTTGCAGACAGGACATCAAATTTCCTTCTGGTGCTCCATTCTTCACGTTCTGTTCTTCCTCTTGTGTGGGTTCTTCATGAGCTGCAGCATCTTCAAGAGGAAGGGGTTGTGCCTAATCCACCATAGAACATGTCCCTTCCTTTCCCCAGCCCTTCTCTTTCCAGGCTCAGCTTCTCTCCTCCATTCACTCTGCTACCTCTTTCCACCCCTGGTGCAGCACTTGGGGATGGGGAATGGGGATAAGGGTTAGTCCATGAAAGCTGTAGTTCATTCCATAGTTCTACAGTTCTGCAGTTCTGCAATTCTTATAGTAGATAGAGACATGTAGACACTTTAATAGAATGTAAGAAGGCACATGACAGATCTGTAAGCTAAGGGCTTTGTGTGTGTCACAGGAAAACCCAGATGTTGCAATGGAAAAGATAAACAAATATATAATTGAGGAGGTAGCTGCTTTCATCTCAAGACTTTTGAACAAAATAAATGCTTCTTACTAAAGGTTTGGTATTTTTCAGGAACCATAGAAACTGATATTTTGTGGCAGAATTTTTTACAATAAGTAATGTTGTCAAGGTATATAATCTTTTCATCAAATGCTTGCCAGGACTAGGAAAAAATCGGAATTTTCCTGTACTGTCTTAAATCACTACAAACTGAATATATTTTGTTACTGTTCTTCTGAAAACAGCAGGGGAAACCTGAGGTGTTTATTTGCTCTTGCTATCAGCACACATTAGCTGGCCAGGAAAAACTTATGTCATTAAAGTGTCTGTAACCAGCTTAGTATGCCCTCACTGCTGTACAGACTTTATGCTTCTTAATGTTTCTAGAATGCTGGGAGAAGTTGTCTTGGTTTGAAAGTCAGTTATCTGCTAGGAAGGGGGCAGGACCTCTCTATAGATGGAGAATTCAAATCCCCTCCCTCCAAATTACTCTAATTTAGAAAATAAAAGGGGCTTTCAGGCAGAGTTATAGAGATAGGAATAACAGTTCTTTACTAGTATATATGACAAAACAACAAACAAACAACTACAGCATTAATAATAAACAGAACCAGGAACCTTGAGGGCTTTCTTTCACAAAAAAAGCCCGAGCCGTTTGATCTTGGTGCCCCTGCAGGACTCCAAGAGGCCGAGCTGGAAGAGAGGAAAGTCCCGGGCCGGTGGATGAGATGAGGAGCTCTGTGCTGGCAGCTGGAGCAGCAGGGGTGTCCCGGCAGGGCTGGGCAGGGCAGGGCTACAGAGTAGCAGGAGAGCCTCAAAGCTCTGAAGAAGCAGCGGCAGTGGGGAGAGGGCTGGAGAAAACGAGCTCAGGATTCCTGGGTATATGAGCAAATGACGGTAGATTTCCCAGGACAAGGCAGAGTGATAGCTGTGAACTCTTCCTGCAGTGAGGGGCAGCTTGACCGTCCTCCTCTATGCCGAAAGGAAGAGTGAGCCCCCCTCCCCCAGCTCTGTCTTTTTACCTTTCCCAAAGCTCGTCATCTCTCCCCTCTGAGGGAAACTCCTGGAGACTCAAAATAATAGGTGCAGCCTTGTGCTGCCATGTCCTTCAACTATTCCCTTTGCTCTGGTTAAGCACTGTCGTTAAAGTTTCTTAGCAACTTATGGGAAAACATTCTGTAAGTGAAAAAGAGGTAAATCTAACCTCCAGCAGAAGTTATAATGGCTTTTCACAACTTCATACTGTTAGGTCTAAAAGCTGGTTCTCTGCAGACATTGAGTAGGGATGCAAGAAAGACTATGTTGGAAGGCAAACATATAGTTTAAGCAATTATGACAGTGTGGTTTTCTCTTTCTGTTAGAACGTACTGGAACTATATAAACTCTTTATATCAGCAAACTTGCAGTAGAATTACAAATGTATTAACACACTGACTATGTGAAATGTATTCAGGTAATACATTAAATGTATTACCTGAATACATTTGATTTCAAGAATGTGGTTTTCACCTTTCTCTAGCTTTCCTGGACAGTTGTATGGAGTGATTCAAAGGAAGAATATTCTCTCCTTGCAACATCAATGTGTTTGTTTGGGAGGATTTACTTTGAGGGTTTTTGGTTGGTTGTTTTTTGTGGTTTTTTGTTGTTGTTGTTGTTGTTGTTGTTGTTGTTGTTGTTGTTTTTTCCCCTTTCTTTCTTTTTTTTTCTGCAACCATCACTGCAGAATTCACTATACTGAAGAATTTATGTAGGGAATGACCATATGCTTCATCACTGAAAATACCTATATATAAATATTCTATGATTAATATAAATGGTAAATTTGATTCATAAATATTAAAAAAATTATGAAGAAATAATATTTTTTTTGCTTTTCTGCATCTGCTGTGCAAAATAAGTGGAAATTGCTGAGATTGCTGTTGTTCTTATCTAGCACCATTTATAATCCACATCATATTCCGATTTTATTAATGCAAATAACCACAGGATGTTTAGAATTTTGAGATCAACTTAAAATTGTTACTTACAGGAAAATAATTCAAGGAAAAGTATTTTTCTTCTTATACTTTCTGGCTATTTCTGAAGAAGAAATAACCTATATTAACTAAAAGTGCTTGGTGTTAAGATGCAGAAGTTGTAGCATCTCTTTCAAAGTTTAATGCATAAAATTTCTTGAGAATTGTAATACGGGAGTGACCGGACTCTGGATGCCAGGGCTCCCTATTTGCTGAGTCTTGTGTGATATAAAGTCACAAGGCTCATACATCCACTCCAGTTTCAGACTCCTCTCAACCACACACATAAACAGCTATGCACAGGAACATTATGGATCCTCCAAAGGAATTCTCCTAGGCTACCTGCAATATTTGGGTTGTGTTTTTTTACAAAAAAATTAAGTGGAATTTCTGTTTTAGGGATAGGAGAAGGGATATTGTAAAGAGCATGAGAAAAACTCAGTTAAAAAAAAGAAACTTTGAGAAGTGAGGAAAAGACATTAAACAGAGTTGCTCAGGGTATTTGGAAGTGAAGTACACCACTTTGCCATGATCTTCATAGAAAGTCATTAAATACAAGCATTTTCACTGATTTTTATGCTCCTTATTGATACACCTGGGAAAATAAGAACACAGCACCTGCCGAATCATGTATTTCAACACAAAATGAATTATAATTGCAATTCTAAATTTTTCCCTCATATGCATATGTATATTCATGAAATAACCATTTGGGTCAAATTGTCACACAGATGCAACAGTGATTCACTAGATGAGTGTTCTGCTCCAAGACACATGCTGAAGCTTCTGTTTGGCCCTTTTTTCCTGATTTATTTCCATTGATTTCAATGTAGTTACATAAGCAGAAATATGACTCACTGACTTCAACAGAACTAATATTCATGAATGTAAAATCAAAGTTTTGAGCTTACAAACAGTTTGGGAAGGATTGAAAACACCATGAGAAACTACCATATATTGGACTCCCTTTCCTCTCCATTGTATTATTATGAATAATATATTATGTTGAAAAATATTTACCTAGGCTAAGGATCTGTCCCAGTTTCATGAAATTTTTATATAGATAAAAGATAACTGTGATGGAGTTGAAATCATCAAGACGGTTGATGATTTCTGTAGATAGTCTAGTATGTTACCTGATATTTTTCCCTTGGTAGCTGAATAATGAATCTTAACCTCAAACTACCCTCAGTTCAGAGCTGCCTGGTAAATAAAGTTACAGTCAAGCACTTTGAGATATGATTGTTATTGACACACTATGGAAATATTTAATGTTCTTAAATAATGTTTTCTATCAATGACTTCATAAAAGACTGTTAACATTTTTAGGAGATGTACATATGCATCAAGGAGAGATTATATTCTTTAAAAAGACATTGAACTTTGAAGAAAGCTATTTTTAGACTTATTACTGAATGATGTGGTATCAGCTATCAAAGTAACATATAACAACCATGGGATTAGAACTATTAAATGGCAAACTACAATAAGACAACAATTTTTAGGTAAGTCAATGTTGGCAAAATATATTGCCCATAAAAAAGTGAGATAACATAAAGAATTTATAAGCAAAGCTAACAACTGGTTTTAATGCATTGTTATTAATAGCAGCACTTACTGTATTGACATTGCTACAGATCTACTGTATTGGCATTTTCATTATGTAGCTATATTTTTTCCCTCTGAAATTTTCAAGTGCAGTATAAATATCCAGACACTATTTAAACAGAATGTGAGACTATGAAGGACTAAATTTTTGCTTGCAACTCAGCCTAACAGACATAGGAAGTGCAATGATAATAACAATTATGTGAAATTAGTATATTCTGTATTTGAGGTTATCACAATTCCGTAGGATGTCAGAAAGCTGCAGAAGCATGGTGACTACATTTTGGAAACATATCCAAAACATTAGTTTCCAAAATAAAGTTTTCAAACTCCTTTTCTCTATTCTTTGTGGAAGGAGGTGGTGCTATGTATGCCTTTCCCAGCTGTTTCTCATTCAACATATTTTTAAAATATGACGCCAGTTCATCTGGATGTTTCTTGAATGAGCAAAAGGGTTCTTTTTACTTCATTGTTTTCCTCATAACTGAACACTGGTGTGCACATTTGCCTAGTTCAAAGATGCTTATCAGCAAAACCAACAGTAAGTCACCAATCTTCTGAAAACTGTGAGGTTGTCTAATGAGACTTTATAGAGCAATTATCATTCCAGTTAGGCTTCCAAAGAAACTAGTAATTGCAGATTAAGAGTAAAAATCTCAATTCTTAGTAATCTTGCCATTTCAAATAAAATATAAAGTGTGTGCAAATATATTATTGACAAGAGAGAGGAGATTGAAAAGTTGTGCATGAACCCATTATGTTAATATCATTAAAACGAGACAAAGATGATGATGATGACGATGATAGCAATAATGATGATGTATATTCCATGGTAATGACTTGTGTTTTGTGTAAAAATCTGTGTGACCTGCAAAAACTGTGTCACAGAGGGAAAGAGGCAATGACTGTCCATAAATTGTCTGGAGCTGGTTCACATAATTTTTCTAGAGTGATACTCCACAGGTTGCTAAGAAAAACATAATCCAAAGGAATGTTTCTGATTTTTCTTATGTCTTGTAAAGAAAGTGTTATTTTGAAAGGAAAAAGAAGGACTAGCACCAGTACTTTATGGATATTGGCTTTATGAACAACTTTTAGAAACAGATCTTTCAAAAATGAAATAACGTGTGCAATGCAAAACACAATTATCTGAAAACTCAAAATACTGCTCCAAACAATTTAAACCATGAGTTATACTATGATTGACTGAGTGAAAGGTCACCAGCATTCAAAAATCAGGACTGTAAATTTTGTTGTTGCTTCTTTTACTAAATCATCACATACACACCGAGATTAAATCTTATGTCTCTGACTAAAGCAGCTCACACTTCAACAGCACAGTTTATTCAAAATGTTCATATTCTCAAGATAGATTTTTTTTCCTTCACGTTTGGCAAAAAACCCCTTAATATCATCACTTTCAATAACTTCTCAAAAAATGTTTGTGTTTTTGATAATATATGAAAAATGTAACTTTTGTATTCTCATTTTCAATGAAGTTCCAATATTCAAATGTTTCAATTCAGTTCCTAAGCACAGTATTTAAATTTAAATGGAAAACTCTTCCAAATTCTAGAAATTCATTAGTTTTTTCAAATTTTCACGGCTTACATGGGCATAATCATAGCCAAAATCTGTGAATGACCTTGTTGTTGATTCTTGTCAGCTTTGGGGAAAAGTTGACAAGCACCCAAAAGTCATGCTAAGAACCTAAGTTCTTAGCTTCAAAAAATTAAGTTACTGATACTTAAGTTACTGATACAGATACTGATACCTGAAGCTGATAACCTAAGTGCCATTTGTAACCAGTGCAGCCAAAGCAGAATTGCTGTGGTACAATTCATCACATCCAAATCCAGGTATTAGATGTGTTGTGTCATAAGGTGTCCCTCTGACTGTGGATCAGCACTCAAATGTGACTGCCGACTCCTGCAGAACTAGAAAGGGAATGGGATGTGCCATATAAAAACTGGTAGACAGGAATTATGGAAAGTCCATGTCTTTCCATGTTTTTTTTGAGATCAGAATCAGTATAAATGAACTAAGGATAATGATAGGCAATGTATACTCTACATCAGTATTGTAATGAAAAATAATTAATGTGAACAGAAAATATTGTAAGTAGCTTAACTTTAAACTAATTTGAAACTCAAAAAGAATTATCGTTTACAGAACAGAAAAACAGCAAGAAGGCATGATGAAATCTTTGGTTTGTCAAAATCTTCAAACAAACAGTAAAATTGCTTCTTATCAAGAAGTACTTGACATTGTCTTAAGTTTTCATGCAAAATTAGATGGCTGTGGAGTTTAAATTATGCAATATCAACAGTGGCTCTCCTACACTTTTGTAAGTATTTCAGTTTCTCATTATGCAGGGCAGATGATCTGACCTAAGAGGAGGACAGAAATATTAAGAAAATAGAATAGAATTTATTTTAAGTATCTCATTGAACTCCCACTGGAGTTGATGAGAAAATGCCTAGCTACTTCAGTGGGAGTAGTACTAGATATATGATAAGCAGGTTGTATTTTGTAATTTCCAGTATATAGTGGTCTTACAAAATAAGATTTAGAAACTAATTGACCTTTAGGTTGCTTCACCTTGTAGAAAGCAAGAATTTTTGCAGCAAATACCTATAGGTTTTCATAACCTTAAAGTACCGGAACATATCTTTAAGAAGAATTAATGGCTTATGAAGCTTATGGTCACTTATGTCACAAAAAAAATAGACATAAAAAAACCCAAAAGTTTTCAGTTTAGTTACGTGATTAAACTGCACATATTTCTTAACATATATCTTTAACTGGTCAGATCACCCAATGTCTATCCTAGGTGTTTTGGAGTAATCCTGTAGCTAAAATAAAATCAATATAAAATCAATCTATACTTTTGTTTCCTTTTTTTTTTTTTTCCTAGAGATACTTCTTTTTATAACATTAAAAGGTGAAGCTTTAACTGTCATTGGCTTGTCATGTACTTCTTGTTTCTTTGGCTCTAAATGAGCATAAGTATTTGAGAATATAGAAACAGCATCTTTGGACATTACTGTATAACATTAAAAATGCTAGCTGTTTCAGTGTTAATTGTATAATGCTCATGCCTCTAGGATAATTATAATTCATTCACTGGTATTGTGAATTCAGTATTTTAATAAGGGCTGTTGAGAAAATCAAATAAATTTAAGTGAACATCTTTGATGATTGCCATTAATATTGCTGTAATTACATACCAATAATAAGTAGTTGAGAAAGGCCTACAATTGCATGTGCAAGTAAGTTTAGAAATCCCCAGCGTGTAGAATGGAACTAGACTCAGACTCCAGAATAAGAATGTATGCAAAAGTGAACCATCTCAGTGGAGGAGCCAGCATGTAAAACAGCAGAGGCATTGGAAGTGCACAGGCACAGGATGGTGTCAGGTCTCAGGACCATGCATAAAGGGGTCAGTTCTTGATAAAGAATGGTGCAACAATCTGGTGAAGCTGCCTATAGCTGACAGCATAACTGAAAATATTTAAGAAAACAAAATCAACAATTAATTCTACAGGGATAACTACTCCAGAACTAGTTATGTGAAATTAATGACCCTGCTATTCTATAATGTTATGTATTTCATTACCATTAAAGGAAAATAATGTCTGTGTTTGGTTTAATATTCCACCCTTGAGGTCTGACTGCATTTAAAATGCAGCACAGAGCATCATAAATATATTATATAAACAAAATATAATATTTGGTAATGCTTTTTTATATTATTGATGCAAACTGAGGTAAACAGGTGATAGGAGTGAAGTGAATGTTGTCCTCTTAACAAGTAAAATTACAAGTTTGTGTTTGTTTTTTTTTTTTTTTTTGTTTTGTTCTGAAGATGAGAAGCAAAATATTTGCCAAATAATTTGCTATGAAGACCATTTATAGAAAACGTCAAAGTTTATTACTCAGAGCTATTTCCATACATACTGTTAATATATCAAAATACTGAAGCTGCATAAACCAGAGCACACTATGTTTTTTTGGAACATTGCACTCCTGTGGAATCTAGCTCATAGGAAAAAAAAGGTATGCTCTTCTGAGGTATTTTTATTTGATGCATTTTTTAGCAGCTAACAGATGAATTCATATCATTCAGCAAAGAAGAACTGCATATGATCAGGAAAAGAAGCTTCAACACTCCTGTAAAATTCATGATGATGCCTAAATAAAGTGTTACTTTTTGACTCGTAAAGCATATTACTGCCTAGATTCTTTATTCCTAAATTTTCTGTTGCTCTGAAATTTATTTCAGTAAGGTATTTTAAAACATTCTGCTATCACCCCTTTCTGTTTTTTTCAGCATCAGATTTTGTATGTTGTTTTGTCTTGGTATTTGATGGCCTTCTAGGCAAAATGCTGACAAATAAGAGAGGGATTGATTTTGACTTTTTGCAGCTTGGAATCTACAGATATTTATGCAGATGCTTGGCTTTCTAAAATAATTGTCCTACTGACGTCAGCGTGGCCACTTCTGTTAAACTTAGAAATTTTTACAGGGTCAGGATTCGGTTCTGCAGGAATCCAAATGCAAACAGAAGAGGAGATGACTCAGCAAGTTTCTCTCATTGGTATTAATAAAGATTCAAATGCAAATAACCTAAATCTACAAGTACTTGGCAGATCCTGGGAACATTCAGTCTTTATTTGCAAAGGAGGACTTAAAAGTGAAATCATTCTCTTATTTTAATTAAATTTTCTCTTACAGTCAGTGCTTTTCTTTGCATGCATCAATGGAATTTCTATATTTCTGAGGTACTGGTAATTTAAATATTAAATCGTTAATCATTTAACCAGACAATACATCTGATGATTTAAAAGCTAGAATCATATTATACTTACATTAATTGCAAATAATATTAGTGGTTAGAATCACCACTAACAATTGATGGTATAGATAAAATAAATAAAATGCAATGGTAGATAGAATTGTTTATTCTACTTCATTTAGTTTTGAATCACTTACAAACTTCTGAAACTTGCAACAAAGTTGTGCAACTTATTGACTTACATCTTACAGAGCTGATCACTGAATTTAACCACAATCTCTATAGCCTGTGATTTAAAATTCTTACTATTTTAATACCTTGTTTACCTTTTGCATGTGGTTAAGTAAATCAATTTTCATATCAAGTTCCAGGCTATGACAAAGTAAGTTGATACAGAAAACTAATTAGTTAGAATTTAAAATATTTACACAATCTGTGGGGAAAAAAGGGAATTGCAAAATTCTAAGGTCATTCATGTAAATTTCATCTTAAATAAAGGTCAAGCTATTAGATCATGTTGAAGACAAAGTGAATTTACTATTCCCACTTTTGAAGTCTCATGTGGAATTGTAATATGTAATATTACCCACTTCTGCTTTCTATGAGGCAATAAACCCCTATCCAAATGACCATGGATAAAGCTGTTCTTTAGAGAAAAAGATGGCACCTATTTTCTTATCCTGTTCATCAGCATATTGACTGGACTTGACCAAAAAGAGAGTTTTACAACCTGCTTGGCAGAGGTGTTGGACATTAATCAATGTGACAATGGAAACACTTTGGCTGGATTCTTTGCAAGCGTACTTCTAGCCAGTTTGCTCATATTAGTTCAATTTGTACAGAACATGATTTTCTATTTGTAGCTGCTTTGCATAAAAATAAGAAATGACAAAGAGTCTTTCTTTTCATTAACATCTCATATACAAAGAATGAGCTATAACATTTGGTCTTTCCTGCAGATAACATGACTTTCTCTGGTCATTTTAAGACACAGCTTTTCAATGTGCTGATACTTTCTGGTACCAAATTAATATTGCACTTGTGGGATGTATGGTGTACAGTCAGATCAAGGAAGAATGTGTCCATTCTCATTATAGGACAAAGTTTGCTTTGTGGGAAAAAACCCAACTTATTCCTAGTGTTGAATGATGTGCTCATTTCTTCAGCATCTTGTAGCTACAGTTCATTAGGTATTATTTCCATCACAATACATTATGGCATTTACTAGCTCTTCCTCCTAAGTTTACGTGGGTAAGAAAGAGACCAGCTGGCTGGGCACCATGACTCACCTGTGTCAGCAGTTGTCTGAATCAAACCTGCAGGTATCCGAATAGGACAAATACCTTTCACATTTACATCTTGTTGTTGCAACTCAACATCTAAAAGTAATGATATTCTATCAAAGTCATGGCACAAAAATCTGTCTTTTTCTAAAGTTTGTTGTAACCAAAGCAGAGTTTGTTGACTTGTTTGGTTTGGTTTTCCATCCATTAGTTCTGTAGGTTGGCAGGATTTTATTAGGAGTATTAGTTTATTTTCATCAGGTTAGTGGCAAATAGCAGAGGAATTTTTTTTTTTGTACGGGGTTTATATACTTAGATTGAGACTGCTGTGAAAAGTAGATATCCTGGTACGTTTCTTATATTCATCAATCTCATTCAGAACTTTGAAGGTCTCATGACATGTACTTTTAAGGACAGAATATTTCTTAATTCAAGGTGAAATTAACTTGTTTGGAAAGCCCAAAGAAAATACGAGAGGGTAATACGAAGTTCAGTGCAGGGCTGAAAGATTCCTATCAGTTTTCTTATCCATGCTGAAATAGAAGATTCTGTAACCAAGCCAATAATGGTGCTTAAACTAGATAAAGCTGAATATGTTTTTGGGCAATGAATTTGTATTGCTAACTGTAATGCAGGTGTACAGACTACAGAGGAAAGTGCTATCTTTGTTATGGTTTGTTTCCTTGTGATTGTTTCTGCTTTGTTTCATTTCAAAGTGAAGAGGTGTCATTAGAGGGTAAGACAAAAGAGTCAGTAAAAATTCTGATGACTCCGCACCTTGATGTAAGAAATGTGTTGTTGATCAGATCATACACACGAGAATGAAATTTTCCATTGCTAATTATTCTAAGTAATAGAAGGTGGATTATTCTATGTATAAATTACTATCTTTGTATGTATTATTATGTTTTTGTTTTGGAAAATATTGTCTAATAAATTAAATTCAAAAGTTTGTGGATGTAAGTCTTTTTCATTGGATTTGTATGCAACACCTCTCTAAAACAGAATATGTTGCTCATATACTACGTGTGTAATCACCATACATGAGTTTCTTCAGTAATCCCTTTTCTGGGGAAGAGAGTTTCAGAAAAAAATGCTTTGTTCAAAAGCTGTGAATTGCCTCTTTGAAATGGTTTTTTTTTACATCTGACTAAGGATGAACCTTAGAGAAAATGCTACATTTTCAATATATGTATAATTTTGATAATCTAGCTAGGTTTAAAACAACCGAATAAAAACTATGATCCTACTATAGTATTGCTTATTCTGGACCCACAATTTTACTTGTCATTATTGAAAACTTTTTCTTGTATTCTAAAGATGATATTCCTTCTGGAACTTTTGACTCTGTTTCAAATCTTCATGTCTTTTAAGCAATAGTAAAGACTACTGCCTTTATGTTGTGGCTCTGATTCAAAATTGTATGTTTTCAGTATACTATTAGCATACTTAGAGTGGGTGTGTAGGACTGCAAATATATGACATTGAATGTATATTACTATAATTTCTGAGTAACCTGCAACACAATATATATTTATTTTAATAAAGAAATGTGTATTTGTTTATTTAGCAGTCATTCATAAAATGTTACAAAGAAAGTGATATGAAGTGGAAGCATTTTACTGTCTCCTGAACTAATGGTCCAAGTCTTATCACCTGGCAACACCAGCTCAGCTGTGATTCATGATATATAGATAAAATATAAGGCTACAGGCAGTAATCATAAAGACTAACTGGCCTCATGAGACTAATTTCCCGTGACTTCCTCAGTAATCCATGCACAAGGATAGGTCCTTGGAAGAGTGATTCAGAGGAGCTGTCTAAATCAACCACTATGAATTGTCCTCTAGAAAATATATCTTTTTCCCTTGCTAACTGAATATATCCAGGGACATTCGCCTTAAGAGGTCAGTATTTGCTTCTGTGAATACTCTTCAGAGAGAAGAGTGCAGGATTCTATTATACAAAAATATAATTTGGTGCAGAGGCCTTCTAAGAACAAAATTCCCATCAGTTTAAAACTCTGCATTCTGAAAGAGAACTTTATAAAAAGCTCAAGCTACATGTCCCCTGTTTGCTCTGCCTGGGAGGCTTAGCCATGCAGTGAGTAACTGAACACTTAGACAAACAGAAAAAAACCCTCATCTTCATGATAACTCAGAAAGAAAAAAAACTTGATTTGCCTTACAGCACAAAGGTCTGTCACTGGAATTCACTGTTGAATGTAAAACTGCTGGAATTTCTCTACTGAGCTACAGAACTTGATGTTTTGATCCAATAAAGCACCTAGAGACGTGTCTAACTGACATGCTAACATCTGTGGCTCTATTTGTGCTTACATCCAGAACATACTAAATACTTAAAATGTCAGTCCTTCACTTCAACAAAAGGTAAAAAATAATTCCTCAACCTATTCACACTGAATAACACTGACAAACTGATGCTGTTTGGACTCAGTATTGGATATGCTTTTTTCTTTTTTTTTTTTTTTTTTTTTTTTTTTTTTTTTTTTTTTTTTTTTTTTTTTTTTTTTGAGTAGTAAAACACAGCATCTGGTTCTTTATTTGTTCTGGAATATTTTCACATTTTAATTGTTTTTACTTCTCACTTTTATTTTTGTCTTCTGGCAGCAGTCACTCTCTATTGATGATTTTTTCAACAGGGTAAAGTGAAGCTTTTGTTTTGCTTTCTCTCAGGAATATCTCAGCTGACATAAAACTCTCAAACATTTCTGTTGTGCTTTTGGTTCCTGTGCCATGGCAGTGCAGTACTGTCAAATGAGGTGATTTTGAGCTCTTGCCTGCTGTTGAATATCGTATGGTCTGGAAACCACAGGACTGTAGCCAGAGCTAACACCCTTTCAGAGAGAGAGAGGGAGACAAAAAAGTTATGTAGAGTGCAGATGTCTCCAGATCTACAGAGATGTAGAACTTGTTTCACATTAATTTCCAAGCACCAGAGGTTAAGAGGTTAGGCTTTCTGGTACTTTCTCCATGTCACTTGATATCAGCATGAAGCTAATTTCAATGGTATTATCATTTCCTCCTCCTACACATTCATACATCTTGACTAATTTTCTTCTCCTTTTTTTTTCTGCTGTATTTTCATATGGTAATATGAAATATTAATTTCTTAAAAGAATGAGAAAGCTTCTGCATTACTAAGGGACAAAGATGATGCGCAAAGGACAGTACTAATTCTGACTTTCACAGAACAATCTTATGAGTTTATATTGGACACAGTGACATTGTTAAGCATATTTTCCAAAGCATATTTGTGATAAAAATATTCCAAAAAAGTTATTTCATAAGTAACATGCTATTACAAGACAATGCACTTCACACCTTTGAAACATTAATTATATATGGAGCAATGCAAACTAGCATCTACATTGTTGAGATCTTCATTAAAATAAAATGAAAACAAAGATCAACTGTGACAAGCTGATAAAATTATTAATCAAGAAATAGGATTTTATACAAAGTAAAAGATAAGTCCAGTTTTCCTCCACGAAAAATACATTCTCAATAAGGTAAAGAGATTATCTCATTTCCCCTATTAGCAAATATATAACAGTAATAAGAGTGAACACTGACACAATCAGGATGTAAAAACCAATTTTAGAGGTGTCCTCTGTGTTTGTTAGTAGAGATATGGAAACTTTTTCATTTCTAACTTTATTGCTTTCAAGTAGCCTCTCAGTACACTGGTTTGCTGAATGATATTAAAAGTGCTGGTTGGTTATAATTGCAGTGGTAGATTTCAGTATTTAAAATTTTACTAGGGCAGAATCATTCATGTTATCACTCTCAGGGTCAGACACTGCCTAAAATAATACCAAAGGCTTTGGAATAATAGGTGGGGAATTTATTAAAAATACCTAAGTATTAACCTTAGAAATGCATGTGTCTGTTTTTTCATCTAGATCTGTATTGTTTCTTTGATTTGTACCTGAGGATATTTTTTACTGAAAAACATAACTTGTGCCAGTAACAAGATTGTTTACTAGAATTTACTTTTCACCATTCTCCCAAGGTTAGGATACTGATGTAATTAAGAAGAAAAACACTGGAGCTAGATTATAACAAATTTTCAGTCATGAATGAAGATATATAAATATGATCAATCATACCAAATTCAGCAGTATGAACACTGGAATAAAGTTTCTTATGTGTATAGGTATTTTTCGTGCTTGTTTAGGGAATTTTGTCATTATAAAATTGTAAGTTTAAAAGTTCTTGAACAAGCCTAGATATTTCAGGTTCTTATGTCAATGCCTTCCACTGAAATTACAAACAATAGAAGGAAAGTCTGTTCTGTATCATAGCTTGAAGAGCCATATTAATCCTTCTGTCTTCCAGAAAACATCTATTCATTTGAACGTAAATGAACAAAAGATATCTCTCCAAATTATACCAGAGAGATATAAATAATAGTGTAAAAAGGGCTATTAAAATTGGTATAGACAAGTATAGCTGAATAATTTCTGTATATTCATTTAGATAGGAGACAAATTTTCAAGTGTTAGATCATCTACTGGCAATCTTGATTCTGCTTCATTTAATGATTTGTGAACTACGAGAACAAATATATGGAGCAACACAGATGATTATTCTCAGATGTGAGATGCTCAATATTTACCATAATGCCAGAAGAGTTGGCTGTAGGATCACTGACAGCAGTTAATATTAAATGTGTGTACAAGATCATTGGCAGAAATTTTGTACAGTTTGTACAGCATTATGCTTTGTCTGATGGCTTAATACCAATTTCAGTGTGCCATACTGATAAGCAGATGCAGCAGAAGTGTAAAAGAGGAGGTTAAGGGGTGCAAACATCATTATGATCATGTCACACAATGGAGAAGCATCTCTATCCTCTTCCAGAAGCCACATGGTTGTGGATGCAGATGGTTGGAAAGGAGATCAGCTACCTCTGCCATGTCCACTTGAAGTGCCAAAGAGCAGCCATGGAGATCCACAGAACATAAATATATTGTTGTGTCTACAGTTGAAAAATGGGAAACAGTAATTATTTTTGTAAATCTAAATTTTCAACACCAGGATTCTTATTTATATATTTGTATTTGCTGTGTTTGTTATGCTTGTTTGGTTGGTTTTGTTTCTGAATCAATGGAACAGGGAAAGCTTGTTTGCTCACTAATGAAGCCTAAAAATATCCTAAAATACACATTTACTCCCCAAATGGATCAAAATTACCACGAGTATATCAGGAGGTACTTTGCTTTGATTTGATTGCCCTTTAGATTTTTGTGCTATTCTGGATCTTTTTTATTCAATAGAATTGCTTCAGTAGTTGTGTTTATGTTTCCAGATTTTCCTGGAAGCTATTCTAGATTGAAGTGTGGAGAGGCAGCCTAACACTTTGTTTATTTCAAGAGACCAGTTAAGATGTGGGTTTGATATAATACAAAAATTCTACTCTTTAGATAAGGCTGCCGACATTCATTCTTACACTCCAAACATTATGTTCATATCCTAAAAAAAATAGACTGTAAGATTTTGTATCTAAGCAAGCTGATAAACCTATAAACATCCACAAATGAGTTCGTAAGATTTTTAAAGTATTATCTGTTCAAAGTGTTTGATTTAAAGTTGACTGTGGGGCAAAGTTAGAATTGAGTAATTTTTTTGCTTGTAAGTCATTATCAAAACATGAGTAAAGATGCATATGTGGTCTCACATTAAAAAGTAAGGGTTTGTGGGGTTTTTTTTTTTCCCTAGGAAAATTTTGATTAGTTTTGTATCATCGTGCAGGTACATATCTCCTCTTTTCCTTCTTCCTCTCTCTCTCCACTTATCACTTCATAAGAGGAATTGCAGGTTTGACTGTGCTTTTCTAGATGCTTTACTCTTACTGAATAACTGAATTTACCCCAAACAGGACTACAGCATAGCCTCAAACATCTCAGTGTATGCTGGTTTAAACCGCACACTCTCTCCCCATTTATGCAGCTCAAGTTCAAGTTTTAAAAGCTGTATGTGTATTACAGCTCTTAAGGGCCTGCAGGCTGTCTATGAGCTGCAACATGTACTATTCAGATTATTTGATTTAGTGTGGGAGTGTATCTACCATTAGGCCATTGTTTTCTCCAAAATGAAGGCTCAGATATATCAATCTTCCAGTTTAAGCTTTAAAATGGAAGCTTAATTTTTTTTTCTCTACCAAAACAAATAGTAGTAATATCACATTGGAGCCCAGTGGCACTTTCACTTAAGTGTGAATTATAAAGGGTAAGAAAAACATTGAAACAATACTTCCCTTTCAGTTTTCCCTGTGTTCTGCGTTTTCCAGTCTTGCTGCAAAAGGTGGTAAATAAGACTCAAAAAAGAAAATTAAGAGAAGTCATTTTGCTTCTTAGTTAATATTTAACACAGTTGAAAGGAAAGATGGTGTGGTCATTCAAAAACAAAAAAAAAAAAAAAAAAAAAAAAAAAAAACAAAAAAAAAAACAAAAAAAAAAAAAAAAAAAAAAAACAAAAAAAAAAACAAAAAACAAAAAAAACCAAAAAACAACAAAAAAAAAAAAAAAAAAACCAAAAACAAAAACAAAAAAAACCCAGAAAAATAGTCAATTAATTCTTTGTCACATGGTTGTTTATAAATATAAGTTAATTCTTAAAAATGTTTTGTATTTCTCACATAAAAGGTCAACTACTTCAAAAATGGGCAGTGTTCATGCAGGAATGGTATTTAAAGGACCTTATAGCCTATATATCTTACATGCCATTTAGAAACATATTTTTACATATGAATAGTTTATTTGATAAGTGACTGCTAAGTAACTGCTAACTGTTGTATACTGTACTTTTCTCCCTCTCTGGAGACCTTCTCTTGTGCAGTCATAAAAAAGCCTTAAAAATGTTTTAACATGTTAAATTTCCTTGAATTCAACTGCTCAGCTTTATTAGTATTACGAAACGAACTTGATATGGTTTTGAAATAATTTTTTGTCTAATTTCTACAATTCTGAAATGACCAAGCTAATACACAGTGGCTCTATATTATCTGAATTTTCTTTTTCTCGCCTGGGGCATTGTTTGGCTGCATACAACAAACCTGCCCAAGGCTACAGCATGAGAGCCAGAGCAGCACATGTAAACACTGTGCTGGCTTTACAGTGACTCCCAGCAAAAGAGAGAGCTCTTCTAGATGTGCTTAGCTACAAAGCTTTGATAGAGGAGTCATTTGTGAATAGAATACTTTTCCACCATGAAATTAGTTTTCAGGTCTTTTAATATCACCAATTCATGAACTGAAGCAACAGAATATTATTTTGCTGTAGCAAAATATTTCAAAACAGCCAAGAAATATATTTGCCGAAAAAAACAGAGTGAAATGCAGCAAAATATCAGAGGATTTACACATAGTATAGCAAAAAAAAAAAAAAAAAAAAAACCAAAAAAAAACCAAAAAAAAAAACCCAACCACAAAAAAAGGCGCAAAAAGCTGTTAATATAAATCTGATATTATAATATATAAATATAATAATTCAAAATATTCAAAATACATCTTTTTAATGTGGTTAAATTATTTTCACTATCAAGGAAGTTTGAAGAGTTTCAAACCTCACTGAGACCTCTTTGACAAAGGTGCTGGCAAAGGACAAAGGATCAAAAGCAGTTACAGGCACAGTATTCAAATGTTCACAGAGGGACAAAGACTGTTCAACCAGGTGATGATGTTAACCCATACAGTTTGCTTCAGAAGATGTGTTTTCAGTGAAAGGCTCCTTATTATTGCAGAATGCTGTTTTGACTGAGCTGCTGTATACATATCTGTTTAAACCTCTCGGAGCCCTCTTTTTGGAAAATTACAAAAGGACTCCACTTTGTTCTGATGCGGAATGAAAGCAAGCTACAAAATCAGTCAGGAAATGAGACTTCTGTTTTTCAGGTAGCCTTAGGTCTCAGGAATCAATACACTATAAGCAATATTATGTGTCTTAAAGTCAAGGGGAAAGTATATGTGCTAGAAAAGGAACCAAAAAACTTCTGCCAGAGTCTCATCTCATTTTATTACTTCTAAATTAAATTCCTTTAAAATTAAACTCTTTCTTAAATACTATCACTACAAGAGAAAAGCGAATCAGGACCTACTGTTACAGAGGCTGAAGAATCTATAATTAATTATTCCATAAAACTTTTTATATTTGCCAGTGTCTGGAATGTGTTGGATGTCATTTGGCAGATTTTTAATTTAATGAGTCTTTCACCTACTCATAGCATAAAACTTCTTAAAGTAAAAATGGTAGTTACCTAGACATCAGGACATTGACCTCACTTTTAAATAATTTTAGTTGATGTGTTGGAATAAATTATAATAAAGAATAAAGATTAAGTAATAAAGAATAATTAATAAAGAAGAAATAATTTTAGTTGTGATGCAATACTGCTGATACACAAAAACGTTAGAACAATTTATGCTATCTTACTTAGGTGATATTTGTCCATCAAGTGGAGAGCAAAACATGTAAGTGAGTCACCAAACTTGATAGGAAGTATTAATTTAAGTACCAAAAAACATTGTAGTGGTATATCTTAAAGAGATCTAACTCTACAGGTAGATAAAAAGAGATCATAAGACTTTGGTAGTAAAAAATGTATCAATGGTAGTTGTTGTTGGATAGAATCTCTTTTTTTCTTTTTTCTGTTAATGGGTGGATAGTCACTAGTGCAAAGTTAAATATGTAATTGCCATTTGATAGTGGGGACAATAGACAAATGCTGAAGTCAGTCCAAAAGTAACAGCTCTGGACTTTGGACCAATACAGCCCCATTGGAGTCCATACACCAGTATGGTCCTCTCTGAGTACGGTGTAGCGAGAATGTGGTTGGAGCATCTCAGATCTGAGGGTATGTGAAAATATATTAAGTTTTGTGAGGTGCTCATATAAAATGGTGATAGATCAGAGAAGTATCCTTAATCTTCTCACCCAGTACTATTCTTGAGCACCCATTCTATGCATATCTATATAGTCATAGTGTCAACACAGGTTTTTTTCCATGGTTGGACTTAGATACTCTTAACTTTGATGCAGAACATTGACCTCTTATGCCTGAAACATTGAGAATGAGGCATCAAAAAAAAAATCCTCACAAAAAAAAAAAGGTCATAATTTCAATAATATAAAGCATTCAAATATTAAAGTGTCAAAAATTTGCATATTGTGTATTTATTAATAAAATTTTTACTTTGTCCAGGCAACTGCAGGTTTTTTTGGGTTTATTTGTTGGTTTTGTTTTTAGTATATTATTAGAAAGGATAGGTGAACGCATATTGCAACATATTATTTGTATCTTCAAATAACTTACTTGTAAATGTGTTGATATATGGGTCAAACTATGCATTTAACATAATATTCCCTTGTTATTTGAAGTTGTTATGCAAAATTAGTCATTGTTTCTTCACCTGTAGAGTAATAGCTTCTAATGTTCTCAAAATCATACATTAGCATCTGTTAACTGAGACTTGAGGATTGGATGAAGAATACCTAAGTTTCACTTTGCTTGCAGTAGAAGTCTAGACAAGTGTAGGTTAAGTGTGGCAGACTTCTGCTCAAATGAATCAGAGGACATATAATCAAGAAGATATGTAATGTTACTCTCATTGAGAACATTCTTAGTACAGAATACATTCTCTCCTAGGCAAAAACACCTGGAATACCAAGCTTCTCTGAGATTATTCCAGAATACATTATCTGCGGGTGATAATCGCTAATAACACAGAGCTGAGATGTTATACAGGTCAGTATTGATTCAGATCATGGCATTGGTACCTATAACTTTTGCTTAGACCACTAGCTCTGCTTTCCAAAGTAATACCCAAAATGCCACTGCTCTCTTTAGTCACTGAACCAGTCTGGGAGTTTGTTTCAAAAGCTGTAACAAAATAACAGAAGAGATAACCTCTGAGATTTTGCTCTTGTAGGCTGACATAGGCAAAACTCCATATTTCAGCTCTGTACTTTAATACATTCTTATTTAACTGTGCATTGGTTCAGTCTCACCTTGAGTCCTGCATTCAGGTTTGCAGTGTCACAATATAAAAAGACATTAAGCTATTAGAAAGTACCTAAAGAAGGGTCATAAGGATGGTGAAAGGCCTGAGGGGAAGCTGCATGAGGAGCAGCTGAGGGCACTGGGTCTGTTTAGCCTGGAGGAGACTGAGGGGAGACCTCACTGCAGTTACAAATTCCTCGTGAGGGGAAGAGGAGGGACAGGCACTGACTGACCTTCTCTGTGGTGACCAGGGACAGGACCTCAAGGAAATTACCTGAAGCTAAATCAGGGGAGGTTTAGGTTGGATATCAGGAAAAGGTTTATTATCCAGAGGGTGTTTGGGCACTGGAACAGGCTCTCCAGGGAAGGGGTCACAGCACCAAGCCTGTCTGGCTTCAATAAGCATTTGGATGGTTCTCTTAAGCACAGGGTGTGGCTCGTGGGGTGCCTAGTGCGGGCTCAGGAGTTGGACTTGATGATTCTGATGGGTCCCTTCCAACTCAGGATATTCTATGATTAGTTTCAAATCAACAGTGGTTAACCCTGAATTAAATAGTTGGCTTTGAATATGCTTGGCTTCAAAACACAGTAGTCTTTTGTAAGTATGGAGGTACACAGTGTGCAATAGAATCTGAATGTAGTTTTTGATTTCATACTGCGTATTCCATACCCTTGCATAACTCATCATTTCCAAGCTTTTCTGGAAAATTTCCTAGTGTATGATAGGCATGCAAATAAACAGCTTTTAGCTCTGAATTGGTTTGTTTTATATTGAGATTATGTATGTGTGTACACATTTATAGCATGTATTTTATGATTACAGTTTTATTTATATATATTTATACACATATTATTTATAAAAATACGTCACTAAATTTGTGGCTTAAATGGTCTAAAAATGAAAGGGAAAGAAAGCAGAAATTAATTCTTCTTTTTACCACTAAGATTTATATAGGCTATATAAAATCAATTAAATGGTTAGAACTATTTCAGGAGGTTAGTTTACCTCAAATGTAAATGATTACCCTGCAGTTAAGGTGTGCTCATTGGCATTGTAAACAATAGCCTTTTCATTATCTTAGCTTTGTGAGAGCCAGAGCTTAATCATATGACTTGTAATGAAAGATAGATGTGGTTGCCAAAAATCCTCTCTTCTGAGGTTAGGGGGACAGTTTTTGAACTAAAAGACTCAGTCTCTTGTGTCTAGCTAAACAAACTCTAATTCTCTGTCCACCACTTTCCTTATATGAAGCATGAAGATATCCCTCTGGTTCAAAGGATTGACAGGAGAATTAATTACTTAGTGTAAGAATGCCTGAAGGTGGAGGGACCTGCAATAATGTTGTAAATAATGCCTATCGCAATACTTTGACTAGAATTGATAATGATCCTCTTTGCCTTGGTCAAGACATTTTTCATCTCTTAATCTGAGAAGTTTTTTTGTAGACTTAGAACTTTTATGATGATCTCAATTGTTATGCTAACTGAAGCAGAATGTGTAATAGAATAGTTTTTCTCAGCATAAACAAAATTCATTATCCTTGTGTATTATCTCAGCCTTTTGCTTCCATTCTAATAGTCTTAAAATTTAGGATCCAACTCTGCATGTTGGTGCACAATAGGGGCAGGCAGACTTTCCCTCTAAGACTGTTAAATACAGGATAGGACCTGACTCATGAGCTGGCTGGTAGCGGTTGATAAAATTAGAAGAGGATGGAAAATCACTTGCTTGTAGCTGTTTGTAGGAATGATGGATTTATTCATAGTATCAGCTTCTGCTCCCTTGCTGTTTTGCCTGTGCCTTGCTTAAATAAGCAGAGGGCTACTTAAGTGAGATCACACAGGCGAACTTTGGAAGATGTAGCAAGGTTTCCTTCAGTTAGCATTTCCTTATATGCCTTAGTTAGCTGTTCCTTTGCAAAAAGCAGAGGTTTAAAATCTCACTCACTCGTACTTTTGGGGAATTATTTAGTACTGCCAGGAGAAGAGTCCCCCCAATTCATTTACAAATTCTACTAAACAGGAGTGATGGGATCTGTTTTGTCTTTTTCAGGGTTCTTAAACAGTCAGGTTCTGAGAGAGAGTTAATATAAGATACCGAACGGTAGTATTTAGAGCTAAAACACTGCCCAGCATGAAATACATGTGAAGGAGAAAAAGAAATCAGCACAGATTTTTACAGGGTGAAGATTAGGATTCTGAAAGATTATTTCTTTCAGGAAATCTTAGGAAAATAAAACAATTCCCTTACAGGAAGTGATTTCATAGGCAATATTTTAAAGATCTCTTTCAGTTATTCTTAACTATGTCACCAGAGTAAGCAACATTTTAATATTATTATTACTTATTATTACTGTCCTCTGTACAGCCACTATATACTAGTTTTAATTAGTATGTATGTTGCTAAGAAGCCAATTAAATCTTATAGCAGTGGAAATAATTATTGTCTTCTTTTTTTCTGAAGTATCTCAGATATTTTTGCATTAATACAATATTTTGACTCTTCATACTAACAAATAAAAGTTGTGAAATCTGACAAAACTTTTTTTCAGTTATAGTTGTTATTTTGCAGTATTTAGGGTGATTGAGGATTTGGATGCATTCAGCAGGGGCTCATATTCAGAGAAGATTTTTTGCATTGGTCAAATTCAGCAACATACTGGAATCACGTTTATAAAATATGTGTCAGGTAATAAAATATGAACACAATTAAATTGTTTTTTCTTAAAAGTAATGTGATAAGATGGATTACAGACATTCTACTTATGCAACAAGCAAAATGCAATTTCCAGAGCAACAATCAACAGTTTAGTTCTATGTAAATGGTATGAAAAGAAGTTTTATATTAATTATGGGAATATGCAATTCTTTGTTTTGGAAGCTAATGAGAAATAATTTTACTCTATAAGACATTTTCAAAGCACTGTCTTAAAAATGTTATATAGCTTCTTCCATATAATTTCTGTCTCATTTTTTCTTCATCTTCCTTTTCTGTTCCTTGGCAATTTTCTTCTCTTTGTTCTGATATGACCTTGGTTTTCTCAATTATATTTTTTATCTTTCCTTTTTTCCCCACCTCATTGTTATTTATCATTTAAGTTGCAGTATTTCCTAGAACAGAGGTTCTCAAACTCCAGGAGTCATGATCCCTCTTAGGCTAATTAGTATAGTCGTGTAAACAGAAATGTGGTTGCAAGTCTGGAAATGACCCCAGAAATGAGAATGGAAATGGAGATTATAAGCCCTGAAGTGGAGCCAGAAGCAGAAGAGTTTTCAGAACATTAGCCAAAGGGCAAAGTAATATGTATCCAAACCTATTCTGCAGAGTACTGAGAATCTACAGGGGAGTAATTACCAAAACAAAACAAGAGAGATGATACAAATAATAAAAAAGGAGGCCCTTTGAAGAACAAAAATGATAAAAAGTGAGAGATTCTTGGCCAGTTAAGTAAAGTTTCTTCTTCTTTTTTTTTTTTTTTTTTTTTTTTTTATTTGCTTCCACTTTCTTCTTGAACTCTTGCTCTCTCTTAAAATTGTCACTAAGTACTTCAAGCTTTCAAATGTTCTTCTCTCTGCCCTCTCAGGTTGCAGCTTTTCTCCATGCCTTTGTGAAGAAAAACAAGGTTGGATGGTGTGGGAGGGAGTTTGCCTTTCAAACAGTCCAGTGTCTTCTGCTGATACACTGGCAGCTATTAAACTGCCTACCCACTTCTCTACTAAGCCATGTTTTCATAGGGCAATACAGGCCATCTCAGGTCAGGCACCACACTGCCCTGCAGTAACAAAACTCACTTCAAAGAAAGAGAAAAAGGATGCTGACAGCTGACACTGTGGCTCTTTTATGGGAAAAGGCATGATAAGGGATCTTGGAGTTCTATAAGAAATGGCAGAATCTTTGGATCCACCACTGAGTTAAATATAAGAGGTTAGACTACTTTTGCCAGAGTGACTTTTTTTTTTTTTTTATTTTTAGTAGGCATGACATAGAACATTCCTGAATGTAATCTTAATTTCCTCCATAGCCAGAATTTGCAGCATCACCTGGACAAAATACTGAGAAGACTGTTTACAATTCAGTGACTATTTCAAGAAAAAAATTGTTAATCAGTTCTTTAAGGGTAAATCAGAAGACACATGAGGCAAGGTTTAGACTTTTGATCATAAATTCTTTATCTGTTTCACATTTGAAACGAGCCCATGAAAATAACAGATTTCCAGCAGAGAGTAGTGAAAATATTTTTATCTTATGTATTATGTATATGGTTTCTCTATTTGTCTTTGTTAATTTTTGATCAGGTTAATATTATTGGAATCAGTAAAACTGACACATCTAACAGCAAAATGGGATGAGACAAGCTTTTTTCCTTGAAGAAAGCTCAGAGTGGTTTGCTCAGAATCTCACAGCTGTGCTGTTGATTTTTCTCTCTTCAATTTCACTTTCTTTCCTTCACATTATTTATTTATATAAATAAAAAAAAAATTAGTTTGGGAGAAATCAGTAAAGGCTTTCAAATCAATATATTGATGTTGTGTAGTATGTCATAAGTAAGTATGTCATGTAGTTTACTTCCATTTGGTGTGGCTGTCTGGAATGAAATGATTTCCCAATGAATGCAACAGCTCTGAGGATAGAAACACACTGGGTCTAAGTGACTTACTGAAGTGTATGGGCTGTTGAAAAAATTAATGGAGCACCATACAAACTACGTGGGTAAAGGTAAGTTTTGTAGACTGCAGCTATACCTTCCTTGCAAGAGGAGATGAGGAGCACACCCATCCTCAGTCTATCCACTGTCATGTTTGAAATGAACTGTGAACACTGGAAGAGAAAAAGTCTTGTATAAACAAGAGAGAATGACTGTGAGGACTATTTTATTGGACCTTTTAGGACTTCACACTCTGTTAGCAAATACAGTTTGAGAGCATTTAATCTGGGAGCTGTTCCAGTCCGTTAACAAATCCCTTGCAAGGCTGTGAGAGATTCATTGTTGTATCCTGACATATGACGTACGACTTCAATAACTGTACTGGACACACAGGGTGATGATCTCTCACCTTTCTGAGCAATGACACTGCTACACTAGTATTTCTCTTCAAGAAAAGCTCATAAGTAAAATTCCCAGTGGAGCAAGAAGTTACATTAATCACACATTTGCAAACAGAGTCATAGTGGTAGCTCATGACAAACATGGTATTTCCTCTCTTTGTGCTCCTTTTGGCCTTGACATCTAGCACTGAAATTAGTTCGGATACCCAGTTTTTATTGCTGTTCATTCCATGCCTTCAGAGCCACTTCTGAGCTCGGAACATAGTAACTCTCCTATATGATGAACAGTGCTGTGTTTATATGTGTTAAAGGGTATTTTGTTTAATTTTGATGTGCAGTTAACAAGTAAAACTTGTGGATTTTGCCTGCTAGTCCCTAGCCCTGGTGATTTTTACCATTGACTAGCAGAGTCTGGAGTGGCTCACTGGGTCAGGTGATCAGGAATTAGTGGGTTGAGATCAAAACACTGAACTTGTCAACAGGAGAAACGTGACAGTTCCATATCCCTGTCGTGGCGGGCAGTGGTGCTGCAATGTCCCCAGAGAATTGTTCTGACAAGGACACACCTGGTTGCACAGGCACGTCTGCAACCGCCTAGTGATTTCAGCTCAGCCTAGTGATTTCAGCTCAGCCTAGTGATTTCAGCTCAGTTGTGAGCTGAACCTTCAGGGTAATGCAAAAGGTCGAACGGGGTCTTCATCAGTAGGTTCCTTGGAGCCTTTATCTTGCTGCCTGCTTGAAGGGGTCCAGAGGCGAAGACACAGAAAACCAGTGAGAGCAGAAACTCACATAGCCAAAGCCAGGGGGCGGGGCTACACAAGCTGGCCAATCGGGTGGAGGATTGAGAAATGAACCAATCAGATAAGGTAAAAAAGGAGGAACTAGGGAAAGAACCAATGAGGTATAAGTAATTAACATATGAACCACAAAGCCTCATGGGCAGAATACACTTGCTCACCCTGAGAGAATCTCCCAAGGTTTCTCTCTTAGGGGAGCTACCACATACTTGAAACCTAAGGGTTGGTCTCTCTCTAAGGGAGAGTGTCCACATTACTGACTGGCCGACCACCCCCCACATACCCTTGGAGCTGTGGCCACTTCCCTACTCACTTATGACTGTCCAGCAGGTGGAAGCTCACTGAGAATCATGCCAGAGTGAGGCATCACAGCTTGTTAGATTGTGTTTCTGTGTATTAACCAACAGCTCCAACTGCTTTGTAATTACAGACTGTATATATGCTATTTGAAGAATATGTTTATACCTGCCTAAAGATGCCCAAGCAAACTGGCCCAGCAGAAGGGTGGAAGCTAGGAGAAGAGAGCAGCAATGAAAACTCAGACATGCAGTGAAACAACATACAACCACATACAGTCATTCACATATTTCAGTTTACTGATTTTAAGATGTCCAAGCATTTCAAACTATGTTAGGGTTATTTATGCAGATAGCTAGAAATAGGGTAGGTGAGTAAGTTGTTACAGTTTCATATTGAAGTTTCTTAGGTTCCAGAAATAGTTTCTACATATATAAATACCTTGGTCTTGACATTAGAGAGCAACTTGACTGTATCAAAAGTTCTGCCAGACTCTTTTAAACTAAACATTTCTCTTTCTTTCTTGAAGGATAAGCAAATATTTTTCCTTGCGATTGAAGTTTAAACCTGTCTTTTCAAAGGAAAGCTATAGAGATTTCCTTTTTTACTCTGGCCCTGTGATCAGATAAGAAACACAAGATAAATTCATATCTGTGGATAGGAGTTCCAATCTTCATGTTCCACATCTCCAAATGTCTTATTCTAAGGTAGTACTATAAAGTCAACATTAAAAAAAAAGTTCTCGTTGTATGTGATAAGAAAGACTATATTGACAGCAAAGGTGATAAAAGCCTGGCCATCAAATTTAATGAATGTTCACTGTGTTCATCTGAGGACTGATGGGTTCCAGTTCATTACATATGTTTGGTATTATATCAGTGCCTTTGTAAGGCAAAATGGATAAGCAACTCTTAAAGTCAGCACAAAAAAGTAAGTCCCTCCTTGCAATTGGTCTAGACATATTCCAAAGGAAGTTCAAAGAAGTACACAAGTCAGAGTTATTGGGATTGAATCCAGTAAGAAAAGATATTTATTAAGTTCATGTATTTTCATGGTCTAGTGGGGAAAATGTCAGCTCCACCTACCACTCTACTTCTGCAGTAAATGCTGTTTGGTTTTCATTTGAAAGAAATGTTAAAAGCACCTTATAGGAGGTGGCTCTACTCTGTGAAAATCAAGTCTGAAGTGTTCAGACTCTGGAACTTATCTAGGTGAACTCCCTGGTGAGTCTTCACCTCTCTATTGTTTTACTGTTTTTCCGATTGATAATGTAAATCTGTGATTATGTAATCAAATTCCTATTCGGGGATTTTTTTCACAGTTTTGTGAAAACATTTTTGTAAAAGACAAAAGGATTATATATATGCCCATATTCCTCAGGCACCAAAACTTTCTTGGAACTTTTCTAAAAAAGTTGTCAAGTCTTATTCTACAGTGGGATCTTGCCCAGTCAGCAACCCATAGGCACTTACAAGGATGAATTTTGGCCAAGGAAGCAATTTATCAACATCAGCAGTGCTGACTGATTCATTAATTGCATCAACATCGTGATTAGAAATTAATGAAAATGTCCCAAAGTAAATATTTTTTGCTGATTCAGTATTTAGTGATGTCTCATTTTTTTTTACCTCTGAAAAGTAATTCCAGGTATTACATTTTCCCCATACCATCTTCTCTCTGGTACTGCTGTGTTTTCCTTACTAATTTTTCTACTTCATAGCCTAAGTAAATAGCAAACCTTCTGAGAGCCTGTTAGGTGAACATAGTATCATTTATATTAGAAATAATAAAAGATATGGTTCTTTTTCAATTAATTTTGTATGTGATACACATCAGCTAAGTTTAAATGTCTGCAGTCATGACATCTACATCTGATCTGATCACCTTTGACTCAGTAAACAGCTAAACCTGAGGTACTCTACATGTGTGAGGTAATGATAAATTGAAAATTACTTGAAAGTAGCAATTTCTTCTCACTCACTAAAATAGAGTATAAGGTGACTGCCTCAAATACAGAAATCTACTTTTGCCCAGAAATATTTCACATTCTTTGCCCTAGATAAAAGGTCTAGTGTTTAGGAACAGTATAGCCCTAAATTGATCATATGTCTTACAACTCACAACCATTTCTATATTCTCTTGTTAATTAAGAGGATTAAGTAATTTAGCAAGTGAATTTAGAACAATCTTGGGATTGTAACAAGGGCAGTTGCCATAATGTTCCACACACATTCTCAGATGCTGATTAACCCCCTGCTTATTATACAGAAAAACAAACAAGGAAGCAAACAAGTTTTCTTGCTAATTTCTACCATCTTCTTTGCACATAAATGAATTTGTGAAGGGGCATCATGTCACTGAGGTTCATATTAATGATAAAGGCAAATATTTATTACCAGTCTGATGCATTTGACTTCTGCATATCTTTCTGTTTACTGTCCAAGGTGCAAATTTAATGTTTAATTTTATTCTTGAGTACTTAATTATCACAGCAGGGAGCTTAGGTACTTGACTCAAGGTTGTAGATTTCAGTGTCGTAGGAACAGAGATGAATATGCATTCCTCAGCCATAAAGTGGGCTAATTGTATTTCCTTTCCCCAGAAACGGGGTAAGTAAACATTTTCTGAGGCTGAGGTTGAGGCTGACTCATGTACTCCTGAGGAAGACTCATGTATTGTGGTAGCAGAGACTACATAAGTACTTTAGGTAGAACAAAATTTTTATTATCCTGTCAATAGAGGCCTTTCATATCATATTACAAATGCCTTGGTGGACCAAGATAGTGATTCCAGACAGTCTAAATCACCTTTTGAATAAAAGGGTTACCTTTGCATCAACTGTATGAGAAGTAAGCACTGTGTATTGCTGTTGATCATCCCTGTCCAAGGCATGAACAGCACTAAAGAGGTCTGGAAGAAGTTACCTCTGGCTTAACGAATAAAATTTGGGAAAGGAGTTTTCTTTGCATTAAGAAAAGATCACTTTTTGTTTCTGTTTACCCTGTAGTAACTCACTGGTCATGGTGGGACCATGTTGATAATTATAATAATAATTTTTTTTAAAGTCTTACATTGTCATTTCTTGTTTGTTTAGTTTGTTTTTGTTTAATTTTCATGCCTTTTTTTTGTTGTTTGTTTGCTTGGGTGTGAAGAGGAATCTACTCCTGTAGATTCCTTAGTGCTGCCACTGTCCAGCAGTGTAGAATGTAATTATGGCTCATCTTTCTGCACCCACCTTCCCTCTGCTGTGCAGCAGCTGCAAGTGGTATGAAATGTGAGCAGAATGTGCCAGGAGTTCCCCTTTTTCTACCCTAAAAGAAGAGCTGAACACGTATCTGGCATGCTTTTAAACAGCTGCAAAACATCCTGCCCCAAACGCTTGCAGAAATTACTGCAAGGATGTTTAAGCAGGAAGGTAATATTGCAGTGCATCTATTGAATTTAGCACTTTGGTCCTCTTAATGGAGCCCTCTATTTGGTTTTACAAGATCTCTGCCTTTTGATATGTTGTATCTGTATCTTTTCATTTGCTGCATGGCCCTAAAGCTGCTGTGCATGGAGAGAAGCTATTAAAGACCACAGACACAGCAAGGGAATGCTCACTTAAGTAAGAGCTGGGAATGTTTGTACTTTGTAAAAACAGAAGTAAAAGGGCTGAGCAGCTTTGACCCAAAAAGTGAGAGGTGCCTGGCTCTGACAACCTGGAAATGTGCCTTTTGGGAACTGGGCCTATATCAGAAAGTGGAAGAATTCCATGACGACATACAAAACCCAGTTAAATTATCTAGTAAGTTAATAAAGGGTCTGCTGAGAGTGCCTATAATTGAGGATAAACTGATAATGGAGGTGGGATGGGGATAGGTAGCTGAGTGCTGCTAACTTGGGAAGTTCTGTTTCAGAGGGGCATGGCAGAGTTCTACATTGCTTGTTTGCTAAGTAGTTCTGGGATAACCCTTCTGGTGGCCCCAAACTGCAAGGAAACAGCAGATGTATGAAATAAACATGGTCTGTCTTGTTAGAAATCACATTTAGCAATGCCTTCCACACAGTTTACACACTGCAAAAAAGGAAATATGGGAATTCAAAGACTTTGAATGCTCCTAAAAGTCACTGGATTAAAAGTCACAAAGTCTGTTAGAAGCAAGGACAAGGACTCCCAAGTGGTCCCTAAAAGCTTTTTAATCTTTAGGCTATGGGATGCTCATCTGCTTTCCCCTCTGGCTGAATGAAGCATTTTTAGTAACCCATTTGTCCCACTCTGAAAAAAATACACTCAGAATCTTCAGTAGCATCTTGTTAAGGCCACAGGTAAACATGCAGCTGAAGTGTTTTAGTATTTTAGTGTCAGCACAGACTGGAGCACTTAGTTTCAAGTTGCCAATCAAACAATTTCATAGCTAGGCTAATACACAAAGAGACACAGCATATAATCAATGTATACGTTTTATATAAGAAACCAGTGGGAAAGTTCTTCACAGTCAAAGGGCAAACTTAGCTTGCTGTGTGTGAAAAGGTCACCAGACCCCTATTTAACACTTTGGACTGGCTGAGCTAAGCACTGACTCAAGCCATTACATGCTACGTTTTGATGAGATAATAAATGGGGGTTTTAGAGTGCCTGCTACAGGATCAAAATACTTTGGCCACATGACCATTTTGTCAAGCCAGTTTACAAGCCTTTGAAGGTAGAACTTTTTTCTTTGCTGGCCTTATGGTGGATAAAATATCACCTGTCTATACCACTCTATTTTTATGCTGCTTCAGGTGTCATCTACTAACTTACAGCAAGCATAAACCTTGGTTAAAAGTATGAAGTCAGCATAAAATTCCCATCATCTGCTCTGATTACTTGAACAGAAATACATTCCTGTGCTCCAAGATGATCTGCAGTGCTCTGTGATCCAGCAATAGATGTAGTATGAAATTATTATGAAATGCCATAACACAGATGAGTACCAGACTATACCTTCATAGATCTGCCTCTTTTAAATCATATTCTCAGGTGTGGGTTAAGGAACATATTTTGTCTAGCAGGTCAGAAAGTAAAAATACCATGCGTTCTGACAACATAGTTCACTGTCATGTCAGATGAGGTAAGGTTTGTGGGCCTGTATTATAAATGGGATCACTGAAGTGACTGGATGAGGTTTTAAAAAAATCCTCTTTACTGTTGCTGTTGTTGTAAAGCTCTTTTTTATTTATTTATTTATGTTTAATCCAGTGAACCCATTTAGAATGTTCTCTGCACACAGCAGCATCAGAACAGACTGAGAAAAGTGCATACTGCTGTGCAGCTAAAAATAAATAACTGGGAGAGAGGAGGGAGCAGAAAGTTCTTACAGGTTTTAGTGCTAGAGGAAAGCATCAATGAACATGTCCCTTAGGGTCTTAATTCAGGTTTTATGGATTTAATTTTCTAGACTGGATGTCTAACTTTCAGAGTTTCCAGCACTTAACATGATTGATGTATGTTCAAGTCCCTTAACTTTTTTTACTGTCTCTAACCCTCATTCCCTGCATCTGTAGCATAATTTTTAATTGTTGACCTACCTATGGTTAGCTGTCTGTGATACTTATGGAGAGAGGAAGATTAGAAAGAAATAGCTTAGATAACCACTTAGGATAACAAAAATTTCAAAAGTATAAGAACATGCTATATATTTTCACAGGAAAGTTTACTAAAGAAAATAGAATCCTTCCTTTTTTTTTTTTGTTTGGTATATCAATCCCTTTTAAAGATGATTTTAGTATAGGTTGGACCTGCTAACTCATTCCTCTACTACCATTATTCATGTACTAAAAAAGAAAAAAAAATACAGTTACACGTTACCTCAGGCCCAAATATAATATTTTTGAAGGAGTTTCTTTGATAAATTGATTAGGTACTCAGTGTACTCCAACTATGCAAGAGTGACTAACTGCTTACACTTCAGACACTGACATACTTTAGTATACTGCACATTTTTTACTAACAAATAAATTCAGAACCTGAGGCAAGATAGCTAATATTCTATTATTGATATTTAGTATAATAAATCATGTGCTCATAATTTGTATTGGGGTATGAGACAGATACAAGCAATTTTTCAAAATCTACATCATCCATTTTTTCTTAGTGTATTGAAATATCACCTGACATGTTGACACCTGAAAAGGTGTTTCAGTCCCACTAAACAATGGCATTTTCCTTGTATTTTCTGCATGGGAAAAAGTGTTTGGCAGTAAGTATTGAGCTTACCTCTTCATCGCACCAGTCTAACCAATTTTATGTCAATTTACAGTATTTTCATTAGAGAAAAAAGGGTGCCGGGTTTGAATCCCTTCAGACTCAAGAGAGGCTTAAGCTCTTGTGTACTACATCTTAAAGAGGCACTCTGACCACAGGGTAAACAGGATACTGTGGCCAATATCACGTTAAAAGAATGGATGTAAAAAGCTTTTGAAAAATTATGAATTCCACTTAAGTGATTACAGACCTTTGCCAAGGACAAGATCATTATTTTCACTTGAATAGACTGAGGCACCTAAATGCTGAAAGGAAGTGGTCTTTAAGCTTTTTCTTCTGGCAGCCTCTAACAAGCTTTCTCTTCTTAATGCCAGGTGGGTTATAGTGCATCATGCTTTCCTGTTTCTGATGCACTTGTTTTACAAATTTTAATCTACATTTAAAATTTAACAAAAGGAGAGACTTTAAGGGAATTATAATAGGCCCCAGATGGTAACACAGAAGAGATGGCAATCTCTCCTGAAATCCACAGGTAACTCAAAATTAAGTCTAGAAGGTTTTCCCCTTGCTCAGTGTTTTTAGGCTCATAGTTTGTGCATTGTCACACACATTAAGCAATACATCTGTTCTAATTGTTATTTTTTTTGTTTTAGTTATAGATTGGGTTGGAGTATATGAATATTTGAAGAGAAGAAGACTATTATTCAGCTGTATGGCAAAATCATATCTACAGTATGAGGGTTTGGTTAGACACAGTTTTTTTAGCTATTGTTTTACTAAGTTATATGTTTAATGAAGTATTTGCATAAAGGTTTAGAAGCTCAGGATAACCTGTTCCCATATTTTCTCCACAATTGTAAAGAAAAACCATCTCATTTAAAAAGCAAATTGATAAATTCTTTTAAATTTTTTAAGCTCCCTCTAATATCATGCCTATCTGCTCCTGCAGGTAGAACAGAACCAGAGACAGCAAGCTGTGATTTTCGTGTTTGTTCTCTTTTTTTTTTTTTTTTTCATTAACTTCCATAGTCCTGCCATTTCCTGTATTTGACCTCTACTCCTATAAGAAGACAAAAATGAACAAGAAAGCATTCAGTTACCAAAGCTCTGTTAATCAGCATTGTTTTCATTTGCTCAGAAGCTGTATCTCCACTGCCACCCCTCAGACTCTATGCCTTTAGGATCATAAACTGTGCTGGGTGAGCTATTTATCTGTGTTTGTGCAGCATGCAGCTCTGTCCCCACTGAGGTCTTTAGGTGCTACCATCCTGCAGTGTTCCCATGTTCATTAGGAAGAACAAAGACAAGTGTATCTTGGAAAAATTAAAGGAATTCACAATGCAGGTCAGGTTTGGGCCTCTGAGCTGTCCTTTCTGTTAAAGATTATTAGGTTTTACTTTATAGATTTTGAATAGTTTTTGAGCTTTTGGGTGCTAAAGGGGCTTACATCAGTAATCTAAACACCTCTGCTTTTCAACACAGATCAACACAAATCAACACAGGTTTGTTGTGGTTTTTAAACTGCAAAAAAAATGATCTATCTAAAAAAAGAAAAGCAATATTTCACCATCTCTTTTTTACTGGGCCTTCCTATACTAGCTTGCCATACTTAGCTGACAGTAATCTGGACTGCAATGCTCAGGCTCAGGTAGTTTAAGGGATGAAGGAGGCTGACTTGGCCTCAGCTTCATTGAGGTGTGATACGGTCAGGGAATAAATTCTAAAGCAATATAGAGGCCTCAAGAGAAAATCATATTAAATAAGAGTCAAACTTAAAAGTTGTTCAGTAGGTGGCCTACTAATTACTCCAGGCAGGAGGGAAATGTGTTTAGGCAGGAGGCCAGGAGGAAGCGCTACCATTTTCACACTGAAAACACTCAGAGAACTATCTCTAGTTCTGGTCTCTGTTTACCAGAGATATTTATGCATATCATATGAGATATTTGTACTTAAAAAAAAAGCAACAACCAAATGAGTGAGTAGAACACTTGCTCAGCAAAAGTTTCCTACATTCTGGGGTACTGCTGTTCTTGTTAGAACATTGAGCTCATGCACACAGCAGTGCTCTCCACAACTGAATAATGATCACTTAAGTGGCCACGTTCAGTACAGGTTTTGATCTTCTGAACCTGAACTGAATGGAGCATCTTGCAGTTTGGCAAGATGCTGACAAGCACTTCTATGTTTTCTGTTGATTTCTTCCAAGTGGTTCCTCTCAGCATCGGGAAATGAAACTTTCGTATCAGTACTGCTTTGAATAAGTCCTACAACATGCTACATATTCATGTTAAATATCACATTGGTTCATAAGGATGCCACATGAAGGCTTGGAGTTGAAATCATATTGTCTCGGTTTGAGGGAGAGGTGAATTTTTCAGGGAGTTGTAGGCAAACCAATCAATGGTCAGGTTTGAATATTGGCACTTTCAGTGACCACTGAGGTGTTAGACATGCCTCTGAGGACACAAAGAGTTAAAAGCAAGGACTCTCAGAAGGTCTGCCTCTTTTGGGTTCTGGTTTTTGCAGGGAAACATCTCCTCTCCCCTGCTCAGCTTTAGGCTGGGTGGGGGAGGGGTCCACGTGGCCGGGCTGAGGAGAACCACGTGGCTGAGCTGAAGTAATCTGGGGTCCCGAGGGGGGAAGAGAATGGACAGGACTGGAGCTGAGCTGGCCCCATCCAGGATGGAGGGGTGGAAAACTGTGGAGGTGCCTTCTGTGGGTCCCCCCCTGCCATCCCCCTCCTGGAGAAGATGCCCAGCCACGTGGGAGTTGCTGAGCCTGGGAGTGCCTGAGCCTGCACCCTGCCGGGAGCCAGGAACTGTTAACCCTTTCTTGGCAGAAAGAAACTTTTTTCTAGACATTAATTCTCATGACTAGTAGCTTCAGAAGACAGAGAGAAACAGCTTGGGACTGAGAAGATAAAGTCAGAAGATGAAAAGAATCCTGGATGGGCAAAGAATGAGAAGAGTAGCTTTTTAGGCTGAACTTTTCTTGCACAATGTTAGCCATAGACTAAACTTGAGACTCTTTTGAACATAAACTGCATTTTAGGGTAGATGTGTCCAGCTCGACTTGCTGCAGTGGAGCAAACAGAGAAGAGAGGAAGAGAGTGTGGTGGTGCCCTTTGCCCTCAGAGAATAAACCCTCAGCCCCAGGGGAAAAATGGGGAGAGCCTGGCAGGCAAGCATCCTTAAAAAGAGCCCTGTATGCAGCTTTGGCCCATGGACAGTGGTGAGAGCACTGGACATGGAGAAGAGAGTGTCACCATGGCAGCCAGGTGGTGGCCACGAGTGACACAAACACACATAAAGGGTAGACCTGTGCTTTTCTGAGGAGCAGTCTGTGGTGTGAGAAAGACTCCTCTCTCCCTTGCTGAATTAAAGATTAGTTTTTTTGAGTGGTGATTGTTTGATTTAAAACCAAAGGTTTTAGTCTATAGAGAGTAATGTGTAGAGGGTGGAAATTGGAAGAAGAGAAGAAATGTTCTGGGAAGTTTCCATTTCATTTCTAGTTTTGTGTGTGTGTGTGTTTAGAGTTTTCCTTTCTATTTCTGTTCCTATGTAATGTAATAAAGTTTTTGTCTTCTGTTTTCAAGTTTTGAGCCTGCTCTGCTCTGTTCCTGATGACATCCCACAGTAGTTGCTAAGAAAAACATATACTCATGGGTACATAAACATCTGGCGAGTCCAAACCCATGACACATATCTAGAGCTATAATATTTCTGTGCTTATGTTCTTCATAGAAAGAACAATCAGTTGAGTGTTCTGAAATGGTGCATGAGGCAGACACCTTCACCAAACTGAAAACTAAAGGAGACGGCCTGAATTGGGGTCTCAATTCTGTATTTTTTTAAAATGCTCAATGATTGAAAACCTTCTGCTTCTGCTGTTAATTATTCTCATTGTTATACCCTGTGTTTTCAATGTATTCGAATTTGTCTGGCTTCAGTTTCCAGCCCTTGGTTTGTGTTACCTTTTTTTCTGTTTCATTAATAAAAGCTTTAGTGCTTTCTACTCATGAAAATAGTTATGCCCTGAGGGAAACTGTTTTCTTATCTCACAAAAGCTTTTGTCATTTTGAAAAATTCAGGAGAATAATTTAATTGAAGTGTCTGAAGTGTAGACCAAACCCAAATGCAATTACACTTCACAATACAAGAAACAGTATTAAAATATTGTGTGTAGATTTTTGACTGATGGAATTTTTAGATTTTTTTTATTAATGTAATCAAGAAACTTCTAAATCTTCTGTTCATAAACAAAAATGTCCAACCTCTTTTCATTCTCTCAACTTTAATTTTTTTTTATCCACTCCCTGAAATGTATCTGTAATGCTTTTCACTCATTGACTTGCTTAGTGACATAACAAGTTTTTTCAAATTCTTGCTTTTATTTTTTAAAGGTTCTTTAAAAGAGCTGGACAAAAAGACTCATTTTCTAAACACTTCTCTCTCATCATCACATAAAATAATTAATCCTGCCCCTCTACTCAGCCCAAGTGAGCATAGGGAGCACTGTGTCCAGTTCTGAACACTTCTCTTATGAGGAAAGACTGAGGGGTCTGGGTCTGTTCAGCCTTGGAAAGAGATGAATGAGAGCAGACCTCATCACTGTCCATCAGTATCTAAAGGGAGGAGGTTTCCAGGCTCTTCCCAGTGGTGCCGAGCAATAGGACAAGAGGTAATGGGCAGAAACTGATGCACAGGATATTCAGTCTGAATAAGAGGAAGAGCTTTAGTGTGCATTGACTAAGCAATGGCACAGATTTCCCAGAGAGGCTTTTGAATATCTCTCACTGGAGCTATTCAAGAACTGTCTGAACACAATTCTGTACCAGGTGCTCTAGGATTCCACTGCTTGAGCAGGGAGACTGGACCCACTGTGGTCCCTTCCAACCTTACCATTCTGTGATTCTGTGATTTTCCTCATAGCAATAGTTTCGGAGGTCATGCTGAGTGTTGTCTTTTAGTTTGTCCTCTCTTCCTTCTCTTCTCGTTATTAGATTCTAAATTCTTTTTACAAACTCTCCTTTGCACCAAACATTCCTTCCATTTTGTAACACATTTTTAAACTTACACTAGGACACCATAGTAAAAAAATACTCTTGATGGATTTTTTCCAAGTAAGCCATATGTGACCTACAGTCAGTATCTCCTTATCCCTTGTTAATTCCTCTGTAGTCTTTTAGATCTGCTATCCTTGTTATATATCTTCACTTAGTTTTTAAGAAGTCATATACTGTTCTTTATGCATTTTTTTAATATGTTATTTTTCTTTTGTACTGATCCTGTGGACCAGCTGGCTAAAAGCCTCTCTAATATTCTTCAGTTATTCTCCTAGGAAGATCTTACCATTATTTGTCTTTCTCATGAGACATAGTCTCAGACATTTCCCTGCTCAGCCGTATACTGATTCATATCAGAATATCAGAATTTTCACTGACTTTAGCTGGTTTGCCCTTCTCAGTAAAATTTTACTTGTGGATATTGGAGAAAACAGGAAGAGGCTTTAGCAGAAGAGCAAAAATCTGTTGTACCTCTTGTCTTTATTAAAATACTTTGTGTAATATGTTCAATAAGCTCCATCCTTTCAACGTGGTTTTCCATCTTCTGAAATATTCTGACATCACAACTTGAACTGTTATCAAGAGATTTCCTGAAAGAAGAAGGAAGACACAGAAAGGAGGGTGAAGCCACCAATTTAGATTTTTTTTTGTTGTTCTTCTCCTGTATTCAATTTACCTCCTGTTACCAAGTTTAAATGTAAATAACAATCTTGTGGATCCACAATCTCATGTAAGAAGCAATTGGATATTAAAGCAAAAAGCAACATAATTTACAACTTTAAGAATGAAACCTAGAGAAGATCATGAAGATGACTGGAGCACCTGAGTGAACGTAAGAAAAAAGTTACTTTTTTTTATATTTCCCGTAGGTTTCTCCTTTCTGTCATGTCTGTACTATATAGATATGTATGGTTTCCCTTAAAAACCATACTAGAAAACTTACATTATTTACGTCTTGTAGTATTATCTAAGAGTTTCCATGCAAATGTTTCTTTTTAAGTTCACAGGACTTCAGAATCACATCAAGTTATTTATCTAGTTGCAAAATGTGTATGTTAATGCAATACATGTTTTAAAAAGTTAAACCTCTGCTCACAACATAATGTAATTTTCTTGCACAGTACATGACTATACAGGCACTTAACTGTACAATGGAAGCATTCCAAGAAAACTGGGTGAGAAAATGATCTTTTCACACATGTTTTGCTGCTAAGAGGCTATTGAAACTTCTCACTAAGAGATTTTATAATGGGTTAGTTGCAAGGAAGCCCACATCATAACATGAATGAGCATAAGTCATAGCGAAACAAAAATTATATCAACAAAAAAATGACAATAAATTGAATACAGGAGCCAGAGGAACTAATCAGAAGCATATCTACATGACAATACAAGTGACAACACCAAAGCTGCCAGCGCAAATGCTTAAGAATTTTTCCAGAGAACCAAAAGTATTTGTTGAGGTAAAAATATCTGCACAGTCTGACATCTCTGCTGCAAAAATGAGGAGGATTAGCACTATAATGAGCTGAGAATAGTGTATGGCCTATCCCAAAAAAAAGGCATATATTTTTTCTTTTATTTCCAACTGACAGAAAGGGCTTGTGGGAAAATACTGAAAAAAATTACACTCCCACCCTTCCACTTCCTATCTTGAATAATAAGTTGAACTACCTCAATTTTTTTTTTTTTTTTATTCTAGTAGGTGCTCACCAAGAACACAGGTATGTTTTGGGCAAGAAAGCATCATATACAAAATAAGTGAAGAGTTTTATGTTGAGTGGTTGTCTTTGTTTCACTTTAAAACATGCTCGATCTTACTTTCCACAGTAACATTTAGTATTCCATTTTTTATGTCTTAATGATACCAAAGCATGAAACACACAGAGTCATAAAATACTGTCTCAGAACAAAGCTTTTAAAGTGATAATGCTCAGATGTCAATTCAAAAATATTTTCTTTTGCTCTCAGCATAATAGCCCCCTTCAACAAAAAGTCAATATAGTGTTCCCTTCTTGTCTGAAGAATTGACAAGTTAATGTAATTATTTCTTGTACATCTACTTGTATAATGGCAATTTAAAGTGAAAACCTACTTTTTCCATTGAGATTTAGAATGAGTCAGTGATATTCGAATAATCAAATGTCAATGGAATTATTTCAGTCCCATTCTGATTTATTATAGCCATTAAAGCAGAAGTTAAATTATAATAAAGGTATCTGCTCAGTAGGCCCAGGAGCTATTTTTTCTTAGTAAATAACAGCTGTCTTAATCCTTTTCTCCTGCAAAGATAGGAGGTTCAGAAGAAATTATTGAAATCTGAAAATAATCTTTTTTTATAGATGTTTGAAACCATTAGAAAAGGTTTTTTAGTGTTCTTTGCCTATGGAATTATTTTACTGATTAACACCAACTTTTGGAGGCAGCTGACACTGTGAGAAATCAGGGGAAATAAGCTGGGTCATAAACTAAAGAAAAACTGGCATCATGATAGGAATAGATAACTGACCCTTTATAGCAGCACCCTTTATAGCAGCACTAACGAGAATCACTCTAATAATTACTGTAACCAAAACTCAGAAAACAAATTCACTCTGGCAATACATGTTTTAGAATATTTAGTTGCATTAATGTCCAACAAAATTCAAGAAAATTAGTGTTTTAGTGGGTTGATTAGGATTTTCAATATCCTCAAACTGATTCTCTGTGAAATGACTAAATCAGTTAGTTGAGGGTTTGTAAGCTGAAAAGAAAATAAGGCAATGAATAAACCAAACCTTGAGCATTTTTCATACAGCAAAATCATGTAAAGTATTTTAGCTTTGGGACTTAATAATGCATACAGCTAGATATTTTCAAAGTTGTGCAGAAATTATTTTATCGTATCAAATGGACACCTCAAGAAACATAAAGAGTATTAAACCATCATTCTGTTTTTGTTCTTAATTCTACACTACATTCTTTATGCTGTACTATTTAAAGTAAGACTGCTATCATGGAAACCACAGAAATTGAAAGAAGTTTCCACAGCTGCAAACATTTTGCAAGTACAGCAGCAAGCCTTGAGGAATCCATTCATTGTATATTGTGTCAGGAAAGTTACATTTAAAAAGTGATGGCAAAACAGACACAGCAGTAACACAGAATGAGATGTTATATAGTGTTTCCAGAACCGTATAGAAAATAACTAGGACTATGAAAAACAGCACCAGCAAAGTTTAGTTTCCTGTACATTTCTGTTTGACTTGGAGGATTCTCTGATGTCAAATAAGATTAAGTATTTTCTTCAGAACTGAAATCACAGGAACTTTCTCTTTCAGTCAACTATTTTTTCCTCATTTAATATCTATCTAGACTATTAAAGAAAACCTAAGCAGGTTAAAATCTTACTAGGATGATGTCTGAAAGATGGATACATGCATAAAACAGGTTTTAATTCTGTGTAAGAGTTTACAGATGCATAGGTTTCTAAGATACTGGACTAGTCAGAATACATCTGGTCAATGAACTGAGGGGAGTCCTGACAGTATTTCAGCTGGCCCTAAACTACAAGAGGATTCTTTTGCCACGTTTGGGTGACAGAAACATTTTTAATTCTTTAGGCATGCTGCCTGGCCTTTGGTAGAGCCCTAGAAGGGCATGAGTCTCTCACAGGTCTTGTACACATATCTGGCTGTCCTGTGTGATACCCCAGGCAGTCTAGGACAGCTCAAATGGCATTAGACATCACTGGTGTGAGCAATTGAATCAAGCATCTATAGGCTACACAGGAAAGTAAATCTCCAGGCTTGTTGACTTGCTGGTTGTGCTGACTAGGGCTCCTGTGCCTCTTCAGCTGCTCACCCTTGGGGGCCTAGTGACATTTAAGATGGCATTGAATACGGTGCTTAGCCTCCAGCTGTGGCCTTGGGATGGATGGCACAGGTCTTCCAGCGTATCACATGAGCCCATGTGTATGTCTTTGGCTAAAAAAGGGCATTTATAATGACACTGAACACCCACATGTAAGCATCTCCCCTGAGACTCACGGACAGTAAGAGAAGCCCAGATAACTATGACACATACAGGCACTTCTACCTGTAGACTTTAATTTGTCTGCATAAATCTAAAATTTGAATTCTATCCAGAAATGAGTTTGCCTCTTGACTGTGTAGTAAGGTGAGACTCGTTTACTACAGATGTTAACCAGGCTTCATCAATATGGAATTTGCTAACTGTCTTGGTTTGAAAGACAGATATCTGCTAGGAAGGGGCAGAACCTCCCTAGAGATGGAGAATTCAAATCCCCTCCCTCCAAATTATTCCAATTAAAAAAATTAAAGGAGCTTTCAGACAGAGGTATGGGGGTAGGAATAACAGTTCTTTACTAGTATATATGACAAAACGACAAACAAACAACAACTACAGCATCAATAATAAACAGAACCAAGAACCTTGAGGGCTTTCTTTTACAAAAGCCCAGAGCAGTTTGATCTGGGTGCCCCTGCAGGGCTCCGAGAGGCCGAACTGGAAGGAAGGAAAGTCCCGGACCGATGGATGAGATGAGGAGCTCTGCGCTGGCAGCTGGAGCAGCAGGGGTGTCCCGGCAGGGCTGGGCAGGGCAGGGCTACAGAGTAGCAGGAGAGCCTCAAAGCTCCGAAGAAGCAGCGGCGGTGGGGGGAGGCTGGAGAAAGCGAGTTCAGGATTCCCGGGTACGCAGCAGATGATTGTAGATTTCCCAGGACGAGGCAGAGGCAGAGGGCAGCCTGACCGTCCTCCTCGGCGCTGAGAGCAAGAGTGCCCTCCCCTCCCCCAGATCTGTCTTTTTGCCTTTCCCAAAGCTCATCATCTCTCCCCTCTGAGGGACACTCCCAGGGACTCAAAAACAATAGGTGTAGCCTCGTGCTGCCATATCCCTCAAGTACTCCTTTTGTTCTGACTAAGTAGTCATCAAGGCTTCTTGGAAACTTACGGGAAAAAATTCTGTGAGAAGAAAAAAACCCCAAATCTAACCCCCAACAGCTAACTCTATACTTATAACAACAATATTACAAGAAATTTTGCTGCAGAAAAATAAACAAATAAACAAAACGTCGGCAACAGATCAACAAATTATCTCAAGTTAATATTTCACTTATATCCTCTCATTGTTTATTACATACAAAATACAGTATGGACATCATGTAGTAGATGTACTTTTTCAGGAAAATCGTAAAATGTAAAATATATGCATTAAGGAAAAAAGATTATAATGACAAAAATTACAAGTTATTGTATCTTTACATACCTCTGGAGCAGAAATCTGAACATCTCACAGAGAAATTTTTAGTATGAAGATTCACATGAGTTTTATCAATGACTACGATTAATCTAAAAAAACATCATCCTATATCCTATATCCTATATCTGAATGCATAAAATACCTGTATTTAAAATACCACAGTTTCTCAATTGTGCTCTCCAGGTTATTACTACTGTCTACTGTGAAACAAGAATATGGTATTTGTTGCCAAATATCACACTTTCTGACTGTAAGCCTTACAGAGAAATAAAAGCAGGGTTTAAGTAATAAGACATGACAAGAACTGACAAAGGACCAAGAATCCTAATTACCACAGGAATCCAAATGCTACTTCATTATATAAAGATGACAGTTCACAAAAGTTTTTTCTGGGCAGAATAGGAACATGTGAAGAAATAAAAATGTAGAAGACTGACACAGACCAAAGTACAGAAATTAGTAAGTAGAGCAACACAAGCCAGTAAATGCAAGAAAATCAATACAAACTCAGAGTATCACATTTATTGGATCCCTGCCACATCATAATGATTCATCATCCTTTCCCCAAAGCTTAAACTTCTTCTAGCTGTCACAAGTTTGGTGGGAGAAAGTTAATCAAGCAACATAAATAAATCACCATGTCATTTTTAGTACGATTCTGATTCTCACGGTTAAAGATATGGAAGTCCAAAGGCATCTATTGCTGACGACATACACACCATTCAAGCGTATTCCAGAAGTTCTGTATTGATTTAAAAGGTAGCACTGAGAATTATTCTTCTTGGGAAAGTGATCTGGATATTGATGGTGATACTAATGAAACAAAACACTAGAACACTGCCATTCAGACCAATGAAACAGAAAACTGGGAAAAAAGACAACCAAAAGCGATCCCTTTATATGTTTTCAGAGTATTTTGGATTCTGTATCACACTTTTTTCATCCACATATTAATCCAAATTATGACAGCTTAAGATGTTACTTTTTGTTTTCTGCCTGTCACCAACATATAGGTGCTGCTCAGTAACTTTGTCACTGTAATCTTAATATAAGAATAAAACCAGAAATAGAATAGACAATTTCTGCATTGTCTAACTCTTATTCAAGTATATAATTACTTGTGCAAGCCTATGACATAAAAGAGAAATGTTACAGAGATTGACAATCACTGCATTTTTTCTTATATCTTCTGTTATACTGAGAATTTAATAAATGTCTTACTGTACTTCGTACTGCTTCTCCTTTTCTGTAAACACAGTACTCAAAAAATCTATGTGTGAACAAATGTAAGAAGATATGCTGGTATAACTATCATAGAGCAGATGATATTGGTGACATATATTTAGGAAACACCGTATATAATGGGGGATAAATCAAACAGAGGGAACAGAGAACTTTAAAATAGCAACACTAAGAAGTAAAGAGGAGGAATTTCAGGTACTACAAGACATCTGGTGACAATTAACCCTATCTTCACTTCAAGCAGTTAAAAAAGGTGCTTGAGATGGAAAAAAAAGTAATTTTCTCTTCCTTCATGGTCCTTTACGTATTTCAAAATCACTCAGTTCAATGCAAACAGTGAGGCAGGATACATCCAGGCCTTCATAACTAATTAAATTAAAATAATTAAACTAAACTAGCTAACTAATCAAATTAATCTAATGTAGAAATATTAAAACTTAAATTTTAGAATTTTGACTGAGAGAAGCTTCTGCTGATAGTTTTCCTGAAAAAGGTAACACTGGATTTGAAAATACACATTGAAATCTATTTAAATTCAGTATGTATCTGAAATAAATGCTATGTGAACACTAGTTACTGAAGACATCTGCAGATCTTTTTTTTTTTTTTTTTTACTTTTCCTTATTGCAGTATTTTTACATCCTCACAAAAAATGAAAATGCCATTCCCAAGAACTCCAAGATTATTTCCTACTGTAATGAAAAGTAATACCAAAATCTGACACATTCTCCTCTGAAAAAACTTCCTGGAAAAAATTTCAAATTATTTCTGATAATATGATCTGGCTGGTTTTTTATTGCTTACTCTCCTATTCTAAATATTTTTATAACACGTGAAATGTGGATGTTCGAGGCATTTGTATGTTTATTTTAATTTGTAAGAAGAAAACACATTTTTCATGACCATTGTCAAAATGGATGTTTTGACATTTTCACTATCTGTGTGGGAACCTATGGAGCTATCTGGTTTTGATCCGTTGTAAAAGAGTAAAAAGGACTGCTGAACCTTTAGTATCCTTTAAATAGATGCATGACAGGTTATGCAGAGCCTGGAACTTCAGGAACACTTTATTTCTGTACAGAATAATTTTTGCTGTGGGCCCATCATGTCTGAGTTTCTGTCAGTTTAAGTGCATTTCCTGGACTTTGGTTTAGGGCTAGTTCTAAACATCTGTGATGTAAGCTGAATTTCAGCCACCCTTGAAAAAAAAATGTTTTACTAGAATTGCACATTAAATGCTTAACCTAATGAACCTACTCAGAGTGAGTTCTGAGAATTATATCCACAGAAGAATGATGCATTTAGAGAAATTATAATCAATGAAGATAGTTATCTTAATCACCCAGTGTGACTGTAGGACACTGACATAGACAATTGATTATATGCAATTGATTATACATCAGTTGTAAATGATTAATATTTATGTGAGCAATCCCATTTCTATGGCTAAAAGTACTGTGTGCAGCTTTGGGCACTCTCATATAAGAAGGACATAGAGCTATTAGAAAGCAGCCTAGAAAGGCCACAAAGTTGGTGAAGGGCCCAGAGGGGAGGCTGTACAAGGAGCAGCTGGGGGCACTGGATCTGCTCAGCTTGGAGGAGACTGAGGAGAGACCTCACTGCAGTTACAGCTTCTTGTGAGGGGAGGAGGAGGGACAGGCACTGATCTCTTATCTATGGTGACCAGGGACAGGACCTGAGGGAACAGCATGAAAATCACAGGAGGTTCAGATTGGATATCAGGAACCCCCAGAGGGTGGCTGGGCACTGGAACAGGCTCCTGAGGGAAGTGGTCACAGCACCAAGCCTGACAGAGTTCAAGAAGCATTTGGAAAACACTCAGGAAAACACACACTTCAAATGGTGTGATTCTTGGAGTGTCCTAAGCAAGGCCTGAGTTGGACTGGATCACTCTTGTGGATTTCTTCCAACTCATGATATTCTATTATTTTTAAAAAATTAATTTAAAATTTTGTTCTGAATGCATGGACAAAGCACAAAACAACAAAATACCCATCACCAACTCTGATTTGTTAATCTGCACTTCATTGTCCAGGCAGAGCACATATTAAGAGGCAAAGAAAATAAAAAAAATATATAAATAGTTCTGTTTCAGCAAAAACAGTATTAAGTCTATAATAATGTCATGAGTGGACCACCTGCCTTTAACATTCCAATGTTAAATCATTCTATAAGATTTATGAACCAAAATAAACTTTCTGATCCTCTATTCTTATTTTCAAAAGAGTCATGACACAAAAACTTAATCAATAACTTTGTAACTTTGTGTGTTTTTCTGGTATTTTGTTCAAAGCACTATATAACCTCTTATATCAAGTTTTTTTAAATTTTTTTAAATTGTGGTTTAGAATTCTGTATTTTTGAATTGGAAATCCATCAATGCTCATTTTGGATGGACAGAACCACAAATTGTTGTTCTAAATACCATCCTCTTCTAAGTTCATTTTACTATAAAAGGAATTAAATTGGCCTTTGGTAATGCTGATCAGATGGTTTCCATGACCTTTTAGCATATCCTGTTTGGAATTAAGATGAAAAAAGAAAAATTCAAGACTGTAATGAGAACTGGCATATTACAGCGTTTAATAACTGAGTAGAGACCAATGTAAAAAGTTTGAGGATAATTAAAGCCAAAGTTTTGTTCATTTGCCTGAGTTCAATGGATTTTTAAGTCAATGTTAGAAATTCTTTGCAAAACATATTTCCCATTGGACCGAGAGAATTCATATTAAACATAATCATATTTATATCTTTGAATAACATCACAGAATTAGACTTTGTAGTCAGAAATTTGTGCTTGTCATCTTCAGTTCTGGGAAATACCTGCTCCTTTCTTAATTACAAACATCAAAGAAACAAGTACTTGCAGTTCCCAGGCCAATAAACAAACAATTATTATTTATTTAAATTGTTTAATTTACTGTTATGTATCTGAAATGAGGCAAAATAAATATTTTATAATCAATGCACATGAAAACAAAGAAATACATGGCATAATACTGAAATGTAAATACTCATCTTTCTAGTTTTAAATAGATTATCAGTTACTCTTCTCAAAAAAAATTAATCAATGACTTGACACGTGTATGTTTAGGGAAAGTGAACTCATGTGAAAGGGATTCCAGTGCAGCTGAAATTGTTTTACTTTACTTCATGAGTATCCAGAAACATTGATTGATGGTGTTCAGTGAATTCTGTTAATTAAAAAAATGCATCTGGAGGGTCCTTGGGGACCTTCGTAATGCAGACCATCAGATGAGTTACTTCAAGATGAGCCATAGGAACCTGAAGCTTGAAAATCGTAGAAACACTGAATCATGAAATGGCCTGCTTTGGAAAGGATGCTAAAGATCATTTTCATCCAACACCCCTACAGGGATACTTTTCACTGGACCAATTGTGAGAGACTGAAATGTTATGGTTAATGGTTTAAAAATTGTTATGAAGGATATTTTCCTGTTATGGAAAACCTGTATAAAGAAGCTGCTACCACCAAAGCCTACCTGTTCCTGAATATGCCTCCTTTGGACTGTGAGTTAAATCACCTAAGGGATAAAGATAAAAGTGACACTGTTGCCCAATATTCTCAGGTCTAGGAAGAAGTGAACAAGGCTGAGGGTGAAGCCTGTATCCACAAAGAAAGTGAAACCTAGAAGCTATCTGGAAAATTATCTCTGGCTGGGATTAAGGTGGGGAGGAGGAGGAGAAGAGTTTGGGGTGTGTGGTGCAACCTCTGGTAGAGGGAGGGAACACCCATCCTCCCTAACACAAACTGGCTCAGTTGTAAACCCCCCCCACACAGGACATTCATGTGAGAGGCAGCTGAGCAGTCTCATAAACCATCAAAGACCCCTAAAGTCCCCCCTCCCCTGACTGATTCCTGGGGCCTTGCACCAGCCTTGCACGTGACACAAAGTGATGGAATGGATCCAGAGTCTGCTGCAAGAGACAGTGTCAAACTTGTCCCCTACAGGGGAGGTACCTGAGCACTCCCACCTGGACAAAATATATATTAATCCGTTGAATCCATTAAATGTTTTGCAGAATCTCACCGCCGTGAAGGTCAGAAGAAGAGGATCAAAAGGATGCCCTTGGGATCCATGGAGTGGTAATATTTTTCCTCTTAATCTGTTTATCTGATACTTGCTTTCTCTCTTCCCAATCCCTTTTCCTATTTCTTTCCTTTTTTCTCTCTTTCTCTGTGTACCTCACATTTGCTGTTACATAAAATTCACACTATTGTCTATGGCAAATGGTCTAGTTTGCACCTTAATTCAGGCAGAATTTCTCTCTAACAATTTTAATAACCAGATCTGAACACCAGGTTGCTAAAAGCCCCATCCAAAAAAAGCCTGGCCTTCCACACTTCCAGGGATAGGGTATCCACAACATTTCTGGGCAACATGTTCCATTGATTCACCACCCTTACATTAAAGAATTCCTTCTTAATATCTAATCTAAACCCACTCTCTTTCAGTTTGAAGCCACTGCCTGTTTTCCTGACACTACAGGCTCTTGTAAATAGTCTCTCCGCATATTTCCTGTAGGCTTCCTTCAGGAACTGGAAGGCCACAGTTAGGTCACCCAAAGCCTTCTCTTCTCCAGGCTGAATCCCAATTCTCCCAGCCTTTCCTCATAGCAGAGGTGCTCCATTCCTCTAATCAACTTGGTGCCCTCCTTGGGATTCACTCCAACAGGTCCCTGTCCTTCCTATGCTGGGGACTCCAGATCTGGATGCAGTGCTCCAGCTGGGCTCTCACAAGACCAGAGTAGGGAAGCAGAATCACCTCCCTACCCTGCTTGCCCTTCGAAGCAGCCCAGGATACAATTGGCTTTCTGGGCTGCAAGTGCACACTACTCGGTCATGTCCAGTCTCTCATCCACCAGCACCTCCAAGTCCTTCTTGACAGAACTATTCTTTATTTGTTCAGCTCCCATTTGTACTGAAACCAGAACATCCTAACCTAAAAATCCATGAATATTGCTAACGTTATACAGTAAGATATGAGGGAAGTGTATTATGACTATGAATGTCATTATCGAAGTCAGTTGAGAGATAGAAGCCCCAGAAATCATACAAACCTAAGTACAAAACATTAGAAAATAAAAAGGATTTAAACAAGGTAATCTGTCACACAAATCATGCTCTTCCCAACTTCCCTGACAAAATATTGTGTTTAGGAATGATAATCCCCTCTGAGTTCTCCCACCAAGACTCCAAACCACACTGGTGCTTACCCGGTTCCCCTTTTCCCCCTCTCCCACCTCCTTACCCCCTTCCTTCCCCCAAGAGGACAACTGGAGGCAAAGATCATGAGATAAGATAAGAAAAATTTGCAAACAGCAAGGAAATAAGAAAATGAATGATAACAGCAACAATATTATAGCAAAAGTTTACAAAAGAGAAGATGATTTACATGCAAATGCTCACCGAACCTGACCCAAAGCAATGTGACTGTGGCACCCCACCCCAACAGCTCATCCTCCACTCTCCACTGACCAGAAGCCATCTCCCTCTTCTCAGAAGCCACCCTCATCACTCCCTTGCAATGAGGTAAGTTACATCCAGTAACATCTTGGTCCTGACCAGGCCCCCTCAGCCATACACCCTCTCAGCTACTGCAAAAACTTAACCCACTCCTTGGCTGAAACTGGCACACAAAATAATATTGAAATGGGGCTGTGAAACAATCTCACAGGGAATTAATCTGATCCCACTATATGAAGTGTCTGATATGAAATATAATAGTATTGGTAATTTTTGGAAGATTTGATGATGGAATCAGCTGAACATTGCTAAAGATATTTTTTAAATGAAAGGGGAACTATAAGGTATAAAAATATAAGTGCATACTGAAGGTATGCAAGAAACTTCTGAGAAGCTAGGACATGCTACATTAACTTAATCTCTTGGTGAAGACAGACAAATAATTTCAGCTCAAATGAAAAAGGCTGCTTGCCAGTATCAGGTGTGCTTTGATAATGGGAGTGCAGATACTTTATTTTTTACCCATCTTCACAGATCTCTTTGAAATATTTTTCCTATCACTAGTTTAGTAGTTTTCCCTATAGTTAAATGAAAATGGACTTTTAAAACCCAACCAAACTTTCTCCCATAAACAAATAAATATATAAATAAATAATTTTAAAACTGGATATTTCACATAACATTCTTTCAAAATCTTGGCATCCCTAATTTTTGTTACACTTACTTCCAACTGATAAAAGTAAGCGTGGACCATAGTAATGAGATACCCTGAATATCTTATTATTAAAGAAATGTGATATAAACAAGAAAAGAACTCAGAAGACAGTATAGATATTTCTAGTCTGTTTACCTGATATATACTTGAAATTCCCAACCTGAAAGTAAAATTCCAAGCCTATAACCACATTGCCCTGACAAGAACAATATGAAATTTTCCCAGGATTGTTAGACGCTTTCCTCTATCAAAATGGGTCAGAAGGGTGTCAGGCAAGAGATGCAACACCAGGAAACAAAAAGAGAGGCAAAAGATAACTATAGCACATTAAATTTGTCATGATTTTTAGAAGCCTGCCCTGTTCCACTGCTTTAAGTTACAGCTATCAATGTTTTCCTTTAGTTACTCACATTTAAAGGATAAATCTTATGAAGTTTCCAAAGATGAAAACACTTCTGGCCTAATTTTCTAATGTGCTGACACCCAGAGCTGCCTGTGAAATCAGTGCAGGTTCTGAGTGCTCAGATTTTTGAAAATCAGGCCACTTATTTTTAATTAAAAGACAGATAAAGGAAAATGGAGAATGAAGACATGTATGACTGTGCCTAGGCAGTTGGAGTTTTTTGACCTCTGCTTCTTACATTCCTCATAATTGTCATGCTGTTATGCTGTGCTCTCCTCATCTGTTTCTTGTGTCCACCCAGTTTTACAATTTTAGTTCATAACTTTTTGAGGCAAGATAAATATTTTAATGACAAGGGAATACAGGGTGTAGAACAAACAGGCTTTGAAGTCTTGCTAAATACTTTCATTATTTCCATAATATTAATTAGTAACAGTAATAATCAGACAGAGAATTCATCACTGCAAAGTCTGAAGCAATTTCCACAGCTACTGAGCCAAACTAAAAAGGTAATCTCCACAGATTTAACAGAACAAAAGTGTATCTGTGACAATACACAGCACAGAGTGTCGTCTAGTGATGTTTGTGTCCCAACAACTGAACTGCATGACTTGGTAAAAGTCCCTGTTGCTAGATGAGACCTTTTAAAAGCAGTAGATTTCCCAGTTATGATTCTTGACTGTCTCTTTGTTTACATTCATCCTTTTTATTTACCACACAGCTATTTATATATATGTATATACATACTCCTTTTGTGAAAAAACCTGTTGGATATAGTTTTCAAATTGCCTCTCTCGCTTTCATTGATTGCCTCTTGACACAATTGGATTTTATTTTTCCTTAGATAGATATGACAAACACGGAAATATTTTTATGTAATTTATCTTCCATTTTGCATTAGCAGGCAAAATAGCCTGTAAACAGAAAAACTGTGTTGTGAAATACTTCCCTCAGGTTTTGGAACCTACTTTTTGAATTTTGCATATTTGGCTAGCACATCTCTCATTCTGTATCTAGAAGTTACTCACCATATATAGGGCCTTAGATCTTCCTGCAGTTTCTTTCTGTTTGTGAAGTTAATAAAAACTGTTGTGTTGACAGGTATATCTGACACTACATTATAATTTACAATGAAGTAGTGTGGTTGTGTACACTCGCAGAGTCTTTCCAGGTAAAACAGACTGAAAGGCCTGAAGTCACGTAATTACAGTCAACAGATAATTTGAAAGTCATGAAAAGTTTAGAATAGAGAGAAATAAAAATGAAGTAAAAAAAAAGAGGTTGAAGGCAGTCTAAGAAAAGCCTGAGGCATCTGAAGACAGTCATTACTGATGCAAGACAAGGGATATACTAAAGATAGGTAATGTCAAGAGGGAACTATAATGAGCCAGAGTTAAAGCATGGCTGCCTGCCTACTGACAGACAAATAAACTACTGTAGACCTGTACAAGCCTTTTATTTTGCTTATGGTTATCTTTCACAGGAACAAAAGATTTCTCTTATATACACGGTTGATAAAGTGGGCTGTTCTTTGGAAAAATTCTAGGAGCAACTGTCATTAGTTCTAAATGATTCTTTTAGGGAATGAGAAGAAAACGATAAGTTGAAGGGGAAATTCCCAATGCATAATGATTTATTAATAACCACAGATATCTCTTCCATCTGGAATTATCAGCACAGGGAGTTAGAGCATATCAGTCAGCCTAAACATTCATTTTTAAACTAAGAACTCATGGATGAATGAGTAAGAGGAATTAATTGTGTTAATTGTTCATTTGAATATTCCTAGTATGTCTCTTGATCCCAAACCTAGCTTAGAAAAAGCTATTTGTGCTAGGAATGATCTAGAGGTGGATCAGTAGTGGCACACATGCAGCTGTGCTTTACGTGTATAAAACCGTTTAAGTTTTTTAACACAGCCGAGTTTTCAAGTGAGACCTGATGCAGACAGAAATAAAGTCATAGCTGTAGGCAGTAGATGCAGTGTTTCTTCCCAGTAAGAACCTAAACAGTCAAGCCAAGGACACAGCTCTTTCTCTCTCCTTATAACTGAGTTACCATCAGATTCCCTTCTATTATTCACAGCTGGAGACTTTTCGAGAAAAGACTAGGATACCTTAAAATTGATGGACATAGATGGCAATGATAGCAATGCATTGTTTTGGGGCTTGTTTCTTTTTTTTTGGTCATGCAAGAAATGTGAGTCTTTTCAAGTTCATCCAATTATGTAAGAAGAAGGGGGGGAGAAATAGTAGTTCATTTTTAATTAGAATATTTTACTATCCAATTTGTTACCTCAAGATAAAGTTCAGAAATGTCGAATTAAATTCCTTCAAATAGTAATAGCAACACAGGTGCTAAGATGAGGCATTGAGTTTATATTTACATAGTGACTTCATTGTGCATAGACCACTCAACATTGTTAAGAACTCTTCTTGAGTCCCTACGAATTCTTATTTTTAAAATACAAACCCATAATCCTTCCACTTTAACCAACCAAAGCTCTTTCATTCCATTCTGTACAATAACTGAAGCAGACGTTTCTCCTGTGATTTCAAAAAGACTTATACTTTTCTGATAATTCAGTCTAATATTTGACTTCTTGCTCAAGTATTATTTTTCAGTTTCATTAAAGACACTATTTTTTATTTCTTTTCTATTTCCCACTCATTATTATACCTCAGAAAAATATAGTGCTTATTTTTAAGCTGTGGCTCTCTGATAATCTCCTTGATACACAAAGCTGCTAATTGAGCTATAGAGCAGTGATTGGTGAATCTGTTCCTATTGATGCCTTAAGCTTTAGCTTTCATATTTTCAGATTCTGTGCTGCCCAGGGATGTAGTTCTGAGCCTCATATTAAGTGCCAGCAAGCTCTCTTCACAGAGGAGGCAGACAAAACAAATTCTTTTCTGCTGAGGACCAAGGACAACTTTCAGCCCAACAGCACAAACAACAGTGGACTGGAGAGAGAAACAAGGAGGATGAGACCTCACAACCTGAAGCTGTAATTGGACAATTAAACCCCAATATGTAAATGTACCCAAACTTATAAAAATGTAAGACCTAGTGACCGGGGGGCCATTTTGTGACCATTCTGAGTCTACCTGGGGTGTAGCCTTGGTCAGGCTCCTGTCCTGCCCAAGGTGGATCCTGGAAGCCTTTCAATAAATTCTCACTTTATTCTCTAGCTCTGTCCAGTCTCTGTTTTGGGTCAGCCTTCCCAAGATATTACTATAAATGCTCTGTGTCTAAATTTCATTAAAAATTTTTTTGAATAGAACAGAAAGAGGTTGTGAAGGAGAAAGAAACAGCATCATAAGAACACTGATAACATAAATATAAAAAAATTAACAGTGTATGCATAAAAAGGGTTTGCATATACATATGATTAATAATTTTTCTATTTTTAATATATATGATTAATTACTGTGATTAACTTTCACATTTTTATAGATGAAAAAAATTAATTTAGAATCTTGAACTAGAAAAGTAAGTATAAAAATATTCATAATAGTCAGGAATTTAGGAGTCTAAATTTCTTTGTTGCATATTCTAATTCCCAACAGATTAGTTTTGACCTCAAAATTCTTCCCAGTAGGTTCCTCTCAAAATAGATAGATAGGTAGATACATAGGTAAATATTAGATTTTCTTAGCTACATAAACATGGACCTGGCATAATTTCAATGATACCAAGTATTTTTGCCTCTCTTTGGCTGTTTCACATTACAGTAGGAATAAGAAGAATAGAATTTTGCTTAAAATTTCACATTCTTGGATTTGTTGCCTATAACTAAAGGTGTTTCATTGAAATGTGTCAGTTAGATGCCCAGTTTCTGCACACAGAGCACAGCGAGAAAGGTGTGGGTGACGTTCTAGGAGCTGAGTCATATTCAGAGAACTTCTCTTTTGATTCCTGGGGAACTCTAGGTCATCTCCTTAGATTAGTCATTTATGTCTGCTTCTAAGGTAAAATGACACAAACACTAAAATGCCACTAGATTGAGACATTTTTTAGAACTGTTACCCATGACCTAAAGAGGTAGATGGAAAGAGAAAGAAGAAGGCAGATATTTACAATTTTAGGGCTACTAAACTATGTGTTTCCTGGAAGGGACCCTCCTATGTCATGTAAACTTCTTGGTTTGCAGGTCAGACCTATGTGACACACAACAAAATCCCCATAAACTCCCCACTTCAAAGCCAAAACCCTCCCATCCCCAGGAAACAAACAAAAAAACCACTGAACACCACCCCCCCCAAAAAAACCCCAAACCAAAACAAAACAAAAAACCAAAACAAACAAACAAACAAACAAAAACCCCCAAGAAAACTAAAAAAAGAAAACCACAAAATAAACCACCAAATCCAAAACAAAACAAAACTCCAAAAAACCCCCAACAACAACAAAAAAACCCCATAGTCTAATATATTAAAACCTATATATGTATTACAATTACTGGGAAAGCTCTTATTTGCTGTTTTAATTCTTGTTTGCTCTGACAAGGCCAGTAAAGATGGCATTGACTGTGTTAAATCTACAAAAGGGTAAACGGCTGTTTTTCCAGCAGCAGAATGTAATTCAGAATGTAGATTCTCCATAAAAAGGCTGGGCTTACATTTTTTAAAAAATATCTGTAGTGAATTACACTACTTAAACAATTGCAGGCTTCTCTAGCCACCCTGTTGCTGAGAGTGCTTAATTAAAGTCAACAAAGTGAACTGTCTTACTGATACTGTTTGTTGAAACATTAATTCAAATTTCAGATGGAAAAATACGCAGATCTTCAGAAAGTAGCCCTGTTCTTTATCAAAGTTTACATACTACTGTTCTGTGCAAATTAGAGCATCTAGATAAACAAACAAATAAAGATTAAAAAACAATTAAGCTGGAAATAACACTTGAAATTTCTCAGTTTTCATGTTTTAAGTAGCATTGTTTAAACTGAAATTTCTTTTTAATAGAGTTTTTACTTTTTTTTTTTTAATTTGCACATGTCTATTCTTAGACTCAAAAGAAGTCAAGCAGATACAAGTGTGTCAAAAAGACTAAGAATGTTAAACTGTGCTGTGGAACCAGTGGGCACTAAGTGCTTGGCAGGGAGATGCTGTGCCATTCCCTGTATGTGTGCTGATAATCAAAGCTTTGTACCAAGTGAATGCCACTTCAGTTTTATGAGCTTTTTATGTGACGTGGCATATCAAATCTGCCAAGCAGAGGACCATCTGGAAACAGGTCATCAGAATGGATTCTGACACCCTCTGACAGGCAAGAGTGAAGATGAACAGAAAGGGGGGAGGGGGGGAGAGCCACCCTGCCCCCCAAATCCCTGGCCATAAACAAATAGAGATTAAGTAAAATGATTTCAGTATCATTACAGAATATTACTTAATAAAAGAACAGATTTACCCAGCTGAATTTAAAAGCACGTTTTAAAAATGTACATGTTTATAGTAAAGCAGTTCTTTTACTTCCTTTTTTGCTTTCAGTTACAAAAGCACAAATCTTCCTGGGCATAATAGAAGTGTTATTCTTTTTTCCTCTTCTTTTTTCCATCTAGAGAATAAAAATGTTTTTTAAAAACTTCACAGCCTGATGTTCAACACACATTGTAGAAACCCTCACAGGCAGATTTTTGATAAGGGTTCTGAAGCCATTAAGCTACTGTAGTTCAGCTGAGAAGATATTACACAACCACATATCACTGAACAAGCAAACCCGTGCTCTAAATGTCATTCAGCTATTAAAATACCACAGGCCCTGAGAATTTGACCAAAATGAAGACCAATGAAGAGTGGTTATTTTCCCATTTCCTGGATTCTTAAGGCATATTTATCACTTATATAGACGTTCTTATCAGGAGTGGATTATAAATGAAAAGTCTTGCTGCAAGAACTGAAGGGTTAAAATACTCCTTCAGTTTTAAGTCTTTGAGAACTGAAAACATGCTTTGCACCTTGTATGATAGACAAATGTACGTAGAACCTCACTGAAGACAGTCACAGTCTCAAAACGTGAACAAAACAGACCACAGTGGTTTAATGTTACACCGCAATTCCTCAAATAAATCAATTTAAGAAAACATTTCCACCACCTCTTTGTTGAACTGAAATCACTCAGGTGAACATGATTATAGTTCCACTCTCAAGACTCAGTCTCAGGGACTATTATAAATCTCATTCTCCCTTTCTCCTTCTCTCTCTTTCTGTCTCACATTTTCTTCCTGCTTGTTTTTGAACACTGCTTTGAAAACAAGCACTTCTGAGCTCTAGAGATGCTTGAGTGAGATTCAAGGTGGAAATGTTGGAGAGTGGCAAGAAAAGAAATCAAGATTGCTGCTGATTTGCCGAGCAATAAATGGAAAAGAAATATTTTTAATTCTCTGAAACTAGTTACTGCAGAAAGGGAAAGCTCTTGACCCAGTTCTTTTTTATTTTCCTATGAAAAAGCTGATATTTTAAAATGAAAATGATACCCCTAGGAAATCCAAGACCTTCTTTTTTTCTAATGCAAGTTTCTAATAAATCTTATGCAGGTTTCTTCTTGAAGCTGTTGGTATTAGTGTGATTTATGTGGATATACTAGTGCTGAAAAGTACCAAGAGTGTTATGTCATATGCTGGTAACTCCAGGAATGTTTTCCTTCATCCAGTAGCATACTGAATGCCTGTTACTGGTTTTTCCTCACAGACTTTATTGGATATTGTAACTAATTATTTAAATTTTTGAAAAAAATGACTAAATTCATTCATCTTTAAAGATGACTAAGAACAAGAGGAAGTAGAAATTTGTACTTCAGTCCTTCTATGGAGCCAGACTGTAAAGGCCAACTGTCAGAATAATTACATAAAATATTGAGGTGAAAAATCCGGGGCAAATAACTTATTCAGGAATTTCCTCAGGTATCCTTGGAGAAATACTTTTTTGAAGTACAAAAGAGCCTGAGTCCTGAGTGCTGAAAGGCTCCTTGGTAAGGGCAAGAAGACAGAAACTTCACTACACAGACAGAGCAGAATTCCAAAATAATTAACAGATCTATTCCTTTAACTCAATCCAGTCCAACAGAACTGTTAGAGCAGTTAATTTGGATATGAGACACTGACTGAGATTTCATCTCTGGTTCAATTAATAAACTAATGGTTAATCCAGGGTGATCCAAATGATCTCTAAAGGGCCATTTGCTAATTTGTTAATGAGTTTCTCTTTCTAAAATGCATTCTTGATAAATATTTAATTCCTATATTCTGATAAAAGAACAAACAAGAGTTAGTAAATAATTTTTTTCCAAATAGAGATAAAGGGGATAGAAGGTGAAATCTCAAGTGGGGTTCTTTTATTTTACACATCTTCTCCTCCTCTATAGAAGCAAAGATTAATGGATGACATGCTGCTATTTTCTACTTCGAAATACAGCAATATAGGATTTAATCTTTTTGTTGCCATGACACCGACCAAAAAATGGGTCAGATGTGGTGTTAAGGAAAGATTTTAACTGAATTTTTTAATATATCCATAAGGCCTCTTTTATGATGTCTGTACATTCTAGTTTATTATAATACGTACATATAGATCTACATATTTTGATCTATTTATTCTGTAAATATATTTTTGATACAGAGAACAAATCTAATCTTTCTTTTGTAGATGGTAAACCAAAAAACAAATAAATAGTTCCTCAGGGTAGAGATGGAGAGATGCTAGTGCAGAATATCAGCTACTAGCTAGTACCATGGTCTAGATGATAAGCAACACATTAATGTTCAGCATGAGAGATATTTGTTCCATACTGAATGCAATTTTGGCATTTATTTGAAGAAACGGGCTACCAGAGTATTAGTGCTATATTACCTAAGGAGCAAATAACATGCAAGAGGCAAGATAAACAGGCAGAGTGGCTAGGACAGAAGAAGATAGTTACACATTGAAAATTAAGCTCTGGGATCTTTAAATTATGGATTGCAGTGAAGGAGAAGTCAGTGAATGGATTTAAAGAGTGTGCTGGTTTATTTAGACTGATTTATGTAGGAAAATTCCTCCAGGTACATAAAGATAATATACAATGAGTTTGAAGAGACACAATGGAGATGGATTCATCTGCAGTAGCTATGGAGCCTGAAAAGAGCATAAAGAAATCAAAGGAGAGCAGAGAAAAAAGACAAGATCTTTTAGACAAACCATGCATGCAAAGAGAGGGGAGAAAGAGGAAAAACTGGATTTGGACCAATCTACTGAAAGACCCTTCTTAACAGCAAAAAAAAGATGTTCCAAACAAATGTTAATGAGGAAGACAAGTGCCCTAATGTCTGATTTGTGAAGTGCTGTATGGCTCTGTGTAGGTTCTCCTATATTTACATAGAAAATAAGCTCATTATTAAATTCCAGTGGCTTTTTTAATATTCTGTCATGTAATAGCTTGCTATATAATACATCAGGCAGAAAAAAAAGTGCTAAAATCTTAGCCAAAGTAATATTCTGTTAAGGAATAAAAGCAGAGATTGCTAGGCACTTCTAGATGCCTTTTCTTACATTGTGTATTTGATAGTGTAAAAGCATGGAGAACCTGGACCCCATCTTAAATAAAATCAATCCACTGCTAAGTTTTTGCTGGTATAGCTTTTTAATTGCTGTGCTAATGTAATTAAAAAAAAATAGAACTAACTGATTAGCTTGCCCTTTTTCTGTGGAACTTCTTCCTAAAGAGATCGCTAGAATATTTTATTACTTACTAGAAACAAATTTTTAAACTTGCATAGGGAGCAACTGAAATTAAAGTGTTGGAAGATGCTAAATGGGAACCAGGTAACAGTGAAAGAAAAGTAATTTTCCACTCCTATAGTATTCAATCTGAAGCAGCAAAGGAAAAATTACTGGTGCAAACTCAGTGAAAGAAAACTTCATTTCTGATAAAAACTCAACAGTGGAATTCCAAACTGCCACTTAACACCTTCTAGTAACTGAAAATTTTGTTTTGAGTGGTTATTAAAGGACAAGTAATATTCTTAATTTATGTGTATGTTTGCAATGATGATACGGTATTATGCCTTTGCATTTTTATTAATGTCAAAGGTAAATGTATTTTGACAACAGATATAATTTGCCTTAAATGAACTGTGAAGCTACTGCAGGCAGACTGGGATGTTCTCTTATGTACAGTGCCACTACATTTTGCAAGCATTTAATTATGAGTTTTTGGTAAATAAACTTTTAGCAAGATCTAAATTTTGACTCATTAAACCCATATTTTGATTCCTGCATTCATCAGAGTGCATGAACTAGTTGTCTTCAACACTGAGCTAAATCATGTCTTCACTGCTTAAATTTAATGCTCAAGATTGAAAGATATAAAAAATGGATTAAGTTTTCTTTCCCACATGAAGCATGTAGGTGTGTGGGAAAGCTGGGGAAGGTGAAGAGATTTGACAAAAGTTGGTAACATGGTTGCTGCAGCCTGAAGCTGAAGTAACTAATCTCTTGGTGACTTGTGTGGGGTTTTTATTCTGTATTGCCTTGCAAGTCATAAAAAAATCATACCTTAACTATTCTAGCCAGCTGCCACATTCATGAGGAAGGTCTTATTCTACAAAACTACAGATGGGCAGGTATAGAGATACCTATTTCTGTACAGCAGACAGTAAATATTTATTCACAGCTGGCAGGTCAATTCCAATTACCTGCAAAAAAATCCACTTCAGCCATTTCTTTGGCCAAGGGAAAAAATCAAAAAGAAAGAAAACATACCAAAGCAAAGAAAGAGTAAATGATATTGAAGACAAATTAAAAAGAAGAAAGACAAAAGTCTTAGTGCATTATGCCTCAGTCAGGCCTTATCCTGAAAGGTGTTTGGTGAGTGAATTGACTGCTATTTGATTTAAAATTTACATTTCAATTACATGAATTCAAGCAGTGCACATAATCCATACAGGCAAAACAAAGAAAAAGAAGTAGAAAACTGAGTCAGTATTGCGCTTTCTAAGACCATGAATTTCGTATTAAGTGATTATTATTGTTTGCAGTCTTGCAAAATATAATGTCATACATGTAATAATCACAAAAAATTATCATGTTTAAGAACCCTGCAATTTTTTTGCACTAGAGACCGCTTAAGCAGCACTTAAGAGCAGGCAACTGTCAAAAGTAATTTTTTTTACATCTTTTATAAGATATCAGTATGCAAATGGAAAATGAGGAGGACTGGAAATGTTAGCTTGAGTAGAGTGTTCCTTGAAATGTTTCCTGATTTTTGTTTCTGTACACTACTGAGTGTACGGCAAATTCCTGCCACCATTTCATTTTATCTTAAGACATTAAGATGTAGAGATTCCTCTGCAGTCTGTGATGAAGACCATGATGAGGCAGATGTCCCTTTGCAGCACATGGAGGTTCATGTTGGAGCAGAGATCCACCTGCAGAGAACCACATGCAGCTCATGGAGAAACCTAAATATTAGGATATCTAGTTTAAAATTTTGGTGTTTTGTGTGCTGAAGATGTTTTTCATATATTACAAGTTAGGCAAATATTAGGTAATCAGTTGGAATCCAAAACATGGGTGTGAGATGCACTCTTTCTCAAAAAGTGTTTATACTGCAAAATTGGACTCCTGTCTGCTGTAGCTGGCTTTCCTTATTAAACCTATTTCAGAAATTGCTTCTGCTCACTAGGCAGGAAGACCTATGCCATAAGGATGTCTGTCCCTACTTTTGAATAAAATGGATTGTGACTTGCATTTTCTGCTTAACTCAGTGTTGTCAATATGTTAGCTTTGCTCTGAGCATGTCCAGTGAATGGTGCCCATGAGGGAACACAGTGCTGACAATACCTAAACCATGATGAGCCTCCAACAGCTCTGTGAAGAAGACCAGCATCAGCTGGTCAATTGGTGCAGTATGTTTTTTTGCTGCTCCAGAGCTTTGGCACCTAACAAGATTGCTTCTTAGGAGCAGCTGACCTGCTTAACACCATGGGATTTTGTAGGTAACTGTGTTCTGCCTAGGAAATTTAGCTGCCCAGTTTGCAACTTAATCTGTGCATTTGTCTCTTTCACAGAGAGTCCCAACAAAGAACTAGTGGCACTTCTATGCAGAATTCCTTACTGGGTAAAGGATGAACTCTTGCTATACACCAGGGAGTTTCAGAAAGCATTAGATATCTCAAGCCTATTATAATTTACTATCCACAGTCATAACAGACACCACCTTATCCCTAAGCTCCTCCTAAAGTTACATATTTAAATTCCATTTCCAGTACCTTTATTCAAAATTAAGTGTTTAAACATTTTTTCTCAGCTCTTCTAAATAAGTAGAAGGGAAATTCAGTGGGTCAATTATTAATATCACAATCTTCATTCAGTTCCTTTTGAGACCTGACTGAACAATTGCCCACAACAGTTTTGTTATTGTCTGGGTTTCTGTCCAAGATTTTATTATTGTCTAAGTTGCAGGGGATAATGGATCTAACATGGCTCTGTACAGCTTCTGAGGAGGGAAAGAAGTTAAAGAGAATTTTGCACAGTATACAAGTTATCCAGGTGGGTGACTTTTGAGTCTGCCTGATCTAATTACCTTTATTACCACCCCTGCAAATAGAGAGTTCAGCTTGTCTTTTTGTGGATTTGAGAATGCAGGCATTTGATGGCTGCAAGGAATACCTTCATTTCAGGCTTTGAAATATGGAACCATGAATTTATTGAGAGTCACGCAGACACCACACAACTATCTGATTGTGGGCTTTGGAGTGATTAGTGTGGATTTGCTGCAACCTGAGAAAGATGCGGGTGCATATTTACTTCTCTCAATCTCTGGATCTGTCTCCGTCTCTGTGTAGAACAGGATTTTTTCTCTCTTTCCCTAGTGCATCATATCTCTGCGTGGTGTATCTAATTGATTTTTCTATTTCAGAGGATTGGAGCTTTGCCAGTCTTGTAGGGTTTGCCTGAAGCTTTTTAAAGACTTCTGCTTCCTGCTCCCTTTGCTTTCCTCGCGAGTCTTTCCTATTGTCGGATTTTCTGTATTTAAGTAGTTTTTTATTTAATTTTTGTCTTGTTTAAGCAGGAGATGAAAGGAACTGCTTCCTTCAGGTTGCTGCTTTGGTAGGCTTTCCAGGACAGGAGGGTGGATCTCTAGTCTTTCTCAGAGCAAGAGATAAAGACAAGATCAAGGGCCTGCTTTGCTTACGTTACAGGGAAGTCACAGGTAATTAAAGGGAAGTTGAAGATATATTAATGTGTGACAGAGAGAAATCAAAAAACATTTAAAGCAGTTTATAATAATGTTACTGTAATGAGATTATAGGTTTTTGCACTGAACCTGGCTAATGCCTTCTGTAAGAACAAGACAATCTTGAAGACTTAGTAAGATGCCTTAGCAAGGGGAAGGCTGCTGAGGTTACTAAGGGTGCAAAGAAAGTGGTCCTTGGTGTTTTCCTTCTATAAATCCCTGCTGGTGCTTTCAGAAGGGCTGTGTTCTTACATGTATAATGTATCTCTTCCTAGGACCACTGCATGTTTTGATTACTACATAAAAGGAAAGGAAAGGCGAACAGATGAAAGGAAAAAAAAATCAGAAACTATTATTTTTTTCCTCCCAGGTATTCCAGACAAAAAGAAGGGTTTAAGTGCATCCATGTTCATCCAGGAGTTTCAACAGCTTCATAATCTTAGCTGAATTTTTACTCAGGCTTTAATGTGTGTAATAAAATAAACTTAATCTGAGGTCACAGAAGGTGTGAAGGAAGCTTTTCTCCAATTAAATTACATTTTAACTTTATTTGACCAAGTCCATAGTTTGGTACTGATAAGTGAAAACTAAAATAAAAGTGGTATTTTAAACCTTATATGCATGCTTAATAATGGAAGCCTAGAGATTTTTATATTGTACTCATTAGATTTTTTTTCTTTAAGGTAGATAAGGAAGAAAAATATGAAGCTAAACTATGTATGCATAAAACCTTTGTAGCATAGAATGTGATTTAATAGGTTACTGATAATTAAATGAAGATATTAACTGATCAGAAATTAATATTATAAGAAGCAGAAAAAATGAGGGACTTTTGTATTATTTACAAAGTAAGTTGTATGTAGTTCCATGAGCTATTAATTTCATTATAGAATGTATTCAGTCATGGCACCATGCTATTTGATCAAAGCACTGATGCAAAAGCAAAATGGGTAAAAGCAATCTCTCAGTCAAAGCAGATCTAAACTTTCTGAAGGGCTGACTTGTTCAACATGTTTTTCATTATGCACTTATCATTTATAACTAGAACCTGGCATGAGACAGGCCTTTTGCATCATAATTTCCTTGTCTTTTGTCTAAAGTCTAGTCCTCTAATGTCAACAAGAAGCTGCTGCCCTCATTTGGGAGAATATATCCTTTCTGCAGATTCATTAGCTTAGGTTCAATTCTTTCTTTCTGTTGCAGAAAGATTTTTCTTCCTTAAGTTGTCTCGATGCCTGCTGTTTCAGAGCGCAAGACAGATGTGTTTCTATAACCAGAAGAGAAAAAATACTACTTTTGATTTCCCAGTATGAACAGCCAGAACCAGCCAGAAGAGAAATTGTCCACTTAACAATTTGTCCACCCTTATAATTCCAGCTAGAGTCAAGAGTTAGATCTTCTCAGGTACTGGAAGAAAACCTCATTAAAGAGGAAAACTTCTGAAAGTTTGAAGAATGAGATAATATATCACATCTATACTCTGTTATTAGAAGACAGATATGCTGAATCTGAACAGCTACTATGAACAGATTGGGAGCAGCCCTGCCGAGAATGACTTGGGGGTGCTGGTAGATGAGAAGCTGGACATGACCCAGCCATGGACACTCCCAGCCCAGAGAGCCAAACGTGTCCTGGGCTGCATTCAAAGCAGTGTTGGCAGCAGGGGAAGGAGTAGATCCTGCCCCTCTGCTCGGGTGAGACCCCACCTGCAGTGCTGCATCCAGCTCTAGGGTCCCCAGCACAGGAAAGAGATCAACTTGTTAGAGTGAGTCCAGAGGAGGCCACCAAGTTGATTAGAGAGATGGAGAATCTCTCCTATGAGGAAAAGTTGGGAGAATTAGGATTGTGATTCTGTCAGGAGAAGAGAAGGTTTTGAGGTGACTTAATTTCTCTCTTTGAGAAGAGAGTCTATAAGAAAGATGGGTAGAGTCTATTTACAGGAATATGTCTGTTGTTGTTTAAATTTATTGGGGGTCCCCGGGGAGTGCCCCCCGGAGACCCCCGGGGTCTTTTGGGGTCGTGGTGTTCCCGGGCTTGCAGGCAAGGAGACTCAGATGCCGGTGGGGTGCTGATGAGGTGAGGGTTTATTCACTGAGGGAGAGGGGAAGGGGAGGGGGGAGGGGGAAGGGGGGGAGAGGAGAGAGGAGCGTCCGGACGTCTCCAGGGGTAGAGGGGCAAGAGGGGCAGAGCCTTCTGCCTTAGCATTCTTATCACAGAGGTTCAAAGGGGTGCGGTAACATTCTCCAGCCAATGAGGTTACAGATACAGGATACTGCAGGGAGGATACAGACTTGGGATAAACCATACATTTTCCAAGGGTGAGCCAGAGCAAACCATTTCCATAAAATGCAATCCCACATATGTCCTGTTACAGGAAAGCAAACTGAATAAGAGAAGGTTTACATTAGTTATTAGGAAGAAATTCTTTATTGTGAGGGTGGTGAGGCAATGGAATAGGTAGCTCAGAGAAGTTGTGGATGTCCCATCCTTGTAAGTCTTCAATGCCATATTGGATGGAGTTCTGAGCAATCTGTTCTAGTGAAAAGGTGTCCCTGGCCATTGCTGGGGAGTTGGAACCAGATGAACATTAAGGTCCGTCCCAACCTTTCTATGATTCTGTGTTTCTATGTCATGTCTGCATTACAAGGATAACATACTAACCCTGTTGGTATTGAAACTGCTGGCCCTCTGACCTGAGCCAGGAGCAGAGAGCTTGAGAAATTATTTACCTAAAAAAAAAAAAAAAAAAAAAAAAAAAAAAAAAAAAAAAAAAAAAAAAAAAAAAAGGGAAAAATTTAAAATTAATTTTATGGATCATATGTATAATCTAATTCATTTAGTGAATAAATAGAAATATTATATGAAATTCTTCTCTGATTTTTTGGATGCTTCATGTATCTAGTAATAGAGTGAACCTTGTCTTTGAATTCTGTTAAAGTTGCAAGTTGCATCTTTACAAATTTATAATAAAGCCTGCTTTTTGCCAATATCTTTGGTGGTGATTCCGTAAGCTTCGCAACCACTCTGTTGTGACAGATACCAGGTGAAATATTCAGGGCACAAGATAAGATTTGAGGAGCAACTGAATAGAAACTTAAATATTCTGAACAGCCCCAAAAGCTAAATTCCTTCCCATAACTTTGGGTTACTCCACACAGCTATTTTATTTTCCAGTACACTTTTCTCACTGACATTGCATCCGGTACTGTGCCTTAGATTTGATGGCTATTCTAACCTATCTAGTATATACACACCATCAAAGAATGAGCAAATTAGGCCACAGCAAACAGAAATAGAGTGGAAGTCCTCAGATACCTCAGTGGACTTAATGCGTGCTTGCATTCAGCATAAGAAAAGCATACAAGAGCTAATGTAGATGATAGCAGGTTATGGGCAAGCTTGACATGTTCCTATGGCGTTTGACTTCAAACATCCTGCTCCCCAGTCCCCAGGGATCTTTAATTCACAGTACATTTATATTGATCTGCAAATACTTCTCTGTTTTTTTCTTTTGCCCAGCAGATAAATTTCCTTTAGTGTGTCTAAGTGAATGGAAGGGACATGGGGCTGCTCTCTTGTGCAGAGAAGGGGACTATATGGACAGGAAAGCAACAACTACAGATCTCCAGAGCTGGGCTTGAAAAGACCTGCAAACAGGCCAGAAAGCAGACAAAAATCAACACTTGTGCAGCATTTTTTCTCCCTTAAATATCAACAAAATACATAGCAATAGTCATGGATCTTGAATGGAATAATCTGCCAGAGCCATAAGTACAAGGTGGCCCTGGTGGTTCTCTGGACCACAAATGTGTGGCAGCAGGCTCTGGTTGAGGCTGTTGTTTCAGAACAAGTTCCTGCTCCTAGATTTTTGCCATTTCCTCCCCTTTGTTCTGCAAAGAAGCAGTAAATGAAGAAGTTCTGGTTAAATTCAATGCTCCCAGTGAATGACTTCATCTGCCATGGGTTCCTGAAATAGATGTGATCACTGCTGACGCAGTGGAGACAATGCAGAAGTGTCTAAAGCAACTTTCTACAGGAGTCACAGAAAAGACAGAGCAGATAATATATGTACATATATATATATATATATATGTAATTATACTGCCAACGTGGGAAAGACAGTGATAGATAAATTTGAAGATGGAAAATGCTTTTCAATAGGGCATGCATTTGCCTTTGTATATTCTTTGGGTGGGTAACACATAAAAACAAGAGCATCAGAAACCTGGCACAAATATTAATTACAGCAATAAGATGTCATGGTGATCCTCAAAGGCTTGAAATATAATAGGAAAATCTCATTTCTTGTTGTACAATTGTAAGATGGGAAGAAAAGACATTACTGAGACAGGCAGAGAGAGGAATCTCTTTGAATTTCTTCTGTTCTTCCACAACAAATAGTTATAGAGCATTATGGATAGAACCACCTAAATTATCTCACCAGTTATATTGGCAATGGCTGACTAGTAATTAAATTGAGATAGGAATAAGTATTATTTATTGTAAAAGAACCATAGAAAATGACTTTCTTTCATGCATGCATTTTCATGTTCATAATTTTATTGCCAGTCATTACGTACATCACTTTTCTTATCAGAAGAAAAAGAAAGTGAGATTACATGATTAAAGACTATTCTCCACAAACACCAGGTGACAAGCAGCACAATGGCAGGCACGGGAATCCAAATAAGTGAGTCAAGAGCCTGAATTCTTCTTACTGAGATTCTTCTAAGCAGATGTCTGGGGACTGTGATGGGCTGAAAAGCCAGTTGGAAAAGGCTAGACACTATTAGGCCAGTCACGCTGGAAAGGCTCGAACAAATTTGTTAATTTGTTTCAAATCTTGCAATATAAACTCACATAACCCGTCTACTGCAATTACAAAGTCAGATAAACTGTTCACAGTATAACATAATCCTTACTGCAATTGTATTTAGTTTCATGCTGCAAAACTGTGTAATTACTGTTTCATTTTCAAATTGTTAATTGTCATATGTCATATTTCTCTTCTCACATTTTAAAGAAAAAAAGGGGGACTTGTGGGATTGCATTTTATGGAAATGGTTTGCTCTGGCTCACCCTTGGAAAATGTATGGTTTATCCCAAGTCTGTACCCTCCCTGCAGTATCCTGTATCTGTAACCTCATTGACTGGAGAATGTCACCGCGGCCCTTTGAACCTCTGTGATAAGAATGCTAAGGCAGAAGGCTCTGCCCCTCTTGCCCCTCTTCTCCTGGAGGCTTCCAGACGCTCCCCTTCCCCCCTTCCCCTTCCCCCCTTTCCCTTTCCCTCTCTCTCAGTGAATAAACCCTCACCTCATCAGCACCCCACCGGCATCTGAGTCTCTTTGCCTGCCAGCACGGGAACACCCACGACCTCAAGGACCCCGGGGGTCTCCCAGGTGACCCTCCCTGGGACCTCCATAAATTTAAACTACAACAGATATCTAAACAGGCCAAAGTCCATCTCGTTCCATTTCAGGATGTTATTCATCTTTTACCTTGTTCCCTCCTCTCAGAATTCTCAACTCCACTCTCATGATCACTGTCATATACACTGCCTCTCATCTTCATATTCCTGAACAATTTTTCTGATTTGTAAGCATGATATTCAGCAGGTGGTCTTCCCTTTTCATCCTCTTTATCACCTGTATTAAGAACTTGCCATCAATGTGCACTAGAAACATCTTGAGTCCTGATGTGTTGTCCCTTGAGCAGGCATTAGAGTGGTCTTATTTCCCCATGAGAACCACAGCCAACAAATGTGAGGCTTCTTCCACTTGTCTGAAGAAGTTTTCATCCAGTTCTTTCTGCTCAGGAGGTCTGTAGCAGACACACAGACCTTGGTTTTCCCTTTATTTCCTGCTGGTAATCCCCAGTTGGATCATCCTGTAAGTAAAGGTCATCATCTGAGTAAAGGTCCACACACTCCCACTGATCTCTTACATAAAGAGGAACTTCCTTCCTTGCCCTCCTGGCCCCTCCTGCCTACAAAGCTTACAGCCATCCACAGTAGCTCTCCAACTGTGGGAGCTGTACTATCCCATTCTCATGTGAATGTGTTTGTAAAAGGAATTTCTCAGCTATGGAACTATCTATGGAGACTTATTTTTTTTTTTTTTTTTTTTTTTTTTTTTTTTTTTTTTTTTAAATTTTTTTTTTCCCCTCAACTCAGAATACTTAAGAAAGCAGAAAAATGTCTTTCAGGAAAATCTTAAGGAAATGCAGCATATTCACGAAGCATGTTCATATAGCAAAGATTTTTTTTTAAAATTTTTGTGTTCTAATTAACAAATATATTTTGTGTTCCAGGTATAATTTAAACTACAGATAATAGGAGCAAAATCTAAACAAACCACCTGTTTAACTGGCTGAAAGGAGCCGTGAAAGAAGTTTCATTCAAGTCTACCTTGAATATTATAAGATGGAAAAATAATTGAATTTATTGAATTTATTTTATATACACGTCTTCAATAAATGCTGTTTACCTTTTTTTATGCAGGATAATAGACAATTTGGTGTATGAAAAAAGAAGTTCAAGTACAAATGGACAGCTACTTTTTGATGTGTTTAATTTCTTTTTCCTTTAGTTAAGTTTATAATTCTCAATAAAATTTCATCACTTTTTTCATCTATACTACATTTTAAATGCTTTTTTTAAAAGAAGTTTAAAACTTCAACAAGTTATTCAAGTTATTTTTTTCTGGTCTGTAAATAAATCAGAGTTGATAGCTGATTGCAAAAAATGTAGAAAAATTAAATTCATATAATTTCAAATAATCTTTTTACATTTGGTATAGCAGCAATAACACAGGAAAAAGTGATGCCTGGACCAAAATTCACACATTATTATTAATCAAGAAAAAGTATGTACAATTTAAAATATGTCTACTCTTGTAGAGGAATAGTGAATTTCAGTGGGAGGTAGATTAGCCATAATTGATGGGATGCATTTATCTGGGTAAAATGAATCCTGATTATAAAGATTTTCAAAGTCATATAAAAATCATATACAGAATTTCTACTTGTGTCACAAATGAGATTCATTTCTTGTTACCTATATAACTCATTTAATTAGGGAAAAAATTGTTCTGGAGACATAAATCTTATGACTCACTTATTAGGTAGTCCTACATGAACAAATTTTCAGTATATCCTGATATATAGTGAAGAAGAGGCTCTCCAGCAGACTCTTCTGCAGCTCCAGCTGTACTGAATTCCCAGGGCAGGTTTTAGAGTCACTATTCTCTTCTTTTGCTTAGTTCCTGTTTGCTTTTGTGGTTTGTTTTTGGTTTGGTTTCTTAACATAGCCTGCATGTTAGCTGGAGAAATGTGCAGTGAATCATTTGGATAATTTATATAAACTCAATTCACATCTATATAGAGTAAGAATAAAATGGATTATAAAGACAGGCTTCTCAGTCTGAGAGGGCCAAGGAAGCTTTTTTCCCTGCTGAAATTTGAAGATATGGTCATCATATTCTACTCACATCATCGAATTTGAATGGAAATTGCCATGTTGCTCACCTGTGTTTAAAGTTAAACTTATCCTCATTTCATGAACTCATTAGAAATTCATATTCCTGTCAGTTTGAATGATGCTATTTTCTATTAAAACTTCTTTGCTAGGCTCTAATCTGACATTATATTGTATTTAACTCTCTATAACTCTCTATTTGCTTTCATAGTAGTGATGTATTTTATTTCTTTACTGTATTCAGATCTTCATCTGTATCTGAAAACCAAAATTATTTTATGGCTTTTTTTCTGATGTGGCTCACTTGGCTGATTTCAAATTTCTCACCAGCATACACATTATCCTGGTGCACAGTTAAGTTTTTCATAAAGTATATATTTCTGGATTCTGCTAACAATGAAGCGAGAAAAGCATCACTTTCTTCCTCAACCTCTCAGTGTTTGTCTTTGCAGATATTGCTCCTTCTTTAATAACTGAAATGAATCTAGGGTACTCTAATTGCTATAGTCAATTTATATTACATGATTTAATCATGAGAAGAGAACCTGCATAATGATTTACTTCTGTGTAACTCCACATATATCAACTGGTGTCATAAGAAAAGATTACTCCTACTATTTCTCTCCTTGTATCTTTCATATTAGCTCACAGACAGAGCTATAAAACAGTGCTGTTGGATGTAATCCCAATATGTGAGATTAATGCCATAGTATGAAGGGAGAAAAAGGCAAAGAAAAAGACTCTAAACATTTAGACCTAATTTCTAAACAGCAGAGGGCTGAGTTGAGAACATAACTTCAAGATGACGTTTCATGCAACAATGGACTGTCACAGAAATCAGTTGTTGCATGGAACTTTACATGCAAGCCTTTGAGAAACAGATTTGTCTTTGCAGAGTTCAGCTATTTCTAAGAAATATTAAGGTCTGCAGCATATAAGATAGACACCCCACAGTACCTATTACTTATAAATACAGTTTTCCATGGAAATGGAAATGTTTTTGTTCCAAAGTTGCTAATGTCAATAAACATTAAACTGGACTTTAAATTATTTACAATTTGCACCTAGCAGAATAAAAAATACTATTTATTTATAGGAAAATGATGGATGATAAAACAGTGCTAATTCTGGTAAACATTTTTATTGGGACTGAGTTAAATTTTATCATAGTTGCTAGTATGGGGCTGAGGTTTTGATTTGTGCTGGTATCAATATTCAATAGTTACATTGTTATGATACTTAGTCCTGAACATTTTCCTCACACTAGCATATATTTATATAATTAATACTATATATAATATATATAATCTATACTATTATACATACTATATCATATAATATAATATCATATAATATCATCATCATATCATATCATATCATACACTGGTTTTCATCCCTTTCTTATTAGCTTATTATGCATTGATTTACTTGATATTATGTTGACTTTGCATAATAAAATCTACAAAACTCACTGGATATTGCTCCATAATTATTTGATAAATACTTTCCCTGGAACTTATTGTACTGTTTAAATAACAATCATTTGATCTTCTATTTCAATATTAAGAGAAGCAATCTCAGCAGCTTTCAAGCAATATTCCTTAATGTTTCCTATAGTCACATGTGAGGCACAAACACTCATGTAGGTAGACTTGTCACTGAGGAACTTCATGGAGCCCCATTACATTCAGCATTCTGTCTGCTTTGTGGAAAATTTCACTGCTCCTTTTAGGGCAAGATGTTTCCCAAAAGACTGTGTTTATCTGATGGAGCAGCTTCATATTGCATGAGTTAGGCAAGGTTGAATTCAAGGCACCTTGAATTCAGCAGTGACAGACAAGAACTTGTGTCATGTAGCAGTCAGGCAAGCATTTAAAAATAGTACCAGGAATAATTTACATATTGTAATAAAATTCAAAATGAAAAGTGGTCGTAATAATCAAATCCCAAGGTTCCATGATTGATGTGTGTCAGAAAGGGGAAGAAACTTTATTTTTCCAGAGGGGAAAAAAAAATATTAAAACCAAAGGAAGGCCCAAAGAAATCTCTTGTTTTTGCAATAAATTTAGTCAGATTAAAACATAAGGCTTTACAAAATAAGAAATTACTATAAATAAATTAGCAATATGTAAACAAAATTCTGGATTTCTCTTCATGTCTTTTGACAAAATCCAAATTTGTCCTTAAGATGAGTCCAAAATCAGGCTTCCGGCTAGATACCAAGAAACCTTAAATATTCCCCACCTCCACACCCAGAGGATAGCTGCAATTATCAACAATAACACAATTGGAGAGGCATTCAACAGGGAAGAGGACATTATTTTGTCTTTTATCTAATTTTAAATATCAGGCTTTTTTTACACTGTCTTAGCAACAGAAAATAGTTCATTCTGACTGAGATTATCTGCCAGAGAGAATATTAAAGGATAAATAATGTGCACTTTAAGATTGTATTTTACTTAACTGACTTTATCTGCATTACAATGGGAAAAATTACACATATCTGTTTTGAAAAATATGAAGAAATGACAAAACAGTGGACAGGAAAGTACTACAATAAACAGAAATTTGCACTTATAAATACTATAAATAGTATTACAGCAAGAAAAAGGAAGTTGTAAAGTGATAATTTATTAAGATAGTATTATTATTTAGAAAATTATTTAGAAAAAATCTCACTGTACATAATATTAAACAGTAAAATTTTGTTCATAAAAGAAACAATGAGAAACAACACTTGCCTTTATAAACTAGATTTCTGCATTTAAAAGAGATCATTTTTACTATACATTCTGCACAGAATCGAGAACATCATACTTAGCTTGACAATTAAAATATATATTCAAAACTCCAGGTGCAATTGGAGACAATTTTTAAAAATTTGCAAGGCTAAATTGTCTCCAGTGCCTGTAAGTAAGAAGCCAATGCAGTAAGAGAGCAGAAGAATCAAAATTGCATGAGTAAAAAACCCAGCATGCAGTGTCAAGTCATTACAAACTCCATTGGGATCCCACTTGGTGGCATTGCTAAATCTAAAACTACATGGAATATGTGAAAATATTGACTCTTGGTTAGTTATCTACTTATAGCATAAGTTTTCTTCTGAAAACCATTTTTTAAAGTGAAGAATCCATTTGGAAAATCGCAAATGTCTGAATTCAAAATCTTCCAATTAAAAGAAACCAGCAAACCCTACAATCAGGTGTAAAGGATGATGGCATTTAAGACTCAATGGAAACAATTCTTAAACAAAACACAGAAAAAATGTTCCTGGTTTTGACTGGTACTAGTCTATTAAAATCAACTGGAATTGTTTTATGTATCTATGGCACAGAATAAGCAATGGAATAATATCAGATGGAGCTACATTTATCTAAATAAAAAACAAAAGAAAATTCCAGAACTTATACAAAAACATTTCTAAAAGTCTTCAGCTGGTTTAGGCCTTTTCTCTTAGGAAAATAGGCTGAATAAATTATGTTCTTTTGAGAAATGGAAGCCAGATATTTGAAATGCTGTTTCACAATTCGTCACTTAAAATCTTGACTCTGCCTTTTTCCCAAAGCAAATGGTGGACCCGCTGTAGGTTAATTGTGAAATCTGGCAGTGAAGCCTGTGAGATGGGTTAAAAGGGTAGGAGTGAAGTTTTCCCTTTGTGGAATAACCTCTACATTTAGTCACATCACATTGTTAAAGTAAGGAGCTTTTTCTCCTTACTTTAGAAAGATTTTCTAGCTTTACGGTCTGCAGTCCAGACCTGTAGAGTTAGATTTCCTGGAAATTTTATTGAAGGAAGGTATAATTGTATAAATATATCTAAAACACAATTTTTAAAAAAGTATTTGAATTTTTGTTTTTTAAAGATTTGTAACAATCTGTAAAGGGTTCTTCATCCTTGTAAGTCCTTTGCTCAGTCAAATAAGGAGTCTTCCAGGCCAAATCACTGAATCAGCTAGGTTGGACTTTGAGATCAAGTCCAACCTATGACCTAACACCACCTTGTCAACCAGACCATAACACCAAGTGCCATATCCAAGTCTTTCCTTAACATCTTCAGGGATGGTCACTCCAGCACCTCCCTGGGCAGACCATTCCAATGCCCAATCACTCCTTCTGTGAGGAACTTCTTCCTTTATGTCCAACCTAAACCTCTCCTGGTGCAGCTTAAGACTCTGTCCTCTTGTCCTGTCACTGGTGGCCTGGGAGAAGAGACCAAGCCCCACTTGGCTGCAGCCTCCTGCTCACCCTACCCACGTGTAACCATTCCACACCCCTGTTCACCATAATCCCTAGAGCTGCTTAAATCTCCTGCAAATGGTCCTAGCACCTCTCCTTGTTTGCCTGATTGGTTGAAAAGAGGAAAAAAAAAATCTCTAACTCCCTCTGGTCCTTAGGAAGAAACCTAGCCGGCTGCTTCCTGCACCTCAGAGTCTTTTGGGCTTCCTGGGAGCTACAGACTGTCAGTCCTTGCTGTGAATCCCTCTCTAATGACCTCCCAGAAATGGTGCAATCTGGAAGCATTTCCCTGCTAAACAGGCTCATTCACTCCCTGCCGACATGGCATAACTTGGCAGCTGTTATCAGTGTTTACAAAATGACAAAATACTCACCTGAGAAGTCATACGCTCCATCTCACCAAGAGCGAAAATTTGCAAGTAGGAACTGCATCATCTCAGACAATAAATAATGTGATATTTTAAACAATGAGTACAAAAACCAATAAAATAGGAGCCCATATTTCTAAATTTCTAAATCAAGGTTTGATATTCTTTTAAATTGTCCAAAGAAAAGCATTCTTCAACCTGTATTATACAGAGCTGTTGTCATGGGTAGGCACTGGCCAGATGTTAATGCACCCATGAATATATGTTTTTTCCCTAACAACTACTGTGGGATGTGATCAGGAACAGAGCAGAGCAGGCTTAAATCTTGAAAAAAAAAAACACCAAAACTTTATTACATTACATAAGAACAGAGACAGAAAACTCTTAAACACACACAGAGACAGAAATAAAAACTTCTCAGAACATTTCTTCTCCCAGTTTCCACCCCCCACACATTACTCTTCACAGACCAAACCTTTGGGTTTTAGATCAAACAATCACCACTCAAAAACAAACCAATCTTCAATTCAGCAAGGGAGAGAGGAGTCTCTCTCGCACCACAGACTGTTCTCCAGAACACACAGGTCTACCCCTTATGTGTTTTTATGTCACCTGTGGCACCACCTGGAGAAGTCTGCCAGGGTGACACTCTCTTTTTCCTATGTCCAGCGCTGTCACCGCTGTCCATAGTCTGAAGCTGCATACAGGGCTCTTTTAAGGATACTTGCATGCCGAGCTCTCCCCCTTTTTACCCAGGGGCCGGGGTTCCAGGAGCAGGTCTGCCCTGAGGGCAGAGGGCACCACCTCACCCTCCCCCTCTCTTCTCTGCTTGCTCTACTCTTCAAGTGCCAGTCACTGTAGCAAAAGCAAGGGCAGCTGTATCCACCCAAATGCAGTTTATGTTCAAAAGAGACTTAAGTTCAGTCCATGGCTAACATTATGCAAGAAAAGTCCAGCTCAAAAAGCTACTCCTCTCATCTTTGCCCATCAGGTTCTTTCCAATCGTGCTTTATCATCTCCGTCCAAGGCCGCTTCCCTCTCTCCTCCGAAACCACCAGTCATGAGAATCAATGTCTAAGACAAGTTTCTTTCTGCCAAGCAAGAGTTAACAGTTTCTATCTCCCAGCAGGGTGCAGGCTCAGGCACTCCCAGGCTCGGCAACCCCCACGTGGCTGGGCACCTTCTCCCGGAGTTTGGGGGTGGAGGGGGGTGAGCACACACAGAAGGCACTTCCACAGTTTTCCACCCCTCCATCCTAGACGGGGCAGCTCAGTTCCAGTCCTGTCCACTCTCTTCTCCCCCCCGGGGCTCCGGCTTACCTGAGCCCGACTACATGTTTCTCCTCCCCCACCCAGCCTCGTGGCTGGGCAGGGGAAGGAGACCTGAGACGTCTCTCTGCTGAAACCGGGATCCAAAAAGAGACCGAACCCCCTTGGGGGGTCTTGCTTTTAACTCTTTGTGTCCTCAGAGGCGTGTCCAAACCTCCGAGTGACCAATCCAGGTGCCAGCAGAAAAGCTGATCACTGATTGGCCTGCTTACCTCTCCCTGGAAAAATTCACCTCCCCCCGCAACCACGACAGCTGTAAATTCATATCACTGAATTTTATATTTTAAATAGTTTTCAAAACTATTTAAAATGTGAACGATTATGATAATTTTTTAATTATCATAAATTATTGTCAGCAGTGCTTGTGAACACAAGCAAAATCTCAACATTCCTCCTGTAAAAACTTTTCCATTTTCTTAAACCATTTAGACAAGTTTGTTCTGAAAGTTTTAGACTATTGTGCTTATTGCTAGTCATGTTTATTCTAAAATCATAAGGTGGTGTAGATAGAAACCAGTAGAGAACTCATCCCATAGCTCTGACAATATGCTCTATCACATCATTATATGTTTTCTACATTTGGCAGTGAATCTGCTCTGCTCTACCTTTGTAGCTGACTTGTGTTTCTGATTAAAATTTCCTCCTAAAATATTTAACTGTTCAAAGCATGAGCAAGACAGAACTGTACCATGCTTTCTCACACCAACAAGGCTTATTCAAAGAATGTGTAGTTTTTTTTCCTATCTAAAAGTATTTTTCTCTAATTGTTATTCATTACCCTACTGTTTAGGTAACAAAAATCACTGAACAGTGATCCACAAAGTTAAAGTAAGCTTTGTGGTGGCAAAATTTGGGAGCACTTTTTCAGCTGCTAATTACTTCACAAGCAGAGAAACCCTTATTTCTTATTTACAGAAGCATTCATGTTGTAGGAATGTAAATGCTTTGTGGAGTTCCTAATCATAAGATCAAAATATTGTCCAAATAGGTAATTTTAAAGAAACTCCTTGTCAGTGAGGGCTGTGGCCAATACCTCCTGGTAAGTTACCAGAAGAAAAATAGAAATAAGCCATGATATATAATTTTATATTTTCATTGTAGGATTCCTACTGGAAATAAAAAAAAAATAGAAAAAACCCCACATGAATATTATTATCAATTGTATGATTTTAAATAAAATATATTAATAAAAAGTCTATTTCAGATTTTTCCCCAAAAGCATGTGATATCTTCATTTTCCACATTTTTCATTTTTTTTCTTAAAAATGTTCTCAAAATTTTTGAAAATTTTATGTTTAGCAGAACATGCTGCTCACTTATAACACTAGTGTGTATTCATTAACAAAAGAAGTTCATTTAGAAATAAATAATGAAAATAAAATGTCTGATTCAATTCACTAATGTTTGATATTATAATTTCTCACAGGAAGTTACATCCTTTTATTTTAGGTGATGAAAACAAAATGAGGTAGATCTTTGCAGCCACAGGTAATATAAACAGAATTAATAACAGTTTTTCTAGTATTGGCTTTCAAACAGGTACACTTTGTTTCCTTGCTAGTGCTCACTGTCTCCTAGGAGATGGATCACGTTGTCAAAGGGTCTGTGAAACTAGAAATCAAGACAAAATTTATTGACTGAATTGTTTTTGTTTTTGGTTTTTTTTTTTTAATATTTATCTTCCTCTCAAGCAAAGCAAGGAATCTGGATTATAAGAGCAACATAGACATGGAAATCAAAAAATAATTAGTCCAACCATCTGTTTTGCATTTAGCCGAATGAAAGAATACCAGGATCTCAGGAAGTTCAAGAGGAAGGAGAACAAACAAACAAACAAACAAACAAACCAACCCACAAAAAGAGACAACCTCATAAAGGAAAAGCAATTAATAATTAAAGACAATATTTACCAAACTGCAATTAGTACTATGGAGTAAGTGAATAGCACCATGCAGTAGTACCACTGAAACAGCAGGAATCTTGTGACCTCATCACAGTCCAGTTGCTGCAGGTCTGTTCCACAGCATCAAACACCTGCATTCGGATCTCTTCCTTGGACTGGGGCCCCCTATCCACCCACCTTTCCCTGGGCTAGAAAATTATCAGGATGGCTTGTCAAGGGGCAGAGGCACTTATGGAGAGGAAATAAAAAAACATGCAATTCTCAGTGCCTACCATCCCAAGAAAGATGCTTGGAAAACATCGAAGAGAGCAGGATAGGTTATTTTATAGTCTTTGTTTTTACAGGAGTCAATGGGCTCCACAGTATTCTCACACCACATTTCTGTTTGCAAATCAATGTTTTCCAGTGAAAAATGTCTTCATTTGGGGAATTCCTGGCTAGGGTTCTATAAGAAAGACATTTTAGGTATTAGCTGCTCCACTCGCTTTCTGATAAAAATATTTTGAGATGCCCAAAGAATGAAGAAAAGCAGTCATCAACTGCAGTGATGTATTATTATCATTATTATGTCTTTGAAAAAGTTTATGCAAAGAAAGACAATTTTTCCCCTTTTTGCATTGCAGTAAGTTTTTATTAAATATATTTTTTCTCCTGAAGAATTATGTTTTGCAAAACATGATATTTTTCCTCTGCTGTTTGTTATGCCCTCTTTTCCTCTGACTCACACATGCACAAACAAAGCCACGTGCACGTATATGCTCATGTACACTCTTGAATGCTCTTCCAGAGGTTTAAATGACAGCAAGTCTTGTTCCAAAATCCACCATTTTATAACAAAAACACATTTTCTTTTTCCCCACAGCACTAAATGACTCAGAGAGGGCTTGCTTCAACATAGCTGTCATTGCACTGCCTTGCATTTCTACCCACTTGCCTCGCTTGCAAGGGAGAGGGTGACGAGAACTCAGGAAAGATGACTGGGTGGTGGTGGTTGGTTTCTATTTGGAGGAAACTGTTTGGAAAACTGTAGAGTTCTTTTATCTGTCAATGATATAACAGAGTCTGACATGCCTAGCAGTAGGCAGACGCAGCTGTCAGTAGTAGTATAATTTATTAGTATCTCTTCTTGAATAAGAGGGCTGACAGGCTAACATGGGAGCAAAGGGGAAATATGCCAAGTTATAGTCTTGCACCTCAGGCTCATACTGCCAATAGCCCACTGTGGAGTGTACACAGCATTAAATATGTATTGATTAATTCTGTGACACAGTCCACTGACTGCACTGATAAGGAAAATGGCAGAGGCATTGCTTCATCTTCTAGCTGAGAATCCCACGCCCAACATGTTGTCTTCCAGAATCCTCACCAGGAATAGCTAGAGTTGTCCACAAATAAGATGTCCTGGAAGAAAAAAAAAAAAAAAGATTATGCATGTTGTATAAAAAACCTGAGAATTAAAAAAAAAAAAAAAAAAAAGCCTGGTGGATAAAAAAAAAGCATTTTAAAACTCAGGAGCTAGCAATTGTTACCTAATAATTATACGAAAAAATAAATTTGGTTGATTACATTTTGCTGCTGATGTTTAAGATGAGTGAGTATCATATATTAAAAAAGAAATCAGTTGTCTGTGCTTATTAGATGAATATTAGTAAGTGGTAATGAACAGAAAACACCTGCTTTTTCAGTTCTTACTATTGCTTTGGGAAGTGCTAGAAGGAAGGTGACTCATGTGCGCTCCTCAGAGTGCTCCCACACAGTACCACACTTGGGGGCCAATTCAATATGGGCAATCAGCAACTACTAAACACTATTTTAAATGTCAGCTTTACAATCACTTTTAAAAAGCCAACATTTCCTCACCTTAGTTCCTACAACACGTCTCTGTGGCTGGCTTTTTTGGGGAGAGGATTTTCAGGGATTTTTGTGGGTTATTTTTCCTTTTGTAGTTCGTGAACAAAGAGTGACTACACTAATTCCATGGTAACAACTGGTAAATAAAAATAATGTCTTATTGGTGAATTCTGTGTTGTACTAAGGAACAATCAAAATACAAAATCCAGGCAGTTTTTAAGAACTCATACTTCCAAGTATCATGATAATGATTACAGGCAAGAGCTGCTTCACTACTTCAGGTTCATTATCTTTAAGAGTTTATTGAGAGCCTGTTAAAGTCTTTGCCATGCAACAGAGAAATAGAAACTGAATTAACAATTGCCTCAGCTTGATAATGAAGCCAAAGAACAATTCCTAATTCAATCTATTGTTAATTGATACTGTGCTATAAATGTTGGAGAGAAAGGTAGCAGTGATTTAAGGGAAGGCTTAAGCGTTAATGGTGTTGTTCAGATTCTCCATGATCCTACAAAAAAAGTAAAATCTTATCCTGAAGTATTTTTTTAAAAAAATCTCTCTTTTTAATTCTCTTAGCTGGTGGAAATCCTGCATCTTTAATAAGAACTGCACAAATCATTATTTAATGCAGCTAAGGTCTGAAAAATGTATTTCAGGGTATTGCGTGCAAAGATTTTGCTGGACTTAATAGACAAGTAACTGCAACTTGCACTAACTGGACTTGCAGAAATAAGCATATATATTAACATTTCTGCACTGGACTCATTCTTCCCCTCTACCCTTTCCTAGTGATAGAAAAAACAAAGGTATTACTTAAACTTGACAATTAAATACATGGGTAAACTTGTTTATAATTTCAATTTAATTTCTTTTTCAAACAACAAAAACTGTGAGTCATGTTGAATGTTTTGCTTTATATTTTAGACTTCCACTTCATATTTATGAAAATGTTGGAGATTACATTAAACTTTCCTGGGAACATATTATTCCATAAGCAATAGTTTTAGTTTCTTGCAACTTCCTTTGGAGTAGTCTGTACTGGTGATCACCTCAAATCCTTTGGTAACAGGGAACAATGCCGAAAGGAACAGGAGAGCCTTCATGACCGACATGTGTCTTAAAGACTGCTGCTATCAGTGGAATTTTGTTTTTTTCAGTCATGGGGTTGTTTATAGGACACCAAGCCTGCTGGAGACAGGTGGGTTTCACCTGTCTAAAAGAAGGAAGAATCAGCTCATGAGTTGGCAGGGCTGATTGAAAGAGCTTTTAACTGGGTTTAGAGCAGGATGAGGTTAAGACCAGGCTTGATAGAGAGGAGCCTGGAGATGTCATGTCGGTGTTGGGAGGTGGAATAAGCAGCCCAGCTGAAGTGCACCTACACCAGTGAATGCAGTATGGAGAGCAAACAGGAGCTGAAAGCCATTGTGCAACAAGAAAATTATGACACAGTCGCTATTACAGAAACTGGAGTGTTGTAGTTTAAATTTATGGGGGGTCCCGGGGAGGGTCACCCGGGAGACTCCCGGGGTCCTTGAGGTCGTGGGTGTTCCCGTGCTGGCAGGCAAAGAGACTTCAGATGCCGGTGGGGTGCTGATGAGGTGAGGGTTTATTCACTGAGGGAGAGGGGAAGGGAAGGGGGGAGGGGGAAGGGGGGAGAGGAGAGGGGAGCGTCCGGAGGCCTCCAGGGGGAGAGGGGCAAAGAGGGCAGAGCCTTCTGCCTTTGCATTCTTAACACCGAGGTTCAAAGGGGCGCGGTAACATTCTCCAGCCAATGAGGTTACAGATACAGGATACTGCAGGGAGTGTACAGACTGGGGATAAACCATACATTTTCCAGGGGTGAGCTAGAGCAAACCATTTCCATAAAATGCAATCCCACACTGGAGTGCTGCAATGAATGGCTCTGAGCTCTTGAGAGAGGACTGGTGAAGTGGGAGATGGGGCTGAAGTGGCTCTGTACATTAGGGAGTGTTTTGACTGCATAGAGCTCCAGGATGATAAGGTTGAGTGCATATGAGTAAGAATCAGGGGAAAGCTTAACAAGGCTACCTGGTACAAGTCTGTTATGGAGCACCTAAGCCGAATGAGGAGGCAGATTAATTCTAAGAGCAGCTGTCTGGCATTTCACTGTTGCAAGCCTTTGCTCTTGTGGAAGACTTTAACTTGCCAGATATAGCTGGAAAGGCAACACACTGTTGGGTGGATGAGGGGAAGGCTGTGACTGTAGCCTCCCCGGACTTGAACAAATCCTTTGTTACTGACTCCCACAGCATTCTTCTGAAAAAGCTGGCAGCCCATGGCTTGGACAGGTGCACTCTTCACTGGGTTAAGAGCTGGCTGGAGGGCTGAGCCCACAGAGTAGTGGTGAACTGTAGCAGAGAATACAGGTGACCTCATCCCTGATAAGTAACAGCTATGTTAATTACCCAGTACAGCCTTGCCCCGATGAGTCACAACTATATCCAATAAAGATAAGTGTGATAAAAGGGAGTGGGTTAGGTAGTGAAGGGAACCATTATGGAGGGTCATGAAGAAGAAGGATCCTGGAGAGAGAGAATCACTGCTGTGAGGTCAGTCTGGGTCTGCAGTTAGAGCCTGTTGGAACCTGCATTCCCAGTCTGCAAACTGATACCTGCAGTCAAGAGTTTAGCAGGAAATAACCAGCAGTCAGAGGCTGCAAGGGAAACCTGCAGCAGCAGCTTGCTGCAGCCAGAGCTAGTGAACAGTTGGAGTCAGGATGGCTGAGCTGTAAGGAGGAATAAACTAGGACCCATTTCATGCTGTGATAAACAAGAAGTCTGTGTCTCGGCTCATTTCTACCCTCTAACAAGAGGGCAGCTGCAACAGTGAACGATGCCACATCCATCTGTTGGCTGGTCAGTAGTGGGATTTCCTAGGCCTTGGTATTGGGGCTGCTGAAGGGGCTAGAGAGTAAGTCCTGTGAGGAATGTCTGAGGGACCTGAGGTTGCTTAGCCTGGAGAAAAGGACTCCTGGAGCAAACCTTATTGCTTTCTACAACTACTTGAAAGGAAGTTACGGGAAGGTGGAGACCATCCCCTTTTGTTTTGCAACCAGCGACAGGGCAAGAGGAAATGGTCTCAAGCTGCACCAGGGGGGTTCAGGTTGGGCATCAGGAAGAATTTCTTCTCTAAAAGGATGTTTAAGCATTGGAACAGGCTGTCCAGGGAAATGCTGGCTTCACAATCCTTGGAAGTGTTCAAGATATAAAATGGCATAGCATTTAGTGGCCCAGTTGATGTGGTGCTGTTCAGTCAAAGGTTGGACTTGATAATCTTAGATTATTTTGTGATTCAATAGGGCTGTGACTCGATTTGTTGGTGAACCTTTGACCTGATCAATTCTCTCAGTTCCTATACTGAGAGAGTTACATAGGAAGTGCTCTAAATATGTGCAGGTTGCTGCAGAGACCAGAAGGTATACTTGCTGGCTACTGGAGGGACCAGGAGGTTTAATCCAGTGACTGCAGAGTCCATGGGATCTGGGGTTCACTCCTGGTGTGGCCATAAGTCTGAGCCAGGTAATAGACATGTTTACATGTGTGCCTGCAACTGGGGGGCATGCACATTGTATATGTTTATTACATATGCATATATATGTGTGTGTATGTATGTATCTTCTGCTAATGGCCTTTTATGCTGAGAGAAGGGAACAGGTGGGGCTGTTGGTGGTGTCTGCATTTGAGAAAGAGCTGTGTTTTCTGTTTGTGTGGACCTATGCAGCCAAACAAATATATATGTACTGTGTATACATGCGCATATACTCATCTTCATTCCTAACTAGACCGGGGACATGGAGCTGTGGTAGCCTTGCCTCTGTTCTGCCTTGCTGAACCAGGTTCAGCAACTTCTAACAGTTAAGACCCACGAGACAAATGTACAATTTAAATGTCATTACCTTCCTTCAAGGAAAAAGCAAAAGTATTTCTTGCAAATTGGTTTTACATGGATGCTGAGAAATGTTTGCTTAACCAGAAAATCTCTTTTGTAAATAACGACTTCAGAGACCTTGAGGCAATTTATAGCTGGCTGAAATGCACATAAAAACAGGGAGAGGGGTTTTAAATTTAAAGCATGATGCTAACTCTCCAGGGACCCAGTCTATAAAGGTATTTACCAATAAAGTTTTCCTCAGGGATGTCAGTGTTGACATCAGTTATTGGGGAAGACAGAGTGTATATGTTCTACCATTGATACGACTGATTCCTTAGGGAGAGTAGGTATTTGTCTTGGGAAGACTCATTTTTGAAGACAGCATTTAAACAGTCAGCTAAAATGAGGTCTCATTGCAGCAGTGTCTACCTACTGCCCAATTTAATTTCTTAGAGTTTCATATGGAGCTTACAATTAGCAGATATTTGACCTCAGAGTTAAAACAACTAGCCTTTGTAAGGGGATGCTCACCTGTTTGATCCCTTTTCTATCATCTTCATGATAACTCTAATATAGTCTTCCTGGTAAGGTTTTCCTGTGCAGCTCAAGAATCAATGTGTATGCAAACACTTCTTTCTTGTGTATCCTTCCTGTTGCTTCCCAACCTCTGTAAATAATTCACACTCAAACTGCTCATAGTGTAAAAAGAAAATTTAAGAGAAAGTTCCAAGCTGTCAGAGATGCTTTGATGCTCAAGGGATTCCTTAATTGCCATCTGATCCCTCTGAGATACAGGCAAATAACCTACATCTCAAGTACAATACAGCATCATTCCCAATTGTATATATTATTTTATGAGCTTACACCAAGTGTGACAATTTCAGTGCATATAAAAAAGTCATGATTGAAGAGCCCTTGAGACCCACCCTACATTTTCCTTTCATGAAATTATTGCAATGAGAATACATAGCTATATTCTCTTCAGGCTTTCCAAAAAAAGGATTTTTTTAAGGATGATTTCAACCACAGAAAGTCTCTGCACAGCACTACTTTATTAGTTCTCTAGCACACTTTTATCAGCTTCCTCCTGAGAGCAACTCTATTACCATTTCTCTTTGGAAAAGTACAACCTTTCCTTATAATCCTGAGGTCACACAGTGCAGCTGAGTGCTCAGCTGTTAGGTGGCGTCTCTTTGAGCTGAGTCAATACTTTGGTTATGAAATAACCTTACCTTTAGTGATTGGTTGGTTTGAAAGAGCTTCCTTTTCCAGTCAGTTCGAGGTACATCCCCGTAAATGTAGGGAAGCTTGTGAGCTTCTTCTCATACTTAGTTGCAGATAAGGTGAAAGTTTTTTTTAGTAGGACAGGACCAGGGATTTCCAAAGTGGAAGGAAGGGCTAAGTATCTGTAAGGATGAGCACATCTGAGTTACACCCCTTGTGTTCCCCCTCTCTAGCTGTCTGCCCACATACCAGAGGTGGGATATATTTCCACTTGGTACTCCTTTTGTAATTCCTTTCCATGGATGTTGTTACACCACTGTTGGGTTTTATCACCTGTGTTTACAGGCTGTGCTGTCTCCGTTGTTAGCTCTAGACTTTTTGCAGTCTCTTGGCTGTCTAATACCTTTAGGCCATGTATATTTCTCCCTTGATGCTTTTGATTAGGTAACTTCTACTGTTCTGTAGCTATTACTGTCACTGCATTAAACTGAAATGTCATTCTGGTGGGGACAGAGAAAGAAAGAGAGGGAGTTCCAAACTTTTAAATCTTGGGAGATGCACTGTAAAATTTGTGTTTAAGATTCAGAATATGTTTCACTTCTTGTATCTTTTGAGGAATTAAAAAAAAGCCCAGTCCTCCTTCTGCTACTACAGTATACTTACACAGTGGCAAATATCTGGAATTTAAACAAATTCTTTGATGCCCACTTTTCTTCCTTCTTTAATTCTCAGAATAAATAAGAATATCTCATTTGGGATATGCCATCTTCATCACCTCAAGATAGTGTAATATTGGTAAATGATTCCAGGTTAAAATTAACATTTTTCCTACTTCTCTGTGCTTTTAAATTCAAGGTATTTGTTAATCTATTTGTTAGATAGCTCTCAATCCTTTACAAGGTACTTCTCTTCTGAAATTTCTACTGTAAATCAGAGAGATGAATTTCGAGTCTTTTTTTCCTTCTAGAGGGTCTGAACTGGAGTTTGCAGCTCTTGATAAAATAATTTGCTATCTGCTTCACTTTTTCAATACAGAAACTATATGTAAAATTACAGTTTAGATAACTGCTTTTAAATCTTGTGCTTGAAGTAGTGCCTGTATTTTCTGTAGTGAGTAATTCCAGAATTTCTACCTAACTCCATGAGATGTAGTGATACAGTTCTGTACCAATTAATGTGCACAATTTCCTCTTCTTTTGCTCTGTTTCCTAAGTAATAATATACAACTTTGCTTCACTAGCCCCATATGTATACATCTTATACATATGTACACATATGTATATATCTTATATATATATAAGAACCCTCATTTTAAATCATCTCTCATTGATAATATATATGAGGAGCAATTTTATGCAGCTCTATTTTCACTCAACTGCTTTGATTTTATTTTACATTTTGCAGATTGTTTGTAACAGTGCTAACAGAACACTTCAAACTCCATGAAGAGTAAGCCTGAGGGCCTAGTGGCAGCAAGCTTGTGAACTAAAATTAGCACACTGTGAAGTGCATGCTTGCCATCATTTAAAACTATGGTGAACCATTAAAAGTCAATGTCAATATATAAGACATTTGCAAAGGCATCACTACATTTTAGATCAAACCCAGTAAAATATTTCTGGCATAATTATACAGTCTTTTAATACTTGAAAGTTCATTTCAAAAGAAATTCATAGTAAATTTAACAAAGTCATGCTTAAATATAGATCAATTATCATTTAATTTCTGTTCCTTTTTTTTTCCCAAATTCATGTTTCAGTCCTTCACTGATATCTAAAATAAAATAAAACACTATTTTAATCAATGTAGTTAGACATTTTTTCATTGTTGCTTTGCATAATTTTTCTATCAAAAATATATGCATTTTTATTCTTTCAGCTCAAAACATATATAATTGTACCAATGTTGAGTCTTCAGCCAATTTATATTTTTAATCTTTAATCCATTGAAGCAGTATAATTTGTATATAAATTTGAGTCTAAATTTTAAGCTATGTGTTCATGGTTGATAAAAATTCATTACAAAACGCTTTTAGATCACCTAAGCTGATGTTCTATATATCGAAGTCCCATTGACCTGCTATATACAAAGGTCCCTAACCTGTTGACATTTATCAAACACTTTACTTTATATTCATTTTAGAAAACAAAAGTATCAGCAAGATGCTGTAGGTCAACCAAATGAAAGATCAAGTTGCACCGATTGCCCAAAATTGTTCTGTTAGGGGGGTTTGGTATGAGATATGCCAAAATGAACATTCTCTGTTGCACAGAACTTCTTAATCACAACTAAAAGATTGGTTCAGAACCATAAACTAGGTGATTGATATGAGCCTTAGTATATAAGCAAGATTAGGTTTCTGAGAAACTGGACTGTCTACATAATGTTATATCTTAGAGACCTCTGGCAAATGTTTGTTCTCTGATTGTGACTAGTCTCTGATATTAAAGAGGATGGAGAAAAAAACATTAAATAAGATATTTTTCTAACTTTTCATAAAGAGAAAAAGTGTTACTCAAGCTTACAGATAGAGAAAGCCTTTAAACAGGAAATTTATTTACAATAATTATATTTATGCAATCCAGTGAATATCTGATTCACAGCACAAACATATACAGGTGAAGATAAGAAGGTGTCATAACCAAGGACCCTAATCCTTTTGATCTTTAAATATTTTAATTCCCGAACTACAGTGAAACTTACTTTTAAATAAAGAAATTTAATCTCCTTGAACAATTTCAGCTGAAAGTAAGACCAGTTCCAAGCACTCTATTTAATATCTAATTACCTCACAGCTAGGAAATTACATCTTATTTCAAGGTTGAGTTTGTTGAATTTTAGTTTTCAGCCCCTGTAACTTGTTACATGATTGTCATCAGCTGTGAAGAGCTCCTCTTGGTTTTTTGCCATGTGTTCCTTTGTTTAGAGATTGAGTCATGTCTTGAACGTCTGTTTGGTAATGTGAAACATTTTAAGACCTACAAGGTTTATTTTTCAGCCCAAGGACTCTATAAATCATTCTGATATTCCTTATTTCCTTTAGAGAATATACATAAAAAATGGATACAGCATGGTATTTCCAATTGCTGCAGTTGCTTTGGTACAAAATGACCAAAGTAGGAACACATTTTACTCCTACTTTTCTGTATCCAGGAATCTCATTAATCCTTATAAACATTAAAGTAGAAACTTATGCTGAGATTGTTTGGTATCTTAGACCCTGTCTTCCAAGACAGTCTTTCATGTTGTCCATACTTGATTTTCCTCAGTGGAACAGTTTGTATTTAGTTCTTGATTACATATTTTGTTAGAACATAATCAGTGCGCTGCATCTGAGAACCAAAATGGTCAGTCAGAAAGCATCTCACTGATCTGATGCAAAAGTAGGAGTTTCTTGCACTATCATAAGCAAGTAGAAGATGGTATCTCCTGGAAAACCAGATCTTCCTTTCATATTCTCCACCATGGTAAATATATATATTTGAAATTCCATATACAATGCATGCAAATAGCTGAGGCCATACTAAAGTAATAATGGATCCAGTAAATTTATCAGGGAGACTGATAGTCATAGAATCACAGAACAATGGAATGGTTGAGGTTGGAAGGAATGTCTAGAGGTCACCTGGTCTAACCCTCCTGCAACAGGCTCACCTCAAGCTGCTTGCCCAGGATCACAGGCAAATGGATTTTGAATATCTGCACAGATGGACACATTATAAGCTCCCTTGACAACTTGTTCTAGTGCTCAGTTACCCTCACAGTGAAAAAAGTGCCATTTGATGTTCAGATGGGACTTTCTGAGTTTCACTTTGTCCATTTCCTCTGTCACTGGGTGCTATTGAGAAAAGCCTGGCTCTGTCTTCCTTAGCATCATTCCTTCAGATATTTATATCCATAGATAAAATTCCCACTGAGCCTTCTTTCCTCCAGGTACAACACTCCCATCTTTCTCAGTCTTCTGTCATAGAGACATGCTCCAGTCCCTTCATCATTTTACTGGTCCTTTGTTGAACTCAATCCAGTATGGATATATGTTTCTTATGCTGTGGAGTCCAGAACAGGCCACAGCATTCCAGGTGTAACCTCACCAATTCTAAGTAGAAAAGGAAGGATCAGCTCCCTCAGCCTGCCAGTCAAACCTCTCCTAATGCATCCCAGGATAGTAATTTTTGCAGTAGAAGCACATTGCTGGCTTGTGGGTTGCTGGATCCTTTGTCTGAAAATGTATTTCCAGACAGTTGCCCCCCAAAGTATATTGTGTCTGGGGTTCTTCCTCCTCAGGTGCAAGGCTATGAAATTCCCCCTTGTTGAACTGCTGGAACTTCCTATCAGCCCATTTCTCCAGCCTGTCAAGGTCCCACCTCGAAGCAGCATAGCCCCCTGGTGTGTCAGCTGCTCCTCAGCTTCATATTAATTAACTAATGGAGAGGCTGGAGATGGCTGGTTTTAAATGTCACATGTTTACAAGCTTTAGTACAAAACTGGTAAGAAGCAGTCTCTAAGAGATAAAGCAGTCCAAATTCTGTAAAAAACCTTTCTTGAGATGCCACGTTCTCCATTTTCTCTAAGCTCATGCTTCAGAGTTGCAAGAAAAGCCATTTACTTAGGGAACTTAATAAATGAGAGGTGTCAAAAAGTGAAGAATTTATGAGCGCTGATTCTTCCTTTTCCCCTCTGTTTCCCCCAAGCCAAAGATGCCATGGATAGAAGTGTCCTTTCCCATTAAAGAGTAATCAATAGGAGCGCTGAAAGAAAAATATTAGGGACAAGGCCAAAGAGCAAGAAAGAAGCATTACTAGAGAAAGGTGAAAGTGATAGGTGTCTGCAAATTAATCTAATGACACACACGAAATTCTTCAGTATCAAATTTAGACCCGTTCTTACTGTTATTCCATGGCCTAATGAAAGCCATGGAATAAGCCTAATGAAAGCTCTGGATATTAACTGGGCGTAAATATGTTCTTATAATTATGTATGTATGGCATTCTGCTATCTCTGGTGGTTACTTTAAAGGAATGTCCAACTTATATCCCCTGGAGAAGAAAACTAAACATTACTATTTGCTCATGTTTGGGGATACTAAACCATGGTTTCTAACAGGAAAAACATAATATAAAATATAGACACATATTTTGCAAGGTTTTATTACTTCAGCTGTTATTTAGCAAAATGGATTGTAACTTACAGCTTCCCTCATGACTGTTCTTTCCTCATTACTTGTCTTAAAGTTAGGAATGATTTTGTTTTGTAGTCAAGGATAATTCTCAGCTATTACTTGATTTTCAAAGACAAAAGGGATGGCTAGGAGAAATGTATCAACAAGCAAATAGTTACCAAACTTCTCTGAATTTCAGTTTCAGAATTAGTGTCTGCCCAAATCCTAAATACTCTGATGTCAAAAAAACTATTAAATCCCTTGTCAAAATTGCTGCAGTGAAAAACAAAGCTCCTGGTACGTTTGTATGTAACAAGGGAGCGGAACACCAGCACTGAGATTTTGCAATTAAAGCAATAAACCACAATGACCCTTCTTCTTGGTTACTCATTTCTTTTTCAATCTGGTTGAATTTAAAACAAGGGAAGCATGTGAAAATGAGGCAGGGTGGACTGCTTTTGAAGATGGTACTTTGTATGGATCTGTTCATCAGAGATCTGGAAGAGAAAATCTGTAGAGCCTGAGAGAGTTACTCTATTGTATCTTAAAGAAAATTTGGTAGTGACTGCAAAATACAGATATTTTGCACTGACATTTAAAGTATTGTGTAGTCAAACTGACAGTTTTGGCAAAGTAAATAAATAAATTGAATTACATGAGTAGTTGAAGAGTGATTTTGAGTGAATAAGCACAAATGACAGCTTGTGGAGAAATGAGCTCCTGTCAAAGTTGGTAACACTTGGTAAAAAAATCTAATAAAATTGAATATTTAAAAAAGTCTAGATGTACAAATATTTTTGTACAGATATAAGTGTACTGATCTGTGTTAAAAAATCATAGATGGTAAACATTACATGTACACAAATGTAATATGAAAGATAGCTCTTTGCTAGCAAAAAACATACCTTGAAACAGATGAAAACACAAAATATTGTTCTTCATAGAATAAGCATGAACTTCATTGCTTAATTGGTAGCTCCAGGTATTTACCACCATGACTTCACTTAATTGCTCTCAATCTGAACTAACTGTAACTAATATAAGATTCAAGTTGAAAAGAATTTTTTAATATTTCATGGAATATTGGTATACCTGATTTAAGTAGTAGAAACTATTTCTTGTTTTAATATAATTTAACCAAGAAAGTATTTTGTACTTGCTATCTCTGAATAGCCAAGCATTTCATATGACCAATTCAGGATTTTCTGTTTGACTGTTTGTTAATAATACTGACATTGATATTAATCTGGCAGAAAACTACCTTTCTGTCAACAGCAACTGATGTCATCTTTGTCCTGGAAAAATTAAAGATGATTTAAAAAAATTTAGAAAACAAAAATATAGCATAGCTTTCTGAACAAGTATGACAGAACATAGGGTTGTTTCTGTGCCTTCATCTAGCATTTTTCTGTTCTTGTTCATTTCTTTGTTTACAAGGCCATAGACACAGAGTTATTCTCGTAAATCTGCCTCCAATAGTTGATTTTTAGCTACTGAGTAGGCATAGATGCTATTTACTTCAGTGTTGCTATTCAACATTTCTGAAATGACATTCTTGTTAAATTACTGGAAATTTTAGATTGCGTATATTGTGCAAGTGTGGCCTTCATAGATATATCTTCTCTACTAAGAAATGTCAGGAGCAGGCAAAATGACTGATAGTTAGGAAAGCATATGTGTAGTGAAACAAGTTAAATAAAAGAAAAAGCAAAGCAGAAACCCAGTGTCAGTGTATCCAAACAGCAAAAGGCAGTGAGAAGCTGAGATGAGGGAAGGGTGAGTGACAATCGAGGTCCTAGAGAGACATGTGGGGCACCCTGAAGTTAAGTAGGAATTAGACAAAGGAGGTGAAAATCGAGTGAATAACATCCACTAAAGATAGGTTGATAAAACATCACCTACCTCTACTTAAACATGACACCTAAAGCCCAAAGCTGCTATAATACAAAATATGTACAGTGGCTTTTGCATGTAGTGGAGAAGGAATACAGAAGTACTCTGGGTTGCTGGTATGTAGGTAGAAGCCAAAAGTGAGAATTGAAATACAAGGTTTTTCCTATTGACTTAGAGATATAGGCAGGGCAGAGGATGCTACCAGAGTAGTAGTGGAAGAAACAGCAGTGTGGTTTATTTTTCATGAACTTCTGTTGGTTCGGCAATGCCATATTAGTTCTGTCAAATTTTTGTTCCTTCCAGAGTAGATTTCAACTCTCTTACCCAGTCAAATAAGAATATTTTATTTTTTTTTTCCTTACCAAATATCCCTCTAAGCTATTTTTCATTAGTACTTCTTAAAACAGGTTTTCCAAATTGCAAAGATAAATGGAGTTCTTTCACAATGTAACCCTGCATTAATTTGTCCTTTAATTTTCAAAATAAAAGTTTAAGAAACACTAATTGAAAATTAAACTATTGAAGGAGTATGAAAATTTATCTTAAGGGACATATAGACAGATGTGTGATTCTATCATTTATTTGTAAAATGCCTTTTGTATGAGCCAAATGCCAGTCCTTATTAGTTGTAATTTCTTTACATGACAAATAGAATTTTGTTTGTTTGTTTGTTTTGGCAAGGTTTGGGGTTCTGTTTATGATTTTTTTAAAATTTATTTTGAATGAATCCGTGATCTAGCGAACAGAAATTGCATGTGGGATACTCCTTTAATTTGTTAACTGGAGGCTTCTTGCAAGATCTGAATACCTGTAGGTACAGTAGCTATACAAAAGCTTATCCCTCAACTGGGATTTGAAATGCACCTTTCAGGGTCATCTAGTCCCACTCCTTCTTCAATGAACAGGTGAGTTTGTTTATGCTAAGACCTCCTTACTCACCTTGTTAGGAGAAAAAGAATAAGTAACCTACTAAGCCTTTGACATAATTATTAAAATATATTTGAAGTAGATTCTTCTATTTCCATAAATTTAATATTTTATTTATATTTTTAAAGAATAAGTTAATCCAAATCTATTTGTAAGGATCACTACTTACCTTAAATTATTTATTTTTCAGTCATTTTCCCTCTTATATTACCCTTTCTTTGTGTCTCTCTGCTGTACAGCTAGATCAGTTGTACTGCATAAGAATACAGTTACTGAAGAATTTTCCTTTAATCCTTTTAACACAGTGGAAAAATATATGTTCCTTCTGAACAGCATAATTGCCTTTTTTTTTTCTCAGCTCAGTATGAGAAATAAAGCTCCTGTAGTCTGAGCAGTTGACAAAATAAAGACGAAAAGTCTATACATCTTTTTCATTTTTCACTACAATACGAGTAATATTAGCTGAGGAGATCATATAACAAGCCCTGCACCTGCTGAGTAAACTGGATCTCTCTTAAACAGCATATCCCAGTGGAAGCAGAATGTGCCAATTAAATGATCATCCCAATTACAAGAGGCTCATGGGGATACACTGTGCTGGTGTGGTTTATAATCGCTTTCATTTCATGGATTGATTAAAAAGGAACAGTATCAGCTTCCCATCTTGATTACCTAATAGAGATGATTTATTTTCTATCCATACAGGGATTCTTTCCTCTATCTGTGACAAAAATAGTGGAACTCTTTGTACAGTATATGCCAAAATAAAAAATAACATTTTTATTCCTATGTGGCTCAGCTGAATTGTTTATGGTTTGATGATGAAAACTCCATTGTCTGAGTAATGTGTTTTACTATCAGGGAAAGAATTAGGTATTGAGCTACTGAGCTCTGTCTTCATCCCAGAGGAATCAACTGGAAGTATTGACTCTTGAACTGAGAGCAAAGCTCAACACATGTTTTAAACACAGAAGGCGAAATCAATGAGCTGAAATCATCAGACTTCAGTGGAAACAGGATTTTATTCAGAAAAAGAAAAAAAAAAGGAACTTTTCACCTAAAACCAGAAATAAACCAATCTGTCATGTTCTCGAGTCAGACACCTGCCTTTGGAGAAACTTGGAAGAACTGCACACTCCTAGGGAAAAATTTTTTCACTGTTAAAATGTGGTAAAGAAGAGGCTATTCACATGACTATAATGCTGTTTTACAAGATTTTACCTTTAAAAACCCAGTCTCCCCTCCCCCTCAAAAAAGCCCTTCACAACACAGATACTTTCATATATTTTCACAATTAGGATAATTCAAAGAGCAAATTTTGTCACAGAACAAGCTCGTGTGGTTGAAGCAAACTCGTTACGCTCTCGAGTGCTTCTGGTGGTATGTCACTGGCTTCTTAAAACTGATGGAACCAAGCCGAAGAGTGAAGCTATTTTTATCATTCATTTCAGGTGTTTCATTAGACTCTGATGAAGAATATATGAAAGAAATCCTTGGTTCTCACAGAGTCAGTAGGTGATTCCAAGCAGCTAAATTAGATGTCTTAAATTTCAGGATGTGATCATCTTGCTGAGAAACAACAGGGAGGTATGCATCTGTATTTTTTACTGATTGTACACTAGATACAGCATTCCAGCATGGAACTAAAATCCATACATCAGAAGAAACTTCAAAATAAAACCAGTATGGTCCCGGTCTCATTTTTCTACCTTCAAAATTAGCCCAGAGCTATTCAGAATTTTCTACACTTACAACATGACATTTTTATTTTGTTTTAATGGAATACGTAAGTTCAATTACAGGCAGTTTTTATTTTAAATGACCTTTAATCTAGTCGTTAAGTCCATTATTAAATCTTGTCATTAATTCCAAGATCTTTGAAATTTAAAGTAAGAACATATTTTATTAGGTTAAACATGAGTCTTGGACCTCAAACTTAAATTTAGATTTGAATAACTTATGTCAGTGTGTATATGTGAACATCTATATGTATTTTGATGGCAACTTTCAGATGACTGTACATAAAAAACTTTAAAAGGATAAGATTCAACAGTAAATATAAACCAATATAAATAAAACAGAACAGACTGCCTGAAGAAAAAATATTTCTGGTGCTATTTTAAATGAGGAAAAGTAAACTCAGTAAAGTGTTGCAATAAGGTAGAAGCGATGCATTAAAAGACAGGTTCTGCAAAGGAGAGGTTCTTGTGATGACGTGGCTGAGAGTGTGCAGGCTGAATATGCAGTGAGCATGTAGACAGAAGAAAGACATAGATGAAATTTTGGGATTAAATTCTGCCTACAAAAGTGTCTTTTCGTTAATACAGGACTAGCATTCTGTGCAAACACTGCAAAAGCAGTTTCCATTACCCATCCTCACACATTTACTTGCAGGTAAGGTCCTTCACTGCCACTTACCTTTATCCTTCCTACATATACCTATAATGGATTGGCAGGAACACTTTATCTTTCTCCCCTTTCTGGATATCATTAAAGGCTGCTGTACCTCCTTGCCTAGCTTTCTATCTTTTCCTTGGCTTTTAAAAGTAAGCTCCTTTAGGAGACCCTCCTGTTATGAGTAGGAATCTAAGAATAACTGCTCTTATGTTTAGCCATCAGCAATTTAATGTTCCTTTCCAGTCCCAAGGGTAACAACCTGTTTCTTTTATCTTTTATATTTTATCTTTCTGTAGAACCACTGCTTCTAGGACCATTTTTCTAACATTGCTGCTTATCCTTGTAGAGCCTGCTTTGGAATGTAGTATGTTATCAGTTAAATACAGCTCCTGAAATTTCATTTTCTTTTCTCTTCAGGTATCAAACTCTAGTTAAATACTCTATTACAAGGGTTTCACCCCCACGGTAAGTTTCTTGGCTTTCATGACTCTTGAGGGGGAAATATCCAGTGTGATCAATGAAGAATTAAAAGTGCTATTTCTATTAATGGGAATAGTGAGATGATTTCCCACACTTCACATTGTCAGTTCACCCTTTGATGTCTAGGACATGCTTCAGGGCAAAATCTAAGCTATAAAGCATTATAATTGACAATAACATTTGAAAGAAATACATTTATGTTTTCTTAAATTCAGCTTACAGTGATTGATTTCTTTAGATATACAAGAAAGCTGGAAAAAAAAAAAAGTTACCAGAGACAAGCTTTCCAATGTCTACTTGCAACAAAATGCAACTTGTAATGGCTTCCAAATTCCTAGGTCAGCATGCCTGGTGCAAACTTTTATAAAGATAATTATATTTTTGTGTATATAGATCCAGCATACAAAATATGCTCAGATGTAATTTATTACTCAATATTTCACAGGATCTATTCTTTTTTCTTTACAATCTTCAACTGTAAACATTTCTGTTTCAGAAAGAAATAAAATTGCCTTTGTTCCTTAGAAGCTAGAGTTTACAAAAATTATCTCCCTTGCCTAAAGAATGGTGCTAATAAAACCGAGGTCATCGGTTTGATCTCCTTATGGGCCATTCATTGAAGAGTTTGAATGGATGATCCTTGTGGGTCTCTTCCAACTCAGAATATTCTGTGATTCTGTGAAAATAGTTTAAAAGAAAATGTTTTAAAGTATTGAATGGAGACAGATGAGGTTTGTTTTATTTTTCTGAAAAGAAACAAAACAGGAAAAAGTAGTTCTAATTACTTTCAGAGTATGACTACAGAAGATGTGACATCCAGCTCCAGAAATGCTCTCATACATATGCTTGTATTAAGCATGTGATTTCTCAGATTCTCAAAATTAGACTCTTGTTAAAAGTTATTGTGGCTCAAGCTCTGCTAAATTATCAGCAAATTATTAGTGATATATCTGTTGGCTCTCTATATGCCCATTTTTCTTCTTGCATTCAATGCCAGCAGATCTGTATGGTATTGCTAGATATGTAAAACAGTATTTTTCAATTCAAAATGCAAATAGAAAGTCATGACGATAAGGCAGAAAACTGTAAAACTTTTGGAGAATTTATAAACTAATGTGCCATCATTTTGCATACTTAGGTGACAAAAATATGTACATTTATTACATTAAAAGTGTTTACTGAGAAAAAAAGCCCACGGCTTTTTTTTTTTTTTTTTGGAAACTCTGTTTACCTCATATTCTCCTATTTGCTGTTTCCTTATTAAAGTAACAACATTCAAATCCATGACAGTTCTGGAAAGAAAAAGAAAGGAAAAAATATAAAATCATTTAAAAACACTGTCTACACTTTTTCTGTACAGCAATTTGCTTTTTAGCTAGAGGTAGATTAAAACCTCATGGAAATTGCTTACTTGTAAAGAGAAATTCGGGGCTTAATGTCATGGTTTAGGAATGGTACTCCATATTTATTTCTTCCACTGAGATCTTCCAAGTTGCACTGCTGATCACTCACCCATTACCCACCCCACCCCGCTTCTTCCTCCCCCTCCACCAGTAGCCAGAGAGGAGACCTGGAGAAACAAAGGGCAAAGATCATGGGTTGAGATAAGAACAATTTCCTGGAAACAGCAATGAGACAAGAAAATGAACAGTAAAAACAATATCAATAACAAAAAATATAAAAAAGAGGGAATTATTTACATGCAAAAATGCTTAGTGTAGAGCCCAAGGCAATGAACAATGGGAAATAGGTTCCCCACCTTGTTACGCTTTGTTCCACCAGAAAGGGTTGCTGTCCTTCCCAGAAGTGAATTCCTTCTCCCTCCCCTGGCCCAGCAATGATGTAATGTGGTCAAATAACATAGTATCTTGGCCATGTTCTCTCTTGCTGAACTGGGCCAGAACCAGGACACTTAACAGCAGTAATTTGGCGGCAGGATAAATCAGAAGTATCTCTACTGAAACCCCTGCAATTACGTCTCCTCTATACTGTGGAAGTGATGGGAAAGCAAGATTATCCCTATAGAGAGCACAGAACCACCACCAAGAAAGCAATGCAGAAGTACCTAATGCATGAGACATGGCAAGAGCATGGCTTGGCAAACTTCAGTTACAGGGCTTGTATAGAACTTATTCATGTCTGAAGGAGGTAATTCTTTGTATATAGGTGACTTCTAATCAAAGACAAGATATAAAATGTAAATCAAGTGGCTTTTGGTTTTCTAACCTGCTGTTCAGTACAAAATTAAGAAAAGATGTTAATATGTGTTCCATTTTTATGTTTTTTAGTATACTTGGATAGAGGCTTTATACAGTCCTGTATCACTAGAACATACACGTACCACGATAGCACTGGGGATATTTATAGAAACTGGAGTGAATTCATCCAGAATGGGAAAATGTATAGCTGATGCAAATACTCATGCTGATTGAGAAGACAGAGGGAAAAATCCACAGAAGAGCATCATCTCACAGCTTGGTGATTAATAGTTAAAACAGGAGACCAAGGTAGTTTCCATTGTGGCTGTCAAAATGTTAAAAAACAATTGTTGCGCAATGGTCTTTTTGTGTTGCCCACTGGGAGGAATGAATTCTATTCAGTTTTATGATTGTGACTGCTCATGTAAAAAAAAAAAAGTTGCATACAGGAATACTTACAGAAATTAGCTTTAAAATTTTCATCTGATAAATACCCTTGAGGGATGATTGATAACACCAAAGGATTGTCCTTCCAGTCAGAGGAACCTGAATAGGCTGTATAAGTGAACTGATGGGAACATTATGGAGCTCAGTGCTGAGTTCTGCACCTGGGGAGAAATAACCCCATGCACCAGGATAGGCTGGTGACTGACTATCTGGAAAGCAGCCTTTAAAAAAAGAGACCTGGTGGTCCTCATGGGCAACAGACTAAAGATAAACCTTGTAGTATCCTGGGCTGCACTAGGAAGAGCACTGCCAGCACTTCAGGAGAGATGATTCTTCCCTTCTGAGTCAGACCTGGTGCGACATGTCTGTCAGGTCCAAGTCTTGGTTCCCATTACAGGAGAGATGCAGATGTGCTGGAGCAAGCCCAGCAAAGATGATAAAGTGGTTAGAACACTTCTCATATTAGGAAAGATTGACAGACCTGAGACTGTTTGAGCTCAAGCAGTGAAGGCTCCTGGAGCATCTTATCAGGGTATATGAATACCTGATAGAGTCACTAAAGAAGATAGGGCCAGACTTTTCTCAGTGGTTCCTTGTGAAAGAACAAAAAGCAATGGGCTTCACAGAAATACAGGAAATGCCATTTAAACGTTAGAAGAAAACTCTCTTTGATGAGGATTGTTAAATACCAGCATAGGCTGTCCAGAGAGGATACGTGCATGTATTCTTTGAGCTATTCAAAACCCAGCAGGACATGTCCTAAGCAACCTGCTGTAGATGGCCCAGCTTGCACAGGGGAATTGGACTACCTGACCTCCAGAGGCTGCTTCTGACCTCCACTGATCTGTCATTCTGTTATTCTGTGGAGAGGTAACAAGGCCTGAAGTGTTACTGAAACCACGTGGCCCATGGAAATTACACTTTTACAGGATGCAAACAAGCAGTTGGAGCTGAAAAGCAATTACATAGGTAAAAAATAAAAGCAAAACAAAACTTAAAAAAACACTTGCACGTGTGAGTTTTAAAAATTACTGTCTCTACAAACAATAATATATTTCAGCTTTAAATAACCTCCATCTTGGATAGTCCAACCAAGAAGAGATTAAATGTTGTTAGTAAATATTATTGGTTTGGAGAATTTCTTTATCAACAAAAGATGTGCTAATAATTTTCTTCTACTTTGAAGACAAATGTTCATAAGAAGTCCCACTTTCTGACATCTGTTGTCCCACTCTTCCTTTGTTTTAATTTCTGACTCCCATAGTGCCTGTTGAATGGTGGTAAAGCTGGAATTTAAGTTCAAATAGCTGTGCTGGCAACCTGTCTCACTATCACCTGTTCCTGACACACTGAGAGATGAAAGTGATTTATATGGATTTATAATACAACAAAAAATACAACTACCACAGAAATTGTGCCATGGCTTTTCTATACTTTACCTACCTGCTCAGTAAGTGGGAGATAATGCTTTAAGAATTTGATGAATGGAAACCAGGTTCTATTTTAGTCATACAGTGCTTTTGGGCACCAAATCTATATCATTCCCAACTGTACACCGTCTGGATGATGGATAATGCCAAGCTGCTGGGCACATTTTATCCCCCCAGTGTTACAAAACAGCACTGAGAGAAAATGCCCAGAGATTCAACTTGCAGATTTTCCTTTGAGGAGTACCCATGCTCAAGGTGACAAAGCTGCCGCTTCACATTGCTAACTTTATCATTTCACAGATATCAACAGATTTATCCCAGATGTTGTTCTGATGTCAGCACGACTACCATGTCTGTTCTCTGCCATCTCTCTTGAGATACATTGATACAAGATTCTATCATTTATATATAGTTATGAAAACAGTACAAGGGCTGCTTTTGAACCCACTGATGTATGTCAGAGTCAAAATGAATAATCTTCATAAATTCAGTTAGTAAAAGTCTTTAAAATACAAGTCTACTCTCTTTTACCTAGCATCTCTATCTATTTTGATGAAGGGGCGGGGGGGTGGGCTGGCTTTTATTTCAAAGACTATCAGACAATGAAATCCACTGTACTTTAACATATTAAATTAAAATATTTGCCAAGAGGAAAACGACATTGCAGAATGAAACTATGTGTCAAGTTTTTGGGGTGTCTTCGTTGTAGACTATGGCGATGGGTAGTTGAAAAAAGAAAGTCCTTTATTGCATAGTTAAATCAGTCCCATGAAGACAAAGTTATTAGAGTCTGCAGCAGTAGGCAGAAGTCTTCTAACATAAAGTTTCTAAGTCCCAAGCAGAAGCAGCAGCCACAGCACTCTTAATCTGTGTTCCGTGAGTGTTTTAACAATAGCAGTCACAGCAGTAGCAACAGCAGTGGCATCAGTGTTTTTTGTGAGTCTGAGTTCTGACATCTCAGTGCATTTTATTCTATTTTTAGCCAGTCAGGGTTAAACACAAACTCTCTACAAAAGTATTGGACCTATCCTAAGCTAAAATTGATGTGTGACAATTTTCGTAAATCCTTACGCAAATTTTACACATATAATTCTATGTGTTCCATTTAGGAATATTTAGCAAGGTTACATTATTTTCATTATGTCCAGAGTTTATCTATCTTTGCAAAAGGCAAAACTACTGAGTTTTAAACTAGGTTTTAGGTTCTTTTCTTGCTAGCTATTTCAGTCTCTTATTTGTTTAAGGTACTTAAAAATAATCTATTTATTTAAAACTAAACTTGCATTTCTACCTCATGTCTTTGTGGATTTATGTATTTTAGTTTTTCTGAAGGTTGTAATTCAATTCTCACATTTCTGGGCACTCCTGGGCCTGTATGGATTTGGCCCAGGGGGATTCATACTCCAACAACTATGCATCTTTTTCTAAGTGCCGGGAATATTAGGTATGGTATAACAACAAGGAGGTGTTATGAAGCTACTTGATATTTTTCACTGTGTAGTTAAAATTTCCAAATTAAGCTGAAACCACAATGTACAAGATGTGTCAAAACAGACATTGTTTAACACATGCACAAAAAAGACTTCTGAGAAATGTCAATAGGCATTTGAATGGCTTTGCTTTCACTTGTTACAGGAATTCATCTCTACTCATCTATTCAAAGACAAAGCTGCGAGTAAACCTCATCTTTCACATATTCTGATATGAATAAAGAATATAAATGAATATAAGTCTATATAAACGTAGTATCACTCCACATTCATACTTTGAATGCTGTGCCATGATCAGTCTTTGGAATTTATCACTTGAAGCAGGCAGCAGATTCTACAGTACCTTTTGTTATAGATAATGTCTGATGTAATTCTGCTGTTCTTTTAAGATCAACTCTATGAATGTGTCATCCACTTAAAGCTGAAAAAATATATCTAAATAAATTATCTTTCTGAGAGGTTTGTTGCCTGAAACATTTAGCTGTGTCATTTATACTACTTAAAAGTAAGCATGAAGTACGTATGAAATTTCTAAAACCCAATATATTTTTTCTCACTGAAATGAGTATAAAAAACCAAAAAATAAAACACAAAACAAAACAAAAACCTAAATTAAAAAAAAAAAAAAAAAAAAAAAAAAAAAAAAAAAAAAGGAAAAAAATAGGGTAAAAAGTGTTGGTTGGCTGCAAGATAAATTAGTAAGAAAATTGGGTTGAGATAAAAGCGTTGTGTATGATCTGAGAAGGTATAGGAGAGGAAGAGTTCAATTCTCAATATTATTCCTTCATAGGCTGAACCTAATCTGAAGTCCCTTTATTTAGAAAAGTGTGAGGACTTTCCAAAGTTCCTTAAAATACTAACCATGACAACCTTTTTTCTTCCTGCTTCCAAAGAGCTGTCAAAAGAAATCACCTGCATTTGATGAGAACAAGAAAGACCAATGTGCAATGTTTAGGGTTTGCCTCTCCCAATTACAAATGTGTTGAGAGCTGAGCCTTGATAGGCTTGATTTTAGACAGGAAAATAATGTAACAAACACAAAATAGCTTTATGACATTTAACTACAAAAGTGCAAGATAATTAGAAGTCTGCTTACTTATTTTTACTTGAATTTTCAATAGGATAAAAAAGTAAATACTGCCTTTTCTGACAGTTGTCATCACATGTTCAACATCTAAAAAGATAGGTTTTTCTGTAGGGTTCAAGACTTTCTCAGTGACTAACATTTTTAGTGTGTATGTTCATTTTACGTTATATGAAAAAGATTTAAAAATTCATTAAATGGTGAAAATAACCCAAAACTCACTTCAGGCATACAGTGTTATAGAAAAAATAAATCTCACTGTTTCAAAAAATTGTGTGCATTACCTAAAAAGAAAAAAAGAAAAAAATAAATTAAAAAAGGAGTATTGCTTTTATGCATTAAAAAAATGCAATGAATATTTTGTAAAGAAAAGATGAAAATCAGTTTCATTAAATGCACAGTCTTATGAAAAACAATTGCTTTTAAGTTCATCAGGATTGAGCTTTTTAAGGTGCAGTTTTGAAGACACGATTTTTAAGATGCTTTTGGATTTTTTTTTTAATTAAGAGTCTGATACATACTTACATAAATGGTTTTGATACAGAAGCAGACTGGAACCAGTGATTTAAATATGTCTTCTTCCAAGGTAAAAAAAAAAAAAAAAAAGGAAAGCTTAATACATCTGATATCTTGCTAGACTATAAATATCAGCCTGGCAGATAATTAGGAACAATTTCTTGCATTGTCACTGAAGGTAAACCATCTATATTTTACTTCACAATATTGTAACTGCACTTTTATTCTGTGGATTGATACTTTGAGATTCCTGGTTCCATGTCTTGAAATGTGGCTAATCTCTAGCATTCTACTGAACAGTCTGTAAAGTACTTGATCCAGGTTTCTAGAAAGAGTCTGTAAGTTTTTCTAGAAAGTGTCTGTGTGCTCTTCCCCAAAATCTGATTGTTATTCTGTGTAGTGGTTTACCTGACAAATGGAAATAGACTAATGCTCACAAGTGTATGTAGTATTTCTGTAGCTTATAAAGACATATATGTTGCATCCCCTATGCTGAAAGATTAGAGCAGACAGAGAAAAGGTTGGCAAAATCATGTCTGTATCTCTGTAATGAGTGTTAACTGTCCCACTACCATACAATATTTTCATTGCATAAGGAACTCATTAAATCATTCCAAAAGTCTTCTTTTTGTAAATGAAAATACATGCATTTCAAACAATAAAAGACTCAGGTGTGACCCAAGAAATCAAGTTATTTTACAGATGTAGAACATGCTTAAAGTAAAATAAGCTCTATTAAATACTGGCAGTCAATACCACATTAGTATGGGGCTTTCAGTCAGCAAACTTATGATGCTGATATCCACCTAAATAATATTGTTTATTTGACTTGAGTTATGTGACAGAAAAATTGGTGACAGATATATAACTGCTTAGATTACCCATACTTTGACTAAATGCAGATATATATGCCACATTCTTCCTTTGAAAAATAGAAAGCTCATCTTCCATTTTCAATATGCTGTTTTGAAAGTGTGCGTCAAAACTAAATAAATTGCTGGTAAAGTTTAGAGCTCAAAGAATTTTTGTGTTCCTCTAATTATTCAAACCTCAGTTAGTCAAGGTAGGAAAAAATGTCTTCAGCAGCTTTCTTAGTCTTTTCAGATTAGTTTCAGAAAATGCTTGGTTTTTTTATCACGTATAGAAAAGGAATTTCCCCTTCCCTTTTACATTATTCCTTTGCTGAGTTTATGTTGTCATTTTAGATCTCTCTAATCATGTATAGGTGCTGAAGATTATCCTAATCTTCCAGAGACTTCTCTGAAACAAGAGGGCAGGCAGCTCCAGGTTTTCCTGGTCAGTGTAAGCAATTTTACATGTCAGTTTAATGAGACTGAATGATGAGGCACTTCTTCTTGTTGGAGACCATATGGCTGTTGTTCTACTTGTAGATTAAACAGTGCCTGAAATACTCCTGGGTGCTGAAACTCAATCATCTCTGCAGCTAAACTGCTAAGGATGTCTCATGTTTTCAATCAGTGTAAATGAGAGGTCTCAGAAATGGTTTCTGGATGAAGTTTGGGAGCTACAAGACTCTGTTGACCATTTCCAATGCACTTAGCATGCAGCCATGCTCTTCTGGAGGCTAAAACATTTCACTATCACAGATTTAGGCTGCTTTTTTCCAGTTGCACTCAGTGCCTGGGGACACAGCAAGGAACATATTAGTTACTATTGTAAAGGTAGTCTGTGGCCCACTTGAGGAAAAGAGGGTTTAGTTCAGAAGTTCTTGTACTTTAAGATTTGAAAAAATAGATTATGAGAAAACTAATCTCAAGAGACAGGTTAGAGAAACTCAAGTGAAAAAAAATAGTCTGTATGTAGAGCTGAACAGTGTGAGTTGAGATGGATTGGTGGAAAATTGGCTTCAAGGACTGAGGTTCAGATAAATACATTGTGATTCAGAATTAAATCTGCTTGAGGCCTTTTGCATCTCTGTAGTGTATGGAGCCTTTCAGGACTTTGATTTTGTTCACTCCCTCAGTATTTCCAGTTGTGTTGAGTGTGCTAGAGACTTTCAAATAGTGTTGAAAATGGTAAGATTTAATTTTAGAGAGTCCGAATGGTGATGGCTTCATTTATCCTGTTGTATAATCAGTGAAGATTCTATCATACCAAAACAGTCAGTTGGCAATTCAGCCATCAGCTTCAAGGGATGAGGTTTCAGCCCCTGATTTAGATATCTTCATGTTAGTGGGCTGAGGTTCAGACAAATGTAAAGACCCTGAGAAACTGCTGGATTTGGAGTAAGAAAGTGCTGGGCATAGCAGGATTAGAAGTTAACACAAGCTGTAGATAGTGCCATGAGATATGGCCGATTTCACAGATGGTTTAGGGGGATTATGAGTGATACCAAAATTTCACAGATAATTTAACTGAATATTAAGGAAATTTTGGAAAGGAGAATCTGATAAGACCAGAATTATCTATTAGCAAACTTGTAAAAGATAGTATTACTTAGGTAGTCACAACAGATATACCAAAGTCAGTTTCCTCTGATACCAAAACTGAGACCAATGGCAAACAAGTAATTAGGAGTAGCTTCTATATTTAGGAAAAAAAGTGGGCAGAGAAAGGCAGGGATAAAGTTGGGCAAGAGAAAGGATGGGAGGTGGGCTGGGGTGCAAAAAGGGCTAGTCAGGTATAACCAGGCTGCTCTCTGACCTGTGTGATTACTGCAGTCTGTCCTGTTACAATATGTTGAAGCAAATTTCCCAATCTGATTTCCCAGATAAAGAATATGAAGGTAGTCTTATCAAAGTTTATGGCTGTAAGTAGCTCTGCTTCCTTTGAAAGATTTTTATATCAGTTTTGGAAAATGCAAAAATTTAAAAGAAGACATTAGGTTTTTTTCAGCTTTTAATCCCTAAAATATATCAGGAGTGCAGATCACTCTGCTATTTTGTTGTCTTCTTAGAAGTTCTTATGAGCTTCAGAATAGTAAAGTTTCATCTGTTTAAAGGACTAGTTGGAGTACTAAATGTTTTCCTGAAGTTTTTTATCTCCAAAATATATTTAAGGGCACCTGAAAACAAACAAACAAAAAACTTACATTTTGACTTCCTGACCGATTTTTTTACTTTGCAATTCAAATTTTACTCTCTTGTTATGATATTGTTGCTTCACTGGTTCACTAGTTGCCTAACTATGAAAGCTGTGATTTTCTAATTTAAAAGTCAAATAGAAGGTAAGAAAATGCCTGTATTTATCTGTTATTTAATATAAAGAAGATAAGAAAGAACAAATCTAATCTTTTCCCTTCAGATATCACCTTCCTAAATACTCATTTATTATGTTGAGATTCACTGTGCAAAGAAATGTACACACTTTTGTCTGGGGAACTAAACCAGACCTCTAAACCTTTAAAAATATACATGACTAGTTTTTTTGACCAGTAACTGAAGTAAGGATGATGAACACATCATTTGATTTTATGATTGGAGGGTTCAGATTCCATATGAACTAGGTATCATATTTAGCAATACCAGAAAATAAGTATCACTCCTAGTCAGCCTGATTTAGTTTCTCACAATTATTTATTGCAGCGGCCTTGGTAGATCAGTTCAGTTTAAATAAGACACTGAACTCTCTCAGGAGACTGTGTCAGGAACCAACATTTTCAGCCATTTAACTCAGCCAACACAAAATGCCAGGAACACAGATGTACTTGAATGTACCAGGTGCTCACTGCATACATGGGATTTTTAGAATGTACAGTCTTGTCCCAGCAGGAGCTGCCTCCCAAATATGGTAGAAATCCCTCTGATTACAAAAGCTGGAGTGATGGGGGTACCTCCATTAGCAGAGGGTGGCCTGGTTCCTCCCTGTCCCCTCTCTACAAGCTACTGTGTGTTTACCTTGAATCAATGTCCCGACCTGATCTGCCTACTGCATGAGAAAGAAAATCCTTTCTGACTAAAAATACATGTTCATCTGCAGAAGAAACAAATACCTTCCTGAAAGTGGCTCTTGGTTGCACACTAAATAAATGCTACCACTTCAAGGAGTGACTACTAAAGCCAGCCTAGGAGAGATTTCAGCAGTGCTCCCATGAACACCTGGTAGGTTAAGACATCTCTGAGCAGAAGACCTTAGAAGAAAGGCAGTGAGAACTACAAACGACTCCAAATCTCTTATAAATCTACAGTGCAGAACTATGCTCTACAGAATTATGTTTGTCTCAAATTTATTTTTCTATTTTTACCTTCATGGAACTTCAGAATTTATACTTTGTCCATTTATTGGGCATTTTCCTAATTTCACCAGTAACTAAGTATTCATTCTTTCCCCTCCATTTGCTCAATAAAGCTAGAAAAAGTCCTTGCTTTTGAATAAATCCAGCCTTTTTCTCATTTTCTATGCCAGCTATGTTAGCTTAAATCTGAAATTTTCTCTGGCTACATGACTTACAGGGAAAGTACTGGAATCCAGCAGATTTCAGGTTTCTCTCAGGAGACACCTGCTTGACAGTGCTTTTGTTGTTAATGGTAGAATTTAAATGTCTGGCTGCTTTCTGCATGTAGCTTTGCTGATTGCACTTTGAAACCCTTTTATAAAGAGAAAATACTTGTAGAAATGTGTTCCTCTTCTCTCCCCATACACACATTCCTTGAAATATGCATAATGCTGGGAAAGACATAAATATCTAGTGCTGATGGGAGAAAATAACTCAACTACAAAATTATGGTTTTAGAAAAGAAATGGCTACGTAATAATATGGAAGTAAATTTTGGATAGTGTTTGGGTTTTTTCTATTGTGACAAAAGGAGCTGACATATTGCATTTCAATCACACAAGTCTAATATTTGCATATTATGCCTGCATTATCTCTGAAGATGTCTCTGTGTTTTTGAGGACGGAGAACGTCGGGTAAAAAAGCCTGAGGTTGGCAGAAAAGTCAGTCTGAAGCACTTTGGATTTTTTCCCAGATCTGCTGTATCTCTTTCATGCTTTATAGTGACATCAGCATTTTATACCTCAATATTTATTCCAGGGAGGAAATAATTCTCAAGGCAAAATAAACAATAAAATATTATTAAACTAACAGTTTTGCCAAGGAAGACAAATAAGTCCCTATATATAGTACGTATAACATGGGCTGAAAGAAATATCTGTTAATCAAAGATATTTCCTTTTTTTCTTTTATTCAGGGAGAGAGGGTAGAGAAGGATCTTGTGAGAAATTTTATCACTTTTTAAAAATACAAGGTTTCACACTGTGCTTACTGAGTTCTGATAAGAAGTTCCCGAATATGTTGCAAGCTGGCAAAATGTAAAGCAGTGAGTTCTCATCTTGTTCAAAGGCTGTTATTTTCTGGTAATACACATATCAGATCTCCTACTGGCATTCAAGAACCTAACCACCATCAAAAAAGAGAGATAAAACTAAAGAATGTCACAAATTTCAGTGTCTTTATAGATGTGCATCATAGAAATATTGTCAATAAAGTAGCTGGAATAGAATTTGGTTCAGTGGATATCTGAGAAGCTTTGCCAGGGAGAACCATGAGCTACACAAGCTGGGTGTGTTCAGTATTTATACCAGAGTCCTCCAAAGAGCTCTCAGAAGAATATATGAGTCAGCAGTCCTACATCTTCCTCAACGGCTTCACTGGTGCTGCAGTGTGATGATGAATTGCTTGATATCCTGTCTAAAATATGATAAAACCAAGTTCTTGATGATCTCTAACTTCTCTACGTTAGTGTACTTGTACTGCAGATGCTCCTTTTGATGTTGTCCATATTTCTAAGTGGTTGAATGAATCCTGCTTTGGAGTTTCAGTTTCTCCTCCTATTTTATCAGCTCCTTATTACATTTTTAGTCCTAATTTATTTAACTCACAATACCTGGTAAAGTCAATTTTTCGTGTGTGTTGAGGTTTCACTTCTGCTTTTATTTTTGAAAAATATATGTAACTCTCTTTTTATTCAACCCAGAAAGTATTAGCACAGTAACTATAGAAGGGCAACCCAGTTTCCATTTTAATAGTAACTTCAAAGATAGATCAGGGCAGATATTTTGCTCCTGTACAGAACAAAACTATGGATATACAGGAAAAAAAATACTAAGGTGACATAATTTTTATCATTTATAAACCCACTCACAGTTCCAGTTCTTATTCCAACATATAAGTTTCTCTCTATCTCTTTCTCTTCTCTTCAAATATATATTGCTAAAGAAGTTAAATAGCTACTGAACTGGAAGGCAGTAAATTTAGATTGCAAAACAAGATATGAGAAAAAATAGCATGACTTCAGATAAAGGGCTGCTTTGAAGGCAACATATGTTCACAAAAATAATTTCACATGCTTCTGTATCTTACTAAGTCCTCATCCCAGATAAACTAGGGAGTCTCATAGACTGGTTATTTGAAATCATGCTTTAGAATTTTACCAATGCCTTTAATATGATTATTCTACTTGATATCTGAGACAGACAGATTTCTTTGACTGTAGAGGGAGTGCTTCAGTTCAGTGTCTCAAATTCAAAGATCCAATTGTCATTGTTTAACATAAGCACACAAAACTGTTTGGAGGTTACGCTACCTCTGTGAAGGATGGAAATTGTGCAGTGTCGCGGTGTGTGACTCTCTTCAGTCCCAGGGCACACAGTGGCCAGGGATGCGACACCTTCCCCCTGGGGAGCTCTCACCTCCCCACCCAGGGACTCCGATGTTCTCGGCAGTGTCTATTTCGGAAGCAGAGATGGAGTGGAGGCGAGACGGGTCTTGGGGTGAACTGAAGAGGTTTATTAAGGAGATGAGCAACTGAAAAGCGAAACCCCAAGAAGCCCCGAGCAGGGCTCAGGCAGTGGGTTTTATACAACAAGCTTAGGGGAGGGGTAAAGGGAGCGGTAAAATTACAGCAACCGATTAGGGTCTGTATCTAGGGTGTTGCATCCGTGGGTAAAACTAACAGAAACCAATCCAGGATGTGTGGGATGGGTTTACACAAGGCGGGAAAGATAATAGACAGATAACTGAAAGTCACATAACATAACAGGTGCACGCATAACTTAAAGCAACTGAAGGAGACAAAGGAATACTAATGAGGGGGGTAGGGATACACAGAACTGAATTGGGGGCACATAAAGAAGGATAATGGGGTACACAAAACTGAGTTATTACAACAAATATGAAATCATAATAAACTTAATGCACCACCACAGTGCAGCATTATAAAGCTCACTTTAATGACTTATATTTCCTTTTATATAATTTTGATCTTAGCTAAACAAACTTATTTTTCACTGTGTCTCCTGATCATGCTGTCTTGAAACTCTAGTTTTCCTTATACCTGTGTCTGGACTGTGATATTCCAGGCTATTGAAACCACTCTTCTCTATTCAAATTACATCACTTCCTGCAGGTATTCATCTGCTAGAAAGCAATTAAATTTAGATATTTATATTCCCAGTACCTGGTAGCTGCTTAAGATATATACATGGTGCAGTGTCTTATTTATATATGTCCAACCTTAGCAGTAGAGCTCATGTCACTGCTGAATTATCAAATCAATGCTGTCATCAGTTTGGCCTAGACCTTTCAACCAGGCCTGCTTGCATAGATTTTGGCACTTACAATGCTCCACTGAGTCATGAATGAAGGGTATACTCTGTATTTTTCTGTTGTCTTGACTGTCTATGTACTTAGTGTCCTAGAAGTTTGATTAAATGAATGTATATATACATTTTATCTACTGGGAAATGAAAACTTGCTGTGCTTTAAAGATGCATAAACATGAATTTCCCTGTTGATTACCAATTCATTACAGTAAGGGTTGATTAATAATTGTATGCAAAAAATATTTCTGTGGAGTAGAAGACTGGATTAATAGTTGTATCAAACAGATTATTCATGGTATTGTGGCATTTCATGTTGTGTATTAAATGATATAAACCAATCCTTGCTGTTGTATCTGCATGTAGTGCAATACAATGTAAAATGGCCTCACATCCTTTCAGTTGCAAACATTAATTTTTTAATGTCATCTTTATTTTTAGGGACTACCTTTAATTTGTGTTGGCTTTTTTTAGCCAGTATAATTCAGAAGATTTCCAAATTCACTTTCATATATACACACACTTAATTTTAATGGTGAGCTAAATTATAGAAAGATGTTATGTAGAAATGAGTGGAGGAAATAAAAATTTTTTTCAATGATTATATGCTTGCAATAATTCTATTTTTAATAAAATATCATAGATAAAAAAGGAAAAAAAGATAATATTTTGATTATACTTAGGAAAAAAAGAGTATTTTTTTGTGAGACATTTAAATTATCAGAAATGGAAGCAATGGTAACCTCAGGAGAATGACAGTGTCCATTCCATTGGTGGCTCTAGGATTGGCAGTGCAGTGTTGTGGTGTGGGTTTTCTGCTTTGAGTTTTCAGGCCAGCTTTCTATTTCATTTGTGTGTTATGATTTAAATTATGCATACCGTTATGTGTCAATTCTCTGTTTCCCTGCTCCCGTTTCTGGAGCCTTCCTTGCCAATCTTCCTCGCTGGATATATCATTTGTTATTTTGTATCATTACTGCTTTTGCTATTCCCATTGGATTTAGTTCTGTATTCCCACCTTAGACTCCTCCCTGAGTGCACTCTCATTGGTTGTTTGCTTTGTATTGCCTGTGTATAAAACCCACGGCGGGATGCGTGTTACCGGTTCTTGGGGTTCAGCTTTTAGGCTTTATTCTTCCATTGTACCTTTAATAAATCTCCTCAGTTTACCCCAAGACCCGTCTCGCCTCTGCTTCATCTCTGCGCCCCAAAAGTACTCGCTGAGACCATCGGAGTTCCTGAGCGGGGAGAAAGTCTCCCCGGGGGAATGTGTCGCACCCCAATGCTGGCGTGCGCGTCCTGGGAAACGCACACCGCGGCAGCGCAGGAATAATATTTTCTTATAACTTTAATCAAGACCACTTGGGTGGTGAAAACAACTTTTGATTCGAGGGATACAAGAGATAAAGAGAGTGAAAGAGCTACAAAGACAAATGCCTCAAGATGAAATCTGGTGACAGCAATGATGTTTAGAGGAAGGAAGAAGGAATTATTCTTACACTGTAAAGGAACCTGAGTAATGCTGTTGATCCTACAAGTGAGTCTGAAACCTTTGAACTCACATGATCTGATGAAAAAGTTTTTGAGGTGTTCAGGGGCAGGTTGAATGGGACTCTGAACAACCTGCTCTAGTGTGTGACATTCCTGCCCATGATAGAGGGGTTGGAACTAGGTGATATTTATGGTTCTTTCCAATTCAAACCATTCTGTGGTTCTGTGATCCTACAAAAAGTATTCCTGCATTTTTAACAAAATGTTTTCAAAATGTACTAGCAGTAAAATAACTTATTCATGTTGTATATGCGATGTGCTTACAATAAATATATTGTAAGGATCAGATCTCATTATATTAAACCTTCAAATCTAGTAACCAAAAGATGTAAAGGAGGACTGAAGGTAAATTATTTTAAATGCTTTATCAGATAAATATTCCAGTTGTAGCTTTTTGTGATTTTAGGACATGCTACATTTTAATGAAAACTGATTTTAATGATGGTTAAATGCAGAGCTTATTGTGTCTTTGTATTACACAAAGGGCTACAGAAGCAGATTCTTCCACATTAACTGATCATGACAAAATGCCTGATTTTCCATATATGTATTTTTTACTAAACATGGAAAAATTATAATAATTTCATCAGGATCATAAATTAAATAGTGTTATGCATTATGTCATAGAATCACAGAATAACAGAATAGGCTGAGTTGGAAGAGACCCACAAGAATTATCAAAGTTCAACTCCTGTCCCTGCACAGGACAGCCCCAAGAATCACACTCTGTGCCTGAGTGCATTTTTCAAAAGCTTCATGAACTCTGTCAGGCTGGTGCTGTGACCCCTTCCCTGGGGAGCCTGTTCCAGTGTCCAGCCATCTTCTGAGTGACAAAACTTTTTCTAAAATCCAACCTAAACCTCCCCTGACACAAATTCAAGCCATTCTCTCAGGTCCTGTTGTCACCACAGAGAAGAGATCAGTGCCTGTCCCTCCTCTTTCCCTCACGAGGAAGTTGTAACTGCAGTGAGGTCTCCCCTCAGTCTCCAAGCTGAACAGACTCAGTGCCCTCAGCTGCTCCTCACAGAGCTTCCCTGTTGCCATGAGTTTTCCTAGCTAGCTGAGCGTTTCTTATTAAGTAGAAGGTTTGTACCTTCTCACGCTCTTTTCATGTAAACACCAGCTATGTTCTATAAACATAGCCATTGTTTTCACATTCCATGATGGGACAAACAAGACTGTGTGACAGTCCCCTTGACCAATGTGGTGAGAGGTAGGAATGTTAACTCTCCAATCCATAGTCACCTTGTTAGAAGTATATAATAAGAAAAATAAACAAGGGGGAAAGTCTTCTGCCCTGCTGCTCTGATGAACCCAGAACTCCAGCTCCCCAGGTGTCCTTCTGGCTAGGCTCGCAGCAATACTTCCCTTCAAGGCCCTTCAGCATCTTCACTGCCTTCCTTTGGATGGTCTCTTATACTTTAGTATCTTTTATTGTGGAGCCCCTAACTGCCCCCAGCACTCGAGGTGAGGCTGCCCCAGCTCAGAGCAAAGCAGGACAATCCCCTCCCTTGCCTGGCTGTGATGCTGTGCCTGATGCCCCCAGGACAGGGTTGGCCCTCCTGGCTGCCAGGACACTGCTAGCTCGTGTTCAACTTTCTGTCAACAAGGACCCTCAAATTCCTCTCCACAGCACTGCTTTCCAGCATCTCATTCTCCAGTCTTTACATGCATCCGGGGTTGCCCATTCCAGATGCAGAATTTGGCACTTTTCCTTGTTGAACTTCATATGGTTGGTGATTTTCCAGCCCTCTAACTTGCTGAGGTCTCTCTGCAGGGCTTCCCTGCCTTTGAGGAAATTAACAGCTCCTCATAGATTTGTATCTTCTGCAAACCTGTTTCATATCCCTTCAAGTCCATTTGTGAAGAGCTGAAGGGCACAGGGCCCAGGATTGAGCCCTGTGGAATCCCAGCAGTGCCAGTTTGCCAGTTTGATGTCAGCTCATTTTCCACAATTCTTTGCACCTGACCCCTGAGTCAGTCGCTTATCCATTTCATGATGTATTTATCCAGGTAAATGCTGGACATTTTGTCCAGAAGGATCCTGTGGGAGACAAGAGGAAGCAACCTTTGCAGAAGTAATTCATCAGTATATGTTGTTTAATTCAAGTTTGTCTGCAGGTACTTTAAACAAATTGGAAAACAGATGAATGCAAAACTTGAATTAAAGACTCAAAATATTTCTTTCGTAAAAAGTCTTCTCTTGACTTATGTCAGCAAGAATCTGCAGGGACCACCTAAAATCCCAGGCATTGGATGCTACATTGCAGAGAGGTTCAAGGAGAGTTTCCTCGTCACTTGACAACTCCTGTCTATTTAATCTTTATTTAGTGGTTAAAGACTGGGTGTTTTGTTTTGTTTTGTTTTGTTTTGTTTTGTTTTGTTTTGTTTTGTTCACCCTGAGCTTATCATCTTGCTGATATATCAGAGAAGCAGGTATATTAGGACAAATTCTTTTCTCTCATGGACTTTACCCTAGGTAAAGGGTACTGGTTGGTCATCAGCTTAAAGTATATCATTACAAAGAAGTATTGCAAAATGATTTTTACCACAAAATCTGAGTGACTTCATGCATAACATATCCTATTCATAACTCACACTGCCAGGAAGTTTATTTATTTACTCACCTGTTCTTTTCTGTATTTACTCACCTGTTCTTTTCTGTTCATATCATAGACTTTAATATGTTTGAAAAGGGATATGTGAAATCATCCTACGCCAACAGTGAAATTCTGTTAATGGTCTCTGAAGTAAAAGGGATTTCTTACTCTGGCATGAACAAGATGAATAAATCTCGCATTGCTTTGAATGTAACTGGTTTCTCTAAGGGGAACTTAGTAAACAAAAGAGTAACTATCTGTAAACCACTGTTTCCAGCCTCAACAAGGAATCATTTCTATAGGACCTTTATTTTGCTACACATATATTATTCTAATCTCATGGAGCACACAGTTACTTCTTAAAAACATTGTAGAACACAATAGTCAGCAACAGGCATAAATCAAAAGGAATTGCTCAGTATTTGTCTAAAATGTTTCAAAGCCAGTTATTCTTCATGAATTGCTTGTGTTAATGTTTGAACCCCAGCACTATAATCTGCCCAAGCCATACATTGCATTTTAACCCTTCCAAGTTTTATGTGAAATGAAAAATAGGCTTAAAATAAAAATTTGAATTCTGACTAGTTCTTTGAAATATATGATGCTGTCACAAAAAATTCAAAATCTGAGAAAAGTTAACAGACATACAGATATCTAAAACAGCTAGAGAAATTCAGACTCCAATGCTTCTTAACATACAATAAATGTTGAGGTTTTAGAAGTGATTGAACAAAATATATTTATTGGGAATTCAACAGAAAGAACTCTGGTAGATGACTGATTTAAAATTTCCTTCTTCTGAACCCCCTATTTCTTCATAAAATATTTTTTTTCAATCTAGGAAGGAGTTCTATAACTAATATCTACTTTTGAGACTCATAGTTTCACAGATCCAAAATGTACAAAAGATTTTCACACTCTGAGGAATATGCATTTCAATGGGATGCAAGGGTGATTTAACACCCCAAACTGTTCAGCTCATAGCTCTTATGGAAGATAAAATGTACAAATCTAAATATGCAGGCAAAGGAATAGGAAAGTCCATACAGTAAATATACTTTTGCAGAGAAGTATCATAGAGAAAGCTCTTGAAACAACCATAATAGTTAACATAAATCCCATTGCTTACTACATCAGAAAGGCTTTCAGTTGTAAGCAATTATTTTGTACCAGTTCCCCATATAGGCCACTGAGAGACACCATTTTTTACAGATATCCATTTGGATACTGAGCTGTTGACTGCTACTCTTTGTGACATGGTTATCCATACAATTGATTGTCCAATGAACAGTCCATCTATCAAACCCATATCCCTCCAATTTAGCAACTCAAATGTTGTGTGGAAATCATGTCAAAGGCCTTGCAGAAATCCAGGTAGATGACATTAGTTGCTTAATGACCAAAGCAGTCACTGCACCATAGAAGGATGATCAGATTAGTCAGGCACAGTTTGCCTTTTTTGAAGCCATGTTGGCTATTTCTAATGACTTTCCTGTCCCACACATGCTTTTACGTACTTCCAAGAGGATCTTTTCCATGTTCTTACCAGGCAAAAATGTAAATCTGACTAGTCAGTAGTATTCGAGGTCCTCCTTTCTTCCTTTTTTAAAAATGGGTATGATATTTCTCTTTTTCCAGTCACTGGTGACTTTCTTGACTGCTATTTTTAATACTGTCTGATTTTTTGAATGATGGGCAGCATAGCAACTACATCAGCCAGTTCCCTCAAGACCTTGGGATACATCCCACCAGATCTTATGGACTTGTGCATGTACAGGTTCCTCAGAAAAACAGATAAACTAAATATAGATTAAAAAATGTACAGATGAAATATTGATAAAGATAAAATAAATATACTTACTAAAATAAACCACTTAAGAATTATTTTAAATATCTTTAGTAAATGAGTGTGCTGGTATAAAAATAAGAACAGTATTGTTGCAAATATGTATTTCAAGCCCATATTATACCATGCAATAACCTTATTTTGGAAATTTTTGAATACATATAACTTCCAGAGGCTGCCAGTTATATAAGAAACTAAAAAAAAATTCAATCAAGCTTGTAGAATCTCTGAAATTTCTTTGAAAATTAGTAGAGTTCTTTAGATGCTTGCTTTAAAAATTTGTTCAGACTCTATCTTTTGACCTTAGTGCCATGTTTGAGACCCCACTGAAAATTATTTGTCCACAGAAGAGTGGTATTCATGGCCTGATCCATCCATGACATTCTGCTACTGTCTGTGTCAAATTTAATGGCTTGTGACAGGTCAATTAAGGTTTAGAAACTCAAGGTTTGTATGACAGATTGATTGTTTATGAAGTGAATTTATATGTGTACATAATGTAATAATTTGCATAGTTAATTTATTGTTGTTGTGAGAATTACATTTGCTTGTGTAAATTATACCAGTTTGCTGTTCAGATAAAAATGAATATTGATGGATTTGTTTTGACTATGCACAGGCTGGCTTTGACTAGAAATTCATCTGGATGCAATATTTTGCTCTCTGGTGTCAGATGGCAGAGTACATCTGCACATCATATCTGAGGACCTAAGTCAGTGAAAGCAGGCAAAAGTGCTCGGGTCTTGCTACTAGGAGAGTTCAAACTTCTGTTCAGTCTTGGGAAGAATAAGAGAGAGGTTTGTCTGACCACCTCCACAGCTCAGTGCTCGTGGTGGTCACCAACAGATGCTGGGCAGTTAGCATGGACATATATTCAAGTTCCATAAATACGTATTTCAGGTAAAAAAGCCTCCTTAGAAAACATTTAAAGCAGAATAGTCCAAAACGCTGACGTTTAGTGCAACTTCCTGGAATGTGGGAGATGGAAATTTATGAGTGTTTTACAAAAGATTATTTTAAAATAACTGTCTGTTTTTGTTCTGTAGTCGTCATAATCACTACATCACTGGACCAATAGGGGAATGCATCTTTACATTTTCTTTTCTTTCTTTTATTTGTGACATATAGCTACCTAAGTTTATATATTTAATGTTGATATGGAATTATCTCTTTTCTGTTGAAGAATTAGGCTTCTGTGTTCCTTTTAGGTGTACTTTTCTGTATTTATATTTAGATATCTTAGATAATTCTTTATTGAATTTAGCCCGGGTATTTATGAATTATTTCCTGAGCCTATATGAACTTCTGAGAGGCCTATAAATCCCTTTTGAAATAAAGGAGAGATTATGAGGGGTAGTTTTGGAAAAATAGGTAGAAGAGTTGATAGATTTTTAATGACATTGGTTTACAATTAGCTTAAGCTAAATTAACTCTGCCTTCTGCTGGTGTTGGTTATTTTCTTCCCCCATTATTAATTTTCAATCATAGCTCATCTTGGCTTGCTGTAGGGCCCCATGATACGAGTGTTGGCTTAAGGGAGGCAGAAAAAACTGTAGCTGAGAAAGGTAAGAATGTTATTTAGGAAAAAATACAAGGTTTTTTTGGCTGAAACAGATCCTGAATTAGTACCCTAGGATGTACACAGGACTTCTCTTTCATGCCCAAATAACTTCTAGCCAAGCCCAAAATTTTAATCTGTGTACAAGAAGAGTGAGACACAATTTAATGTTCACAAGTCCTTGTTATTCCTTTATTATACAGGTGTAATGAAAAATACATTGGTCACTACCTTGAGGCTACTCAGAGAATGAAGCAAGGTAATGTGTGGATCATGCTTGTTAACTGCAGTTTTCATGTTGTGACTAGATCACACCACTTTCTGAAAAGTAATGGCTTTCAAAAAGCTTCTGCAGGCTATGCAGGGTCTTTGTATTAACCTATAATGTACCTATTATGTCTCAGCTCCTCTGTTTTGCTCGCTCTCTCATGAACATAATCTTGCAGACGATGCCAGTGGCAACTTCTGAGCTGGTGTTTCTTTTGTAAAGTGGGATGCAATTACTGACAGGTTGTAATCTGTTGGATTTTGTTCCTTACTGTGACTCATTAAAGCGTGCTTTACCTTCTGTGAATGCTAGAAAGGCTAACCCTTCCCCCACATACCGTTTAAAAAAATTAAAAATATTTGCTAGTGACTATCTGGCAAGTAATGCAAGGTAAACAGCAATTTCTAACTCATCTTGCTGTACATTTTAATTAATGAGATTGTGCCAGACAGATGAGGGTCTGGAAAAATTAACACTTGCATGAAAAATACATAGTCTATTTGTTTTAAGATGAAGAAACAACAGTTAGATTTAGCTCATATTTTTCTGTCATAAAATGAAAATTATAATATATATGTTTAAATATAAGCCTGTTTGTTTTCCATCTCTTACAATATCTTCTGCTGTTATTCATAAAAATGCAAATAGACAGTAACTTCTGTGGAGAGAGTGAGATAGGTAAGAATCTGACTATATGTAGTAAACTTACATACATTTCCTAATGCATTTAAATAAATGAATATATCATGTATGTCAACAGAAGCAGTCTATTGCACTTCAGGCAAAAGAAATGTTAAGTACTGCAAAGTGACAGATTTCAAAATGGCACCTTCAAAGTGCTACAATAGATTTTATGAATTCTTTAACTTTGCCAAACACAAAAAATAATTATATAAATTTTTACAAACCTGCAGATTTTTATAAGCTGTCGCTAATCTTCTCCTTACTGTTTTTTTTAAAGTTGATCTGTTTACTTGAAATAACAAAATATAAATATGCTTTCAAAATGAATAAAAAAACATGGTTATTTTGAATGATACGTGGGATTTTCAATGTTACACTGCAGAGGACTTTCATAGAACTTTATTTTAATGCATATTATTATTATTATTAAGAAAACATTTGGCCAACTAAACATAAATAAATGGACATAAATATATAGTGAGTATATAAATAACCATTCAATAAAGAGTCTATAGGATTTAATCCTGGGACCAGTATAATTTTCTCATCACACTTGCTAAATATTATAAACACTCCCTAAGCTCAAAAGGAGAGAGTTGTTTAAATGAACCATATGCTACTTCTATAAAATAACAACAAAATAGCACTTAGCAACAAGGTTCCTAAATTTTATTTAAAATTAGGAAGGGATTTAGAGAAGCATGGAGAAATGTGTATAAGTACCTGGTTGGAGGGTAGAGAAGGTGGAAACAAACTCTTCTTGGTGACAGGACAAGAGGTGATGGGCACAAACTGAAACACAAGAAAGTTCATTTATATGAAGAGGGTACTTTTTCACTGTAAGATTGGTTAAGCACTGGAACAGGCTGCTCAGGAACATGCCACTGTGTCCTCATCCTTGGAGATATTCCAAACCCAACTGAACATCCTCCTGAGCAAGCTGCTCTTGCTGACCCTATTTTCAGCGAGAGGGTGTTGAACTAGAGAGTCAAGAACTTCTTGAGTTTCTGCTGTTCTGTGATGCTATGCATTTTTGCTCTCTGTCTCCCTAAAGAGAAATTATGTGGTTGTCATTCAAGACAGATGCAGAAATTTTCACTGAAGGATTTAGGCAGCGATTTTCCAAAGCATGAATTGTTTCCACTTTTCACCATTCACCTCACCGATGCACAACTAAATACATTAGGGAAATATACACAATTATAGTCACAAACCCATCCACTGATGCCAGTAGCTCTGCAGTGTAACTTTCTCACGTTCATTAACGTAACACTAATTTAATTGGGTTTGTACATGACTGAATTTCTTTTTTTCCACTTGAAATATCATTCTTTCAATAGCCTTGTTCCACCATGAATTTAGTAAAGGAAACAAAGGAATACCTGTCAGGGTGCTCACTGAGAGCCGACAGGCTCTATCACGGGCTAGCCCTGACACAGCGACAGACGTCGGCAAGGGTCAGACCGCGAGCAGCGCAAGCAGTACTGACTCCTGTGGGTTCTTTTCCTAACGGGGGCTCATGTGAGCGATGGAAATTCGACAGGCAGTGGAACGAAAGGAGGAAACAATTCCAGATGAACAGAGGGTTTATTACAAACACCTCTCCAGCCCGAGATTGTTCGGGGGGAGGAGGGTACAGTGGGTTTTTGTCAGGGGCGAGTCAGGGAGGGGGCAAAGGGAGTGGTCAGCCACTGATAGCCAACCAGGGCAAGTTGCTAGGGGACCCGGGGGTAGGAGAACATAACTTGAACTAATCAGGAGGGGTTTCACAAAGGCGGGAAAAAATAACAGGCAGCTAACCGAATGTCGCATAACAGGTGCAGGTGCAGACAGGAGTCATGTGAGTTAAACAAAGGAACAATCGGGGGGGTAGGGTACAGAGAACCAGACGAGTACAAAAATATATAAAGCATAACCGATTAACACACTGCCACAAATACCAACTGTGCTGCACTTAATGAGCATCATGAAATATCACAGCATGTTCTAACAGAGAGATATTCTACTGCAATAACAACAGATATCCTAAATTCACATTTTTCATTTAATTTAAGTTTAAATATATATTTAAAAAGAAAGTAACAAGAACAACAAATCCCTAAAAATGTCAGGCAATTTCAGGGAATTCTGAAAAGGCTACTGAACAAATAAACAAAAGAAAATGATTTCTGTGATGTTCACAATCCACTGAGTGCTGAAAGTGAGAAAACTTTCTGGTGAAATATCAAAATGCTGCCTTTTATAGAATTCTCCAACTGATCTCAGTCGTCATTGTCACAGATAGTAAATTGTTCCTTATGGACATAACACTGGATGTGCTACAGTCTTTATGTCTTGCATAACCAATGTATCATTTTAAGCCAAATAGCTTATGTTTTTTATCGATATATAAACTCTTAAACATCTACTCTTTCTTCACAGTACTCTGTTCAACTATTTTCCAAACATCTAGCTTTCAGTTCCTGGCTCTGATCTTAGTGTTTGCTGAATACAAATTCTTAATTTACTAGCTTACTGGCAAAAATAATTAAATTAATATTATGTTTTCTTAAGATCTCTGCCAGCTATCTTTTGTGATCCTAAATATCAAAAGGATGGTTGGGTATGTACAGAGGTTCTGAAAGTCCATATAGTTTCACACCTTACTAATGGCAGAATGAATGTACCCAGGTCACCAGCTGCAATAGAATCCTCATCTATAGAATGAAACAGGAGATATATGGCTGTGAATAAGAAGTTTATCAGTATCATTTATGTTCATATTTGTAAAATAAAAGCACATCTAGAAATTTTCCAGGGGAGCAGCACACTGGAGCCATTCCTGAATAAAAAATTGAATTTGCATTATTTTGTAACTACTAGGAGGAATTAGCACTTTTAATTATCCAGATAAATAAAAGTATGGAAATAATTATTTATTCATGATTATATAACTTACATAGCAGGAAATGCTAAGGTTAAAAAAATCTTGAGATTATTGCAAATATAAGTCTAGAGTTTTTTAAGCAGACAAAAATGCTTATTCCTGAATTACTCTTATTCTCAGGACAGCTTTATTCCATGGCTGAGTTAAATTTTGTTTCTTGAAGTCAGTCATGAGAATATAATTATATATAACTGTAGGGAAAGAATTTAAGGAGTATAGGAATATTTTATCTGATTTGGAGATTAGATTTCATATGGTCTATAATTTGTCAAGAGTAAAGAGAAGACTAATTACAATCATAGAATTGAAATTGTGATGATAAAAGGAAGAGACAGAAAATAAAGTGTAATTCATCTCTAAAGGACTATTCCTGAGATGCCAGCATACGACCTCTGTCTTCCCCAATAATTTTTCTGTGCACAGAATAATATAAACTATTATCCCTAATGATTAATTTCTTACTATAGTCCACAGATTAAAAGACATGGAAGAGGAGATGGGATGGATAAATCATTCTGTCTGATTAGTAAAAATTTTATGTGTATTTGCATATCTAAAGATGTGATCCCATCACTATAAGACTATGTCAAAAGCTTCCATTTTAGCTCACATAGATATCTGTTACCAGAAACCTGAAAATTCAAGGTGAGTTGTGAGGAAGGTAAAGTTTGGTTAGACAAAATTCCAATTCAAAGTACTTCATATATCCTTAATTCACCAAATCCAGTCAAATAATGCTATAAACAAGGCTATTTCAAAGATATTCAAGATAGTCTCTTGCACTATCTGTATGAAAAGGTATCCCATAAAATTCTCAATGTGGGCTATCTAGTTTGGTCTTTTATTTTTCCCATAGAGTTTATTGATTAACCAAAAATAGCATAATAAAGGGTAAATTAATACTTGAAATTGTAGCCCAAGAAATATATCATTGAGAAGATGTATCACTGATATGAGTAATAAAAGATACAGGATTTTTTCACCATTGAAGCCTGAAGACTTGTGTGGACTTGGAGTGAGCTAAGTTTAGGTTGTCTAAGCTGTCATAATAATTGCTTAACAACTGGGTAATGACTGAGTATCTTGGGAGTTTGGTTATGTTCATGACTACGATATATGATAAATGTTTAACAAATCTGTGCAGAAGATCAGTGAAGAAAGAGCAAGTAAGACTGCATTAGCAGATATGTGAAAGTCACACTAAGCAGATCAAAGACAGAAGGAAGAAATCTCTCTGTGTCAAACCTGCTGTCTCTCCGTGAAGAACATCTGTCATTACCAACTCCTTGGAATCCCCAGTATCCATCTGGAGTGTGGTGGGTACCATCAGCCTCAGGACTTGGGTAGTCTAACACTGAATATAGCACCAGAGAACAAAGGGTAAATAGAGGAAAAGCGGGGGGGGTGTATGACAGTGATAAACTTTGTTGAAAGGGACATTAGTTCATTCATTATATAATTAGCATTAATTTTACAGTGAGTTTATTGATACTCATGTGAGGCCATCCTCTTTTACCCATAGTATTATTTTGAAAGAAATATTATAAGTAGGAAACATAAGCACTATGTCAATGCTGAATGTTGTCATTTGACACACTGGATTACCTCAGGCAAATTCTTTACCTAATAAGATTTTGTTTATAAGCCTGTTGGCATTATTTTTCCTTTTGATCCAGAGCTATATTAAAAGTTATTTATAACTAAACACTCAGTCAGAAACATATTTATCTAGAAGTATAACAGCAATAATGCCCTAACCCACCAGACCTCCTCCTTAAAACGTAACACATGTGTAAATGTCTTATTAGTCTTTTATTTGTATCTACTAATATATTAATATTTTCTTATATTTATCAGCTTTTTGGATAACTCACCTGTATTATCCTGATTCAACTTTGTCTTGGTGTATATGGTCAAAACATGTTACACAGAGGTAAGCCATTTATACTGCATGTATTCCTGAATTTGTGTTCACTTTGTTAAAAACACACATTTGAAAATATAAACACAAATAAGTTTTAATTAATATTAACCCCATTTATTTTTCTTATAGTTCAGTGTAAACCATTGCTTGCCTTTCAGTACTGTGCTTAATGTAAGGTCTGCTATTTATCAAGAGTTACTGCAATTATTTAAATTATATTTATTATGAGATCTGTGGTCCCATTGTGCCTGTGTATTACATGTATTTTTAGTGCATGGGTTTGATTTTAATCCAATTTGGAATGTTTTTCATATGACTATAGGGTCACAGAGATGGAAATAAAATTACAGAAACCCTACAGCTTAGTGGTTGTTTGCTTTTTTTTTTCTCCTCAAGTTTAGTAAAAAGCTAATTCAGATTGGTTTGGAGCTCTTTGTGAATATTTAAAGCTTACTGATCCTGTTCTCTTCTTTTGCACTCTCCAAGGGTGCTTTATGCTTACTTTTGTAATTGGTGACTCTGATTAGTGACTGTGGACTATGTTTAATTAACAAGGTTATTTGATTCTGTTACAATTTGAAGTTAGAAATATGATTGCTTCTCTTTGGAGACTCAATATTTAGTGACAAATTGATGAAGACTAAAGACCTACTGATGACAATAATTATTGCTTATTTAAGGACATTTGCAAGTAAGTAATCTCTAAATTCTTGTCTTAATTTCAGCCCAGGATGTGAGGGGGCAGAGCCTGGAGTCATGTCAGTGTGTCTAGGTTGTTATTCTGTACCCCCGTAAGAGATGGTCCAAAGATCCCTCATCTGCCTCACGACTGTTGAACAAGGACAGAGGCTGAAACCCCAAGGACCCTAAAACCCCAGCACAGGAGTTCTGGCCTGGCTGAGGTGGGATGTCTCCCAGCAGGTGTATTCACCGGACCAAGAACTGGTATGCATTCCCATGGGAACCGTGGGAGCCCTGGGCAGGACTGGCTGTGCTTGCTGCTGGACTGGCTGTGCTGTACCTGTTCAGATCTCCCTACCTTTGGCCTGCTGCCTGTTGCTCTGAAAAGACTATAAGAAGCTCCATAAGTTTACTCATACTTTTGAGATCTCCCAACAGAAGAAGACAGATCTATTAGCAGAGGACCACGAGGACTTCCTCTCTCCTGTTGGTAGCTATTCCCCCCTCCCTCTCTTTTTCTCTCTGTCTTTTGTTTCTTTTTTCCTCTCCATCTGTCGCATACTTGTGTCATTGGCACTCAATAAAAGTGCACTGCTGTTGTGATTAATTTGAAGTCCCCCTGTGCGTCTTTTGCGCTCTGAGATTAAAACAAACCATCACAATTTCCTCCTGTGTTGGTTGGATCGTGACAACCACACACATCATTCCTGGGGTGCAGAAGTAGGACATCCTCACTTCTGAGAAGAAGGGGTCCAGAGCCCTTTTGTCCTTTTCCAAGGAGCAAGCAGTGAATGGAGCGGTGGGGTAATGCTGGTTCTGACTGAAGGCTTTGTCTGCAATTGCTTTTCGTTGTCTCAGGCTTGGGGAAAAAACTTCATGCCCAGAAGGTCCAGGGGCCATTTTGTTCTTTGTCTCTTTGGTGGGCTGTGGTCACATCAGGTCAGACTTGGTGAGCATTCGGTGTGTAATCACTCTCTTTTATACACTGTTGTTATTTGTGTTGTTGCTGTTATTGTTTGTTTTCTTATCTCATTGCTGTTTCTAGTAAATTGTTATCTCAAGCCATAATATCTCTACTTCAGAATATCACTGCCTATTGTCTCTCTTACCTGAAGGGGTAGAAGGAGTCCTTACTTTTCAGCTGGGCATTTTTCCATAACTCGTTACTTTTATTGACTTTTATTTAATTGGTGTTTTCAGCACTCAGAGAATCGAGTTTTTATTTTTCTTAAAGTCAGTATATCAATTCAGAAGTAAAAAATAAAAGATTGGCATTTTTTGTAAAAATTCTTTGCAATTTCAAATTTCTGGGGAAAATATAGTCAATATATATTAAATTTTTGGGAAAGAAATAGTAGTTTCATATGGGTTTGTACTGGTTTTTTTTGTATCCAATGTCAGCTTTTTTGTATTATGATGCTTTTGTCTTAAAATTACTGTTATTTGCCTCAGTGTTAGTGGTTCCTGTTTCTTGGGAGAATTAGGAAGTAAACAAAGTGGATAACTGCAGTTTTTCTACTGTTGTTCTTAGTTTTCCAGAGCTTCAGGTAGTGAAAATAGATTACAGTCTTGCATACGTTGCTCTGGCCTTTGTTTTCAGCATGGAAACTGAAATATTTCAATTTACTCACTCTTAAGCAGAAACAGAGAAAACAATTTAACAGTATATGTATATTGAAAAAGAAAACAAAGCTAGACACTGGAAAAAAAGTAAAAAAAAAAAAAGGTACTTTAGCTGCAGCTACCTGATGCAGCTTGTAATACACTCTGATAGTATTTGTTAAGAAATGGAAAAACGGTATCTAGAAATGGAATCCTGATTTTTTATCTCTGATCCCTAAGTAACACAAAATTTGACAGACTGCACTAAAGAAAAAAAAAATGCAAATTATTTTGCAGGTCTCTTTTAAAGAGATAGAAACAAAAGGAAAAAAACGAAAGGAATAAAATTCTGGCACTTAAGAAAAGAATGGAAACAAAGAGGAAAAAGCCAAAGAAGTGGACATGGATAATATGAAACAGTAAGTTTGAATCATGGAATCATTTATGTTGAAAGAGGTCTGTAAGATTATTGTATGAAACTGTTGAGCTAACATTACCAAGTCCAAATGCCCCTAATGCCACATCTGTGTCTTTTAAATATTCCCAGGGATGGAGACTCATCCTCTTCCCTGGACAGCCTGTTCCAGTGTTAACAACCCTTTCAGGAAAGTTTTTCCTTGATCTTATACAGAAAATTTTGTGGGAAAGAAAAATGAAGTGAGTTATATATGTTATCTTTCAAAAGGACGTATTCCACTGGGTTTGGTTAGTTCCTATTTTTTCATAAAACTCATCCATATTAGCTAAAAAACTTTATCTGGTTTATAGTTAGCTGGTCCTAATCAATGTGTTATAGGACACACAGAAAGACAGAGAAGTTGAGATGGTAAGAAATCCCATGTTTTAATTGTTACACATGCATCTATTAGTAGTTTTTAAATCTCTCACTATCATTTTTAAGACTCTTTTTTTGTAAGCATTTCTCCTATACCACAAAACCTTGTTTTTCTTTTCTTCATTTCAAAGACAGGAAGGGTAACATCAGCTCTTCTGCAGCTTAAGAGGAGGAAGTGACAGCAAAAGGAGGGATCTAGGATAAAATAATTTAGCCTATATCACACAGGAGTTACACACTTAAATATGGACTGGAACTTGGGGTTTCTTAGCTCTGCATTATAGTGCAGATTATTGCACCATTTTTGATTTCTAGTATATCTTCTGATGAAGCATATCTTAGTCAATGTGTTCACTGTTTAAGATGTATATTTAGAGTATTTCACATGCCATGTTTGTAAATGACCCATGCAGAACATCAAAGATGTGCTATTCAAGGAGTACAATAGAAGTGAGTTGTAAATTCAGTCTTTGAATTGGTGGTTGATGTTCGGCTTAGATGCACAACAGAATAGTTTCTTAAATCAGGGTTTAAATATTTTAATTTTTATTAGAGCTGATATTTCTAAACTTTTGTTTATAGGAAAAATGTCTTTTGAAATGATTAGCATTTACAATGTCATTATTTTAGAATGTTTCAGTGTTTATTCCTTGACGAAAATTCTTGGTGCATAATGTAGACTATTAAAAATTCACAATTAGGTTGAATTTAAAAATTATATTGAAATAGTTTCCTTTAAAAAAAATAACACTTTTTACTTAGACCTAAAAGAACTAAAGATTTCTTTTTATCAGAATACTAAATATAAATGTATTGGAAGATATAATGTCTGCATAATTATTTTGTTGACTATCAAGCACTGATGATCAAATACCTGATCAATATTAACCTAACTATTATTTGGAAAGCCTCTCTTCTATAAGGTATTTTTCTTTTATCTAAGTTATAGGTCATATAGTAGGCCAGACATTGCACATGTATGTGCAGTATTGAGTGCTCTTCAACAGAAGGCAATAGAGAAGCTTAATATTTATGCTGCTTTGTTACAAATGGCAGACTATATTTGCTTTAGCAAAAGGAAAAAATAAAGAAAAGGAGTGGAGGATGCTCCTTGGCTGACCATTTGTCACTCAACTTTGATTGAGAGGTAATTCAACAGAGTATTTGGATTTTTATTCTTCACTTTTTAAAAAATTTTGCAGTTGCAATAATGGGCATGTCTTGTACATATTTAACTGTCTTCTCCCTAGATAGCTAGAGGTTTGATTATGATATATAATATATTGGAAGGTAGGTTTGGAACTGAAGTAGCAGTAAATAATATAATACATTTTTTCAACTTTTCTCTGTGTTTCCAAAAATATTTAATTATATATCAGGCATAGTGTACTGGAATAATTTTTTTTTATAATTGTCTGGGGAGGCTATCCCTTAATAGGATAGCATGCAAGATGTCTTCTAAAGTTTGATTTAATATTTAGTAAGTTTTGCTTCTTACATTTTTTTTCTACTTTCTCTTCATGATTGGCAATAGTTATAAGCAGAATTAAAAGTAGATCTTTCAGCAAGACAATTTCAAATCCTATTCATAATATAGTAAATTAAATATTTTTTTAAATAAAATCAGACTATTTATTTTTGCCAGGTGCTATTATGACCTGATTGAGATATTCTGCAAGGTTCTTTGAATTTCTGCCCAATGTTTCACCTGTAGACTTAAAAACAAAAAACCCACCCAATTTTTCCAAGTTTGAGTTTTGCATATTTTATTTAAGAACATTTTTTTCTTCAGACTAAGATGAACATTTTCTTCCTACTGAGTATCTTTTAGTAGTATAAATTTAATTTTATGTTAACCATTATTGTTAAGTGCATTAATTGTAATACTTGGAAATTTAAGTTCTGGACTCAAATGTGGCAGGCAGACAGCTATGGATAGGGCTGTAAAAGTGAAGCAGTAAATTACAAGAGAAAATTCTATCTTTCCCAAAGGAAAAAGATGCTGAAATTTACTTTGTAATGTATATTTGAACACCAAAGGAAGTTATTGACTTTACTGGTCACTTTGCATTGATCTGATACTACTGTAAATGCATTGATTCCAGAAAAGCTAATTCTGATAAGCATAATTTTACAAAAGATAATAAAACAGCAATTTTACCAAGTCAATGAACTAATGCTGCTAAAATGCTTCCTTATAATCTGGTTTTTATTCTAGAGTTTCATTCTCACTCTTAGCTGTTTCATTCCTCTTTTCTTCAGTTTGTTTTATTTTATGAAGAACTAGTTTTCATATGTTTTGCCCTTATGTCAACTTTATTATGACTCACTGATGCAAAAAACATTGGATAATGTTTTCTGCTCTGTAGTTCTGACTTTGACCTGCCAATTCAGAAGTTAGAAGACAAAAGTTAGCTTTCATTTGAAGTTAGTCTTCCACTTAATAATTAGAAGCAGTGGTATCAGTCTTTTACTCATACTAGGTGAAGTGTCTGCTCAGAAGTGTGAATTTTTGTAGTTACATATATCAGTGCTCACAAATGCTCAAGCAATAATTTGCTTCTGGGTTTTCCTGTATGTACATTAGTGAAGATATACTACAATGTTAATATTTTTCATTTCTACTTGATTTATTTTCTGTTACCTTGAATTATTATTTTGTTTTGCTTTTCCAGTTCCACTGATTGCTGGTTACCCAGTCTAGAAGAATGACTTCAATACCAGAATTCTATTTGCTCTAGGGCTGGCAAATTTGGGTTAAAAACTCTTAATTAGCTCTCTTATTTGGTATTTAACCTTTGTACACAATTAATAACTTACTGTCCTTCTAATGATTTTTTTTCCCCTAGGGCTCTATTCTTGGCCAGTAGCACTGACTTCCCCCACTCTTTGTGATCCTGCTGGTGAAGGAGGAAACTCCAGCCAGGAGCAGCCAGGGCACCAGAGCAGATCCAGCTCTTGGGAATCAGGCACACCCTGGACATGAGGACAGGCTGGGGTTTTGGCTCATGGACTGACTGGGATGTGGTGGGGCTGTAGCTGAAGCTGGGCCATATATTTCAGTGATAGGCAACACTCTTCATAAATAAATTCAATGTTCTGGAAAACAAATGAAAAAAAAAATTCATAAAAATTAGTCTACATTAACACATTAGGAATATTTTCTGAATCCTTATAGTGTTCACTAAATGTCACACTTGGACAGTTGTGTTCTTTGATACAATTTTTATATACAATTTTTTACTAAAATGGTGTTCAAAAGATCTTGTGTGGAGGTTTTCAGAAATGAAGGATATTTCTGCTGATAGAAATTCCATCATGACAGCCTGCTTATGGAACCTGTGGACACAGATCCATTTGAGCATCAAAATAAGGAGTGAGAATGATTGAATTTTTTTACTAAATGAATGTTCTGTTCAATCTAAACAATTGAGTACAGTTAGTCTTAAAATACTTTTTATAAGTAGTTTTCAAAGGCCAACAGCTTCTAGTCCTTTTATAATTTTTTTTAATGAAGAAACCCTGAACCCAGTAGTCATATTCCACAAATCTGGCCACATAAAAGCATGTCTTGTAGTACAAACTGCAAAAAAGTCTGACTTTCCTCTGCCATCTTAACAAAGTGACAGGTTCTACCAGGAAGCTGTTTATTCATGTGCACTAGCTAGAGGTGGAACATGAATTAAAAACTTAGACTAGATACCTCATTATTTTATAGTTTTATAAACTGGCCTTCAGAAACACTGGAAAAAAGTGCAGAAAAAAACCGACAGAAAAACTTACTGGTAAATACGGAAACCATATTGATCCTCTAAGTCATTTTCATGATCTTATTGAACTATTTCAATTAAAAATAAATACTAGAAAAAAAATCTAGATTAAGTGATCCAACCTTTACATTTTAAAAATGTACATTTGTTTCTGATAAACAGTTTTAACATGATAATACTTGGATTATGTAATTGGCTGCCTTTTTCATTGATAGCATTGATTGAGTTTTTCACTAAGTATCTATGTTTTTGACAGCTGGGTAAACCACTGGATTTCCTGGCATGGCAACACCCATAGAACTGTTTTAATGACAGGTAAAGTTGCTTTTGCCTTTATTTCATGGGAACTTGCAAATCCTTAGAAAAAATGAAGTATTGAAATACGTGCAGTAAGCAAGCCAATCTTGTTGGAGATTATATTTACAACAGCTCTTTTAAAATACAGTTTCTTTAAATTTTTTTTTTTTTGGTCCTCCACCAAACTGTATCATCTGATTGGTTCATGTCTGAAAATTGTCAAAATAACAGAATTAATATTTCAATGAGGGATCAAGACTGCAAGATGATATGAGGCCAGTAGATGAGCAGATCCCTGTTTTTCTCTGTTCTGTGGACAATAGCATTACCTTAATGCCCACTATCTAACATGAGGTCTTTAAATTTTAAAGAATAAATGTTAGAGAATTAGTCTCTCTTATTTGAGACTTTAAGCACAGTCAGTTCAAACAGTCCCTTATATAAATACGTAGGTGTAAAGTAATATTAGTGATGCAAATTCTGCAATAGGAAAATTATGTAAGTGTCTTAACAGCATTTCCTGAATGCAAACAATTTCAAAATATTCTCAAATGTATAAACAGTAAATTTTTATAGCAAATCCTCAGAAGCTTTAAGATTAATAAAAATTCAGACTCAGCTGGACACGGCTCTTTAGCAGCATGCTTTGACTGGATCAGCTTTCAGCAATAGGTTGGATAAAATGACCTCTGAAGACCTATTCTAACTTAAAATATTCCAGAACTTAAAATTTTTTAGATTTAATAACTTTAAAATTAATTGAAGAAAAATTTATGTAAAATTGAATCTGTTTAGCCATGGTAGTGGCCACTAGTGTTCTGGACTTTCAACAATATAAAGGACTTACAAAAGATTACATTTGTTGCACTTTAGGGATCCAAGCAGTTTTCAGATCTGAGGTGTTTCATATTCAATCCACAGGTAGAAATAAAATACCAGGGTCTATCCAGACATCCTTTAAAATCTATTTTTACATACATGAAGAAAATCAACTCAATAGGCTTTTATGAAAGCTTTTTCTAAAAGCTTCAAGAAGCTAACAGCCTTCCTTATGACCAAATTTATCAGTATTTAGAGAAGATTAGATGTAACATTGAATATTTAATAAGTATGTAACTCTTCACACTTAAACTCAAAGAAGTATCTTGTAATTCACTCTAATAATCTACATCTCAGAGATACAATGAAATTACATTCTGTCATACATTCTAAGTTAAATGCTACAACTATTATATCATATTGCAAGAAGGAAGCAGAATATGTTGTACATGAAATAATGTTCTAATGTCAGGCTAGAAACCCTTGTTACTAAAAAAATCAGTGACACCAAAATGCTGCATTGATATAATCAGTAAAAAAGTATGGTGAAATGAAAATGGGAACATTAATTGTTAAGTAATTTGATTCTTTAAGCCAATAGACCTAAAGTTAAAATACTATCACTATATATAGTCTGTAAATACTGTATCATTATTTATTTATGTATTTATGTATTTTCTTATTTATTTCACAAAGCTATTAATATTTAATTTAGAATCATTGCCCAAATCTTGTATTGGGGGAAAAATATTTTCTAGAGGTCCATCTGTTAAAGACACAGTTTGCTCATTTTCATGTATATACAAGAATGTACATAAATAGTAACAAAAGGGATGCTAAGATATTGATACTCTTATGGCTTTAACAAAAATATGCTATGGAATATGATATAACAAAATCATTACACCTTGGTACCACTTTTATTTGACCATTTCTCTAAGTTCTGGGTAATTTTTTCATGCTCTAGAAATATCACAGTGTAATGAAATATTTAATTCAAATAAACAAATAAAAGTAGGTAAAATCCACATTTATTTCAAAGTGCGTCTGATTAATTTGGTTAATTTTTTCCCTGCTAAAAGTCATAAAGAACTGTGTGCCATGATATATTTGTAACATCTGTGTAATTATAGCCTGTAGCTTTGCATGAGCTGATTACAAAGAAAACAATTTTAGTTTGGGGCTGAACTGGTTTTAAATCTACTTAACAAATATATAATATATTCATTCTGCTGGTTGTAGCTTTTTTTTTTTCTCACATTTACAATTATTTCTGTATTTCAGCATACAAAGATACAATGGGTAAGGACTGACAGAAAAGCAGGAGAGAGAGAAGTAAAAAGGGTAGGAATGTGGGATAATTTCTTGAAAAAAACTTAATTTTCAAATATGTAAAATTACACTGAACAATTTCCTTGAAATTAGCACTTTTTAAATTGTTTAGCAAGGTAAAGAAAAATGCCTAAGGGGGAGTTACATTTTAAAATTTAGGGAATTTAACTCACAAATCAGAAAATACTCTATGAAGATTTTTTTCAGAACTATTTTATTTGTTTATTTGGCAAGGTTTGGTAGTAGAAGGTGAAAGGAGTGGCAGAGAAGGTTTCTGTGAGAAAATTTCAAAAGCTGTCACTTTATCAGGCACAGCTAAATTCGGCTAGCTCCAGGATGGAGATGCTTTTGGTCAAAGTTGAGACAATCATTGATGCTGTTTGCTCTTCTTTGATAACAAATTCAAAAAAGAGTAAAAATATCAATGTGACAGCAGCTGTGAGAGAGGAGTGAGAAGATGTGAGAGAGACAACTCTGTAGACACCAAGGTCAATGAAGAAGAAAGAGAGAAGGTGCTGCAGGCTCTGTGGTCTGTGGCTAGGACAAGAGTGATGGGCGTTGTCCCCTTCAGGGTGGAGCAGACATCCATCCTGCAGCCATGCAGGAGCCCGTGCTGGAGCAGAGGTTCTGATGACACTGGAGCAGCCTGTCCCAAAAAACTGTACTCATGAAAATGACCTTTGCCAGAACAGTCCTTGAGCCTCTTGAGAAGGACCCACGTTGATGAATTCCCTGAAGAGCTGTATCTTATGGGAGAGAGCCTATCCTGGAGCAGCAAAAAAGGAGAAGGGGGAATAAAGAGATAATGTGTTATAAACTGATTGCAATTGCCATTCCCCATCCACCATCTAATGGAAGGAAGCTACACTACTATGGCAGAAGTTAAAGCAAAGTTGAAGACTCTTCTTATTGAAGATTTCCTTGTTTATACTCACAAAAGTCCCCCATGAAGAGCTGAGAAAATGCCCATATTAAATTTTAATGAATATTATCTGTGACCTTTTTTTCTCAGTTTTATATTTCTGCCTGTCTGAAAGCATAAAATTAAGTCAAAGCAAGCCCCATATGTGTTTAAATCAAGAAAAGCAAAAACTATCAACAAAGTAGAAGTGTGAAGTGATGGTTCTTGTAGCTTGTGGCTATGAAAAGAATCCTTCTAGCTCCCATCTTCTAAGAGCATTCTACTGCAAATGCTGAAATGTGAGACCAAAACTTATCAGTCTCTTGAAAGGCTGAGGTGCTAGAGAAAAACTGAGCACACTGCAAATCAGGCTGGGCTGCTTTCCCAGGAACAAGTGTGGGACCTGAAATAATTATGAGTAAAAAATTAGGATTAACTAAAGAAATAGTCTTAGAGGATTTTTTTTTTTTATTTTAAACAATATTTTCAACTTTTTTTCTAGATAGTACCATTTTAAGAAATGATTTTTTGGGGTAGGGGGAAGTTTGAAACAAGAGAAGAAGCTACAAAGGAATAAAAGGAAAGTGAAAGATAGCAAGCAGTTACTGAATTACTTTTTACTGTAGTGTCACCCAAAGATATAAACCCTCTTTGAGACTAATCTCATTTGAGCATCCTGAGACATTTATATTAGGAATACCAAAATGAAGGCTAGATACACAACTTCAATTTTAAGAAAATTTGAATAAGGACTTTTTCTATGAATAGAGACATTTACTACAATATAGTTGAGAGAGTATTAGTGAAAGAATATCCTTGGATATGATGCTAAAATTCCAAATTAGGGGAGAGTGTAGAGGCATTATGCAAGAAACACCATAAAATCACAGAAAACCCCAAAACCACCCCCCAAAAAAAACAGGAACAGAATTATTCATAGCTCAGTTTAATAAACACATACAATTTTGTCTAAATTTCATTGTACATTTTCTAGATAAATAGAATTACATCTCTATTCTGTATTTTCTATATAAATTCTCATTCATTTTGTTCAAGTTTTTAGATCACAGCTGGTCTCTTTGGAGGCACAACTACTCTTTGTAATCCACCCAGGACTGGCTCCCATCATCCCTATAAGGAAAATCTTTGAGGTCATGACTGCAATCTTTATCACATCTGCATTATCTGATTCTGAAATCAGGTGGAATTCCTTCCTCAAGGAAGGATAATAGTCTTAAGGCAAATTATTAAAAAACAGACAAACAAACAGGTTTATAAGGGGCTTTTCACAGGAATTACATGCCATTGTTTCTCAAGAAAAGCTCTCAGTTTGTGGGTACTTAGAGTTAGTTAAATGCATTGCTAATCTTTTACTCCTTATACATATTTAAAGAGAATTATGGAAATTAAGCCATATAACAATTAATGCATTTCATGAGTTATGTGACAAAACCTCATTGTGATCCAGTAGATATTGGCTGTTAATATTCAGTCAAGAAAGGCATTTTAATCAACTTTATTTGATTTACCCGTTACTCGATTCAACAGTTTCTCAAATTGACTAGATGGCTGTGGCTAGTTTGATTTACATCTTTTTTGTCTTTTTGTGGCATAACCACAATTTTGTATAGGTAGTAGTAACAACAAGAAACAAGAAAAGAAAAAAGAAAAGAAAAAAGAAAAAAAGAAAAGAAAGAAATGAAAAGAAAAGAAAAGAAAAGAAAAGAAAAGAAAAGAAAAGAAAAGAAAAGAAAAGAAAAGAAAAGAAAAGAAAAGAAAAGAAAAGAAAAGAAAAGAAAAGAAAAGAAAAGAAAAGAAAAGAAAAGAAAAGAAAAGAAAAGAAAAGAAAAGAAAAGAAAAGAAAAGACCTCATGTCCATTAATGTCTTTCCAAATGTAAAAAAAAAAAAAAAAAGTGAGATAATAGCTTAAAGATTATGTTAGAGAATTACCTGAATCTCAAAAAATTCAGCCATACTTGGTTCTAGTGAAGAAAGAAATGTGTTTCAGTATTCCTTGATTGTCTTGAGCCGCTGAGGGAGAAATTATTCTTTTAATTCCATCTGATGATGATGCATAGCAGTGTTTGGAGATTTTGATATGCTATCTTTGGGTATATTTCACACTCTATTAGAATAAGCTTATTTTTGTTCTTGGGAACAGACTGGTAGACATAAGCAAGTACTTGTGTGGAGAAAAAATAGTGGAGAGGGATGGGAACAGGAGGCAACATAGGATAGGCCATGATATAAAAAAAGGACATCTCAGGCATACAGTATCACTGGCCAAAAAAAAAAAAGAGAAGTGCATACCCTTGATGAGAAAAAAAATCTTTATTTATCTAACCATTCAATTTTGGTCTTCAGTAATTTTTTTCTTAGTAGAAAATTTAAATGGATGCATAGAAGTAAAATTGTCAGCTTTAAAAATAAAAAAATCACATTCCTTCACAATAACTACATACTGTTAATTACAAACCAAACATTTTCCACCTGCTGAGATTTCTACTCTCTGGAAAATATCTATGATGACTCCATTACATCCTCTGAAAACTTCTGACTTTAATTGGGAAATACTTTTCACTAATGCTTTGCAGAAAATGTTAACAGATGCATTTTCCCCAAAGATTAAATATCAATCTATTTTATGAATGTACAAAAGTATTCAGAACCAGTGATTTCCAGAAAAAAAACAATAACAAACAAACAAAAAAACAACAGCTATTTGGTGGAGACTTAAGAAAACAAACCAGCACAAATTTTTATCCCATAGAAGTCAATGAAAATTCAATTCCTTCAGTCATTGCAAAGACAATTTCTGTCTTACACATCCTATTTCATACTGGCCACTGCATATCTAGGTATTCATCCACCACCTAAAATATCTTTGTCTCTTATATTAAGGATAAATTCAAACTGGATTTTATCATTAAAAATATCATCATATCTTAGTTTCATTCTGTGTCCATGTTCAGTTTAATTTTGTTTCTCTTGTTAATTACTCAGGTTTTCCAGATATGTAAAAGGCATGAAGGCTTGTCACAGGAGTATATTTTGACTCCAAAGACTGGCTCTGCTTTTAAATTAAATGTGGTGGGTTAACCTTGTCTGGTGGCTTTCTCACTCATCCACATCAGCAGGGCAGTGGGAGAAAATACGACGAAAAATCTGTAGGCTGAGATAAAGGCAGTTTAAGCAAAGAAGGCAAAGGTTGTGCAGAGAGGAAAAACAAAACATGATTTTTGCTCCACTTCCCATCACCAGGTAACGTCCAGTGACTTCTGGGGAAATAGAGTCTTAGTATGTGTAGCAGTTGTTTGTAGAATGTCACCTTAGCAACAAACACTGCCTCCCTTCCCCGTTTTTCCCCTCAGCTTTTACTGCTGAGCACAAAGCCATATGATATGAGACATTGCTTTGGACAGTTTGTGTTATCTGTCCCAGCTGTGTCTCCTCCCAAACCCTTGCCTGGACCCAGCCTTTTGGCTATTGTGTGGGAGTTCGGCAAAGATAGCCTTGATACTGTAGGAGTATTGCTCAGCAACAGTCAAAATATTATTAACAATGTTCCAACTGCAAGTAAAAGCAAAGTGCTATATGGGGAAATTTAACTCCATTCCAGCCAAATCCAATATAATCTCTAGCCCTTATTCCATATCATTTGCAAAATGCTCAGGTCCCACATAATCTGATACATTTACATATCTTCTGACCATTCAGTTGTGTGTTTCTTTTTCCTGAAATCCCCTTTATAAACTCTTATAAATTATACTACATCCTTAAAGCATCTTTATGATTTATAAACTCTGATTATCTACCCCTCTGCCTTAACAGAGAGGGCTAACTTGCCCACTCTATGGGTCTCTGTCACTCCACAAGATGTCCAGAAGAACAGACTCTGATCTGGGACTCATGCATCATGGTGATTGTTCAAAACAACAGAAACAATATGTTTGACTGCTGAATGCCAACACCAGCTTGATTTGATCATCACTGCACTCACCCAGTTCACTGTGAAGCTCACTCTTCATCAGTTCAGGTAGTTTCTCCTACAATCCTACGACATGCAACTCACATCATTGGTTATTTCTTCCCACGGAAGAAAATTCTCTAGAAAGCAAGCACTGGATCTCCTCATCCTTCTGCATTATTTACCAAGTACACCCAGGTCCTTGAGTGAAGAAAATCCCACAGCTGCTTGCTTTTTAACAAGCGAGGAATAGACCACGCTGCCTTTCCCAGCCTCCCACTACAGGAGTTTTATCTTCTCCCAGTCTGTATAGGGGCTCTTTTTGGACAGGACTAGGACAGTTAGGAGTTCCTTTGGTGTTAACCAACCAAGTACTCAGGAAAGAATACTTTAGGGACCCTAATAGACTTTTGGTGTAGCCACCAGGAGTACAGAGATCAAAACAGTTGCCTATTTTGCCTGCTCTCTCTATTTGAAATATTTACCCTTAGCAATGGTGGAGGTTTCAAATAATGACTTTTCCATGAGCCATAAATATATGGTCTATTACTTCACATCTTAAAGTTGATGAACATATATTTTGGCTCTGAAAACACATGGAATTCACAGTCCCTGATCTGGCACCTACTTCCTCTGTACCACGAATGGAGAATGTCAAATGCTTAATGGTAGAACATGTACAGCCAGAGCATAAAATGAAGAGACACTCAGTCCCACAAGTGGTATGAAGGCAAACTCTGAAAATTGTCATGTGGGGATATGAACAAGTATGTGAACAATAGTCATCATTCTGATTAGAATTTATAATACATACCATGAATATTCAAATTTAAAATTAAACTAAGGAAGTTGTTAAAATCATATTATATGCTAACGACAGACTTATGAAAGTGAACAGTACTGAAACATCAGATCAGTGCAACTTCAACAACTTGAAATATGGCTACAACAGGAATAAATCATGTTCCTTTGTGTATAGAATGTATAAACTCATTCTTAACAGCTGCTTATTTAAATTTTGTGAAGTCAAGATGAGTTATATAAGGCATATTTAGAATCACACAAATATGGGAACCTAAGATGTCTAATTTTGGCTCTCCTACACTTTCAGGTTTAACAATATGAGCAAGTATTGAGATACTCACATTTTTTTGCTGCTTTCATTCATAATGAAACAACAATTATTCAAGCTACAAGTGTGTTTTAATTTTCTCAGAGTTTAAAAATTACTCATGACATTTTCTTATCAGAAGTTCTTTTGAGTGGGGTGCCAAAATGTCATCCTTAAGGCATTCTATACTAGTGAATCTGGGAGGTCTCAGCCCCGGTCTCAGCCACAATCTCATGAATCAGTCACTCACCTTAGTACCTCAAACCTGGTTCCTATAAAAAGTTCCTATAGGTTTAGTTATATTGTTCATCTGCAATATCTCTTGTAATTCCATAGAGCAATTTAGTGTTGGGTAGTACTTGGGTGGTATAATCACCTCTGCTTGAAATCAGGGGGTGCTACAGTCATTAAGGAAGAGTAGAGGGCACAAGAGTAGAAAGCAAAAAATACTTACCAAATATTTTTAATCTCATTTCAATTTTGTTTCCACTTTGGAATTTTAGTACCACCTAAACATATATAAGAGTCTACAAGATACATGCCTACATTTCATTTAGTTGGCTAGACTTTTCACACTTAGGAGGGAAAAGTTTTAACATGGTACTTTTACCATGTTATTCTTCCTATCCAAGAACAAATGTCTAAAGTGAGATCTCTTATGCATTTGAAAGAGCTGCCTTCTCTTCTGTGCAATGAGAACACTGATATTTAACACAGAAGATAGATGTTAAGCAAAATAAGTCCTATTCTAAGAGACTGAATGCATTATTTGCAAACAATCTTTAAACCATATATTCTGTTAATGGGATGGATTTTGTTGTATGCTTCCATTTTAATTGGGGTATCTAAAGTGATAAGTTGAGTGGTGTTTTTTGACTTGGTAAGCACAATCCCATAAACAATTATGCTATCTCTAGATGTAAGATTTCATAGAACCATAGAATACGATGAGTTGGAAGGCACTCATCAAGATCTTTGAAGTCCAACTCCTGACCAAGCACAAGACACCCCAAAAGTCACACCATGTGCCTGAGAGCATTGTCCAAATGCCTCTTGAGCTCTGTCAGGCTGGTGCTGACTACCCTGGGGAGCCTGTTCCAGTGCCCAGCCACCCTCTTGGTGAAGAACCTTTTCCTAGAATATAACCTACATATATACATACTTTATTATCTTATATAGTAGCCCTTATTTTCATCTGTAGATAGCAAAATACTTCACAACGGTGACAAGATCTTCATCACTTTAGATGAAATAAAAGTATGTGGGGAAATTGTTTTAAAAAAGGAATGAAAATAGAGGCAAGAAATTGGAATTTAGGAAGGAGATTTCCTAAAATTGTCTCTAACTCTATGTTCGTGTTGGTTTTTCCTTTTAATGACTGGGGGGAGACCCTGACAGCATTCTGTTAACAGTAGAATTGAATTATTGCAGAGGGATATAGATGTATACACACATGAACAGATATATAATTTATAATTGCATCAAATTGTAGGGAAAACCCCCCACAAGTCATTACAGGTTTCAAAGGACAAGGAAGACCTTTTGTGACATATTTCTAGTATGGAAATTGAGCCACTAACAGTCTATCTCAGCAAAATCCTAAAATTAAAAGTGTATCTTTGGTTTCTGATTTCTTTCCTGATTTTTTTTTGTGTGAGTTTAAATGAATAGATACAAATTCACTCTACCTATGATCCAAGCAGAGAAATAAATAAAGCTGATGAATCTTGAGATAAATATCTCTGCTGAGATTTTTGTGTCAGAAGGCCTTTTTAGTTTTTTTCGTACTAGTTTTTTTGTGACACTACTTGCTTTGAATGGAAATAGGATTGAATGTTTAGGTCCTGAATGTGAGATATTATGTGAGGGGGTAGGGGCATAAAACAAGAAAGAAGAAAATCTGGACTAGAGGGCTGACATGAATGTCAGGTTGTGATGTGGGGAGAGATCTTTGCACAGGTTTGTTATGAGAAACTGAAACCAAGAGATGCATGTGTGCTTATCCATCATGGTACATGCAGAGGAGAAAGTGAAACCTGTGCAGTCAAAGGCTAGTGTTTTTAGAAGAGTCAAAAGGATGAGGAATTTATGTATGAAACCTTTGGATCACAGAATCACAGAAAGGAGGAAACTGGGAGGACCTCTGGAAATTATATAGTTCAACCTTCTGTACATGGCAAAATCAACTAGATTAACTTGCACAAGACTTTGAAATGATTGTGAGGTAGATCATTGTACTGTACTTCCAATTGTCTACATTAAAATTCCTTTCTAATTGTTTTGGTCAATTTCTGCCAGAATATGCTTTGTAGTCATGAATAACTGACTTCATTTTCTGTTGCTTAGTGATATTACCATATTATTATTTTTTATTGTGGTTTATATCATCATTTTATCTGGAAGAACATTTACTTTCTGGAAATGTGAAGACGTAAAAAGGCTTTTTTAAATTTAATTCAGTAATCATTTTATTATTACTTCTGTGTGTGACTGGATTGGAAAGATGCTGCAATCTGTTTTATTTACTCATGAATGACTAATTAACAAATCAGTGGGACATTATTCTTGAATTTCTTTTCTTTAGGTGTTTGTTTGAGTCTTGTGATTAGTTTATAATCCAAAAATCTGTCAATTTTTTCTAACAGAGTTGGAATTTATACAAGGATCAGGCAGATGCTTGAACGAGGCTGCTCCACAAGGACACACAAGCCAGGAGCTGAGCATGAACCTCCAGCACTGCCTAGGCAAAGACATCCAAAGCAAATCCCACTCTCTCTCTGACCTGGATGTGGTCTACCACAGTCTCAGAAGGGTGAGGTAATGAGTCAGGAGTAGTGACCATCCACAACGGCCATCCAATACATGGGAGTAGCCAGAGCAGGGCAGAGCACAGTCACACCTGTGATCAGGGATGTGCATCCCTGATGAGGTTGCTCAGGGTGGCAAAGACCTGATGGTGCTCTCTGGCCCCACATTTACAAATGCTGTAAATAAAAATAATTTATCAATAGCTGTAAAAACAAATTCAGTACCAGGACAAAAACAACCAACAAAACAAAACCCCAAAAAACAAGCCAATAACACCCATTACATTTGTTTAGGCAGATAAATTTCTGGGTTTCTGTAATTGTCATTACCTGTAAAATTGCCCAAATATGTGCCAAACTGAAGCAGTTAAATAAATGCAACTCCTCATTGGAATGTTATTTAAGCCAAAGCCTTTTTTTTTTTTTTTTCATAGATGTAATTGCACCTATGTGCATTTAAATGTAAATTTTCCCTCATATTACTAAGGCAAAAAGCCAGGATTTATGCATCATTTATAAATAATCTCATGATGCATTCAAAATAGTTTACTGATAAGCAGCAAGAAAGCATCTTGGAAAGGCAGCTAAGTGGCTAGACAGATGGATTATGAGTTCAAAAAGTATCTGAAATGCTAAAATGAAGCTTGACCTTGACAAACATGAAGAAAAAATATGAATAACATTGCTCATATATCATATACATGTACCATACCAAACATAATTCTAGAAAGGTATCACCTGCTGGTTAATTAAGGGTATTATAGACACAACTAGGATTGCATAGGTTACAACCAAGGATCCCAAACTGCAATGCATGCGCTACTGGGAAATGCAAGAATTGAAAGTCCTGTAGAACTGAGAGCTGCTCTTACTCCTAAATACCTGATATCACTGCTTGCAACTGCTCTGCAGTGACAGATGCTGCTGATGGCTGTACCTGACAAGAAAAATTTTGCAGATGACAATGTCAATATATTATTTTTACCTGACTTTAACAAAACATTCTAGAGAAAAAATGGTAGAACTTTTTCTTATTTCACATAAATAAAATGCAACCATTTCTTTTGCCATTTCTGCAGTAATGTCATTTATGAAGGACATCTGTACATAAATATTAGATACTTATGCTTACATTATTGTTGCACTTTTCTTCTGTACATAAAGATACATGTCAGCACAAAAGAGTGTCATATAAAAAATGTGAGAATTATTTTGCAATGCATTGCATAGACTGTATTTAATTTTCTGCTATATGTGGGCTCTTTGTGCTCATAATATTGTCCTTATTTCTTAACCTGTCCTAAAAGATCAGGTCTGAAAGGCTTGTGTGGGTGAAAGCAAAGGATTTTTGTTGTTTCAGCCATTGGTCTAGTAAAATGTGGACTCTTCAAACTCTTAATTGCTATACCCTTAAACCATCACAGTTATAAACACAGAAGGACATGAAAAATACATTAAAAATAAGATATTTTATTTCATCTGGAAAATCATGTTTCTCATCTGTTAAACTCAAGCATGGAGCTGTAGACTAAATTTAACCTTTCTGTTTTGTAATAGCTTCCTTCGTGCAGTATAATATGCATTAAACTTCCTTTTTCAAGAGTGGAAAGGCTTAATAATTCTTTAATAAGCTTTCTCCCTCTGAAAATTCTCATGTCTTCTTCCAGTTCTACAGATCTCTCAGCACTGCTGACTGTGACAGTGCTGGTGATGACATTCCCATCACAACTGCTGGCTCTAACAGATGACAAAAGCAGAAACTTTTTTGCTCTGTCACTGCAGCAGCAGCAGCAGCAGCTTATTTCTCCATCTGTGAGGGAGGTTTATTATATATTTAAAGCATATATTCACTGCCCTGTGAAGAGCTTTCATAAATTTGGCTCTGACAGTTCTATTCCAGTTCCTATCATCTACACCAAAGAGACTTTATTTAGATGTGCTGAACATCTTTATAATTTCAATATCTGATATACTGATGATATATGTAAGATCTCTATCACATAGAAGTTTCCAGGAATGGATAAATCATATCCTACATAAAGAAAACACATAAATAATGGCACTGCATTTTGTTAAAGATGTAAACAAGCTTAATATTAAAATATTTTCATATAGACAGAATTTTAATAGTTGTACATGTCTGTTCCAGGCAAAGGCTAAGAATATTCCAGTTATCTGGTAGGCATTATAGTTTTTAAAATGGGTAATATGTGACTTCACATTTAAAGTAGCTGGAGATTTTTTTTATCCTGATCAGAAGACTTCATACAGTGAGAGTTCTAGAAATAGCAACTTCTACAAATAGAGGCATCTGCAAACAGCCACAATTAGTGGTCTTTCCATTCACTTGCAAAATTTTATTTCTAAACATATTTAGGCAAGTATGCAGAAACTACTGAAATTACACATAATTTCCATTTGAAGATTCAGGATCTGTTGGGCTGGTTAGCTTTTTAGCTTTAAATTTGGATAACAGCCTGTGTTTTAGAGATCAAAAAGGAAATAATACCAAGTGATTCTGTTTTAAAGACAGGTAAATACTAGGATGCATGATGGGGCCCTGCTCTCCTGGAGATGGCTGAACACTTGCCTGTCCATGGGAAGCAGTGAATTAATTCCTTACTTTGCCTTGTTTGTGGGTGCTCCTTTTCCTAATAAACAGTTTTTATCTCAACCCATGAGTTTTACATCTTTTACCCTTCCAGTTCTCTCCCCCACCCTGCTGGTGGGGGAGTAAGCCAGCAGCTGCGTGAGGCTAGGCTGCTGGCTGTGGCTAAGCCAAGGCAGGGAGATGAGAAAAACATTAATGAGCTACACAGGACATCAGGGCTGCTAGTGATTGGGGTGGTTGGACCCTTTTGGGTTCAGTTTTTTGTTACTTCGGATCACTACTAAAAGCCACACTATGATTTTGGAGAAATGCTGACTTCAGCTGAATTTGTCCCTGAGGACCTTAGGAAAGAACTGAAACTGATGTGAAAATATGTTTTTCCTAGGGAGACATTTGGCACTTTTGTGAGGAACTACAAGATATTATGGACCAGTACTTAATATACAGCTTGCTTTTATACCTCAAATAAAAAGCACATACATTTCTATTGCTGGAGAAAATATTCACTCAGAAAGTCTAGGTGTATATTTTCCTATAGCTTTGATGTAAAGTAATGGGAAGTAAAGAGAAGAACATACAAGTTCATATTTTCCATGCAAGTTTATTAACTCTGAGGCTGTTGCTTGAAGACAGATGGGAAAGATCAGTTTCTGTCTCTGTGTTTAAGGTGAGTTACTGCACAGTAAACAGCTTGAATCCTTGGGTCAAGGACAGTAATCCTAGGAAGAATCTTAATACAAGCCTCTTGGCTCAGGAACCTGCTTGGTTGAGAGATTCCTTATTTCCAGATTCTGAACCTGTCTTGTAGCTTTCTGGGTTTTGACTCAGATGTTGTGTTTTCTGTGCACTGGCAGCACTCAGCTCAGGCTTTTCCTTGGTTAGGCAGAAATTCACATCTTGAAAAGGAAATTTATATCTTGAAAATATCACTGAGCCCAGGTAAACAATCCCTGCAGAAATGCTTCTGACATCTACTACATGAAAATGCAAAATATCATCAACAGTATGTTTTAAAATCAGATCCTGATATAGCAGCCTAAACTTCAACCCAAATTCTAGACTGAAGTGGAAGTTCTGCAATAGTTTATTTTCAGTGTTACTTTACCAGCTGCTTGTTCAGCATGCTGACTGTTTTTGACCCTACTCTGAGACACATAAATCTTCCCTAGCTCTGTCCGGGGAACACAGGCCCTTGATTCACTGCCAGATACAGTGGCAGCCATGCATAAAATTCTTTCCCCTTTGGGACTCATGCATTTAAAAGTAGCATGGCTGTGCCTGTTACTAGATATACCTTTTGGCTGGATGGAACTGTGGGAGGCAGGAAATGAATTGTAGGGAAGTTCATTCTGACAGTTCATTCAAGATAGATTTTTTCACTTTTTTTTTTTTTTTTCCAGGCCATAGACCTTGAGGAAAAGCCAAAAGAGAACCACTGTGACTCAACTTGTATTCTTTTTTTAGGATGCTACTTTGTTTTGGGGGTTAGCAATTCTATCTAATCCTTCACTGCATTATTGGTCTGCTGGCTTGGTGCTGGCATCTGTTATGGCGTGTAAGTAGTTGTTAAGTTTGGGAGTTTCCTTTTGTGTCAGTTTCTTTATGGGGAGTCTGCATGAAATGTTGTTAGCTTTTGTTTATTCTATCTCTTTACAGGCTCATCTTTTTCTAGAGGCTATAGGGGATTGACATGCTGTGGGGTAATTCCTAGAATCATAGATCCAGGCAACAGAAAGCAACACAGAGAAGGATGAATCCCATGACTGGAGTGCAGCTGTTGATGGTACCTCCTATTCATAAGAGACCAGCAAGGAAGAAGGGGTGGAGCTGCTGCCTTCTACATCAAGAACTGGATTGAGTGTAAAGCATTGTCTCTGAAGAGCAGCCTTAAGAAAGCTGAAAGCTTGCAGGCAAGGAACAGAGACCAAGGCAACAAAAGGAACCCATTGGTTCCTGTTGGTCTGTGTCTGCCACAGGCTTCCCTTGATCAGGCAGCATGATGTTCACAGGGTCTTGTCCTCCCACGGAGCTTCAACCACCCCAGCTTCTCCTGGGAAAGTAGCACAAGTTATAGGCAGTCCAGGAGATTCTTGTAATACATGGAGGATAACTTCCTGACCTGGGTAATAGATAGCCCTACGAGAGGGATAAGTTACTAGACCTAATGTTCATCAGTGCAAGTGAGCTCATCGGTGGCATCAAAACTGAAGACAGCCTGGGCTGCAGTGGTTGTGCACTGGTGGAATTTGCACTCCTGAGGAATATGGGTCAGGTGAAGAAAAAAGTACCCTGAATTTTAAGAAAGCAATATTTCAGCTCTTCAAAAGAGTTAGTCAGTAGGATGGTCTGGGAAACTGTCCTCAGGGAGAAGGGAGCAGAACAGAGCTTGTATGTCTTTCCACAGAGTGGGAGAGCTCTTGGTCGCCAGGAGAAGAAAGAATTCAGGAAAGAAAAGCAAGAGCTCAGTTTGGCTGAGGAGGGAACCACTGACCAAACTAAAGGGCAAGAAGTAAATGCACAGGGAAGAAGGGACAGGAGCTGCTGACACACCTGAGGGACGGGATACCAACGAGAGGGACCTACACAGTCTTGAGAGCTAATAAGATTCAACAAGGCCAAGTGCAAGGTCCTGCACACGGGTCAGGAAAACCCAGACATGAGTACAGACTGGGAGAAGACTGAGGAGAAGGACTTAAGGGCTTTGGTGAATGAGCCACAGTGTGCACTTGCAGCCCTGAAGGCTAAACACATACTTACCTGCATCAAAAAGTAATGGTTAGCAGGTTGAGGGAGGTGATTCTCCATCTCTACTCTGTCCTTGTGAAACCCCACCTGGAGCACTGCTTGCAGGTCTGAGGGCCTCAACCTATGGAGAACATAGGGAGCAAGTCCAGAGGAGGGTCACAAAGATGGTGAGAGGGCTGGAGCACCTCTTCTATGAGGAAAGGCCAAGAGAGCTGAGGTTGTTCAGCCTGGAGAAGAGAAGGCTCCAGGAAGACCACATTGAAACCTTTCAGTACTTAAAAGGGGCTTACAAGACAGATGGGGACAGACTCCTTACAAAGGCATGTTGCAACACAAGGGGTAATGGTTTTAAACTAAAAATAATGATAGATTTAGACTAGGTAAGAGGGTGGTGAAACACTGGAACAGGTTGCTCAGAGAAGTGGTGGATGCCTTATCCCTGGAAACAACCAAGGTCAGGTCAGATGGAGCAACCTGACTTGAGCTGAAGATGTCTGTGCTTTTTGAAGGGAGAATTGGACTAGATGATGTCTGAAGGTCCCTTCCAACATACACTATTCTATGATTCTAAGGCAAAGAGCTGTTTTAAAAAAATGAAGCAATTTTTTAACATCAACACACAAAGGAATTTTATAAGCCTGGATGTTACCATTTTGACGGTGGTTTTTCAGACTGATTTAGGAGGGAACTCTTCTAATTAACACTATGAAAGTTCTTTACCAGTGACATTAGGGTCTTTAGCACTTCTTTGCCAACACATAGACTAAAAAAGGTTGATAACTGCTGAAGTTACTGCTATACAGAGATATCAATAACCCCATATCTGATGGATTAGGCTTACCTTACTCTACAGAAAATAGACTGGAAAAGAAATATTGCTAAGCTATAGATAGAAGTTTTGCTTATGCTATAGAAATGTAGGAAGAGACCATGAATGAACTAAAATTTTGAAAAGCGCAGACCTAAGTCACTATTCTATTCTGTAGTCAATGTTAAAAATATCATCTTGTGCTGAAATCTCTGACTGTGAAACAACATTGCATTGCCATATCCTTCTGAATGTAGTATGTCCTTTAAGGGATGAGACCTGAACATGACTTCAAGACTGAAAGGAGAGACTGAAAATATTAAACAGATAAGTGGACCTCCTGCTTCAGTCTTCAAAAAATACAAATAGGAGGATCAGCTTTATAAAGAAATTTCTGGAGCTGCTATTTGGCCAAAGGATAAAGGAAGAGATAGACATGGATGCTGTCATTAAATGTAAAATTTGGATTCAGCTCCTAGCAGGCTGACATATTTTCATTTTCAGAAATGCGTTAAAGTCATCCAAAAGAACCAGAGTAATGTAATTGGCTTGAAAATATGATTGATATTGCTCTTTGAACTCAAGAGCTGGTAAGAAGAGAACGCTGTTGCCAGAACATGAATCTCAGTTCACAAGTAGTTCCAATAAAGACTATGGACTAAAATATTAATATAAAGACCTTGATAATTAAAAAGAAAAATGTGATGTTTCACTAATCAATGGGAAGCAAAGAATGTCTTAGAAAAACAAAGGATATCACTAGGTGTCTAGCTCATATAGAATATTATCTAGAGTGTTTGAATTTGTCACTAGAGTGAAAAATTATTCAAGATTGTTAATATATGTGTCTTCTCTAAAATAAAGATACCCATATATGGCCTTTTCCTTAATGCTGCAGTTTAATATTATAAAATACCTTTATAGTACCAGGCAAAACCAGGGCTTTTTGGTTGTATGCCAGCAATGCCATAACCTTGGCAATCAATTTGAAATACATCTAGTTAACTTTGCTTGACAAAAATCTGCTGTGCATTTTGTAATAGTCTCTCTCTACATCCATTCAGACACAGTGGTGGCCTTCAGACAGCAGTGATGCTGCACTTAAAAAACATGCAGATCTTTCTTAATTTCACGTAAGTATCTGTTTCTGGAGTGTCATTAAGAAAAAGTCCCCTGCTCCTCTTAAATCTCTCTGTCAATAATATTCTTTATAAACATGAAGGAAATTATAGAGGAACAAATATGTTTCTCAACGTATTTCCCGTAAATTGTTCCATTTGTAACAGAATTCCATATGAAGTTTAAAGACCAATTGAGAAAGTTAACTCTGCTTTAATGGACATGATACTGACTTCTAAAGTGTTCTTGTCACAGCAAATTCTCAAAAAGCTATTAGTGTCACTATATCCACTTTTCATCATATGTCTTGAAAAGGACATTGCTTTTTCCCCAGTAGGTTGAAAGCCTGTTTTTCATCTGGCTCTGAGTGTGGTAAGTACTGGTTAATAGATTGATAACTGTTGTCCTAAAAGACAACACTTTCTGTGCTGACTGATTGCCAAAGAGTGACAAAAGAAAACAAAAAACAAACAAACAAACAAAAGACCAAAAAAACCTACCAAAGAGGCCAACAAAAAAATTCCTCTACTAATGTAGATATCATCAAATGCTTCAAACGACCTTCATTGGTATGGCTGCCTAGTAGGGAAAGAGTGAATGGCTTCATTTTTACTTCTCAGATTTTCCAGAGACTTCTGAATATTGGATTGTCATTTCCTATAGTGAAAATTACTATAGTAATTTCCTGCCTATAGTGAATGCGCTCTCATATTAGGCATTGCAGAGTTCTGTTTTATTTTCTCTTTGTTAATCAGTTAATGAAGTTACAAAAATAGCAGGGGAAGAAGCAAAAATTTAAGTTTCTTGAATACGAGGAAGACAAAGTAGAAAAAGCTTTTGAGAAAATAAAATGTTGTCCGAATTTAGTGGGTGGCTTAGGCAATAATACTAAGTACCTGTTGTTACAGTTTTTCCTTTTGCTTTAAGTCCTATTTGGACAAAGATGATATGAGTGATGGCTTATCTTCAGATCAAGCAAAATGTTAGTTTAAGGTGAGAAGAATGAAAGAATTTAAATAATAACAGATTTTTCTTTCAAAATTCTTCAAGGTATGCTTACCTTAGTGTCACAAATGTTATCAACCCCTAGTCTGACCATGAGTCTCATCTTACTTCTAAATAAATGCTATAGGCCTGCACAGAGCCTATTAATGTAATAGGAAACAAGCCAACATTGAAGAACAGTGACTGGGACTAGAAGAGGCCTTTCACTTGGAAACAGATGGGGATCATGTTGAAAGAAATACAGGAAGAAAGAAAGAAAGAAAACAAACAAAAAACCAAAAACCCCTAGGGCTATGAGGTACAATAAAAAGTATATGAAAATAAAATGAAAAAAAACATAAACCCACAAAACCAAAACTCAAACCTAATTAAATACTTATTTATCTTTGTTTTCTGACATACCTTTAAACAATGTCATGATCCTTCACATTAAATAGATTGGCTAAACATTCAATTTTACATGCAAGAAATTCCCCTCTAGTTTAGATCTAACCATGAAACATTTTGAAACTGTTGTAGCTATTGCACTTCAGTTTGATTAAATGTAATTAAAATCCAATCACATTCAACTGATGGGCTTTGAAATATTAAGTATAGCTAGTATATGATTGCACAATGAAATAAATTTGAAAAGCAAATTGAGTCAGTTTTTCTATGAAATATGGATAATTCTGGTTTGCTTTTCTGTTCTGTCGCTGATATTTTGAGATTTATTTACTGTAATTTGTGGCCTAGATATCTACCTTGTTAAACCAGGGTGAAGTTTATCTGATTTAGCTTCAGAATTGGCACATGCTTACTTGAGACAATGTGTTATCATTCTGTTTTGTTGTTTCTTGTATAAAAAAAGAAAATGTGGATTTTAGAAAATATTTGGTGATACAAATCACAATTAATAGTGAAATATGCAACAGATGGTGAAACTTATAATCATTCTATCAGACTAATAGTATACTGTCTTCATTTTGGAATTTGCTTTTCCCAAAAGATGCTGTTGGGCTGAAGCCATATTGACAGCTGGTGTGTTCCTAATGTAGTTAGTTTGATATACCTCACCTATTAAATTCTGTGCATTTTCCAAAATAACAGATGACAAGTGCAATTGACCACCTGGGAAAATGTATCTTCAGTAGAAAGATTAAAATGATCTTTACTTGTGTGGGATTGTAGAGCTATGTAATGCTTTTCTATTTTGGGTGACATCATAAACTACTAGCATTCTATCTGCCTTCCAAAAGTACAGTAGTTTTTGTACACACACAGTGATCAAAAATTATCTCAGGACAACTAACAGATGCTCTAACTGCTTTTGGGAAACCGTGACATGCTTATCAGCTCGTCTCTTCAAACGTGGTATTTAGGAATCATATTGCAGAGACTGGATTATCAGTCTCAGGCAGTAGTGCTGTAAAGTGAGTACAGAATGTATCCTGCAGATAGCTGTGTAACAGATAGACATTTAAAAGAATAAATAATTTTTCTCTCAGGTAATATACAGTGATATATTTACTGGAAAACATTGTGTTGATTTGTTGTGGGCCTTTTTTTTTTTTTTTTTTTAATGTATGTACCACTGCATGTCATTGATCCCATTATTAGAATAAGGAATCAAAATTGTTTATAGTTTTGAAAAAAAATGTAAAGTAAAATTTGCATACATTGTACATAATTTAGATTTGTTTATATTCAAAATTCTCTGACTTTTCAAAATAATATTTTCAAGGGGTTTTCAGTTAGTTTATTGATGATGCATTTATAAATATTTATATTTTATCTATCTACATAGATATAGACAACATATACATATGTCAATATATAAATTTGTCATATATACAATAAACCTATGTAATTATTCATTCAAAAGGCTAGTCCCACCAGCAGGCAAGCCTCTCCTCTTCAGCTTCCTCAGCTTTTCCCATTTTATATCCAGGATAGGGATGTTTTTTAGAAGGATTTAGGAAAATACAGAAGGCATTTGACTGGTATCATAAGTTGGAAAAAAAACAATTCCTTCACCAAAGCAGTGCCTACTGAACTGTTGGTTCTTGTAGGGGTTGTGGACCCATGACTGAGGTACACACTTTTTTTTGAGAACGAGTTCCAAGGTAATATGCTGACCCTACTCATTCACCTGAGGATTAGACAGAGAAGTGTGTGGGCAAGACAAGTGCCAGGACACACTGCCAGAGCAGGAGTGTGAGTTGCTACTGAACATGGGTGGGGAAAGGTGATCTTGGATAATGGAAGTAGAGTAGCTAGAATTTTTTAAAGCTGAAAAGCTGCTTGAGTATCTGGAATCTGGGAGCTGTTTTTGGGACACACAACCAATAACAAGGGGAAGAAAGGCTGTGCATGAATTAATATATCACTCCTGTGGAGGGGATGTTTGTTTTGATTCCAGAGGGTCAATCACACTTAGTGCAGGTGACACAGAAAGAAAGATTGTCTGGTGAATCCCGCTTGAATTTTAGAAATAGATGTTATGCTAAGGAAGTAAAAAGTCTGCAAGAAAAGATTCAAGTTTTGGGGTCATGAGGAGGTTGTTTTGCTATTTAGAGCTCAGTTTTATTATTGTGTTTCAAGGTGGATTTCGTAACGGATAATAAAAGAAGAGACGTGAGGATGTGGGGAGAGAAGCAAAGGAGATTAATACTGGAAGAATCCAGCAACACAGAACGTAAATGAAACAATCAGTAAACTGATGAAATCAAAGGCCTTTTACATAACTAAATTACCAAGAAGGCATTCTAGAAGAATTATTATTAAAATTAATGTCAGCAAAATCACAGATTCAGTGAATGGATAAGGTTGGAAGAGAGTACAGTGAGTCATCTGGTCCAACCTCCCTGTTTAACCAAGTTACTATGGAACTATTGCCAAATTTAGCAATAAAATATAGAGTCTGATAATTAAGCCTCTTATGTTATCCAAAGTTTACCCATGAAAGTAGTTTTATAAGAGGATGATTTATTCAAGTAAATACCAATAGGAGTGAGACCTGAATAATGTGGTCCCGAGTAATTGCTTATTATTTAAAAGAAAAACCAAAAACCAGTGAGTATTCCCTTTCATGAACAAAACCTAAACCTTCTGCTCAAGATATTTCAACAGTAACCCAGAATTCATATGACATTCTCATTATTTGACGGATGTTTAATGGGTATCCTTATTTATTTTGCATTTCCCTTGACAAAGGCTGAGGCAATACTGCATGACTAGTCCCTCATTGTCATGTCTTCTTCTCTTGGTTCTCTGCAGCACTATGCAGCACTCTTACACAAAAGCAATAGTCTGAAGTGCCATTTTTCTCCCAAAGGATATTTAAAGGCAGAAATATGTTTTACTACTTCATATTGTTGAATAGGCTAATACAATGAAACAGTGTGGAAGACTGGGATGAGGTGGGGTGCTTCAGGTCAAATATTTCGTATAATTCACCTTTAATTTCAGTCCTTCAAAATTTTGTTACTAAGAGTAAAGATATCTAAAGATATCATGAAAAGACTTTCGAAATATCATTATAGTGCTGTCGTATAGAACATTTTAAGAAATATAGCTGTCATCTTCTGAACAAAGGATTATTCTGTCCTAACCATATATTTTATTAATTAACTAATTATTTAATATTAACAATAATTTTTAACATATTTTTTCCTTCATGAATTTTTTAAACTTCCTTATCTACTGTTTTTATAGGACATCTGTCTCCATAGATTCCATTTATGCAAAAAAACCTTTTTAGCATTTATTTTGAAATCTTCTTCTAGGTAAGTAAAAAATCAGAGTGCAATATTGCACGGGTGTAATCAAAATGATACTGAGTGGTGAGCTTCTGCTTTCACGTGTATGTATCCAGTATTGGGAGCTTTTTACAGTGAAAAAATGTGCGAGTTAAGAACAATCAGAGCTCCAAAAATAAAACATCTATGAAAGAAGAAAGATTGGAATCCAATCCACAGTCGCTTAGGATTAATAACCTAACATAACAAGTAGTGCTCAGACATTATGGAGGCACTCAGATACTATGGTTGAGACTGCCAATATGTGAACTGATGTAGATGGATGGTGGAAAACACTGACTCATCAGATTTTTCATCTCCCCAGGTATAAACAGTATTCAACAGTTTTATGAGTGGAGTGTCTAATAAGTTCTTTATTCACAGCCATCTAGCAAAATGAATCAAAATGACATGGATATTATTGCATTGAAGTGAGTATGGAAAGAGATGGCTTTCAGATACTTTTGTGAAGTAATTAGGATACAAACTTGGATGGATTGTTAGATAGATCAACCGCTATTCATCCCTGTCTGAAACAGGGCTTATTGTGACTCACATTAAAGTGCATATGTTCTCCCACTGGGCGGATTTTAGCAAAGTATAAGTATCCAACCAAGCATTAAAAAAAAGGTGGTTTATTTTGCTATTTAAAATCTGTGTCTTTCCCTCTAGCATAATGACACCACTGCAAAGTGGGCACAATATAAATGTGCATATATTATAAAAACACATTTGAAAATTTTATTTAAATCCTAATAATTCTATTTTTTATGAATAAAAGACCTGTGCCTAATACATCAATATATTGCTCCAGGTTTTTGGATTTTGTCTTTCTGATTTCCCATAGTGTATTTCATATTTATTTGTTTTAGTGTTGGTTTATAGGTTTCTTTGTTTCCCATAGGAAAGGCTCACAAATGCTCTTTGCTGCACTTGATAGGATTGCATCAGGTTTAAAGACAGAGTGCCACAGTATAATGATGAGTTATTTCAATGTGTTTTCTAATGGAAGAAGAAAAAAATAATATTGGACACCCTTGATCAAGGCACCTCTAAGGTGCCTACATGTAGTAGGAAGGATCTAATTGCAGTTTTAATAACAGAGCTACTTAGGCAAATATCACAATTTGCTTTGATACATCTTATATACATCTTATACTTTGCTACATCATGCAGAACCCATGATTGCTTAGGGTTCTGCTTCTGGCCATTGTCAGTGACTGATTTTCAACACACCATAGCAAGGGAGCTGCTCTAACACAAATAAAGCCCCAATTTGTGCAATTAGTATTATGTTTTTCATGACACAAGATGAGATGCAAACATTCTACCTGTGTCCAGTCCCTACTGATTACCAGATGTGACCAATATCAAACACAATACCAGATTTAAAGCCACCCTGATTTTAAGAATAGAAGCAGCTGAGAGGGAAATGCCCTCAGCTACCTGAAGGGGAAATTAAAATCATAACTGCCTAGCATGGGTAACTTGTGGCCAGGGAAACATCTGTCTGGAAGCAGAAAAGCCAGAGACAACACAATTCCCTGTAAGGGAGTAATGTTTACCTTGGTGATAAGATATGAAATCATCACAGCATTGTCTGGTAGCCTTCTTGGTATGCAAACACTCAGGGGCCACATTTGAGCAGCAGATGTGGTGATGAGGGATGGACAAATGCCAAACTGAGGCATCCTCTGTTATCACTTGCAGGACTGATGCAGGTGCAAGGGTACATAAGGAATTGGCTTGTGACATAAGTTTGCAGACTCCTTATAGAACTGCTAAGAGCACTAAGTCTCCAACCAGTGCACTGTTCATTAATATATTTTTAAATATGAATTTAAGCAAAAATGTGTCTTTGCCTCAAAAAGTAATTTCTGAATGTAGTCCTAGCTATCAAGGGACTCATTTTTTTTCTTTTTTTTTTTTTTTTTTTTCTTTTTTTGTTTTGTTTTGTTTTGTTTGTTTGTTTGTTTTGTTTTGTTTTTTGGGGTTTTTTTCCCCTCAATAAATAACTGGAAGATGAGTTTTTTCTCCAGCTCTACTTTTACTTATTACGGCTTCTCTGCCAGGGTTACTCTGATGACAACAGAGGCAGCAGAGCAGGATTTGGGCTTTCCCTACAGAACTGAGTTTGCAACCGGTATAGAAAAAGATGCAGTTGCAAAATATCCTCATTTAATATCCCTCACATGAGCTATCTGTGCCTTCTGCAAAAAGAGTGAACATTTACTTTTATTTCAGAATAAATACTGTCAGCTGATTAGGAAGGCAAAACTTTTTCTTATACAACTGAATAGAGAAAATGTGCACTAACTAGCAGTAGGCGTAGCTACAAAGAAATAATAAAAAAAAATTATATTTTTGTAGATCTTCTAATCAATCTTAAACTTTATGTATGTTACTTGCCTTCCTTAAATATCTTGCCAGAATACATTATTTTTCTTCCATTGAATGCAAAGCTTAGGTCACCACCAGTTTTAGACCAAGAAATCAAAACCCAGAAGTAGAAGAAAAATAGGAAGGTGGATAGTAAAACAAAACAAAACAAACCAACCAAAACAAAAAACAACCAAAACAACTAAAAAAAATCAAAACAAAAGGGAAGGAAAAATATCTGGTCTGTCAGTATGTTTTTGTGGGAGAGACATATTTAATTTGATATGTCATACCCACAGCTCACATAAATAGTGCAAAAATGATTCACAGATACTGAGTAGCTTTACCTATATATGTATAGCATTACCTATATCCATATGTGTATACATAAAGAAAGAGAAATCGAGAATATCAGTAAGATCATGAACTGAATTTTCTATCAGTTATCAAGTTATGATGAATGCAAGGACAACATTTTTAATGACTGCAATAAAGAATTCTAAAAGGATAAAAGGCTGTCTACATCCAGTAGAAGGTCATATTGCTTCAGCACCATATTAATATTCCATTAGTTAAACTATACACAGAAAAAAACCCAAGAAAACATGTAATCCGCAATATCAAAAAAAGTGGACTAGAACAATTTAAAAATCCTTAAATCTCAGTATTTGGCTCACTTTCTATTCCTTCTTTTGAGCTCTGACTGCAGTCTAAGAATAGCTTACAAGTGCTGCTCAGTCTGGACATTTGGATTGTGAAGTGTCAAAAAATGAAGGTGTTTCATTTGGCATTGTGAAAATCTTAGAGGTACCAATTTACTATGCTCAGAAGTGACTGGAGAAAAATTTCTTATCTTCTTATTTTTATTCTACTGCTCTCTCTTCTTTAATCCTCCCTAATCCACTCAAAAAATTATCAGCTAGGATTTTGCCCATGTCAAGTTTTTGAACTGAGTGTGGTTTTACTCTAGCTTTGTTCTGAGAAGCGTGACGGCCCTTGGATCACTTTTGCAGCAGGAATTGAATTTTCTTCCCCACTCTCATAACTCAGAGAGAATTGCAAAAGGATTTTGGATTAAAGCTACAGAAGGACTTTATCAACCAAATCTTTCCTTACCCTTTCATGGAGATTTCCCACTCAGGTGCTGTCTGACCTATAGATGCTGATGCATATAAACTTAAAATTACCTACATGGTTAAAGGCTTGCTGGCAAGACCCAGCCTGCCTAACCCCAAGCAGGGGATTGAGCACTGCTGCAATACAGAAACTAAATCTCGTAAAGAAATAACAAGACATACTGTCGCTTTTGGCACCTTAAAGATCATATCTAAAAGTCCCATGACTATTGGACATATAATTTGAAAGAATTTCTTAAAATACTAAATTACACAAATACATCATAAATCTTAAAATCTATGTCATAAATCTTAAAATACTAAATATCATAGTCAATTATCTGATATATAAACATAATTTTAAGTAAACTCTTTTTATTCCTGTCACTTTTTCAGCTCTTACTTGCAGGTGATTAGGAGCCTTTGTTTAATTTCCTGTGTTTCTTCTTGGTGAATTTACACCTACTTGTTTATTTGCCAGCATGAATTAGCTCCTTGTTCTCCTTGTACATTTGCAAATGGTAACCTTATGCTTTTTTCATGTTTTCAATAAAACCTGTTCCTAGAATATATATTTGACTAAGGTCTGAACCCAGGAGCTTACCTTTACCTACACTCCCTAACATAAAACCCTTACAAGTCTGATGTGTTGATTATACTATGGTGTGTTGTAGCTTTCTCTGTGCCAAGCTGGGGATCATGCTGATAAACACTATAGCCAGAATGGTGAATAATTAAAGAAGCTATGGCTGAGAACTGTTTAAAGAACTTTTGTTCTCTAACCATCTCTTTAGGCAGCTGCTAATTATCCCAATACCATGCCATTCACTATCAATAAGTCTCATGAAAAGTCAGTACTGTTCAGGCTCAGTGTTGGGACTGGGTCTGTTTAACATCTTTTTCATGCCATGAACAGTGAGATTGAGTGTGGCCTCAGCGTGTTTGATGACACCCAGTGCAGTTGACAATCTGAAGGAAAGGGACACACACCATCCAGGGCTGATTGCACAGGCTCGAGCAGTGGACCTGCATGAACATCACAAAGTACAACAAGGCCACATGCAAGGTCCTGCACACAGGTTGGGGCAATCCCAAGCAGAAATACAGGCTGTGCAGAGAACTGAGAGCAGCACTGAGGAGAATGACTTGGGGGTGTTGGTTGCTGGGAAGCACAATGAGACCAGCTGATGTGCCTTTGCAGCCCAGAAAGCCAAACTCTTCCTGGATTGCATCAAAATGGTGGGACCAATAAGCTGAGGGTGGTGATTCTCCCCCTGCTTTCTTGTGAAATCCCACCTGGAGAGCTGCATCTAATTCTTGGGCCACAGCATGAGAAGGATGTCAACACATAAGAAGGATGTTGATGGAATAAGCCCATGTGAGGGACACAAAAATGATCTGAGGACCTGAGCACCTCTGCTTTGAAGACAGGTGGAGAGAGCTGGAGTTGTTGAGCATGGAGAAGAGAAGGCTCCAGGAAGAGCAGCCTTTCAGTGTCTAAAAGGGACCTACAAGAAAGCTAAAGAGGGGCCTCTACAAGGACATGTAGTGCTTGGATAAGGAGAAGGAGAAAGGGGTTCAAAGTGAAAGAGGGATGTTTAGACTAGATATCAGGAAGAAATGCTTTGTTATGAGAACTGAGATATAGGAACAGGTTGGCAAAGAAATACCTGTGGATACCTCATTCCTTTAAGTATTCATTTGGGATGCAGCTTGGAGCAACTTAGTGAAGTGTAATTTGTCCCAGCACTTGGTGAGGGAACTGGAACTAGATGATCTTTAAGGTCCATTCCCATTCAAACCATTCCGTGTTTATTGATCCATACCATGTATAGAGGATGAGAGGAACATTCCCACAGCGTCTTATTTTAGAAGGTTCTATTTATCTTTTTTTTCAGGTTGAGACTGATGACCACTAGCATAATCAGCTTTGCTATAGTCAGGTGGAATTTGATGCTGATGGTTGGCTTCAACAAATATCATCTTTCTGCTGAAAGGTGGTGAGAAGTGGTCTCAGCTGAGGGAAACAGCTGCAAACAACTCCTGCATGCAAACAGGTGGCCCTTAATTGCACACAGACTGGAGAAAATGAAGCGTACTCTCACAGGTGTTCAGGGGAAGTAAGCAGTAGTGATTGCTGCCTTCAGGTGGGTGGTGAGAGGCCCCAGGTCTAGTGTTTTCTTTGAGTGTTTCTCCCCTGGAGTTAGCCCATCTGACTGCAGATGAAAGAGGCTGCTGTCTTTTAGGGAGCTTTGCAACAGCCACCTCCCTGCACACCTGGATACTCAATGTGTTCTCATTTATATTCAAAGGCAGTTGCCCAGGAACTTTACAAAGCCAATATCTCAGGCTCATTTCTTGATCACTGCAGCTGTGAGATGTTCTTGCCCCTGTTCCAATCTGCAGGCATCTTCACAAGCTATTTGGAGGGCCAAAACATGTGTATAGTGTTACAGAAAAAATCGTTACTACATATAATGAAATTAATAATTCCTTTATTCAGTAAGTAAAACCTAGTGTGACAAATTATAGGATTGTTTTTCCACTTCTTTTATGTCACACTGGCATTCTGTAGACTTTCAATGACTAATATATGCAGACTTTTCTGTTTCTCAACAGTTTTCAGCTAATGAGACCACAACTTTTTTAAGAATTTCTTGTCATTATTCCTAAATGAAAGATATTTTAGTCTCCAATGTTTATTCCATTTCTATTGCCATATTTCTCAGCTAAAATAATTCTTCCTTCCAATGTAACTTATCAGAAAAAGATATCAACACATACATCAATTTTGTGCCAAAAACATTAAAAAGAAAGCTGTATTGCATCACTTCTTGAAGAGTTCCATAGGTAGGACATATAATTTTGTAATTACTGAATAAAAAAATCCTGCCCCACTCCTCTCAGTGCCAGATAGCCTATCTCAGTGCCTATCCATAGCCTGAGCTGTCTCTGGTTTAACCCCTGTGCCATGGGGAGTGTCTGCTGGCTCCCCTGCTCCAGCTTCAGCTGTGGACACACACTCCCCCCAGGCCCTGAGTCACTGTCTGCCAAACAACATCCCTCTGTGTGCATGGGGCTGGGGGACACTGCCAGGCTGCAGTGGGAGAGGAAAGTGAGCAGAGATTAAAAAACTGAGAAAAGTAAACCAAGAAATGCTCACATCCAGGCAGGAGGAAACCTCTCCACCATGAATACCATAGGCCTCCCTGCAGAGACCTCACAATGTTGAAAATTTGCTGCATGCCTCCTACACCCACTAAAACCATCCTTCTTAGAATACAGAGGAATATTAGAATGATGAGGACACTGCCTGGGGAAAGGAATAGATAATGGAAGGTTTGTCATATATAACAACTTCTACCTTTAGTATTAGTAATAAGATGTATAATGTATTGATTAAATAATTTAGAAAGTGAGGGTTAGTATTATTGTAGCTGGACTAATAATAATATTTATTGCATTTTTCTACACTGGTAAAACTTTTAAGAAGACTAAAGCTGAATTCTCAGCTTCATATATAACACTCCTCTTTCTCTTTTGTTCATAGAATGTTTTAACTGTTAAAAGCTTCACTAGGTGTTCATTTTAGTAGCCCTATTTCAGTATGATGTACCCCTGAGTACTCTTCGGTTAATTCTCTACCTATACTCAGTTTCTCTTTCAGTCCCTTTCTCCACTTTCACTCACCTTTTCCTATTTGGCACCTTTGCAAGTAGATATCTGAAATCCAGACAGCTTAGATCTGCTGCCTTCTTTTATTTAATAGAAGACCAGTAGTGTTCTCCAAACATGAATGAAATTGGTCAGGTGTGATTCACAGTCACTAATCTTTATGCCATTTTTCATTAATGTTTCCAGCTTTTTGTTCAAACCTTTCCTAAAGCAGGAGAATACAGCTCAAATGAATGGTCAAGCTCCAAAGAACTTTGACTTATTTGACTGAATATGTCTGCAGTTCTCAGTGATCGCCTTCATTCTCTCCTAGATACTGTCACGCTTACACATCTCAGTTCCTTTTAGGATTCACTCTAGTTGGCCTTCATACTTTCTTTTCAACACGAAAGACAGAAAACAGGGAAAATTGGAAAGCGTAGAAGGAAAGGCAAGAAACATATGCAGAATTTGGAAGTCATACTAAAAGCATCTGACGTCACTTGCCTTGTTCAGCCTGGAAAAGAGGAGACTGAGGGAAGACTTAATCACAGCATACAGCTTCCTCACAAGGGGAGGAGGAGGGACAGGCACTGATCTCTTCTCTGTGGTGCCCACTGACAGGACCCAAGGAAACGGCCTGAAGCTGTGTCAGAAGTGGTTTAGATTAAATGTCAGAAAAATCTGTTTCTTCACCCAGAGTGTGGTTGGGCACTGGGAAAGCTCCTGTCCAGGCTTTAGGACCACTGTAGTGGTCACAGCACCAAGCTTGACACAAGTGCATGAAGCATTTCAACAGTGCTCTCAGGCATATGGTGTGATTCTTGGGCTGTCCTGTGCATGGGCAGGAGTTGGACTTTGCTGATTCTTGTGGGTTCCTTCCAACCTTCCAACTCAGCATATTCTGCAATTCTAGATTTTTTTTTTTTAATTTTATAATTTGCTGGTCTAATGGGAAAACTTAGCTCACATAGTTTAGTCTAATCAGTATAGAAGCATTTTTTCAATCTATCAACATTAACTGTCCACCAATAAAAGCAGAACAAAAGATGCACCACAATATTTGACATATAAAATGTTATCAAACACCTACAATTTTATAACAATGCTTCTATCACTCACCCCTTACAACAACAATCACACACTTGCTGAAATGTAACTCACCTAGTGCGTGTGAGAGTGATATGTATATGTGTATGTGATGATAACCCACCACATTCAGATTGTTCTGTGAAGATGTGGATAGGGTCAGTCTCTCTTCTCCAGGCTGAACAGACCCAGTGCCCTCAGCTCATTTTCATATAGCTTCCCATCAAGGTCCTTCGCCATATTTGTTGCCCTCCTTCAGGTGCTCTCTAATAGTTCAATGTCTTTCTTATATTGCAGTACCAAAACTGCCCCAGCACTCGAGATGAGGCTGCCCCAGCTCAGAGCAGAGCAGGACAATCCCCTCCCTTGCCTGGCTGGCCTTGGTGTGCATGATGCCCCCAGGACAGGGTTGGCACTCCTGGCTGCCAGGGCACTGCTGACTTCTATTCAACTCTATGTCAACCAGGACTTCCAGGTCCCTTTCTTTGTCACTGCTTGCCAGCATCTCATTCCCTAGTCTGTCCATACATCCAGGGTTACTCCAGCCAGGTGCAGAATCCAGCATTGATTTCTCTTTCATCAGTGAAACTTCCACTTAAGATCAGGATTATCTATTAGTGGATTTAGTGAAGGTTGCTCTGGCAGATGTCATAGTCAGACAAAAGTAACTGTGAAGAAGTTTCAGACACTAAGAGTGGGTTTCAGACTGAAACACTAGGAGATGAAAGGTGAAAGTTGCCCCAGTCTTAATGGTATCTGAGCGCATCAATAACATCAACAGAGCTAAGACAGTGAGAAGAAGAGGATACTTGGATTGATATAATTAATTTTGTCAAGGGTAAAATCCCAGAAAAAAATTTCCCACCATATCTGCCTTGTTGGCCTTCCCCACTCCAGTTATTAACCATAAGCACTCAACCCTGTCATCACCATCATTAGACTCCAGACAATCAAAACATTCCCTTACATACAGAACTGCCCTACCCTATTTCCTTCCTTGCCTATCCCAGCTGAAGAGTTCATAGCCATCTGTTGCAGTTTTGACAGTCATCCCACCATGTTTCCATGATGGCAATTTGTTCATATTGTTCCTCCTGCTCCATGGCTTCCAGCTCCTTCTGTTTGTAGGTCACTCTGTGTTCATTGGTGTAGATGCACTTCAGTCGGGCTATTGTATCCACCACTTTTTGGGGGGACTAGTCTTCATTTCTATGTGATTATTCTGAAGTGTGTTTTTGGTTTCATATCACACTAGTAAACCTTGGACCTTCACCACTGGATGGGTCTAGATCCCCTACTTACACTGAAATAGCAGACTAAAGGATCTCAAACTCTGCTGTACTGCTCCCAGGTTGATTCGTAGCAAACCTGGGTTTAGCCCCTTCCTCATTCAAATCTAGTTTAAAGCTCCCTGCTAACTCCTGTGCAAAGATCCTTTCCCCCTCTTTGAGACAGGTTCACAGCAGAACCCCTTATTTACTATTTGGGCTCCATCCAAAAACCTTGAACAAATGTAATGTTTACACACTAATCGTGTCACTGATTTGGAGTCTTTACTGATATATAGTTTATATTCCTTCAATATATAGAATCAACTCTTGCATCTTTGATTGTAGCAGTAAAGTAAAAAATTTGGAGCTCCTTAGAACTTGATGGGTCTGATGAGGAAAAAGAAAAAGATAAAAAGATGGTAAAAATCACACAATGGCTTCCTACTCTTGTTTGAGAAATGAAATGAAACCTAGATGTCCTCTAGTGCAAATCCTCTTTGAAGTTCTTTCAGTCAGAACTTCATGACTCTTCATTTTTAATTGATAGGCCCTTTTAAAATTAAGCCAAAAAGTTTCATAATGCCAATGTTAAAACTTTTCTGATTTTCATAGCATGTATTTGTAATTATTACTGTGATCCATCATGACTTGTTTGAAAAATGTATACAATTTCAGGTTATGTGCACCAGATATCTTCACATGTGCATCATCATTTGTTCTTTAGTCACTAGCTCAGGTTTTCTTGTATCCTTTGCATGATGGGTTTCTGAAAGTGTGTCTCTAATATCATAGAAGCTTAAGGATCAAACTTGTGCTCCAGCTCAGACTTCTTGGTGTTGTATCTGTGCCAGCTTTCATCAAGGTGACAGGATGGAGGTGGACAACTCTTTTTATAGAGAGATAAATTAGGCTGAGAAATTAAGGCAAAGGTAAATAGTTCACATTTGAGTTGTGCCAATAAGCTGAATGTGGTCTGTGCCACTGCAGCCTAGAAAATAAGACTTTTGTCACTGCTTGCATAAGGTCCCCAGCTGTGCATTGATCTGAGAGTACAAGGCTCACCTTGTTATGACATGGGCTGGTTTAACCCCTGCGCTGGTGCCAGGGGCTGCTGCCTCCCCTGCTCCAGCTTGATCCCTGGGGGTATCCCTGCTGGGATCAGACCCCTCCTTTCTGTCACTGTCTGACAAACCCTTGGGGCAGAGAGGGGACGGTGGCTCTGGGGGCCAGTGCCAGGCTGTAGCTCTCTATGTGGGGGAAGCAAGTGAGCTGTGACAATAAAACATATAAACCCAGACTCAAACATACTGAAAACTTGAACTGGAAGAAGTTATCATGCCCATACTTCTTCTGGCAAAGAGTAGGAGGAAAATGGCAGCAGACAAATCATCCTCTTCCCTTCAAAACCACCAGGCTGCTGACAGCTCTTTGCAGCCTGCCCTCATTCTCCCTTCTTGTACACTATGTTAGTATGCCAGGGGTAGGGAAGGGAGAGCACAGCACCAGGACAAGTGGTTTGGTTTTTTTTTTTTCCCTTTCCCCCAGTACAACCTGTTAGCTATATTACTGAGGTTTCTCTGATTTAATTTGGATTATTAGTGAATATTAGTGTAACTGAGCTAACACTTTGGGCTATTATGTTTAAACATCAATTGAGCTAATATTAAACTCTGCTCTATGTATGTGGTTCATGCCCTTTCGTTTATAGCAAACCCATGACCACAGCACCATTTAGTTTTGAGAATGTGAGCCTTATCTTGACCACAGGTGCTAAAGCACCCTAAACAATCTGAGTACATGTAGCTGAACGTAAGGGTAGGATGGAAGGATTGGATTGTGTCTACTCAATTGTAGATCATTCTGTTTGAAAGGGTCTACAACACAATTTTCAGGCAGTATTAGAAGCTTAGCCGACTCAGTAATTTGGTTAGGATTTCTGTCCTGTTTTACTTCCCTTGGCATTGCAAAATTTTTGGGTTTTTTCACTTGATCATGTGCATTCATGTATTATATTATGCATGTAAGTCTCAGACTGTAACTATTTTTATCTATTATTTATTTTTTATTTTCTTTGTTGTATTACTTCATCCAATGTCTTCAAAGTTAAAAGTGCATGTTTTTTTGCAGTAACATAAAAGCATATATTTCACACTTCAGTGCACTGAACAATAGTTAATGACATTCTGATTTAGCCTTACATTTGAGTAAGCTTAATTGTATTCTTATTTTATTTAAGCAAGTTGCAGTATTAGGGAAACTCATTAAGGTTGTACTTGCTTCTTCCTCAGGGAAGGCTGAGCCATATTTTTCCAATTACAATATTCAGCATGACAGAAATACTAAAGATCTACTTCACATGGTGTCATTGTCTTCTCATAAAATGGGTCACACAAACTAAAATATGTAGGGAAGTTGTTCTTTGGATAACTTTTAGATGTACCAGTACTGGCTTTTATTTTTAATTGGAGAATGTGATACTTGAGAGCTGTCATTGTGGCACCTCCTACAGTCTGAAGTTTTCTCTTTATGAATATTAAATGTGTAATGCTCCAAGTAGATGCTCACAAATTTGTAGTCTTTGAATCTCAGCCATGGAGAAACCATCCTTAGATCTCAAAACTACGAATTGGATCTATATGTCTTTCAAAGAGAAAAGCTTAAAAATTATACAGACTAGCTAATTTATTTCAAATGTGGGTTTTGATCTGTCCAAAGGGACAAAATCTAAAAAATACCCTGGGTCTGATCTTCTGAATCTTTTCCTCATGAAATGCAGAACTATAATGTTCTTTGAGGATAACCATTTAATTCTTGTCATATCCTAGTATTTCCTGATATTATAGTATTTTGAAACTTAAAGTCAGCTCTGAAAAGCTCCCTTCAAGCACCCACATACCTGAATTATCCAAGTGATTCTGCTTGCACAGAATGCTTAAGATTAACCCACTGCACAAAGAGAAGCATTTTCCTCTGTTTTATGTCCTTGCAACAGACAGTGTCTGTCAAAATGTCAAAAGGAGAAACAAAATACATTTCTGTTCATAATCTTTTTTGAGGTGGTCAGTTGAAAATTTTAGCACAAGAGATTTTTTTGCTTATTTCAAGTGAGCAACATACCCATGCTTGTTTTGTGAAAATTACATGCATCTCTGTAAGTATTTTGTCAGGTGAGACTCATACTCTTCACAGAGTGAAAGAGGCATGTCTTTAATACCTTTTTCATGCAAGTTTATGGCAAATTTTGCTAGGCTGGGTTTTTTTCCCCTTTTCCTAGTGATGAGCAGAGAAATAGGAAAGACTTGTAAAAAAAAATTTCAAGACCAAATTTTTGTCAATTTAAGTTTTCAGTGAAGACATCTTTAAAGAGCCAAGAGCTTGACTCCTAAACAATCCCACCCACACAGAGCAACACATATGTTTTAATTACACTATAACTTCAGCAATTGAATATATTCATACTGATTACATGAGGACAGTAAAATCAATAGAGAAGAGACTCTGCAGCTTATTGTTTGTGTCATTGCTCTCATTATCTGTTGTTAGGGTTCTTTTCACTGGACATCTCTGAATGAGATAAAAAGGTAGTGTTGGTTGTGGTAGGGACATCTGTGGGAAAAGAGTGTCATGGGCATAAATGCTAGCCCAGTAGGCTTGCTTTGAAACAAATATACACCCGGTTGGGGGAGTTCCCTGAATACAGCATCATTAGTTGATTCAATGACCATAATGTACTCATAGGCTTAATCTGAAAGATGAAAAACAACGCAAAAGCATATTCTACTGAGGCTACATATCAATCACAATGTAATTAGAAGAACTGTTAAATTTGCATAAGGTTGCAATATCCTTTATAATAGCCTGAAGGTCTTAGATAAATATAGACAAATTTCCATAATGAGCTGTTATTTTTTTCATATTTGTATTTTTCTTTTCCTTTGAAGTAAACTGGGTTTGTACAGCTAGCTTTTTGAATAAATAAGTAAATAAAGTCAAACTATACACTTCTTGTTGGGTAGAAATTTCTGGAAAACAATATAACACTCCTTATCTGGCCTGATATTTATATGTAGTTGTTCAGTGTAATAGTAGCCTGAATTATAATTGTCAATTTGAGATAGATATATATTCCTCTACTTGTCTCAATTTTTTAAGAAACATAATTGGGAAGAAGGTTAAAAAGCATATTGAAATAAATCAAGGAAATTCTTTTTATATATGTATTGCTTTTACTTTGTAATGAAGGTTTTAATTTTTTTTAAACATGTTGATGTCACTGGTTGGTGATCTTTTTAAGGTGTCCATTAATTTAGAATATTTAGATACTCCAGAAGCACTTACTGTAATCTCAGTTTCACTAACATTTACATTGAAAATCACTTCAAAGCTTCATCTCATACTGAAGTAGCTACATGAGTATCTATGAATATTTTAGTTCTAGGCCAAAACTACTATAGCTACCAGCTTGCTTCTTAAAAAAGTTAAATATATTTAATAATTTTAATTCCATTAGATATTTAAAATTATATTCTATTTATTAATTGTAAATTCCATTATATGTACATATTTACCCATTCAGATTAACACCAGTTTTGTTCCCACTGGCCTGCCCTGTTGGTATGAGCTGCATTCAAGGTGTGAGGTTGACTCTTCATGAAAACACCTGCTTAATTTACTTCTGTGTTTGCTGTCTTCCTTATCCATCATTTGAGGTCCTCTTTTGCTAAGTCTTATATCTTGACCACATCATAAATATGTAACAATATTCACTCCTTTCTTTGTGCACAAGGTAGCATACCTGAACAATGTCCCATTTATAAATTCATTCTACTGAAAAGGTGACCACTGAAGGGGAAGAAACAAGCTAAAATATTTTTATCTTGTGCAAAACAGTAGGTCAAAACTCCAGAGACAATTTCCTATATGCTATGCTTCAGCTGTGTTTCTATTTACAAGCAGTCTGCTGATTATATTTCATGGGTTAGGAAAATCAAGATGTCATTCTCCAAGAGAGTTATAGTGTGCTCAATAGCTCCAATTAATAAATACTGTGCACATACACCATAAAACAGGGACTGGATCACCAACTAGGGCTGATTGCTGAATAGTTATCTACATTTATTTTTCAGTGGTGTGCAACATGAGGCATACTTTTAAAATCTTTTTACCATTGTTTTCATTGAATTCCCTTTTAACTTTTTTTATTAAAAGAATATCAGTGAACAGCGTCTTTATTCATCTTGTTTCATTTTTAACTTTGTACTGTCTTACAGGAACTCTAATGAGTATGTGAGCAAGTTCTGATGAGTATTCTTGGTATTTTCTAATAGTGCCACTTTGTTTTCTTTCCCTGTTGGCAGATAAAACCTATTTGATTAGTATTACAAATGTTTAATATAATCTTTTTTCCCTGACAAAACTGGAGCTGGATTATGTTAGTGCACACCTCATTAGTAAAAGATCTTGATTACAGTTCAGGTTTTTGCCTTATTTTCCCAGGTCCTAGACTTTAAACACGGAAGCCATTCAGGTCAAGTCAGGGAGAAACTGGCTGTACTAGTTGGGCATCTAAAGGGCATACTTCATGTCCCTGCATGAAGTTCAGGTCAAGCAAGGAAGAAGCTCAATTTTCCTGTCTCTTAAATTCCTCTGGACCATAAGGAATCCTATAAGATGGATTGTTGTGTTAAACTGTGGGTGTCCCTAAAGACAACACAGCACCCTAAACTTACACAGCTCAAGGGAAACGCTCTTAATTCCAATTATCTTAGCAGGAAAACCAATAGCTCTTTAATTATTTGAGAAAGAACTCACCTGGATTTGATGCATAGGATAGTACTTTCTCTGCCAGAAACTAAATATTTAAGACCTCTGCTTACTTTTAGCAGACTAAGATGGTGAGTTTCCTAGTTTTAGAAAAATCTTGTCCTCTGACCTTGTCTCTTTTTATTGAGTATACAAATTTAGTACTTAGAACAACAAAGAAGAAATTAAAGTTGAATGTTAAAATAGTATTATAGATCTAGACACTGTAGATATAATAGTCTATATCTAGATCTAAAAATTAACATAGAGTATATTTTTGGAGGATTTATTTTAATTTTTGCAAAGGTACTATCTAGTAACTTTGGTTAATCACACTACAATATAAACATATCTATGGAAACATAAACTGTTCACTCACTCTGCCTCTTAATATTGTGCTTCCACATCTTTAAACTATGGTAGATATTTTTTGCTTCAAATAAGCTTTGACAAGAAAAAGAAAATTTGATCATGTTTTGTATTTTCTGGTCCTGTGACCGTTAAGGAAAGATGTGTCTTAATAATCTGTCAACTTTCTTCTCAAACACCAGAATGGCTTAATTGACATTTATATCTTAAACAGTATGTACACATTTGCTGTCAAGTATTATCTGGCTGTACAAATATTTATCTGCCATAATACTGACCATATTAGCATAATCTGACAAATAATCAATAATAATCTGAAGCTCCCGACAGCTAATCCTAAATACTATATTTGGATGGAGAATGATGGAAAAGATTTATATGGTATTTGACCTACTTCCAAAGTTCTCCATATATTCTAAAGAGTTTACAAGACTGACAAATTAAAATTCTAAGAATTCCAGAATTTCTTCTGAAAAAAAAAATTCTTAAAGTAGAAGATGTACTTAGTGTTAATGGAAATTTATAAAAACAAGATTTTGCACAGGAATTTCAATAAAATGGGTTCTTATTTTAGGAACACTTTGGGTATAAGGATGTTAAAGAAAATATTATTTTTATTAAATTTAAAATATTTTGAAACACATCGATTTTAACAAAAAAGTCTTTTAATTAAAAAAGGAAATGCAAAAAAGTGATTATGATAAGAGAAGAAGAAGATGGAGAAGAGGTGGAAAATCAGAAGAGGAAAAGAAATGGAAGAGATAGCAAAATTTTTAAAAAGTCATATTTAGCCAAATAGTTAGGGCAGTCACTTAAAAATGGAGAACAAGATCTTTCCCTCTAATTTTTAAGGTGAAAATCTATCCAAATAAACTTGTTAATAATCAGATTTCTCAGATTTTTGCATTTGTTTAGCAAAAGAATTTCTTGTATTTATCAAAATTTATCAACTTTTTGTATTTGGGATGACAAATTTATCTTGGAATCAATATTTGAACAGTTCTGAAACATTGTGGACTCTGTTCCTACATTAGCAGGAAGTAAAATCTTACTCCTTCACACTGATGAGCTAAGGCATATTTAAATGTTATTTGAGGAAAAGATTTGAAATTTACATCTCTGAATGTTCCTTGCTGAAATTATATATAGTTTACTATTGTGGATTAAATCTTATCCAGTGGTAATTTACTCGTTTTTTTGTAGATGCTAGAATGTTTAATTAAAAAATTCCCCTAAGTCTCAACCTAGAAAATAGTTGAAATTGAGCCAGAATGAGCCTTATTTATCGTGGATATGTATGATACTGCTGGGCCTAAAGGCTGTTCCATAAATTATTTTCCAATATCTTGTAAAAGTAAATGTCAGAGATTAAAAACTGAATAACAAACTTGTATGCACGTTTGTCAGATTTAGCGGACACAGCAATACCTGAATTTATATAACCTTAATCTTAAATTCACTGCCTCTATACTTAACCTAATCTAGTTTTCATTAACTTGAATCCTTAAGTAATTCATTATTTTAATCAAGATAAACCAAAATAACATCAAGAGTTATATGAGGTTTTATTTTTTAAAATCCTTTCTTGAAGAATCACATTGTTTTTGTATTTGTAGCTTTTCACCAAGAAGAAGCAAACTAAAATTTGTCAGCTATTGATTAAAACTTTAGTTCATCATGTGAGATAAATTGCTATTGAGAAAGAAATTAACAATATATTCATTAGTACCTAGTAGCTCTTTTTATTCAAGTAAAAGTTCCTAATATTTTATACCTGTTAGAATGATACTTCACCCATTTGGGTCCCAAAAAACCCATGCAGTGCTACAGGCTGGGGGCAAAGTGTCTGGAAAGCTGCCCAGCAGAAAAGGCTGTGGTGGTGCTGGTTCACAGCAGCTGAACATGAACCAGTGTGGGCCCAGGTGCCCAGGAAGGCCAAAGGCATCCTGTCCTGTGTCAGCAACAGTGTGCCCAGCAGGACCAGGGCAGGGATTGTCCCTCTGTATTCGGCACTGCTGAGGCCACAGCTCAAATCCTGTGTCCAGTTCTGGGCCCCTCACTGCAGGAAGGACATTGAGGAGCTGGAGTGAGTCCATGGCAGGGCAATGGAGCTGGGGAAGTGTTGCAGTGTGCTTTTGCTTTAGGTTCTTTGCTAGCCTTCTGTTTGTCCTGTGAGTTAGCAATCATGAGGGGATTGCTTGGGATTATGATTATGCCTTATGGTTTGCTGTAGGTCTTCCCTGGACATATCCGCCCCCATTCCCTCTAATGGTGCCTGTCTTTATTTGCATCAGTTTGTGCTATATTTAGACCTCTACCCTAATTGTTATTCATTCTGTTATGTGTCAATCCCTTTTACTTATCATCTACCCACTCCCTAGAGATTTCCCTATTGGCCCCCAGGTGCCTATCTCCTCCTAGCTGTGCCCTCATGGGTTGGTTGTTTTGCACCACCCCCTCATAAAGCCCACTGCCTGACCCCTGCTCAGCATCTTGGGCATCTGGAACACCTTCAGTAAACCACCTCAGCCTCACCCCAAGACGCATCTCGCCTCTGTGTCATCTCTGTGCCCCAGAAAGCAACAACTGAGAAGTTCAGAGCTCCCGGGGGAAGTGTCGCTCCCCGAGGTGCTACATGCCCTGGAGACTCTCCAGAGTCTTGCACCATGACAGTGAAGGGTCTGAAGAGTAACTCCTGTGAGAAGTGCTGGGGTTATCTAGCCTGAGGAAAAAGGGACTCGGGGGGACCTTATCACTCTCTATAACTCCCTGAAAGGAAAGCGCAGCAAGGTGAGAGTTGGCCTTTTCTCCCAGGCAGTCAGTGACAGGACAAGAGGTTATGGCCTCAAGGTGCACCAGGAGGGGTTCGGGTTGGACATCAGGAAGAATTTATTCATGGAAACGATTGCTAAGAACTGGGACAGGGTAAAGGCAATGGTGAAGTCACCATTCCTGGAGGTGTTCAAGAAATAACCAGACGGGGCACTTAGTGCTATGGTCTGTTTGTCAAAGGGATGATCAAAGGTTGGACTCAATGGTCTTGGAGGCTTTTCCCAGTCTAAATGATTCCATGATTCCAAAACACAGTGTCTTAGAAGAGGTGGATACGAGTCAGGTCTTCAGATGCTGACACATTCCATTTTGAAAATTGTTGTCAGAATTGTTATCATTAGCTCTAAATGCTGCACCTAAGTTGTATACATTTTGTAAGCTCAGGGGAAGAGAAAAATACCTAAACAAAACTCTGTGAAACTATAGCAGCCCCTCAGTGGGGCCCAGCTCAAAGCTCTAACTCCTTATCAAATTTAGTATGCACTTTACTTACTGTGACCAACACATTAAGTTCAAGGCTAGTAACTTCAGGCATAGATTTACTAAACCTCATAATTCTGGAAAATATTATAGTACACGGCATAGAGAACTCCAGTTAATACAGAAATCCACGTCTTCTAAGCCAGGGCAGTATTTGTGCTCTCTGCCTATTTTAGTGCTTATTAAAATATCTTTAAGCAATAATAGATTTCTTTTTAATACAGTTTTCAATATCATTAACTAAACATATCCTAAGAGTGTATTTTAGCCATATGTAAGTCTGTCTTTCCTAAAGTATTTAGTGAAACTAAGGTTAATTCTCTGAATAGTGCAGGAATAGGGTTCTTTCATTATCTCCATTTAGTTAGTGTTTTCGAATATTTGCTATATCAGGTAAGTCCCTTGTTGTACCCTGTGAGTTAGAAGATGTGATGGTAGTTACCTTGTTACTTACTGTGAAACATTTAGGGAATTTAACAGTGCATTTTGAGGCACATAATGCAACAGAAGAAAATCATCTAGGAGACTGGGTCTATCTATGCCCATTTGTCTATTAATATGACATTTTTTAAAAAGATATACTGTAAAGAGAATCTGAAATTCGTGACATACAAGATATCTGTCACTCCTTGTCTTTGAGTAATATGGATGATTAATTAAAAAATACTAATAGCATTGGAAAAATATGAATTATAAAAACAAAAATGTGATCGTCTGTTAAATATCAGCAGATGGTGTGGCTAATCTGTACAACAAACCTGTGTGTCTGCTCTTGAATATAATATCCTCCAAACTTATAGAAGAACAGATATGAAAGGAAAATTTTATATTAATTCAATTCTCTAAATAGCCTGTGAGAGTTTATGACTAGAGTTTTTTTCAAGACATATTCTAATACATACCCAAGTTTATGCAGCAAAACAGTAATTTTGACTACCAATGGGCCAATCTTTTCCCAGTTTACTAAAAAGATCTAGAAGACCCATGTTCTCACCTAAGAAGCAACCTAATGTTGAAAATTGCTCTTACTTATAATAATTACAGAATTATTTTAAATTTAATTATTTTAAATTTTATTTGAGAACTTAAAATTTGTGTCCCCATTCAAAAAAGTGGAAGGATGGTAAATAATGATGCATTTTGGTACAATGTGTTAGTAATACCCTTCTAGTGAAAGCATGAGAAAATTGAGTCTCTGTATGCTCACAGACACAAAATTAGGTTTCTGCAGTGATCTGGTGCAATGAAAATCTGAACGAGCTGTTTACAGTCTGTACAAGATAAGGATGACTGAAGTCTAGCAATAGTCTACAAATGATAATATAAAATATTGAGCAGGTATCAAATGTAATGTTGAAAATTTAATTCAGATTCTCCAAATAAATCAGGTTCCTTACTGTGATCATAGGCATAATTCATCAACATCTAGAAGTCATTTAATACCAACTTTACTTTCACAGTCTTCTAAAAATTCATCCAAAGTAGCACAGAATGATTGTCATTTTTCAGTTATATGTAATATAGCTGATAAACAGTTTTACTGAATAACTACTCCTGCCTTTGGTTAACAAGGAAAGCCTATTTGAGAGTTTTAGCTGTTACTCTAACTAATCATGCTTTTAAAATACCAAGACAAAATTAAACCCCTCTCTTCTTACATTGATTCAAAGCATGTTCATTTACCAGTCTGTGTGAATATACCATTCTTATCACTTATGACATCTTAGTTATATAAACTTAGCCCTGAGTATATGCAGTAATTTATCTTCCTGAAGCCTGTGAAAACAGCTGAAAACTGAATTTGAGTTTAATTTTTCTACATATGTCTTCTGCTAATTCATACACTGGGTGGCAAATTTTACAGTCAGAGGAAGCTGTAATGACAATCTTGCATGACCTCCCGAGTAATGTTAAATAGATGTTTAAAATTTGCTGATTTCCAGTCCACAATTACGTTTTAAACTGGAATACAACTATTTGGGTATAGTATGGCCTTTTATGCTAAGAAAAACCTGTTCAGCAGGAAAAGATGGTCTTAGAAGATTATAATTGCCTCCCTCTCTTGGCAAAACTAATAGTAAAAATCCTAAATTTTTATTTTTATTGCTCACAGATCTCTTTCTAATTTTTTTAACTTCCATTAAAAAATAAGGACACTAGAACAAAGCCTAATATTCTAGCAAGAGACTCACTATGTCATACAGACAGTCAGTACTATTATTTTATTTCTACTTAATATTTATGGCTCGTATATCCAGCCATGCCATTTAAACTGGAAATAGTAGAACCATACCTCACAAAATTTTGTGTTGCCATACAATAATACTATCTAGTTTGTTGACAAAGGAGCTGTTCATATTGAATTAAAATTTTTGCATGTTCTGTGATGCACTGAATTGATTTTTGTTCCTGGTTTTTGTTATACATTATCTCTAGTACTGATTTCCCTTTGGCTGTAACTGCGTGATTTTTTCATGCATCGGAGAGCTGTTGTTGTGTTAGATATTTTGTTTCATTTAAAGTATTTGAAATATATGACGAATGTGCAAACAAGGATATTAGGTTACAAATTGTAAAGCTGCATCAAACTTCAGACTTCAGCATCTGAAGCTGAAAATTTAAAAATAATCTTAGGCTTCCAGCCTCTCAGAAAAATAAACTTTGTTTCTAAACTGCAGGCATTTGCATTGCACATGAAATTAAGAGACCATCTATAAATACCAGATTTCATTCCACTTAAAAACTGTGCAAAACTGGTGCAGTTAGAATGTAAGTGCATAAGAAGAATGAATATGTTTGTAGCTGACATAATGTGATTTTAATAAGACAATTCTCCAGTAACAAGTAGTTTTTACATAAGGATAAGTTGAGATCAATGACTGTGACATAAATTCCTGTGGCTAAAAAGCATATTTTGAACTTTCTTTCATTACATGTCATTTGGGGACATGGAAAGACCACTACTGCCTTTGATTTAGTTATGGTGCACAGTAAACAATGTATCTCAATAGGGAAGCTGAAGTATATTTATCATGGATACCTAAGAATTGATAAATTATAATAGTAATTTCTTTGAGGATTTATTTGCATTATTTACAATTAATCTTACTACAGCTTACTTTTTTTTTTTTTTTGGGGGGGGGGGTGGGGTGTGGGGAGCATTCTACCAGAGTTTAAACACCTAGGCACAAGTACCTCAGTTTTGCTCCAGTTTTGCTTCTTAGCCAATCTTCTTAGTCAACGGATATCTGATATTGTCAGCACCAATTTGCACCTAACAGTGTTTTTGGTATAGATGGGTAGTAAGAGGACCACTTGTCCATGTTTTGGGTCATGGATTTAAACCTATTGGTTTCTGATTAAGATTACCAAGTCATATTTTGTGATTAGCTGAAAGAATTCTTCCACAAAATGACTTCACCATGTTCTGGTCTGTGCTTTTAAGGTATGAATGCACCCAGTTAAATCTGCAGTATTCTGCATTGCTCTTAGGAAAAAACCCATAATTGACATTTCAATACATTAAAAGGAACAGTATCATAAACCCCTGTCATAGTTTTGAAATGGGATTTTTCAATTTAGTGCTCCCACTGAAACCATGCACTGCTCCTCTTCTCCACTACAACTGAAAGCACAAAAGGCAAAAATCACGAGTTAAGAACAATTTCCTGGAAACCACAGTGAGATAAAATGAACAGTAACAGCAACAATACCAATGACAGAGGGTATAAGTCAAAACCATGTGCACATCCTGCCCTCTCCCCACCCCTGAATAACAGACAATAACAGAAGGCTCCCTCCATCACATTTTCTCAAGCAGAATGAACGTCTTCTCCCCAGAAGAGAGCCCCTTCCCTTATCCCTGGCCATGATGTGAGGTTATAAAATAACCTCTGGGTCATAGCCATGTACCCTCATGGCTACTGCAGAAATTAACCCTGTTCTGGCTGGAATCTGGACAACCCAAATCTGTTCCCTAGGTCTACACACCTTGATCTTATTCAGTGTCAAATCTGTATTTGATTTGCTCACTATTCTGTTTCTCTTCTCTTTTTTTCACTTTCTCATTTTCATTTCCCAAATACATAGTCAAAACAAAACAAAAGCTGTGAAATGTTCCTGTCTCATTGTGCTTTACAAGTGCTTTTCTTGGCAGTGATACATATTTATATCTCACACCTTTATCTTGGGCTATTGCCAGTGATGCACTATTTATGATGAAACTGGTCACTACTGTCCTCCATGGAATTCTGAGCAGTCATCTGGCTCTTTCCTAAATGTCTGTACTTAAAAAAATACTTCTCTGAGGACACTGCAGCAGCAAAACAGTGCTGTTTATAGAAGGATATATTTGCCTGTAGGAAGTCCACTTTACAAAGTCACTTTATATGTAAACATGGCAGAAATTTGTATATATTTGGGAAAAATAAATCTCCAAGGATCTGCCTAATCATAAGAAGAATTTTGAACAGCTTTTCTGAATCATCAGTAGAAAAAGATTAGCTGAGGAGTTTTTGATAATGTGAAGTGGATATCATGCACAGGTGCTGAAAGGACCCAGGGCATTCCACCCATTTTGTTCTTGGGCTAGATTCCTAAGTTTTCTGGTAGAAATCTGACTGAAATTGTATTGGTTGAAAATGAAATCATGCTCCTTTTGTGCAAACTCTCAGTGTGTTTCATTTTTGCACTTTTTATTTATCTTTGAACTTGAGTGGATTTTTTTTTATATATTAAGACATTTTAAAGATGTGGATATATTGCCTGCATAGCTGTGATTTTTTTGTATAATAGTATATTATATGATAGCATATTATACAATACAATTATACAATAGTATATTATACAAGTATAATCAAGTCCTCATAATGGACTTGATGATCTCAAAGGTCTTTTCCAACCTAGTTTATTCTGTGATTCTGTGATAATTGCAAATGTTTCAGTAGATGCTGAAAATAGAATATTTTATTGTGATATTCTATTTCATACCCTGTAGATCTTTTGTAACCTCACTTAAAATCATTAGTACTTTACATCTGACCTAGTGATATATTTGTTTGAGTGTATAGATGTAAAAGCCTCTATGAATTATGCCTCTCTGAAGGTACAGGGCAAATTTCAAAACACAGTTGTTAAGTGGAAAAAATATAAATTGCCTAAACAAAAAGTGAGTCATTTTTAGAAGTACAAGTACTCTAGGGAGACTTCTCCTTTAGCACAGTTAAATGTAATTCTAATAAAAATTACAGGTGCTTCTAGAAAATATTTGCTTTTAAAGCTAAACTAGTAGGATAATAAATATTGAATAAAATCCATTATGGTTACTAGCATTTGGGTCATCTGGTAACTTGGTTGCAGTCTTAGATAATTATTTCAATGCAATCACATGCAAAGCTGTCTACATAAGAATTTTATGGGACATCTGCCTTGAAAAGCACTAACTTAGAGGTTTAATATTCTTTGGAAAGATCTTCCTCATACTGAGTGAACCACTGTTGTACCAAACACTAATTAAATGCTTATAAAAAGAGAAACAAGTAGTGGACAGAGAAATCAGTTTTCCTTTTCCTTCAGCATTTGAATGTATAGCCCATAGGAGTCTGTCGGGGTGCTCACTCAGAGCTGACGGCTCTGTCGCCGGCCAGCCCGGATACCGCGACAGACGTCGGCAAGGGTCAGACCGCGAGCAGCGCAAGCAGAGCTGACTCCTGTGGGTTCTTGTCCTATCAGGGGCTCGTGTGAGCGATGGAGATTCGACAGGCAGTGGAACGAAAGGAGGAAACAAATTCCAGACGAACAGAGGGTTTATTACAAACACCTCCTCAGCCCGGGACTGTTTCGGGGGAGGAGGGTACAGTGGGTTTTTGTCAGGGGCGAGTCGGGGGTGGGGGGCAAAGGGAGTGGTCAGCCATCGCTGGCCAACCAGGGCAAGTTGCTAGGGGACCCGGGGGTGGGAGAACATAACTTGAACTAATCAGGAGAGGGTGGGAGGGATTTCACCAAGGCGGGAAAGAATAACAGGCAGCTAACCGTGTGCCGCATAACAGGTGCAGGTGCAGGCAGGAGTCGTGAGTTAAACAAAGGGACAAACAGGGGGAAGGGTACAGAGAACCAGACGAGTACAAAAATATATAAAGCATAACTGATTAAATTAATACACTGCCACAGGAGTCTGCCCCCGTTTCTGTTGCCAGTTCATTGAACTGAATAGGAGACTCCTGAAAACCTCTAACGAGAAACACAGATACAGTCCAGTATGCACAGTGGGAAAAGCTATTCTATGGGAAACTTGTGGAGTGTGACCTATTTGCCCTATTAACAGGCCTTCGAAAACTCCTCTGGTCACCCTGTATCTGTGTATAAATCCCTGAAAAGATCTGAAAAGTCTGAGTTTGAAGTCAAAGAAATTATGCATGAAATAGATTTCCTAAAGAAAGATGATTCATAATCAGATAAGGTTAATAGGAAGAGAATAAACTTATGTTAGCTATACTTTGTAATTCATGGACATGTGAGAGGTCTTGCATTAAGCCAAGTTAGTTTTGCCCTGACTGCCATGAGAGTTACTAACCTAATAACTATGTAATTGATGAAAACTTTAACATAATGTAGGACCTAAACCTTTTCCTTTCTGGGGTAGCAGAAAGCATACTCCCAACTGCTGTGATTCTAATTTAGGTTTTGGAGTTTTGCTCATTACTGGATCAATTTTTACAGATTAAAAGCACTGTTAAATTTATGTGACCAAGATTTGTGTTTATACAGGATAAAATAAAATATTACTATCACGTGTATACCTGTTCTGTATACCTACACAGACAGATGATGTCTAAGCCTGAGGTGAGACTGATTGTCTTACTAGTGTAAGTGCCTATGAACAACTTTACATAGATTTGATCTTCCTAGGCAAGGTCTGTAGGCTGCGACTATAGGACATGATGAATTCCCTTCATTATTGCCAACAATATGGGAAGAACTGACTGTCGTCTACCATTAAAATGTAAGTACTCAATTCAGAGATCTCTTTCATGTCAAGAATACCATTAACATTCTAGTGTAACTGTGTCCCATATGCAACCAGGAGAAAAAAGCATGAAAATGTTATCATCTCTTTATACCAAATGATATTTTAAGTGCTACAGTATTATAAGCTTATCTGATGTACTTTTTAAAATGTTTTCTTATTTGCTGTGCAAACTTAACTTGTGTCTTATCTGATACGATGATAACACACTTAAACTACTGTTTAATGTTTTAAATCATCAAACCTGTGTCTGTGTGGCATGTGGATAAAGTACTAGTAGGACTTATGCAAATATAGAAAAGGAATAAGTACATTTTTAATTTAAATGAATGTAAGAATAACAGATCAAATATATTGTGTCCTGTCTGTTGTACAGAAAGGATTGAGGGGTTAAAATGTTTCAGTTAATTAAGTTAATCAAGTCATTGCTTAACCAGAAGTAGGAGGTAATTGCACAGGCAGAAAAGAAAAATGAGAGAATGACCTGCTACATCTGTCTGTACAACAAGGTTTCAGAGAAACACTTACAATTCACCTACAGCTTAATTGTCCCAGTGGTACAGCACTCAATTCTATGGTTTGACAAAAAAAAAAAAAAAAAAAAAAAAAAAAAAAAAAAAAAAAAAAAAAGGGAAAAGAAAGGTTTAATGAGTACTCTGTTCAGTTCTGCAGACCCCAACATAGCAAGGCCATGAACCTCTTGGAGCAAGTGCAAAGAAGGGCTCAAGAACATATTAGAGAGAGGGAACACCTCTCCTGTGAGGAAAGGCTGACAGAATTGGGATTGTTCCGCCTGGAGGAGAAGACTCCAGAGTGATCTAATTGCAGCCTTTCAGTACCTAAAGGGAGCATACAAAAAGGAGGGAAGGGACTTTTTACCCAAGTATGTAGTGACAGGGCGAGGAGGAATGGATTCAGACTGAAAGAGGGTAGGTTTAGGTGAGATATTAGGAAAAAACTCTTAGCTGTGAGGGAGGCAAGTCACTGAATCGGTTGTCTAGAGAAGTTGTGGATGCCCCATCCCAGGAAGGGTTCAAGGCCAGGTTGGATGTGACTTTGGGCAACCTGATGTAGTAGGTGTCATCCCTGCCTGTGGTTAGAACTAGATGATCTTTACAGTCCCTTCCAATCCAAACCATTCTATGATTCAATGGAGAAGTGCTGAAAATAAAATTCAGCAAGAAAGTTTCCAGTTAGACATTTACATCTAATTTAGAAAAAAAAATTACAGCGGTAGTGGTAATTAAGTGCTGGCATAGACTGCTTGGAGGAATATTGTGGCATCCATCAGTGGATAGGTCTTTAAAAACATATTAAACTAGTATAAGTCAGGAATTATATCTCCTTGGGTAGAGGGATAAAACATAAGCCTTCTCAAGGTCCTTTACAGATCAGTTTTTATAAGAAATCAGAATGACTAATTAGTTGAAATTACTTGATTGTTCTCAAGAGGAGAATTTGCAAAATTAGGGAAAATAAGTAAGAAACAGCTGGGGAATATGATTTTGCTTAGAGATGGAATTAGAATTTTTTGTTTTATAGGTTTAATTTGAGAGATAAACTTTTTCTGTGATTCACTGAGTTTATAAGTGTGAATTTCTGTAGTTTTTACTTTTCTTGTTCTAACTTTATATGTTGGAATGATATATTTTTAAATCAAAGTACATTAAAACCTTTTCATCTCATGTCTGCTACGCATTCATTGCCATTTCTAACTGAAATGACCTGAGTTTGAGTTTCCATTTTATTAACTCACAGATGCTGGGCAGATACTAAAATATGTTCTTAACTTGCAGTCTGTCCTTGCAGTGCAATGGTAAGAAGGAAGATATAGGTATAATTACTATCTCAGCAACACAAATTAAATTATACAAGTTTAGTGATAACATGTTATAAAAACTGAACCTTCTCACATTTGTGATTTTTGTCTCTGAGTTAATGTGAGAGTGCCTGCATGGTCCAGCCTTGAAGAACATCGTAGATGACAACACCTTTGTGGCTGTAAATAGTGTATGCACATCCAATATGCTGTCTGGAGAATGTTTGTCCAAAACCTCTTGTCTTTGAGTGAAAAAAAAAAACAAACCACCCTGATCACCTCAAATGGTCATGTTTAGCATGGAAGTGACCACCAGCTTTTGTGTCTGCTGTCTGTGTTGTCTGTGTCCAAGCATTCACAGTGCTTAAGAAAGCACAGGAAATACCAGAGAAGAAAAAGGGGATGAGAAAAAACAACAAACCCCCCGCCTAAGAATTTACAGAACACAGCTGTGAAGACCAAGAGAAAGGAGAAGGGGAGAAAGTGCTCCAGATGCCTGAGCAGGTATCTACAATGTAACACATTGAGGACCTGACACCTGAGGAGGAAACTGAAGCCCATGCACAGTCCATGATTAAACAGAAAGAAAAAGAAAGCAGGAAAAGTTAAATTTATGGGCTAACCTTAACTCCCTCATTCCTCCATCCTCTTGTACTGCTTGGGGAGTGGAGAAGAATGAGGAGTCAGGAATAGAGGACTTAATTTGAGCCTTGAGAAAGGGAGAATCGAAGAAGGTATTTTTTTTAATTTTGTCTTTGCTATTGAACATCCAAGTCTATTTTAATCTTTTCCCAAAATCAGTTCGTTGTGTCTATTATTTAATTTGGTAAATCATCTCCCTGTTTTATCTCAATCCAGGAGTTTTTCCATCCTATTTTATCCCCTCATTCTGCTGATGAAGAAGAGAGAGGAGGGCTGGCTGGAAGCTTGGCAGACTGTCAAGGTGAAACTAGGGAATTACAGGAGGATGTTAAAAAAGTGTGAAACTGAAAGCAAACCTGAAATTTTTTAAAATGTGGGAAGGAAGCCTTGAAGTGGGATTAGGAGCCTGACTGGACATGGCCAGGTGTGCCCAGCCCTGTGGTACTGGAATTCCTGCTTGGGCCAGGCCCAGCACCTCCCAGCTGGACTGAGGAACAGCCCTCACCCCGCCAGTGACTGGAGTGCAGGTGCAGCATGGGTGCACAACTTCCCAGGACACATGTGGGGCTGCACGTTGCTTCTGCCCATGGCTTTTCCTTCAGCAGGGCAGGGGCAGTGGCATGCACACGTGCTCAGCTGGAGCACCCACATCTCCAGAGGAGAGTTGGCACTTGGGGAGCCGGCAACCACACTCTGGGACGGGGGTATGTGAAAGCCACACTGCTCAAGATTGCACACAAATGTGCAAATGTGCAAATGTGTGTGTGACTGTGATCTGCTGGGATTAGAGATATGGGTAAGTTTTGCAAAAAAAAAAAAAAAGGGTCTTCATTAGTATTTTGTAACTGAGTGTATTGCTGATTGTCTGCTGTATTACCGATAGGAATTCTCAATATATAGTTCATTGACTTCCAGTTAATTAAATGCTGTTAATAAATGGATGAATCAATTCTGATTGGATTTAAACTCCATAAAGTGAGTTTAAATTGAGCTGCTCAACAGTTTTTCCCAGCAACAACTTACTACTGGTCTTTTGGTAAAGCTAATGTTTGGATCTGTAAGGTGTTATAAATGCCAAACTCTATTCATAGAAATTACGCTTTGTTGTTAAGTACATTTTCCCCCAAATTTCCTTCAATCCTTACAGTTTTTAAGTTAATGTGTCCGTTAGGGTGGATTTTTATTACCTAAAAATAAATATTTGCCAACAGATTTTGATGTCATTCTAGGTGACTAAGCTTCTGTTATACACAGTAAAATCTATTCAACATAGTCAACAGCGACAAAATTTCTAAAAAAAAAAAAAATACTCTGACTAATTACCAGATACTGCATTATGTGGACATACTAATAATGTTTGAAGTGACCTTTGGTCTCCCATCTGTCTTACTGTTTACTTCTTTCCTTCTTTCCGTATTCTCACATAGGCTCAGTGTCACTCCTACTAGAAGTGTATTAATGCCTTAACTGTCCTATTAAGTTCTGGTTGGGAATAGATGTGTTTTAGGAGCTGAATGAAACTACAGATGTTGATTTTAGGGTGAGCTAATTTTGCAGGGGTGGGGTGGGGGGTTATTAGCTAAGCATCTATTTTTCTTTAGATTGGATATTTAACATAGGTATAGGTATTTATATATAGACTTTTAAAATAAGTTATTTTTATTTGTAACTAAATCTCACCCTGTGTGTCAGGTATTGAACAACTATCTTAGCCAAAGGCAATTTAGTAAGCTGAAAATCAGACACATATAAGTGACAGGTTTTTGGGTTTTTTGGTCTACTTGTAGACATAAATTTTGTAATCAGACCTCTTCAAGTAGACCATTTCAAGTCCCACAGTTTTAAATTTGTAGGAGCTATCTAAGCTAACCTCCGAACAAAAAATTATCCTCACTGGTGGACTGCATTATCAGAATATCTATTATTACTCAATTTCAACTCCTATGAATTCGGCATTTCTGGTTGCAGAGTATTGACTATCAACTAAGATAAAGGAACTAAATTTTATTCTTATTTAATCTTCCATTAGAGCACAGTGCTGGCCATCAGTCCAAATCTGTTCAGATTAAGATTTACTTAGGTTTCTACTTCCCAGACACATTCTGTAACCCAGAGGCTGTTTTCAAAAATGGGACAGCTGCTCCCTGCAGGGATAGAGTTCAGGCAGTCAGTGTTAGACATTTCCTTTTTCCTGTCTACTTGGTTACTATTTGCAATTTGCATGTTCTCACTTTACATTCTGAGTTTTGTGAATCTCATTCCAATTGTTCTCTACAGGTTTCTGATTCTGTACTTTGAAATGCCCTTTCACAACTGCATACTTATTTCTTACATACTGTAGTTTTATATGTCATAGTTCCTACAACCATTTGACAGTCTGGCTCTTCATCTTTTCTGGCAAAATTAATCCTTGTGTAAGTTGCTGCAGTTTCAGCAAATTAAGCTACTTGATTCCAAGTCTTCTTTCGGTACAAGTGGAATGGGGAAATCGATTTCTAATTCCTAAAATCACTTAGAAGATTAATTAGTTATTGTTGTTGCAATCCTTTTAAGATTAAAATACTACATGAAGGAAACGACGATCATATAAATGTTCTTCCTGAAAACATAAGCTAAAATTTGTTGGATGAATGTGGATGCTTTGTTTTTTGTTTGTTTTTTTGCCTTAACCTACTTTTTGCTTGGTTTAGGTTTTTTGGTTTGGTTTAGGTTTTTTGGGGTTTTTTGGGGTTTTTTTAGGGTGGGAAGCATTTCACAGCACAATTGAATTTGCCATTGTCTGGAACATACAGGCTTCTAGGTAAAGATATATAAATGTTCTTTTTTGCTTGGGTTTTTTTTTAATTTTGGCTTTTTTTTTTTTTTTCCTTAACTCATATTGAATTCATCATTGGAATTAGCCTTCCTACAATAACTTTTATTGTAGGTAGAGGTAAAGTGTCATTGTTCATTATGTTTCCTGAGAGATTCACTGACACGCAGAAGCTGTGTCCTTGTTGCTTTGTAAAATGAATTTTCAAAGAAGCGTGGTACTCACTAAATAAATGACATTTTATGAAATCACAAAATCTGCCTAAAACAGCATAATGGCTTTCAAGAATTTTAATTCGTTTTTGGCAAATCAACAGATGCAGAGCATCAATGAGCATGCATAATTTATCTATGCAATCCTAACACAGTTTGCAAGAACTTTAAACACAAAACTCTCAGAACAATGAAATTCTAAATAAAATAATGTATCTAGATCTATACCTACCATACAGTGTCTTTCATTGTTACTAGCTACATTTAAGCTCCAAAGGAACTATATTGGTAAGATCAGATTTGTTTATTCTGTTTAAAAATTATATCAACTATTTAAATATTATATTCTCGGTGCAACATCTCTTATCTGAGAGCAAATAACACATCAGGAACTTTGCAAATCCTAGACCACCTCCTGAAACTACTGGGATGACTAACATAGTGGTGCTCAAACTATTATCATTTGACATTATTTTACACTTCTTATTTATATGTTTGTTACCAGGGGTTGCTCTGGAGTAACTTATAACTACTTTTCTTTTATTTTCTTCTTCGTTTTTCTTCACATAAGAGGTTAAAGATATAGAGATCTGCTGGCACCCATTTCCTAAATATCTAGTATCCTTCAATACACTGAAAGGTGTCTAAGAGCCATGAGACAATAAGAGACGTGACACAGATCTTAACCAGATAAATTTGTCTCTGAACTGAAGTTTGTTTTTAGGCAAGTGAATCATATCTAGTTTTGATTCAGTTCAAGATTTAATTACCCACATTTATATTTCCAGTTTTTATATTTGTGATGTCTAAGCATCATTGCAATCATCGCACATCTCAGTACAGTCCATATAATTTAGGAAGCAATTTAGTTCAGGAAAAAAGTACTCCTCTAATGCCTGAATCAATCCTTGAGACTGTGGCATTTGAAGTCACTTGAAACATGCTAGGATGTCCTACCTGACCATCAGCTGCCATTCCAGAAGACTATGACCCACGCAGTGTCTCAGCTGGCACTTGGTCATATGTCTGGGCTGTCCTGATCTGGCAGCTGATTAGTGGAACGTGCTGACTGTATTGACTAGACTCATACATTTACAAATTGACACAAATTTTCAGAGAAACCTGGAGCTGGAGTCATCCTGTAAAAGGCTTTGATTGTGTTAAGACTGCCCTCTAGTCTGTGGCCTATAACTCAGAAGACTTACTACTGATTAGTTCCTGAAACTCACTTTACAAGTGACTTTTCTGTCAGTCTTTTCAGTTTCTAATACACCATTTTATATTCTCTGCAATCTCCATTTTGCCATAGATTAAGGATTCATGAAAGTTATCTATCACATTCTGAGTTCTAGGAAGAACTCAGAATTTCTCATGTCTGACAACAAAAAGGGAAATATTCTGTTGCATCTGCATGAGCTCTGCTCTGTTCCTCAGCTGGGAAGCTACTATTCATTTTACAGAGTAAGCTGCTTCTATTGAAGTCTGTAGTTTCTCTTGGTCAGTATTCAGTAGTTAAAATGAGGAGCTGGGCTCACAGTTTGGTATTGCAGTAAAGAAGGCTGATTTCTTTCTTTTAGCTGATTTTGAAAGCTTGAAATTGGTAGCAGCATTTCTCTTGCAGAAAGCCAGCAAGAATATTAAATCTACTACAGATGTGATTTTTGTTAGTATACTTATTGAGTGGTTGACAGAACAATACAATGATGCAAAGGAAAGACCGGAGGATATCAGTGGTAATAAAAAGTTACAGGAAAATGTTTTCTGCTAAGAGGAAAGATTTTGGATTGAAAATAATAGTATGTTCCCTTAATATATTTTCCCCACTCTTCCAGTTTTGGTGATTTACCAAAACAACAGTCCAGCAATTTTCCAGCAACAGTCTACCAAAAGAGGAAAACCACTATCAATAATAGGAAATCCTCTTTATCAGAAGCCTGGGATCTGTAGCAAAATCTTCATTCATTCAGGTAATTGACAGTATGAGCTGAAGGTCTAAAATATCCTGGTTTTCTCCTGGGAATGAATAGAAGACCTCTTCACAAGGGAAGATGAACATAAATTATAAAAAATATACATATATATGTATATCAGAGCTAGGAGGGAAGAAATGTGTTGAATTCAGTCACAAACACATTTAAAAAATAATCCTCAGATGCCATCCTCTGATATGTCATCAGGCTGCATCTGCATGAAACAATTATGAATCAGAAAGAGAATTCTTTTTTTGATACAGTATAATACTAAAAGTGCTAGAAACAGTATGGAAAAAAAATGTTTAGATGACACATTTGTCTGTGCAGCTGCATTTAACAACAAAATGGCTTTCCAGCTATTCATTCAAAGGTAAATTCATACAAAGGGTATGCATATTAGTCCTCACACAGGCATGCTATGGCAGATAAACTTACATGTATGTTTAAGTAGATTATAGACAAGGCCTTTTAATTCTGCTCATTTAGCATTAGACTTTAGTTTTCACATGTACAAATTTGTGTGTGAGTTTGGGGAACTCTACATCCCATGGTAATTAGATAACAGTGGCAAACATAAACTGCTGATGCCAATATTAATTAGGTTATATTTAGGAAAAATAATTTAATAACAACAACAATTTACTGAGTCAATTGCAGGTAAGTTTTTAATTTCCCAGGCTACAGAAAATAAATTGTTCTGCTGTCAACTGTCATATATACAATAAACAAGTCTTATCTTTCTCTACAATTCTAATCCTGTGACACCAGAATGATGGTTTCTCTGTGTAATTGGATCACATTGGGAATTCTCTCTTTTCTTCTTGTTGATTTCTTTGTCTTTTTCTTTTTGATTTGTTTTAACCTGTGGATTTTTTTGTGCATTGTTTGGTTTCTGAAGAGGTTTTTTTACTTCAAGCCTAGGATAACTAATAACTTATAGTTTATATCTTATATTTTTTGGAAAATTTGATTTTCATACAAAGAAGTGTGAATAATTTGTGTTCTTTCATTAATATTGAAATTGATATGGAAATAAGCCTCTATTCATTTGCACTTTAAAACAAAAATACTAAATAATTTTTCAATTAAAAATGAATAGGAAAGCAGAAAGGTTTTAATGATCCTAGTTATTATGAATTCAATCTAGGCCATGATTCAATAAAATAATTTAAAATACTACTAGTTTCATAAAGTAAAAGGTTTACTCGAGGGTTTTACAACATCAAAGTAACAAAAATGCTTCTATAAAGGATATAGCAATCATCTAATATGTTTAATAAAGTGGAAATTTTTCTTTGCTTGTAGATTTACATTTTTATGCAAATCCATTCATAAGCACATGTAACTATATTTAATCTAATTTATTTGCTGTTAGGGATATTACACTTAAATGTGTTCATAAACGATCAAAACCCAGTGCCTTTTATGCAGGTGAATTAATTTCCTTTAGTCAAAGAATTTGAAAGTGTTGACAAAAATTAGTCTTGTGTAAAAAGAAGTGATACCATTTAGCAGTTTTTCTCATATTATGGCCTAATTTAGCTGTTGCTGGTATAAATAAAATACCTTTCATGGAATCAGAATTGGCTGTAATATTCAGGAAACTAAGCCACGGGCGCAGTTTGTATTTATTCATTGTTCTTCCAATGCTGTCTGTAGTTTAAAACATTATCAAATCTAGAACAATAGGGAAAGGATTGTATGTAGAAAAGGCACATTATTAAGTAAAAGCAATCGTTCACCTAAAAATGTTATATATATGGTTTACATGGCCTTCAGAAAAGCATACTTCAGTTTTGAGGCATGTAATTTAAGAATTCTTACCTTTTTGAAAAACAGAACCGGAGTTTTCAGAGTTATAAGTATTGAACTTCTGTACTTAGATTGATTTAATATCTTTATTAAATGCACCATATTTAACATCCCATTAAAGCATCTGAATTGGGGGCATAGTAACTGTATGTTGTAAATATAGCTGCTTTGATCTAACTCTGAAAATTTTGATCTATGTTTGTTGCCATGAGGTTTTTTCCTGTGTGTCAAGTGCTCACACTGAAAGAGAATGTGCAGCTTCTCTCCCGCCTGTTAATGTAAACACTGGCCATGTTTTGCTAACTGTCTCTCCTTGTTAACATATTTCTAGTTGGGAGGAGAAAAGATGATGGACGGTTAGTTTGACCAGTGTTGATTAGGAGGTGGGGATTTCATCCACCAATCAATGGATATTATAGGAAGTGTATTTAAGTGACTTTGTAAATAAACTTGGGGGGTTCCTGCTTCTTGCCCTGATCTGCTCGCAACCCAGTAATGTCTATGGAGTCCCTCATTTACCGTCAGGCCCAGCAGCGGCATATGTTTTTGAATTTTTATGCACAGAATTCAAGCTGTCTATGCTCCTGTATTAGGTTCGTGTGGCCAAATCTCATAGTGGGGCCACTACAAGGACGGTGTCTGTGACAAGCTGCTGGAAACTTCCTTCTTGTCCAGCAGAGCTAACCCCTGGTACCATGAAAGAGGAATGTGCTGCTGGTCAAGCCTGGTCCAATTAGAAATGGTGGTAGCACCTCTGCAAGAACTCTGTGATTTTTAAAAAGAAGGAAAAGAATAATTCTTGAGCAATTGTAATTGTAGCCAAAGAAGAGCAGGGTGAGAACATGTGGGAGGAACAGCTCTGCAGACTCCAAGGTCAGTGCAGAAGGATGGACAGGAGGTGCTCCAGGTGCCAAAGCTGATTCTTCTGCAGCTCATGGTGAGGTAGCTGTGCCCCTACAGCCCATGGAGGGCTACAGGGATGCAGAGATCTGCCTGTTGCCCTTGGAGGTGCCCCATGCCAGAGCAAGTGGAAGTCTGGGAGAATACTGTGACTCCATGGGACCAGCCTGTCCTTAAAGGACTGCACCCTGTGGAAATGATGCACATTGCAGCAGTTTGGGAAGGCCTGCTGCCCATGGGATGGACTCAGAATATACCAGTTCATGGAGAACTATCTCCTATGGGAAGGACTTCATTGTGGAGTGGGGCAAGATCCTCTCACTGCCTCTCCATGAGCAGTGAGAGAAACAAAGGATGATGAACTGACCATAATCCCCATTCTTTGTGTCATTTGGCCTCTGGGGGAGGAGGTAAAGCTGGGAAGGTGGGAGAGGTGAGGGTGAAGGTGTTTTGAAGATATTATTTTACTTTTCATTTTCTTGCTCTGATTTTGTTAGCAATGACTTCAGTTAATATCTCTAATTTGAGTCTGTTTTGCCCTTAAAAGTATTTGGTGAGTAATCTCTCTCTGTCCTTACCTCAACTCATGAACCCATTGTTATATATTCTCCTGTCCAGCTGCAAAGGGAAATGATAGAGAGGCTTTGGTGGGTGCCTGGCATCCAGCCAGGATCAACTCATTACAGTTTCTAACTTGGATGCCTCAAAAACTTAGCATGAATAAACATTTTTAAGTGTGTCCTGTCTCCTTCTTCCTGATGTGAATAATTTGAATTCTTTGAAATAATTTAGCAGAAAGGATGCATAAGATAAGTCTCGTCTAAACCGACCTGAAAACCAAATAGTGTTTTCTGTTAAGTCAGAAAGAATATGTTTTAGTTCTTGATTTGTATAATCATGGCATTCTATTACCTAGGAAAGACCTTTGGGAAGAATAATTCAGCAGAGAATACAGTTAACATTTGTAAGTGCTGAAAAAAACTCATTTCTTGAAATGGAAATGTTTCAACTGTAAAAACTTCCATTGCTATACAGTATTCAAAAGGATAACTAGAGTGTGGAATGTGCTCATCAGAAACAGAGAACAGTCTGTCATGTGATTTAAAGAATTACTTAGTTTATGAAAAGACAAGAAGTTTATGTTCTTAAAGTAAAAAATTGTGACGATAAAATCCAATGATATTCATTGCATTAAAATTAATTTCAAAAGTGAATCAAGTAGGCAGAACATACATTATACACTGGTCATGCCAAAAGTAACATACCTAACACAAGAGAGCCCCTGCACTCAAATTCATGGGTGATATACAGAGAATCTAACAGAATACAGACTAGTACCTTTGGAGTCTTCATTGACATTCATCAGCATCCTTCTGGATGCTTTAACACTTTTTTAAGAGTTTCTTAAGGATACATTCATTAAGCAAAATACTTTAGTATTGTCTCAAGCATGTTTTAATACTGAACTCAAACTAGAGACTGGCTCATATTTACAATACCTAGCTTTTGAAAAAGCAACAGAATTTTTGAATGGTGTTTGTATACTTCTTTTCAAATGCTTCCATAGTACCTAGTTGTTTGAATAATCAATGAGGGGAGAATGATATCTTTAAAGGACAATTCACCTGACCTATCATACTCACCTATTTTAGAACAAGGCTTAACATAGTATAAAAGTAGTTCTGGAAGTAAATATTTCTCTTGACTGGTACTGAGAAAACCTGTGCTGAACGGCTTAGAATTAAATATCTCTTTTTCAGATGACCCAGTTAAGTGTTTGGGATTATTCTATTACCTTTAATTTTATTCACACTGAAGTGATACAGCCAGCAATCCTGTGGCCTTAGGTATTCCAGAAAAGTAAAAAAAAAAAAGGTTATCCAATTCAAGTAGGAATTCAATTCAAGTTCCTCAGTGTTTTAAATGTATCCATTTGCTGAAAATTTCAGTGGAGTTTATACAACATTTCAATGTATATTTTGAGGTTTCATTTCCTACCAATGTCCCAATCTGAAGCAGAAAATGCTCACTGAAATCCTGAAAACTATACACACAAGCCTGAGAAGCATGCAAACAAGAATGAACACATCAACTATTATTTGTAGTCTTAGCTGCATTAGCTCATATTTTATGTTAGAAGTGTTAGAATGTAGTTTTCTTCATAAACTTTGTTTCCTAAAAATGAAGGTATCTGTGATATATGCCGTAGACCTTTTCTAACTGGTGAAATACAAAGATCTGTGCAGTGTTTTAGCTGAGTTATGACAACCTATACCAGTCCTGAAAACCATTTGTACTTTTCTTAGTGTCTAAATTTTTGACAAAAGAGACAACACATCTGTGCTGGCTTAAAAAGCCATTGGTTTGCTCAAGGATAGCAGGCACAGGAAATTATGAACCAATAGCAATCTTTTGAGAAAAGTTATAGAAAAATTTCTCCACGCTAAAAAAACTGTAAGAAAATCCATTTCTTTGACAAGAATACTAAAATAGTTCCAAGTGTATTCTTGAAGACAACAGGAGTATGTCTAGTTGTTAAAGATATGTAAATTGGTAAGTATAATTTTTCTGATGCTGTTGACACATAAATGAAGAGATGTTTCAAGTCTAAACCTCAAGCTGTGAAGCAAATACTGTGTAACTGCAGACAGATGTTTTGGTTTACTGATTACTTTCTGAGTATTGCTTGCAAAGTCATAGTAGAAAAAGAGAAAAAAGAAAATAAAAGTATTCTGAAGAAGGCTGTCAGTGCCCTTGGACAGAACTGCTGAAAATGAGTTCCTCACAGATTCAATGCATGCATATCTTTAATAAACAGCTCACAGACTCACATTTTTATTTTTCATTGGACAAGAAAAAACAACTTATTTGTGGCCATTCCTATATACATTTCTTGCCAATTTGTGAAAACACAAATATTAATATATCACTAACTAGCTTCCTTCTGTTTTTTTCTATCTTAGTTCACTCACCTGCTCTACACTCTGTAGCAGTAGTTCAGGTGCACTAAAAGGCTTTTCAAACTAGTCATCAAAGACTGGTTATCTACATATGCTATCCATATCTTTGTGTTCCTGTGAGTGAAATGAGCATGTGAGTGCTTATTACTGTGGTCTAAGCATTTGGCCCAATAGGAGTGCATTGAAACAGATCTTGGTTAGATTAAACTAGATTTAATGTGGTCCTTGAATATCTTCCTTACATCTGATATAGTACTCCTAAAGGTACCAAGTCTGCCTGCACAAAACTGCAGACTGAGCAAATGTACTCTAAGTAAGAACTATTGGAGGATTCGTTAACAAACCACACTATTCCGGATAAAATACTCATGTAGATAGAATCTGTATATACTATTTATTGTGTCGCTTTGAAAACCTATGTTTTTACATAGCTGAAAAATGCTCATGAATTGAAACAGGGAGAGATAAGAATTTTCCTTTAAGGGCAGTCTCACTGCATCCACAAGAGATACTGCATATAGGTGAATTCCCAAACATTAGCGGATAAGTACTTTCTTTGAAATAATGAGAAAGAATGGAACATAATTTTGTTTGGGAAGGGTGTCTGAGAAGGAGGTTTTATGATTCCAGTTTTAAATTTCCATTGTCCATACACACTTTGGGTAGTTTTAAACATATCTAGCAAAGGTTTGACATTCTTCAATAGAATTTAACCTTCTCCCACAGAATTGCAGATATTAACAATCAGAGCATAAGTGCTAATATCACAACTTTAGCATGTCAGACAGTTTGTTTTTTGAATGTTGAATTCAAATTACAAAGATTTTCACTATTTCACTACTTAAATACTTGGTTCAACTGTTCTTATTTGTTTAGAAACTTACAAATAAATCTAGTTGAAAATATAGCTCATTAAAATGTGTTTTTAAAAAGGTTTTAGTTTTTTTCTGAAAGCAGGAACTGCATTATTCTCCTTTTCAACCAAAAGAATATTTTTGTATGGCAAGAAGTACTGCTGTCCTCAGACTACAAAGTTGGCAGCTTCTTAGTTGGATGTTAATTCATCTTTTTATTACTTGCAGACTATATTTATCAGTTTACAGCTTTTCAGAATTAAATGTATAGATAAGAATATGTTTTAAATCACCTTGCTGAATTGTTTCAATATTCACAAATTAGAAGTTTACTAAAAAGCAAAAGGAACACTCTTCTTGATTTTTCCATGGTATTCAGAAACTTCACCTTCATTGAAACTGGAACTTTTATTTCACTTCATTTGGATCTGATGATTTAAAATGGTCCCTAGAAATAAAACACTCAAAGAAAGAGGGTGTGAAAAGAAATGCGGTTAAAAAACCCCTCCAAATGTGAGGTCAATGAGATAACTTTTGTTTCTGTTTTTTGGTATCTGATAGTTTTGAGGACTTTGGGTTTTTTGGGAAACTCTTAAGTCCACTTTTTTTTTTGCAGCTTCAGCTTTCTGCAGACAGTTAAGCTGTTTTCTACAATATTACCATAATATTTTGCTCTCTTAAAAATGGTTCTAGAGGAAACACAGAAATTTTGTTCTACTTTAAGTCATTTAAGTAATAGCTTTAATCTTGAAATGCAAGTGGAGTCTCTCAGACACCGCTTGAACTCATTAACAGATCTGTCATTGACTTTAACAAAGATATGACTACAATGTATATATAAAAATATACACATAAGAGGCTTGCTAGATTTAGGCCACTGATTATAGTATAACAGAGAGTGAGAACTGTACTGACATTTCTAATAATTTTGCATCACAGGCGATAGTGTTACTGTCAACATTGACTTACTGTCAATAAAGTAAATACATTTTCACTGAGGGATCATACATGTTGGATTTTCAATAGGAAAATCACTAAAGTGTAAATTAAAACATTGATATTTTATAACTCTATGACATGTATGACATGTTTATACAAGAAATATTGGAACTACTCTTCAATATCTTTATGTTGCATGTGTCACTGAGCTGTCTCAGGCTAGTCCAATGACCAATGTGAACTAAATAAAAAGCACATATGAAACTTCATCTAGTGTTTTTTTCTTTTTCTTCATTACTGCTATTTCAGTGTAAAATTTCACAGGAATTAGAAACAAAAACCTGTAATGCTGAACGTGATAATTTTAGGGGTAAAAAATCTCATAGGCCATAATAGTAAAAATAAAAGAAATTTCCTAAATTAGACTGTGATGGAATATTTCTTCCTTTAGATATAAATTTTATGCACACAAGAGCAGCCAGGCAACCAAGCCCCTACTTATAGTCACAAAACTTCCTTTACTGCCTTCCTTCAAAAGAAAATGACATTTTCTACTTAAATAGAGTTGTACTAAGCAGATAAAAATAGTTCAAGGATTTAAACTCTTCATGAGTAATTCACAAAATTAACTTCCACGTGCCAAATATTTGGATCATATGTTGTCTATTTACAGTCACAGAATGTACCCAGAATGAATTCTGTTGCAGAACACCTAATGCCTGACATTACATTATTGTAACACTCTGTATTGAATTAGTCTGAAAGAAATATATTGATGTGCTGGTATAATGGTTTTCAGATCAGACACCATTTATCAATTACTTAGCTAATATCCACTCTTAAATTCAAAGAGTGGACGGAAGTGAAGGGTAAACACCGACGTCTGACATGCTTATCGCTTTCAATTGTGTGGTTGGCCAGCCATCTGTATTTGATATGGCTAGTTCAGTATGTCTTTTTTTTTCTCTGCTAATGAATACAAATTCACTGTGCAGTTCTGGATGCAGTAAATTACACTATGATGGCTGATGCTGTCAGTGAAATGCTAGTCATTGAGTCTGATAATTAAAGAATGACATTTAACGGAATAGCATATCTGGAACTGAATGCATTTTGTTGAAAAATGAACATGAAGGCCAAACAGAGGTTCTTGTTATTTTTAAAAAGAATGTTGGCAGAAAGAATGGTCAGAGGAGATATGCTGATATCTCTGCATTAGTTAATGAGATAGTATTGCATGGCAGCAGATTTAAAAAGTATGAATAATTTGTTACATAAAATTCACAGTTACCTTGAATATAGGTTCACTTTTGGCACTACAGCTTCAAGAAATGCAATCATTACATTTCCTTTGTTTTACCATACATAATTTAGCAGCTCAAACTATGTCATAATTTTTACTGATGTGATTATTGGAAGAAGCAATATGCTTGAGGTATGCATAAAGGTCTGTTGATAGAAGCACAGAAACAAATCTTCAGTTCCAGACTTACTGCAATGTATGATTTCCCTACTGCTCCTGACTGGCATTTACAAGATCCCATTTACAGCTGTGGTCAAAACTTTAAGCTACAAGCAGTTTAGAGCACTAAAATCTATCATGGACTAGTGTCATTTGAGTTTTGCTATATAGAGCGAAATAGCTACTACTTTTATAGGGTTTTGTTTACTTTAGGTTTTAATTCAACTGAGCTACTCGACGGACAAAGACTATTCAATGAATGAAAAATAAAATATATTTTTGCTCAAAATATTTAACTTTTTCATATAAAACAAATCTAGTTTCTATGTTATGAAATATTAAAGGCTTTTTAACTTGCTCAGAATATATACTAGCCAAAATCACCAAAACAGGCAGAAAAGAAGCAGTTCTGTCAAATGTCTTTTGTTTTCTTGTATTAGAAAGTTCTGTTGTTTTGAATTTTCAGAAAAATATGCGACAGCTTAATGGAAGCAGAGGTTAAAAACCTGGCAAGAATCATATTTCCCCAGTAATACTGAATCTGTCCTCATGTACTATGGAGTCCAGTTCTGAAGATATTTGATCTCTGGTTAAAACAATATAGATGTCAAAATCTATTTAAAAAGTATATTAAAAACTTCTTATATGTATACATAAAAAAATCTCAAAATGGAAGGAACATTTTATAAGGATAATGCTGTTTTGCCTGAAAGTTTCTGATAGCTATTTCTTGGCAAATAAATCTTTATATTTTACAGTATTATATTTAAATACAATGTTAATTCAATTTAACAATATATTGAAATATGATGATATAATTGATAAATTATTTATTTGTTTTTTTAAGCATTCACAGGGCAAAACCTAACAGACAGCTTGGACTTTTTCACAGGTGAAACACAACACAAATAACCTTTAATACAGCATATTGCAAAAGCAGAGTGTCACTCGTGTTTTTGGAAAATTAAACTCATGCATGATTTTACATAAAGGTCAGATTGTAAAATTTACCCTTTGCTTTCAAATTTATTTATATTTCTTAATCATAGAATTACTAAAGTTGGAAAAAGTTTCCAAGATCGAGTCTGACCATTAACCTAACACTGACTGGTGATAGACTGGTCCACTAAACTATGTAACTTGCTATGTCAAGTTCATTTTTATCACATTAAATGAGAGAACTTTTTTGACTAAAAGCTTTACTTCTAGGGACTATTTTAAAGCATCAGGCCCAAATTAATCCTACAAGTGCAATAATTACATAAAATCTAAATTTCTTGGGTTAAATGGTATCATGATAGTAAAACATTATATTAGCAGCTGATGATTTCCATTTACCTGTCATGGAAAATAAGATATCAGAATGAAACTGATGGGAAACAATTCTCATTTATGTCCTGATTTAGAAGTTTGCTGTAAAGAGGAAAAAAAAATCTTTCATTATCAATTAAGGTTAGTATACAGATATGTTGAAAGCCTCTTCAGAAAAATATTATATGAAATTCACTGTGGGTTTATATGTTCATTCTGTGAATGAGAAATCTTCTGGAGTGATAGAGACCTGAATCTTTGGGTAAGACCTTATATTATGTCCCTCATCTGGGACAATCATGCAGACTGGATGTAGAATGGCATTAGTGACTCTGCATAAACAGATGATCAAATTCACATATATTTCAAAGTAATGCTGGGTATAAGGCAGTGAGAAGCATGGAGTGAAGCCAGTGTGTAAAGCTGTATGGTCTCCAGGCATCTTGGAGACCTTTATAGCTTAGCCATTTTGAACAGGCATGATTTATTTCTGTCTATACCCTCTGAGGTTAATAACCATATGCAGAATGTGTGAAACTAGTAGGTTTTCTCTTACTCTAGCACAGAATCATAGAATCATAAACTCATAGACCCATAGACTGGTTTGGGTTGAGTGGGACCTTAAAGCTCACCTAGGTCCAACCCTCCTGCAATGGGCAGAGAGATCTCTAGACGCAACTCTTTCTAGATGTTTTCTTAATATCTTTACATTTTTGTTCTCAAAATTCTATAAGCAGGATTTTTTAGAATTTAACTAGAAGAAAACAAAGCAAGCAAACAAACAAACAACTCCCCCCCCCAAAAAAAAAAACACCAGGATTAATAGTTTCACAGCATGTTATAAAAAAGTTTCATTTATTTTAGAATGTAGATGAATAAAGAGATTATGTCATAACCATGCAATGCTTTCACATATGGGAAATGAAAATGTAGTGCCCTCCAATGCCTTAGGAGTTTCAAACAGACTAGAAGTCAAGAGACTGTCTGAACTGAAAAGTGATGAAGAGTATACCACATTTCCCCAGATGGATAAAGTGATGGCATTTTCTGTAGGAAAAAACTTGTGATGGACAGAAAAAGAATAGGAAGAATCTGTCTCTCACAGTAATTGTATAGAGTACTCATCTGGGAAACAGGCTAATCATCTGTATTTCAGATTGCTCTAGGAACAGTACACATTATTAAATATTTTTTCTAAGCACATCTATTTCAAGTTGGAGACAATACCAATGATTACTTTGGAGTGTTGGGGGCTGTTTTCAATGTGTTATAAATAACAGAGTTCCTTTTCTGATGGAAATTAGCACTCTTCATTCCTCCTAGGTATTATTTCCCCTTTGAGATGAAAATTTATAAAACATAAGAATCAGTAAGAAGGAATATTTCATGTGTTATTTTAGTTCAACACCTGAACAGTAAGGTTAGTTTGTTGGACCTAGATAAAAATCTCACAGACTTTTTGAATTGACATTTGGACACCTTGGTGTATGTTGCCCTCTGACTGAAATATCCTGCTTTTTTGTCTACCATGTGGTAATGAAGTAATTGATTAATTTGCTTCCTTTTGGCTTGTGGTCAGCAGCAATGTATTTATGCTCAAAAGTCTATCCAATTTTCATAGCAATATGATTATCCTATTGTTTTTATATGTCTACTAGCCCATTCAGGGAAATGATAAATTAAATTCGCTTGTTAATAAGGGCATTATCAAGGCCTTATTCTTATTTCATTTTTCAGGCTTTATTTTTGGCTGAGATTTTGGTTTAGAGGAGTGCAATATAGGTGTTTGTCTACTAAACAGAAAAGTAGGAGACTCGAATAGTTATAGATAGAGAAAAGGATGTGACATTCATTAAGATAATAACATAATTACATAGAAATTCTCTCTGACATCAATGCATAAATGCATTTCAAATATAAATGAATTTCAAATAGAGAGTTTAAAGGCAATAATCCTGTATCATGTAGGTTTTCTGTGTTTCATATTTTGAAGACAGGAAGCATTTCCTGCTCATATATAACCTTTTAGTGAAACAAATTTTGCATGTGAGACAGGTATCATCTCAACTGGAATTATCATTAATAAGAGAGGAACTCTCTGACTTCTGTATAGAAACTAGAGATGCTCTGACAGTGTGAGACCATATGAAAAGAATTACCAATTGCTTCTGATTGGTTTGTGAACTGAGGAAGACCCAGCTGAGATTGAATTGCTGCATTTGAGGCCTGTAAGAAAACTGTTACTGAAAGATGGTTATCTAGCCTGTGTAAATGGAAATACGGGATCTCAGTTCAGATAGACATGCCTCCTCTCTGATAAGGAACAATACATAAAGAAGAGAAAGTGCTACTGAAGGATGCATCTTGTGAGTAATTGTAACAATAAAAACCGGATCCTTCAAATACCTCTAAAGCAGAATAAAGATGAGTTGTCTGTGTACCTATTTTTTGCAGTCCTGTTGCATTTTAAAAAATCAGTTTGTTCCTGAAATTGAGTTTAAAGCTGTATGGAATGAAAAAAAATAAAAAGAGAAAATGAATATTCATTTACTTGTGAAATGGAAAAAAGAGAATTATTTTGTGTTATTCTAATTTAAGTTTCAAGAGATTCTATTGTGACATTTAGGTTGAAAGGATCGTGCTGAGGTGGAATAGTGTAGGATCCAATCAGAAGAAGATCAGGAGGAAATTGAAATATCATGGGAACATGAGTGAACATGAATTCATAAAAGAAATAATTTCACACTAAAATGGAGTAACAGTTTTAAAAAATACATCAATAATTCTGAAATTAAATCTAGTTGGCAAATATTTTGGAACATCAGATAGGCATCAAAAGAAATTTGCTAAATTATCTTCTCAGTTATACTGATAAAAAGAGTTAAACATTCTTTGGCATTAAGTTTCCATTGTATTCTACTTTTGAGCAGCAAACCAAATTTTGAGGAAAACAAGTTTCAAGATCTGATGAACTTTAATTCAGATTTTGAAACAAAGATTACATTTGGTAAAATTCATTTGTTTTTCAATGCTGATTTTTAAATATTGATCAGTCAATTTTGTATGACAGCTGTACATTAGTGCACATGGATATTTTAATTCAACATATCTATTTGCCTGTCTGTCTCTGTCTCCATCTCGGTCCACATCCTCACTAGCAAGTCCATCCTACTCAAGTATATCACTGGAATAATATTTTGTAGTTTAACTTCTAATTCCACTGAAATTCTGAGTCTGATGTAACAATTAGTTTAATGCACACTTTGTGATCCCCTCTTTCAATTCATATGTTACATCCCCGGGATGCACAGCCTGCCACTGCCTGCACTCCATCATCCCTCTGCCTCCCACCCAGCCAAGACCCTTCTGCACTTCTCACCCTTTGCCTCAGCCTTTCTGTCCACTCCACATCCAGACAGAGCTGTTGGCGATAGCACAGGGGCAGGGCAGCCCCAGCCTTCTGCTCTCTGTGACACCACAGCCACGGAAGGCCCAGCCTTCCCTCCCTGGAGACGCCCCAAGGCAAGCAGCCACAGCTGCGGCCCGGCAGCACAACACAGCAGCCCAGCTCTGGCCTCCTGTGCATTCCTCTGCACACAGCTCCCAGAAGGTCCCTTTGGCCACCTCCACAGTGCCACAGGCAAGTCTTGTCACATTCACTTACAGAGCTCCGCCCACAGCTGACAGGGAAAGTCCATGAAGAAAAAAAAAAAAAAACACACCTCACCAAGAGAAAAACAACTCAGCCCCCAGCAGAGCTGCTCTCTGCCTCACTACTTTCACCGGCACTACTTCCACACAGCACCTGAGCCTGCAAGCAATCAGCATTCCTCAGGCACATGTGCAGCAAAAGCAGCTTGACAAAGCCTTGCAGCAGCACTTTTCTCATCCCCCTGAAAAAGGCCCCTTAGCAGGCAGCTGGAAGGCCCTTGCAAAGGCCAGGGAGCAGGGCCTCAGCCATCCCGGCACAAAAACGCTCTTCCCAGGCTGCTTCACACACAGCATTCTTCTGCAGGACTGCTCAAAGCTGGCACTCAGCTCGGCCTTCTCTATTACATTTATTCATATGTTCCATTCATATATTACAGTTATCAGAATGTTAAAAGAAATAGTATTACTACAAAAAAAATTACCCTCTGGGCTTAAATTGTGAAGGTATGCTTCAGAAGCCTTATAGTGACATTTTTAAATTTTTTTCTTAGGTTTAGGTTTTTCTGCAAGTGCACAGATATTATTGAAAGAAATATGGTGATAAGGAAAAAAATTGGGTTACACTGTACAAAACACAAGTAACTTCAAACATTCCTAACCCTTGGTATAACAGCTATATTTTCTAGTTAATAAATACATTTGATTTTCTTCCATATGTGTAAATTAGCACTTCAGTGTAGCTTGGCCCACCCAGGGAAAGCTCCCATTGAGCCATGAATACTTCAAGAATAATGTACTGGTACTAAAACAGTCACATACTTAATACATATGCTTACAAATAAGTCTTAACCACGGTTGGATCCTTCACTGCAAAATTTCTGAGTAAAGTCTCCAAAATATTCCACAATGTTAGGAGAGTTCTAATGAAGTATGAAGGTGTTTAACTTATCATAAATCACAATTCAGTTCTGTCATATAACTTTCCTTAAAGCTCTGAATGCAGTATTGCATGTTCTATGAACAGATTAAACTAGCATTTTCTTCCTGTGGGCAAAATTAGAAGCAGTTCTTCTAATTTATGGCATACAAATCCATTCAGTATTTCTGGCAGTTGTAAGAGAAATAAAGGTCAAGCTGTACCCTGTGGTACCTGTATTCATTCAGTTTTGCCACATGAAAAGTACATTTAATCAAACTTTTCAAAGTTATGGCTTTATAAATGGCTATTTATTTCTGGCCTTTGATTTGCAATTTGCATTACCTTTTTATGCACTTCATCATGTGCGTAATTATCTATCAAATTCGAAAATTGTGAACAATTTTTTAAGAAGTTCAGGTTTCAATGAGAGTTGAGGTCTTGTTGGTTTTTCTTCTATGGTCTTTACAATACTTGAGTAAAACATCAAGGTTTTTTTTCTACTTTACCTTGAAATTCTTCCTGGAGGATAACTTACGGTGCAACCAACACACACACATGAAAAAAAACCCCACAGTATTGTCTTCTGACCCCAGAATATTTAGCTATCTGAGAAAAACGTGCATGAGTAGTGAATTTAAAGCTGACCTTTGAACACTGAAGACACTTTTAGGTTGAGATTTTTATCTGCCAACTGTAGTTTATACACCTCAGTAAAACAGAGATGGTAGGCAGAGAAATATAGCAACAAACAGAAAAAAGGAGAGTTTACTTGAAATAAACCAACTGTTGAGAACAATTAATGAGGGGTGTTGCTCACAGACCCAATTAGAGAGCAGAATATTATTTAAAAAAGAAAAAACTTATTAAAGGATGTATGAAATAGAAGCTAAAATTTAGATAAATTCTCATGGCCAGCTGATCTTATCTTAAAGGTAAACAATCAAACATTTCCAAAATGGTTTAAAAAGTTCTGGAGTTTGACAAAAGACAATAAAAATAAATAATAGATTGTTTTAAGAAACATTGTAGTAAAAGATGTTATCGGTTTAGGATTTTTTACTTTGTTGTTCATAAAAAAAAATTTTAGAATAATTATTTGGATAGAAGAAAAATCCATTTGAGTGGATAAATAAAACAGGATGTGGGAATCGTAGACTACATATTGTAGACTACATGTGAATCTTGAAGTCAGAATGAAAAACTTGAAACTGTTTAGCTCTTTCCCAATTAGACAAAAAATAATGAAATATTCTAGTCCTCTGCAGAATACGCATTGTAAACATTTACCTTTATTTATGTTATGTTGGGGATACATCTCTCTTAATTATGATGTATCCAGATTATGTTCCATGTAACTATATCCTTTTCTGGTATACTCTGTAATATGCTCCAGAAATGTGTATTTCCTACATTTTTTAGGGATCTTTTTAAACTTTACATGGTGTCAGGATGACCCTCCTGAGATAATTTCTGAGATAATTTCTAAAGGAAAATAAATCAAATACCCTAATAACTGAAGAAAAAGTTCTTCCTTCAAATCTGTAGACTTGGGATCTCCACGTGGATGAAAATGAGGATACTCTTGGACAAGTTTTGTTGAGGCTTATGATAGTGAGGATGAGTAAGCTGAGCATACATAAGCTTGGGTAAGAACCTATTCAAGTCCTACTGGTAAAGTCTGTCAAAATTTTTGAATCTGCCCGTATCTCAGAAGGCCAATGCTTCTGACTGCAGGTCAGAAAAGGTCAGCATGGAGATATGATGATGGTTCCAGCAGCATGAACAAGCAACTGCAGGTATTGCTGTAACAAACCTGCACCTCATCACATTCAACAGAGCAAAAAAGCACTGAGTGGAGAACACCATCCTAATAGCATAACATGGCTGCATAAAGACTGCTGTCAAAGGAACCTCAACCTCACTTACACTACCTGGAGAGCCATAGATGCTCTCAGGACAAACAAAAAAAGCTGTCATGAAGAAACCTTATCACTACTGCAAAAACTGGAAAGAAAAAGTACAAGAGAGCTAGACAGTGATTCAGTGGGTACAATGGCAGCGCTGAAATCAGTCTTAAAGCACTTAGAGATGATAGACCATTCAGACTGTATTTTGGAGCTGTTGCTAACAGCAAAGAGCACAGAAACTTTATCAGGAGAGACGGTGCCTATGCTATCATTTGTTATACTGCCAGGATGAAGAAAATGTTAAAGGAAGATGAGAAAATGGCCATGAGCTACTGTGTATATGGCTGCAAGGATCGTTATTTGTTTGGTTTTTATTGTTTAGCTTTAGTACATATTCAAGGTTGTACTTGTCACTGAAAACAGTTTGAAAGCAGTACTTGCAATTGGAAGAGATTTTTTCAGCCGTAATTTTCTAGGTAGTCCTCTGAATTCTTATTTCTATACACAAGGTGAAAGCTTTGTTTTTTAGAAAGTGGGTGTGCTAAGAATGAGAAAAAAATCCTTGTTTTATAATAATTCTATGTTTCAAACCTTGCTGTTCTTGAATATTATAACTGCTTTCTGTACCTATGTATGTACCTATGTATGTACCTATGTACTGTACCTATGTATGTAACAGTGGTGATAGATTAATAACTTTAGATTACGGAATTCAGGCTCCTCTTATGTTCAGATGATATCATTGCAAAGTAGTCTCTTTTTTTTTTCTCCAAAAATCTGTTCTATTTGAACCTTCTTTCCAAGCTTGAAAAAAGAATTGATTTAGAACTGAGAGTTTTAATTTTATTACCAATAATTTTGATAATGAATCTTCTAATGTTATTTTTCATGTTTATTGGTTTGCTGTGATTGCAGTCAGTGGGGGAAATTCCATGGATTTCTCCTCTCCCAAAGAACTGATAAAATATTATTTTAAAATGGTGAAACCGACTGAAAAACACAGGTTTTGTCTCTTTATGTTGTTTGTGGGAAAGTGAATACTTTGTGGTGGGAGGAAGAGTGTTTTGAAAGTTTCATTTTTGTTCTTATTTTCTTTTTTTAGTGTGTGTTCATAAATCTATATCTTTAAGTTTGGCCTGCTTTGCTTCTCCTGATCCTATCTCACAGAAGGCAAAAGAGAGTAAATACTCAAACCATACACAATTGGTGCATTGGCTGCAAAAAGTCAAAATTGGTGAATGTGAAACCACTACATAATTGATGTTTCTGCCTGGTTTCAAACAAAACTATTACAAGAGGTTTGTACTGTATCCTATAGATACCACTATCTGCTGTCACAAAGCACATGGATGTGACCTTTCACATCCCAAGAAAGGGACAATTTCTTCCTCTTGCTGCACCTCATCAACACTGACCTTAGAGCAGGTTACTCAGGCTTTGTCCACCCAGTTCTCAGAAGTCTCTAGTGACAGAGTTTACAGAAATGGCTTGGTAATTTGTTCCAATGCTTACTGATTTTCATAATGAATTTTTGCTCCTGTGTTTAGTCTGAACTTCCCAGCACCCTGTTTGGGTTTCAGACACTAATCCACCTATCACATATGTGGGTAAATGGCCTGGCTCTAACATCTTGATGACCTCTCTGAAAGTACTGAAAGATTACAATTAGTTCCTGACCAACCTCAGGTGGCTGAATTCCAGCTTATGAATATTTTTCTTTTATTTGGGTTGCAAAACTGGACATAGCATTCCAGACACAGTCAAGTACAGTCAAGCATGATTTATCTCAATGAATTTTGCTGCCTATTTCAAATCACCTTTCATCTGTCAACAAAAAAGTGAAGGGGAGAAAGATAAGATAAGCAAAAACCTGGTAGTAATTTAGTATTAGATGCAGCAAAATCTCTGCAATATGCGTTATGCACAGGACCACACAAAACCATCTTCCTTCCTCAAGCTTCAGTGTCCTGAGAGGACACTTTTGGGATTTTGCTTCAAAGACAAGATCAGAGTACTGGCAATTTTGCTTACTTGGTTCAGAGAGACTTATTTGCTTGGCTTTCATATTTTCACTGAAAGAGGAAGACATTCCTCTGGAACTTGATCTGGACTAAAATTTTAATCCTGTCATTCTTTTATTGTCTGAACATGAATTTGATAATTTCAGCTGCATTTTAAACTCACAAATGTTTCCTTGGAGAAAACAAGTCTAACAATATCTTTACTAAGTTGTGTTCAATTATATCTTTTTTTACAGACATTATTTTGATGCATCACTTTTATGGATAAGATACAAAATTCTGTTTCAAAATATTCCAAACACTTCTTATATTTTCATATAAATGCTTTCAGCCTAAGGGCTGTCTTTTACATGAGCACCAGAGACAAAACCCAAATGCTTTTCAGTATTTATTTTCTTTAGATTTTTTTTTTCTATTTTTTGTTATAAAGAAATATTTTATGATTTATGGGTACATTACTAATCCTCCTATTAGATTAAATATTCTACACTAACTTGATTACTTTAACTATAGTAACCAATTTTGTGTTGTTGGTAAATACATCCTTACTAGCCACATGGAAAAGTACAGGATACTTATACTTAGAGAGAACATTTCAGAGGAATAATTTCCTTGGACTACTCTTTGAACAGTTAAATAATTAAGAAGGGAAAACTATTTCTGATTTTTAAAACTTATTTAAAATTTTAGAATTTTTAAAGGGAGAGAAAAAACACAGGTAATTATGGTGCATTAACTGCAATCTTCCCTTTTTATGCAGGGAAAGGAAACTGAAGAAAAGTAACATCTTTTCTGTCTTCCTGATCTGGTGCTTGTACAAGAAAAACTAGAAAACAGAGAATTTTTCAGAGAATTTTGCTATGAATCATTTACCTGGCACTGCATAAGAATTATTTTGGTTTTTTCCTAGCTACCATGAACTTAAAATACTAATTTTTTCCAAAAAAACATACATACAATTTCTAGAATGTTATTGCTAAGGTCTCAACAGTGCTATCATGACCTCCAAGTTACATTGAGTTTTATCTTTTTAAAAAAGCAAAATACTAGAATCTGTATGTTATAAACGCCAGGACAATTTATTTCCAAATTCAATAATTTGGTTTATTAAAAATTCAAATCACAAAATTTGGAATCAAATCACAGAATTTTAAGCAACAAAACCCCCATAAACAGCGATACCTACTTGACAGAGTTTTTCCCGGGAAAATAGCCAAGGGTGACCTCTGAGACACACAGAGCCTGGCAGTCTGCTGTCTCTAGCTAGTACACGAATTTGCCCGCTTAGGGACTCAGTTTAAATACGCTTTATTTCCCCTTCGAAAGAGTCCCTCATCCGTATTCAAGTGCTAATGTCCAGAGTCAGTCCTTGCTTTGAGGTGATTGAACGGCCTTAGCAGCGTGGATGGCTTGCCGCACGTAGTCAGGGTGTAGGTTGGTCGATGTTCATTGTCTTCTTCTGACAGCGTTTTTGCCTTGTATTTTTCACCTTCTATTTCTGGACCGGGAAGATCAGGAGAGGTGCTCAACGGGGATCTGTGAGGCACACGGGTGGAGCACGTACACATCTATCATACATTTATACGGTCTATTACAGTTTCCAGTTTATAATTATCCACAAATCATGAATTAAATAACCCTATTTTTCACACTGTAGTAACTTATGAACATTTATTTATTCTGCTTTTCAGACAAATAAACTTTATTTGCAAAGGTGCTCTATCGGTGTTTAAAAATCTGATTCTTCATCTCATGAAATTAAAGGAAAGTATTTCTGGAAAATATTCTTGGTAATATTATTATTTTAGTGTCAGCTGATAGGTTATAAGTCCATTTTTCACTAAACTTTATCAAAATTCTGCAGGTTATTGTCACTAGATCAGGCGTCTCTTTCTGATGACATACAAGTCATTACCCAGTAACATATATTTCAATACATTTTACTCCAGTATTTTTGATTAATAATTTTGCTCTGAATATCTACCTTAAACAGTCCTTCAAGCTATCACACAAAAATCTCACATATCCCACTTCATCTCAGTTTTCTTCTCTCAAAATAATATTTGCTAGAAATTACATTTATTTTATCAGGTAGAGTTTGCATCTTCCTCATGCAGTTCAGGATTAGAAACTATAGAAAATAATTTGTAGATAAAAACATACACATTTAAATAAGATTTGTGCAAGCTGACATCTAATTTTTCATCTATAAAAAATGGAAAAATCAAATTTTTAAATAAAATTAAAACCTTCTCAACCTTTTGAGTGTGGTTGTATTTTTAGATTACTTTTTAAAAAAATAAATCAATTCAAGCCCTTTAGAAACTTTAGTCCATTATAAATATTTCTCTTGGTTTTGCTTTTAACCATTTTAAGCAACTCCAGCTTATTTTGGTTTTTGTATATTACCTATTTCACCTGACTTTAAAATATTAAGTCTAGATTATATGGTTTAATGAATAAATTAATTATGATGTAATCTCATATAAATCAGGTTGAAGACCTGAGTTTCTATTCCAATTAGGAAATTATATTTTTATTCACTTTTCTTTTAACCAGAGGACTGTGTATTTATTTGCAAGAGAAAATAATAAAAAAAAAAGCTATTCAGAGAGAATGACATATAGTGATGGGCATGACTTCTGTTACTTTTTTTTCAGTAAAACCTTGAGAGCATTGATAAACTGCTGTTTTCTGGTCCTTCAGAAACTACCATATTTTTCATGCAAGTTTTAAAGGCTGTTGATTAGGAAACGTTATTGCCTCACATATCTCAAAACACACAAAATTTGAGAAATAGTTGTCATACTTGTAATTTTTTTCATTTTTTTCATCTAGAATTATCTGCTTTAAGCAGAAAGCCTATGTATAGCTTGAATCCTCCCTAAGCCCTTGAGATAATGCTAATTGATATAATTTGTGTTGACTTTTTTCATGAAGACAATTTCTAGTGGATTATGGACTAGCACCAGGTGAGGAGTGCATACACTGCTAATAGGAACTGAAGGAAGTATAATATTTCAAATTTTAGTATATATCATTTCAAATTAAAAAAAACCCAGGAAAAATACAAATTAACTTTTTTTTCTGTCAGGAGGTTTAATTAGATTACTTATGCTCAAACACTTAAACAAAAATTATATATGCAAAGCTCTTCCTTTCTATGAGCTGAGTGACCAGTTATGCAGTAGGTAGTGCTCGAGACAAATTCACGCTTGTCACAAATGACCTACTCATTGAGAGTTTCTGTTCACCATTTATTGTACAAGTGCTACATATTGTATAAGACAAGATGAGAAGCAGAGGGGAAAAAGTGTTTTCATTGTCAAGGCTGCTGCATGCTTTGGCAGGTAGGACCAAGGGGAAAGGGAAAATTTCTACTTCTTTGTGCTAATGGATGCATGCACAGTAGGGAGAATCTCCAGGATCATTGGTTAGGCAAGAATACAGGAGCAGAGGGGGCACATAATGACAGATGCTGAATGTGGTGAGGAAAGCAGAGGCTGATGCAGAGAGCAAAGCCAAGTCTAGGCTTAAAAAGGGTCAATGACTACTCCTATAGACAAGAAAGCTGTTATGCTCACTGTAAGAATGTTTGAAGTCATGAAAGCTGCCAAATCTGTCAGCAAGATGGAAGGAATTGGAAAGTTGGAAAGCTGGAAATATATTTTTTTTAAAACCTTGTGCTTAATCAGTTTGGTGCAAGTCTGATTTTTACTTTATTCAAGTTTCTGTTTTGTGTTCTAATAAAACTTTGTGTTCAAATAAAAATTTTGACAAATTACCATGCACCATTCAGTGCTAGCTTCCATTTTTATGACATGTATTGCTATGCTTGTGCAAATATATTTTTATTATTGTTATTTTTATAAACACCAGTTTTAGGTACTATTAACTAAATAAAATATGAAACTCCGTATATAATAAAATAATGAATTACTGTTGATATAGAAAGGCCAAAAAAATTGCTGATGATTTTTCAACTATTTTCCCAAAAGTCCCAAATGTTGTTGTTAAGACTCCTGTGAGGGTTTTAGCCCATCAAACCTTTTATTACACCAAGGAATGCAAGAGTCTTCATGTGAAGATAAGACTGGTGATATTCCATCCTTAGGAAATACTATGTGTGTGGTTTTTTTAAGCTATAATTATACTGTTTCCTTTTATAAATTATTTTACTGTTTCCTTCTCTTAATTAATTTAAAAGAAAGAATAAGAAGGGAGGAGGAAATGGAAGAAAACACTACAGTAGTTCAAAGTCTTTCTGGGCTGAAGTTAGATTAGCCGTTGGTCTCAGTCAAGTTTTCTTTGGCCCATATTCCTCCTGAGGCATTTTATCTCTCTGATATTTATGTGGCACTGTGGTCTGGATTTATCCGCCTTCTTTGAGAGAGAGACAGGGAACTTTGTTGTTTTAAACTCCTTTTACATACAATGTAGAGGGGCAGATTTATTTGTTAGAATTCAGCCTTTTCTTAACAGAGTAAGAGGTAGTTTGTAAATGTAGTTCTATGTAGTTTTAAAGGTATTTTACACAAACTTAGCCTACTGCCTTGTTTACAGGGTAGCAATTCTTAATTTTTCCTTTTCATAGAAGTAAACTCTTCAACTTCTCAATTAAAAAATCTTTCTCATATTATATAAGATCATGGTAATGAGATCTTATGTGTCCTAAGACATAACACAAGAAAAAAGTGAGCATTAAAAAGCTTCAGAGAATTCAGGCAATAAAAAACCTGAACAAGAACTTGGTTGGAAATTTCTCTTTCTGCAGAGACTGGATAATTTTTCCCTACACAGGTTTTAGAAAAGGTGATAAATTCAGAGTATTTTCCCTTTATGTAGATTTACAGCTATATTTTCAGCTTACATTTCAGCTTTTTTTCCAAATGAGACTAGAAATTGCCAAGATATTAATCACGCTTCAAATATTTAGAGTAAAACAGCTCATTCAACTTCAACTATAGCATTGCTACTACTATCCCTAAGGTAACTCAATTATACTCATTTTGTATTACATGATGTAATGCATCAGTCTAAGAACCTAATGACACATTAAATAAAAGCTGAGAGAAAAAGGAAACTGAAATAATTAATTGAAATAAACTTTGCAAAAGATGAAGAGAGACTGAAGGAATTAATTTAAATAGTAATTTCAAGAGAGGGAGACACTTAAAGCAAAACTTTGGGCTTCAATCCAATGATATCTTCCATGTTCCCCTATCACATTAGAGGCAGTCACTAACTTCTTGTAGTCTCAAGATCTATCAATGTAAAATGAATGTACTGCAAATGATGCACTATACAACTGCTCACCATCCAATGAATGATGGGCATCTCATCCCCAAATAACGAATGGCTCCTCTAATCTACCTCTGTACTGTTTATATACTGATCATGATATTATGTGGTGTGGAATATCCCTTTGGCCACTTTGTGTCAACTGTTCCAGCTGTGTTTCCTCCCAACTACTTGTGCACCTGCTCACTGGAAGAGCATGACACACTAGAAAGTCATTGTTCTAGAATTTAAACATCAGTGCTTTATCAAAATTATTCTCATACTAAATCCAAAACAGCACTGCACCAGCTACTTAGAAGACAGCTAACTCTATCCCAGCTGAAACCAGGACAGTTAGTTAAAAATGGAATTTGAAATTTTGAGCAGAGTAATCTGTAGGTGGAAAGAGAGAAATAATTAGGTTGCAGATATATGAACACTATCAGTCAGGTAATCAAGTAGGTGAAGTATTCATTATAGCGCCAGAAAACTAGGCCAAAAACAGCTGTAATGACAGCAAATATTCCTTTATAATTGTTTTCAAGAATGCATGTATGACAGCTCATCTTCCAAGAAGCCCCTTGTACTACTGAATAGATTTTGCCTTCACTCTGTTTTCGCTAGAACTATTTATTAAAGTAGGTTCCTTTCTCCATAGGTGTTACATATGCTCTGTGACTAGCACCAGGAAAATGCAAACAATTGTTTAACATTTGTGAACAAACAATTCTAAACACAGTCCTTGTGTTTGTATTTATTAACACTCAAGCATCAATAAATAGATCTAATATTTTCCAGTTCCTTCAGGCCAAAATCCCACCAACGCGTCTCAGCATGAATCCAATGTGTTTCCAATGTGACCAATTAATTTTGCAAATGAAAAGCATCTGTGCAGGGTGCATGTCTCAGATTTGAATTCATTTCACACTGCATATATAGCACACTGTATCTCTGGAAACATTTCTTTTTAAAAAATGCCAGACAAAAGTATGAGGAGGAAGTTAAAGAGAATAACAGTTTTCAGGGAAAAAAATAACCCAAAACAACTGTAAACCTAAACTTAATTTTAATTTATGTCTAACATTTCTTTCTTTTGGACTGTTTTCTAACTAGTTAAGAATAGTGTGACTACACATAGAGCAAATATTACATTCCCTGTGTACAAGGAAACAAATCTCAAAAGGAACTAAAATAACAGAATGGACTTGGATAGAAATTTCCAAAATATAATGGTGACTGGGGGGGGGGGGGGGGGGGGGGGGGCAAGGGAGAGGGCAAGAAAAGAAACAAAACAAAACCAAAAAGACCCTCCAAACTCAACCGAGAACACAGAAACCCCAAACCCAAAACCAAGTAACATAACCCAAAACCCCAGAAAGGAATCAACCAAACTTATTTAGCTGTCAGTAACCAGTAAGTAAAGAAGAGACAGAAAGAGAGGTTTTACAGTTTACCAGGTTAGTTCTAGGCCAGTGTAGCCATGAAGTAGTAGTAAAATTTCATCTTTGAAAGCTAGCTGTGTTTTGAGGAAGGGACTGATCAGGATTCTGCCTTACCTTCAAAAGAAGCCTTCTGGTTATTAACGTTATGAGGAATAAAGTGGTTCTGTATAACTAAAAGAAATTGATGAAGTAAATAGAGACAAGCTTAGACTCTTTTGCACCCTTCCACACAGTTATACCACATAACTCACTAAGACATTGTAAGACTGAGCCGAAGGAATTCCTGTTGACTGACATTCAACCTGTATTTTTCTATTAGGCATTTACTGAAAACATCTTATTCTATCACTACATTCATTATTGCAGTGTCTACTAATACTCTTTTGTAGTGTCTCTCTTTGGTTGTACAAAAAAAAAAAGAAACAATTCCTATCAAGGACTCATCTAGTCCAACATACTTGACCAGAGAGAGAAATTCTCTACTTTAGAGTGTGGCTTTATGAGATAATCTACAAAAATTGGTGGGTTTTACACCTACAGAAAACTTTCTTTTTGAGAAGATGTAAAGATGTTCTGTAGCTTCTCTTATAATTTGCTTTTAATATACTTTCTGGAGTTGGTGCTGTAAATATTGTTCAAAAAATATTAGATTTTTTTTTGTCTTTTCTTTTTTTTTTCAGGCATCTACCATCAATTACATCTCATTGCAATATGTCCCATAGGTTGATTAGGCGTTGTATAAATGTTTCTATTCATCATTTTTTAAATTTGCTGCATAGCTGTGCATGTTGTTAGTCAAGTAGTGAATATTTAGGTGTTTGTGATCTTTCTTCTTAAATGAATTTCTCAAGCAATCCTATCATGTTACCTGCTCTTCTTTGATCTTCAATCAGCTTGATCCTTTTCCCTTCCCAATCAGGTACCAAGATGTTGAGAAATATATAAAGTATTCCAGACACAGTCTTAACAGACCTGACAGACAGTGACTAATACTTTCATGATTGATTACTTAATGTTTTGGCATATGATACCAAAATCTCCATTGACCTTGGACTATTTTTCCCCTGAGATATTACATTTAGAACTGGAAGAGAAATGTCAATACTGCCAGAATTTTTTTCAAAAATTAAATGTCCTTCTTTTTTAAAGAACTGAGGTAAATAGTTAAAAAAGAAAGAAAGAAAGAAAGAAAGAAAGAAAGAAAGAAAGAAAGAAAGAAAGAAAGAAAGAAAGAAAGAAAGAAAGATAGAAAGATAGAAAGAAAGAAAGAAAGAAAGAAAGAAAGAAAGAAAGAAAAGAAAGAAAGAAAGAAAGAAAGAAAGAAAGAAAGAAAGAAAGAAAGAAAGAAAGAAAGAAAGAAAGAAAGAAAGAAAGAAAGAAAGAAAGAAAGAATAATCCCCTATATTAAAGACAGTTAGAATATTTCATTTTGACATTTTCCAAATGTTGCAATTTTATCCTTCTAAATGATGTCACCTACAATTAACTAACATTTTTGCATAAAAGGATAATAAATTTTTTAAGCATATTGAAGATCAAAATAGGATATTTTTATATTTCTGAATGATTTAGTATTCAATGATAGGTAGAAACTCACTTTTTCCATGGATATTCATAGCATAAGCAATTTGACACATCTAAAAAAATAAACTCAGTAAAAACGTTCTGACCATTTTTAATCATAGTGACTGTTTTCAATTACTGCTATTTTAACATTAACATCCATGTGTTATCTTCCTACATAATATTTTTTTTCCAATTAAACTGTTTTTCAACTTTTTTTGTTCAAATACTTCTGTACTTTCTAGTGGCATTTGTATTCTCTCTCACGAATGCTCAGGGTCCTTTCAATTGCAAGTTTCATTAATATGCTCTTTACTCTCACTTTCAGGTTGTTAATGAAGATGTCTAATAGGACAAGAGATGATTCTGACCCCTGGGGCAGTATATGACACTTCATTTCATCTTGAAATGTTGTTCCTGATTATTCTCTGCATTGCCTCAGTCAGTCTTCATCCACGAGACCCCATGCCTATTTAGATATGAACTAAATTTCTAAAATTTCTTTGGACATTATATCAAATATTAAAATAGACAAAAAAATAAAAGAAAGAAAAAAATATCTACCCAGCCCAAATCCCATATGTCTAGTTTGCTCTCTCTAATTTTCTACAATTCTGTAAATGAAAAATGGTTTTATTATAGAGTATACCAAGCTTCTGCCATATATGCTGCATGTTGATCATGATCCCACTACTATTAATACACTGCATATGTATGCAATGCAATTCCATGAGCTTTGCATGACCCAGGGAACTAAGAGAAAGACACTTTAAAAGTTACTGCCTAAATTTGACATGATCAGAAGAAAGCAACAGTGCTGCTGTGACAGACCTTCCTCATCAGCAGTTGCTCTGCCACCCTAAATGGGTGTCTATATCTTTGCCAGAAATTGTCTGCAGCTCCTCTTCTGGAATAGATACAGACCCAGAACATCTGGTCTGAATGTTCTGTGTGTGTTTTTGTTAGACCTTGACTAGAACTTTAGAAAGGCTGAGTTAGGTAGCAGGGAGAAAGGCACAGCGTAGCACCTGCTCTTAGTAGACACAGACCAGGACAAGCCCTCCTGAGAAGAAACAATTGCTATCTTTTTTATAGCATTTCATTTTTAAGTTGAAGAATGTATTCAGGAGGTTGTAAAGATCTTGTGTTATCAAAGAGTTAATGGACATGCTTAGGAGGTAGGAAATCTGAATTAATTGGTGTCTTTGTCTAGACTTCTGAGTCCTGAAGGTAACTTTCTCATGGAATATGCAGCAAGGCATGCTTTAGCAGAAGGATGTCTTAGTCACAAGGAATTATTTAAGTCCAGAGAACTCTTTTATTATCTGAGGACACTGAGAATACTGTGGACCAGTAGCTGTATTCTTTTGCTCTCCTTCCTTCATAGTGGATATAACATTAGTCTAAGGATTCATACAGAATCTTTATAAGAAGTGGTTGTTTGCTATCTGTAAAAGTTTAATTGACGCAGTCTTCAGGAATGTTTGGAATTACCTTCAAAAAGGGATCATTGACCATTGACTATGAATGTCAAGCAGATGAAGGTATACAAAACAAATAAATTTGAACTGCACAATTTACCAGAGATATAACCATAAGGTTTTATGTTTTGTTTTATTTGCAGAACTGGTGAAACATCTGACTTCAGACAGTTCTTTAGAACATGTCAGATCCTCATCTGTTGCAAGTCAGCCATGGATAATTTGGTTATAATTTGGTTCCACTTTGAATCTGTAAGCAAACATATCTAGACCAGCAAAACATCTCAAAGGCTCGTACCTTTTTTTTTTTTTTTTTTTTTTTTTTTTTTTTTTGATTGATGGTTCTGAACCTTTGATAATGATTCAGAAGACTGTGAGTCAGAAAGCAAGACTGACTCACATTAAAAACAGTTCAGTGCTCTTTTCAGCAAGAAGGGAACAAAGTATTTTCTGCTTATAAATTGGATTCAAAATTTACTTTATTTTATTTTTTAGCAGCTTCTACTGCCTTGGTTTGTAGATGTTTTTCTCTTTTGAGGCTTTGTTTTGGTTTTTTTCGATTATGTTTTCTTTTAGATTTAATGCATTTGGTTTACAGCAGAGTTTTGGTAGCAGAGGCAGGGCTTGTGAAGAGACACCAAGAGCTGCCCCTCTGCTGGAGACAGTTCCAGCCATCTCCAAGGACCTTTCACTGGTTGGTGTTAAGCCACCGATGATGCAGGTGGCATCTCATTGGTAAGAAGGGGAGAAAATGCTTAAGTTGTGAGATAGAGGAGTGAGAATATCTGAGAACAAAAACCATACTGACTCCAAGGTCAGTGAAAGAGGGGAAGAAACTGTTCCAAGTGCTAGAGCAAATATTCCCCTGCAGCAGTAATTAATATTTATTTGCACACTGGAACAACAAAATTTTCTACAGATTAATATTTTCCAACATATGATTTTTGCACGGTACCTATATCGGTTTTGTCAGCTTTTTGAAGAAAATTTCTCACAGAAGGTAGCAAAATGTGTTGATTTCCTTGGTGCAGTTAGCCTTTTAAAATGTGGAAAATGCTTTATAAGAAGACATTTCAAAGAATATTGAACAGAAAAGGCTCTTTTCTAGAAAAAAACCCTATATGCTTGAGATTTACAGATTTTCAGATAAAGAAATAAGTCAAGAAAAAACCACCAAATTCGGAACAAATATCAAGGGTCATTTCTTCATGTAGAGAATTCTAACTATGTTAATGTTATATAATAGTTTTCACCCCAGTTGGGTTGGAAAAATAGAGATGAAAGGCAGTGAATAATCATTAGAGTGCTCCCTGTGGAGATATAGAATTTGAAGAGGGAAAGGACCAACACTTCTGCACCTTCTTGGTGGGGAGCTTTAAAGTAATGTCTAATTTACTACATTTGTCTGCATTCTTGCTCAATAGTTCTTTCATCAAGGTCCCCACCTTCAGTGAGAAAACTAACAATAACATTAGCAATATGAAGAACTTTATATAAATGAAACCCAGAAATGTTTAAATATACCAAGGTCATGACAAAAATTTAGTGCATGTGTGGGACCTAAAAACAAAGTTCAGTGCCTAGGTCGGGTACGGGCATAAAGTATCTAAAAGGTCTTACAGCATTTTAGTATCTAAATAGAGTGGTTTATTTATACAGAAGCACACATCTGAAGGCATAAGAGTTCTGAGAGCGGCCTTATTCTACAACTAATTATAAACCTAGGCAAACAAAGTCTAAACAAGACAATAACCAAAACATAGAAATCTTAACACACACAACTCTAATGAAACAGCAAACAAAGCATAGAATTCTTAACAAGCAAAACTAGCTATAAGCAAAACACACATCTGACATTACAGCTTCCAGGTAAATCAGCCTCCTATCTGTCCTCATGCAGGATTTTTCAACCGTGGGGTCACAATAACAGAAAGGGAACACAAGATCACAGATCCCAGACAGGGGTCCCGGCTGCAGGGATCACAGTGGCAATGGAGGGGTCCCCAACTCGGCAGAGTTCCCGAAAGCAGGGTCACAGGGACAAGGAAGGGTCCCGGGGTCCCAAACCCTTGCAGTTCCCGGTTGCAGAGACAGGAACCCTCACAGACTCCCCAGCAGCCCTGAACAGAGTCCCGGGGCAAACGCCGCAGGGGAAAAGGGAAGGGACGGGATCGCAGGGGCCAGGGAGGATCCCTGGGGTCCCGAACCCTCACAGGAGGAAGGGACGGGACCCCAGGGCCCAGATCCCAAGCTACCTTTAGAATCCCATTCGGCTCCCTGGCAAGGCTCCTTCTTCAGGCTGCAGGAGGTGGAGGTTGGATCGATAGATCGGATTGATCACTCGACCAATTCTTCCAATCCGTCCGACTGACTGACTGACACAGAGGCTTTTTATCCCAAATTGCAAAATGCATATTCATATTTTTTATTTACACACTAACTAATTTAGGGACAATTTTAAAGTTCGTAAAACTACGAAGATCAGCATCAAAACCTATGCACATAGCACATCTATTAACGTAAAACTCTACCTTACTAGCATAAGGTTCTACCTTGTTGTACATAAAACTCATACTAAAAATTATAAACAGTACCCTACTCTATTTTTGTTATGTCTGTACTCTATCACTAAGCCTGAAGCTGTGTCCTTCTACACTGAACTAGGACTTAGGGCATGTAAAGCTTAAAGCTAAGGGTTAGATTTCTACTTTATGTATCTAAAGCTTTTATATATTCTAATTTTTCTAAAGGTTTTAATTCTATCTCTGTACTTTTCACTCTCTGTGGAGGATCCATGGAAACATGGACTCCGACAGTTCAGTAAGAAGGATTGCACACATTGGCTATAGTACACCAGTGACAAACTGCACACTATAGGAACAGAAACACTTAGGGCGCTTGGTGTACTGCTCTAACAAAGCCTCAAAACAAAAGACTTAGAGGCACAAAGATGCTTACAGAGGTGCTCTGTTGAAATCAATGCAGATATGAAACAAAGATGGAGCAACACAGCAGTGTTGTGGTTGTGCTCCATCAAGAACCACACAGCCAATAGGAACTAGATCAAAAGAATGATCAGATGATAACAGAAAGCTGCACTTTTTTCATTAACTTGAAAATACATATTACTTTTTATGCCCTACGTATGCTAATGACTAAAGTCACTTCAACTCCACCCAAACATGAAATAACATCAACTGTAACTCCATCATTTCCTCTTCTTCAAAGAAAATAACATAAATGTAGCTTAAGTGGGCCAAAGAAAACTTCATTGTAAATTCTGGGATTGGTCAGTGGGCTAAACCTGTCTTTTTCTTCCACAAAGATGCCTACTGGGTAAGAAACATACTTTATGTGTCTTAAATGATGGCTTCAAGCTAGTTTTAATTGGTGATTAGAGTTTGTCTGTATAGCCCTTCAGATTCATCTTTGCAGTCAGTTACTATTGATGCCTTGGGAAGGCTGACCTGAAACAGAGACTGGACAGAGCTAGAGAATAAAGTAGGCATTTATTGAAAGACCTCCAGAACCACCTTGGGCAGGATGGGAGCCTGACCAGGGCTACACTCAGGGTGAAATAATGGTCACAAAATGGCTGACTGGTCACAAGATCTTACATTATTATGAGTTTTGGTGCATTTGCATATTGGGGATTAATTGTCCAGTTACAGCTTCAGGTTGTGAGGTCTCATCCTTCTTGTTTTCTTTCTTCAGTCCACCGTTGTTTATGCTGTTGGGCTGAAATTTGTCCTTGGTCCTCAGCAGAAGAATTTGTTTTGTCTACCTGCTCTGTGAAGAGAGCTTACTGGCACTTAATATGAGGCTCAGAAATACATCCCTAGGCAGCACAGAATCTGAAAATATGAAAGCTAATGCTTAATGCATAGCTATCGATGACAATCTCTGAACTTTGCCACTAATGTTTTCTATTATCTGTGGGTTTATTAGAAAAGTGTGTTGTTCCATAAACTGCTAGTGTGAGTCCTTCAAGGACACCAGCAGCAGCCAGCAGTGGAAAATACACCAAGAATGTGCATGCTGTCACTGTGTGACCCTGAATAGGTTAGTTAGACCATGCTCTGATACCGTGGGCTGTTCAGTGGGATGCCTAAATGTGACAGCTACAGCTGACCTGTAAGCTGCACAGATAAAACTGGCCATAACAGACCCCGATGCTACCAGCCAGCTCATTAGAGAATAGAATTGAACAAGTCCCCAGGTAAGACAGTGATAGGCTAGAATACAGTTCAAACTGAGCAGCCCAACCAATCCCATTCAATCTGAATGCAGACATATCCTTGGCCAGTGAGCTGGGCAGTGTTAAGACATCGACCAATCAGGTGTATAAGAGCAGGAATTTTGAAATCCCTATAAAAGAGGGCAACCATCAATAAATCTTGGCGGTTGTTGCATGGACTTGGTGTGTTCAATTGTGTGTCTGTCTCCAAAACTGCGACACATAAAGATTTTTGCTTTTTATGTATTTTTCATATATTCATAGCTCTCTATACATAGCTCTGTATATGCAGCTTCTGCTATTTGTTCTACCTTATCTGTTAGATTTTTAAAGTAATAACCTAACCTTCTAACACGTTCCTGAAACACTGCTTAGTATTATTTCCAAGTAAGGGAACAAGACATAATGAGAAGTGGAGCAAAGAAGCCCTTGGACCAGCTTCAAGGGGCTGACCCAGGGGTGGATTACTGGGACAATCAAATCTCCTATTGTCTCTGTTAGATATCCTAATTAATTAACCTTATAAAATTGCAGAAATTGGACGACCATGTGTCCATCACCACCGGGACACCAGGAAACTTCCAAATAAAGGTCCGCTTTTTTACTTTACTATTTTAATGTGTTTGCAAATGTTTTTGTGCTTTTGATTTGGGGTCCCTGTAAAAGGGCACCAATAGACTGGCAGAGTCCAAGGATCTTGTTTATCCTGGGGCACTGATATTTTGATCAAATATAAAGGGTTCAAGAAAATCTGCCCCTTTCATGTGACAACATGTCATGTCTATATCTGCCTTAAGAAAATAATTTTGATGGTAAGAGGACCAGCAAATCTCTAACAGAAAGAACATAAAATCTTCAGGAAGCAGGCTCTTCGTATATGCAGTGTTGTGTAAACTGCTGTGTTACAAACCATATGCAAAAAGGAAATAAATTAGCACTATGCCATTGAAGTTCAGCTCTGGATTGCCAATTAACCAAAGGTAATTAATAAGTCTAAATAACAGTCGGGAACTTCTTTTTGGATGAGAAATAATAATAGTTTTTTTTCTACTGTTGAGCCGCACTTATTTGAATTCAGTTGTTCTTTGAGTTAGGAATTCATGAATACCCTGAAGAAATGCATCCTTTGTGCCTAGCCCTGCCTAAGAGTTTGAAAGAAATGCTTTCTTTTTGTTGCCCACAGCCTGGATCCACAGTCTTTTACACTATCACAACAGCCAAATTGTAGAGAAATGGAGACAAGGATTTTAGTGGATTTTTAAAAATTATAATACCAGGGATGTATGCACAGACAAACAATGAAATCAAATGAGCCACAGTCAATACAAAATCTGGTGTCAATATACTAATTAACAGATAAAAGTACTTAATATTATCTCCCCACTTGAAACCGAGCTGTATCATTATTACCATAATGAGAAGGTTATGTTGTTCTAATTGTAATGTAACAAATTAAACAGTAGGTTTTTTTCTGTTAAGTCAGAGTTTCACAGCAGCATTAAAAATCTAAGTTACAAACCAGCACTGTGCAAGCTATATTGAATTCTCAGTTAAGATTCAGAATGTGTAAGTCCTTGACAAGTTAAGTACTCAGATGTAGTATACATATAGTACCAAAATTGCAACACCAAAGTCTATGTTAGACTCAGAAGTGTCTGTCATGAACCTTTAGAGACCCTTTCTTTTCATGCTTACAAAAAAGGAGTCGTTAAGCTGCTACTTTAAACTTTGGAATTTATTTAAATCCTAATCTTAAGGAAAGAATTGGGATTTAAGGCATTAGTGTATTTTCTGCCTGTTGCTTTTACATCCTGTCTTCAAGACAGGAGTAGTAGTGAGATGATGCCTACCTTGCCTTTTATTCCTGGTTCCTGTCATGGGTTCCTATGTAAGTCACCTAGTGTATAAACCTTCCAACCACGACTACTGGATGTACCCAAATTAATATTAAAACATGCAGAGTATATAGCCTGAATTAGTAAGACTGATCTATTTAAACCTGTTTTAGAGATTTAGACAAACAGCTCTAATATAATTTTTTGTTAAATATTCTCACTGCATGGAGAAACTTCTGTTGTTGCTGTTATTTTAAACATAATCACTGATGATCAACAAATCCCATTGCATGTACTATAAATTACTTTTTCAGAAGATGTTTCTACATAGTCATCCAAAAAGAATATAATTCTCTAAGGACTTAAAGAGCACAGTTGCCTGTCTCAAATACTTTTAAGGACACAAAAGGACTTTGCCACGAGATAAGCACAGAATGGAGAGACAGGATGGCACTTACTTGAGGAGTGGAAAAGATCTAGTTAGTACACAATCCAGACAAAAATTCTCACTGTGAGAAACTCTATATAGAAGCAACTGCTCATACACCTATCACCAGTCAAACAAAGATCACCCCAAGTTCTGTGACAGATGGCACCTGTGACCACCAGCAGTCACTGAAGCCCCCTTGAAGATCCCACCATGGGTACCTGGAACTGTAGTTAAGCCACCACAGCAGGAACTTGAAGTAAGGCAAAGGCAGTACTGTAATCTTATCTCAGACCTGTAAGAGATTAACAAAGCTGAGGGAGAAGAATTTATCACTGAAAATGAAAAAAAAAGGGTACAGAAATTAGGGACCACAAAGAAATCTGACTCAGCAACTGTGCTGAAATGAGCTCTGACTGGGCAAAAGGTAATTCCGGAGGGGGGAGAACATGACCACCAACTCACGTCTCACCAACCCATCAAGTCAAAAGAAGAGAAAGACTAAGCATATGAACTAATCATCCTTAGAAGCATGCAAATCATTGGAGAAATAGAATGAGACAACTATGTTGCCAATGAGCATTCCTTACTCTGTTAAAAAGTATCAATAGTGAAAAGTTTTGAATGACTCAGAATCTCCAGCAAGGACAAGCCCAGAGTGAAGAAAGACCAAAGGGATGCTGCTAGATCCATGACTGGTGACCGTGTTCTGCTTGATATGTTTATCTCTCTTTCCCCTGCCCCTTTCTATTTCTTTCTATCTCTGTACCTCACATTTAATTGTTAAATAAAATCCCTATTATTGACTTCAGCACATGGTCTCTTTTTCACCTTAATTCAGGCATACCTCAATTATCATATCTTAATAGGTTCAAGTATCTTTTGATGCAACAGGAAGACTTACACATGCTCAACTGCAGTTGGGAATTTGATTTCCTAATACAGATAGAACAGGTATTCTTTTCATGCCTCTTAATGTTTTCTAAGACTTTGCCATGCAATATGCCACATTCATGTGAAAGCACTTTAAATAATTCTTTAAAATTTCCACTCTCCTCAAGCTCACTACATTTTTTTCTGATCATTCACAGCTGTAAGCACTACAGTCCAAAAATTATGTGCTCTAAATTCTGATAGAACAGTTGCAGACTATTATTACTCCTTTACTGTTTTGCCCTTCAATAACTGATTAAACACATCAGAACACTATTTCCAATATCCACCAATGTATTCATCTGTTAGCTGTTATTGATTTGACAGTCAGATTTTGTCTTTGAACAATAAAATACTTTATCACATGTTAATAAAATTAAAATTATAATTTCAGAAAATTATAGATTTCTTTCATGAAATAAAACTAGGATAATGTTTGACTTTATTGGTTTAAAAACATAGTAAACATAAATAATTTTGTATCTGAGAATTGGTATTAGCATTGAGATATTTTATTAATATCAAATTATGTTTCAACCAACATAAGGGTTCTAAATAGAAGTAAGTTGTTGTCAGTTAATCACCTTCTTCCAGCTCAAGCATAAATGGGCAATAAATCCACTAGTCTCCCAAATTAATTTTATTATTCATGTATGAATATAAGGATCTAAACCATCAAAATAAAACATGCTTGACATTCTCTAAAGTCTGTGTGTTCTTCAGCTCTAGTAGGAAAAGCATTCTGTTTCATGTTGGAGAATCCTTTGAATTTCTGGTGATCTTTCAACAGCTTTTTATCAACACCTACATATCAATTTCTGCTACAGCAAGGTGAGTTTCTTCTCTGTGTTCTTTGTGTTCTTAAGTGTACACTTTTTTGGTCTTCTACTTAACTGGGGCCAGAATGCATCAATAAAATACTAAGGCATAAGGCAATTGATTCAAAGAATATATTTTTGCAGTGGGCAGTCTTGGTTATATTTACCCCCAGCTTAGAGGATAAATCTAAATCCTTCAGTGACCATGGTAATTATTTCTTTTATTTCTTTAGCATGATTTTTTTTACACTTTCACATGATATTTTGGAGGGGTTTGTTGGGGTTTTGTTTGTTTCTGCTTTTGTTTTTTGCTTTTTTTTTTAAACTAACTATATTATTTATGACATCATTAATCTCTTTTTAATGTAACTATTTGAATTCAGAATTTCCGCCTGCTTTGAAGAGTTAAATATTTATTTCAGTAAAGCATTTGAAATAATACTTGGACTGAATTTATGTCATTTATCTGTATCAATATAAGCCACTAAATTTCTGAAGGTTCTATGGTTTTTTCAAGTTTTCATTGTCCAGTTTTTATGTTAGAATTGGAACACAATAAGAAGAGATACATGTGTCCTGTAAAATTTTTAAGGATAAAAGAATCAGAACAAAGGAAAACATTTTGATTTTATATTTCCTTATTCACTGTTCACACTACTTACTTCATAATAAGACCCCATATTCTCTCAGTTCTTTGCATTAGTGATGGTATGCTTTGCATGTTTAAACATCAAGGGACTTCTATCACTCAGCCTTCAGCAGATGTGTTCCAATTTTTGTCATATGAAAGGTGTTTTTTCACTGCTGTAAAATAAAAAAGAAAAATGCATTGGTCTGGAATAAATCGCATCTATCATTCATGGTTGCCCTAAAAACTGCTGTACAATATAAGAAAGGTAATTCTTGATTGTTCCATTAACTCTGTCAATTGGCAAGTTATGGTAGACAGGCACAAAACAAACCGTGAGGTAAATGTAACAGTGAATTTCAAACAGTGATTAGATTTTATAACTAGGGTTCTATAACATTTAAGTCTACATTCAAAGTTGAAAATATTTGATATTTGAAAAAACACTTATGGAACTAAACCGTGCAACCTGTTTAATCAAATGCAAAACACACAAAATAAGATATTTAATTCATAGGAATAGGCCAACTAAAAATCTGGGATCATACAGAGCTGTAGATTTTGTTGAAATAAAATCTATGTTGAATTTAAAGAATTGTTTTTAGATTACTTTGAATCATTTTTTTGCAGCTGCTATACAGACCTAGCTCACACATGAGGAACCATGCAATCAAGGAGGTGTTTCTTACCGTGAAAAGTTATCTCCTTTGTTTAAACTATGAGAAAGCATGTATTAGCCCAGACAAAATCCTAACTTTTCAATCTTAGCTGCAAAAAACACTAAATTTGTTTAGGGAACTATATCACTTTCTCCACCCATGGAAGTTTTGCTCCCAGTTATTGTTGTGAATTACTTTCCTACTTACTAGTATCTAATATTGACAACTGTTGTATAAAGAGAGAATCTGAGAGTATGGAAAGTATGTGGTCTGTCAGCTTTCCTTCTCTCTGTACATTAGACAAAAGGAAGAAATTGTACAGGGTCATAAAACACAGCCATAATGCAAGGTCTTAGACTAAGAGAGTTATGAAGAATGAGCATTAAGATAAGGAGCTGGTTTATGATTAGTTTGTGCTGACTCTTGAACTAGGAGAGATTACAAGAGAGAGAAAAATAGGCATTTGTACCATTTGACTTATCTGTTTGAAGATGAGATGAGCTAAACCTTAAAAGTATTTCCACAGACTATGAATGGTGTCAAGGGTATCTAAATCAACTATTGTTTCCTGCAGTGTAGGCAACTATTATTTCATGAGTTGATCCCTAGCCCTAAAACCCTGCTTTTGCAGCAATGGACACCTCACATTACATCTGAAATAAATGAGATTTATGTTTTGAATAAATGAAATTTTAAAAATTCGACAGTCTCCTAAGGAAGCAGATCTCAGAAATCTCAAAATGTTCATAAATTTCAGTCATTCATATCTCTTTGCCTCAGCTCCCCACCTTTTAAACAAGAATAATACCTTTTCACTTCACAGGAGTTTTGTTAAAGCAAATTAATTACTATTTGTGAAGCATTAGATGCTATAATGATCATTGCCATCAAATAAAACATGAGGAGATTAATAATTCTGTCTCCCTAGCAGCACTTTAATAGTGGCCTAAGGCTGCAGAGTGAATAATAACAAGAAAACAAAATATTGAATAGCTACCTATTTACTGAATGCTATTAATCATGTGTACTGAATGATGCAAGGGACAGAACAGTACATGAGCATTGAATTTAAAACTGTATTATACTCCTTATGCACAAGAACACAAGATTCTGCAGATTACTTCATTCTAACCTATTCTAACTTTGAACTGCTTTGCTTTGCTTTGTATAATATGCAAGTATCATTAAAGTTGAAAATGAAAGGAACTTTGATAATTTATCAAAGTTTTTGATGTTGTTTTCCACAGACCTGAAAATGAAGTTATATCCACCTATCCAGAAGAATATTTGAAGTACAGTAAATACAAACGTTCATTACTTTATATGGTTGAATTACCTTGTAATTTAAAAAGTAAATAAGCTTAGGAACAACTTGCATGGATTAACTTGCAAATTCAGGGACACAGTCCATAGGAAAAAAAAACCCAAAACAAACAGAAAATTCATGGCATATTCTTTCTATTTGATAAATAACATAAAAAATAGGTGAAACATTGGTCTTATATGTCTAATTTGAGGAAAAATATAAAGGAAAGCAAAGCAGAGTTTAATAAACTTCTGGTTAAGTAGATATGGAGAGGCAAAATGTATCTATTAGAAAATAATTTTGAAAAACCAATTACTTTAACTTTTGACCTACTAACAAATTGATTGTCTTTCTCAAATTATACAAACTCCCTGTGCTCTAGTACATTGTGTACCCCTTGCTGGTATATCTGAGCCATGTGTTTTCTTCAAACCAACAGTTCTCATATCTGAATAGTAATTTCAGCATTTTTGGTACTTATTATGATCAGAAATTATTTAATTGTCAAAATTACTCCCCTGCATTTTGTCCTTTGCATTTGCTTTGTCTTGCATAAATACAAACAGTGCGATAGTAAAATAGGGTTTTACTTCCTTTCACATTTCATGAAGCCACTTTACCTCTGAGTAGTTTGTTCCATGCTCAGAATACTGTGCTGTATTTTAATAAAGGAAAGCTGTTTAATCACTCAGAAAGAAGTTTCCATATTTTTTCTGTCTTCCATGTAACTGTTGCCAAGTGTTGCTAAAGGGCACCATTGAAATTAAATTACACTAGACACTGTGTTTTATATCTATTATTCCATTTATTTTTAAAAATGTAAATGTGTGTCAGATGTGTGGCACATTTTTCATTTGATGAATATTTGCATCAGAAAAAAGTTACAATATTTGCAAATGTTTCAAACCATTTCCAACATCAAAATTCAAATGTTTCTCCCAGAGTACCTACAAAAATGGCCTCTAATGTTTCCCTTATTTTGATTTTAAAGCAAATTGAAATTAAAACAATAGCAAAACGTGAGTCAATATCAGTCTATGAAAGCAGTAGGGTTGCTAATGTCTTTGACAATCTTAATCTTCTCCAAAACCTGAGCAAAGGAAGTTGAAGCAGAATGAGCAGAAAGCATCAATTTCTTGAAGGGCCTCTTAATTCTCCTAGTCACATAATCTAATGGCATTCACCACAAGATTTCATCTGTAATTGCCATATTTTGCTCTTTGTCACCTTTATAGTATGTACTTTTCTTCCCAAACTATAGCCCAAATTTAATAAAGTATTGCTTTAAAGGCAAAATATTTTTTACCGTTTTTAGCAATTTTAAGGAACCTGTCAGTTTTGAAAGAGCTGAAAAAAGAAAAGAAAAAAGAGTAAAAATCAGGTTAACAAAACTTGAATACTTTTAAGAGAGATTTGTTATGAATAAATCGGAGGCAAAAAAGTAAACCACTATATGTAGTAATGAATAGTACCCAGTGTAAGTTCAAAATGTCTATAAGACATTTTTGTGGTTTATGTTATTTCTTATTTAACACAGAAAACTAAAAATACTCAGGTAGAAAAAGTCACAATTCATTTGGAACTGAAGGTACTTCCCAGTGTATTTGAGCTGTGGTTCTTGTTTCAGTTCCTATGAATTTTGCATTTATATAATGGCTCAGCTGAGACAGCAAAAAGATGTGATGATTTTCCTTTAAATGAAGAGATGTTCGTTCATCATTCCTAAATTCTAAGAACTACTGAACCTCAGGCTTCCCCTTTTACTTGGGAGTTTATTCGCCATCTACTTCTTCTACAGAAGTAGATTCTGCAATTTTTTTTCTTTAATGCCTAATTAGAAGCTAAAGGTCCAGTGCAGGGCCAGGAGTTGGACTCAAATGATCCTTGTGGGTCCCTTCCAACTCAGCGTATTCTGTGATTCTGTGAAATTCTGGTGGAAGACAGATTTGTGGGAGCACTTTGCTTTCTACTTAGTATTTTGCCTAAAGTGAGTCCCATGCTTAGGTACCTCTGTCTTTTCAGTTGAGAATAAAGATTACAAATTGTGTCATTGCAGAGAAAAGCATAACTCAGTGCTGAGCATCACAATATTCATGTATATTTTTGGACATTTACCATCATACTTTGCATCAAAGGACTGTTAGAAGTAGCAAATAATGTACTTCCTAAAGCAGTAAACATACAGATTTATTCCAGGAACAACTTTCCTTTCTCTAGGAAGCTAATTCCTATATCCATTTCTCCATTACTGCACAAAAGTTACTTTCACCTGTTATGGGAATTAGCTGAAGCTTTCCAATTACTTTAGTGGAAGTGAACAAGGCTGTATGTATCAGATAGCACAAAACAAAACAAAACAAAACAAACAAACAAAAAAAGGATCTTTTAATTTCTCCTGGCTGTAAGCATATCAATTTTATTTTTTAGTGGCAATATGTTCATACTTTGGTTTAAGGTTTCCTCTTAACATTTAAAGTGCTGTTTTCAAAACAGAACATTTTTTTACATTCTCAGAACTATCTCTGGGATGAGAAGAGCCACAATAAACTTAGTATTTGCACACATTTTCAGACCTCAGCTGAGGTTTTTCTTCTAGCACTTAAATGTTAAAACATTAGCATCGAAGATGAAAGTCTGCCCTTGTTGGATCTGAGAATACTATTTAACTAAGTACAGGCCAGATGAGACTGGCATTTTTTAAGTGGATTTGAAGTGGAGTCATTCCTCTTTGTCTTTTTTTCCCACAGGAGAAATGTGGAGCCTCTCAGAGCTGTCACATGACCTGGATGAAAATTGTATAAAAGGTGCAAAATTGTATCTCTGGTACAACTGTTGCAAATATATCAATTACAGAAGAGGCAAAGCTGGCAGTGGAATGAGCACTGTGTCATTTCACGCTGTTGGCAGAGAGATGACTTTTAGCACTCTAGGTAAGTTGTGTCATTGCACATGTCATCAAGAGTCATAACAATGTCATATATTTAACTGACAAACCTCCAACTTCTTACTGAGCCTTTAAGGAGGGTGAATGCAACTATATCAGCTGGGAAAGCGGCTGTCATCTGACAAACTGACTTTCCTACCTGAAAAAGACATATGAAATGTATCAAAACGACAGTTTCTTGCAGATAGCTTCTAGTTCTCTGAGACAGGTGTAAAATGTGACCATACTGTGCTGCAGACTTCCTTCTTTTTATGTCTCCACCCCTCACCTGCCTTTCCAAGATGGTACACCGGCCGGTATTTTTCTTCCCTCAACTAGAATTTAAATGGATCAGCAACAAGTCAACATCACCTTGCAGAGCCTGACTCTGGGTCAGTTATACTCAAGTATTTTTTCTATGTGTGATGTGATGCAAGATCTCCTGGATAATAATAATGATGTAGGTGTTCAGACAAATATTGTGTTTCAGAGATGTCTGTCTCATCTGTCATCCCTGTCCCAGTTGCCTGTTGTTTACTCAGCTTCAGTGAATGACTTTGAGACTGTGCTATCAGGGTATTTTCAATGTAAAAGAAGAAAATAAGAAAGATTTTCAAAGCAAGAGCGTTAAGATATAGAGAGGGAGACAGATACGTTCTAATAAAGAGTCTTAAGACAGAGTCTATAGACAAAAAGTCTTTTTTTTTTCTGCATACCACAGTACTAGGAAAAATAATTTCCTAAAATCAACCAAAATTATGTATATATTTCTACATATATCTTATAGATGTATTTCTATGTATATCTTTGTATTCAGTTTTCTAACAGCGAATCCTAAGGATAGACTCTGAAATAAAATGTGCTTTACCCCATTTATGACTATATTTCAGTCAACTTGAAATATAATTCTAATGTTTTGCTTACAAAATGAGTAATATTATTCTATAAAGCAATATAATAAGCGTGTATTCTAGTTATGTATGAATTCTTACTGGAAGTTTCAAAGAATAATATTTCTAATTCATGTGTAAGCAAAATGAAATTTAAGCCCACAGAAATGAAACTATAAACTATTCTGCATACTAACTTCCTTTAGTTACTTGTGGTACTTGCACAGGACAGCAAAATAGACTAAACAAGAAGTGTGCTGCAAGACCACTCATGTAAAAGCTGTTAAGATTCATGGTAACCTTCAGGTTACTTAGGAAGCTTGTTTTAAATTATACACTGAGCAAAGCATTATGATATAAAAACTACCCACTGCCTGAGCCACCCATAATAAAAAAAAAGATTGTATAGGAACTTGACTGTTAGGTAAACATGGAAAATTACATTTGTATAATAAACCAGTGGCAAAGCATGTTGCATGACATTGTTTGTCACTGTTTCTAAAAGAACACATATTAATAGTGTACAAAGAATTCAATTTTCTCCTAGTAGTAAAAAGAAAGGCAAAACTCATCTGACTGAATTTTGGAAGATAAATTCAGATACCCAAAATGACGAAGCAAGCTACTAGAGATGCAAGTTGTTTATGGTTCCTCAACTCAACTCAACAGAAAAAAAACAAAAAACCAAAGCATTGCAAGGTTTTATCGTATCAACTGAAACAGGTGGATTATATATATGTCTGAGGACTGTTTTCAATTTTAGGACATAATTTTAGCTTCAGTCTAAAATTAGACTGCAAACAAATGACAGCAGGAGCCCACAGTTGTAGTTTACACAGTAGAAGCTTGTAAGGCCCTAGAAGGCACTCTCCAAAGTCCCTTAAAGGGGATTACAGTTGGTTTTTTTATGTACTTTGAGTTAGATGCAAGAGAGAAACACTGAGAAGATATTCTAAAAAGGTAAAAACAACAAAAAATTTACTGGCAAACCTCAGAAAATCAGGGAGCTTTGGCAAAAGTTTACGACAACATTCAGTCCATATAAAGCATTTCACAAAGGCAAACTCTAAGCCCATTCAACATAGTAAATTCTAACCCATATGATTTAAGTTACTCAAACTCCAAGAAGAAGGGCTTAGAAGAACAAGAAAGAGCTAAGAGATATAAAAAAGTACAAATACAGTTACTACTCCTGGTTCCAATAGTGTTATAGCTGATATAAAATCCAAGGGAAGGTAGGGTAAAGTTGTGATAACGTGATGCTTTGGCTTAAGTACACTTTGGCTTTCCCAGCCCTTCTCCTAGATGAGACTTCTGATCATTTTGCCACTCAAGAGCTGGGTTAGGGGCTCCAGGGTCAGGGTATGGAGCATTGCCTCCCACATGCCAGAGTTTGGCCACACTGCTGATGCCTTGGGAAAGCTGACCTGAAACAGAGACTGGACAGAGCTAGAGAATAGAGTAGGTATTTATTGAAAGGCCTCCAGGATCCACCTGGGCAGGATGGGAGCCTGACCAAGGCTGCACCTAGGGTGGACTAAGAATGGTCAGAAAATGGCTGACTGGTCACGAGATCTTACATTTTTATAAGTTTGGGTACATTTACATATTGGGGTTTAATTGTCCAATTACAGCTTCAGGTTGTGAGGTCTCATCTTTCTTATTTCTCTCTTCAGTCCACAGTTGTTTATGCTGTTAGGCTGAAAGTTGTCCTTGGCCCTCAGCAGGAAAAGGATTTGTTTTGTCTCCCTAGTCTGTGAAGAGAGCCTACTAGCAATTAATATGAGGCTCAGAACTACACTGCTAGGCAGCACAGAATCTGAAAATATGAAAGCTAAAACTTAAGGCATCACTGCGGGGCTGGGATACAGGCCCTGGGGGTGCAGCAGGGCATTGCTTTCCCAGGGCAACACCTGACTTGCTTCTTTCCTTACACATGAGCCTGAATTGTTTCAAACCAGCAGTCCTTTCATTCTCTCACAAAGCCCGAGACCATTACAATATATTTTGTAAAGCACAGGTCTCTGCAAATACATCTCTACACACCGTAGTTCATACTGCTTAGGATTACGACTGATAATTTTAATGAACAAATAAACATTGATTAGCTCTAGATGGCACATCATATTTTAGAATGAAAAGTAAATTGAAGAATATTTCATATATCTTTCTCATGCTCCAAGGAAAAAATAAACAGTTTCCAGAGCTCATGACCTTAGATTTTTTCCATTGAACCATGTGTAATTAAAACTTGAAAGTTTAACTTTCTGTATTTGTCTAGCTGATTACATTTTCTGTTTTAACTTCTCATTTTTGCCACTTAGGAAAAGAAGTAGAGCACTTTCACATCGACTTAAGTACTGCTTATGAGAGAAAATATTTTTAGTTCTGGAAACAAAATATACTCTTTTAATGGAAGAAGCATATATCTTTAAAGTAACAAACTGTCACTCACAGATGGAAGAACTACTGGTTTCACATATTCAAAATCACTCACATAGATGGGAAAAGTGAGCCTTCTAGCAGATTGGCAGATTGCCTTTATACAGAAGAGAATTAAGGAGAGACGTATTCTTTGCATGCTTTGTTTAGCTTGTTTCTGGAAAAACTTCATAAGTTACAATAAAAAGTCTACATTATGCATTTGAACTCATATATTTTTTTATTTCAAATTGACGTTTTATGATTTTTTTTGCACAGCAAGGAATTTGTACTTGTCCTGTTCATACTACCTCCCTGCATTTCTGCAACCTTTTAATAGAAAGTACAGTGAAAATAGAAATGGGCTAGAAACCTTCATAATTGAATACACTGAATGTGCACCATTTCAAGACAGAACATGTAGTTTTACCACTGTAATATATTCTAGTGCAAATATTGTGTATAAAACTGTATTTGAGAGCATATAAGTAATCAAAGTAATATAATGCACTTGTGCAGATTTTCTTCCTATCTTCAAATGTATCAAACACTACTTTGGCTGATAGATTCTTGTCAAAAATGTTACCTGGATTTAAAGTCTCCCATTATTATGTGATTGGAGCCATATTAAAGAACATGATAATCATTATCTGCAATATACATTTTGTTATTGTTGTATATTCATTCCTCTCCCATACAATGCACACTGAACCACTATTGATCTTCAACTTTATATACCGTCTTATACTTGACAATTTTCTTCCAAGAGGTTTCATTACTGATCTTTCTAGGTAAAAAATAAGCATAATACAGTTCATACTTGAAAACTGTGCATGTTGAAATGCATTTGGATTTTTGTTATTTTGATTATCCTTCACTACTTAAAGATTACAGAAGAAAAATCTATTGTATTTTCGCTTTTATTCTGATGCACAAGAATTTGTCACGGATTCCGAACTTGATCCACCTCCTTTTAAACTGGGTGTATAGACAACCACTGATTTTAAAAGAAGTTGGACTGGTGCAGTATTTGTAATGTAAAACTGTGGATATAATTCCAAGCTTCCAAATAGAAGTATCTAGTGTTTAAATCTGATTTAAATTAGATAAAATTTTTCCCCCAAAAATGTGAAGCATTGTCAAAGTTTTGTAATAATTTAACAGGAAGTGTATTTGAAGATATAGTTACTAAACATATATATAGGGAGGGGGAAAATAAAATTGTTAAGTGAAATTAGCTGGGAGTAGGGATGACAATTTTTAAGCAGACTCATTTTACAATTTTACTCAGCATCAAGTCAATATCTGTCAGAAAATGTCAGGCAAGATTAGCTCATCTAAAAAATTTGAACCTTAGAAATATCAGAGATCCTTCTAATATCAAGATTATTGGAATAAGCCCTACATATATATGATGCAGTAGAATTTTGTGCTATTTTTTTTTCCTTTTCCATAAATTCTGCTCTTTGTTTTTGCATGGACTGTCTTCCAACCTTGTGTAGTTAAAGGAGCTTTATTCATTAGAAATAATTTAGTCCCCAAATCCTCAACCTGATTTATAAACACTTCAGAAAATACTAATATAACATGGTTTCCTGATCTTTTTTTCTCAAATTTCTTTCTCCCAGTTTTGTACAGGTCACGAATAAAATATTGACTCTACCCATGGAAATTAATCTGAAGAAAAAAATGCTGCAAATACAGCCCATTTATATTTTGCCATTAAACTTTGTGAGTCGTAAAAGAGTTAGTAGATAATTTATTGTGGAGTGACTGAGACTAGAAGAGGCAATAAGCAGAAAGAATTATTCATTTGTAAGTTTATGATAAAGGAGCTACAATTCAACTGCTCTTCTGTTCTGAGTTGATACTGACTTACTGACAATGTATTATTAGTACAGAATGCTGATATATGGAGATCAGTCATCTGAAAAATAATGTATCTATTGTGATCAGTGGGAATGTCATCAATTATAGTAAACAGAGGATACATTATGCTTAGTAGTGGTCCATTCAAGACAATAAATGTTTTGGTACTCAGCCATATCTCACCATTAGAAGGCAGGTAAGTTTAGAAGAAAATAGGTTAATCATTCCACTTTAAATCTCCTATCACTGAATTAGTTTAAATTGACAAAAATCTAGGTAAATTGTAATAAATACCAGAACCTTTAATTTTTTTAGGAAATGTATGCCTATATTCAAGCACATGTAAATAAATTTAAAAATATATATACATGCACATGAACATTGACAGTAGTACATTGTAATAACTATTTTTGAGTTGATGGTTTATTTCTCAGTCTTCTATTTCTTAAAATAATTAAACACAGTATGATTGAGCATCTAACAAAAAGCAACACTCTTCAAATAACTTAATAGCCATGAGTCCAGTAACACAAAGGATGGCTTACCACATGTTCTTCCCTCCTGTGCCCCTGCACATTCCACAAATAACATTATGTAGTTGTTCATTCAAACTATCTATCCAAACTAAAACATAATCAAAGTTTAGTAAAGCTGTGATTGTCTGTCTTGGGAATTCACAGAAATGTGTTCTCTGCCAGTATTAAACAGTGTACTGCTCAGTTCCTCAAACTCAAATCCACAGAGCTTCTGAAATTAATCAGCCTGAAAGCCAAATGAATCCCTTGGTTTGATCCTATCCATGTTGAAGATCCTTGATTTGATTCATGTCAGATTTTCATTTAATGGTTTGAAGGAATAAAAGAGGGAGATGTGCCAGACAATGGCTATCATTCACTGCTCTGACAAATTTAATTCTTGGAATAAATGAATAGCTTTTACATTGAACCTTGAAGAACCTGGCTGTATTTTGACTTTGTATTGCACTCCTGATGTTTAACAATGAAATCTTTCTGTCTTCCTTAGAACACTCATATTTTAAAATAAAAAATAGAGTGACCAATATTACACTGTACCCGTTGTTTTTCTTTTCTTCTTTTGATATCTTCTCTTAGTTCCATAAGGGAACTAAGGGCTGCTCTGGAAGTGTTCTATTTTGCATTTGTTAATCAAGCACTGGAATGCAGCACAAGTATCATAAACAAAAAATTAATTACGGAGTACATTTTATCCCTTTCAGAAGTGTTTTTGTTATGTAAAACACTCAATTACATTTGCACTTTTTACAGAATGCTCAGCTGTTGTGTAGCAAATTCTTCGGTTGTTTAGTGATATAATTTCTTAACAGCTAATAAAGGAACATTCAGCAACTGAACCACACACTCAATTTAGATAGGAGCATCTTAATTATTTGCACTTTTTTGGCAGGTAGGCAGCTGTGTAGGCTGGTTGTTGCCTTCTGCTTTCATAATATTTGTTTAAAACCTTTTGTTAGTCTCTCCCTTTCCTGGTAGTTCATTGTCTTTTTCTCTCCACTCATGCATGATGAGCACCAGTGATAAACACAAAGCCTGTAGAAATCCAGGCTTAAAAGAAAAAAAAATTATCTTCTTAGTTTGTGTTACATGCCTATTTGTTATCCTTTAGTGATTTCCATTCAAAACCATAGTTTTTCTAAATGTCATATCCAAATTGGTGAAACAGGCTACTCTTGGAGCTCCTGTTTTTACAATTTCTCTCTTTTCTTGCTTATAAGGGGCCCAACACTCCTGATTCCATGTATGTGATAAATACTGATTTTCTTATCCAAGTTAATCTTTGTCATTATGTATTTAAATTGGGGACATCAAGAGTTTTACTATTCTGTCTTTTCATCATTTTCAGCAGCAAGATACATTCTTTTTCAGTTTGATGATGTTGGGAGAAATATGGACAACTTGGACTTCTGTTCACTGCAGCTTTCAGTTTTATCACACATATAATTGCTCAGCATTAGTTTTCTTATTATTCTATTATTAACACTAAATGAGATGGGCAAGACTTGTATTACTTAAAAGAGCTGTCTGCCAGATATAGTATTTACAAGGAAACAGATACAGATTTGTCACAGAACAAAGAAATCTGCACAAAGCCTTGTTTCCACAAAGAACATACCTTAATATATTGTAAAAGGCACCATAGTACTTGAAATCACTTATCATCCAAAAATTCAAGAACTATCTATATCCATTTTGTCTGTAATTAGACACCTTACTGAGATTCTGAAATTCACATGTAGCTTTCCTTGTGTAGTGGAGAGAAACACACATTTCTAGAAAGCTTTCTACAGCTAATTTTTTTTGGTTTAGTTTTTCAAAACACCTCTTAGCATTTAGAAATTAAGTATTGACTATGTTGATGCACTATAAGATACACATTCAAGAGTTTTATATGTATTTTATTCTCTCTGCTTGGTATTTTAACATGATGCCTTAACCACTAAAGATAATGCGAGCATTTCACAGAGTATATATCTTTTTATTTAGAGTAATTATCCTGAGATCCTGAGAAAGTAATTTACACTACAAATAAGAATTAATCTCTTAAATGTGACAAAGCAATCACAACATGGGTGTTAAGTAATATATTCAAAAGAGACCTGGAAGGAGACACTTATTTCTGCTTTCTGAATATGCTCAACTCTTTTGTTAGGAAAGAAGCAAATAAATAAAATAAATAAATGAAAGAGAATCCAATGCTAAAATAATCTAGTATTGGAATTTAAGATCTATGGGATAGAAACTTATCTTAATTCTTGGTACGACTTGACTCAGCTGCAACAAATGCCATACAATAGGCAAATATCTGCTATAAACTCAGTTTGAGTGAATTTACCTTGGATTTGTTCTTGTTTAGCTGAGACAATTCAACAACCCAGTGTAACAGGCTTTTTCCTCTACAAAAAAAAAATGCCACCAGTGTTTTGAAGTTTTATCTTAAATATGCTCATGCAATAATACATTTTTAAGGCTTAAACTTCATAAATACATATTATTTTAATATTTCATATTGATGCATATATTGGAATTAATCTTCAGATGAGAAAGAGAATAGAGGTCTTAACAGACCTCTGGCTGACTTTTGTGGAAATATTTCAGCCTTGCGAAGCATACATGTTACTACTTTTAGTAACAGCAGTGCAGTATTATGTTATCTGAATACACAGTCTTCTCATCAGTATGTGCAAAATCCCTAAAATAGTGTAGTGTGCTGGGCTTAGGCGGGGTAGTGTTAATTTTCTTCTCAATGGCTGGCATGGGGTTGTTTATCATTTGTGCTGAACACAGCGTTGATAATATAGGGATGTTTTTGTTATTGCTGAGCAGGGCTTACACAGAGCCAAGGCCTTTGCTGCTTTTCATGCCGCCACGGCGGTGAGGAAGCTGGGGCTGCATGGAGGTTGGGAGGAGACACAGGCCAGACAGGTGACCCAAACTGACCGAAGGGATATTCCTATCATCATGCTCAGTAAAGCGGGGGTTAGAAGGAGAAAGAGAAGCATTTGCAGGGATGAAGTTTGTCTTCCCAAGTAATTGCTGCCTGTGATGGGGCCCTGCTATCCTGGGGATGGCTGAACCCCTGCCTGCCCATGGGCAGCACTGAATTAATTTCCGGTTTTGCTTTGCTTGTGTGCACAGGTTTTGCTCTCCCTAGTAAACTGCCTTAAAGTGTCTCAACCCACCAGTTCTCCAGCTTTTACCCTTCTGATTCTCTCCCCAGTCCTGCTGGTGGGAGGGAGCGGCTGTGTGGGGCTTGGCTGCCGGCTGGGGTTAAACCATGATATATGCAATCAGTAGCAAGAAAACATTAAAAACTGTATTAAGTATTGTCACCTTCAAATACTGCTGTATATATTTTAGTGGCGAGGATAATGTTCTCTGAACCCATATTTTGGACATACTTCAGCAACATGTGTAAAGAGCTGTTTAATATGAATATTTTTAGAAATTAATTTAACCATGTTCTTTATATCATTAAAAATGGGAGTTTCATATTGCTCTTGATCAAAAAGAATGCACCTCTGTTATCCTCAAGGCAAAGCCTCTGTATTTAAAATCATGTATTTTGTTGCTTAAATGAATTTAAAATGTTATTTCATAGTGCCTTGTAGAGTTTCCATTTTCTAACATTTTTTATGGGATTTAACTGATAGGCATTATTCTTAAAAACTATGGAAGAAGTACATGTATGATTTGATGTAATTTCTCTTAGTAAAAGAAACCTAAGAAATTGTTTTAAACAGATCTAGCTTCTCAGAAAAAGAATGGAAAAATTATGTAAGAACACAAATTCAAGCAGTCTTTAAAAATTAGCTTTCCTTGTATATTTTTTCTGACTTTTCTCAGTGTTGTTTTGTGGTTCCTTTTTAGAACAGAGCAAACAAATAAACAAACAAAAAACTAACCCTCCCTACATTGTAGTAAATTATAACGCTTAGGGAAGCAGTGATTGAAAAGTGGTGTCTGTATTCTCTCTGTGCTTTGGACAGTGAGCTTTCACTCCATACATCATTTATAAGTAGCTTCAGTGACTTCACCAAGTCAGTAAAAACCTTTTAGACAAGGAAAGTCAGATCTATATGTTCATTCTGAGTGTTAAAAACACCACTTTATTTTTAATTGAAGAATTTTCATTAAAATCCCTTTTCAGACAAAAACCTTAAATGGGTTAAGACTGCTTTGCTTCCCTCAGGATTAGTCATCGCTTTAAAATGGGGGTGTATATTTAGTTTTGCAGGAAGTTGGGAAAAATCCACTTTCCCAATTTTTTTTTAGTTTAGTGCCAGAGTGACAGGCTGTTCTCTGTTCTGGAAAAAGAAAAAAAAATTAAAAAAAGGGAAAAAGAAGGTGTCTAGGAATGATTTAAAGCATTTTTTTAATGCAGATCTACAAAACAAACTACTCTTTCCAATTTTAAGAACCACTAGCCTAGACTGCCATCTACATAGCAATATAAGAAATATTTTTATCTTAAAAATACTTGAAAATGTTCCCAAATTAATCTTTGGATTACATTTACTTCAAGGTTCTGTTCTGGATTTTCAAGTTCTCTCCTGACTTGAACCTTACATGGCATGCTGGATTACCATGTCTCTCCCTGTTCCAGTCTCAGCAACATTAATTACAGGTTTGTCAGTCCTCTATACCTTCTGTCTTGGCTTCCTCGATAGCTTCTGTCTTGGCTCTAAACATTTGTAAATTATATTCCTAGCTATTATCTCTCAAATCCCTTTGTTTTTGTGTTTTAAATTCTACTGTAAGACTAGTAGATATTACCTGATCACCCCATGCAGGCCTAATCTTCATTGTGTGGATACTGTCAGATCCAGAGCACAAGCTGGAGTATTGATATAGCACAGAACTGAATTGTTAGCATGGTCCCCAGCACCATTTTAGTTCCATCCAACTAATCTCTCATGCAATGCAAAGGTCAGCTGGGAGGTTGGTGTCTGTAGAGAACCAGGTATAATTGTCTTTTGTCTCAAACGTAGAAGAGATGGTCCCACAAAGGTGGAGCGGTGTTGTTTTGAGCCAAATTCCTGTTGCACTTGGAGACCTATGCTCAGTTATGCCCCACCTCAGACTCACTTCCTGGAGGAGACCTCAAAAGGGCTGGCTGCACATGCATGAATGAAATGGCCCAAAAGTCTTGTTTACATAAGAGGCATGCACCAGGTTAATAAGTGAAGCGAATTGCTCCCCTTCTGTCTCTTTACATCTCTTTCTTTGTTTTACTAATCCAGATCTGGAGCATCCACATAGCAAGACAAATGTGGGATCTAAGCACTGATGGTCATTGTTCTCCTTCTCTCTTTACCACCTTTATTTCTCTCCTGCTTTGCTTTGTCTGGGCAAATCATGTCTGTCATATCCTCCATACTCCATATTAGGGTTTGTTGTGGGAGTGGGGAGATTGAGGAGGTATGTTGTGACTTTTAAGCCAGCACCTTTATACCTAGCACCTCTGAGAAGTTCATTGTGGGAGCTGACAGTTTATTGAAGTGTACTCTAAGAATTTAAGAGCTGTAAAAAAATAAGAGCTTTTATGAAAGAGTCACCACTTTTGAGAAGTAAAATTTGAGGGCATTAGCCAGCACATTTTGAGTCTAAATAGTAGGCTGGTAGCCAAAGTTAAGGCAACTATACAATAAAGACAAATGTTCCCTGACACAAGGTCTGGTGTCTTCTCATCCTGAGGAGAATTTATAACAAATATCATGTCCCTTATCAATGGGTCATGACAGCATTGTCCCCAGTATCACTCAGAGCTGTGGTAGTATTACCACAGAAAACAGGGTTACAAGAGCCCATAAATGAGCACCTTCTCCATCTGCTATGTCAAATAAGATTCAGTGAACCTCCAAATGAAACAGTGGTGTGCCTTAGCAGCTAAAAGTACTGACAGTGTTCTTGGTATTGTGACCACTAGCACAGCATAGAAGACTGGTCAAAGGAAGTGACCACCTCTCTAGACTTGGTAGTGAGTGACTAGACTCAAGTAATGTAAAGAATTTGAGCTACACAATATAAGAACATAAAAATATTAGGATGTGTCCAAAGAAGGACTCTCGGAATTCTAAAAACTTGGATTTTAGGATTTTAGTATATAGTAATGTGTGTGAGTCAAGATAGAGGATTTTGGGTGTTGTCTAAGTCCTTATTCATGGGTTTGGGTGGTTTTCTGTAACTGGGTGAGGAAGGCCTGCATTGCAGGCCTTGGGTGGTCAATATTGGGTCAAAACCATAAATAATATAAGTGTCATCTTGTTATTGGGTATTTGGTGCTTAAATAACCTTGGAAGGAGTTAGAAGCACTCCATTTTTCCTTCATTTTCTAGTTTGCTAGATTGAGCTCACAGCTCATGAGTCTGTAAATACATAAACAGATAAGAGATAATAAACATTCCAAGTCCAAACTTGAACTTGGTGTTTCCCGTTATTCATCCTTACCTTGGCAGAAGAAAAAAGAAACTGTCAAGAGGACAACACAGACAGTGAAAGTACTAGAGGCACGACTTACAAGAAGTGTCTAAGAATATTCTTTGTTCAGTTTCTGGGGAGTTACCTCATTGCTGTCTACAGCTTTCTTATAAGACAGGACAGAAGAGGGGGTGTTAATAATGCCAAATTTGTGAGTTTGAAGCCTCTATGGGCCATTTACTTAAGAGTTCAACTCAATGACCCTTGTGAGTCCCTTCCAGCCCGGAATATTCTGAGATTTTGTGTCCATCTCTTCTCTCTCGTTTCTTGTCTACAACACATGGAAGTCGTGTAAAGCTGCCCCAGGGGAAGTTCAGACTGGATGTTAGGGAAAAGTTCTTTGCTGAGAAAGTGATCAAGCACTGGAACAAGTTCCCTGGGGAAGTGGTTATGACCTCTCCTGTTGCAATGCACTTCCACACCTAAGCAAATGATTCTATACAAGGAAAAGAGTTTTGGTTTGCCTCTAAACAGAAGGAAGTTAAACTAGAATTTTCCATAACCTTCTCATTGTAATTGGCCCAATACCAGCAGAGGAGCACTGATTGGGCTTTAGAAATGTACCTCAAAGCCTGTTGCCAATTGCATTGGGCAAGGTGCCAAAGAGTCCACCTAGACCATTAAGTACTAAAGAAACTGCACAAGGGAGCTCAGGTGCTTTTTTGGACTGCCTTAGCCAGTGAAAGAGTGTTATCTGCACTGTGTTTGACTTATATTTCTTTGTTCTATAATGTTTGTTGGTTTTGTCATTATTAAAGCCTTTTGTTTTACAAAGCATGTCCAGGGAAATTGTCTTGCTATTATTAAGCCACTCCGGGAAGTTAAGACAATGTTCTTATGCATATAGCTGAACTTTTATGTTGCCTTATGTGCAGTCAGAAATTTGACTTGATGATCCTCAATGAGTCTCCTCCAACACAGGCTACTCTATTTTAGTTCTACTTAAATTGAAAAAAAAATATAATTTTTCTAATATATATCTAAAAATCTATTCTAATATATATCTAAAAATCTATTTACATAGATTGCCTAAGTTACTCACTTGGGTACTTAGCTCTCTCCCCGCCAGGTAGCCTCTATTTATGCTCAGGCTTAATCTTTCCTGCAAAAAAGGCCTGTTATTTCTTACCTTGTTCATAGTGTAGAGTGTAATTATTTATTTGCTTCTTCACCACAATCTTTCATAGAATGCTATTATTGTATACTTCTGAAATCTTTTCTACTTACTGTCATACAATACTAGCTCATTCAAGATTTTGTTTAGGACACATTTTCTAGGACACAATTTTCTGCTCTAACTAATCCAACATAAGTTTTGAAGTGTGGTGCCCAGATGTGGGCAGGGTAAAAAGGCAGAACTGCATTATAATGAGTCAAACAAGAACCAGAGCTTATTCCATGACTCTGAAGTAAACAGTTTAAATATCCACACCATTTACTTCCTAAAGTTTCATACCAAGGACATTATGTCCAAATTGTCTATTGGGAACAGTACCTGGCCCATGCCAGCCATAAAATTGTGGCTGGAAATTTCGTGGATGCAGACAAGTTGAATCTCAAAGATGGTGGTATTAATTTAACATTAAAGGTTATTGAGGTACAGTGATCACATCTGTGATCTGATGAGTTGACAGAACAATTTGGTTTTTTGGCTATGCTCAGAATTAGACAACACTTTATTGTAACACCAGTTTACCTCCAGTCAGGTACATATCATACCTTTCCACAGTAAAGGCATGTACCATTTACCTTGCAAATCCTGGGACTGATTTCAGCACAGTTGCTGAGCTGGCCTTGTTAATTTCTCATCTCTGCCAAATGTCTTTGAGGTCTGTCCACAATCAGGAGCACATCCTACCCAAGCTCTGCTGTAAAACTCTAGGCCTAAACAAACTGAGCAAAGCAATGCATCGTTCCCCATCTTTGAGACTGTGAGGCTTGTTTTTCAACTTACTGATAAAGCCAGACCCTGTCTCAGAAGACACTTCACTTTTCTTTTAACTCCCTGGGCGTATTATCAACTGTTTCTGACTCTTGAGAGATCAGGTGTAGCTGGGCTTAAGTTCAGATTGCAGCCATTTTGGCATTGTAGACTGCACATGATCAACAAGAACTTTTACAATCATAGATTCATGGTTTGTTGAAACTACACATATACAAATTCAGAATTGCTATTCATAAATGTAATAATTCAGTCAGGCTAATTTTACTATCAATCAAGCTTAATTTCACCTGAGTATCACTCGATGCAGCCGGAGGGGAAAATCTTACCAAAGAGGGGTCCCTCTATTCTTCCATGGAGTATTACAAATGACAAAATTATATTTTTGGGAGAAGTCAAGGTAAGACCGTAGCCAAATAACCTGTTGCTGCCCTCATGAAGAGGAGGAGAGAAAGAGGGAAAAGCAGCTACTTTGTATGTAAAGTTAAAGGCTTTTGAGTTAATATATCTCTTTGTAACTAACGGGTGAGATCACTAAGACTGTGGGTGACCCATCTGGCACCTCAGTATAACTCCCCCTATCCCAGGGCTGGTTGTAGCAGTAAGAGTCATCCTCTGCATGATAACCTATTATCCCTATCAGCAGCCTATAACACCCTTTAGCAGTCTGTCACAGCAATCCCTTCACCATAAAGCTCATAGCTATAGGCATCATGCCTCAGGAGGAAAGGTATGTTTTGTCTACATATTCACAACAGGATGCAAAATAAAAAAAGAAAACCATGTTCTCTATGTACACAGTATAAAAGGAAAAAAATGAGATTCTATTGCAGTAAAAAAACCCCTCCAACATTAAATAAGCTGCCATAAATAGCAGGAGAACAAAGCATAAGAGTAGATTCCCTGGAGACCTTAGGCAGCCCTTACTCCTCAAAGTCCTTGAGAACAAACTAGACAAACACTGGTCAAGAATACTGGACACAGAATATTCTTTGTAATGAATCAGAGATAGAACAGACAGACACCTGAGGCTATTCACACTTTATTCTTTGGGATAACATTTTTGTGATATACTGCAATTCTTTAGTCACATTCTACAGTGAAATTTGATTTAGCCCACTATTTATCATTTTGAATATCTACACTGATTAGTATTCCTGTCCAGACAAAATATTTTGTACTTCTCTCTTTGGTAGTTTATTTCAAACTATTTCTTAAACTTGTCAACAACACTATGTATTTGTAATCCTATATTCCAGACTCCTTGCTAATTTGCCTAGCTTACTGATATAAGAAATTCCTTATTTCATCTTTCAGGTCATATTTTTACATGGTATTAAAGCCAAGCACGCGATTCTTACAGTATCCAACACATATCAAATTCATACATCCTCTCAGCAAGCACAGAAGCTGAAAAAAGCCCAGACTGAGCTGCGTGTCTTTGCTTTAAGCCCTGCACCAGAGCCAGTTACTTCTGCTTCCCCTGTTCCAGCTTCAGCTCCGAGGTTAACAGAGAGGTGACACCCCTCTCCACTGCAGTCACTGTCTGAAAAACCACAGCTCTTTGTGTGTCAGGAGTCCCTTTGGGATGATAGGGGCCACTGCCAGGTGGCATCTGGCAGCACAGGAGGAGTAAGTGGAATGTGACAGGGAAACCCATAAATATAACACCAGCCAGAGCCCAAGCCTGAGGAGAAAGAAAACATCAATGTCGCACTCCTCTTGGCAGACACCTGCACATACTGACAAGTAACTGTAACCCCTTGTCTCCCACACCTCTTGAAAAGGGCTGATGCATCAACCCTAAGACCCAGAGGGATGTTGCAAAAATAATCATAACATCAGAGAAAATGCATAGATACTAGGAAGACTTAAAAAACAACCCCCAGAATTTAACTACATTATTAATGAGACTAAGGCCTATAACATGACTTTGAGTGTAAGAACATGCCTTCAAATAATTTCATCTACTACATATCTTCCCCAGATCATAAATATTTAAATCAAGCAGGAATAACATTTCAAAACCAAAAGTCTTTTTCTGGATGACTTTCAGTAGTATCACTAAAAAAATAGTGTTATTTTTTTACATGCAGTTCTATATGTTTTTGTTATGTACGTGACAAACCAAAAATCCAAAACATTCCTGTTTACTGTAGCAGTGCCCACTGCCTTATGCATTAGGGAGCCCTGAACTCCAGATATTTGTGACCACCACTGATGCTTTAACTGGTAAAACCTCTACTGTAAATTGATTATTTTTCTTTTCTTCTGTAAGTGTTTAAAGGGAGATGGAAGTCAGATGCTTGAATACAGTCTGGATTGAACAGAACACTGAGCACAGATCAAAAGGTAAAATGAAAATATTTTCCAACTTATGATTGAAGTATTTATTCTGGTTTGAATTTCTTATTGCTTCAGTGTACATAAATATTGTGCATAAAATACATCACTTAGTTGTATAGATGTATCTATAGATATATAGATCTTTGTATAGATGTACAAAGATCTCCAACTCCATTTTAAAGATACTAGAAGAGCTTATATAAGATAACAGTGAATAAATGTTTCAGCAAAGACCATTTCTTTTGCCAAACCTTGATAGCCCTGTCTAGATATTGCAGACTCATAGAAGGACACAAGTTAGAAGTTGGAAGTCACCTAGTGCAATGTCTTGTATAAAAAGCAAGATTAAATTTGAAGTAATACCATCTTGTTCAAGGCCAGTTTAGTTTCATACTTCTCTAGAGACAGAAAATTCACTGCTTCTTTCTGAAAACTGCTCTCATGCTTGCCCACATCCTTTCAGAAAATGTTTTTCTTCAACTCTAATTAGATTTTTTCTTATTGAAACTCCTCTCCACTGTCTCTATTCCTCACACTGTCCACCTTAAAAAAAGGCTGGATCTGTTTTCTCCACACCCAGCCATTTTCTAGTGAGCCCCCACCTTGAGTACTGCATTCAGTTCTGGGGTTCCCAATACGAGAAGGACACAGACCTGTTGAAGTGAGTCCAGAGGAGGGCCACAAAGATGATTAGAGGAATGGAGCACCTCTGCTATGAAGAAAGGCTGGAAGATTTGGGATTTTTCAGCCTGAAGAAGAGAGGGCTTTGGAGTCACCCCAACGGCAGCTTTCCAGTACCTGAAGGGGGCCTACAAAGAAGAGGGAAAGTGACTTTTTACAAGAGCATGGAGTGACAGTACTAGGGAGAATGGATTCAAACTGAGAGAAAGTTGAGGTTAGAGATTACCAAAAAAATCTTTACTGTGGAGGCAGTGAGATACTGGAATAGGTTGCCCAGAGGAGTTGTGGAGGCTCCATCCCTGGAAGTGTTTATGGTCATGGATGGAGTTCTGAGCAACTTGGTCTAATTAAAGATGTGCCTACCCAAAGCAGGGGCTTGGAACTATATGGTCTTTAAGGTCCCTTCCAACCTAGACTATTCGATGATTCTATGATTAAGAAACTGAATGTGGAAATGTCTTCCTTCCTCATCACCCTCTTCAGGCTGACCAAACTGTTCTGTAGCCTGACTTCCTCATCTCGTTCTTCTGAGCTCCAGCTTGTCACTCATCTTAGCAGAATCCTTGGGACTTTTTCCAGTCTTCCAATATCTTTCTGGCACTTCAAAGCCCCAAACTAAACAGAGAACTGTAGATTTGGTCTCATACATACTGGACAGATTTGAGTAACCCCATCATTCTATCTGTTTTTATGATGGTTATTTTTTATTTATGCAGACCACACATGTTTTATCTTCATCTCTGCATGGGTGCACTGGTGAATCATGATCAAGAGAATGTCCACCAGGAAACTGAGTCCTTTGCTGCAAAGCTTCTTTCTGCTCTTCTCAATTTCTGCTTTCTCCTTTTGCTGCCTTATTGTATCCCAAGTGCAAGGCTGGTCATTTCTTGAACTTCGTGGTTTTTCTTTCTATCCACTTCTCTAATTTGTAGACTACTCCTTGAATAGCTTTCCTTCAGAATAACTTTTTTTTTTTTTTTGACTGAAAGTACTTTGCTGCCTTCATAGGAAACTGATATTTACAATTAAAGGTCATACACATAGTGAGTACAAACCTGTACTTAATTTTACATCCTAATTCTAAATTACATTAAAATTGTTAGTACATTACACAGAAAAAAAGAAATATGCATGTAAGTATAGACCTAAATTTTATTCAAACAATGCAGCAATTTTTGAGTCATGAAATCATCTTTAACATGTCATCTCAAAGGTTTTAAATTGTGTGGTTTTGGGTTTTTTTTTCAGTTAAGGTCTGTTATAGTGAAGAAAAAAATCTTTGTTCTGAAAGTTTTCTGCAGATGTATTGGGTATATTCTGCACTTGGTTGGAGAAAATAAATTATCTCTGGGATAATTTACCAACATCGGCAAGTTCATTTCAAGTTTCTATGAACTTGTTGCATATTTTATATTTCACTGAAGTTTTACTCTCCTAAGAATGTAGCTGGCCACCAATGGCAATTACATCTCATGGTGTCAGACATAATAAAAAGACAAACTAACACATAAAAAACCCTGATGCTAGAAATTCCTATGTGTTCTACTTGTATAAAAACCATGAGTTCTTAGTGTAAGAAGTAAATCTAAATTTGACAGGGGTTGCAGTTTTTTACTGTATTGTGGAATATTATCTGTCAAAACATGGCCCATGAAAAAGAATACTACCAATGCACGCTGCTAGCCTGACAAAGTCATTTCAGCTATGACACTGAGTGCCATGGAAAAGCTACTGTTCATCACTTTTTTAATCTTCTGCTACCAAATAAAATACTGTTGAAAATGTAAGGTTTCTTGCTGGGGAAAAAAATTGAAGCCACATTAATAGTTTTCATTCCCTTGCAGCGTGAACTGGCTCAAAAAAACCCCACAAAATACAAGCAGTGCAGTGATGGTGAATGTATACTGATCTCAATAAAGTCCTTAAACAAAACAAGAATTAAAAATATCTCCAGAGAAAAGGTGGTTTACTGTGGACAGAACACTATGTGTGGCAACTTTGAATTGTAAAAGAGAAGTTGGAGTACCTTTTTCTGCACTGGACTCACAAAAAACTATACACTATGTTGAACTGAATTAATCAAGAGTAGTTTTAAATCTCTAACTATCAAGCATTGTAGTAAGACTATTTTAATTTTCTCAGTTCTGCTGAGAACCAGTTTCTATGGAGGGCACTGGATTCCTATTCTTGTGTACACTACCTGTTAAAAAAAAGTCATAAAGAGGAAAATGAGAAGTACCTGATGAGAACTTCCAGGGCGTTAGGTAACAGGTGATTGTAACCATGAATCACATCTGATTTTAGGCCTTTGATAGCTTCTCTTCCAACAGCTATGTTGTATTTGCTACAGATTATTGAATAAACAAAATACATTTAATACTTATGAAGCTACTTTGTTGTCATATATAATGAGATACCTGTTAAAAATCATTAATTGAATGACTGTATGTTCTTGCTGAAAGTGAACTTTTTGGTTTGTAGAAAGAAATCTTTACTTATATTAACTATTAACTTAGTTTATAAACTTTCCAGTGATGTAAACTAACAAACTCTGATATATAACTTGAAATAAGAGAACAATTAGCTCTTTTTTAAGACAAAGTCTTTTTTGTCTTTTTAAGACAAAGTTCCACATCAGATAATATTTTTTTCTTTGTCTTTCTCTCTCTCTCCTTTTATTTTCTTATCTCTCCCATAAGTATGGACAAAATCTGTGGTTAGTGAATTTTCAAAAGCTTCAAACACGAATATGTGTCTTTAACAGAGTATAGAGCTGCATTCAAAACACTTTCACTTTTTGCTTTTTCTTCTTTTAACCTTATTACTCATTTTCCTAGGCCTTATAATCTGCTCCATTAATGAGTGATTAAAACTACAATACCAGATTCCTAGATTCAAAACTGGACACATTTCAACACATTGAAAAATGTGTTTGAATAGGAAATCAAAATATTTTGCACTAATTAATGAACAGATTGTAGCTTTTAACACTTCTTTTCACCTCCTTTTTTGTTGCCTCACAAGAATTATTAAACACTGTAGAGATGCTATAGAGGTGAGATTTGAAGATGTTTTGGGGTGTCTTTTGATATTATTTATCATCAAGAAGCCTGATTAAGAAGTGCACTAGTCTTCTCATATACATTGTAGCTTCTATATGTGCACACAAACAAATAAGTCTAGACACCCAACTCTGATTTAATTTACTACTGTGCAGTCTATTTACTAATGATGTGCAACCAGAGATCATACTGCTTTTACAATTACAGCATCTGACCCAGACTGAAATATTTTGCTGCCTAAGTGGGCACATAAGTATGATTTTTCAGTGACTCAAAGGCTTTCTTTCAAGAGCAGTAAGACTAATGAAAGGCCAGTGACAGTAAAAATGCCTCCTTTAGAAAGCTATCTATCTTCTGAAATCAAGTTCATTCTTCTTTGCCTGTGTTTCCCATCAGTGTTTAATGACACTGTATTTTTTTTTTAATTCTTATCAGGCTGACTGTTCCAAAGTTTCACCTTCAAAGACACAATTCAGAACAAAGATGGAATTATTGCAATCACAGCCACCTGTACGTCCAGCAACACTGTGTAAGTACTTGCTTAACATGTGAAACTATCATGATCAATTCTTCTCACTGCTTGATTCACATCATTAGCAGCACTTCAGCCAAAATATGCTAAGGCATAGTCATTTCTCTCATAACACCATAGCTGGAATTTTTTCAGTCCTCTATAGGAAGTTATGACACATAAAGGGGAGAGGATGCTGGCCCCTTGTCTTTAATGTGTGTAGAAAGCACTGTAGTTTTGCTAAACTACAAAGTCAGTTCATATGGCACTGTCCCATTGGCCTGATTAAAATTTCATAACACAGTTAAAAGTAGAAGACTCTAAAAGATTAGACTAAAAAGAAGGAATAACTCCTGCCAGTATTCACATTATGAAAGAAGCTTTTGTTGAAGTCCCTGCCAAAATTTACATTCAATATTACATAAAAGGGGAGACTGCAGGAGTTACCTAGGATAATATATTAGAAATAAATATTATTTTTTACTTAAATGAAATAAGCAGAGGTTATTAAAAATTACATTTTTTCCTAGAGAGAAAAAAAATACATGCATTGCCAAAAGTTATTGGTTATTTTGAGTGGAAATATATACAGTTATGTAAGAAAGACTTCTGACATAACACCAAGAACATTTTTGTAAACTCAGATATGCTAAGCCATTTCTCAAGGTGAGTTGAGATGACTGCCTGATTGTCACATAGCCACTCTCTCACTCCCCCTTCTCAGCTGAACGGGGGGGGGGGGGGGAAAGATAGAAAATCTTCATGGGTCAAGATAATGGCAGGAAAATCAATCAACAACTGCCATCATGAGTGAAACAGACTTGACTATGGGAAGATTATTTTAATTTGTTACCAATTAAAAGTACAGTGGGATGGTGAGAAACATCCCAGCCTCAACTTAACTCCTTCACACTTGACTCCTCTACTTCCCCCACCCTGAGCTGTGCAGGGAAATGGAAAGGGGTGTAAAGGGGTGTTGAGATCCGTCCATAGCAGCTGCTCTCTGCCACTGCTCCTATGTGTGCCCCTCTTCATGGTCATCAGCTTCAGGACACACCCACCTGCTTCAAAGACCTTCAAAGGGAGGTCTTCCATAGCTGTAGGTGGATATCTGCTCCACATAGACCTCCACCAGCTACAGGGCTCATGCCTGCTTCACCATGGCCTTTTCCAGAGGTCACAGCATAATCTCTGCTCCAGCTCCTGAAGCACTTCAACCCCCTCCTTCTTTAATGGCCTTGGTGTCTGCAGAGCTGTTGCTATCATAGTTTCTCACTCCTCTGTCTCACAACTCCTGTTTTTTGGTGGTTTTTTTCCCTCCTTAAATACATTTCCCCTGAGGTGTTTCTCACCCCACCTCAGCTGTTCCCTGTGATGGGTGGATTGGAGCCAGCTGGAACCATCTCTGTCCTGCAAGAGGCAGCCCCAGCCTCTGCTCACAGACACTCCCTGCAGCCCCTGCTGAGGTCAGCACCAGGGCATCTTCATCCTGTACACCTGTCTACCTTCATTTGCCCAAAATAAACAGTAACTGGAATCAGGGTAACCTTGGATCAGGAAATCGTGCTGGCTCCTGTCCTCCTCTGCTCTATAATTTTAGCTCAGTTCTGGAAGATACTGTTGAATATAAAAAGAAGTGGAAGTATTTCAAAGTCAGGTATAACTTAAACTGATCTGAAGATTTCAAAAAGAAGATTTATTGGTGCTCCATTAAAGCTGGCAAGTGCAAAAAGATCTAATAACATTTTATTCCTTTCTGTTTATTGAAATACTGAAATACTACTGAAAACCTACTGAAAGTCTTTCTAGTACAGGGATCCGCATCAAGATCTTTACATGATAGACAGCTGTGTCCAGCACTTCTCGTTAATTTTATTGAGCTTCAAAATTATTATTATTTCCTGTTTGGGGTTTTGTTTTGTTTGTTTTGTTTTCTTTGGCTAACTTACATCTGCAAATCATTAGTCCTAAAATCTCATTCATGTAATGCTTCCATAAAAATGAGTAAATAAGAGATTTTTTTTTTAAATATCACTGTGATACCTCACAGGGCAGCAGCTAGTGGCTGCACATGGTTAAAAATGTTAAACACTATCCTTTGACCTTAAAAGGTGAAATGTTGAAACTCAACTAAGTCTCAAGTATTGGTTTCTCACTTTTTAAAGTATACCAGAGCTTCTCCTAGAAATTTAAGGGTAAAATTCTCAGCCATCCTCAGCATTAGGCTGAGGATGAGAACTTTTCTTTCACACACAGATCAAAGAAGTGATTTTCATGAATATATTTTTTCCCCTTTCCTACTGAAATTCTAAAGCATGAAAGCAGAGACTCATGAAGAACAGGTGGAAGATAGGCTATTTCTAATCTCAAAGGTTATTTTCACCATCTTTTTCCCCCCCTCTCTTTTTTTTTTTTTTTTTTTTTTCCTGGTTATATTTTAAAGGAAAGTTCAGGAAAATAGGCTTCTTATAATGTTTTAGTATTTCTTCATCTGGCCTGAAAAATCTAACAAAGACATCGTCTAAGCAAAAGTGGATCATTGATTAAAAGGCTGGTTTTTGCCAACGTTCTTTGAGCTGCATATCTTTTTTTTCCCAAGCTCAGGTGTCAATAAACCAGTAGACTCTGCAACATTTTGGATTTAAAATGAAGGATGTTTTTATACAGTGTAATTCAACCCCATAAAGACATGTCTGCATTAACTTCATCATATAAAACCCAGTACTATCATTTTCTCTAGGACCAGAAATAACTTGCACACATCTGCAGAGAATCTTATCTTGGGTGATAAGCATGAGGGGTTATTGCCTGATCTGGAGGTGAGTGGCTGCTCAGAGCTACTACACTGGCTAAGTTAATGAGGAGACTCTAGCCACGCTCTCCTCTTTCCCATGTGGCTATTAGCAAGAAGATTTTCATCGGGACAGTTAGTAGGAGACAGAGAAAAGGGAAGAGAGAAGAAATCCAGTAGAGAAGATGAAGAGCTATCAGATCTTATATCTTTGTGTGGCCATTTACTCATGGAGTTACCCCTGTCAGAGATTTCCTGCACTGACTTACTTACTCAAGTTCATCAAGCAATATAATGGAAGAATATTAATGATGTTGGTTGGGTCTCCAAATACCAAGCTCACACACTGGAATGGATGAGCACAAGAGATGTGAGAGCAGAGATTGGAGTGTGGAAAATCTTAGAAACTTTCCTGAGTTTGCAAAAAAAAGTTTTATTTCTTTCTTTCTTTAGTCTGCAGCATTACTGAGCAATTCAAATATTTCCAATTACACTTGGAACCTAAAGAATAAGTGCAGCAATGTTACAAGAGAACCTTTCCTTCTTAGATCTGTTACTGAAAATTTAACACTCCTGATTTTTTAACAAGTCACATCAGATCAGGTTGAACACTGGTAAACTTGTTCATCAAATATTACATAAAAAAAAACCAAACCACATTATTCTGATAGTATTCAATACACTTTATTTGAGCTGGGTAATGAGTAAATATCTGACTCATGGAGATTTGAAAAAATATGTTTAGATTTATGCACAATGCATATTTTTCTGGAAGTATGGGAGTAATAAAAACCAGGTCAGAACAAGTATGAAAATTCTACTGAAGCTTCTGCAAAGAAATGAAAAAATAACATGAGTTGACTGTTAGATGGATAAGAAAGTGGCTAAACAGGTGTATCCACAGGGTAGTGGTCAATAGGTCAGAATCCAAATGGACAAGAACAACATATGATGTTCTTTGAGGTCCATTAATGTCTATGTTAATGACATAGGTAAGGAATTGAGTGCATGCACCATCAGCACACTGAAGATGACTCCAGGCTGAGGAGTGTGGTGGACAGGCCTGAAGGACAGGATACCGGCCAGAGGGACCTGGACAACCTTGAGAAGCGGGTCCTTGGGAATCTCATGTGCCTTAAGTTGGTCTTAACAAGACCAAGTGCAAGGTGTTGCACCTGGATCAGGACAACATCAGGTATCAATCCGGGTTGGTGGATGAGCAGATCAAGAGCAGGATCCTGCTGAGAAGGATTTGGAGGTGCTGGTGGATGATAGGCTGGTCATGACCCAGCAATGTGCATTCCTGGGCTGCATCCAAAGCAGCGTGGCCAGCAGGGTGAGGGAAGTGATTCTGCCTCTCTACTTTGCTCTGGTAAGACACTATCTGGGGTGCTGCATCCAGCTCTTGAGTTCCCAGCAGGGGAAGAATATTGACCTGTTGGAGCAAGACTAGAGGAGGGCCGCCAAGTGGATTAGATTAGCTCAGTTGGTTAGAGCATGGTGCCAATAATGCCAAGGTTGCTTGCCCTGTATGGTCCATTCACTGAAGAGTTGGACTTGAGGATCCTTCTGGGTACCTGCAACTCAGACCATTCTGTGATTCTGTAGACAGATGGAACACCTCTCCTATGAGGAAAGGCTGGAAGATCTGGGATTTTTCCACCTGAAGAAGAGCAGGCTTTGGGGTCACCAACTGCTGCCTTCCAGTACCTGAAGAGAGCCTACAAAGAAGATGGAAAGGGACTTTTTACATGAACATGTAGTGACAGAACAAGGGGAAAATGGATTCAGACTGAAAGAGAATAGCTTTAGATTAGATATTAGGAAAAAAAATCTTTACTGTGGAGGTAGTGAGGCACCGGAACAGGTTGTCCAGAGAAGCTGTGGATGCTCCATCCTTGGAAGAGCTTAAGACTGGGTTGGATGGAGCAACCAGGTCTAGTGGAAGGTATCTTTGTCTATGGCAAGGATGTTTAGAATTAGATGATCTTTAACATCCTTTCCAATTCAGACCATTCTATGATTCTTTGATTAAATAAATGGTATGAGGATAATTCTGAATATTAGTAACCTATAATATAAACCCGTTCAAAATTAAATTCTGATGATAATAAATTTCATGACATTAATATTTTCATAAAACCACCTCAGCAGAGTGAAACAAATGCAAATTCTCTTGCTTTCTGCAGCAATAAAAGCTGTGGAAATATAACATTAGGACATGTTTGTGATCAACGCAGAATAGAAAACAAGCAGGTGACAGTATCTGAATGAAATCAGTGCTCAATTCAGAGCAAACATACGCAAGTCTTTTGATCAGTCTCCTTGTGTCAGGTAAAGAATTGTGAAATAGTTGTGTGGCAAGTTGAATGCAGGAGCTACAGTGGATTGAATACACTAGCTATCAAGATATTAATGTATTAATTTACTTTATAGTATCAAGTTATGTGTAAGCATAATTTATTGAACTATTATTTCCTGCAGGTATTTAAACTTTATTCAGCCTACAGGAGCAAATTTAGTTACATGAGCATTCATCTTGTGGCAAAGTTCTTGTGCATTGTATGGCTGACTAAATGTTGAAAGTTCTTCATTAAGTCAATTTGAAAGCTATAGTTTATAAGGGAACAAATGCACATGAGGCTGAGTTTTTCAATGTGTAGCTTGATTTTTTTCTCTTTATTAATTTAGGTTTAGCCCTATAATGAATGTTCTGAGGAACTTCAGATGCAGACATGCTCCTTTCTGTCTTGCTGCATGCTGCAGAATTTTTTTATTTAAGCACATCCATGGCAAAACACTTTTTAATCTGCTTCTTACTGTCCATGAAGACAGCTTGTTCCATATTTTTTGAGCATGCAATTTTTCTATTTAGATACATTCCCACAATGAAGAGGCCCAGTTCTTCATTCCACTGTTTTTTTATACTTAGAGTTGGCAAATACTTTATTTAAATTTGTGAGAAATTAGGAAAACTGCAAATTCAAGTTGTTATTCATACTCAAGAAGAAATGAAACAATTTTTAAGTTTCTTCATAACAAAAATCAGCCTGAATTTTTTTTTTAAAAAACAGTGAAGTTACTATAAATATTTTCTTAAAGTGGACTTTTCAGGAACTCTATCTCACTAGAACAGAATAGATCCAGTAGGAAGTTAATGACAGCAATTATCTCGACCAACTGTGTTTCTGCGTGTGTTGAATTTCAAGTTTAATTATCTAAATATAATTGGCTCTTTTGGAAAAAATATGTTTGATTCTGTGTTTCTCTAGGAAATCCTTGCAAATTAAACCTTCTCTCTCTTTCTCTCTCTTCACATGAAAAAAAAAAAAACAAAAAAACAAACAAACAAACAAACAAAAAACCCGCCACAACCCCCCTGCATTTCCCTCAGATGATTTCAAGTTAGACAATCTATAATCCTATAACTAAATTAAGGATTTCTTCATTTCTTTGGAACAGCATAACTCACAACTGTAAAAATAAAATTGTCCCTCCAGTTATAATTGATTCAATGATTTCCTTTTTACTGGAATTTTAAGTGTAGTGTTTCCCTCCCCCCACTGAACTGTGTATTTTTTTGTTGATTTACAGATTAACAGATGAATAAATGAACCTGGTACAAGTACTTTAATAGAAATGTTTACAACTCGTTATTATAAGTGATATAGCAGTATTGTATCATTTTGGAATGACTTTAGGCTTCAAATGATCGATTGACTTCCAAAACCTTCCATCTAACAATACAATAGCATAGGGTTATTTGTTTGAATTTTTTGAAAGACATACTGCAAACAGCAAGGTTAAAAATAATTTTTCACACTTTCTCCAGAGTTTCACTGCAGTATGGTGAAGTAACAAAAACCAGCAAAAATTGAGTGATATCAGAAGCTCACGACTTTATGGCAAGGCAGCCTTCCTCATGTTGTTTTAACATGTAGGTTGATGAGTGGATTGGGAAATGCAATCGATGTACAAGGATCTGCCATCCTCCCTTTAAATGATGGACAGTACTGTAGTGATCTATTTTGCTACAGCAAGTTCAGATTTGAAATTTTAGAAACACTAGAAACCATGGCAATGGTAAAATTAATTTTGGTTTTATCTCTTTTAATAATACCTGCATTGTGTTTGGAGATTAATTTTGTTCCATTATTCATCAAATATGAACAATTTGGTTGCGGTTGTAAGGATCATAGTATTGCCCTACCAGAATGTTTCCCCATTTATCTCAAAAGATAATTCTCAGAATGATTGGATACTCAGTGCCTCAATGGTAGCTGCAATTTCCTGAATGAGATGTGTCTGCATTGTTATAAACTGTAAGGATCAAAACTAATCTTGTAAAAGCTTCTTTGCCTTTTTTGAATGCTCATTTATTTATATGGAAAACATTCTACTACATGAATGTTGATAACGAATCAACCTCAAAAGATAAATAAACAAAATGCAAGACTTTTTTTCTTTCCTGTTGCCTCAGATTACCAGTTCTGTCTTCACTGCGTATATTACTATTAGAAGATAATATTATAGAGAATACAATTAAGTCCTATTTATTTAAATATTCAAGGAAACCTTCTTAATTTTCTTCTGTATTGATGTTTCTGGTGATACAATCTTGCATGTTTGGTTGCCAAAATAGATATTCTCTAAAACTATACAGCATTAACAAAAATCCTGCTTTTCAAACTGTATTTCTTTTATATCTTCAGCCTCTTCGGTGGGGAGAAAAAAATAATAATAAGAGTTTGACAATCAGTTACAAACACACCATCTATGCAGGTCAATTATGAACGATGTGAAGAGACCTTTGATCCTAATTCTTCTTTTTGAATGGGAATTAATAGAAACACCTTATTGTACTTAAATTCTAAAGACATAAGTAACTTGATTGATCTATTCCCCTGCTTAAAACGAGCACTTCTCAAGCACTTTACTGAATTGAGTCCTAACAGCCCAGCAAATCAGTTATGTCAGCACTGAGACTGATGCAACAATTGAGAATAAAGATGATTAAAAACAAGAATCACAGAGTATTTATGATCAAAAGTATGTTGCTCATCACAGCTAAGTTCTCTTGGTAGATTCACAAGCTGAAATAAAATGATGCTCTATTTTTCTTTTATAGGTCCTTGAAACTCAGTGAGGAAAGATTATGTTTACTGGATTTAATACTGTTAATTCTGGGGAAAATGCTCTTTTGTATTGACAGCTAAATAAAAAAAAGTGAATTCACAGTTCTTCATATAATAATTTTTAGATTACAATTGACTCATAAAACTGTGTAAATAGTGAAAACACAATATAAGAGATGTAAATAAACCATTAATGCATCTCTTTTGCTTCAGAAAAGAGTAGCATAAAAAGAAAAAAAAAATCAAGGTTAATTTTTGTTATGGCCTAACTGCATCTCCTTATTTGTATGACATTTCCAATTCATGAACTATTTGAGATTAAAAAAAAAAAAAAAAAAAAAAAAAAAAGACTCATAAATGTATGACACAGCTAGATAAAAGAAGCAATCAAAATAATTATGTCTTATAAACACAAAAATGCTGTATTCATGGTTAATACACAGATATGTAAAATAAATCTAACTAGTAACATGTTTTATCAGATAATAATATATATGGAATGGTCATACTTAAAACATTCTGCCCTGAGATCTAGCAGTAATACTTGCTTTCTTACAAAAACCATTCATTCCAAAACTAAATATCCTGTTATTGTGTGACAACTGTACATTTGAGATTCATACTGTACTAGACACTAAAATTTGGATAAATTTCATAATTAACCAAGAGAGTGTTGTTTTCCCTCCATATGTTCGAAGACAGAATGACATACAGCATAAGAGTATTTGAAGGAGTCCTTAGAGCAATATAAAAGTTTTCCATGGCAACAACATCTAAGAGATGATGAAACCCACACTGCAGAGATGGGGTGCCTGAGGACATCCATTTTAAGATTATAAAATGCTTAACCCTCATCAGCAGAGGGAAACATGGCTCCTTGTGCAGTATAATGTCAGCCAAATTTAGGAGCTAGCCCAGAGCTCATTAGCTGGGATGAATGGATAAATCTCATTTAATAATTTGAGAAATTTACTTCTTCACATTTTCCCCAGAAAGTAGAGTTTTAAAATATGCATTTCCCAATGGTGAAAGACTGTTCTCTTTACAGTTGTCTAAGCATAAAAAGTAAGTGTTTTTTCATCTTTCAAAAATATTTGAATCGTATGATATATAGGAGAAAAAGGAGCTCTAGAATTTTGCAGTAATGTGTTGAGAACTGACAAAACTGTTGTCTTGAAAAATTGTTATTTTTTAATAATAACTTTTTTTAATTTTTTTTTTTAAATATTTACTTCTCGAATTTAAATACCACAGAATAAACTTCAAAGTTAGTTCCTGTTGACAGCTGTTAGTTCTGTGTAGCAACCAAGAAGAATTTTCTGCAGGAGCTCTGCTGGACATATTTACTCTGTTCATCCCAGCTACTTCAGACTAAGGGAGGAGGTGAAGTCAATGAAAAGAAATAGTTCCTTCAGGGAAATGCAGAACATGTAAATACAGTGTATTTTTGGAAGAGCTTCTCTCTCTTTCGGTGAACTGTGTAGGTTATAAAGAATATTTCTGACATATTTTAAACAGTTATACAACAGATATGTTCTCTTCCCTTATCCTTTATTATTAATAGATTATTAACCATGCATATCAGCTCTAGCTTGAAAAGATAAAAATGAAGGGGCATATTAGGATGAATTTAATGCCTCTTTCTGCCCTTTTGAGTCTCTTAGTGCACCTGTATGTATCATCAGCAGTATATCTGTCTACCCAGTTTCTCTACGTGATGACCTGAGTTGGACTGTAAAGTATTATTTCCAAAAAAAGAGAATTTGGAATATGTACCAGAAGGTTAATCTCATGCACTTCACTAGAATGCCAGATATAAGCCACTCATTATATGAGAAACCAGTTTATTTTAACAAGATTATTTCCATATCATTACCTTACTTGCAGTAAATGAAAACATGGAATAGCAACAAACCTCTGAAAGTGAGAGGCTGATCACCACATCTGCTGCTCAGGAATCAGGTAATATTAAGAATGATCTGTATGATGCCTTCTACAGAGAGCAGATGTCCATTTATGATGTAGAGCTCTTAAAAACCTTAAAATCATTACTGTATTTGGCCATATCAGCCATCCTTAGAAGACGGATGAAGGGAGAACCTAGAAGGAATACTTTTTGATGAAATTATTATCCAGTAGTGATTCACTTTTACACCTTTCTCTTATGTCAGCTGGTTGTATGTCATGCATTTGGCTATTCCGAATGATAGATTTTGATCAAAAAGATACACTGGAGATTTTCCATTTATTTTCAGTAAGTTAAAAATAATTAAAAATATATATAAAAAATAGTTTTCCTACGTGCATCTCCAGTTTCCTGACAGCATTGTAAAAATATAAACATGGCATTTCATAATTTCAAAATTCACCTGAGAACCTCTTTTTTGACAGCATTAATGTTCCCATCTGGCATTCAGCCAAGAAGCCTTTTCTCGTCAGTGTTTTCAGCATGAATAAATAAACTAAGAAATAACTTCCTGTTTTCCCGAAGTTTAGAGAAAAAATGTAACTAGCAGTTCTTACAGAAATTTCTAAGACTGTTTTGCTGCAGTTTTTTGACATTTTAAGTGCCACATGTGGATTATTTAAAAAAACAAACAAAAAAAGAACCAACCCACTGTTGCTGTTACTACTTTAGAAAAGTAATGAGTGTTGCAAATACCCATGAATATTTCCAGTGCTGGAAGACTTATGGGGTCAGCATGTCGGTTTCCCTTAGACAGTTGGGTGACTGGGTAGGACTGCGGTTCCAGTGACACGTGGTCACACTTACAGCACCACAGCAAAAGTGCAGTTGTCTCTGTGACGTTCTCTTTGGAAAATGAGGCACAGTTACAGGAGGGCCAACAGGACTGCACTGCCTACTGCACTGACTCAGGAGAGGTAGCTGCATCTCTCCAACCTGTCCATAGGACTGCACTATACATCACTGGTGGAGCAGAGATACAATTACAGATACCGAGATCTGGATGTAAGGTTTAAAGAGGGATATGTCAGTAAAAAAGTCTGTTTTAAAAATTAGTCAATTTAAACCAAAACAAAACCTGATAAGTAGACAATATCCCTTTAAGTGAAAATAGCAGCAGTATTCAAGCACAACTATTTCATTCTAAAAGTAATAAACGTGAGGAATAAGTTGTCAGGTAAGCCCACTGAAGCACATACTATAAATGAATTTAAGAGACAGCTAGAAGTTTTTATAGAGCTAGAGGGGAAATTAAAGACAGTGACAAAGCACGAGAACTACGCTGAACTAACATATAAAAGACAAGTTTTCTGGTTCTTCACTCCAACATTTCTTTATGTTCATTACAAAGTGTATCTGATAGTTGTTATTTATGTTAGAGAAAGGTAGAAAAAATGAAGCTCTTCAAGTGCATCATCCCAAAGGTCCCAGAAACTTCACCTTCACTCCACTTATGGACAGGAAAACTTTAAAAAAAAGTGGTAAAGTTGAGACCTTGACTTTACCTAATTTGACATGCTGTGAAGCTAACAGTGCACAAAGAACCACTGGTAGGTCATAGGGGAGAAAACACAAAGCATATGGCTGAACTTACATTTTTCTCATTGGACTGAGTCATATTTCCTACAGTAGTTTTTGTTCTGCTGGATTTTAAGAGCCCTAGAACTGCCTAAATAGCTCTTCTCATTGGGTCTGACCCATGGAAGGTGGGAAGCCTGTTACTGATTCACCTGTGGGCAACTTTGAGAATATGATCCATCCTGTTCAGGGAAAAAACCTACTGCAGCTGATTGAAATGCATTCAGCAGAAATATATTAGGATTTTTTTCAATTTTTTTTTTTTTTTAATACTGAAATTGTCAATATTTTCCCTTTGTCTTAGCAGTTGGGTATTTTTTGCCTTAATTTTTACTGAAAATATGTAGCAGGAATTTTTAAATTATTTACCAGAACCAATTAAACAAAAAATATTTAGAAGTTTCAATTTGAATACTGTTGAGTTTTTTTTTTAAATATTTTCTAGACTAAAAAATATCTAAAAATATTTCTGATCAGCATTTGCTTTTCTATTGTACAGGGAAATAAAAAGAGAACTTTGAAAGTTAAGCTTTTTCAGTTGTTCATGTCTAACAAAACCATCTTCTCTTAACTGACAGTTTCAAGACTAGAATATAGTAATAATTCCATTCTCTTCAGGTTTTCCTGCTAGAACTTGACACCTACAAAGATTTTGACTCTTTGGGATTTATATATCCACACAAGTGACTTCTACTGAAATGACTCAACTGTATATAGATATACTGAACCCATCATTCTTTATACTTTTACCTTATCTGCCTCAAGCTTGCTACTAATAAAGCACATACATAAAGATCAGAATTTATGCCTGTAGGTATTTGCTTATACTTATTGTAGCTCATACTACATACAGTAGTAATTTGTCTCGATAAAATACAAAAATAGTTTCTCCATACGGAATTTAAATTACATCTGTTGGACTGTTTTTGTTGAACACTTAAGTGAAGCATTCCACTAAACATATAAAACAAATTAATAGGTATAATGGAATGTTTATCTGTTAACAAGCAGCAAAATTATGCCTTGGTTTATGAACAGAAAGAAAATTAAAAAGCAAGAAAAATGTGAGCTGTGAATTTGAGTTTTTATCACCCAGGTTCCATAGATCTGCTTTCAAGTCTATGGTCCAAAGCACAAGATGTAAGAGCTGTAACAGTCATTTAGAGCTGGGTATTGCACATCTCTAATCCTCATGATGCTACTTGATAGCTGTCTAACAGTATTTTCATGATGCAGTGTGATGCTGAAACTTAGGATGGCTTGAGATAGTGGCAGAAGGGTCTAAAATGTCAAGTGGGGATTGGCATAATTATGCGTCCTCCAAGCATTTCTGCAGATAATAAATCCACACTGACAAGAAATGTGGAAATTGGCCTTTGGAGACCACAATCCAGCTGCTGTAGTAGGAGTCTTCATCTTACAGAAGGATCTAACACAAAACAAAAATTACTGGCTGCTGCTTTAACAGAAAAATAATGCTGCAAAGAATTACATATTAACTATTTCAGAGTTATACCAAAATTATACAAAAAATATTGACATATTGGTGTGTATTTCTTGTTCAGAATTTAGCTTCAGGATATATAATCTTTTTATTTTGAGTGTTCTGAGTCTAGCTGATGATGACCATTTAATTTTGTGAGATTATAAATATTCCATAATTCACCTGTAAAAGTGGCTATAGAATTCTATATACTCAAAATCCTATTATTTGTAATTACATTTTTCAGTGTACGTAAATAAACACACATTTTTGTAATGATAATTTATCTGTTTCACAGTGTACATATTTTAATTTTATTTTCAGAATATGTGCAGGACAAATACATATGTGATGTTTTGAATTGCTTAAATCACAATTTACAGGCAATGAGATGCAAAAAAACAGGGAAAGGATTAGAAGACAGGTACTATAGATATGTTTATCACATAAATTGGAATGTATGAGTCAGATTTATCATACTTAGTTCTTGCTTAAGGTAAGAGTTTTATCTCATCAGAAATCATCTCAAATCTCTGAAATAAAGGGAGCAATTCACTTTCCAGTGCTGTAGTGATAACTATGAGAAGCTGGAAAAGAACAAACTGAGAGGAGATAAGAGCAGGTGGCTCTATGTTATCACCAGAGAGTTGTTCAAACAATTTAAAATCTTCCTCAGAAGTTATTCTTCTCTGCTTCTGGTTGTGAAGGAAGTTAGGGACCTTGAGCTACAACAGGTGCCATAGGCTTCAACATTCATCCTGTAAAAGTATTTGACAACATTTTCTAAATATTATCTACTATCTTATCCAAATATGTGAATATTCTTTTCTTAAGTTGTTTGGGGTTTTTTGTTTTGATTTGGTTTGGTTTCCTGTTTTGTTTTAATTTGGTTTTTGTTGTTGTTGTAGTTTTGTTTTTTGTTTGTTTGTTTCTTGGTTTGTGTTTTTGTTTTTCTGTGGAAAGGGTCTACATATTTGATTTAAACAGAATTTGAGGATACAATAAATGAGATGGTCAGAGGGCTATGTTAATCTCTGTGAAAACCTGTAAAAAGACAGGTTAAAACATTAAAAATAAGATCTTAGAAAAAAAGACCAAATTTTAACCAAAAATCTTCTGCAACCACATGCTGCAGATTCCAGCTGAGTGAGAAACAGCCATATATATCTCCTTATCCAGTGGCAACCTTGGAATGAGCTGGTACTATCTCTGCTGAATGTTGCTTCATCTTCAGGGGCTCACTATTGTCCTTACATGAAGATTTCTCAAACTTAAATACAAATTATTTTGAAATTATTATTTCTTTTTAATCATATAAGATGTAATGTCCCTATCTGGATGAGTATAAATTCCAGTAATCATTTCATTATGTTCTTATCTCTAATGATTCATTCAGACTTAAGCATTTATCTATGCAGTTAATTTGAGCTTCCATATATATGTTTGCTTTCTTATATCTTTCCTTCTTTCTTAAACCCTGGAAGCAGCACAGGTTCACCTTATTTTGTTTTAAATTAGAACTATAAAATACGAGCAAAATTAAAATTGTAGTCACATGATTAATATTTTGTTAGCTTTAGTGGTGGATTCTTTTCTGTACAATTTCATTTCAAATAATATTATACTTCAGTGTTTGTGATTGCCATCCACTTTCAGTTCATTTAGAATGTAGACTGAAACAAAGGTACTAAAAATTCTGAATATGTGAAAATACACTCCTGACATTGAGTTAACTTGACATAAATGTCCTAAAAACTTTAGATCCCCACTGTGGATATAAATTATTGTCTCTTTCAATTAGGAGCTATGTATTATTAACATCTTCTAAGTATTTTACTTAGAATTTGATTTTATAGTAAGTGAAATAAGTGCAGTAAGTCTAGCAAACAATAGTACATCACTAAAGGAAGAAAATATATTTACTTATATTTAAATTCATATATCTAAATGACTATTTACATTCTAAAAAAAATGTAATATCAAGTTAATAATAAATTAGAGAAGGAACATTGCATGAAGAAATCATGTGAAGCCTATCCTGGAAGTGGTCATGTTTCATAGTGTTGTCAAATATAATTTTTGTAATGGGCATAAGGTCTGTGACACACACATAATTCTTTGCTAGCAAATAAAATTGTCACTTTGAATAGCTATTTTTTAAGGCAATGTGACAAACAATTGCTCTTACGATATCTATATAGAGAGGTGTTTCCTGTTTCATTCCTGGAAAATATCACGTCAAAAAAGAAGTAATGAAGGGAAGAAAGAGAAGAGAAATTCTTAAAATATTCTGTCTTTTACTCCATTGGCTTTAATGCAGATTTTTATGTAGGTGGAAAGAATAGCTTTCCAGAACACTGTCCTTTGTCTTCAGCACAGCTGCATGCTGCATCTGCATTTTCATTTCATATGCAGGGAAAAAAAAAAAAGAAAAAAGACAAAAGGCAAAAAAAGCCTCCAAAATCAGGTGTGCACATTCATCTGGAGGAAAGCAACTCAGCAGTGACATCATCAAAGGGATCCCCAATCAGGGTGGTACTTAATTCATGTACCTCTGGCCATCTAACTGATAAATGTCATGCCACAGCTATGTCTCATTTTCTCCCAGTCTGAAGAGAACAGATGCCTGCAGTGATGATTCACTTTATCTGCACCAGGGCCTAGGACACGGACTATAAATCTCTCTCTGCAGGTGCTTTTTTTTGTAACCATTTCATAGAGAGAGACTCTGAAGACTTATCAGAGCACTAACCAGTTCTGCAATCCCAGAGATCTCAAGCACATCAGATATCTAATTTAACCAAAGAAAATTAGATTATTTTCCCCCTAAATTATCACTCCCTACTGGGGAGAAAAAAATATTTGAAAAATATTTTTTCAATCCTACTAATCCTAATTAGTAGGATTTTCCCAATCCTACAAATATTTTTGAAATATAAATCTGAAATATTAATATAAACATAGAGAGAAAGTTCTGGGGTCAAGTCTACCCAAACTTTTGAAGGAACATTCAGTAAATCTATATATAAATATCTACACTCTCTTTAACACACCTATATGTGAATCTGAAAGTGAATACTTGTGGCTCTTAGTGCAAGAAGATTTTCAGCACTTGCTTAAAATAAAACAAAGCAAGAGCTGTTGTTTTGAAATGTTACAAAGCATCTTAGTGTTATCATATAGAGGTACAACGATGCTCTCCATGAAATACGATCACAAGTGAATCTTGCTACTGACGTGTGCCTTCCTTTCTGCTTTGTGTCTGTTCACATAGTTTTAAAGCACATGTCAAGCCAGTAATGCAATGAAGTAATAATAGCTTCACACATTCTGACAGCTACCAGGAAGTTATGTAAGGGACTGAAAACAGGACTCACCAAAACTACTTCAAAAGAATGTTAATTATTATTACACTTTTTCTATTTTGCCTAAGGGATAAAAGTGATGAGATGTTACTCTGTAACAATCTAGTCCTATGAGTTTGTTAGAAAAATCTTTTTTAAATGGAGTACTTTGTATAATTATATCTTTTTTTTGTTCATAATACCTTAGAATTTTGGATGGCTTTAAACGTGCTTTGCAGTAATCTCCAAAGGCAATATTTAGAGCACCAGTTTGGATATCTTTATGTTTTAATTATTTAATCTTTCCTCAAAGACCCTGTACACAAATTCTTCATAACAGCGACTCTGGTGTCAAATAAAAGTCAGGTAAATTTGATTTGCAATGAATTACCATTTTTATACTCCACTTCCCTAAATACCTTGATATATTTTAAAAACTTCTTTGAGTAATTTGGACTGTCTTTTGTGCCTACAGTTGTGTAATTACTAAGTTACATTCAGACCCATGTACACAAATAAAGCCAGCCTCATCTCAGGAATCTCAGATCATGTGAGAGCCCACAGCTTGTTGAGAGAGAAGCCTGCAGGAAAGATTATGAGACATTTGAAGCTACATTATTATTCTTAGCTGATTGAAGTATTCATCCCAAGTCTTGTATTTGCTGACTGTAGCCCTTTATTCTGTCTCTCTGAACAGATGGAAATTTGTATACTTTTGTTTCTCAGGACTTCTCCACTAGTTACTGCAAATATATTTGAGCCTTGGGATTTTTTATGAACTTTAGCAGAATATTCAGTTACTAGTATATTATTTGCAATTCACTATTTAAGATTTGATTGGTCTCTAAATCAGTGTAATTCTTGCGCTCCTAAATTTTCAGACTAGAGGGACTGTAATGTTTAAGTTTACCTCCTGCTCACAACAGGGACATTCTTTACCCAGGACAGCATTAAAGCTGAGCTCGGAATGAAAAGAATGCATATGAGCTTTTAGCGAATTGCAGCTTTTTCCTCTTGTGTCTTTAATTTGCCTCTCTCAAAATAATCCGTTCTTTTTGAAAGAATTAGGGTAAATGGTGGAGAGGCTGCTCTCTTTGTGCTCTTGCTAAGACTGACATCCAAAACCAAACAGATGTGTCTATCCTCCGATGTGCAAGAGAGTCAAAACATCACAATTACCTTAAACACTGTCAAGGCCACAGAAGGAACTTGTGAGATGAACCACCACAGCAAGAACTTGAGATAAGAACAGAAGGGAGGAATTTGCAATGGGAAGACATTAGTTCCAGGTCTGGCAAGGCAGATCTGGGTAACATCCTGGCTAATGCATCCAGACAAAAATTCCCACTGTAGCAGACTGTGGAAAAGAAAGAAACAACTTATGCACATTCCATCCCAAGGTGTGAGAAAAGCATCTGTGCCCTGTGTATTCTCAGAACTTGGACTGTATAAAGCTGATACCCAAGACGAACAACTTGGGGATCCCCACCACTACAGAAAACCAGAAGAAGGACCATTAGGACACCCTGTGGATCCACAGGATGGTGACAGAATTCTACTTAACCTCTCTTTCCTCACTCTCTTTCTCTGCCTCCCACTCTTTCCTACTTTTTTTCCTGTCTGTTTCTACCTGACATTTACTGTTAAATAAAATCTGCACTGTTGACTTTGGCATATGGTCTTGTTTGCACCTTAATTCAGGCAGAGACATCTCTCAATAATAGGATCATAAAAGCCATGTCACATGTAGGAGATCTATTTATGTGTATGGTAAGTGAATGAAGCAACACAGACTATTTATGGTCCATTGTACAGCTCAACCCAGACACTTGAGGATTTCTGAATCAAACTTGTAAATTAGGCAAGCACAAATGAAACTGGCTTTGGCTGGTTGCTTCGACACATTGACCCTTCTCTACATCTGAGAAGATAAATTTGCTATCCACTGTGATCCACTGTGCACCATTTCTTTTCTCTTTTGTTAATCATGTATTTTATTGTCACTTTTAGAGGCATTATCTGTGGGAACAACTATTTGAGTTTTGCAGCAACTATCATAGGAAGAGTGTATTTTTAGTACCTTATGCCACTGATAGTTATTGGTATATTTTCATTGCCCTTAACTGTAGCATTCCTTTTGAGCAAATGCCCTGGCAGCTTTATCTATACTGAATATTCTCATACATTTAAGCAGGGTTTTTTTCCTCCAAAAAATTATTTTTTCAGATCTAGTGTTAGGAATACGCACTTTTGATACATCAATCAAAATATTATATATACTACAAAACAATCATTAAAGAAAGAAGAGAAAAATACAGATATTTTAGGCTTTGGAGAACATTTTATACACCTAATTTCTAAGTCTACAGACAGATTTTCGTTATCATAAGAGTATCTAAGAGAACCAAGCAATGCCATGGCTATATTTTGCTAAGTGCTACATGAATATAAGGAGAGACTCTAGCAAAACTGTCAGTCTCAGAGACATCTGAATGATTAAAAAAAGTTTATTTTCTTACCTGATTCTAAAGTTTTTCATAAAGTGTAAGATGATGTTAGCTACCTGTAGATAAGGACAATCTAATGAAAGCTACTAACAAATGGTGCAAAATTTTTGGGACAAACTTGTGGCCCCTTTATTATTTTAATGTCTCGATTATAAGCCATTCTTTTGGCTTAACATTTCTATTATAGTTAATGAATCACAGCTCATTTCTTCTGAGTTAAGTGCTAGTGAAAGATGGACATTTGTAAAAGATATATATATAAGGTTGCTGCAGCCCCATTTGTACAGCTGTCATTTCAGACTCTGTGGAAATAAAGGCATTTTTTCAAAAACTGTGAGCCATTCATAGCTTTTTATGACAGCTTTTACACCCTAGAAAGTGAAAACTGATGTCCTTGAAAGTTTTGTTGGAAGTCTAAAACTCCTTACTATATTCAGATACTGACAGGGATAGTTTCAGTGTATCTATCTTTCTGAAACCAAGATTGTAGACCATGCAAGAAATGGTAAGGAAAGCTGCCATTCAGATGTGTTCATTTAAAGAATTTTACTACTTCAAAGCTCTATTTATCTTTGAGGTTATACCAAAAATATTTAGTTAACTACTAGCATTCTAGTCCAGAGGGCTTCTTTCTTGTAATTTTGAGCATCAGCTGGGTCTTGTGTAGGCATGCAAGGAATAAACTGAAGGATATTTTTATTGTAGAACTTCAAAAATTGAACATTACTATTATTGTTTCTCTGCTTCAAAGGTGTGACGAGTGCTTTTAACGATAACTACAACTCTGCGTGCTTCATTAATCGTGAAGTGTTATGTGAAATTTTCCTTATTTGTAAGTAATTAGCCTTGTACAAAGTAATTAAACTCATAAAAGAAAATCCTAACTGTGCCTTTTTACTTGTAATGGTTATAGCTCTCATCTTTTGAAATTCTGATGCTTTTTATAAATTTTAGGAGTTAATATCAGTTCTCTTTTCTAAAATGGTATTTGATAATGATTTTGTAAAAAATAAAACCCCCAAACTCCAGAAACAGGTAATGTTGACCTCAACCAAAAACAAAGCCACAGAAAAATACCCCTAAGAATATAAATAAGAGATGAAGTAAAAATTGAGGGATAAAAGTGTTTCTTAAACACACTGACCACAACATTTGACTACAATCTCACCATGGCAAGATGTTTCAGTCCAAAATCATACTTTTATAAAACACTGGTATGGGGTGATGCTGGACAGATGTCAGGCACCCGTGAAAGCCACTTACTCACTCTGCTCTGCAGGTGGGCAGAGGAGAAAAAATTTACAAAGGGTACATGAGTTGAGAAAAGGACTGGGAGAGAGCACTCATTAAATACTACCAAGGGCAAAACAGGCTCGTCTTAGAGACATAATGTGAATTTATTACTCACAAAATCAGAGCAGAATAACAAGAAATAAAATAAGCCCTTAAAAACACCTTCTCCCCATCACTCACTCCTTCCCAATGAATGGGAGTTTTGGTCAGTTCATCGCCCAAACTTTTTCCTGCTTCTCAGGGAATGGAGCCTTTTCCCTGCTATACTGTGAGGTCTCTTCCATGGCAGAGAGTTGTCCATGAATTCCAATGTGGTTCCATCTCATGGGCAACAGTCTCCCCAAAACTGCTGCAGCGTGAGCCCATCCCATAGGCAACATTGCCTCTCAAACTGCTGCGGCGTGGGTCACTCTTCCACGGGGAGAAGTCTTTCAAGGACAGGCTGCTCCAGCCTGGGAGCAGGGTCTGTCTCTCCATGGGTCTCCCACCGACTCACAGACTCCTCCAGGCATCCATCTGCTCCAGCATGGACATCTTGTCCACAGGCTGTGGGTGGATCTCTGCATCGCCCTGGATCCCCACGGGCTGTGGGTGGATCTCTGCATCCCCCGTGGATCCCCATGGGCTGCAGGGGAATCTCAGCTCCAGTGCCTGGAGCATCTCCTGCCCCTCCTTCTGTACTGACCTTGGTGTCTGCAGAGCTTCTTTCTCTCATGTGTTCTCAGCCCACTCCTGTCTGACTGGAATTAAAACTGCCCCAAAACCTTTATTTTGATTTCTTCTTAAATATGGTGTCATAGAGGTGTTACCACCATTTCTGATTGGCCAAGCCTTGGCTCTGTTGGATATAGTGGAAGTTTCTAGCAGCTTCTCACAGAAGCCACCTCTGTGCCCCCGTGCTACCAAAAACCAGGTCATGTAAACCCAATGCAAACCCTTTACCATTTTTTTTAATCTAAATTATTGAGGCTAGGTTAGTTTTAAATAGGAAGCTTTTATTTAGTTAGTTACCAAAACCCCATATTCCTTATTGATGGTAAATGTTTTTATTAGTAGAATGCCAAAATCTTTATGTGTAGAAAAGAATTTGGAACAATGCAGGATGGGCAAATCCTCATATCTTCATATTTACTCATCCTGAAAATGCCTTGGCTACTCCTTTTCATTTCTCTTTTTCTGCAAAAGACTCATTTAAGATATGTTAGTATCTTTTATGGCCCATTTAGAATCTGATCTGGCTGATAAGACTGCCAAAGATATGAACATTGTAATGTGGACAACTTCCCAGCAGGAACTGGAATTCCAAATAACTTCATGTCTACTAATAAAGAGGTCAATGGATAGTGCTAATGTTTTGCAAAAAAAACCTCTATAGACCATTATGAGTTCCTGGAAGCAGTCATATGAAGAGCTAAAGTTTTTGAAATCAGATGAAGATTTTTATCCTGTCAAAGAAAAAGGAGAAATAGGTATCATCTTTCATGTAGATAAGTAATTTTCATTCTTCACTTAGTCTCCTAATCAAAAAGATTTAGTATGGAAATTATTTTCATCATATTAGTGATCTCAGTTATAAAATTCTAAGCTTATGAATGTTATTTGCTAAACAAAAGCATTTACAGAAATTTGAAATATATTGCAGAGACTGGTACTCAGAATAAAATGCAAATTCTCTGAATAAAGCTAGGTATAAATAGACACTTAGGTGTGTTATATCTATTCAGATCATTCTGTAATGATAACACTACTTGTAAAAGTTAAGAGTTGCTTTCTCAAAACACTGTAGATGTCCATTTACTTCTTATTCCTATTTAATTTGTCTCTTTCCAGACCTGCTACTATGGCTGCTCGCAATTCTAAGAGGAGCAAGGAGGATACAGAAGTGGTTAAAAGACAGCAGGAGCTGAGTGTAAAGTGAATGCACTTTAAGACAAAACTAAGGTAAGCTTATGTGAAAAGTGTCCTGCAAATTAGCATTGAGCAGACTGATGTTCTAATGTTGCTGTACTTCAGGAAGCTCCTAATGTCACTTTGCCATCACTTCTTCAGCAGATGGTCTCCTTTTTTCTTCAGTAAATAAAAGAATGAGAAATAAATTTTTTTTTTGTTTTACTTAGTGTAAGTATTCAGACTGTAGGTATTTGAATATTATTACTACTATTTTGTTTCTGCATGTTCTGTGACAAATAATATGCTTCATTGCTCACAAAAATAAGCAGTTTTCACCATAGAGACTTAAAGACTAAATTAAATATAATACATATTTTCCATGTCATTAAAAAGTATAAAAGATAAAGTTTGAAAATAGATGGAAGGCAAAATATATATACATATATAAAGACAAACTATTAATCCAAATGTTTCTTGTTCTAATTAGTTATTTTACACTAATAAAAATGGATACATCTCTTTACTCATGTGTCATTCCAGTGGCACAGAGCAGAGAATGGTCTCCAGTAAGTATAGAGAGTGTTTTGGAACAGACAGTATGACTCCAAAGTAGCCTTTGAGTGAATTCTTTGGCTCACAGAAGAAAATAACGATAGGCTGCATTAGAGCAGTTTCAATTTTATTCATGTTATTTTATAAATTTTGATCAAAGTACAGAGGTTAAAAGACATCGTGTAGTAATCTGCCCTGAGGCCACAGTAGCATCTTCCTCTGTTATGAAGGATCAGTCTTAACTTGACAGCAACAGAGAGAAGAGGACAAACTGGGATAAAGCTCAAAGTTAAATGCACATGAGCTGATAGATGGGCCTTTTAATTTACTGGCTGTGAATGAAAGAATCTGTCACTATCATCTGTGCAGCAACACACAAAGCATGAGCTCTCAAGGAATCAATGTTCAGCATTTTTACAATTATTAAATTACTGTACCATTTCCAAAGAGCTTTCCTCTGGGCCATATATTTTGCCCTTAGTAACTAAGCTTGTTTGTTCTATATATTGGAAATGAGACTGTCATTACATTTTTATGACACTTTTATCTAGTCATGTTGTTAATACTAACAGAATTTTTAAAGGCATAAGGAGTATCTTTGCATCTTTCTCTAATAAAGCCTGGGAGAAAATGCATTTCTAAATTGATCATGTTTCTGTCTTTAATTTAAATACATTTGATTCTAACTGACCCTTGGGAGTGCAGATAGTGGATATGTGATGGCTAAGTAGCATTAACACTGTATGTTGCCATAATAATTTCTGGGGAAGGAACAGCTTTAAAAGGAAATGGTCTCATATTTAGTTACATGCTTGAGAGACTGCATGCTTTTCAGCAGCCACTGTCAAAGGCTTACAAACTGCATCTTGAACACTACATCACAGACATAGTCTGCAGGCCATCACTGGAAATGTTATCCCGTGCATTATAGTTATCCTCCCAAGCACGCAAGCTGAAACATTATCCCAAAGAATTAGCATTATACCCACTCAAAGCAGTTAAACTTTTAGCAGGCTTGTAAAAGCACAGGGCAACATCAAGGTCTACACATAGTATCAAGAGCTTTATTTTTCCAGAAACTCCAAAAAAAGGTGGTAAAAGTCATGAAAATGCAGTAACAGCAAAAATGTTTATGTAGAAAGATATCGATCTGTTCACAAAAGGTCAGGTTGCTCTCATCCTGCCGGAATGATTAGTCAGTTTTAGAAAATTCTTACTGATATACCTTCCATGATGCTTAGAAAACAACATAATTTCTTCTTTTTTCAAAATAGCTAGTTTATTGAATTAGATATCTAGCATAACTGGAAGAGTTTTGTTGCTGCTGTTAAAAAATAAAATTCTCGTTCATATGAGGAATGAATACTAACTTGTTACATACTTTCTTTGGTCTTCTACAGGCCATTGACTTAATCACTTTCAAGGAACCCACTTTGCCTTTCTGTTTTCATATTCATTGCTGATTTTTCTCTCCTTTGATGGCTACAATAAGCATCTTTCTATTACTTCAGGTGTCAAGAATGCTTGATATCAGTGGGAAGTTCCATTTTAATACAAACTTCTAGCTTATTTGCACTTTATGCTTGGGATTTTCTGTAGCTCCAGTCCCATCTCTAGCACATGGAGAAAAGAATATCTCTTATATTAAATTTATTTTGTTGCAATAAGTGGGAACCCTTTTAGTAACAAATCCAAAATTGCTGTTGTTAGATATTGCTAATGAAATCTGTACACTTACGTGAGACAATCTTAAGCTTCATAGTATGTGAAAGTACATGAGGAGACAACTGTTCATTAAAATCAGCTAGAATTTATGCAGTTTCACCAGTTCACTTTTTATTTCCTGTGATATTAGTCATCCTTCACCCTCACAAAGTCCAAATCATGTGCTTTTTTTCCCTCGTGTACTGTATTTATGTCTGTTAAAATAATGATCAGTTTGAAGGAGCCAAGTCACAATCCTTTAGCTTTGCCATTAAACGACTTTCCATTTCTCTGTGTTTCTCCTTTTGAGTCCTAGACTCTGTTAATGGCAGTGAGCTCTGTGTGTGCACCTGTAATTCCCTGTGGAAAGGAGCTTGCCATCTCCATTTTTGAAGTGCCTCAGTATTTGTCCATTGTACTGTGCTTGCTTAGTGGGTTACTGGTGCTGCAGCACTGAAGCTGCTGCTTAAAGTAAAATGCACTCTAATTCAATTAAGTATCAATGGTGTCATGTTATTGCTTTGCTTTTTGATCTTTAAGCTGCAAATTACATTTCCATCCCAGCAACTCATTTGCTTTTAGAAATACAGTTAGTTCACCAACTGCATTATAAAAATAGTATGAACATTCTTTACAAAGAATTCCACAATTTATCAGTGTTTTACACTTCATTAAACAGAAAAATGAAACAAATTATATTGGAGACAGGATATGGTTTTAATACTGAAAATTTTATATAGACATTTAAAATGTACTCATACACATCACCAAAGATGTTAAGTAGCTAATTATAACTTTTCCCATAAAATATACAATAATGTGGTGATAAACTGTCTCTTCAGAAGCATCTGCAGGATGCAGTCCACAGTAAACAAAAAAGTTGAAAGGACTGAATTTCTCAGATTATATTTCTTCATTTTTTTCATAATGGAAAAAGAAAAGCATAAGGTTGAGATGTTGATTTTAGTTTTTCTTGTTTTTTTCTTTTGTCAAGGTCACTTGACACTTGGACTTACAATTGTCAATCCTTTCATGGCACCCGTTTGAAAGTTTGGCTGCTTGCTAGGCTTTGTGTCACAGAGGTTTTAAGTGGCACCTATTTCAGCCTCTCTGTTACCTTATGTAGATAATATTCACATATAGTGAAGAATCTCTGGAGAAATTTTGTTTCTTATTTCTTTTTCCAGACTAGTAATTTCTGAGTTTGAATAAGCTAGTAGCTGGTTCTGTCTAAATAATTTTCATAGTAGGTAAGAAATCTAAAATTATTAAACTTTAATTATTTACTTAATGGAGCTGAGTATTAATTCTATGACATTCACTAAAATAAAATAATTTGGATAAAAAAAAGGCAAAACAAGGAAGAAAATCTTTCAGGAAGCTAAACAGTAACCAGTCCTTGGGCAAAAACTATGTGTCTTTGATCAACATGAACAGGCATAAAGATAGCAGCGTGCTTTTGGAACACTAATCATATCATATTTATACATATATATGGGTTTTACCACGTTTTTGCAATAGTAACTGCAACTTGGACTTGGCCAACAAACTTAATAACAGGTTTTCAAATTGACACTTCAGCAGCTATTATTATTTTCCTGATATTTTCTTTAAAAGCCCCTTTACACACACTGACTCTGCTGTGAATGCCAGCCTGACATGCTGTATTGTACTAAGTACACCACTCAGGTTTATGGCATGTTAGAAATGTGCAGGCACTGCCAGGAACACCTTGGTCCACCTCTTCAACACCCTGCCTGTAAGCATTAAGGTCTCCTGTCAGGTCCTCCCAGGGGTGTCTCCTCCACAGGCTCTCCCCACAAGGCAAGTGCACCTGATCCTGTACAATCTGGTTACCCTTCCACAGACTTCCTTCCATTTATTGGTGTTTTTTTGTTGTTGTTGAGCAGTCCAAAAGAGGTATTCAACAGAAGAGGTCATGAACAAGTCTCCCCAGCCAGGTGAAAGCAAAGTCATGTGGTAACTGCTAATTTTTTGAGCAAGACTTCTTTTGAAAGGTGTTGAAAACCTTAAGACCTTTTTTGCTTATTTTCTACCGTTGAACTATAATAACTTCAGCAAAGTTCAAACTCTCCTTTGGAATTCTAACATAAAAAATAATAAAAATGCAGCTTACCACATCTCCCTCTAAAAGGGAAAGAAAAACAAAATAAGACAATATATGTTCTGAGAAAAAATAAATTTAGATAAATTTTAAGTGGTTTAATAGATGTTATTTCTATTTCATTTTATGTAGCTTGATTTTTAAAGAGAGTGTAGTGCAATTTTTGAAGTCTGATATCACTCACTTGCTGGAGGACTTTAAAGATCTCTTACATATATTTTTATTCTTACCACAAAGGAAATTCAGATACTAAGGATAATTGACTTTTATAATTCTCTTAGAAATTCAAAACTGGAATTCCCTGATCAATTGAAGATACAGAAAGAAATCTATTAGGTGTTTTTCTTGTGTCATCTTTCATTGCCATATCACACATTTGGGTGTACCATTGCACCATTCTGAATGATATTTTCAATTCCAGCAGATATTTCACTATATTTCACACACTCACATTGACTGGAAAAACAACATCAGAATAATATAGTTAGTGGTCCATCAGCACCATGACATATGCTGGTACAAATGGGCTGAAAAATATAAGATAATTATGCTGAGATTGGCTATGCAGACTGTTGTATTATATTAATGCTCTGCTAAACTTGGCATAGAGACAATGACAATGACTAAGCAACAAAATAAATATGTCAAAGACATATATACAGAATGCTATAGGTAGTTTGGCTTTTACACTCAAGAACATATAGAATATATAGAAATATTAGAAATGTAACAGAGCCATTTCCCAGATTGCCTAAGTTAAATCAGTGCTGGAGAGAGAAGAGAGGGGAGTACATTAGAGAGGTATATTAAAGATCACCTTTGAGATCAGTATTTGCTGCCTCTGTTCCGGTCATACAACTTCTCCTGGAAAAATATGTCAGGATAGAATTTCACTCTTTACATATGGCCCACAAATTCCCTGAAACTCTAATACTCAGTGTATTCTTTACCTAGCATAACTGAAGTAGTTGGACTGGAAGCATATTGTGCCATTCAGAGTCAGGTGACCTACAAAGTAAAGAAGAGCTTAATTTATGCTAGAGAAGCTTAAATCTTATCAGCATGATGGATAAAAGCTAAAAATAGCAGAGGGTATTATAGGGACCTGGGTTAAGCTTTTGAAGATAGCTTCATTAAATATAAAATATGACTAAACAAACTGTCACTTGCTTTTCTGTAAGTACAGAATGACCCCACTAGATATCCTTATCAGGTTTTCTGCCTTTTTTATGATTTCTTTTTCTTTTCTTTAGTCTAAAAGGTATGTAGTCACTGTAGTGGCTTTATTTTTAATATATTTTATTTATTGTTTATGGATGGACTTGACAATGCATTTGAATTATGGTTTGTGTCAGTGATAGGTACGAGTGTAAAATATAAAATGTGCAAGCTCTGCAATTCCTGTACTGAATCTTATCTTAAAGAAACTCGGCCTCCAAGATCACAAACCCTGCACACATAAAAAAGAAAATGATGATGTAGTTTCCTGAAATATGTTTCATAGTAACAGACCAGTACAGGTGAAAAAAAAAAAAGGGCAAAGGAGTCCAAGAAATGGAAGTAAATAATTTTACTCTATTTTTTATCTCAAGTAATACTGAACTTACGAAGAGCTTTGGCCTAACAAATTATTACTCATGATATAAGCTTAGAGATAATAAAGATGCCCATTGAAATAAAATTACAAAGAGCTGTAAATATTTTACTGTCTCAGAGTCCAGGAATATTGGACTTGATGATCTTAAAGATCTTTTTCAAGCTAAATAATTATATTATTCTATGATTCATGGGGCAAACATCTAATTAGGAAAAATGCCTTTTTGAACCAGGAGAATAGGAAAGTTTTGGAGAGGATGAGGATTTGGGAGAGGATAAGCACTTCTTTCAGACATGAACAGAAGGCATTCTAGGAAAAGATTTGAAGAGTGAGCAACAGCAGGAAACAGATGCTGCTGTCTAACAAAGCCCCTGCTTAAAGGCCTACTAAGACAGGAAAATGTCAGAGTAGAAGCAAAGTGGAGAAAAACTCCTACGATGGCAGAGAAGCTAGTACTTTACACTTACAGTTCAAAGCTTTCTTTGGACATCACACACTAAAACAAACAAACAAACAACTAATAGAGTAAGAAGGTATTCTGTTTCATGTAAAATAAAAGCATTTCTTACAGTGGATACAGCCCACAGACATATAACATAACCATTTTAGATAGCAAAAGGGAATGCAAAACGTGTAAGATCCTATTCAGAAGTACTGGACAGGGAATTTTTGCCTATGTAATTTGAATTAGGATTGCTTTTTCAGAACTGAATTTCTCTTTATGTGATTCTTTTTCAGCCCATAATAACCTATGATGAAAACAAACTCCCCTGATCTGCATATCATTATAATTATTTAACTTATTAATTAAATAGGTAAGGATTGAACTTCATATTTTGAAATATGAACGAAGATATATAGACCTTTCTGATTAATATGATTTTAATGTGGGCTAGATGAAGTACAGAATATCATATGAGAGCCTCATTAATCTTAATAGATTGCTGATTATGCAGATGGCAATCATTAGACAGACCTATCTGACCTATTTCATTGTCTGTCACTGGCTGCTAGAAAATGAGCCACATTCCAAAAATGCCTATGTCTAAAACTTGTGCAACTGTAGTGATGTGGTATTAGATCCTCAGTTAACTCACATAAAGAATAAGGACTGCATTGTACAGAACTACAGAAGCCAAGATTTTCAAAACAGTTGACTGTAGTAAGCTTATAATTTGATTCTAGACAAATCTCTCAGTGTTCCCAGGTTTTAAAAAAATAAGTTGCCTATTTAAGTCAGTGGCATTTTGGGGGAAATATAAGAAATTGCGTTCTCAAAATCCGACATTTCAGTAACAACTGCAGTCATCCACCAACTTGAGAAAAAGACTTACTCAAACCTTGTCGTAAGACAAACAAACACAAATTTGTTGAATTAATTTCTATTACCTTCATCCTTTGGTGGCTAAATGCTGTTCTCCCCACGTGCTGCCCTCCCTTAACAGCTCAGGAAACAGAGACCAGGTGAAGTCCCCAGCCCTGCAAATGAGCTGTGGTGGCTTGCCAGGTGCTTTCTTCAACTTGCTTGAGTAAAATGCAACATGCAGCCACACAGCATGCAAAGCTATAGGGAGATGTTCAAGAACATTGCTTGCCTCCTTTCTTTCACTTCCTTCCCAGCTGTTCAGGGGAGATCACCGTGCACTCTGAATTACAGAGTTCAATGAAATAAAGCAGTGAGGCATGCATACACTTTCCAAAGCTGAACGGATAATTTTGTCCTGGGTCTCTTTGCAAAGACAGTGCTTGGAGAAACTTTTGCTATTGTGCAAGGGTGAGAATACAGCCATGAATAGAACATCTCTGTCACCCCTGAAGTTTGGTTACCCCTTCACTAATTGCCTCTACAAAGAGTGGTCGATTTGTTTCATTTTTATGCAGTCACTGCCCTGTGCTCTGCAAATTTAGATGAAAACCTCAGGTCTAGTATTTCAGAATATTAGTATTCTGAATACTAGTATATAGAGAATGCTAGTATTTCAGCACATCAGAATAGTTTAGCTAGGCAATTATTTGTGTGTTTTGATATTCTGGAAATAGAAGTTCCTTTAACTTCCAGTTAATGTGAGCTGACCACTGTCTGCCTTTTAGATCAAGTTGGTTATTTAATGCCCAGTTTCAGATATTGTACAGCTTCACTGCTCTGGTTTTCTGCAAAGTGGGAAAGCATGTGGCTCTGGGAAATGCTTTGAGAGGAAAAAGCACCACAATAATTTCACATTTTTATGAAATATTTCCCAACAGCAATTGCCATGCACATAAGGCCATAACTGAAAGTTGATTGTGAACTGTAATCCAAAGAGCTTTTCTGATTAAACCTGTGATATGCATAAAATAAGGGATATCTGAAGAACAGAAACAGTAAAATCTGATGATATAGGTTATTGGACCTTAGATATATTGCATTGTATGCTATATTGTCAGAACATAACAGACACAAGAAAGGAAATCAAAGAATCCTGACCTCGCATGCAAGAATGAAACAAATAGCTTGAATATGTTCCAGAGTAATCCAGTAACTGCTTCTAAACTCATTGCTGACTCCAGAGCCAGGGCCGTGAATCTGGGCTACAGAGAGTGGTGTTTATCAGTAAATTGTGTAGCTCTTTCAATAAAATACCAAAGTTTATGTATTTCCCCTTTCTAGACTATATTAACCAAACTCTATGATGTTATTTGGCATAGATGCATTCATTTACTTTTTAAAGGAAATAAAAAGTTTTTAGATACAGTGATATTCCCAAAACATTTTTTAAATTAATTCCCAGTCCTAGATTTAACATTTAAATTGTTCTGCCAAATTAATCATTATAACAAGTTGTAAAACAGCTTACCCTTTGATAATAAACTCAGAAGTTTTAGGAATAAATACTGTGCATTTTTTCCTGTTGATATTTATTTCATTGATTTTAACTTGATTTTTATCTAAATAATTTCATGATAGTATGGTGGGTAAAATCTAAAAAGAAAATTGGAAAATTGCAGGCTTGCTGATGAAGAGAAAGGAATATTTATATACCAAACCAGTAGCAGGGAGGTGATGACTCACATACTCTTAAATGACCTTACATTTTTAACCAAAAATTGCTGACAATTTCATTAAATATGAAACATTAGATTAATGGCTTCAGAATCTTAAAGATCTTCTATAGCAATTATCCTTAATCTATAGCCTAATTGGACAATCATAAATTATGCTCAGGGATAGATCTATTTTCTAATATAGATGACTTTTTATTCAACTCATACATCACTAATACTTGTTAAAATCATATATTGGTATATATTAATTTGTACTAATTGTTTGTACTGTGACTGAAATTATTCTATCATTTTTAATACCTACAGAAACACATGTACTGTTGAGCCACTTGCAGTCTAAAATTAGACATAAAATTCTCATATTACAGCATATGGAGGAATTTAGGGGAAAGAATAACATGTTTCAGAGCTGAGATCATAGGATCATCTAGTTCCAATCACCCTGCCATAGGCAGAGACACCTTCCCTAGATCACATTGCTCAGAGCCTCCTCCAGTCTGGACTTGAACCCTTCCAGGGATGTGGCATCCATTTCTCTGGGTAACCTGTTCCAGTGCCTCACCATCCTCACAGTAAAGAATTGTTATATATACAGCTCTGATATACAGCTCTCCTCTTTTAGTTTAAAACCATTCCCTCTCATCCTATCACTATCTGCCCATGAAAAGTCTCTCTCTTTTTTCTAAGCCCCCTTTAAATATTGGAAAGATACAATAGGGTTTGCAAAGGTCAAGTCTTCTCCATGATAAACAATTTAAACTCTCAGCCTGTCTTCATAAGGGAGGTGCTCCAGCCCTCGGATCACCTTTGTGGACCCCTCTGGAACCATTCTAACATGTCTACATCTTTCTTGTGCTTCAAGCACTTGTGTTGCTCCTGTTGAGCTTTCCATTCACCAGAACCATCAAGTCGTTCTCAATGAGCTCATCTCCCACTCATATATGGGATTGGCTGGGCCCAGGTGCGGGACCTTGCCCTTAGAAAAACTTCATAACACTGTCTGGTGATCACATCTCAGTCTTGTCCATGTTTTTCTGAATGGCATCCCTTCCTTCCACTGCATCAACTGCACTGGTCAGCTTTGTGTTATTTGCAGCCTTGCTGGGTGATATAGCCATAATGTAAGGGAAAAAGTCATGAACAAGATCTATGGTACTGAAACATACATGCAGAAGAAGAAATAGGGGGATGAAAGTGAACTTTGCACAGTATCTCACAGGAAATCTTTTAAGGTGTATCCTAGCCATATGACTACTGAATATTTATAAAGGACTTTTATGATCATATAGAAAATATTATTTCTAAATACAACAATAAGTAGTAGGATTAAAAATTTAGATAGTGCCCAGAAACTGTGGGATGGTGAGGAAAAAAATCTATATAATTAAAAAAATTAAAATACTTCATAACAATTATAAGACAAGGGAAACAACTACACGAAAATTCTGTCAAGAAGATTCTTCTCTGTCAAGAAGATTACTTCAGATCCTAAGATGAACTTGAACAATATTGTCACATTCTGAAAAAAGACAGTCACAACATCAGTATGAATGAATAAGAATATATCTTCCATATCAGGTGAATTCACTTTTCCACTCTTGCTAGTAATGGCAATGTTTTAACTTTATCCTCTTGTGGAAAATCTGGCCATAAATATTATGGAAGATGCAAACTAGCTAGATAACAGCCTAAGAACATCAAGAATAACAAAAGATCCACAAGAAAAGATTAACCTAGTTTATGGAAGACTGGGAGGAGACACATTAAAGCATTCAGATATGCAAAATGTACTATAAAAAGTTGTTTGTAATAAGGAAGATGAAGAATAATGGGTTTAATCTTTATCAGATTTCACTTTAGTTAGAAATTAGAAAAAAAGTTTTATAAAAATAGTCCTTGGATTTTGTAATTGTGAAAAACTGATATGTTACACTCAGAACAGTGAACATTGAAATGGTTTAAAGAGGTTGTGATGTGTCCATCACTGACTACTTTGCAAAATCCTTGAGAATATCTGTCAGGAATGAGATTTATTAGATTAAGACATGAATTAGGGAAGGAACAAATGACCTTTCAACCTCCTTTCTTATAATTTTACAATTTCTCTCTGATTTCCACCTAAAAATAATACTCCATTAGATGTACATTCAAATAGTCATCACAAAAAATATTTTTAAATAATTAGAGTTGCTTTCAGGAATGGATGTAATTAGGAAAAAAAGTCATTAAAAAGAGTTTAAAGACTTGTGACTCTTAGATAGTAGAAAACTCCACAAGAAATCAAAACACTTATTTATTTTAATATGTCAAGGTATTCTGGGTTGATCCAAAGAGTAACTTAACTGATTGTTTCAAGAGTCTATTTTGTATATAATAGAGTACATGATGAAAAAGTATAAAAGTAATATCACCAGACATTAGTCACAATTCAGTATCCAGAAATCTCATGTTAAATTTGAAAATCATCTCAAGTCCATCTTAGAGTGCTTGAAACTATTTCCCTATGCATCATTAACTGTTAATTGAATATTGGGTTGCTCACTTAATAGGAGTACTATTTATAACTCATTTAATAGTTAGAAGAGTTAGAGGTGAAAATTTCATCCTGTGGTCATCAGTAGTAATTGGACATGGGTTTTATCATTGTTGGAAGGTCATTTGGAATCTTCTACAGCAGCATTAAAGCACTGGATATATATATATATTTTTTTTTTTAAATGATGGACATTTTTAAAGAATGGACAGTGAGTTAATGACCTAATGCTTTCAAAAACTCTGGGGATATCTTGTGTTGGACATACTGGCTTGAGTTTACTTACCTATGTTTTCATTTTTTCCAATATTTTTTTCTTACTTATCTACATTGGTAAAGTTCTGTTGCAATATCTACTAAAATCATCTTCCTTCAGCTTAATAGAGATTTAAAATCATTAATGATTGTATCACTGCATTCTTACTTTAGAAGAAAGTAATAATTTAGAAAGAAATAATTTTATATTCAAAGCAAATTCTACTTCTTCTATTTAATCTACAGTAGTAATTTTGGAAACATAATTATTTTTCCCCTCAGCTTCTAAGGAAACATCTTAAGTTAGAAAAGACCTCTGAGATCATCAAATGCAACCTTTGACCACCTTGTCATCTAGACAATTGCACAAAGTGCCCCATCCAGTCCTTTCTTGAACATTTTCAGGGATGATAACTCTACCATGTACCTAGGCAGCCTATTTCAATATTTGACCACTCTTTCAGTGAAGAAAGTGTTCCTGATGTCCAAACTGAACCTCTCCTGGCACAGCTTTTGGCCATTTCCTCTTGTTGCCTGGGAGAAGAGATTGACTCCCACCTTGCTGCAACTCCTTTCATTTGTACAGAGCAATAAAGTGCCCCTTAGGGCCTCCTTTTCTCCAGGCTATAAATAAGATTTCCTGTGGGAAATCCATTTCATAGAATCATCAAGGTTAGAAAAGGCCCTCAAGATCATCCAGTCTGACTGTCAACCTAGCACTACCACTGTAACCACATAACCACTAAACCACATCACCCAGTGCCACATCCAGATGTCTCTTGAACATATTTCCTGTGTGGGAAATAGGGTTTTTTCAGTGGTGGCAGTGGTGGTTTTTTTGTTGTTGGTTTTTTTGGTTTTTTTTGGTTTTGTTTTTTTTTTTTTACTTAATATTATTTTCTTACAGTGAAGGTGCTGAAACAGTGGAACAGTTTCTGTTGTCCAGACTGGTTGTGGCATTTGCATGCCTGAAGAAATTTAGAACTTGACTGGACTCAGCCCTGAGCAACTTGCTCCAACTGACCTCACTTTAGCAGGAAGCTGGACATCTCCCTGGGTTCCTACAACATTATTTATTCTGTGATTATTTGAAATCTGTGCAAATACTTCTGAAGTTTTATTAACTTTCAAAGATATTTGGATTGAGAGGATTCATACTCAACCTAAAAAATAATATTTTATTCTCTTTTGTGCTCTGGGTATGCTGGGTTTATTCTATTACTCTTTGAAATTCCTTATATTAACACAAGCCCACAAACTTTGTTTTCTAAATTTAAAGGGTTTGAAAACTTATGATAGTAAAATATTAACTTGATGAATAATTCAGAGTGGAAAGAAGTGGTAGAAGTCATAAAGTCACATTTTGAACTTCAACTTTGTGGTTAAGTAAGATGACCTTTCACATTCGAAACCATGATATATGTTTAATCTGTAATCCTCTAGGAAATTAATTTGGCCCATAGTCTATACCAGACTCCTGTTTCATAATCTTAAAAGATATTAACTGTAGAACTTCCTATGCTATTGAGACAGATTTTTTAATACAAAATCCAGTATACTGCAATTTTCTTTATAGACTAGAAATAGCAATTATAATACTATTGGCAAAACATTTGGAGGGCAATAGAAATTAGAGACCCTGGACACAACTGATAGCTGGCCAAGCTTATGTAATTAAATTAGTCCTTGACAAGTCACTAAGTAAGTCACAAGGCAGTAGAAGATGAAGGACAACCTATGCAGCTAATTCAGGGCCTCTGACCTACTAACACAGGAACTTCTGCTCCATACTGCTCTCCCTGGACTCTGACAGATAATAAAAGAGAAATTGGTGCCTTTCTCTATTCACATGAGAAATCATTGTATGCAGCTATAATTCTTGAGACCTATGGAAAAGTTCTAGCCTCCACTGGAATCAGGATGAGCATGCAGGAAGTTAGTTCAGGCCTTCTGCCTCAGTTCCTGTAGCTAGCATTGGCTACACTGGTCATTAGCTATTCAGTAATTAATTTACTAGGATGGTGATGGAATTCAGAGGTGGAAGCACTGGGACAAAAAGTTACTGCGGTTATCTAGTGAATAAAGCATGATGAGCAGTGACTTAAAAATAAATTATGAAGTAACTGGAAATTTCATTACTTACCTTTGAAAAAAAAAAAGCAAACCCAAACCAGTTACGAGATAGGAGATGAGGTCAATTTCTAGAAGTCAAATTTCTGAGACAACTGTCTGTATTAACTGTTGAGTTAGACTAATTAATCTTAAATGATAGGATTTCAAACATGTAAATTCAAGGGAAGTAAATCTTTCGACTAATATTAAAGATGTTCATGAAGAATATGGATGGCCATAACATTTTTAGGCAATATATAAGTTTGGAGGGGCATTTGTCTGATTTTGCTTGTTGAAGATGAAGGGGAAAAAATTGCTCTGTGGGAGTCCCAGATGTCCTCTTTGTAGTGAGGGCCCAGAAGGTCTAAAATTAAAGCTGTTTTACAGAGTCACAGAATAATTTAGTTTGGAAAAGACCTCTGGGACCACCAAGTTAAAACTTTGATTGCTCACTACCTTGTCACTAAGTGCCACATCCTGTAATTTCTTGAACACTTCCAGGGATGCTGACTCCACAACCTACCCAGGCAGTCCATTCCAATGTTTAACCCTTTCTATGACGACATACCTCCTGATGTCCAGCCTGAACCTTCCCTAGCACAGCTTGAGGCTGTGTCCTTTCACGTCTCACTGGTTGCCTGGTAGAAGAGGCTGATCCCCACCTTGCTTCATCCTCCTTTAGGGGAGTTTTAGAGAGTGATAATGTTACTCCTGGGCCTCCTTTTCTCCAAACTATACAAACCCAGCTTCCTCAGCTGCTCCTCAAAGGTCTTGTGCTCCAAACCCTTCACCAGCTCTACTGCCCTTCTCTGGACACACTCCAGCCCCTCAATGTCTTTATTGGTGAGGGGCCTTGAACTGGACAATGGATTTAAGCTGTGGCCTCAGCAGAGCCAAGAAAAGAGGGACAATCCCTGCCCTGGCCCTGCTGGCCACACTATTGCTAACAGAGGCCAGGATGCCATTGGCCTTCTTGGCCACCTGGGCACACACTGGCCCATGTTCAGCTGCTGTTGTCCAGCACCTCCAGGTCCTTTTCTGCTGGGCCCCATTACAGCCACTCTGCCCCCAGCCTGTAGCACTGCAGGGCATTTTTGTGACCCAAGGGCAGGACCTGGCACTTGGTGGTGTTAAACCTCATACAATGGGCCTTGGCCCATCAGTCCAGCCTGTCCAGATGCTTCTGTAGAGCCTTTCTGTTTTCCAGCAGATCAACACTTTTGCACAATTTAGCGTCATCAGCAAGCTGACTGAGAGTGCACTCAATCCCTTTATACAGATTATCAACAAAGACATTAAATATGCCTGTTTTCAATACTGAGCCCTAGAGAACACCACTTTCACTAGCCTCCTCTGAATTTAACTCCATTCACCACCACCCTCTGTGTGGTGGTAGAGACAGCTACGACACAGTTCCTCAGTAAAATTTCAGAAGACTTCAAGCATCAGCTTTCTGTGCACCTTTTCTATGCAGCCTCCCATGGGCAGCTCCACACAGCTCTTTCTCCCCTTCTTCTCTCTTCCTTCAGCAGTTCCAGCTCACTCCTTCCTGTCCCTAGCACAGCCACCTAGCCCTGTCTGTCCCTTGTACAATGTCTTACCCTTTCTGTCCCTTGCACGAACTCCTGTCCCTTCCTCCTCACAGCACAACAGCAGACCCCAAGTGATTCCAACCAGCCAACTCACTTTTTATCACACCCATAGCTGTGAGGGCAAGGCTGTTCCCACTCCTTGGTAATTAAAACAGCTACAATACATCAGAAGCAAGATTGCCTTTAGCACTGTGTGTCTCCCCACACCTCTGGGCCTAGCTATCCAGCTATTTTTTATCTGACTTAGTCGAGATTAAAGAACAAAACATACAACTCTTGAGAATAAACTCTTTGCAACATACCCACCAATGCTAATTTAACTCAAATAAAAACTACTTTGACTCTACTAAAACAAATAAAATTTTGCAAAATATAGGGATAAATAGCATATTTTTTTTAACAAGTATATAGTTTTTTGTAATATCATTTAAAAGTGTTAACCTCAATGCAATCAGTGATAACATAATACACTGACTAATAAACCTACTTGGAGTGAGTGATTTCCTGCTTTGATATGCCAGCTATTAGCTAAACTTTTTGATTCAGGATAAAAGCCCAAATATATTGCTTTCAGCTTAAAAGTTAAAAATCATCTGTTTCTCAGAACTAATATCTGGAGTTATTTTTGAATGTCACCTCTTTCCTAGTCATCCAAAGAGTAGTGTACATACTCTTTGCTTTACTTATGAGTATTTAGAATCCAAAAGGAAAATATAGAAAAGTATATACTTCTGTGGATCATCAAATCTAGAAAGACCATACTGAGCCCTCTGACAGAGTCCCAGAGCAGATGCCTAAATTGAGTGAATTGCTGTTTCTTCCTTAACCTCAGTTATAATACTGCAGAAGAAAGCAGGACTGTAAGGGGATGAGGAAGGAAATTAAAAGTTTAAAAAGTTAAAAAATGGAAGTAAAATAAATCAAGCAAAGATTATGCTTTGCTTCTAGAATTCTAAGTGTTAATAAGCTCTACTGTTTTCTACTCATTCTCTGATCCTGAATTTTCCATTCATGGAAGTGATTATGTTCTCAGTAAATTAGCCTAGTTCTTCATTGTGCATTTGATCAATTAGCAGGTACCATGTGTCTTTACTTCTTTGGACAGAATCTAGTGCAATATGGTAGAGGGATATTTGACCCTTCTATATAATGCTACAGTAAATTAAAATAATGAAAAAAAGGATAGCTATTTACCTGCTCATGGTCAGATATTTTCCAGATGTGTGTGATGTCTATCTGACTTCTGTCACTGATGCAATATGATATATGTCTCCTCTGATTTTGCTGCAAATTACTTCAGCTCTTGTGTTGATTAGAGTACTCTGGGGCTTTTCTCTGAGCTGTATTATTTCATACTTTGAGTATAGAAAACTCAAAGAAACTTTCTGCTTTGGAATTCTGGATTGCTTTACTTTGTTTCTCTGTTAACAGCTATTGGTTTTTAGTATCATTCAAAATCAGTATTTTAGTTACTTCTGAGTACAGCTACCCTGAGACTGCACAGAAAACGTGATCTATAATACAAAACAGACTTAACCACACACAAATAAGAAAAACACACAGCTTGTCTCACTCTTACACTAGCACCCCCTGTCCATATACACCTGCAGATTCATAGAGGCATTCCAAAAGTTATGACTACTGTGGACAATTTTGAGAAAAATAAAAAAAACAACCAAATACAGCACTCTCTTTCAGAGAGATAATATTAATTTCAAAATTAATGGAGAACATTTACAAAGTAGTCATAAATCTTCACAGTAGTTATTGATCCCCTGGAAGAATCTTGTTGCAAATGAAATTCTGATTCCCAGGAAGTCGTAAGACACAATGCAGATTGCTGAATTCCGTGTCTCCTAGACAAAATGGTTATGCTTAAATAAATGCAGAATAGGCTTACGCAGAATCTCCCATTTGAATTTCACCACTTGTTTGACTTGATCTTGTGAAAACAATGCAATTTATTTGCGTGTACAGATATAATTTGTTGTACTTTTTTTCTCATTTTAAAACCCAAAAGCCTCAGTGTTCTTGTAGAACATTCCAACAGAAGACTTGATTTCACTTATACATTCCTATCTGCAGTACTATTTTATAAGGTAGTTGTACACAGACATAAAGTTTACCAAGGAATTTAATTAGGTAGAAATTTTAGCTTAAGGAAAGCATTTTTCCTACAGATAAATGTCTATTTGGCTAAAAAGCACCCTTGCAAGAAGAAAAACCACTCACTATTGCTTGTAAGCATATTCCAAAATGAATGTGTTGTCTGTGTTTTCTGTTCACAGACAGAGTAAAACATAATGTGAATAGAAGCTAAGGTAATATTTTTTGTGTGATAATGGTAATTCAACCACAGTTCTGTTTTCAAAAAGGTGGCATTACGCTACTGTAGAAGCAGGGCTCTATTTTCTTGATAGGCACTCTAAAAACTTGCATTACTCTGCTCTAAATTGAAACATTTAGGGAACTTATTACAGCTAGATCACACCATTTTTTCAGTAAAAAACTAAGCCCTGTATACAATTACTGAGGGCAATAAAATGTACTATTGTAAGATCAACGAGGTTTGAGATGACTATATTCTCATAAGCTAAAGAAGACAATCAGTATGATAATTAGAGCATGTTAATTACTCTCCACTAGCAACAAAAAATGCAAATTATATACAGCAGGAAATTAACAGCAGTTACTGCTCAATATTGCATGACTTTTCCATTAAGTATAATAAGAAAAGTTGTTAAATTATAGAAAATAAGAATAATGAAACTGTAATATTAAAGAAGCTTAGGTTTCTAGACTGGCTGTGGAGGGAATCACTAGGAAGTTTTCTGAGGATGGGATACTGTCCATACAGGTTAGGCACACTTCTGCAGTACACTGGGGAAATTTTTATGCATTGCTTTATTTTCACTAGGTAGAACAAAATGGGGTATTCTGGCTCAGCTGGAAGCAGTACAATAACCTGTTCTGAATAATATCTAGGCTGTAAAACAGTTCAAAAATTTCATCCCCCCCCCCCCTTCCTTTTTTTTTCTTTGAAAAACAAAGATTGAAGTTGTTTATGATGGAGCTTTTTTGAGAACAAACAAGCAAACAAAATAAAAAGAGTAAATAAAATTCTGACCCCTGGAATTGTTAAAACCAAAGATCAGAGTCTCTTTTAGACTGAGAATTTACACCAGTACAAGAAAAAAAAAAGTCATGGTAGCAGTGTATGCTTGATTTTTAAAGCATATTCTGAGGACTATAGAAAATCTTATTGAAACAGTGACACAGCTTTTACTGTCAACTACCAATGAGAAACAGACAAAGAAATACTAATTTTTTTAACAGTTAGGTTTTTGGGTTTTTTTAAACATGAAGGACAGTTGTCCATGTCTATTACATCCATGTTTTATGAAGCATTAAATCAGTTCACAATTTCCCAAGGAATTCAACAAGCCTTTGATTATGATCATTGACATATTAATTTAAGTTCATGAGACTAATCCAAAACATATCCATCGTTGACACAATACAAGACAAATGGGCATTTTACGAAAAGCTTAAAATATGGATACAAAAACATAGAACTTGATAAAAATTTAAAATTATTTCTTCTGTTTGGCAAAAAACCACTCCCACACAGTTTGAGTTTTCATTGCATTACATTATGTTTTTTAAAAATAATTGGATTTCCTAGAGCCTCAATATTCTCAGGTAGCTATTGGCATTCCAGTAATTTGTAATATTTAAGACATCTACAGTGCTGTCAGTGGGAGGGTTTTTCAGGGTTTTATGTATGCAATAACTATCTTAAAGTCCCATAATCACAGAAGTAATGGAACTGAAATTTTTAAAAAGCATTTTTTTGTTTTTGAATAACCACAGAGCCTGTGCCTGCTTTGCTGTTGTTTTCTTTTCCTGTGTTATCATGAATAATTGTTTGAGTTGGATAAAAGAGATAAAAAAGGGGTGGTGGTGTTTGTGTTTTGCTTTCATATGTATTTGTTTGGTTGGGATGTTTTTCCCCTTCCCCCTTGGGTGTTCCAACTTTTCCAGAAAAATGGCATACTTCTGCATAAAAGCAGAACAAATCTTCATGGTAGATAAGTTGACTTCACCAAAGAGATGTGAAAAACAACAGTAGAGGAATTTGACACAAAATCAAGATACCAAAATTAATTAGGGCATACACGCTATAGAAGAAATTATTTAACTATTTGTCAACCTAAAGAGTTAACCAAGATTAATTAAAGACTTTTTATAAACATCAGTGCAGCCTAACTAAAATTTGAAGCTAAAATTAATATGACTGAAATGATGAAGCATTGATATATTGTAATTCTGTCTATACTGACATGAAAAAAGATGTTTAGAATAGACTGATATAATATACCAAAAAAAGGAGATTGATTCCCTTTCCCTGAAAGGGAAAAACAAACAAAAAAAGTCAAGATCTATAACACTCAAGGGAAGCCAACATAACTAAAATACTTCTGCAGTATAGTTGAAGACCACAAGTAGTGAGTGGATGCTGGCTAGCAGCTAAGCTCCACACAACTGCTGGCTAACCCAAACCCTCACCCCACCAGGATGGGGGAGACAATAGGAAGAGCAAAGAAGAGAAAACTCATGGATCATAAAAATAGTTTCATAAGTTAAGATAAAGAAAAACAACAACAAAAAAAGAAGGCCCAAGTTATGCAAGGACAATCACTCAAAACCCTCCCCAAGAAGACTGACACCCAGCCAGTCTTCAAGAAATGGCTGAAGTCCCCCCAAAAAATCCACTGAGGTTTTATTGTTGAACATGATATATGTCATGGAATATCCCTTTGGTCAACTCAGATCACCTCTTCTATTTGTGTCTCTCCTTACCTTCTTAATGTCTCCAGCCTACTCACCGAGATGGCCATATGAGAAACATGGAAAGCCTTGACACTGCAACTTCTGCTCAGAAACAGCCAAAACACCAATGTATCACAATTTGACACACAAGAACCACACGAGGACATGGTGATGATCAAAGCAGGAAAAGGGGCGACTTTTGCGTCGGTGTGCTCACAGAGAGCCAACGGGCTCTGTCACCGCTGGCCCAGACACAGCGACAGAGTGTTATGGGGTCAGTCTGCAAGCTCGCAAGCAGTACTGACTCCCGTGGGTTCTTTGCCTGGTAGAGGCTTATGCGAGCGATGGAAATCTGACGGCAGTGGAAAGAAAGGAGGAAACAATTTCAGACGAACAGAGGGTTTATTGCAAACACCTCCTCAGCCCGAAACTGCTCGGGGGGAGAGGGGTGCAGGGGGTTTTTGTCCAAAGGATTTGGAGGGGGGACAAAGGGGGTGGCCAGCCAACCGGGGCAGGTTGCCAGGGGATACAGGTGTAATAGAACATCGCTTGGACTAATCAGGGGAAAAATAGGAGGGGTTTACAAAGGCGGGAGAATTGACAGACAGCTAACCGTGTGTGTCGCATGGCAGGTGCTGGAGTCATGTGAGTTAAACAAAGGAACCATCGAGGGGTGGGATACAGGGAACCCAACAAGTACAAAAGTATAGAAAGCCTAACCGATTAAATTAACACTCTGTCACAACTTTGTTACAAAACTCAATTTTATACATTTCCAAAGATGCCTGTGGATTGGAGGATGGAATCCCACCTCTCAAACCATATTGGTCAAGCCAACTGTCAGACAACTTTCTCCTCCTACCTAAAATATATAAACAATGAAGGACAGTTAGAAAAACAAGGCTATTGTTTATAGTAGAAAGTGTGAGAAAAAATTCTGACTCCAATATGAAGGACAATTCAGAAGGCTTAGAAAAAACTTCAAAAGCAGGGCGACACTGGTGTGTTATCAACATTGTTTAAGTCACAAATCCAAAACCAGCAATATATGGCCTGTTACGAAAAAAGTAACTCCATCCCAGCCAGAACCAGTGAAAAAACAAAAGCAGAATTTAATAAATATCAAAAATAAAAACAGTCTTAAAATATTTGTTGGTTTATTTACTGGAGGGAAATGGTAGAGCTTTAAATATCAATGATAACAGAATTGCAGAGGTTGTATTAAAGGATAATTTTGGGTCACTTTGGTCAATTTTTAGTATGTCTGGAACCATCATCAAATATCTACAGGAGAAAAGGCTTCTGATGAGAAAATACGAAAAATAAACAATGACCTGGATATCAGGGCAAGTTGTGAACTCAGCAAGTGTTCAGACAACACCATGAAATGTGTTCATGGAGGGTGTTAGTGCATTGGAGGGCAGGACAGCTACTGAGAGGGACCAGACCTGCAGAAACTGACTGACAGAATTTGAGTGACAGAAACTTCTGGAAGTCTAACAAAAGCAAATTCAAAACCAAAAGAAATGCACCTGAGAAGGATTAAACCCATGTACAGGTGGCCATCTGGAAGACAACTTTGCAGAACAGAACCTAGAGGTCCTGAGAGACACCAGGGTGACCATATGCCACCAATGTGTACCGGCACTTTGCGTGTCACACAAGGAAGAGTTTTGCAAACAGATCAGAGAAAGTGAACCTTGTCCTCGATTCGACACCAGTGAGACTACGACTGCAGTGTTGTGTTTTCACAGAACCTGGGCTGCCTCTTACAAAAAGACATGGACATCCTGGAAACCATCCAGCACAGGACACCATGTCTGTCATGGGGCTAGTGCACTTGACAGACAAGGGGAAGCTGAAAGATCTGGACAGACAGTGGAGTGAGTGTCAGACCCTGGAGGTAATTCAAGCCTGGACACATCCAGACCAAAATAGACTTGCTTTGAATAACCTGAATAATTTTTCTTGTAACCAGAATAATCCTCTGATCATTTGATCTTTCTTTCTCTTTCTACATCTTTCTACACAATTTTTAATTTTGCAAATAATTTACAAGTAACTTGAAGAATATAGTAATATCAGATCTGTACATTTTTCCCTACAAATACTGAAGATTATCCTTATGTTGTTAGACATAGCTTAATGGCAAAAAACCAAACAAGCAGACCTATATTACATGAATAATAACTATATTATCTAAGAGAAAGGAATACAGGTGACCTTGTCCCTGGAAAGTAACAGCTGTGTAATTACCCAGTACAGCCTCACCCCTGATGAGTCACAGCTACATCCAATAAAGGTAAGTGTGATAAAAGGGAGTGGTTTAGCTGGTGAGGGGAACCATTATGGAGGATTGTGAAGAAGAAGGATCCTGGGGAGAATCACTGCTCTGAGGTCAGTCTGGGTCTGCAGTTTGAGCCTGTTGGTGGAGCCTGCAGTCACAGTCTGGCTAGGTAAAAGCCTGCAGTCAGAGTCTAGCAGGAAATAACCAGCAGTTAGAGTCTGCAAGGGAAACCTACAGCAGGAGCTTGCTGTAGCCAGAGTCAGTGAATGGTTTGAGTTAGGATGGTTGAGCTGTAAAGAGGAATAAACAAGGGCCCTTTTCATGCTGTGATAAACAGGAAGTCTGTGTCTCAGCTTGTTTCTACCCGCTAACAAGAGGGCTGCTGCAGCAATATTAAGTTATCAGGAAACCATTTTGGTGGAGTAATCTGAAACCAAACATGCAAAGCTGTATAAGAACATTTCTATAATCTTGGAAGAGTGATAATTTGGAAACTGGATGTTTGATACTCAATTACCTGAGGTGCAAACAGTTTGTTCTTTTAGATGGCATATCTACTCCATACAAAGACAGAAGAAAACAGGAAATAAGCCCCCCCAAATAGGCTGGACTTGCAAGATAGAATACTTTTCCTTGTATGAAGGACTCTGAACAGTGTGTAGGGTGGCTTTATGGTTTTGAAAGATAAAGAAAAATCTATAGCGGTCTGACAAAAAAGTAGTAGACAAAAAAAAAACCTAATGGCATTCCTGGTAAAGACTGAGGGGAGTTGTATCAATGCTTGATGCAAGATCCTTATTTGCTGGTCTGTACTTTAAACATCTTTGTGTCTAGAATCCACAGAATTCTCACTCTACTTTGACACCAAACTAAAGTATTTCTCTGAAATCATCTCTTTGAAATCATTAACAAGTAATGTTCTCGTCTTTATTTTCTCATTTGGGTGTTATTTAACATCTAAAAACAATGTTACAGCAATATTGAAGGAATCTTGTTCAACATTCCATAACTGAAATTATTCAATCACAGAATTATTGGCACAATTTAGAATATTTGCAGATGAATACAAGCTGTTGCTGGCTACACAATAGAATTCATGGTTTCTGTTTTGTAGCATCATTACATTTCAGATAGACAATTCTTCCTAAGAAAACATTATTGTCATAAACTTAAAAAAATATTTTCCTCTATATGTATGTTTCAAGTACTAGTGCTGTGAGTCCTTTGACATTATATCCATTTATAATTTACTTGTTCATATTGAAACCATATAGATTGAACTTTAGAGTTAGGTTATTGTGAGAGATGGGAGGAGGATCCTAGCTCAAAACATTTCAGGCTCATGTGTGGTAAAAGGGTCAAGTCAGGTAAGGGTCAATCCCTGGCAAGGCAATGCCCTGCCCCACACACCCTGCACCCCAGGGCCTGTATCCCAGCTCCGCAGTGGGGCCAAACCCTGGCATGTGGGAGGCAATGCTCCCTATCCTGGCTCTGGAGCCCCTAATCCAGCTCTTGAGTGGCAAAATGACTGGAAGTCCCATGTGGAGGAAGGGCCTAGGGAAGACAAAGCCTGCTTAAAGCAGAGCATGAGGTGCACACTTGTCTTGATCCTACCTCTTCTTGGGTTTTAAATCAGCTGAAACTCTACTGGAGCCATGGGTGATAGCTATATTTTTTTTTTCCGTATCTCTGCTCTCTTTCTTCTTCTCGAAGTTTGAGTAACTAAAAATTGGATGAATTGGAGTTTGCTAAGTGAATGCTTTGTGTAATGCTTTATTTTGATTGAATGTTGCTTTAAACTTTAGCAAAAGTTCCTTTATTTTCTGAAGTTTGCAAGTAAAGCTTCTGTTCTTTTCGCCTCTTTAGGAAGATCTTGTTGGGTACATAAAAGAATCTCAAGCCTTTTTAAGACCCTTGTTGAGCAAGCTCTGGGGCCTTACAGTTATCCATATTAATTACAGTTTTCTGGTAGTTGTTTTATGGGGTACAGATGCAGCACATAGATTTTGCCAAATCCAACACGCCCCATACAAAGAACTTGTCTTTAACTAAGTGCAGCTACTTAAACTTGAAAGATAGGAATACACATCTAAGTACCCTTGAAATATACGAATATGAATGATGTCCAGATGCCTTAAGCATCCATTTATTTTGTAATTTAAAATTCTGTTCAGGAAGATAAAAATAAATTCCAATGAGATCTTATAAAAGTATCCTCCTTACTGAATGACTGCTGTTGATTTACCAATTAAAGACTAGGAATACTATACAATGAAAAGGAATTGTTGAGAACAAAACTGCATATGGTAACTTTTTGACTTTATAGGGGAGCAAAAAAGCATATTAATAAGAGAAATGGCAGAGAAATACAGACAGTTTGAAATTATATATCACCAAATAAGACTTAAATAACATTCTTTTCTTATAAATATACATTTTTTATACCTATCAAACATGCAGCTGGAAAAAAAAGCAAAAAAGAGAGGATAAGAATGTGGTTAAGAGGAGATCTAAGAATGAATGCAAACAAAACATTTAAAGAACACTTTTTCTTTTCAGTCAATGAGAAATGATCTTTCCTTAGATTTTTTTGCTTCAGTTGTACTGACTACTAATGTTTGAACTTCAGCAGAATTCTCTAAAAGTTCAGATCAGACTTGATATTCTGTTTGATATTTATTTTAATGTTGTATTTAATTCATGTTTTTTTAGTGTCATCAGTTTTCTTTTCACAGATGCATATCTAAGTATAACCAGGATTTCCAAATTATCATAAAACAATACAGTGACTGAAATTCTGTTGAAAATGAAGAAATGAGGGATTGATGTATATTTATACAGCAATCACCATACAGGATTTTAAAAGATATACAATAATTCAATATCACACTTGCTGTTTAAGAAACAAATATAATGATAATACAGTTGTCAATAACTAGATACTCTTTATTCTTCATCTATAATATATTATCATTAATGACAGTTTGGGTACCTAGCAATACATAAAAAGATACTGAGTTTTCAGATTTAACTAATAATATTTCCTGATCAATCCATGGTTCCAATGATTCATTTTCAGCTGCCTATCTATCATCTGCTTATTTGTTGTTTCTCTGTCTAAAAGAAGGACTTATATATGAATCATCTTGTATTGTTATTGCCCATATACTTCTATTAATATTGGAAGAAAATGGATTTGTCTCCATTGAAATGGGGTTTGTCACTTTTCTTTATATTTAATAAATTTTATTTAATTTTCTGGAGTCAATAAAGGAAAACCATGGATATGGTGTGTTATGAGGCTACAATGACATATAGCTATGAATCCTGACTCTGTCTGCACTTGTAGAATTGTGGAAACTGTCCAGGTCTGGGTAAGCATTCTGACCATAGAAGCACAGAATGGTTCAAGTGAGAAGAGAACTCAGGAGGTCTCTAGCCCAAACTCCTGCTCCAAACAGGGTCCAGCTGTGGGGTCAAACCAGGCAGCTCAGGGCTTTATCCAACTGAATATAGAAAAAATCCAGAGATGGATGCTGCACAATATCTCTGGGCAATTTCCTCTGCTGTTGGACCAGGCTCATGGGAAAAAAGAGATATTCTTCATACTCAGTCTGAATAGCTGCTGTTTAATTTTAAAACTCTTCTCTTGTCTTTCTGCTAGTAATGCTATTAACAGCCCATCTACTTTGTCCCATATACATCAGGTACTTCTATAACATACCCCAAAAGCCTTTTCTTTCCTGGAGAGAACAAGCTCATCATCTTCAGTATTCCCTCACAGGTCAGGTACTCCAATGCACAAGCACCCTGATGGCCTCTGCTAAAGTCACTCAAGTGTAGCAATATCTTGCTTGTAATGGGAAAATAGAATACTTCTAATTGTATTAGAAACAGTAGCCTAAATGTCATCTATTGAGTACCTAAAAATAAATTTAATAAAACCTGCATGTCAATACTTTGTGGGAGCTGTCTTGTCTTACAGCTAAATATTCCCCAATAACTCCAGATAGAATCTCTGAAAACTAAAAGGCTACTTCTAAAATAAAAAGGAAAGCAGCAGGAGTTTTTGAGATTCTTAATTTCACTTTTAATTATATCAGTAAATTCTTTCTGAAGTCTTAATGTAAACAGGCCAAAAGTAGGGAGAAAGAGACATGGTTTGACCATACCTAATGTGTTGCCCTCTTTTTCACTTCATGTGTGGAAATCTTAATTTCTGGTGCAGAAAAAAACCCCATATTGCTAATCCTTGTTTTGGTAATGATTCACAGCTATGTTCTTGTAAAAACAAATAATGCAGCAAACTGTAAACAAACTGGTTTTTTTCTCCCCTCCTTCACACTTAATTCCAAATTTTTACTTGATAACTCAAAGACAAGCTTTATATCCTTTCCCAACAGCTGATTAGGGAGCAGAATATACTTTACTCTTCATTTCACTGCATGCAGTCTAATAGCTCTTTCCACTGATTATGCCACCTCAATTAAAGTGGTTTGTGCAAAATAAATCAGCAATACAAACAGATTTATTTCTCCCTGACTGAATAAACTAAATTTGGTCACAAAGCTGAAATAATAGAATTAAGTCGCTTGGATTGTTTTTGATGACAATGACATGAAAAGATATCTCTCTCATTTTCAATGTCTGTTGATGCAATATAAATATTATGCCAATATATGTTACTTCTTCATATAGGAATTTATTGTAGAGTTTATTTTTTATTTGGTTTGCATATAACAGTTTAGAAAATATATTTGATTAATCTAAGACCTAGTGAAAACACTTGATAATTTATATGAATGACTGAAAGAAAAAGATTTAAACCCAGTTTTTGAATCAATACACTGCAAAGCCTGAAAAATGTGCTGAGCAGTTGATATACTTGGGAATGGCATAAGAAAAAAAATATAGAGGAAGGAATGGAATGGTGGCATGACATAAAGGCTGAGCTCTTTAAAGGCTTGGGAATGGTTTAAAGATGAACTGAAAATTATATTTTCTGTCATCATCAAAATTTTGGCAGGTAGGAAATTCCCATTTAGACAGAACTTCCCTCTTTACATGGGAGGACTAAAAATATATGTGGAAAGATCAGCAACATAGACTTCTCAATTCTGGTTTTTAAATATAAGACAATCAGACATAGAGAAGGCTGTATGTCCCAATGCAATGTGTCCATGGCTACCAGAGGAGCTGGCTGATGTTGCTGAGGGGCCAACCTTATAAATTTTCAAAATCAAATGGAAATCGTGAAAGGCTTCTGATGACTGGAAAAAGGTAAACATCCCATCCAGGAAAAGGATCCAAATAAAGGTCTCACCTCATCTGTTATGGGGAAAATCTTATCAGAAGCTATTTCTCAAGACACAATAGACAATTTAAGTGACTAGATGCAGCTATCATGTGTGTACCAAGGGTAACTCATGCCCAGGCAACCTAACTGGTTTATGCAACAAAGTGATTTTTGCTGATGCTTCACACTTTGACATTAGAAAGGTCTTGGACATAGTTCCTCATAGTATCCTTACTACTGAAATTTTGGGATATGGTGTGGACAGGTAGACAGTAGGGTGCATAGAAAACTGACTAAATTGTTGGACTCAAAGACCAGTGGCTGATGCTGGAAAGAGCAGATGCTGGACTGGTGTGTGCTGATGTTGTGGCATCTTTCAGGAATCAGTCCTGGAACAAATGCATCTTAATGTCTTTATAACAACCTAGATGGTGGGACACAGCGTGCTCTCAGCAAATTTGCAAACAACCCCAGAGTATGAAGAGCACCTAAAGGGCAGAGGTTACTAAGAGGGACCTGGACAGGTGGGAGAAATGGGCTAGCAGGAACCTCGGGAAGTTCACTAAAAGCAAACGCAAAAGTCTGCACCAGGAGAGCAGTAAACCCAGTTACTAGTACATACTGGTGATTGACCAGCTGGAAAGCAGCTTTGCAAAAGCTGGTGGCCTCTGAGCAGATGATGAGCCAGCAGTGCATCCTTGCAGCAGAGGCCAATTGCCTTCTGGGCTGCACAAGCAGGACTGCAGCCAGCAAACTGACGGAAATAACCCTTGTCCTCAATTCAGCACTGGTGAGACCATGACTGCAGTGTTTTGTTTTTTCACAGAATCTGGGCTACCCCTTACAAATAAACATGGACATCCTAGAGCTTGTCCAGCACAGGCCACTATGTCTGTCATGGAGCTGAAGAACGTGATAGACTAGGAAAAGCTGAGAGAACTGAGTTGACTCAACCTTGAGAAAAAAAGGCTCAGTGAGACCATATTGCTGTCTGCAACTACCTTATCTGAGGGTTCAGAGGACATGGAGCCATCTCATGGAAATATCCAGTGATTGGAAGAGACCAAAGGACAGTAATCAGAACATGGGAAATTGGAGTAAGGTACCCAGAGAGGAGTGCAGTGAGTGTGGAACACTGGAAGTATTGCGGATATAGTCCTGCACAACCTGACTGAATTTGTCCTGCTTTTAGCAGGATGTTGGACTAAACTACAAGAAGTCCCTCCTGGCCTTAATATTTTTTGATTCTGTGATATTACTTTATTGTTTGTTAAAAATAGCAGTTGTTTGATTGTTTTTGACTTAAATATTCTCAATGGCTGGGAAATCCAAGTCCATTTCCCCAGCTAGCCTACCTGGTCTTGATTGATTTAAACAGCTCCAGAGTGTGACAGCAGATTATCTTTAGATACTAAATAAGTCTCATTTTAGACAAAAGAGTCAGTGTCAGTCAGTGCCACAAAGTACAGGTTGGAACACACATTCTTTATAATGGTTTCTGAATTTTCATTTAAGGTTTACAAAACATAGTGAGGAAGCAGCACTGAAACAAAATACAGAAATTTACCATTTTAGAAAAAAATGTATCTTACTAGGTTAAAAAATCACACTTTTGTCTTTTGTTGTTTGTTTTTTTTTCTTGCCTTACAACTCTTCATTTTCTAATGCAAATCTAGGAGGAAACCTGGAAGGAAAAAAAAAAAAAGTTTTTTACCTTTTAGAAACAAAGGAATTATCTAGCTAACTGGAAAATATGGGTATAAACTCTCATAGATACAGGACTTTGATCTCCTGAGATTTAGCGAAGCAATCTGCAAAAAGCTTATTCCCCGTGTGTTTTGGCACCTTTTCTCGCTGGGCAGACAAGTGCCTACATCTAAAATTAACGAAAAAAAAATTTAAAAATAAAGGAAGAAAAAATCTATTTGAAATCTCTGTGTTAATTGTTTTTATAATTTTGGAAAACATTGATAGAAGGACGTAAAATGGGAGACGGATTGGATGCTCTGTCATTTTAGCAAAATCTTTGCTCTTAATAATTCATGTGTCTTTGTTAGCGTAGGAAAACATATAACCACACAGAGGCGATCATATGCGGTTCTTTATTCCAGCGCGCGGGACACCGGGGTGATAATACACCCAAATCTGATGTCCAAAGCATACAGAGTCGATTCGTGATTTTTATAGTTTAAATTATACACATGTTAACTAACCCCCACCCCTAGATACTGATTATCCTATTCCTTAGTTACTATCTTAAATCATACCTACGCTTCTACCCTGATCCACACTTGATTTGGTTAAAACAATAGCATGGAGCTGTTTACCGAAACTGACGCTTGTTCCCAGCTAGCTGCGTCAAGTTCCAGTTGTACGTTCTCTACTTTCCTCCCCCTATACATTACTCAATCTAGAAATTATATTTTTTAACCCTCCACCAACATTCCCCCCTTTGAAAGTATTTTCACTCTAATATACTAAGTGTAAATGCTTTCACTTAATACAGTCCATTAGGCTTCAGAGTTCATACTGGATGTTCATCTTCAAGTCCTTTGTTGTCATAGGCTTTGTCCGGGATGTTGTTGCGGATTGAAGGTGCTGGGTTCCGTGCTAATGCCTTCATTATGGTCCTGTTCTAAGATGCCTTTTTCTGTATTTCTCTCTTCAGGATTCTGTAAACTAACCAAATTACTAAAAATATAATCAGTAAAATTATCAGATTTTCAAGGATAGACTTTATCCATGAACTCACATTCCATCCTAATCCTTCAAAGATTTTACCCAACCAGCTAGTAGCTAAATCCTTTTGTTCCTTTTGTGCCTCATGCTCTATTTGTTTTAACTGACTGATGTCATGTTCTACATCTGCAGTTACATTTGGGATGTGGATGCAGCAATGGTCGATTTGTCCCTTTAAATATCCACACACTCCGTGTTCTTTCAAAAGTAACATATCTAAAGCCAAACGATTTTGCAGGGTCATTTTGGTGGTGGCCTGTAATTGCACATTGAGTTCCCTAAATCCCTCTCGTGTGATTCTTGCTAATCTGTCTACCTGACCTGTGAGTCTATATAGCATTTCTCTATTTCGATAATTTGCAATGGGACCAAACAAGGATTCTAGGGCCCACCCAATCTTTACTCCACTAGAGGGTTCCTTCCAAGTGTCATCTGGGTTCTCGTCTTCTGAGACGTCTCGCTTTGCTTTTATTTGCAAGGCTTCACTGCTCCTGTTAAATGGGGATTTCTTCCAAATTGGACATAAAGTGGGAAGGCCCAGGGTGATTTCTCTTACCTCCCTGTCCATAGGCAAGTGTGTTGTCCATGTGCCATCACTCATTGCCCATACAAATGGTCCTGGACTTCGAATTGTACTCCTGCTACATCCTACTATAATCTTAGAATCTATTTTGCCTTGTTTGTGTTTAATTTTCCTGCAGGCACAACCAATTCGTAAGGCTATTGCCAATGGTGACCACTGTTTCATTTCTAGATTGTCAGAGGTGCAATCATAAATTTTCTTACATACCCACCAACTTACCTTATTTGCCTCTTTCTGACTGCTAGTATCAGTATTTGCCACTGTGGGATCTGTCTCATTTTCAGAGCCTTTCCATTTAATGCACCAGGGTGTGCTTTCCATATATTGGAATTTCTGGAGGATGCTCACAGACCATGCACTGTCCCAAGGTTCCAGTCCTTTCCAATCCTTCTCTTCACATTTCCACACCACAACACTTTCTGTAGCGTTGTCCCTGATCTTTTGATAGCGTAGAAACCAACATTGCCATTTTGCAAGGTCTTGGTCCTTAACCCACCACTCTATGATTTGTCCCAATTTGCCATTACTAAGAATGCACTCTGGCTTTCTCATGGGTTGCATATAGGAATCCTCTGTTATCTTCCAGTATTCTCTGACCACCACCCTTGACTCTGGTACTTGTTTACAGTTAATTGTTTTGTTCCCTCCTATTTCAGGTAATTTTGATGTTATTATTCCCCAGCTTACTGGGTCCCCTGCTGCCTTTGGTATTGGCAGGCAGGCCGTTATTCTGCTGGTATTATGCATTTTGGCAAAGTCTCTGACCAATCCAATCATTACATTCTCAGCCCGAATTTCATTAGAAATTTCTATTACTTGTGTTTTTGCCTGTATCTCTCTCTTCATTCTAGAATGAAGAGTTGTTAGTTGACCCTTCTGTATCCCATATCCCAAAGTAACAGCAATCCCTACTGGTGACATTAGTATCCATGAAATTAACATTACCCACAGGAAGAGCATGAGCACAGTTACCAATACCATTTGAACAGTTACAGACGTTTCAGCCTCAGCTTTGTTGGTCCAAAAGTTTCTACAGCCCACGACTGGACTCCACGAGGGACCTTCTTCACACGCGTGTAGTGTATCCAGGGTTCCACTCCAGCCACTTTGACTGCTGTAAAGGTGGTTAGCAGTACCTGATGGGGACCAGTCCACTTCTCTTTTAGTGGTTCTTCGTTCCAGGTTTTGATGTATACCTCATCTCTTGGTTCGATATTGTGGACTGGATTCTCCAGGGCCAGTGGTCTGTTCCACACGAGAACACTTCGGAGCCGAGCTAGAGTTTTCCCGAGGGACAGAACATAATTATACACATCTTGTTTCCCTGTGACATGAACATTTGGATTGGGGTTAGGAGATTCATATGGTTTCCCATACAATATTTCATAAGGACTAACTGACATCCCACTCCTAGGCTTTATCCGAACCCTCAGCAATGCTATCGGCAAAGCCTGTGGCCACTGCAGTTTGGCTTCCTGGCATATTTTACTGATCTGCCTCTTCAGTGTCTGGTTCATTCTTTCTACTTGCCCACTTGACTGGGGTCTCCACGGTGTGTGGAGGTCCCAAGATATTCCCAATAACTTGCTTACCTCTTGTACCACTGTGGCTATGAAGTGTGGGCCTCTGTCTGATGATATCCCTAGGGGCACCCCAAACCTGGGAATGATCTCCTGTAATAACCACTTAACTGTTTCCTTTGCTTGGTTTGTGCGACAGGGAAGGGCTTCTGGCCATCCAGAAAACGTGTCAACCCCTACTAACAGGTATTTGTATCCCCGAGTTTTTGGCAGTTCTGCAAAATCCACTTGCCAATAGTCTCCTGGTTCTATTCCTATCCGAATTCTGCCTAATTGTGCCTGTCGTCTAGCTACGGGATTGTTTTTCAGACAGATTTCACATTTAGACATTACTGACTTGGCCATTGTTTGCATCCGTACTGAGATTAGGTATTGTCTTAGCCACTTTACCAACGCCTCTGCACCCCAGTGACACTCATTATGTTTTACCTGTAAAATTTCTCTCATTACCAAAGGAGGTACCACTATTTGCCCTTGTGCGGTTACATACCACCCTTCTGCGTTCTTCTGTGCCTTCAGCAGTTGTGCTAGTCTGTCATCTTCGATTGTATAGTTTGGCTTCGGAGGCAAATTAAATTGAGAGATATTAAGTCTTGATGGTATCAATGCCATTGTTTTCTGCACCTCTCGCGCTACCTAACGGGCTGCCCAATCTGCTTTTCGATTTCCTTCACAAATTTTGGAGTTGCCTGATTGATGTGCCTTGCAGTGCATGATTGCTACTTGTTCAGGTTTTTGTACTGCATCTATCAATTGTAGGACTGCATCTTGATGTTTAATATTCGTCCCTTGGGAGGACAGCAGTCCTCTTTCTTTCCATAAAGCTCCGTGTACATGCACTACTCCAAAGGCATATTTGGAATCAGTCCAAATATTCACTGTCTTCCCTTCACTCAGCTCGAGTGCTCTGGTTAATGCGATTAGTTCTGCCCTTTGTGCAGACGTGTTAGGTGGTAGTGATTTTGCCTCTATTACTACATCAATTGTAGTTACCGCATATCCCGCGTATCTGGCTCCGTTCTCCATGAAGCTGCTTCCATCTGTAAAGAGTTCCCACTCTGGTTGCTCCAGGGGGACATCCTTCAGATCTGTTCTTGCTGAATAAGTGTGCTCGATGACTTCTAGACAGTCGTGCTCTAATGGGCCTTCCTCAGCTGTGGCACCTAGAAATAGAGCTGGATTCAAGAGGTTAGTTGTTTTTAGTGCAACATCATCCTGCTCAGTCAGGGTTACCTGAAACTTCATCATCCGGCTTGGAGAGAGCCAATGGCCCCCCTTTTGTTCCAGGACTGTAGTTACCATGTGTGGCACATAGACATCTATGTGTCTTCCCATTGTGAGCTTCCTGGCTTCATGTATCAGCAGCACGGTAGCTGCCACTGCCCGCAGACATGAAGGCCATCCGGCACTTACGTTGTCGAGTTGTTTGGAAAAGTAACCCACCGGCCTTTTCCAGCTTCCCAGTCGTTGGGTCAGGACTCCCAGTGCCAGTCGCTGCCTTTCATGCACGTACAGCTGAAAGTCTTTAGACAGATCAGGTAACCCCAAAGCAGGAGCAGTTGTCAGTGCTTCCTTTAACTTCTGGAAGGCCTCTTTCTGTGGTTTGCCCCAGGTGAACGGCTGCGTCTTCTGAGCCTCGTACAAGGGTTTTGCAATCAGTCCATAGTCCATGATCCACAGGCGACACCACCCTGTCATTCCGAGGAAGATCCGCAGCTCGTGTAGATTCTGAGGCTCTGGAATAGCACAGATAGCTTGAATACGATTAGTACCCAGTTTTCTCTGCCCTTGTGAGATTTCACATCCCAGGTAAATCACAGTCTGTTGGGCAATTTGTGCTTTTTCTCTGGATACCTTATACCCTCCCATTCCTAGTGAATTTAAGATCTCAATGGTTACCTTTATGCAGGTCATTTCTTCCTCTGTTGCAATCAAAATGTCATCTACATACTGGAGTAATAAATATTGGTCTCTTGGTACTTGCCCTTCTCTGGTCCAGATTTCCAGTTCTTTTGCCAGTTGACTTCCAAAGAGAGTGGGCGACCCCTTGTACCCCATCGGTAATCGACTCCAGGTGAGCTGAGTTTTTCTTCCACTTTCTGGATGTTCCCACTCAAAGGCAAATAGTTTCCTACTTTCTTGGTCAAGGGGTATACAGAAGAAAGCATCTTTTAAGTCAATTACAGTAAACCATTTATATATCTCTTTTATGGATGCTAACAATGTATAGGGATTGGCAACCACTGGATGAATGTCTTTTGTTATTTCATTTATACCTCTTAAATCCTGTACAAGTCTATACTCACCATTGGGTTTCTTCACTGGGAAAATTGGGGTGTTGTATTCTGATTTACATTCCTCTAGAATTCGATATTTTAAAAATTTATCAATGGTCTTTGCTATTCCCTGTCGTGCTTCTGGTTTTATAGGGTATTGTTTAATTCGTACAGCCTTTGCTCCTTCTTTTAACTCTACATGTACCGGTTGTGCCAATTTAGATTTTCCAGGTACATCTGTTTCCCAGACAGAGGGAATTACTGCATCTTCTACTTCTTTAGGAATATTAGAAATTGGTTTTTCTTTTATCATCAAAATCTTTCCTGTCTTAGACTCCGGAATTTTCATTACGAGTTCACCATTCTCAAAAGTAATTACTGCCTCCAGTGCTGCCAGTAGATCGCGCCCTAAGAGCGGAGTTGGGCAGTCTGGCATGTATAAGAATTCATGGGTCAAGATCTTATCTTCAAAGCTCAATTCTAGGGGTTGCAAGAATGGCCGTACCTCCTCCTTCCCTGTGGCTCCAACGACTGCTGCTGACTTGTTCCCAATTTGCCCCTCAAGATAATTTAGTACAGAATGTGTGGCCCCCGTGTCAATGAGAAAATCTACGTCTTTTCCTTCTAAATGCAAAGTCACCATGGGCTCTCTTGATCCTGGCTCCCTCTCATGTAAAACCATGACCCTGGCTACACCCTCCAGCTGATGCTCACCACTTTGATTAAACATACTGTCTAACTGAGGCTGACCATTCTGGCTAAACCGGTTTGGACACTCCCTTTTCCAGTGTCCCTCCATCCGACAATATGCACACTGATTCAGACCTAATCTACCATGACCAGAACCTCTGCCAAAGCCACCTCTATTAACGCCACGACCACCTCTACCACGTCCTCGCCCCTGTCTCTGTAAGACTGCCAAAAGGCTTTGCCCCTGTTTCTTGACAATTTCTCTGTCCCTGTTATTATAAACTTTCCAGGCAACCTCTAGGAGTTTATCCAAGTTTCTTAACTCTTCACCTTCCAGTTTCTGTAGCTTTTTCCTAATATCTTCCTGTGCCTGACCCAGAAAAATAAAGGCAAGCTGAGTTCTTCCTTGCTCACTGTCTACTTGAAGATCAGTATATCTTCTAGCTGCTTCCTTAAGTCTTTCTAGAAAGGCAGTGGGAGATTCTTTCTTTTCCTGTCGAATTTCATACAACTTAGACCAGTTCATACTCTTAGGTATTGCCTGTTGAACACCAACTGAAATCCACTCCTGATATCTCTTTAGCCTTAACATATCCACTCCAGAGGGGTCATTAGCATCCCACTCTGGGTCTGCAGTGGGAAAATTATAATCCAGTGTCCCTGTCACCAAACCATTTCGTATGTCTTCTCTAGCTCTTTCTCTTGCTGCTCGAAGAACCATATCTCTCTCTGTCTCATCCATCAGAGTGTCTAATATGACATGAATATCTTCCCAATCAGGGTTCTGAGTTTTCATTATCATCTTAACCACACGAGCTACCTTATCTGGGTTTTCTCTATACGTTCCGGCTGATTGTTTCCATATAACTAAATCAGCAGGTGAAAAGGGTACCTTTACAAAGACGGGTCCATTAGTTCCCACCCCTTGCCTTAGTGGTGCAATAATCGTTCTCTTTTGTTTGCCTGATTTTAATATACCCTTTCCTGCCTGAGGCCACTCCAGGGCCAGTTTTCCTCGTGTTCGGTGAGCTACTGGGGCGTCTAGTTCATCTGCTTCACTGTCACTACTTTCCATTCTATCTGTCTTCTTCACATTCCCCCTTTGCTTCCGCCTCACAATCACATCCTGGACAGGTGAATCGGGGAGGGGAGGATACAGGGGGGCAGACGGGCCAGAAGCTGGTGAAGGAGGTGTAGGTGGGAGCGGAGGGTACCCTTGAGCTGGTGTTAGAGGGGGGATAAATCTTTCAGCGGGTGTGGGCGGGGGAGCAGGATAGCTTTGAGCAGGTGTATGTGGAGAAGGGGGGGTTCTCTGAGCCAGCGGAGGAGGGACCGGCACCTGGGCAGGCAGAGCAAGCGGAGGAGCGGCTGGCACAGGCAGAGGAGGATCAGCAGACAAAGGTGGGGGTGAAACATATTGTGCTGGCGCGAGCGAGGGGTGTGTAAGAGAATCAGGTGGGGTCAGGGTGAGCGGGGTAGAACTTGGTGTTGAGGGGGCCGTGGTGGTTCCAGGAGCCATGGGAGATACCAATAATTCCGATTCCAGTTCATCTCTTTTTCCCCCTAAAATTTCACTTAAAACTGCATGTTCCATACAATGCTTATTTTGGACGCAAGCCAGACACTTATTATTCTCAAGCTTCATTGCTTTCATTTTGTCAAGCCACAAAACCGGTTTCTCAAGCAAGCACAGAAATAAGTCAATATATGGTAATTGTTCTACCCTTCCATCTTGTGTACAAAGCAATCTAAGTTGCATAATAACCTTCACATCAAAAGACCCGTTTTTCGGCCACCTCTGATTTTCAGGCAAAGCGTATTTTGGCCAGTGAACATTACAATATTCAATCAACTTATCTTTTCGTAATTCCTGACCGAAGTTCCCCTCTTTCCAATGTGCCAACAAACAACCCAACGGAGAAGAACTTGGTATAGAGGCATTATTGCTGCCCAAAACCTCTTTTAACCCTTTTAGTTTCTCCATATTACAGATACATAAAAACCACAGATGCCGAACCTGCAACGCTTTCGCGATGTCTGACGGACGGCTGCCTAGGCAATACCACCAGGAATTCTTTTTGCCCAACCAAGCGTAGCTTTCGCTGCGTCTTAATGGCAGGCCCCCAGACCAGAGAATAAAGAACCTTACCTCTCACCAGGGGTCGTTGTGAGCGGCGAGGGTCGCGGCGCCGATGGGCTCCCCGAGAAATCACCCGGTGCCGGCTGGAGCGTGATCGGGTCGCGGGGTCCTGGCTGCGCCCACAAGGTCCCATCTGGGTCGCCAAAAATGTTAGCGTAGGAAAACATATAACCACACAGAGGCGATCATATGCGGTTCTTTATTCCAGCGCGCGGGACACCGGGGTGATAATACACCCAAATCTGATGTCCAAAGCATACAGAGTCGATTCGTGATTTTTATAGTTTAAATTATACACATGTTAACTAACCCCCACCCCTAGATACTGATTATCCTATTCCTTAGTTACTATCTTAAATCATACCTACGCTTCTACCCTGATCCACACTTGATTTGGTTAAAACAATAGCATGGAGCTGTTTACCGAAACTGACGCTTGTTCCCAGCTAGCTGCGTCAAGTTCCAGTTGTACGTTCTCTACTTTCCTCCCCCTATACATTACTCAATCTAGAAATTATATTTTTTAACCCTCCACCAACATCTTGATTTCACTGCCACTATTTAAAGCTGAAATAGAAGCTGGAAATCATTAGAGTTATCAAAGCATAGGATGTATATATTTAATGAGGCTCATGCCAAATGATATAGGATATTTTATCATCAGCATGAGAAGAAGTTAAAAACAAAAATATCTTACTCCTCTGTGAATTAATATCCAGTTTTTGCTCATCAATAATTCATCTAGTTCTTATGGCTACTACGCAGTGTGAGTTCTGTGTCCTAGATCTGAATAAAGTAAAATTTCTGCCCCAATTTTCACAAAGAATTATATAATTTCTTGACCGAAAGATTTTAGGCGCATACAGAAACTGTACCTAGAAGGACTTCGATTTTTTAATTTTACTTTTTTGGTTTGTTTTACAAGTTTTTGCTCTTTGGAGGTGTGTTGCATTCTGACACTTTGGCTTTAACTGCAGAACTGTGAGGAAGTATTGCAATAATACCTGTGAAAGCACACATCAGTCAAATGAAATACACTATTATTTCAGGCAATTTGGGTTCTGGTTGCACTCATGGAATTAGATGGCTGAGTATCAGCTGTTCAGACCTTGAGGGAGGATAATCAAAAGGCCCTGAATAACTTTGTAACTCATAGCAGAAGTGAACAAAATGATAAGCAATGTCATCTGAATGCTGATAGCATATCAGCAGGTAACTCTCAAGCAATGAAGTGCCAACCTTTTGGTTGACAGGGTAACGCAGGCACAGAAATTAGTGTTGAATGCACTTGCAGCTAGGTGAGTTAACTGGCCATATGCTCTTGGAAATTAGGGAGTAAACTTGAAAGGAAGTCTAATGTTTATTCTCCTCCTCAGTAAGTTGGGAGCTTTCAGATATAATGTATATCATTGGAAGGACTTTTTTTTTTATCTTTGAACCTAAACTCTTTATTAGAAAGTTTATTCTAAATTAATTCCACTTAACTTCTGGCACCTTCCTGATGAGTCTAACCTAGGCACAAAAATGGCATAAGCTATTTCTGTACTTAACAGAATGACACCTCAAGAGAGAAATTTAAATGAGATAAGTTCTGAGTCATCCTGTGGAGAGCCTACTTCTCTCCAACAGGTATAGACACAAATATCTGTTTGAAGACTAAATTGAGATGGAATAAATCCAGGTTTTGTGCTGTTTTAAGCAAATGGAGGCTTAAAACCATTCAGAACTGTGTCAAGTTAATTGGGAAAGTACTAGCAGGATTGCATAAGAGTATAAGCAGTGTATTGCCTGTTTAGTTCTGTCTTTCTGGTGCTACACAGTAAAATCAGAATGTCATCTTTCCTTTGCCAAAAAAAAAAAAAAAAATTACAATGTGGTCTACCAAGTCATAAAGCAATATTTCCCTGAGCAGGGAAGCAGAGTAAAAATCTGTCTCACAAGGATATGAACTTTGTAGCAAAGCACTTCTACCAGACTAGAAGATGTGAATATGAAAGGACAAAAGATCCCACATTGACTGGCTTGGCTGCATTGATTGTTTTATCTGTTCACAGCACTGCTAAGGCTGCTCTAAAGATCAGAGGTACCTAACTGTTGTATTACCTACCTGAAAGTCAACCTCTGGAGAGCGATTCCACTCATTCTGAAGTAGCTGCCTGGTCCAACCTTCCCTTACTGAACCACAGCTTCTTCAGGCATATTTTACTCTGTGCAAAGAGACCTTGAGACCAAGATGCACATTTTTGGGATCACCCTGAAAAATTTTACTGTCTGATAGATGCAGCTGAGAAGTAGGACTTGCAAAATACAGGGCTAATAATTGATGTTCTGCCTAATCTAACCTCTAGCCAACTCAGGTCTCATCAGTCATCTGGGAAAGAGTTGGTGTCTTGGGTTGAAAAATGTAACCAAAAATGTGTATTCTATTTTCATCTGTTGAAACCGGTTGGGGGTACTGTTCTTCTCTCCTCCTGTACCCATCCTCCTCCAAGGGACATCACCTGTGAATGGGCCATTGAAGGCCTCTCACATGACTGATAACATCACCTCATTCCATTGTGGGATGCTCCACCCAGTGGGAGGAGCCAAAGCCTTTCAAGCGGTATAAAACCAGCAATCCCAAACACTAATGCAGCTGGTTTTGCTACTGAATTCTTGGAGGGAGACCAGACCCATCTCGCCAGCACTGGACCCTTTGTCCTACAGGATCATCTCTACTCCACAGAACAACATCTGTTACTCCAGGAAGACTCATTTGGACTGCTTCCAACACCCTGACAACAGGGTGTCAGGTTGTATCTCTGACTCTAATTTAACTTTGTTTGTTTGCTTGGTTTTGTTTGTTTGTTTTTGTACTACTGCATTTGTATTTTTTAATATTCCTAGTAAACAACTGTTATTCCTAGTCCCATATTTTTGCCTGAAAGCTCCTAATTGCAAAACTGTAATAATCTGGAGGGAGAGGGTTTTTACATTCTCCATTCAAAGGGGAACTCCAGTTTCCCTGACAGATACCTGTCTTTCCAAACCAAGACAGTTGGCTTTCATTGCTTTTTGGAACAGTATAGATCTTATATTGTCAAGTTGAGATCTCCCATCTCAGTGCTCTTTCTTTTGCTTAGTTTTTTTATACATTCTACTGCATTGGTATTTCTGTCCTAGATCCTTGTGATGGTATTACCATCTCAACACTTCTCTTTCTCCATTTGCACTCTACTTATCTTGCCTGGCTTTGCCTTCTGTAGTCTGTCACAATTCAGCAACAGTGTTTGTGATAAAACTTGGTGAATATCATACAGACACTCTGCAAAGAGATTAGCTTTGAATTACAGGTCACTCAATCCCTGATGACTAATCACCTAAGGGCTTGACTCAGAAACCTAAATCTAGGCCTATAACTACCATTAAGGGTAACTTAGCATGTAGTTATCATTAAAGAACAATATCAGTCTCCACTCCCTCTCCTCAGGTTTGTTCGAAGTAGGTGCTGTTCTCCTATCTAAAAAAGGTCTTCTTACATAGGTTCACTAACCTTCCTAAATTTGATGGGAAGTAATGAAATGCCTGCTCTCTTGGCTGCTCTGAAAATGTTGATTTGCCTCAATCTCTTTGAAAGCAGTTATTTCTCCTCTTTGTTTATCAAGGAAACCCTTTAGTACAAGATATTTAAGGCTGTGGAATGCCTCAGCTGCAGATTCAGATATTCTTGTCCTGGTTTTGGCTGGAATAGAACTAGTTTTTTTCACAGTGGAGGTGTTTTGGATCTGTGCTGAACACAGTGATGGTAATAGAAATGGTTTTTGTCTGGTTGAGCAGGGCTTATAGAGAGCCAAGGGCTTTTCTGCTTTTTGTACTGGCACACTGGTGAGGAAGTTGGGGCTGCAGAGGGAAGTTGGAAGGACACACAGCCAGGGCAGCTGACTCTAAGTGACCAAAGGATATTCCAGACCGTACAAGATCATGCTCAGCATTAAAGTGAGGGAAAGAAGGAGGAAGTGAGGAACATTTGGAGTGATAGCATCTGTGTTCCTAAAGAAACATTTATGTGTGATGTGCCCCAGCTCTCCTGGGGATGGTTGAACACCTGTCTGCCCATGGGATGCAGTGAATTAATTCCTTGTTTTGCTTTGGTTGTGTGTGTGGTTTTTGCTTTCCCTGTGTAAACTCTTTTCAACTCAACTCACAAGCTTTCCAGCTTTTAGTCTTCCAATTGTCTCCCAAATGCTTGTGGTGGAAGAGTGAGAGAGCTGCTGCGTGGGACTTGCTTGTTGGTTAGAGTTAAAACCCCAACATATTCTCAGGTGTGCTGTAACACAAGAGTCATGTAAGTGAATATCCTCCCTCAGTTGGCAAACTCTCTTCATATTACAAACTGTCAAACAGAAAGCATTCCCCTTTTTTTTTTAGTGGAAATTACCAGAATCACTCCTTATGCTTCTCCAGATGGAAATCATGTAAATGCTGTCTTAATTACAGACAGTGTGAGATTCCACCTAAAGTACTGTGTCCAGGTCTGGAGTCCTCAGCACAGGACAGACATGAATCTGTTAGAGTGGGTCCAGAGGAGGGCCACAAAGATTATTCTGTGACTGGTGCACCTCTCCTAAAAAGACAGGCTGAGAGATGAGAAGGCACTAGGGAAACCTTTTTGCAGCCTTTAAGTACTTAAAGGAGATTAAAAAAAAAAAAAAAAAAAAAGAGGGAGAGTGACTTGTTCAATGGAGAGACAGTGATAGAACAAAGGGTAACCATTTTAAACTGAAACAGTAGGGGTTTAAATTAGGTTTTAAGTGGAAATTCTTTGTTCAGAGGGGAGTGAGACACTAGAAGTTTTTGCCCAGAGTTGTGCCCAGAGGTTGTGGATGCTCCATCTATGACAGTGTTCAAAGCCAAATTGGATGGGTCCCTGAGCAATCTGATCTAGTGGCAGGTGTCCCAGGCCATGGCAAAGAACAGGGGTACTGGAATAGATGATGATGAAGGTGCCTTCCCACCCTAACTATTCCTTGATTCTATGTTTATGCAGCTTTTTGATTAAACAAGTCAAGTACAGTCTTATTTCTATTATATAGCAAAGCAAGGAACTAGACTCACTGAAAAAGTATCTCTACATATTCACTATAAATTAAGTTATGCCAATTGCATTACATATCATGTGGCATAACTAAATTTTATTAATACCAAAAAAATCCTTTTTGAAGTCCATTTATTTCTTTGACTGGTCAAAATTTCAAATCACAAGATTTTGTTTCCATAGGGATTAATTAGAAAAACAACTACTCTTGCAGTCCTCTGCCTTCTGCAATGCAAACTTTCAAAGACATTTGGTACTTAATGTAGAAATGAGTAGGCTGAACCCAACTGTTGGGTGCCCTGAGGTGGACATAAAAGTTGGGCTACGAACAACAAACAGAATTCTCTGGTGATGAGATATAACATTTTCCCAAATAAGGAAATTGTAACTGAGCTGCTCTGGTGTGTGGGATTTATAGGTAAGAAAGTGCATGGAGTTCCATCCTGAAAGGAATTATCTTTAAGTGACACAGAATTTTGCCCTTGAAAAAAGCATGAAGTCTCCTGATAACTGATTTACTCATCAGTCACTTGTTGGCCTCTGTAATGAACGCAAGCAGCATTGAACACTCTCAGTATCTTAATCAGGTTGCTATAATTTTCTACGTGTTACAAAGCAGGCTGTTGTCTTACTAATTGTGAGACTTATCAGAAAAGTCATTATTGGCAGGAAATTTTAGTAGTACCTGTGGCAGGTTTTGTCTAACATCTGAGGAAACTTTATCTCCCATTGTATTTGCATGCTAAAATATTATTAAGAGAATGAAATTACAGAGATGTCATGAGGTGAACAGGCCCAGGAGAAACACTCAGCTGCAGAGCACTATAAACTGAAAATTCATCCCTAAAATGCTTATAAAACTATCACATAAATGAAAAAAAGAAATTCCAGATAAAGTTTTGGAAATTTGGAAAGGAGACATAGTTGAAATGGTCTGAGGACAATAACAAAATTATTTGCACTGTGATGGAAATTATAACCAAGAAAAAAGGAAAGGAGAGGTATTGCATGGAGAATAAAAAAGATTGCACACAACTAAGCATGAAAGTTGTATAAAAGGGCAGGCCACAGGAAGTGAAAGTGCCATTTCCCTAGGAAACAATGCTCTGAGAAGGTAGGAAATTATTTAATATGTTTTGTTGTTTTTTTTGTTGTGTTATTTTCTTTTTTAATTTACATAGCTACTGGTAGGTAAAGAAAAGAGGCACTGTATGCTTTAAAAACCTTGCCTTCCAGCTAGGTTTTCTACAGGTTTTGTCAAGATTGAATGAGAATAAACCAATGACAGCAAAGAAGGTTTTTTTATTTTATCCACACAAATCTCTAAGTAGACAAGGATTATGGCAAGAAAATAAATAGAAGCCAGAAACAAAACAAATAAAGGAAGGTGGAGAAAATAAACAATTTTGACTGAACTAATATAACAGCCTCAGTTTTTTTAGGTCTCAAACAAGTAATTGTTAAGTGCTCCCTATATTGTATGCATAAGAATATTACAAATAAATACGATGCAATCCTCCTGTAGCCTTGTTCTTTTATCTGCTACAGGGGAAATGAATGTAAAAAGTATGTAAAAGTATGCCAGCAAAAGTAAATCTCAGTAGAACAGAAAGTCAAAAAGTAAGGAAAAATTTCTTACTTTTAGTTCTAAGAAATACTTAGTTGTCCATTTACATCCTCCCAAATGCTGTCTTTAGCAACACATCATGTATGCTATATTTTGTGCTCAGATGCCAAAAAGCATGAACAACAACAAAAAAATCCATCATGACAAGGGTGAAGAAAAATGTTAGCCTACACAACAGATTTTCTGGGAGTGTGGTTTTATAATACAAGATAGACAGAACTGGAAGTGATGTTCAAATCTGCATGCGTGTTTTGAGATTTTCTGCACTTACATATATATACCGACCCTGCTTGCAAGTGATAAGGAAATCCTACTCTTCTACAGAATAAAAAACCCCAACAAAATCATGGCCTATTGTTGTTTCAATCACATTTTCCTTGGATTTGTATATTTATTTTTTAACCTTATATATGCCAAAGAATTTCACTGATTTATTGTGTGGCAAATGCTAAGAATCTTAGTAATTAGTGAGCTACAAGCTGAAATTCCAGCCTGCCCTTTAGTTAAAACTGTGATGTGGATGGACATCAGGGTGGTGATGTTAATTGCAGGGTGCTCAGGAACTCCGCAGCCAGGGATCTGCATATCTGTGAGATAATTGATTGCAGACAAAGAACTTTTAACCAGTTGATTGACTGCACCACTAGCCAGCTTCATCATCAGGCATTTTGTCCAGAAGGATACTGTGAGAGACAGTATCAAAAGCTTTGCTGAAGGCCAAAATCTACTGGCTTTCCTAAATCACCTGAGTGGGTCACCCTGTCACATAAGGAAATCAGGTTCAACCAGCAGGACTTCCTCCTCATGCAGCTGTGCTGTCTGGTACCAATGACTATGTTGTTCTCCAGATGTTTTTCAGTACTTCACAGAATAACCTTTTCCATTATTTTATCAGATACTGAAGTGAGACTGATGGGCCTGAAACTTCCGGGGTCCTTCTTCTTTCTCTTTTTGAAAATTGGGACATTTGTCAGCTTCCAGTCAGCTGGGACCTCTCTGGACCCCAAGGACTGCTCAAAAATCAAGCAGTCCTTAAATCTGCTGATTTATATCCCATGTGAATCATCCCAAGGACCTCCAGGCAGCTTCTGCTGCAGAAACTGATCAAACTATACATAGAACAAATATTTTTAAAGAGCCAATAGAGAACTCCTCATAGAGGTACAAAAAAGGTCATGCAGAACAGCATTTGGTACATAGTTGAGATATTTGAGAAATGTTTTATATGTAGTTAGGGCAATTGATACCAGTGGGTTATTCATATCCTGGAGTGGTCACACAGGATCATGGAGCAGCTGGAATTTTAGCCAGCCCTGCTGAAGATGCCAGTGCAGTGATTATTGCAGTGGAGCCCCCCATTGCCATCAGACAACTATTGATCATGCTGTTCAAGAGGCTTGATTTCCCATATGAGTGTTATCATTTGCCAAGATCCCGAAAAATTACTTTTGCCTTTTAACAAACACTTTGTCCATGAGACTGTGAGTGCCTCCCTAAGATTTCACATACACATAATTACTATAGTAGGATTAATGTGTCTGGAAAAGTGCAGACCATTTTACTTATGTTTCAGGTCAAGAGTGCATTTGGAGCTGCAAGCGAATTAAAATTTCAGGGACAAAACCCAGACCTGAATTAAAAATGGCCTGGTCAAATGCAGTCTTTTATGAAATAGGATAGCAAAATTTGAAAAAAACAAGTTAAATGATTTACCAGGAAGTCATTAAAAATCTCCAGCTATGCATACTTTCCAGTTAATTGACCACCACTTTGAAAGAAGGCAAAGCATATAAGAACTGAAAACAGGTGGGTTTTAAATATGTGGATATTAAGATGTGTAGGTTTAGCTCAAATACTCCAGTTCTCTGGATCATAGGAAATTCATGGATGTGGCAAGGAGAGTCTTCTAAAAATGGATATTTGGTGCAATCAAAGAGGTACCTTCCCTAAACATAATGAAAGTTCTAGCATGCTTGATAAAAGGTCTATCTCTGGACTTTAATAGCAGAGTTATTATTATTCAAATCTCCTCTACATTTGAATTACTTTATGAAATGAAGAGATTTTTTTAAAAAAATCTGACCATTCGTGTGGTGTATCCCAAGGCTGGAGAGCTATTACATGGGGAGGAAAAATAAGATGATCTCTATATTTTTTATAAAAAAAAAATGTTTTTTACACATTTCAATTTAAAAACCATACATTTGCCACTTTTGACACACGAATGAATCAAGAAATTCTTGAGGTGTATCTGGGATTTCATTTTTACTAGTATATTTCTCTCTTCTAGGCCAGTGAATACCATCATACTGTTGGCATGCTGTGCTAAACCTCTCTGAAAATAACTTTTTACAAAGCATAGTTTTTTTCCTCTTCATTCATCAAGAAGGTGAAAATTACAATCTTGACTAATACTTCTTAGTAATCTTGACTTCAAAAATAAGGTAAATTTGAAAAATAAGATTTCATTTTTTTTCAAAAGAGTCAAAGAGTTAAAGATAAATATTTAACCCTTGTTAGAAGATCACAAAGACATTAGAAACTGTTGTAGGAAGGAAGTAAGCCCTCGGTAGATCTAATCATCTGGAATACTTCAGAGACGTGCCATCACCTGATTAACACAGCCTCTCTTGCAGTGGTATTTAAGCAGAAAAAATCTTTTTGTGTATTGAAATAACCTTGAAACTCCAATTCTATGATACATAGTCATGCAGTCTATTTTTAAATGTTCACTACATCCCACACTTTTGAATTAGCATAAATAGTGTCATTTGGGGTTTCTTTGTACTCAAATACAAAAGCATCCAATTAAGACAAAGCTTCCAGATATATGTGACAGCACATAACCTCTGCAGAAAAATCAACGCCAAAATCAAGAGACACATCAGAGATAAAGTCAGTCCTTTACTTAAATATGAACTATCCATTACTATTGAGTGAGTTCTCAGCACATTGTGTCTCATTATTTACCTATTTTAAGTGAAATAGAAACTGAGTTTCAGTTAAATCGACCCACTGCCAAACAGTATAATTTGATTTGAAAACTAATACTTTGTATGACTTTGTACTTGGGTAACTAGAGAGGATTGTGGCATTACAAGAAGACAGTAACAAGGACAAATCAGTTTGTACCCATTGCCCTTTACCTTGCATGGTTTGTCACAAGGATGAATTAACTTTGTACTGTTTTCTGGTCTCATTATGCTCTACCAAAAAGAGAATGAGGCACCAGAATTTTAATTCCTCCTGTTTTTAACACTTCACATGTTCTGCAGTTTTTAGTAGAATGATAGTTTTCCTTCATTCACTGCTTTGTTTTAAGCAACTTAATTGTTTGAGATATTATGATAGTGTTTAAGTTCTGTTGTGCATATTTTGATTCTCATAGATATCTTTCTGACCATTGTGAACTAGAAAAATAGCACACACCTACAATACTGACATGTGGTTATGAAAATACTGTACTCCATGTTTTATTTTGAGTTTGATTTTGGGAAGCAGTTTCCATTTTCTTCTTATGATAATTTGCAGGCATAATTAGTCAGGTACATTATTATCTGGCTTGCTCTTTGCAACACTAATGAAGTCAACACTACAGTCAACACACAATGGATTACTTCCAGTAGTCCTAGGTATGAAGGTAAATGCCAAACACAGGAAAAAAACCCCACCAAACAAACATCTCTGTTAACCTTGTAATAAAAAATGCAATATTAGGCCAGTGATAGAGGTTTTATAGTTGTTTCTAATTTTGGCAGCTACAATCCAGATAAATCTCTTTAGACACAAATGACTTTATCTGGATTTTTACAGATGCCAACCTCTCTATATTGATTATAAAAGGAATTGATATATCTGAGTTATATTTTTTTTCCTTCCCTAAAAACCACATTTTAAAATAGCCCACACAATAGTATATGAGCACCAGTATCATATCAATACTTGTCTGGGGCATACTAAAAAGCATCCATGTCTACTGTAGATTACAGTTGAAGCAATTAGTCCCAAAAATCAAAAGTATTTAAGTTTTGAGGTGTTCACAAGTCTTCATTAACATACATTTGTTTGTCTATAATCAGAAGGTTCATTTCTGTGTGCATTCTTTCCTTCAACAGAGTGTATCTTCCAGCATGCATATAGATCAGTCACTTTGTCTTTCACATCAGATTGATTACAATTGAATTACTCACAGATTTCACAGAATATTCTGAACTGGGAGGGACCCACAGAGACCACCAAGTCCACCTCCTAAGTGAATGATGAATTACACAGACTGTAAATTTGATGGTGCCTTGAATATTTTTTGTTGTGTGATTTTTCAGAAAACACAACCTGACATAAACCTGATTCCTTGGTAGCTTGTATTTAATTTTGTCCTTTTACTGGTAGATTTCCAGATCCAAATTAAAGAAGATTTGTGGTTTTATAACTAGAGGAAAAAAATTTAAATATTGCAAGGGCAATAAAAAAAATAAAATAAATCTTAATAAGTATTTTCCATATGATCTGTAATGAATTTTCATTCTTTTCAATATAAGAAAAGAATAAAGGTTTAGTTAGACTCAAGAATGACAAAATTCACCCTAACAGGTATACATTTGTTCTGATGCTGTATGAGAGGATAATAAAGATGGCTTCTAAAACACTAAACAGGAGTAGTATATCTCAGGTATATGATAACATCCCTTGAATTTATATTTTGTCATATTGGGTAAGTTTCTTAATTTGACAACATTTATTACATTTAAAAATAATAGATATCATGTATATCATTTCCTTTCTAATTTATGACCAGAACTAATTATTTCTCTACTATTAATAAAGGAATCCAAATAACAGAGCCATTCACAAATTATACAGGTGTGTAGAGTCTTCAATAAGCCCTTTCACAGCTGCATTAAATTTACATTTTGCAACAAACAGCAAGACAGAGGCTTGAAGGAAGGTTTTACAGTGTTCTAGTTTTCTTTGAATGTCTCAAGATGTCTTTGTGGGGCTGTTTTGTTTAAATTATCACTATTATTGTTTATTTTCCATATTTTGGCAACTATGTTATGGGTTCTTCTGTGAAGCCAGTCAGATGAAGCCGTCCAATTGAACACCAGTTGAGCCTCTGGTATATGAAACCATCATAGCAGTCCCTTTGTGGTCACCTCTACTCTTCATAGAACCCGGTGTGATGTTACAAAGAATGGTAACATGAGCTGTGACTCTGTGCTTACCATCTCGGTTCCCATACACTTAGAAGAGAGAGAGAGAACTCAACACCAACTGCCTCCTGACTTTGCTGAACTTGGAGGAAATTGTGGCAGCACAAGTCACAGGTTCCTGTGCTGCATCTGTTTTTAGTCACCTGATCTGAACACATTCCTCTAAAAAAGAGAGCACATGAAGATTTTCAATTCATAATTTTTCAAAGATAGAACCTAACAAAAGGAGGGGAACAAAAGCAACAAACAAAACAAAATTTAAAAAACCCCAACCAATCAAGCAAACAAACAAACAAAAATCCCAAGTCAGCCTGTACACTTGACAGTACAAAAAAACACCTGATGCTATGGAAGCAATACAGAATGCCATCACTTGTGAATTAGAACTTGGGCATTTTCCTGGGCACTTTTTACCATTATGCTAATGCAGTATAAAAGGAAAGATATTTTCCACTCAAAATCCTCAGATGACACAAAATTACTGGTTAAATGCTAACATACTCCCACAGAAATCAAATCACAGTGGCTGTCAAGAAAATTGGAGACTGACAAGAGAAAATTTAACACCACAGGGCACTTACAAATGGGGATTTTGGACAGTGATGTTGATTGGATTGCCTAAACCTCTGGTTCATCCTTGATATTGAAAATTCACCATCATCCATAGGCAGATTACAGAAATTTCTCTCTTGAGGCATAATTTGTCTTTAATAAGAAAATCTTAAGACTAAGAATTAAGATAGAAGAATTTACAGCATTGTGATTACTGTGAACTCCAGAAGAGTTCTATATTGATCTGATTAAATAAGATCTGGGTGTTTAAAATGGTAGCTGGTTTTTTTTTGGTTTTTTTTGTGAACATCCAGGGGAAACAGCATGATCCATTTACATTTTTTCCTATTTCATCCTATTTCATCTTTATTTTAGATTTCTGTAGGATGTTTTTCCAGCCTACAGTTATTTTTAGATGTTTGAGATGGGTTTAGAGGCTACTTTGTACCTGCAACAAAACTGTACTTAGGACAAAATTATAAAATTATGCAAGTCCTATCACAAAAAATAAGCTGTGCTAATATAAGACACCTTTTAATGAACACAAACAGCCCTGTAGTAAAATTTGTGTTGCAGACATTGTGCATAACCATGTGTCTTATACAAGCAGTATATACAAAAGAATGTTGTAGATAAGGATCAAATTAATCTTCAATTTAGGTCTGGCCTGCCAGTTCAGCTATAGAAACACTAGGCTCTAAAGCACTGAATTTCAGCTCTGTGGTCCTCAGATTTACTTAAAGGAGGTTACTAAGCAGATTCTAGGGCATAATTTCCACATATACTGCACTTATCTCGGAATATATAGCTTCTGCAGGGGAAAGCTGTCACAATGCAAGGCTAGAGTAGGCTGATCAGGTGACTGATTGGAGAGGTCTTCAACAATTCTTATTCTTATTTGTAATCAAACTTCATTGTTTCCATATATTTACCACAATAATGATTTATATAGTTAGGGTAAAATCAATGTCAACTAATTTAAGTGACAGAAAGATGGTCTACATTTAAATGCAGCACTCAGAATCCTTTTGACTCTAAAGAGTGCAATATATGACTGATAATGCTCTGGAATTTTTCAGCTATCCAAGCCCTTCAAAGATGAATTCTGCTCTAGATTGTCTCAATAAAAGATTTCTAAGACTTTAATAATTATAATTCAGAAGACCAATGTTACGAACAGTGAGAAAAAATGGTTTTTTTTGTTTATATATAGTAAGTTTCATGGTTATTTCAGAGCTTTTTTTAAGGACTGAACCTGAACTTATTTTGTTTTTCTGGCCAACGTTGCTGAAAAACAAGCACCTTCACCAAATCAAGTTGAGACATAAGATTAGTTCAATAAATCTCTTTATTTTTAGTTTACATATTTCTCTACTTTTACATAGTCAGATATCATGTAAGGTTTGCTAATAGCATTGCACCTTACAAGGAATACATTCAGTAAAACTGTCTTTGGGAACAACTGGTCAAATTCAAAACATCTGATTGAGCTGGGTTTTTTTATAGCTTTTCCTCATTTATTGTGTGTAAATATTCGCAAGAAAAGACTTTAGTGTTCTGATATTTTGGGGAATTGCTATTTTTTTCATGGAACTAAATGTATTTGCAAACATTAAGAATTATTTCTGCCAAAAGGACATCTGCTACAGTGATCACTGTGTAGGGTGATTCAAGAAATCTCCCTTGACCTTGGAATTCCTTTATCTTATGTGATTTAGTGCTACTTAATCAATTTTCAGGAGAAAATGGATCTTTAAAAAAAACTATGTGGCTGCTTGCCATAGGGGAAGTTTCCCCTTTTGTTAGAGGGCTCAAGGTTCTTGAATTTTTTTCCCTTCTCTCTTTTTTTGGCTCATTTGACCCATATATAACATTAAGCGGCTCCCTGGCTGACAGACAAGGCCATCTCATCATATGGCAAATGGTAATACGCTCCATTACCCAGTAAGTTTAAAATCACAGCCACAATGAGAAGGCTGTGTTCTGAAATTAAACACCTCTTCTGGAAGGTGTCTGCCACCAGCTAAATACATGAATAGGGCAGAGCCCACCTAGCCCAGCAGATGTTCCAGAGCAACTTCTTGCACATCCTCCATGGAGTGTTCTCCTTTGCATGATTACACTTCTTTGTGATCATTCTCTCCCATTCCATAATTCTCACCCCACAGATGGTGTTTCTTTTTCCCCTTTCCCAATTGGAGTTTGCATATAGAAAAGTACAAATTTTTACCACGAAAGTGTCAGATTTTGGTGGAAATGTTTGATTTTCTTCATCCATATATGCTCCTCTCTTCTACCTGATATTTCACCCACCCACAGTATCAGCATCTAGGGCTAGACTTATATAAGCTATCACACTGTTGTTCATAGTTGGCCCCAGAGGATGCCAGTCTCAAAGTTTGGAGGATAGCAGAGAAGACTCAGAGATTACATAAAAGAAATTTAATTTCTACAGGTCTAGCATATGATAGTTCTTCACAGGAAACAGTATAGCCAAATCAGGGAAATATTGCCTGCAACACATTCAGATTATATATATATGTATATATATTTAGTACTTCACACAGCCTACACTTTTTGAAAAGCACCAGGAATGAAAATTAAGTCTGGCACCATTTGATAATTACACCTACTCAGAAGTAAAAACAGAGTTGGATTCAAAGGTAAGAATAGTTAGGAAGATAAAAACCCATGGGTTTTATGGGGAGATATTATTGGCAGGGAAGGTACGGAAAAGAAGAAAATTCTACAGTAGGGTTCAGAGAGTACTAAATAATTTTAATGTTATTATCTAGGTAATATTAAATTTTTAAGTATTTATGTGTCATATGCATGAAAGTCTCAGCACTGTTGAAAAACAGAAGCATTGTTTGGATACACTGACAAACCACTATATATTCCATAGCTATATTATTCTGCCATTGACGTGTAATTTCATATGCTAAACAAAAGCTCCAAATTTTGTAACAAAACTTGCTAATAAGTCACCATAATATCAAAAAGATTAAAGAATTTAGAGAGAACACAGTCAAAAAATAAAGGGGGTCACAATACCTTATAGGAAGAATTAATCATGTTTAATATGGAGACAGCAGAGATGTGACAAAATAAAGTTTCTGTAATGTAATTTCATGAGCTTTATGCTTTCTGTTATAATAAGAATGTCTCTATAAGTTAGTATTCTATAAGAAGAGATATAATCTGTATGTATGAAAAGTCTAATCACACTGTGTATAGGACTAATGCGTTATAATTAATAATCATGTCCATTGATTTCACCATCTTTGCTGAAAAATAAGATTTTCAGATGTGTGGTACAGGGAAGCAAGAAATAGACAGATGTGCCTTTCCTATATATTAAGTGAGAGCCTGGACCACAACACCATTGCACTCCAGTATGAACTCACATGTAATTTGAATTATTAAAGAGCTTGAAAAAAGAAAGGTATATTCAAACATTTTCATGCAACTCCTAAGAATTTAAACAAATAACCTTTCAAATGATAAAGATTACAATTATAATTATTTTTGCTAGCTCATGTCCATTTTAAAATATGCTTTTAGCTTCATCTTTTTTTCCTGCCTGTGGATTCAAAGAAACTTGTTCATTATTCTTTTTTTTCTGTAATATTCAGAAATATCACCTTATTTTATATGGGGAAAATTGTTTTGTTCCAAGTGCAAACCATGACAATACTTTGCAAGTCTGCTTGGAAGAATTAATGGAAGATGGAAAATTATAATTTCTTAGGCACATTGTCAAAGTTAAAATTCAAACTTTATTGGCAATAAATAGACAAACTCAACATCTGACATTTTATTTAGTGATAGGCTTGATTGACAAAGTTGTAAAACTCAGTCATATTCAGAATATTCCTGACATTTTACATAGCTGTGATTTGAGAAGGTTGTTTCAGCTTCATAATTACAGCCAGATTTTGAGAAGACCTCAAGGCCAGGTTTTTAAGTACTGTTCCTCTAAAACTGGAAATAATCATTTTCAAATAATATTTTTTCTTCTAAAGAAAAAAAAAAAAAAAGAAGAACAAAACTCTATAGCTCCAATCATAACACTTATCATCCACTTTTCTTAATGCTATCTCTTTTGTCAATCTGGCCAATTAATTTGAGTCCTAAAGGGGAGCTGATTCTTTAGAAAACATGAACTCAGTCAGAGGTGTTGAGCCTTTATTAGCTTTTACCAGTTTTATCTTCATGACATTCAGACACTACAATTTTTGACATCTAAAGAAGAAAAATAAAAAATTTGTATGATCAGTTGTATCCTTTAATACTATAGATATAGAGATATATACATAAGATATATATATATAGAGAGATGTAAATATATGTAAATATATGTATTGTCTGGTCAGTAACATCTGAAGATTCTGAGGGCTTTTTTAAACTTAAGGACATAAGGATTATAAGCAAGTGCAGTAAGACACCTAACACAATGGAATCCAAAGAGAGATTGAAATTTCCTTCGAGTGTAAAACACCATGATCACTTCTTGGATTTTTTTAAACTCAATTTTTTGAGTCACTCACATGTTCTTTAAAAAAGAAAAAGAAGAAGAAAAAGAAAAAAAAGAAAAAGAAAAAGAAAAAGAAAAAGAAAAAGAAAAAGAAAAAGAAAAAGAAAAAGAAAAAGAAAAAGAAAAAGAAAAAGAAAAAGAAAAAGAAAAAGAAAAAGAAAAAGAAAAAGAAAAAGAAAAAGAAAAAGAAGAAGAAAAAGAAAAAAAAGAAAAAGAAAAAGAAAAAGAAAAAGAAAAAGAAAAAGAAAACCGAAAAAGAGAAAAGAGAAAAGAAAAGAAAAGAAAAGAAAAGAAAAGAAAAGAAAAGAAAAGAAAAGAAAAGAAAAGAAAAGAAAAGAAAAGAAAAGAGAAGAGAAGAGAAGAGAAAAGAAAAGAAAAGAAAAGAAAAGAAAAGAAAAGAAAAGAAAAGAAAAGAAAAGAAAAGAAAAGAAAAGAAAAGAAAAGAAAAGAAAAGAAAAGAAAAGAAAAGAAAAGAAAAGAAAAGAAAAGAAAAGAAAAGAAAAGAAAAGAAAAGAAAAGAAAAGAAAAGAAAAGAAAAGAAAAGAAAAAAAAGGTTTGCTCACATTTTAATTTGTTGCTTCAGAATTCAAGCAAGGTGTATATGTTCAACATATCTTTCCACATTTGCACAAATACAAGTAAACAAATAGCTAAGTTTCAGACTGGTGACCATGGACTGACCATTTGCGAGGACAAAGTTCTTGTGCCAGCAAATACTCAAAAGGAAGAGGCTTTCTGGTTGCAATAGCTGGGTTGTGAGATAAGATCTAATTTGAGGTATATCCTCAAGCAGTAATTTTCTTCAAAATAGGGGTCTGACAACTTTTCTTGCCCATTCAAGACAGTGGAACATAAATTGTAGTAAAACAGATTTGACAACATTGTGAAAGCCAAACACACATTGAGACTACTCAGCAGGCAGAAAACTGTTCAGAGAGGTTCAGTTAAGCTACTGGAGGATGAGTTGACTTAGGAATGGGCTTAAAGTGCTTTACTTCAGGACCCATGCACTTAATGACCATCTTTTTAGCTATAACTTCCACAAGAGATTCGCCTCAAAATGCTTTCTGTACATGTAGAGACAGACGAGCTTGGAGAGAGAGATGGTACATATTCCTTCTGGACAATAAGGCCAAGTATCTGTCTGTGAGTTAAAATTTAAATTATGCTGAAGTACCCTATTCCAGCTGCAGACAGAGCTATAGTGGTCCATTCAGCAAATATTAGGGGTGGCAGGTCTGTTAGATGGACAAGTCTGAAATATGGCTGAGGTTTGTATCTATCATATGAAGACAGAAAAAAATTTCCTTAATCTCCATGGTTCTCAAAACAACAGATGCAGACAAATGAAAAGACAAAAGATGAAGAACAAAGGCTGTAATTATGGGTGGCATAATAGTTATAATCAATGGAAGCCCCCCCTGCCCCAGTCATCAAAAATTACAAAAAATAAGGAAACTAGGGAACTACTTAAAAAGATAAGAAAAGAATTTTTTTATTCATTTCTTGTAGACTCTGATTTTGTAACTCTGAGCAATGCAGGTGAAAAATAATTTACATGTACCGTCAACATCTGTATGAGATAGTTACAGCTATAATTATGTCAATGAGAACCTGAAATGATTATTGGATAGTCATTACTCAGCTAATATGTAACATTAATAACCCAAGAGAACAGATATTTACTACATTAATCTGATGTTGTTCATTTTATAAAAAATTATTTCAAGAAGTCTATCCTTTTCATATGTAATCCATACATTGTAATGGTTTTAAATTCATAACCAAGTGGAAACACCAAATTATGTAGAGGTTTCACACTGACTGAACTTTGCTTGTTAAATTTAGTGTAGTGGTTTAAATATTTTCTAAATATGAAAATAAGATTAGGAGAAAAGGCAAAACAGGCTCAACTTAAAGATAAAAAAATAGACAGATTTATTAACACACACCAAAAGAAGGAGGGAAAGAAAAAAAATTTAAATGAAAGCTTTCAAAGCACTCTCACCCCCCCCCAGTTTATTTTTCACATACAACATGAAGAGACAAAGCTTGTAATTTTCAGTCAGTTTCACCATTCAAAAATAATCTTTCATCGGTTCTTTTAGGAAAGGATTCTCTCTTAGAAACTTCTATGGAATTTCTCCACTGAAAACATAAAAGTTGCCTTGTGGGTCTCATCTCTCACAAAGACAGCCGCCCAGAAACCTGCCTTTGGGAGGCCCTTCCCAATAGCAGCTTTCCCAACACTGCATATGGGCCATGTCTGCTTATTAGGGGTACTGTTTAAGAATGCCTCTTCTAGTATAAAACAGAGATTCTCTTCTATTTCTAGAATCATCTTCATCCCAAAAACTAAAAATCTCCCTTTCTTTAGGAGCAAAGATCTTCATGTCGCTTTTAACTAGAGCTTTATATCCCCTCAACAGTATTCATATGTTGTAGGAAAAATAGTCCGTCATCCATAGTTTACTAGAGATGTCCAGCCAAATTAGGCCACTCCTCCTCCTTTATTCCAAATAGTCTTTTCACTCACTCTTCACTGACTTCAGTTTCATGCTATGTCTCTTTATAGTTCCATTACTTTGTCTGTTGTCACTTTGGGAAGGGGCAGTGCTCTGGGGGTTCTATTTGCTGGCAGGAAAGAGTTAAAACTTGTCCAGGCCTGCAGTGCTCATGTGGTCTCCACGAGCCGCAGCTGCAAAGATCTCAAAGCCGTGCCAGTGGAAGAGGCTGGTGGATGCCTTCTTTTCCCCCCTTGATGTGATCTAAGATAGCTCAGCTTGGGGCGGCCAAGGGGAGAAGTGGCTCAGCTGCCCAGGCCTCTCCCCACAGCAGTGGCCTTCGGAGACCCGTCCGGGCCTAGCCTGGCCACCCAAGGCGGAGAGGGTCTAAGCCGGGCCCCACTGCTGCCAACGATGTTACTTGGTCGTTCACCGGGAGAAAAGAGAGGGAGAGCTCAAACAAAGCCTCATTTTATATGGGCATTACCAAGAGTCACATTCTGTTTTCTCAGTGGTCAAACTACATGCCAGTAGTCAAGAACTGGCCCTTGATAGGTCATTGTATTTTCTAAAGAAATCTAAGGTCCTGACAGGGCAACAGTCCATATTCTTCTTCAACTAAAAAGCTGTGTTAACCCATAACATACATATACGTAGAAAATATGTAAAGGAAAAAATGCTTACAACATGAAATAATAAAATGGAGTATACGATTATCTAAGAAAGTTGCTGATTATCCACATTTTTGTTTTTATTTAAGGAACTAACCACTACTATCTTTAATGACTGAACAGAAAGGATAATTATGAAAACTGACAGCTCAAATAAGACTAGGTTCTGTTGCCTTTCTACACAGTTAATTTATTTAGGTAGATGTCAGTGAGACCAACTATGCTGTAAGGTGTTATTTAGTGTGACTGAGTCTCATAATCTTGGGTTGAAGTCTAAAAAGCCAAACAGCTATAGAAAATGTGACAAACAGCTATAGAAAATGTGTATAACAACAAGTTAAAAATCAGAGAAGCTACAAAAATTCAAGCAAACAAGGCTTCCTACTCCTGCAGCACCTCATTAACAAGTCTGTGTGCAATTCATATTCAAGTTCTGTTTCAAATATGTTTCTTTTAAATTCTGAACTTAAATAAGTAAAGAAGGAGCAAATAGTTTTCTCCATATCCTCTAATCTTAAAATAAATTTTATAAATTAGATTTTATAGAATATGTCTCTATTCTGTTAGAGAAATATGATTTCACTTGCATTCAAAGGATTCAAAGCTTTGCACAACTGAGAGCAATCATAGTCTCTCTACTAGAAGACTACATTCACATATTTTAGGTTAAATATAGCAAAGATGGATAGGTTATGTGATGACTTAATATATCATAGAATTTCTAACATTTTTAATAGAAAGGCAATGCCAGATATGTGCTAAATTAACACCTTCCTGTCCACACTGCCAGCAAGTATTGATATCCAGTAAACATATTTGAAACATACTGTAGTTCAAACCTTGCTTAAGTTGAAATTGTTTCACTTTGAACCCACAGGTATCTTTTTCTTCTGTCTCTGATGTATTCTAAGACTATGAGAAATCAAGAGTTTTAGGAAAGAAATGTGAACTCTGATGCTGGACATTAGCTCATATGATTGGTAAATACTGGTAGAACCGAAAGTGCTTTCACTTTTTATTGGAAAATACAGAAGCAGGAGCACAGAAATTGGGTGAGGAAAAATGTGTCATGGAAGGGTTTGGAGGAAAATTGTTTATAAAGAATTGTTTATCAAAAGCTAATGGACAAGAACAGCAAGAAATGTTGTTTCTTATTACAACATTTATTTAATAAAATGTTTTAAAAATCATTTAATTAAAATATAACATTTGATGAAATCTATTAAGTATATTTTCTATTAAATAATACAAAATTCCATACTATTTCTTTTTCAAAGTATAAATTTTGATTATATCAACATATGTTAGTATAGAATTCTATTAAAGTCATACTATTTTATTATGTAAAAATAAATCAGAAAGTGAATTATACTTATGTATTATTTTATTAGATATTTTGAAATGCATTGTTGGAAATCTAGGAAGCAGAGAAATTTCCTGAGACTCTGAAACATCCTCAACAATCTAACTGAGATTTTGATACTGCTTATAAACTCATTGTTTCAAGTTAGTGCAGCAAAAGTGCTGTAAATTAACTGAAAGACTCAACCTTTCCCAGACTTAGTAATTGAATGCTTTCAGCTTACATGTAAGAAGGAAATTATAATCTCTCTATAGTAAGTGTGTGTTTAATACTGGACCATAAGGAATTTGATCTAGAAAGCAAAGTACAGTTGACTAGGATCTTATATAAGATCTCAAAAAAGTGATCTTCAGTATAAGATCAAAACTCAGAATGCTCAAAAACTGGTAACACAGTGGATAAAAATACAATTTTAATTAGCATGTGAAAGAAAATATCCATTAGCTATTAGATAAGGAAAAAGAGAACTAATAAAGCAGTTTAGGTGTCCACTGTGGATTCATGAAAATCATTAATCTCTCTTAGAAAATCTCTTTGAGTGAGCTGTCTGTTCTAAACCTGAAATTAAAGAGAAAGTCTATTCGTTCATGTGCCTGAAGAAAAATAAAATCTGAACAAAAAGCAATGTCTTAAGCAATTTTTGGAGGGGAACCACTACACATAAGCAATAACAAAATGAGAATAGAAGGAGCTGCTGTTTATTTGTTTTCAATTACATATACTAATACATATTTAAGTAGTTGGAACACTGATAGAAATCTGTCTCTGACACTTACATGAAGGGCTGGTGTAGAAATTATTATTTTTAAGCCTAGAGATGTTTCTTTCATAAATGAAATTACAGGGCAGTGCCAGACTATATACTGTAGATGGTACAATTTAAGTTTGATATAGAAAAGCGTTTGATATGTGACAAAGTCTAATGGTTGGGGTGTTTTTCAAATAAGTACGTGTCAAACATTTCATGCAGTCACTCAATAACACAAAGTCCACATAAATTCTCTACAATACATCAAAGTTTCTCTCAGGTTTTCACAAATTTCACAATTTCCTTCCATGTTGACTTCTTAAATGCTAGCAGGAAAATCTCTTGGAATTGCATCCCCAAATTGTAATTAATATCACAAAGCTGAGAAATAAGGGAGACCAAGATACAAGAGATGAAGAAAAGAGAATGAACACAGCTAAAACACAGAAGACAAAGGATGAAATGAAAACAGATGATAGAAGTTTTGGGTTGCTCTTTACAATCTTTATTCAGACTGGTCAACAGCAGTGAAACTGTACATGGTTATGAAACAAAAACACACTACCTGAATGCAGACCTACATTTTAGTTCAATAAAGTGAACCATGATTGATAGAAAATCTCAGTAGAATTGTAATTTGTTCTAAGTCACAGAATATAGTTTTAGAAATGCTTTCTGAATAACTAGTGGGGTTTGTAAGTTTAAAACCTCACAGTATCTCCCAGCTTGGTTTTCCCTGCACATTTGCTAGCTGGACTATATTTGCTGTGATGAATGGACAAGTAGGAAACTGCAATAATTATGAGCCGTATCTCATTATCTTAATCCATCTGAAAATTTAATCTAACTGGAGAATGAAAACCAAATGACATGGACAGGAGAATTGCTGTTATTTGAGATACCCTGCCATTGTAATAAAATTTAAATAATGTCAGACTAGGTATTTTAGGGTTTTGAATGTTCAGTTCCTCTTCAACATAAAATACATGGAAAACAGCAATGACAAAGAAATCACAGTATTAGACCTTTTGCCTAACATTATTTGTGTGTTTACCCACAAACTTACATGCTCTCTAGGCTTATGTATGTACAGCTGTAATCTCTTGGCCTACAATATATAAGTACAGCTGGTTTTTTGGCATCATAAAATAGTGAAAAATAGTTCTATTTCCCAGACTGCATCTTGTATTTATTACTTGGGATGTAACTTCCCTCACAAGGCATCAGTTAACAAAAGGTTAAGTTCCCTAACATAATAATCTATGTTTCTGTGGGAGTTGATAAGAGGCAGAGAAGTTGTGGTAGTGGAAAATTGTCCTTAGCAGGTACCAGCCCTTGGTGTCAAGTAGAGAAAGAATTTAAATAACTACTTACAATTAATTCTTTTATTTTCTCTTCCTTTTCTTTTTTTTTTTCTTCCAAATATTTGAAAAAATCCCATGCATTTTTATTAAAATGGTTCCATCAGCATCTGGAATGACATTTCCAGTTCATTAGTCACAATCAAAAACACTGAATCCAAATATAAATCTATGTTCTGTCAAAGCCAACCATAAAAATATGGAGTTTTTTACAAGACCTTGTCTGGATTGCAAATTCTCTGATACTCTTAAAGTCATGACAATATATCTGCTGGTGTCCTACTTGATAAGTGAGAATTTGTCTGAGTAAGAAATTCATGTAATAAGGTAAAATCAGCATAGATTTTGAAGACATTAGAGAACTTAAGAGGTGTAGGTAGTGTTACCATAGCAAAACCCACTTTCTGCAATCTAGTTCCCTAACATCCTGGAGTACCTTCATAGCTTTTAAAGAAGTTGCTGATTCTCCTTACTGATTTCCTAGCTGTGCATCATTATGTGCACTTGTAAGAAAATAGGTTTCATGGTTGAGTGTTCTCAAGTTTCTCCTTTTAAACCACATCTGAAGACAGAATCTGAGGGTGGTTTTTACACTTTTTTTATAATGACAATTCATCTGGTTCCTCTTAATGTAAGGCTGATGTCTTGAACACTGGATTATGACTTCAGGCTGAGAATAAGCAGCAGTAGCAGATGGACTCCTGAAAAACAAAGATCCTGTTTTCATGCAAATGCTCCTAGTAGTAAAGAACAATGGAAGATAAATATTGGAAAATATATAATAAGGAAGCAGAATGGCTTGTAAACAGTATGCTTTCAGAGTCAGCTGCTCTTTAAGCAAACTAGAATAGAGTAGTTCTAGAGACACATTACATGATTCAGTGTAATTAGTAGCTTGTTCAAGTAAGTGCATTTTATCTGATTCTAATCTGAATCCTTCAATTCAGCTCTATGGTGCAATGATCCACTTTGCATTTTGGAAATGCACCATACAGTAACACAGACAGTATATCTTCACAATTTTATACTATATAAGATGTTATGACAGAAAAATGAAATGCAGAAGGGATTTTCAGCAAAAGTAATGTTTTCAGAGTGATGAGGAGAGTTTGGAGACACTGTAAAACACTTTTTTTTTTTTGTTTGTTTGTTTTGTTTTGTTTTGTTTTGTTTAAAAACCATAAACATTTACTTTGTTTGCAATTGCTTTTATTAATTTCATTGGAATATTTTCTGGGGTGATTTTTGTTTCCTCACAATGTTCACAGAAAACAAAAATCTTTTTAATATTTAGACATAATTGTGCACATTCTCTTAATGTAATTTTTTTCCCCCTCAAAAATGTCCTAACCACTAAGCTATTTGATACGACGATATTACATGTATCAATCACATCATCTTCACTCAATTCTTTTTAAGTGGAACATGACAAAGTAAGAGAAAATGAAATAAATTAGACCAGGAAAATGAAGCAAGAATTCTAGAAAATGTATAGCTCAAAGAGTTGGAGAGGGAAGTCCAGCATAATTTTCTTTGTGTTATGAGTGCTGTTTTTATATATCACATACAAATTTTTGCCCAGAGAAGCTGTTGAACACATCTCTGGAAGTGTTCAAGGCCAGGTTGTATGTGGTGTTGAGCAACCTGTTCTAGTGGTAGGTGTCCTCGTCCATGGCAGGGGAGTTGTTACTAAGTGATCCTGAAGGTCCCTTCCAATACAAAGTATTCCATGAGTCTGTGAAAGTGACCTGGATATAAGACCAGGATATAAATTATTATGTTAAATCATATAATCTATTGTTTCTCTTTCCACCCAAAATAATTTATTTTCTTCACCAGAAAGAACGTTAACACTTTGAAAAAGAAGAATGAAATATCTCAGTGCAGGACAGTCTCTAACTAGAAAGTCATATGAAATTTGAGGATGTCAAGTTGTCTCCACTGAGACTGAACTTTGACAGGCTAGACTGGATCAGGGAAAATGCTGATCTCTTAGCTTGTCCCATAGCTGTGTATGTATGGTTGCATTTATGTGTAATCAGTTTTTTATGTGTAATCAGTTTTTTAAAGTTTCATGATTGCTGCCAACACAAGAAGCAGGAAGCCACTGTGTAACAGAAAAGCTATGATCCTATCACTGGAACTCAGTGGGATGAACAACATGATGGAACATCCAGAACTTTTCTGAGCAATGTGTTCCAATGTTTCACCACCCTCATTGTAAAATATTTTTTCCTTATATCCAACCCCTTTTAGTTGTTATTTCCCCTTTTCCTGTAAAAGGGCTTGGTAAAAATTCTCTCTCTCCATCTCCTTTTTAAGCTCCCTTTATATACTGAACAGCTGCAATGGAGTATTCCCAAACCCTTCTCCTCTCCAGGCTGAAAAGCCTCAAAAACCTTTGAGTTTTCTTAGGAGAGCTTTTCCAGCTCTCAGGCCATTTTCATGGTCAGGGCACAATCGCTGCAGTCCAGGCTGCCACCAGTCTTAACCTCTGTAATTAGTTCTTGCCAGTTGGCAAGCGCAAGGCTAACAACATTCATTTTCTGGTCAGGCTGTATCACATGAATTAAGAAATTATCCTCAATACATTCCAAGGGTCTTCTGCACTGCTTGCAGATTGCTGCGCTGCTTATTCAGATGTCAGTGGGTTGCTGTTCCCCAGCAGGATCCGAGCATGCAAGTGTTATTCATCCCACCAGGTTTCTGCGACAGTGAACAGAACTGTCATAGCTTTCCAGCTGCACCATGAGTTCCAGCTACTCCTCTTTGCTATCCATTGGTATAGAGACACATCAGCTGCGTTGCTGTCTGCTCACACTTTTGGCACAGCCTTTTGGAAGATGTTCCTCATTACTTTCATAGGTAGCATCCGGCCCGTTGCTTGCCAGTACACAAGTGCTACAGCTTTGGACCCTGTCCCTCAAGTTTGTTAGCTTAAAGTGTGAATTACTAAGTAAGCCAATCCACCAGCCAATCTGCCAATCTCCTTCCTCTTCTAGATAGGTGGATCCAGGTGAGATTATGGATTCAGAAAGGCCTGGTGTTTTTTTGCTTGGTTGTTTCTCCCCAGTGAGAGTCAAGTCAAAATGCTTAAGTAGACCACTGTCTCTGCTTCATTTTCATTAAATGAACTGAAGAGGATCAGATTCCCTTCTCATGATTTTGTCTCTCCATGCCTGTGTTTTCTCTAAGATTTTTGGGTTAAAATGGTATTAAATTCATTTACAGCCCTAAAACTCCTATTTTTTCAGTGACATGTTTTATAGTACTTCCAGGACAAGTACTTCAAATGAGTAAAATAATAGGAAATGCTCTTTTGGGGTGTGGGAGGGAAGAATTCTAACATAGATCTCTAACTCCTTTTTTTCAGGATTTCTGCAGAGCCTTAGTGAATATAAAGAGTACAGTAAAAAAGTAAGTTAAAAATACACATATCTGTTGATTGCACTGTAGAACAACAGATTATTTTGCTGTAATAATTTGCTATCTATATCATAGGATTTCCTTTATCTTGATGTGCTGTGCCTAAAAATAGGCTTATACTATTACTCAGGGATTTTTCTTTTTTTTTTTTTTTGATAGCTGTTCAATACAATTTGTTTACTTTCTTGCAAACTCTTTGTAATTCCACAGACCTTTATTGATTTTCTTTCAATCACTTGACCACAGTCTTACAGAATAACATAAATAGTCAACGTATTAATGAGAATTTCGGACCCTTTTCAAATGAATACTTGACCAGTCATTGGAACTCTCAACAAACCTGTAACTTCATGACTAGCAGTAATGTCAGTCAATAAAAAGGTTATCTTTTAATGGTGTTTGAAAGACAGAGACAAGAGGGATTGCTTAAGAGATACAAAGAGACATACACTCATTCTACATACAGACAGGGAGGCTGCTGGTCACACAGATCATTTGAATGACATAACTTCTACTGTAGAGGTGCTCTTTCTCATGTATAAATCAAAATGACTGGTTTCAGGGCTCTGGAATGTTATAAAAGAAACTAAAAACCCCAAACAGCCTTGCAAAAAAAAAAAAAAATCTTTCTTTTCCTCTGAATGCTTAATTCTTTATAAGTCTGATGGTGCAAGGCATTAATATTGAGTTCAAACTAGTAACATTCACATCTCTTCATAAAAGATTGCATTCAAATATATTAACAGACATTCTTTTTCTCTACCATTCTTTGAATTTTTTTCTTTCCCATATTATCATAAAGCCTAAAATGTAAAAATACTCTGGACTTTCTGTCAGTAGATGTAGATAATAGGAACTAAATCCATAAATACAGGACAGTATTAAAGCACAGAAAACATCTTGAATATATATATATATAAAAAAAAAATCAGCACAGTCCTCTTAGGCTTACTTCTCTCAGCTTTTTTTTGTCTCCTGGAATACAGAGAATTTTTAAAATGTGTGTATGTATTACTACAAACTTCCTTCAAAAAGAGAACTTGCTTGGAACCATTAAGCAGGACAGCATTTTCTTAAGCAGAGATGGAAATCTAGTCCTTTCTTTTATGTTACACTGTTTCAGTTTTTTGGAATTACATTTGTGACAAGCTATAGCATATTTGCAGGTATTGATATTTGGATGTTCATGTAATTTAACTTAAAAACTATTTTTCAGGTGTGTATTCAAGGAAAAAAAAAGGTATAAAATATTATCATTAAATGCCTTCAGCTATTTCATTCTTTTTGAAAAACAGATGGTGCAATCTGAAATTAACTCCGTCATAGTCCATATTTTAAAAATCATGCATTTGCCACAACTATTAGGACCTGGAATGAAGGAAGGAGAAAGCAGCAGCAGAGACAACCCATGATGAACTGACCATAACCCTGTTCCCAGTGTCCTTGTGCTGCTGTTGGGGAGGTAGAATCCAGGAAAGAGTGGGAGTAATGAGTTTTTAAGATTTGTTTCACTTCTCATTGTCCTCCTCTGATTTTGATTCAGGTAATTTCCCCAATTCAAGTCTGTTTTTCCCACGATGGTATTCAGTGAGTGACCTCTCACATGATCCTTAGCACATGAACATTTGCTGCATTTTCTCTCTGTCCAGCTGCATGGAGAGGCTTTGGTGAGTGCCTGGCATCCAGCCAGGATCAATCCACTACATAAACCTGGGATAAAGTTGATCTTCTCTAATGTTTTAATCCTTTGCATACCTTAGTGATACACAAGGTCTAGATGGAACTTTGAACAAGTCAGTTTATATTTCACACAGTGGATGTTTCAAATAAATGACTCTGGGTTTCTTCTCTGTTTTTTTTCCCTAACTCTAATTACATATATTTAAATCTTAATAGATTTTTCTTCACACATGCTTCACTTCTAAAACACTATCTAGTGGAGTCTAAATTTCTTCAATCATTCACATCCCCAGATTGTACATGTGTTGTTTCTTCAAATACTGATGCTTTTTGACCTTTTTCTAAAGGAGGCTAAATCTCTCAGTTTTAATACAAGACCAAGTAAAAGACGTTGATTTCACCTGGACTGTACTTTTGCATTTTCTTTTCTGCTGAAAGTGAAATTAATATCACAGCTGATGTGAATATCCAAGAAAAACTGCTTGACAGAAAGTGCTCCATAACCTGATGGATTTATGCACACCTTGGGCCCAGTATCAAGTAGAATCTTTTATTTTTACTGCTTCTGTTCCAGTGCTTCAAATCATACATAGTTTCTTGAAAGCAGATACTTTTTTCTTCTTCCATCACTAATCACAAAGCAGGAGAGTCCTCTTCTGAAGTAACACAAAAGAGAAAATGAAACAAAACATTGCCAAAGAGTGTAATCCTCCATATTCTTCCATACTGCCATTGAACAGGACCACACCTTGCAAAGCTATCCCCAGACAGAAGAGGGCAAGATTGCTGCCATTGTGGAGAGGACTTCACAATTTTAAAGAAGCTTAAGACCTGTGCTGAGAAAGGAGGAACATGAGACAAACGCTTAAAAAAGAAACAAAGAAGAAAATGAATCTGTGATTCATTGAATTCCTGCCCCTCAGAATGAGCCACTATTTCAAATCATAAATTATATCTGCTTTTAAAAGTGTATTGCAGGTGCCTACTACTTCTGTGCAATTCATTGGTGAGCATTTTTCAGATTCTGCTGAAAAAGACTTACTTTTGTAAAAGCTTGAGTTTTTCTTTTTGATTTTTGCAACATCCGTAGGACCTTTTTTTCTGGTAAGGATGACAAAGAAGACTGGATATATATGGGAGACTGTAAATGAAAATTGAGGAACAGACTTTACCACAAGATTTAGCCGTCCATTCCTTCTAAATCCATTAGAGTCATGAAGGATTCTTTTCTTCCCCCAGAACATAAGGGGTCAAAGAATAAGTTTTTGAGTCATACAGAACAAAGAATGTATCATCCTGATATATCACTGTGAACATTTTTCCACTTAGGCTTAAAGGAATCAGGCTTTGGACAAATGACAAGGTGACCACAACAAGAATAGACTTGTCACACTAAAACAAGACAGAATGACAATGAGAGTTGTATTGTAATTGTGAATCAATGTATAAAGTGAACACTATTCTAAACAGGGTCTGGATTAAAAAAAAAAAAACTTCAAATAAAGCAATTATCCGAAAATGTATTAGCCAATACAGAGAATCAAAGGGGACAGGAATAAAACCTGAAAATTGAACAGAACAGAAAGATATCTTAGTGCAATAAAATTAATTCTTCATTTTTGTCTAGCTGACTAATATATTTGGTTCAAAAAGTTCTTGTATTACTACTTCTTGAAGTATTTTTTTAAAAGTATTTGAGACTGGTATTTTTGTAAAAAATAAATTATCCTTTTTTTGATACATGAAAACTGACCCAAGTTTTCATGGGCTGCACCAGGAGGAAAAAAATAAAACAAACCAGGAGCTTTCTGAGGAGATACACTAATTTATTTTTTATCTTTAATCTTAACTCTGCTCAGATTTTTCTGACTTCTGCTACTGTAAGAAAAAGCCAGAGGACAATAAATTTTGAAGACATATGTTATTGTTTTGTTTAAATATTGTCATTGAAATTCTACATACTCATATGTGCCCTTACTTTTTTCATTAATTAATTTTATAGGTAATTTAGAGCTCTCTATATTGTAGCTATAGGATGCTCTGCAAAGTTGAACAAGTCTTTAAATACAAATAGACATGACTTTAAGCACAGATGAGTAAATTCAGAATCTTTTCAAGTAAACCAACATTCAATTTTATTAGAAGCCTTTAATTTTCAACCTAATACATTATGCACCTGTTTGGAAATTAAATTCCTGTCAGATATCTGGTGATATTTAACTGGTCACTAATCCAAAACATTTATATTAATGAAAATTCAGTTGAGTTGAAACTCGAGGCTTCTGTGATTAAAGATGATAGTTTCCAGAGTATTTCAGGTTTTACACTGAGAAGAAGAAAATAATATAATGACATAAACAGGAAAAGATTGTGCACTTCAGTTTCTGTCTAATTAGTTTTAACTGAGGCTTTCAAAGAATGATTCTATCATTTCTTAAAATGAAAGTCTACTATTTCAGGTTGAAGCAGTTATCTTCTTTCATTTTCTCTCTTGTGTCAACACATCATCACAATGCATATAAATTTGCTTTTAGTAATATTTTTCTGTTAATAGTAGTAATTTCAAAATAAGATTCTCCAGACTTTAGTCAATAGGAGGAATAAATATGCAAAAAAACCCTACTCAAATACTGTGAAAAACGTGGGTTTGTTTTTCAGAACTCAATATAAATATATTTTCATGTGAGAAAATGTCTTATAATAGTTAACTGAATGATATAAATTTGATAATAAGATGTTAAAAAAGGAGGTTGCAACATTTAAAAACCTCAACAGCTTTATTGTGAGTCATTATGAATATGTATAGTTAGCTTGAACTTGTGCTTAAATGCATCAACAATATAGCTGTACTAGTAAATAAAAAGAACTAAGAAACATAGCTCTACAAGAATGTACCAAGAACATTCTCAGCACACAATGCAATTAACAAGCAGATATTCGGCTACTCATTTTTACACAACATAAGGAAACAAATTGCAACCTAGGTGTCATATGGTGGGTTTGCGCTTTTGTTTTGATATTAGAATTTTATTTTCTTTTTCAAAACTAATAGTTTGGGGTTTTCAATTTGAAAGAAAGCAAGCACTTCTAGCTAACTGAGTATAAAATGAAAAATTTACCAGCGACATATAACATGCATCTCCAGGCTGTTTTATGTGAGGAATATGGGAATGAGATCTTTTTAAAGGTTAGTCTCTTTCTCTCAGGCAGGTCAGATATTAAGCACCCATCTATTTCTCATTTCTACTCTACTCTGTCTACACTAGCCAAAGGCTGAGACTCCATCTCGCTTTCTGTTTCTAAGATGAGCCAGATCTTTGCTTCACCTTTAAACTAGCCTTCACTTCTTACAGTTGAAGAATTTTTCATCAACTGAATGTGAAGATGTTTATTAATTAGATATTTATTATTAAGAATTTATTATTAAGATGACCACATCGTACTGGCCTGAAATCTCCAGAAATGGTTTGAGATTTTGGCTGTTCAATAGATGGAACTGACTCATAAACTGACATGTTTCACCTTCATTATTTGGGCTGAAAATTATCTCCAGGAACAGAATTAAAGGTCAGAAATCTACAAAGGAGCCTTCACCAATTATTCTCTGTTTTTTTTTTTCTTGATTGCATTGCTGCCTATTTCCCTTATAAGTGGCTTATCATTAGCATTCTTAGCGCTACATCCTACAGGCTCCTTTTTAATGTCACTTTTGGCATATCCAGAATTAAGAAAATCATAATCCTGACCTTCTCTACTGTGATGGTTTTGGTTTGCTAATTTGAGGTTTCTTGGCCAATGCACCAATTAATTCAGTGGGTCTAATACTGGCTAAATGCCAATGCACGTACTAGAATTTTGTTTTTTCTGCTGTGAGATAAGATTATGAGAAGAACAAAGCATGCTGCAACTTTAAAGGGTATAAGGAAAACTTTATTTAAATAGAACTAAAAGAATTTTTTTAAAAAATAAGAATCAGAATAAAACCTTTCAGAACACTTTTCCTCCCCCTTCTTTTCTTTCCTGCAGCCTTTTCTTTCCCACTGACAATGTGCAGAGACAAAACTTGGGACTTTGGTCAGTTTACTATCTCTAAAATAGTCTTTCATCGGTTCTCTTAGGGAGAGGAGTCTCTTTGCTATGTAATGGACATTTCTCCACAAGAAAACAGTTCTCTGATGGCTTCAATTCTTCTGAATAGCAGCTGTCCAGAAATCTGCATTCGTGAAGTCCCTCTCATCTTTTACAGCCTTCCCACAGCTGCATTCATGGGCTATGTCAAACTCACGGCATACTATTTTAAAGATGAGCTATTCAAAAGCAAAGGTTCTTGTCATCTATATCTGAGATCATCTTCATCTCTGGGAACAGAGGACTTCTTCTTTCCCTGGGGGCAAAGGGTCTTCATCACTCTCATCTCTCTCTGTTCAAGCTGCTCATGAGATCACAGCTACTTCAACATTAACTTGCTTCAGTACAAATGCCTTTGCTCATGTCTATAATTTGAACACTCCCTCCATATTTTTTTCCATGAATTACAGGGATATTCTAATGTATCACAGTCCATCACTATGGCCTTACATAGAAATTTCAGCCTAAAACTACAGCATTACCTCATTCTCCTCCCATCTTTATTGACCTTGGTGTCTTCAAGTTGTTTCTCTACATGTCTTCATTCTGTCCGTTTCTCTCACTTGAGGGGGGATTATAACTTTGCAAGTTTCATCTGTGCAGTGAAAGAGTTAATATCTTGCCCAGGGCCTGTGGTGTCATGATGGTCAAAGCACTCACGGTGATAGATTCAGGGCATGCTGGGGCTGTGCCAGGATCTCAGGAGGTTCAGGCAGAAGAGCGTCAGCCGCTCTGGCCGCATGGCCGGTGTCAGGCCTGTACTGTGTTTAGTTCCAGCTGCAGGCTGGCCTGACCGTGTGGTGGGGAAGAACCGTCCCAGCAGCAGCAAGACAGTAACAACCTCTGGGCCTGGCCTGGCCAGGATGGCGCCTGGCGGCTCCCGGGAAGGGGCCCAGCCCCTCGGCAGGGCGCGCCTGGCCCTGCCCAGCCTCACAGAGGGGCCCGCCTGCTACCTGTTCCCAGACTGGAGGAAGAAGAGCTTTCCCGAGCTTTGTTCATTTTTAACATGTGTGTTCACACGTTCATAAGGTGTCAATATTTAAAACTAGTCACTGACTGGTTTTGTCAAGCACAGAGGAAACTGCGAGCAGTTTCTCTTAGAAAAATGATTTTCGTGTGTGGCTTCTTCCCTCCTCACGAAATGTCAATCGATGCAAAAGAAGCACATCTACCTAAGATATCTTTAAATAAATATATTAATGTTTTTTCACAAATGCTATTTTACATAGACCTAAACCTTCCCCCACAATCAATCCATGTAACTCAGTAACATAAAAGACAGTCCAAATCCTAATCTGTATCTAAATTTCAGGCTTTTGTCTTTGATCAACATCTTAGCATTACATCTGAATTTGAATCACCACCTGCTTGCTTGCTTGCTTTCTTGGTTCATTCCTTCCTTTCTTCCTTCTTCCTGACTTCCCATGTCTTTCTATTCTTTGAGAAATGTTTGGAATCTGCTGTTTCATCACCCTGCATAATTTTTCATGATAGTCATGAAATGCTGACTTCTAGATCTGCAAACTGTTCTTCTGCCATAAAGTGTGCCTATTGACAAGTAAAACTGAATAGTTTATCACAAATGTCCTCCTCTTATGTACCTGATATTTTCCCCAGCATATATCATGTCACTGATTCTAATACTGTCATTAATGTCATGGTGGGAGAGTTCTAGTGGGGCTCTACTGCTGAAAAGTTTCTTAGCACTTACATTAATCATTGAATAAATGTACATGTAATTAGGAAAATATAAAATATAGCAATTTATCAAGAACAAAAGTATAAAATTTAAAAATAAATACAAATTAAGTTACACGTATTATACACACAGTTCATGTACATATGTGTGCCCACACACAAAAGACCACAAACATACCCTATTAAATCAAATGTCTTTATAAAATGTGTGACTCAGAACCTTAACAAGATTAATTCAACCCAGAATCTACCTCTGAATTTGGTCACACATAACAAAGTAATCAGTCAGTATATCCGTCTGCCTTTGATTGCTGCAACTGACTATCCAGTAACCACTTATAACTAGACTGATTAAAGTGGCCTTTTCACAAAACAGACCAAAGCATAAATCCCTATTTTCTGATATTTGACAAATAATTTGGCCATTCATCCTCCAGTGCCTCAGAATAACACTGATTAAAACAACATCCAGAGATAAAAGCTATGCCTTTTTGATTCTGCATATTTATTCTTGCACTGAAGAATTTCTGTAAGTTGTAATTTCTTATAATGAAGTATTTCTCCTATCAGTGTTCCCAGAACATTAGATCAATTAATGTTTAGCTTTGATTGGTAGTGCTCATGTAATATTTATGTCCTTTACTTAAATGATAAATTATCTTAGCTGCTTGTGGTGAATTGCTTGGTCTTTTCCATTCTCATATTCAGACAAATACCTAATCCAGAAATGTTCCTGCTGCTTGTTACAGTTTCATGAAGATGTTCAGGATGTAATTTATCCTGGCCTGGTACTATGTCAGTTTTAATAGGTCTAATTTCCTAACTCCCTGCTTCATTGTGACCATAAAGACTTTTAACATTTCACTTCCTTCACCAGGAAAATTATCCCAGGCTGTGGAATATGACCTTCAAATTCTTTCATGCATACACTAGCAAAGGATTCATGTAGCCTCTTGGCAATATGAACCTCATTTGTCATTAACATCTCACTCTTGTCCTTCAATAGTTCATCTGACTCCTTGTCTACCTTCCAGCCAGTATTGTAATTGTAACATTTTAATCCATTTATTAGTTTAGTCTTCATCATTGTTAGCACTAAGAATCCTAGCTTCTGCTCTCAGTCTTCTTTTTTTCTTCAGACTTTTTTCAAAGGAATTTTTCTTTCAATGTTTTGAGAGTACCTATTTTCTTGCACTGTTTTTTTATACCTAATTAAAAATCTTATTTATGCAATGTGCTTGCTTCATATAGCACCATTTTTTATGATCTCTGCCTCTTTTCTATTTCCTTTTCTTTCTTCTTCCTTTCAATTTATCCATTTTATACAAGACCATATGGATTTTCCAAATGAACAGAATAGTGTCAGATAATATTCTGTTTTTAATTTGTTATCTTGGTCATGTCTATTTGTGGATTGACTGATACCCCAGAGGGTCATGTAGTCATCCAGACGGGCCTGGATTCACTGGAGAAATGGACTGAAAAGAATCTCATGAAGATCAACAAGGGGAATTGCAAAGTTCTAAACCTGGGGGGAGGAAAAACTTATGGTGTCAATATATGCTGGAGGCTAGCCATCTATGAAGGAACTTTGCAAAAAAAAAAACCCTAGAGGTACTGGTGTACACCTGGCCTTCATTATATAAAGTATTGCCAGCAGGTTACAGAGATAATAATCCTCCTTTAGTCAGCCACAGCTGGAGCGATGTGTCAAGTCCTCGGCTTCCCTTGTACAAGAGAGGCATGGACATACTGGAGAGGGTCCAGTGAAGAGTCACAAAGAAGACAAAATAAGCTGGGATTGCTTATCACTGAAAAGACTCAGGGACAGTCTCATCCATGTGTATAAATACCTGAGGGTGCGTGGAGAGTGCACAGAACCTGTATATTTTCAGTGACTGTACCAGGGCCAATGGGCACCAACTGAAACAGAGGTCACCCTGTCTGGATGTCACAATATTTTACTGTGAGGGTGACTGAGCACTGGCACAGGTTGCAAAAAGAGAGTGTGGAGTTTTCATCCTTGGAGACATTCAAAAGCCATCTGCACACAAACCTTGCCAACCAGCTCTAGGTATCCCTCCTAGATAGGGAAGATGGGGAATTGGACAAAATGACCTCCAGAGGTCCCTTCTGACCACAACCATTTAGGGACTCTGTGAGGAGTCCCTAAACTTGGTCATTGTTCTGCACTGTCTCGTAATACATATGTATGCAAATACTTTGGAAAACCAGTCATAGCGTCTTTTTGTAAAGTGAATTCAAACATTTGTATTCCTTTTTTATAATCCCAGAGGAAAAGCTTAAGTCTTTTTTCCTAATATTTCTCCTCACATTTTCAATTTTGAAATTAATTAATATATAAATGGTGAAGTAAAACTGTAAAGCAAAACTAAATTAAACGTAACCTTCTTCTTCTCGGGTTGTATGATTCAAAACTATATAAAACCTTTTATATTAATCCAGGAATAATATTTATTTCCCTACAAAATTTTGAAAGCACTTTCCAAATCTGTTTTCCTCACTATTTCTGCTTTGACAATAATCACTGATCAGCTGTACTATTCCATTTTCTGTTATTTTGGCCACGTAGTGAGGTGTTGTTGAATGGCTGTAATGGGCTGATTTTGGACTGCCACAGTCTGCCATCCTTGATTACTTGCCCAACAAAGACAAACTGATAGAATTTTTGCAATTATACTTTTACAGAGACTTTCAGTAGCAGGAAGGCAGTGATTTCTGTTAGCAGCAATTTTTGGTAACAACATAGACCCACTGAAGTTAAAATATACTTACTTAGGAGAATTGGCAAGATTTGTGCTTTCCTAGGAGTTTGAGGAATAAAAGCATGGGTAAATCAGAATTAATACAGTCTCATTAAGCAATGAATATCTTAAAGAAAATACAGAATATATATACATAGTATTTTGAGGAGATCAGGTTATTTCGGTATATCTTATACACTGCAATTTAGACATGAGAGTTGTATTATTAGTGAAAACTCGTTACAGTAATAGACATTATTAGCTGGAATCAATGTAGGGAATAGAATATCCTGTCTCTTGTCCCATGCAGTACTGTGTAAAAGGCTCCCACCCCACGCCTCTGATTTTTACAAAAAATTATTACTAAAATGCTTACTAAATTAGTCATATATTCAAAGCATCAAAAATATTTTTTATTATTCATTTATAAAATATTTTAAAAATACATTTGAAGACTTTAAAAATAAATTATATCTCAAAGTAGATAGATCGCAAAAGCTTCCCCTTTTGAGTATGCAGGGAAAATGCAGAAATGCAGTTAGGTGAATAGACTGTACGTGGTGAAAGATCACTTTTAAGAGAGTTTAAGAGAGTGGATAGGTATGGAAGTCTAAATGATAAATTTTCATTAGCAAATTGGTGGGGAAATGGTGGGGAATCATTGGAATGTTTAGGAGACTACAGTGAGAGCTACTTAGAACAAACTGTTGTATTATATTGAAACTTGTCTTAAACTATGGTAGTCTGCCAATACACTGTTCTAGAACAGATTATTTTTGAGTGACTTCTGACCACAAGATAGACCAGAAGTAAAACACAGAAATTAAAAATACATTATTTGCATGAGAGAGAAAGAAAGGACAGCCATCTCTTAAGGAACTGCTTAAAAAAACATTTAAGCAGCTTGAATATTATTTACTTTTCACAAAGTGTTAAAAAGAAAAGAGATTATGAACTTATTCCAAGGTATTTCATGTTTGCAGTAGCTTACAGCAAGTCAGGAAAAGAAAACTAAAATACAGATGAAGAGAATTTCACTTATTGTGAAGTAGGAAATGTACAGGATGTTTTCAAGTATGTAGTGAAAAGAAAGATCAAAACAAAGCATTTATGACTAAGCTACTTTTTGACTAACACAGGGTGAGTAAGCCTGCTCAATCTTGCAAAAGCCAGCCCATTTGTTTTAAACATAAGAGACCGCTTATTTGCTATCACAGCTTGTGAAATACGGACTGTGTTCTGACACTGAAAATATTACTTCAAATTCTGAACAGATACAGTAAACAATTTTAAAGCAGGATAATATGCAGAGATTCAAGTTACAATTATTCAACCAACAAAACTACGTGTAAATGTATGGTGACGGCAATGATGCAACACAAGGCAATGTAAAACCTGAAGGAAAGGTAGTGAGAACTGCAATGATTTGTGGGATTTTTTTTCAAGAATTTGCAAGTGCCATGTCATTTTAAAGATTTAAAGAATCACCAGGAAGGTATCAGCAAAAGCAGAAGTTTTGGGAGCAGACAGTGTTTCCGATAAACTCAGGGGTGTCTGAACTGCCAGTAATCAAGGCCAAGGGCTAAAGAGCATTCCTGAGATCATAGTGTGGTATGGCTCAAGAGTGGTGATGTTTATGCACTACCAAATGTTATGAGAGTATAGCACACAGAAAAAAGGATATCTAAGACCATTAGCTCAGAGAAGTAATTCACAACAACCATACCCAACATTTTTGCATAAGATGAATGAGGAGCCTGAAATAAAATGCAGTATTTGTATGGGCACAGATGAATAAATGTGATGTAAGAAAAAAAGGTAACATAACAATGCTAGCAATTAAAGGGACACAGAGAAGATAAAGGTTTCACTAACAAATCATATGAATTCATGGGTATGCAAATCCTGCACTAAGAAAAAATGGTTTAGAGAATCAAGGGATCTGGCAAAATGAGGAAGATATTAAAGATTTCAGCACAGTTGTAAGGCTGAAAGGAAACAACCACTCCAGTCTTTTACATTTACTAAATTTCTTCTACCTTTAGACAAACATTAAAAGTTGGATAAAATTTGTTTGCTACTGTAGGTAGCACAGAACAAGAAGAGAATATTAATTTAAAGAGGGAAAAACAGAGACATTCAATTATATACAAACTGAAGGGAAGACATTCTGAGAAATATGCCTGCACACAGGGTCATTATAAAAAGCTGTACCTTTCGTATTATACAAATGGCACTCAGAATTGTGCAGTTTTTTGGTGGCAAAAGTGTTCTGCTTTTGTGGCAAAAACAAAAGAGAAAACGAGGAGGTTTTTTCCAAAGTGATGTGAGAAAAAAATCTACATTAAAGATAAACAGTGTGAAGTGCTATAGAAGGACTAAAACTGCCTGTGGAGACTAAGATTATTAATTGCCTGCTTCCTGGAAAACAAGAAGTAGTTGCTTCTGTATGGAGAATCAGTGAATCTTCAGACTAGGAAAACTATTCTATGGAGCTGCTAAACAAATAAGGGCTTACATTTTTAATATGCATTTGCAAAAACTGAAATTAATAAGGAATTTTTTGTTTTAATTCTTACAGTTAAGATTTTTTTGGGGGAGAGGGAGTGGGCGTAAAATATATGTTGTCTGAACCTGACTCCAAAATACTAGTGTTATAAGAAGAGGATTAACATACAAGATGAATGTACTTTTTTTCAACACTCTTCCTGATTTATCCACAAGAAAGTTGTGTATTGAAAAAGTAGTAGATCGAAGTACTGGTTTGAACATTGTACATATCAGTGTAATGGGAGAGATCTTTTGGGACTGGGTTTGATGTGAACTGTGATTGCTATATCTAATGCTGAATGTGAAATTTAGGAGAAAGTGATTAAGATTTTGCCACTGGTAAAGCCTCATTAAAGAAGTAATTTTTAAAGAGGGTAAGATTACATCTGCTGAGGAAAATATATGAAACAGAATATACTGTGGTCATTAACAAATCAGTCACATTATAAGGATCATTTGTAAGGGGTCAGTGAAAAACAACAGTCCTTTGAAGAAAAATACACTCTTTTAACATATAGGACCTAAGAAAAAAAAAAAGAAAAATAAATTTATATAGTACCTCTTGACTCTTTTCTTGTCTATTTTCAAAACCTTGAAAGAGTTAAAATACAAACTGATGCTTCTCGTGATTTTTAAAACAATCTTTGCTGAACATGGAAGAAGATTTATGTATTTGATCATTAGATAGTGTTTATTTGGTTTGAATTTCAATCATCAATAAATTTCATTATCTTTATTAAAAACTCTGGTTGAACATAAAATCAAAATAATAATTAAAGTATGGAAATAATTTATAGCATCAGAAATCCTTTATTTGATGCAATTAAATGATAGATTGTCTTTAACAAAACAAAATTACACTGATCATTGGATCCTGGGTCAGAGTAGCATCACTTATCATAATGCTGATGTTTCAAGAAGAACCACAGTCAGAGCTGGGTGTTCAGACTATCTCTGTACTAGCCAGTAAAGTATTGCCAGGCTCTGGATTGATCCTGTCCACTGGAGCTGTGTGTCTGCTCTGATCAGAAGTTAGAGTGGCCCTGGTCCTGGGTAGGCCACTTGTCTCCCTCTTAGGCCTACCCTGACAAAAGCAAACAAGCACTTTGCATATGTAATATGCTGGCAATGAGGAATTTCCCATATGATTTACTCTTAAGATATTTTCCTTAAAGCCTGTTTTTTTCCTGTTTCCTACATATTACAGAATCTGGAAAATGTTGTGTTATATTACTGTATTCTTGATTACCGTATTAGGATTTTATTAATCCTAATATATTAAAATACATTATGTATATCATTGCATAGTAGGATATCACTGCATTGACAAGATAAGGTCATTAAGGAGGAAATGGGAAGAGACCTTTATCACACAGAGGACAATGATTCAGTGATAGCTATCTCTACACCTGTATTAGTTTGATGTAAAAGGATTTTGTATTGGCTTTATTTTAGATTAAATGCATATTTGGTTGGCTTTTTTTTTTCTCAGTGCGTAATAATTGTTTATTACATCCAAAACTCTCTTCAATGTATTTTCATTATTAATAATGTCAAAAGAACTGTTTCAATCATCACATCTGACATTTTCTTAAACACAGGACAGCTTTAAATAGATTTGGACACAATATTTCACACAGAGATCTGAAGGACAGTTTTCTCTGATGAACACACAGAAAACAGGTATGGGATAATTCTGGACAACTGATCAGCCATTTTATTTTGCTTGCAGTGCTAACTTGGGCTTCTAATACCGTAGCTTTTTGTTCAGAATTCTTGCTCTGTCTGTCATTGTCTGATCAGCCAACATTTTGTTTAGCTCCTCCCTGAAATTATATCTTATCAAAGAAGCAAGTTGCTGACAATCATAGTAATGGTGCTGTCTGATTTACAATAAATTCCAAAGCTTTTCCCATAAAATTCACCCTATAAAAATTTAAATATTTTGGACTGTTCACTATCTGAGCTTGTTAAACACCTGCAAAAGTGATCTAAATCACTCCCATTTTCTATTGTAGCATCTTCTCTAAGTTAGGTTTCTTTTCCTGTTTCTACTGCAATTACTGAGACACTATGCTATTCTCTTCAACCATTTTTATTCCTCCACATGAGCCAAATATATTTATCTGCCTTGCTGTTATACCACGACTATGTACTGCAGCTTTGTCTTTAATGTGTAATTTCTTTTGCAGTCAAGTAGAATAATTAGTTCCTTTTCTTCAGCACATGAAGCTTTTCTCATCTTCATTGCTTTAAAATGGAGCTCTTTCTAGCTGAAAAAGCTGTCGTGGCTGATGATTTTTTGGTCCTTGGTTTTTCCACAGCTCTGCAGGAACTCATCAAGATTTCTCACCTCACTAAATCCAAGGGATTTTTTTTCCCTTTCAATGGTATTCCAGAGATCTTAAAAATTAATACATTCTAACTGCATATCAGTTGAAACTTTAACTCGGAATATTCATAGAATGGTTTCAGCTGGGATTGTCAAGAGTATAAGCTTTGGGTTAGCACTGTTGCTACTGATCGCTATCATTCCTTTATTCTCAAGAGTTACATTATGACATTTGCACTTTGCAAAACATGTCACTTGTACATATTTTATTTAAATGTTACACTTATCATTGGGACAAAACACTGCAGAATTTAATTAGAAGTAAAGAAGGTGATTTTACATGCAGCAAGGGTTTTTGTTGAAAATCTTTATTACACTGGAATTAATTTTCCTACAATAACTGGAATAAAAGTTACTGGAATAAAAAGTCCCACTCAAAGTACAGATTTGGTGAATCTTGTCTGAATTCGATCTTAAGCTGCATTTTCTTCAGGAAGGAAGATGTTTCAGCTTTACTGTAACTCAATTAAATTTAGACTCTGCAAGTATCTGAATTTAAAGGCTATCAGATTGTTGGCATATACTGTATGCAGATGAAAATTCCGATAATGACAATTTCTAACCAATTAAGGAAATGTTAGTACTACCTTAGTAATATCCTTTGCATAATACTGTGAAATTGCAAAAGGTATAATGCAAATGTGGAACTGGTTAAATTCTACATAACTTGAGTATGTTTCAAACATGAAAGAAAAAAATTAATCTAAGCATATCTAATCAGATCTATTTTAACATCATGCCTACAATGTTAACGTTATGGAATCAACAGAGGAAGCCAAAAATGAAAAAAAGAATATAAAAGTCAAATTTGATACAGTGAGAAAAAAAATTATGCACAAATTAAAGACAAATATTTCTATTTTTCTCATTAAAATAAAACTTCACAACATACTTCTGAAGTTCAAGAACACAGTTTTCAAATCAGTGTGAATTGTGAATGGCATTTTCAAACATTTCAAAATAAATTATATTCAGGGTAAACATATTGAATATTTAGAATATTATGTATTTTGAAATTTTATTATCAATTTATCAAGAAAGAGATGGCATGCAGTAGAACATGGGGAATATTAATTAAAAGTAATCTCTTAACTGTGTGCTAGAAAGTATAAGACAGATGCTACTTTCCCAACGGCAGAAAGAGAATTGTATTTACAATTCAGTTATGGACAGGTGCCCAGATTTTGGCTTATCTATCATTTGCTACATGCTGAGTTTGCTGCATTCAAGCTGCCATTACTAATAGTCTGGGACAGAGCCATGAAATTTCAAGTACGGTATATTCCAGGTCAGAGCACAATCCAGTCAGTGTCATCTGAAATTCATCCACCATTCCTCTGCTTAATAAAGCCTGCTGGTGACCAATTGAACTGCAACACTGGTTTACTTCTATGTGCTTTTTTTTTCAGTATGTTAAATTTTTCTTTTGTCTATGCTTTAGAAGCCCAGTTCTATTTCTTGTGGAAAATCCTTTAGTTTCTAGTATGTTTGCAATTTCATTTTCAATATCTTTTTTTACACATGCTCTCCAGGTAACACAGACTACACAATAGGCAATTCCACAGATAACAGGAACAGGAACTTTTAAGTAAAACATCATTTTCCAAAAAAAAAAGAAATCTGTTCTGCATTGAGCATCAAATCTTTGGAAATAAGTTAGAACACACCTGGTTTTTGGCCTTTTTATCTATATGGAACCGAACTGAAGGAACATTGCAATGGACCACTACAAGCAAGATGCAATAAATATTTTCTTTTACAAAGCACATTGGAATTTCTGTTTGAACTTTAAGGTCAGTGAATTGCTGGATTGTTTAGAAAGTGCAGATGTGATATTATTCTAGTGACAATTTCATCAAAGAGATATGGAGTTCAGATACTTTTATCTGCAAAACCAGTTCTGTTGTTTTAGTTTTGGTGGGAGAGCTTTGGAAAAGCCATACCACTATACTGAGGTTATTATTTTTATGAATTTTTCCTAAGTTCTTAACAGTGGTTAACCACTTTCAATAGTCACCTTATGCATATAAAAATAATTCATTTATATCTTTAATAATACTTATAATACTATTAGAAATGTGCAGTAAGTAGGTAGTATGGCAGAATTGCAACAAATATACTGATACAGTGCTGATATATTTATATTGACAATAAAAATTACATTTCTAAGCACAGATGACATTATCTGGATGAATCTGAATGCTTGGACACCTGCACCACATAGAGTACCACAACATAAAATTGCCGAAAAGTGAAGTATTTTTGAAGTTGTTCTAGACCTTTTTGTGTTCCCAGCTGAATGACATTTCCAGAGTTAGCTTAACTCCACACCTTTCTGTCACCCATTTTTAAAGACTGTTCCAATGTTGTTGTTTAAATTTATGGGGGGTCCCCGGGGAGTGCCCCCCGGAGACCCCCGGGGTCTTTTGGGGTTGAGGTGTTCCCGCGCCGGCAGGCAAAGAGACTCAGATGCCGGTGGGATGCTGATGAGGTGAGGGTTTATTCACTGAGGGAGAGGGGAAGGGAAAGAGGGGGGGGGAAGGGAGGAGAGGGAAAGGGAGCATCAGGAGGCCTCCAGGAGGAGAGGGGCAAGAGGGGCAGAGCCTTCTGCCTTGGCATTCTTATCACAGAGGTTCAAAGGGGCGCGGTAACATTCTCCAGCCAATGAGGTTACAGATACAGGATACTGCAGGGAGGATACAGACTTGGGATAAACCGTACATTTCCCAGGGGTGAGCCAGAACAAACCATTTCCATAAAATGCAATCCCACATTCCAAGATTACAGCATTTTGAAATTTTTAAGTGTTTAGAAACCTAACACTTAAAAATATTATTAATACATAACTTTCATATAATGTGTATCATAATAAAAGTAAAACACCAAATAATAGGAGTACTATATCATTATTTTATAGCTCTTTATCAAAAAGATATGCTGATAAAAATCAGCAGATGGTATAGAAACCCCTGGAAGAAGAATAAGCAGAAGAATAAGAATAAGCACTGGTGTCCTTCACAGTGTTCATCCCTGTGTTCTATTCAGTAATTCAGAATTATTATTTTTATTTTCCTTTGAAACGTCTTCACACCTTAAGCCCAACAACTTTTGAGTGAGTTGCAGAAAGCAATGTACGACATTTTCAAATCACCGAAATGTTTCCACACTTGAAAAGACAACAATGTATTTTTCACTTGGTACTCTGGAGCATTATATGTTGAATTTCAACCAACTAAACTGAACTAGATTCCTTCCTCCTTTTGACTTCAAGTGCAGCACAGGTTGATCTCTTCACTACAAAGCTGGCTGGAATTTACATGTTCCTTTAAAACATTTTATTAGAGTCATTAAAATAATAAGCCCTGCAGTTTGATCATAACCTCCTTCTGGACTTCACAACTTATAGTTATTAAGGTGTCATAACTTACTGTACATGCTCAGGGAGCCTTAGATCCTCTCCTGGAAGATGCCAAGGAAAACTAAATCAGCAGCTGCTACTTTTTCATCTTCATGGTTGGCTGCTGTCAAAACAATCCGTATATAAAATGGGATTTTCCAGCCAGGTGGTCATCAGGAACAGTTGGTCTCACAGGCCCTCTGAAGTCATAACTTGAAGCTTTCAATTAAGAAAGTCTTTCACTGTGTTTTATAACACTTTTTTGACTGGTTTATAACCATGTTATCAGTGAGGTTTCTTTAAATTGCTTATCCTGAAGATGAAACCACTGTAAACTGTTTTATGGAAACACTAACACCTATTCTTTGTGACTCTTGTGAAGACCTCCTGATAAAGACAGCTTCATAGCTCGTCCAGAGGATTTTTGTGTGACCATACTCTCAACTATATCACTCACAGAGCAAATTTTAAAAAGCATTGTCCTATCACATGGGATTTTCCAAAACACTTCAAATTACAAGGATCTCCAATAAAAGAAATAAATAATAAAAATGCCTATGGTAATGAGGAACAGGTTCCTATAAAAGCCTGTTTACTTTGTCATTGCTATAGGTGTTTTGTTGTGCATATTAGAGAGATTGGTCGATGTGAGTAAAATGTTCTGTAGCTTGATTGCTCAGAGCAGATAGAGCAGACAGTGTACTGCAACAAACTACAACTGTGCCTGTGCATCAAAATTCACTACTGAGAGTTAAACAGGAAATGCAGCTTATAGATTTACAGGGACAGTACTTGATTACAAAGAGAGCTACCCTGCTGTCTAGACCTGACTGAATGGACAAGACAAGAGAATTAGATACAAAAGACACAGTTCGAAATAACATGGAAGTGAATATGATAAATTTAGACAAAATTATAAGAGTTTAAATCAAACAACATTAAAACCCCCAAACCTTTTCCTAATGACATACATGTCTGATATGTAAAGCTCTCCCATTTTAAACTCTTGAGGCATGGTAGAAATCAAACATAGAAAGTGCTTGACAAAAGCCAACACAAATTTACCAAAGGCAAATCATGCCAGACTAACCTGATTGCTTTCTACAACAAAATCCTGTCTTCTGTCTAACAGGTGAATTGTTAGAAACAAAGATCCTGTTCTTATACAAATGGATTTGTCGATTACAAAAGGGAATTGGAAAAAATGTTTTGCATTGTGTAGTATAGAGGATGATTTTCAATAGGTTTTGAAGCTTTAAAACCATGCAACAACCATATGAGTGATGCATAATTATGACCATTAGAAAAGAATAACAACCTATAGCTGAGATCTTTGGTTTCAGAAAGAATTGTGTTGATGCATATGGGACTACTGTTTCTATGTATGGAGCATATGCTACAGAAATACTGTAATAAAAATATGTATTGTATCATTTAACAACAAGATTTGATCCTGAACTGAAAAAAACAACCTATACAACTCAGATGCTCAAGAGTACCTGTTTCTATTCAGAAAGATGTCTAATAGACAAGGAACCTGACTGCTCTAAATTTCATTGCTTCAGGCAGTGAAGTAGAATCTATGAAACTGAGTCAGGCACCTATGTTCCCTAGATTGAAGCTTCTTGTTATAGGATTCGTAGAGCACAGCATTGTCTAAACAAGGAAGAGCTGATGAAACAAATGCATCTCAAATCCCAAAATCAGTGTAAGTCACATTTCTAATTTTTTTTTTCTTACTGCATGTCTAGCACAACACCAACTCTACAGTGAGACAAACAACCCTGCCTAAGTTTTCACATACTCTGAAGTTATACCTTCCTAAGTTTTAATTTTTTCCCTATCTGCATATACACATTCAAGTATTTCAGGTTGAAGAAAAAGCATTGCTACAGAGACATGCAAGAGGATTTCCTGATATAGCCTTGAACACTAAGGTTGTAATTTCTTTTCCTTTGTCTAGGAATGACATCAGAAGTCTAACCTAGATTTCTAATGTGATCTGGAAGTCTCTCCAGGGAGAGAAAAATAAAGCCAAGAGAAAAAAAGAGACAAAAGGAGGCCACGGGAACAACAGAGAGAGGGGAAATAGCAGTAGAGGTACTCTCTCCTGACATGCAGGAGAGAGTAAAATAATGAGAAGACAAATAAAAGCTTAGAATGCATACAGCAAGGATTAATAATTTTACAAAGATTCAAAAATACATGTTTTAAGATAACACTCGTGTTTAGCATATTTACCATCTCTTTACAACAGAAATCTGAAGGTCTTTGTATAGTTACTATGATTTCCAAGTTATAACAATCCTTGCATTAGATCTGTACTTTCCTCATGCTGCAATTTTATAGTCTCAGTGTAAATGATCTCATTAGCTCCCTGGTCTATCATCTGTGTCTCAGTAGAGATAGAGGCACATATTAGGATGGAGTGTGCTTTAATGAACATAAATAAGATAGGACAGTTTTCTGAGAATTTTTTGTGGGTTTCTTTATATTTTTTCCTGTTAATATTTTAGTTTAAAACGTTGCTTCTGAGTTACATCTTGACATTAGCCCTTCAATTGAATAAAACTTTCAAAAAAAACCCAAACTGTTCAGGCTGCTGATAGTTGTAACTATCGTGGTTAGCAAATTGAAAAGAGTAAATGGAAGGTTTGTTGGCATCCTGGAGTATCACACCAAAAAAATAATGCTAAAGGACTTCTGAAAGAGGTAATTTGCATAGACCTTTCTGACGAAGAGCAGATATTCTCCTCTGTCATCCTTTTTTGAGGAAATCTCTTTTCAACAATGAAAGACTATTTAGCTCTGGCATTCTTAGGCTGACAATGTCTACTGCTGAGCACCTGAAAATTAGTGCTTTCATTTAAAGAGAAGAAGTATCCCTATCTAATTATGTTGTATTTTAAAGCTCTTTCATAAAATCCAAAATAGTCCTGCTGAAGCTAGTTCCTGTATTGCTGACTATGATCACTTATCAGAGAATCTGCTTGTGTGCAGTCATAAAAAAGAAATCAAAACAATAAAAATAAGTAAATTAAATATCATACATGCTATTGTCACCCTGCAATGATCTGCCAAAGAACTGCTTATTTGTCACAATTCTTGATATTACAGGCAAGAGAAGGAAGATTGACAAACAGCTTTTGTGCTTATAACTTTTGATGTTTTAACACAACAGATTTTTCAGTATGTGGAGAAGAAAATATAGAGGACTGAAGTCAGGCATGGCTAAGAGGAACTAAAGTTTAAGATTTTTTTCTTCCCAATTAGTATAATTTATTGTGTTTTGTACTCCCTATCATGTTACAGGCAACAAGTTATCTTGTCTCAGAAACCTAATTCTCATACCAGTCTGTCATGAACTTGCATTAAATCCCCCTAAAACCAAAGGAAAAACTTAAACAGGTTTGGTTTCCATGTACAACTTTACTGGGCGTGTACACCCAAATTTGTCCCTCTGGTGAGTAAATTAGTGAGGTAAATGCACTTATAAAGTGAATGCAAAAAAAAAAAAATGTCTTGTGAACTAGCTCTTAAGTTCACAAATATTTCAGTTTCCTTACACAAGCAGTAATTCTCCTGGCAATGTGACCTCCAGCTATGGTCTCTTGTATTGAGGATCTCACAGCTCATCAGTCCCTCCACTGTACCATGAGGAGACCTCCTGTAAGCATATATCTGCAGAAAAATTATTTTGCTAAAGGGTATAGGACAAATCACTTCTTCAAGATGAATTTTGCCTGCCATGACACTTTTAGAAAGTAAGTTTTAAAAGCTAGCATTTTCTATATTAATAAAGGAACTTTATTTTAAATGTAGAAAGAGAAGAAAAATACAAGCTGGATTCTACTGGTAATAAGAACAAAAAAATCCCTGAACAAATGCTCACTACAGATAGTGTTTGTCACTAGATTGCATTGGAAATACTCAAGGTAACTGCTCCATGGTACCTGATCTAATGACAGTTTGCAAAAGAAGAGAGATGAAACAAAGACCTTATAAGTGGAAACATTGAAAAAAGTAGTGGAAAGTGAAACCAGAGAGAAAAAATGAAACTGGAAATGTTGTGCAAGCAAAAAACAGAGCTTGTAGGAACATCTGTGAAGGATCAAGCACCAATAAATGCTGAGAAACAAAAGTATTGAAAATTAGGACAAAAAAAGGCAGAACTGCAAAGCATATAGTTGAAATGATACTGGAGAAATGTAAAGAAAGACAATTTTAAAACAGGACAATTTAAGAGAAATCAGCCAGAAGGGACAGAGACATAAAGGTTTTTGAACAAGTCAAGTCCTTTAAATACAGATGGAATTCTCAGCCATATACTGCTTTCCATGGCACAGTCACAAAACCTTACCTCCAAACCTCAGCTTGGTAATCTGATGTGTCATCTCCTCATCCTCAAGCAGGAAACTTGAAGTGTCCTCACAGGGAGTCTGCAGTGGACAATTTAGTCTTAATTTTTCTTAAAAGTAACAAGGGAGAAAAATGTAGATATGGGATCTGGTCTGATAGCAACAGGGGAGGGAAAAGGAAAGAGGTCAACACAGACACAGAAAACTGTCAGTCAGAATAACATTTTTCTGACAAATACAGGCATTTATTATATAGATATTGATGGTATGCTTGGTGCAGATTGATTTGCATAAGTAACAGGCTCCATTCTTTGTTTCTATGTGCTAATATATGCACCTGTGGTTATTACTTATTCTTTATAATCATCTCCTTTAACCATTTGAGTGTCAGTGACATTCTGTCAAAAAAATACCTCATTGTGGTAAAATATTCCTTTAGGTCTGTGTTCTTCAGTAGGAATTCATTCCAATGGCTTCTACTTTATTAATATTGTCCTTGGTAGGTGCTGTATGTAGTACTTCTTTACTGTAGTAGGAAGTGCAGAGGAATGCACTTTAATCAAGTAAACAAAAAAGAAATCCATGTTCACCTTGACTTTTCTGTTATTGTGGTGCTTCAGCCGTAAAACTAAATCTAATTCAAATTAAACTGCCCTCAATTAGAGTAAATGGAGAGGTAAATGATGCTATTGTACAACAGAATATCCATTACGCTAAAAAAATTGTAGATGACCTACTTTGTAACAGAACATGGAATAGCTGCCAAAACTGCATAAAGAATTAGATATTTTTAGTTATGCTCAATTTTGCAATTCAGATTGTGCAAGCTTTAACTTAATGAAGTTGGCTGAGATCCTTCATCTAGAAAGGAATATAGTTAAGCCATGTCTCTTTCACCAAAATTGCACTTGTAACTTCTTCGCAGGAGAAACAAGAATAATATGGGACAGAAAGAGTAAGAAGTAAGATAATAGTAAGGCTGCAAGTTTTATATGGTCACAAATATAACTGGTTCAACCAATACAGAGTCATAATTCCACTTCAGGTTCATGACGTTAAGTTATTTAATAGTTGTGAATTCTTAAAGTCTTGAAAATACAAAATGTCCATTTCAGGCTTTTTGGTATAATGAGTGCTTACATTTAAAATCTTCCTTTCCCTAAATACCAGTTTAAAAGTTTTAAGTTATTTAACATTTACTTGTTAACACTTCTGTCTGGCATGTCTAGAGGAAAACTGATGGAGTTAAAATTTGACAGTTCCCTAAGCTGTGGGAGTATATGTGATTTTTATCATAAGTTTCCCAACAGAATCAATTACCAATGACATCTTTTCTTTTAGAAAAGTCTAGAAAAGTCACCTCAAATGCCAGCAACATTTTAACAGAAAACACCAGAACATTGCTTATCCCTGTTATCCTTTCTTTCCATTTAATGAAAGAACATATAATCCATCCGGAGAGGAGAGAGGATGGTGTTTATCACTAATAAATGTTGACACTTTTATATGCCAAACATTCCAGCCATGTTAATCTTGTGCAATACTGGTGGCAACTGTTCCAAATTTGACATCAGAGCAAATGTTTTAAAACAGTAAAATACTTAAAATGTCATTTGACTTGGTGAAATACAAAAATGTATATGTTAATCAATAGAGTTTTGTGTACGGAATGATTTCACATTCACATTGTCCTCAAAACTATCTTTATTATGACAGTGCTCAGAATTTTTCAGCTGTGAATTAAATATTTGCAGGAATGTCTTTTGTCACAAGAAAGATTAGAAAAAAAGGAGAAAAAGTACAGGTAATTACAAATTTTGTAAATTATCCCACTCCATTTTATTGAAAGCTTTAGATCACATTATAATTTTTTCCCAACACTGTTATGGTATATACTTTTATTATTTGGTACTGAAAAGTTACTACAAATATTAAAGAGTCTATATCTTAATTTTTAGCATATTTATGCGTGTGTTTATATTATTTCACAATTCTATTTATTTTTATTCAGCTGGTACGTTTGCTTTTTAGATGAAAATATTGCACAGTAGTACATCTTTTAACTCATACTAAGTGAACAAAGCCATATTTATGAAAGAAGTCATATTATTTTTGTTCTATAAGTTTGCAAAAGAACATTACATTGTTAATATTTCTTTCACATGTCTATATTTTCTTATTTATCAAGAATACATATTTGTATTAGTTTAATTTGATAGAAGTATAGAAAACCAAACTTGAATATATGCATGTATTTCTAAAAAATCATTTCTATGAATGCATAAAAAGCAGTTTTTGAAAGTGAAAATAAAAATATGAAAAGAAAAACTGCATCTGGATGATCAGTCATATGTGACTAAAGTCCATAGTTTTGACTTTTAAAAGAGCATGTTCCTGGGGCCACCTGTATCAGAAAGATACTTGGACTTCATTTTATAAAATTAACATTTTTTTAAAGTCATGGAGATGTATCAAAGTATATATAATTCTCTACTTTCCTGTAAACTCACTACTTCTGATCTTTGAGAAGATGTATGGACTGTACTGACCTCAGTGCAATGATGGGAATTGTTTTCTTGATTTTACTTTTCCCCCTGAGCCCCATTTTAACTACTAATATCTCACAACTCTGTTTTTCACTAGTATTTGAAGGAACTATGCCTTATCCAGGTTGTGTGAAGATCCTGGTTGTACGACTATTAAGTACTGGCAGGGAAGTTATTTACAGTGGGCTGCTCTTTCATCAGTAGAAAAATCTTCATCGATAACTTTACATTGGGAATGAGGGGCTAGACTATTTTATGTGCATTTGCTTTGTCTTTTGACTCTTCCTGTGATCTTCATACCATACCTGGGGTTTCCACTTTGGATAGTTTTAGACTTTGATCTTCCTAAGTTCTAAAACAACAGCACCGTGATAAGAATGATATTAATCTACTAATTGCCCAGAAGTTACAACTTGGTTTTCTTTACTCTAATGTAGTTTTCTTGTGGGTTTCAATGTTACTGATGGATTTTTTTTTCAAATGCAGTGCCAATGCTCATATGTTTGCAAATTCAGTAGCCAGGTACTATCATTTAAGCCAATTGCTGCCAGAACAACTTTAAAGTGCCACTACACTTAGATTAGACATGTATATAAGGTATATAAACAAACTGTGGCCAAGTTATTTGATTTTTGTTTGAGCTTTTTTTCTTGAGAAAAAAATATTCAAAATCTTGGCCTAGTATTAAAATAGGATCATCCTTGACCTTATTTATACTCCAAATGATGAATTTATCTTGCTCATACTGCACAAAAATAACTTTTGACAGGGTTTTTGTGGTATTGCTCAGATGTAGAGTAGCTTCATATTTTTTGCCTACTGTCTAGATTATTTTTCTTCAAGAGACTGCAGACAGCAACACTTTACTTGGCTAAGCCAAATTAATTTTCCCTCAGAGACATGGACAATAGGAAGGCATAAACAATTGAAAGGGATATGTACAATGATTATTCCTTAGGGGATATAAAGAACTTCTCCATTGAGACTGATTAAATTCCTCCTTCTATATCATCATAACTATGGCCATCAAGTGATGGATGGTCCTTTGTAACATGCATTACATTGTTTTCCCTTTTTTTGTACACTGGTCTAGATATAATCTGTAACAGCACAAATTGCTGTGATAGTGTAATGAATCTGTACTGCAACTTTTGCTCTACTTTCTTAATAGTGAACTGTAATAACATCTTGCAAAATGAGAAGGTTCAATTATCTTTAATGAACCCAAAGATGTCACTTTGTGTATTTGTTAAACATCTAAACACAAGAACAAAAGAGGAAAGGGACTAAAAAAAGTAGTTGAGTATTACTGGTCACTATACTAAAAAGGGACATTAGCAAATGTAATTTAAAAGAGAGTGACTTTACTTCTTACTTTAACCCTTGAATAGGAAGGAAATTTACTGACAAAAATGGGCCCCATGTTCAGTCATTAAAAGCATTCAGATATCTAGTGCAGCTGATCCATTAGAAAATTTTTTGCCAATAAAGCCATATTCAGAACATACTGATGAAAATGCTCTGAAATTCCTTTCAGTTCCCAAAAGTAAAAGACTATCCACTCAAAACCATTTATATTTGAAATTCATTGACCATTTCATTATAATGTTTAACAGAGCTAAAATTAGTAATGTCACTTTTTTTTTTCTACAAATGACATTTTTTTAGAGCAGAGATTTTTGTTGCATAATTCTTTCTCATTCTTTCTTTTAAATCAGATCTAAACAGGGACTCAAGTATAAAATATAGTACTCAAGTATATTGAATGTTGGACTCACCAGAACTCAGTATTATGTTAATAGATGTTTGCTAATTCTAACACATCATGGAAGCTCAGAATGATAAGCAAAGTCTCTTTCAAACTTTGAGGCTTGGTAATATATGCTTTTAGTCCTCCAGTAAAGGGTAGGGATGAGCCTCTACATCAACAGGGACTGGATCTTGCCAGTGTAACATGCTGAGACCAAGACAAAAGATGTCAGTCATGAGAGCTACTCTCCTGTTTATGATATTTTATTTTTTATTTTAAGATGAAGTTCAATTGTATTCTGAGACACAGAGATAAACATCTAAGAGAGAGCAAAATCTATTAACATCCCTCAAAAACATCTTTTTCCTTTGTGATTATTTTGATATCACATATTTTGCTTTTTGTTTTGTTTAAATTTTACAAACAAAATTAAGCAATAATTTAGCCAGATTTGCAGTGCAAGCAACTCTCTTGCCCACCTGCACAATTCTCTAGAGAATTACAAGGCAATTGTTTAAGAAAACTACCTCCCTAGGAAGAACTCACAGGCAACTGAAGACTCACCATAGGAAAAAAAGATCCTATAAAATAGTAAATGATAATTTAGAATATGAGGAGTTTTTTTCATGAAAAATCATCTTGAAAAACCATAAAACAAGCATATAGTATTAATCCATTTACAGGTAACATCATACATAGATTCAAGACTAAATTGTCCTTAAGATCCTTCTGGAAAATAAATGGGGTGATTTTTTAAAAGTTACAATAAGTATTTTTGAGGATTGTTTGCCAATTATGAACAAAGACCATAAGCTTTAAAAATAACTAGAACATGTTAAGTAGTTCTGTATTGTTTGTCATGATTTGAACAGTCAGAAATAGCTTTATTATGTCATTATAGATTTGTAGGGATAAAGTAAAACTGTACCAGATTAACCCTAAATTAGCAACCTAGGTATGATCAAGAATTTCAGAAGTCTTCACAAGGGTAGGCAGAAAGCTCTTCATGCTTATCCTTTGCATATGCTGAGACACAGAATATTTTTATACCTACCATTTTCCATGGCTAAAATGCTTTACTCTTTGGACTCAAGGAAAGGTCTGCCTTATGTCAAAGGATCATAATTTTTATGAAACTATATTTGTCTTTTAAGTTTTTTTTTACTTATTGCAAAATTGATCAGCAGACTTTTTTGAAAAGGTCAAGACTTCTTTTCAAAACACCCCTCCTATTTGGTCACTGTTTCAAACTTCACCTGATATCAAATTTCTGGGCTCACATCCAGATTTCTTTAGGGAGATTTAAATGCATATCTCCCATGACAGTGTCCTAAACCACAGCCCGGCCTGAGGCTTTATTTTCACATAGTTTCTCTCATTATTTTACATAAAAATGTCTTTTGTTAGGAAAAGTTGGCATTCACCTGTTTATAGACATATGACTATATAATGATATGGCTGTACAAACAGTATATATGCTGGATTTTGGTTTTATAATTTATGCAACTCTAAGAACATTTATTGATACTCAGTGTGCAATATAATATGATCTATTGCATACTGCTAAGCACAACAGAGCCCACCTTCCTAAGGAACACCCTCAGAAGGGTCAAAGGGAACTTTGCCACTCAGAAATTCTGGGAGGGTCTGTTCCTACAAAATGCATTGCAAATTATTAACGGAGGACATTAAATGAAAACCAAGACCTAAACCCAGCTGTCATGTAAGCACTTCAAGGACAAGGAAATTTTAAGATCAGGCAAGAAGGGTAAAAAGTGTTTTTCTTTGTTAATTTTAAAAAAGTTAAATCTCCAGAACTACTACAGAAATCATTCTGACAGTGCTTGAAAGTTTGGAAAAAAAAAGAACAGAAACCAAACCAAAAAAGAAAAACAACAACCAACCAAACAAAAAGCAACCAACCAAACAAAAAAGCTAAGAAGAAATGAAGACAGTTAGGGGAACTTTCTAGATTTTAAATCTGTAAAAAGTATTTTTTTGTTGAAAAAAGAGAAAAAGGAACAATGACAACACTTTGAAAGAACCATAGGAAGCTGAAAATATGAAAATCCTTGGAGAGCAACTCTAACATATGTTAATAATTTATTTTATCATCCAAAACTAATTGCTTTTATGTGTAAAGTTAGTTACTTTGTTGCTACCAATGCATTCAACGTTGAGTAATAATTGCTTAATTACTAAGTGAGGTTTTTACCCTTTTCGAGTGTAATAAGAATGAAGGTGATCTGCTGTGATTTATTGCACCATAGAAGGAAAGAAAACAAAAATCCTTACCTGAGACATCCCTCTGGGATAGGGATATAGGGATTTTATTTCCTCTGCCGTTGAAAACAAATAAATACCACAGTAGTGCCTGCCATATTCTTTCTGGAGCTTCATTCTTTGTGTGATCTTTTTCTTGGCCCAGTTAATTCTGAATTCTTTAAATATCCATTTATTGGTTCAAAGGATATCACTGTCCTTCCATTATCTAACAAACACCTGACATGTAATAAAAATTTACAACTATATACAATGTTGTGCCCATTCTAGTGAGGAATGTAAAAAGTAGGCATTTGTGTATCCTGGTTGAGCTGAGCATCAGAGGAATGTTGCCAAAGACTTGGCTCATGTGAGACTAAAGCCATTATTGAAAACAGTAATTTCAGGTTTAGCATATTTTCAAATATTTTCTAGGTAGTCATTATAAACTAAATCATGCTGAAGCTACTATATGGATGCACGACTGTTAAAAACAATGGGAAAATTTATTGGGAACAATGACAGTAATTAATTATACCCTTTTCTTAAGGAGCTCTTAAATAGCCAATGAAACACTGGTAGGAAGTCATGAGAAATATCAGACGACCTGTAAAACTGGTAGGTGTAAACACTGTGGTGTTTAAAAAATTCAGTTACTCTTTACCTCAGTGTAATTCTCATCATGAATTTAAAAAGGCAAATTCAAATTTTCTACAGTTCTCCAATTTCAGCTGGACTTTGTATTCTACTGGATTTCCTTTATAGCCATCTTTGCAAAATCATTGTGTTTGCCATCAAATCAGTTTACTGTAAATTTAAAATTGAGTTTAAACTTAAAAGAAAAAATTATTTTTATTTCCTTTCTGTTCATTAAAAAAGAAGAGGTTCTCCAATATATAGGATCATGTAGTTAAGAAGTTTAAAAAAAGCAGAATATCTCCCAAATATTATCACTATTTAATTTCATTGGTAAATGAGAGTTTTATCAGTGTTCAAAATATTTCTACAGGAAAATCAATGAACTTCTAAGATCTGATTGTTTTCTGGACATTCCTTTCCAACTCAGAAAAAGCACCATAGTTAAACATTTGATGTAGATAAATTTCTACATTATCTTCTTGCAGTGTCAACCTCTTCACATCAAATTTAAGAGGCAGGATACCTCTGTTTCAGTGGTGTTTAAATCCCTATAGGGGGCATCTGAGCCTAGTCTGGATTCACTTTTGTGGAAAGCAATTCTTGGATATTATATGCAAATATAATATGCAAATGCAACTTGCCTGATACTATCAAGAGGAGGAAACTTCAGAAAGTAACCACGTGATTTACAGTGATATTTGCATGGTTTTAATAACAACCAATAACTACATGTCTCTAACAGTATTAGTAGGTATGATGGAAGAGGTAGAACACGAAATGAAAGAGAAGGGTTTGATGAAACTTCCTGGGGAATTTTGAGGGAAACATTACAGGATTTTGTTTAAAAATACAAAAATGTCATGGTCAATATCACTTCTGGCTAGTAAGCAGTTTTATGCAACTCAGTGAATATGTATTAAACTCCGTACTATTTGTGCAGTACAAACCCCACTGGATTATATAATGTCAAGCTTGACATTAGAAAGCACATCAATCAGTTTTCATGCCTGAATCTCAAAAATGAAGTGACACTGCTGAATGACACTTTGGATATATTACTTTATATTTTGTTAATAAAGAGAAATCTTATTAGTGGGAGATTCAAGACAGTATAAACAAGGTTTTGAGCTCAATATACCATATGCTATAGCTGCCAATTATGTTCTTGTTGACATTTTCTGCATGTGGGAATATTATCATCTGAAATTCATTATGCTTCTGTTCACATGTACTGTGTTAATTGGCATGTGACACTTTGAAAATCTGTTCCCAGGCAATATTCATAAATAGTTGTGTTTCATATGAGCAATGTATTCAGTGGGCCCTATATTTAAAAGAATATAAAATATGAATTTTTTTTCTCCACTGATTTTTTTAAAAAAATAAGTTACTTTGAATTTGTTTTATTTTTTAAACTACTATTTATTCCACTTTACTCTGATATGTCATATTTAATGTTTTATTAAATACCACCAAAAGTGAGGGGTCTTTATATATAATTTAATTTTACTGTGTTCTTTGCAATGAGTATGTGCAAATTAACCAAATAATCCAAAACACCTTATTCCATTTAGCATTTTCAACAAAAACCATGAAGCAATAAAGGACAAGAGAGGATGTGTTAGCTGTGTTCCACAGAATAGGTGAGATTACATATATTTCAAAGATGACATCTTAATTACAGCACTGCAAGTGCAGACTGCAGAAAATGAGTAGGATATACCTGAAGATCCTAGGATGTAAACAATAATTGCTCTGTCACCAGAAAAGACATTAAGGGCTTTGTCATCAGCTCCCTCTAGAGAAGAATTGAGTGAAGAGTTCAGGATGCATCTCATCTAAATATGACATCAAAATGAGGCTTCTGGGTCAGGACATTATCAAGTTAGGATGCTTGAATTGTTAATGCATGTTGATAGACATCTCTGAAGAATGGCTCAGATCTCAGGTGGGTTGAATGCCTTGTTAGACAGCACTGTGTTTTACCTATAACTATTTTGGAAGTCAAAGCCCACACCTTGTAGTTCTAACGCTAGCACTCAATATGAGAATTTTTCCTTCTCATCATTCCATAATCATACCATCTGGGCAATATTTGCATGTTTTTATGGTCTAAAAGAGAAATAACAACACATTTGGTATCTCCCACTGACGTTTGTTACCACATCTATTCACATATCTGCATGATTGATTTTTTTTTTTTTTTTCACTTTGGTGGAAACTGGAATTTGTTTTTTCTTCCTTGTTCTCTGCAAATTCCTACTTCATCTTATACTCACAAGTATTATTTTTACCTACTGTAATATATAAGTAGCTGAAACAGAAAAAACCATTGCTATATGCCAAATACAGACTCTTGCTGTTACCAGGCAAGCATCTCAGTTCCATCTAATAAGTGTACATCTTCCATCTCTGTTAGAAACATGAATTAATCAGACCTCTGCATGAGGAAACTATAAATTTAGTCAGTTCTAAGTGCATTTACATCTGTGATAGACGGGATGGATGTATATTCTCACAAGGAAGAACAAATATTTCCAGAGAACCTGGTCCCAGTCTCTTCATCTCTGTCTCCTTTACAGCGAATTAATAACATTTGGCTTGTAACGCCCACAGACTATATACTAATCATTTGATATCTGGACATCTGGAAAACCTTGTTCAGTGTTAATGGTGTGCTTTAAGTTGCATAATTTACTTCAGCAATAACACAAATTACCCTGCAGAAGGCCACAGCCAGATATGGGGAAGGACAATATGTATCATTCACTGATGCACAGCCAAAGCAACAGACTGTGAAGAGCATTGGAACAGAAACTGTAGTCAGAATCTATTACTATTTTTACATGCATTTATTTAACATTTAAATGGTGCATATAGTTAATCAAATTTACCTTTTTTTTTTTCCTGTTAAGACTACTAGTAGGAGTTGAAGAATGCAGTAGCTCAATAAACACAAGCCTGCAGCAGCCTCATGTCCTGAGCTGCTGTTATTAATGACTAATGCAGCTGTAGCAGACAGACATGCACATGTACTCACAGTTCATGTACACGTCTGGCCACACAGATCAACACAGATGGAGCACTCTGCATTAAGACAAATGCAAACAGTGGTAATGGCTTGATCTTGTTCACTTTTTTGGCTGCTGGGGATGAATGCCCATTAATGAAAAATATTTGTACGTATACGTATAATATGGGTCTCTCCTGCAGCTGGTCTTATACACTTAATTTATCCAGTAACTAACCTCTACATTCTCTGGACTCCAATTGACTAATGTCCAGATGGACACATGAAAATGGATCTTCCAGTTGACTGCTAGATGGTTAGCTAGTGCTAGTCTCTTCTTGGCTGACTTTGATACCTGGCTCCAAAGACTGTTGTTTTACTTGCCAGACAGGCCACCTTGACACCCACTGGCATCTACCCACGCAGCATGTTTGCATTCCAGTTTCTCTCCAGCTGCTGTTACCCAGACACAAGGGACTCTGTGCCCCATAGTGCTAAGTAACATTCCAGTTCTTAGATCTCCCCACAAAAATGTGTATGCAGTATAGATACTATCCATTCCTCTCCATTTCCAGACTATTCTTTCCATGACAAGCTACAGAGCAAGGGACAGTGTCTTCCCTTATGGTTTTGAGATGCTACAGGGAGCATGCCTTACTAATTTCTGGTGGAGGGTTTTCCCTGCCCCTGGGCCTGAGGCCCCCTTTGGAAAGATTTGGCATTTCAGAGAGGGACCTCGTATTTCTGACTGCTGTATTAGGGTGCTCCTGTTTGCCAGTGGCCTCTTTTTAGGATGTGTGAAGACAAGCCTTTAATCACGTAATTTAATGCAAAACTTTTTACTGTATGGACACATATGCAGTAAAAATAATCCTCATCTCCATACAGAAGACAAACAGAAGAAAATATATGTCCAGAAGTCATTCACTCCAGATTAATATTTCCACTAGTTTTCCTCAAAGTTAACTGGCAAGTGGGTTGCTAAATTATTCCATTCTGGATCCTTTCCAAGAAAGGAGGAACATTTACTCTTCCTGTTTGCAGAAAAGACATCACAAGTGCCAATTTTTCACAACATCCACAGATCAAAATCAGGATTAGTTAAATAATTAATAGTTAACACCACCAAATAAAACTTTCAGTGTAGTTAATTTTAAAAGTTCCATCTATAGTCATGACTGTTAAAAGAGAGATGTGGTCAGGATATCAAAGATTTGATTATGTACGTGAATACAAAATCTCAAAGTTGAAGTGTTTGTAGTCATAAGACTTTATCTGTCACAGATATTAACATAAATATGAAAAGCAAGAGAGACTTTGTAAACAGTGATTTTTTTTTACTTGCTATTCCATGCAAATATCATTATTCTACAGTCATGAAAAACCAAGACAGTGCAAATATTGTTTAGGTACAATCAGTACTTTTCTACAGTTAATTTAAATTTTCTATTTCATATTCCTTGTACTATATATTTTGAAAGTAATTTTCCTTTTCTATATTTCCCTTATGTTTCACAAACAAGGCAGTTACAACTGGTTCTCTAAATTGCGTATAAGTGGAAGTCAATGATACAGTCACCATGAATTTTTTGTACATTTCAATATTAGATTTATATGAGAGTTCTTCCACTCCATCTCTGTGCAGTGTGCTGTACATCACACACAGAACAACAATGCCCTCCCCCCAAAAAAACAAACAAACAACACATTGCTCTCTTTCTTTCTTTCCCAGTTTCACAACTGCCCTCATCTAGACTAGTCCCATCCACTTGGGTTTGTACAAAACCTTACTCTGCTTGTATCGCGCCCCTAAGTCTTTTAGGTGGGTATGTGAGTTGTAGGTGTAGGTCCTTTGTAACATTATTAGGGAATTCATTGAGGAAGAAGACTTCAGCATTAAGTTTAACTGAAATAAGAATGACAGAATTCTACCTTCAGCCATCTGCAAGTGCATGATAAGAAATTTCAAGAACTAATGAAAATATAGGATCTGCTAACAGAACTGACATTCAACATATTCATTAGTTGCTTAGAAAAAGACAAAATTAATGAGGTGACAGACTTTGACATGTATGCATGGTATTACAGAATAGTGAAAAAAAAATTGTGAAAAGGTACAGGAGCATCTCATGATGGGCAGTAAGCTGGCAGATAAAATTCAGATAGAATAGATAGATTTGTATGTAAACAAGCAACCCCAAAAACCCCACTTAAAATGATAACCTTTAAAGAGATCTTAGAATTTCTAAGGAGAACTAACTGAAAATACTAACTCAGTGATAAAAAGAACAGGCAAAACATGGAACAAATTTAAATGACAAGAGAGAACTACTTTAAAAAATTGTAACAAATTTTAATAAATCAAATGGAACACTGTGTGTAACTCAATAATATAAAACATCGTTGCAGAGCCCTGTGGTTTCCCAGAGCAATCTTGAATTCAAAAAGTTACTAGACAATTTTAGGAAATACAAGTTTGCTGAATCGTGTTAAACATTAAAATTACAATTTGTGAGTCCAAAAAGAAAAAAAACCCCAAAACCCTAACCTCCAAATTGCTACAAACTGAAAGAGCAAATAAGAAAAATCCCCAAAATCAACACTACTATGCATTTGTGATGTACATGTAATCTTCCTTTAATGTTACTGGCTACCATCAATTTCAAGTATACCAAGGTAAAAAGGCTTTTATTCTGCATGATATTTTCATCTTTTATTTAAATCACACATTGTGTCTAGACTTCTATCATACCAGAAAAATTATCATGGCTAAATGCAACTAACACAGGCATTAATACATATTAATTAATATGTAATAATGTAGGTTTATTGCTTTTTAAGCCTTCTTATCACCTGTGCAAAAAAATCAAAGAGATTTTGAATTATATGTAGTGTGGGCAGAATTAGCTCTGCATTTTATTGAAGTGAGACACTTAAGCACTTAGTTTTTATGAGATAAACATCATGATAGTGATTCCTGGTGGTAAGTCACCTAGGTACGCTGGTCATGTCAGTGGGAGTTTAAAATAGTAATGTATCTTTTTCAGCTGCAGTTGATTGATAGAAGGACTTTTGAAGATCCTGACAATAGCAATGAAGAAATAACTGTGAAGAATGAGTGTCTTAATATGAGTAATCAAAATATGGAAGAAAACTCTTCACAGAAACTGATGAAAACTTGAAGCTTCCATAAAGAAACATTAGGAAGATCAAGCTTTATGTGTGCAGAATGGAAATTTTACTATATTTTGGTAAAATTTGGAAATGGTACAAAATATGATTCTGGGAGAATAGATATGAACATGCAACTAAATTGAAAAATTTTGTTGCACTCTCCAGAGTTTTAGTCAAGAAAAATCAGGTAAAGATCTCTTGAGGATGTGCTACATATCAGCTCTAATCAATTCAGAAGCACTTGACATGTCTTTAGGTGAGATTTCAGTTTTGATCAAGTACACGCACCTACAGTATCTATTTCTGTCACAGTCAGATGCTGAACTGTTGGGAGAGATTTGGTATTTATAATCAAGAAGACATAAGGGTTAGAGACCATTATCTCTCTTATAAATTAAACCAGCCAATATATATGTAATTAAATTGTTAATCAACTCAGAATCAGGTATTTTCCCATGCTGTTCAGTGCAATCCATTTTCTTCATCGAAAGAAAACACACGAAAGAGGAATTTAATAAATTGTTTGTTGATTACCATTAGGCAACAACTTTAAAACAGATTTGGTTTATTCTATCACAGGCATGTTGGTTCCTTTTGTGTAATATGAGTCATATTAATTAAGAAAATTGAATTACTTACTTAATAGTGATAAAAATAAATATTAATTATGTGTTTTGAAATTACTAAGAAATGATGCTTCATTTAACAAGTGCTCAGCTGTAAATATGTATTTATCATTAAATTCTAACTTGCCAATACTTGTGTATTACTGAGAGTTAACAAGAAATAATGTGAATTGATATAACCATAGCAAAATATAATTATTCCATCTTCCAAAAGGATGATACATCCTTTTATCTTTACCTTCATGTTTATTTATAATGACTGGTCAGCAGCTGTTATATCTTTTTCTTTTAGCACAGAACAAGAATGGAATAAAAGTGAAAATTCCATGTAAAATGTAGCTTAAAATGATTGCTGATTCAAATAACAAATTACAAAGAAGTGAATAAATAATTTGGATTTCAACTTCTCATTGATGCAAAAGTATAGATTTTAAAATTAGCAAAAAAATTAGCTCTATCAAATCATACAGCTTTTTGTTTTAGAAGTATCTAACAGTCTGTTTCTGGTAAATATTTCACTTCCAAGTATTTGTCTCTTCCTGATATTCCTTGGTGTCTGTCTGATCAACTTTGCTCCTAGGATATTCCTCAGCTGCAATTGTTCAATCTTACAGGACAACTTCAAGAAATTATTCTCTCTGAAGTAGTTAGAAAAATAGCTTGGGACTAATGTCATTTAGTGAGTGGGAAGCCCAAAAGAAACTGGTTTAAATGTATTTATAATCTCAGCCTCTCCTAAAGTGCAGACTTTTGAGGGCAAAAGACCATGTTCCATATAATATTAAATATCTTTCATATGAGTCAAGGTGCACATATAGGAATTTCAAGAATCTCTGAATTTTTTGACACTGTTTGCATTTTCAGGTAGATTTGCTTGACAGCCTAAAATCTGTCAAGTGACCTATTGAACTTTTCTGGTATGATCAAGAACCCTTTTTAGAGGCAACAGGCACACAGATGGGTGGGTTTTACTCAGGTGTCAGCATAGACTTGGGTTTATGCACAGGGACAAACTGAACATTCAGACAACCACAGAGTGTAAGTGCCTACTTAGTAGTATCACTACCAGTGACTACTTAGTATCACTAAAATTAATTTTAAAAAGAGTGCTTTTCTAGAAGAATGAGGTCTGTGTTCACATCAATGCTCTTTTTTAAAACTAGTAGGATTCTAAGGATGTGGATTACTCTTCTGAACATTGGAAGAATATTATTTATAGGAAACAATGTGGTGGTTTTTTTGTTTTGTTTTGTTTTTTTTTTTTTTTTTTTTGTGGTTTTTGTTGTTGTTGTTGGGTTGTTTTTTGTTTTTTTGTGGGGGTTTCTTTTGTGGCATATTGACTATATGTAATGTGAGGTACGTCCTATATGCAATGCACAAGACTGATCCCAAATTTTCATTCATTCAGGAGCTTTACAGACTCAGACTGTTGATCCCTACAACCAAAATAGTGGCCTTCAAAATCAGCTTTGTCTCCTGTTGAAAACAAGGCTCAGTGGTTAGATGAAGAAAACTGGAGAATTTTATTCTTCTTTTTTAAAACTAAAATACACCTAATTACTACCATCCTGATAGGCATCTTGAATAAATAGTTTCTAATTTCCTAGAGATGAAATTTACTTCATTGAATTCAGTGAAATAACTTAGGTTAAGTTCACTGTGTTAATAGAGAAAAGAGGATTCATGTCAGATATTAAATTAGGGACAAATAATTGCATATAAAATAAAACTGCATGCTTAAAACTGGACTTTTCTGGGTCTCTAGTTCTGTGAACACTGTTTCTTGTTTCTTAATCTCTCAGCAATACATAGTTAATCTCTGTGCCATATATTTCTGTACTTTTTATTTACATCATAACCTCACAGTCATTGCAAAAACCTGCTAGCCAATCATTTTAACTGTGCAGGGATTTTACACTGTTAAATTCTAACTCAAGTCTGAAAAACTAACATAAATTTCCAAACATTCACTCAATGAATGTCTGTTTCTAGACATGAAAATCTTCTCCACTGAGCCATGTTATTCTCTTTCCCAGAAAATATTGTCTATTAATAACATATTTAGTGTAATCAATACTGACAATGTGCAAACAATTACTTAGAAGGAGAGTGCTATAATTTGAAGGCAGCATGTGTTTGTAAATTGTTCCATACCTCCTACCTCAATGTACCATTCAGACATTCCTCATCTCAGCAAGGTAACAACGGGAAATATGTAATTTATTGGAGTTGAGCTGATCTGTTCAGGTGCTTTCTTCTAAAACTGCTTAATTGCAGGCATTTTCTCTGCAAGTTTAGATGTTCCTCTGTGACTCTTTTCTGATTTAACTAAGACTTTTAAATCTCTTCAAAAGCTCTTAGAGTTTAGACCCTTAGTTTTGTGGCAATAATATTTCATTTGATACATGCTATATCTTATTTTAATGCATTGTTGTTTGTTAGAGCCCAGGGAATATTTGTAACTTACTCTTATATTAGGAGTTTTACTGATTTATGTCATTTCCAAACAGAAATTTAGGATAAAATTATTCTGGAACTAATGTTTCTCACTTAAATTTTTTTATCATATCCTTACCTGCATTTATAAAATGTGTACAATAATCAGGAGTTCTCATTCACAGACAAATCAGATGGCTTCCTAGACAGACTCTTATCATTGCTGTTGATACCAATTACAATTTTCATTTTCAATCACTCAGATCTGAATTCACCACACTTCTTCAGCAAGGTGTCTTCAAGGGAGAACTCAATTTTTTATGTGTGGGCAATTGCTTACTGAACTAGAACACTGAGTACAGCTACTCTGGAAGGGAAAGAGTATGTGAAGCTGGAGAAAAAGGAATGCAGGTTGGAATATTTACATGGAATATTTACATGTTCTTTATATCCTTCATAGCAGCAGTTTAAGGACTTTTTCATGTGTCACTTCTATTATCCAACAGTAAAGCAATTTTCCAATTATTGAAATTGTTGCTCAGCCCCAATGTAAGCAAAGACATTATACAAAAACAGAGGGGAGGAGGCATTCCATTTCAATATACACATTACCTACAAGTTACTTGATTATTATCATGCAAATTGTCTGTGCAAATATAAACAAAAGGGTATAATTAAATGAAATAGAAGGCAAGCAAAGAGAAAACAACAATAATAATACTTGTAAATTAAGAGATTTATAAAAGAAGAGAATCTTTTTATTTGGAAGTCCCACTTCTCAGAAAGTCTACAAGAGAATAATGCTAAAATCACTACAGGCTTCTTCAGAAGAAAAAAAATATTGTTCAGGCTGATAACAAGTGATGGACATGAATCTCAAGCAGACAAACAAGGAAATTATATTACCAAAGTATGCTCTGTTTCTTTTTCCTTTACCTCGGGAAATATCAATAACTAGGATGTCTGGAACTTACAAAATTTTGAAGAGTTTAAGCATAGATATGAATAGAATACATATAGATTTTCTTTGCTTCTCTTTGCCCTACATGATGTACTTTTTGGGATATATTGCTTGGGGTTTTTTACATTTCAAACTGGTCTTGAACTCTGTTGTTTTGAATTTCAAACAGAATATAGTCTGTGAAGAGTACTAAACATATTAGTAGCCTGTATGAAGAAAAATAGAAAATATAGTAACACCTAAGAAATAGTATTTTTCAGTGCTGTTGAACCACATGATTCCACCATGAAAGAGGCATAGGAACTTGAATTTCTTGATAAAAGGCAGATTAAAATAAAAATCTACTTCTGCTACAGGACAGAATAAGCAAACCTATCTTTGAAAAGTATGATTCCAAACACATTCAAGGTCAGGTGACAGAATATAGTAGTCCCACATCTTTTTAAAAGCCCCCCAAAATATTCCATTCATTTTGCTTGCATTGAAATGTTAAGTCTTAATAGAAATTATGGAAAGCATTTTAAATTTATTTCCATTTGAGTTAATAACACAGAGTGAACATTCTGCTCTTTCCCTGACAGATCCCTACCTGAAGTATTTAGAGTGTGTAGTAACTAGTGTATCTCAGTGGATGCTGACCTTCAGACACAATCAATAAATACTGAAGATGCAGTGTCTGCACCATATGAGGCTTTGCTCTTGCTAGTGCTGGACTGGAGCCCTGGATTTAAGCAATTCTAGCTGTTAGAGAATACTAGAAGTGTTTCTTTTCCATGTTTGGCTTCATTTTCATCCAGAATGGAAACGGCTGACACTCTGAAACCACTCTGTGGTATGAATGTGTATGTGTGAAGAGTGAGAATAATTAGGAGACTCACAGTGATGCCTTAAGTTTTAGCTTTCAAGTTTTTCAGATTCTGTGCTGCCTAGGGGTGTAGTTCTGAGCCTCAAATTAAGTGCCAGTAAGATCTCTTCACAGATTAGGTAGACAAAACAAATCCTTTTCCTGATGAAGACCAAGGACAACGAGTACAACTTTCATGCCCAAAAGCACAAACAGCAGTGGACTGCAGGGAGGCAAACAAGAGGGATGATACTTCACAACCTGAAGTTGTAATTGGACAATTAAACCCCAATATGCAAAGGGACCGAAACTTATAAAAGTGTGAGACCTCGTGACCAGTCATCCATTTTTGTGACCATTCTTAGTCCACCTTGGGTGTAGCCCTGTAGCTCTTGTGCTGCCCAATGTGTACTCTTAAAGGCCCTTCAATAAATATCTACTCTATTCTCTAGCTCTGTTCAGTCTCTGTTCCAGGTCAGCCTTTCCAAGGCATCAGTTTCTGGCTACCCAGATGGACAGTGAGGCATCTGAAAAACCCCCTGGACCAGAGGAACACCCAGTTTATATTCACCCAAATTAAATTCTTGATCTAAACTAAAACATCAGTGTAAGTTTTTTATTTACTCTTTTCAGTTACACAGGTTTTCGTTTAATCTTGCTGGAATACAATCAGTCAACGAAAAAAAAAATTAAAAACCCTAGTAATGTCACTATATATGAATGAAAATGCTCTTTTCTAAATCCTTAAATAAATTCAATAAGATTGAGAACACTTAAATTGAAATTGTAGCAGTTATTAGAAAAAATTAAGTGTTTCTTTTTTATCTGATCATGTTTGGATGGTTGTGGTCAGTTGAGAAAAAAATTAGAAAGTGATTGTATATGTACTGACATTTAGCCAAATCTTTCATAAGAAAAGTGGTTTCTAGAAATCTGAACTACAGATTTAATAATTTTTATTATATAATTGCCTTCATGAGCATTAGTGTCAACTGGAAAATTACCATCCCCCCAAATTTTCATGAACTAAACCTCCTTTAATTATATTTTAGCTTAAAAAAACCTGAAACGTACATCTGTAGTCTCCCTCTCATTTTAATGAGTTTCTTTGACTTATATTTTTGATATATTTTGATTTCAATTTTTACATATTCTCCAAAACCAAAACTAAACCCCTCCGATTTGTTTGAAGAGGTGAACTTTTATGGCAATCAATTTTTTTACCTTCATTTTTACCTGAAGTAACCTTTTTTTCTAGAGGCAAAAGGACTTGTGTTAATTTGTTAAAATCTTTTGAAACTGAAAAAACACAAATACAATTAGCAAATACTGTCATTAGATTTGGCTTAACATGAACATTACAATTTCAAAATTGTTAAACTGTTTTTCTCAAAAGGTCACAGCTAATTGGCAAGGACTTCTCTACTTATGCAAAGTTGTTATTGGATTCATTTTGTATGTAGCAGAGTCACCACATTGTTATCAGGGACCAGGAACTTGGTTTCACCTACTAATAAAACATGCTTAAACGTGCTATTTTGTTTGGTATTATCCTCCAATGAAAGGTATTGGGATCTAAGGCTCTGGCTATATAGCAGAAATTTTTCTTGAGTTTCTCTCACAAGTCAAAAGTAGTTTTGTTCATAGGAGGTCTCTTTATTGTAAGGTCTGAAAAGAAATTAATGTTCATCCTGTAAAGACAGAAGTGCAGAAAACTATGGTTTTTCTAGACTTAAGTTGTTGTATGCCACATGCTGAAATTTATTTTCTCACAAGGAAATCAGAGATAGTATTCATGAAAGGAGATTCTGTCTTGGAACAAGGTCTTCTCCTAACACTCAAACAATCCCTGATCTTACTAAAAATCATTTTCCAAATCAACATACATGAAGAAAGAAAATGGAATGTAGGTTATTGAACCATTTTGTTGAAGATTAAAGTATATAACTGTCACCATGAGATTCTCGGAGTTTTCTGAGCGTTCATATTAAAGTAGAAGTGTGCATCTTTTCACGCTTGTTCGTGTAAACAAGGAGATCATGTTTTGTAAATATTGTCATTGTTTTGAATTCCTTCTCCAAGGGAAGGGGAGGTTGAATGACAGTCCCTTTGACCAATGTGGTTGAGAGGTGGGAATGCCACTCTCCAATCCATGGTCACCTTGCTGGAAGTATATAATAGGAAGTAGTAAACAAAGCAGGAGATTCTCCCTGCTGCTTCTGCTCCCAAATTCTTGGTTCTGTGTGTCTTTTCGGGTGAGGCTCACAGTGACATACAACTATTACATATCCAAATGAACTGGGATTAAAAGGAATAAAAAAGGATATAAATGCCTAGTTACCAACAGGAGAATACCTTTCACTAAAAATCTAAGGTTTGACTTCTCAGTACTGATCTTGACTAAAGTCCAGTGAAACACCTTCTTAAGGTCCTGGTAGTTGAAATTCATAGCTGAGTTGAATTTTAAGTAAGAAAAATCAAGTAATTAGAAATGCTTGTTTCATAATTTTGGACTTTCCACATTTCTCATTTCTTCCTCAGGACAGATCATCTCTCATCATACAGAAACTAAGAGCATTGTCATTTTTCCCATTCTAAAATGGTCCCTGATTTGCAGCTGCTACCTAGCTTTTTATTCGAATTGTCTAATTGAGGAGCAGAATCAAGTTAAATCCAGAAAGGTTGGACTATGATCTAAAGTTTGTTCAAGATCTAAACAATGGCTGTTTCTGAAAACTTATTTTCAATCGTACCAGCTTGTCAGATGCTATCCTTCCTACAAACTTTGCCTCAGAGCATAATTATGATGAGGTATTTTAACTTAGGAGGTGATTCCCATAGTAAACAAAATACAGGAAAATGTTTTGCAGCATGTGCTCAGAGCAACAACCTTCTGCAAAGAAAGAGCCAAGTAATCAATTTTCTTTCAATTAGACTGCAAAAGAAAGATAAGGAAAGAATGAGTAAAGAGCCTGTGCAGTCAGCATCAAAGAAAGAAGTTGGAGCAGCTCTACTTCACCAGTTTCAAGATCCTTTTCATAAGAGTCTCAGGAAATTTCACGTGAACATTAAAAAAATAAAGATGTCAGTAATGGAATGCAGCTGGCTTCAATACTGAACATTTCCGGAATACCCAAAGCATTTTGTACTTTTTGCAAATAAAATGTCTCTTGGAAAAATAATTTTGCTTTTGTATTTTCATTTTAGTAATGATAAAAAGACATAACAGAAAAACTGATTTCCTCTTACCTTACTGAATAGTGAGAAACAGACAGGTAGTTATAGATATCATTACCTTTCTTTTAACTCTGAAGGGCCACATGCAGAATCTGATAATGCCATAGAAGTCCCCCCTATGGTTCCTCTATTAGAAAACAGTAGGCATTTGGTTTTTTCTATAATTTTTAAAAAGTTATTTGAGAAATTTTCACACCTTGATAGTATTTTAGACTTTGGACTTCTGAAAGGCAAAAGGCATTAGTGACTGCATTATTCAATTGCAGAAGTCTCTGAATGGTGAACATTAATCTCCTAATTTTGAATGTTAAATAACTGTGAAAGTTTATACACATATTTGTACAAAGAATTTCAACTTCTCTTTCTGACAGCTTATATCTGCGAATGAGAGGTGCAAAAAAAAAAAAAAAAAAATTGAAACGTACTTGTCCTGTTAGTACATGCTCGTGAAAATAGTTTTACCCCATCTTTCCTATAAGTTCCCTTCAGGTAATGGAAGGCTGCAATTAGGTCACCCCAAAGCTTTCTCTTTCTCTTTCTCTTTCTCTTTCTCTTTCTCTTTCTCTTTCTCTTTCTCTTTCTCTTTCTCTTTCTCTTTCTCTTTCTCTTTCTCTTTCTCTTTCTCTTTCTCTTTCTCTTTCTCTTTCTCTTTCTCTTTCTCTTTCTCTTTCTCTTTCTCTTTCTCTTTCTCTTTCTCTTTCTCTTTCTCTTTCTCTTTCTCTTTCTCTTTCTCTTCGCCTCGCCTCATCCCACCCCTCCCTTTGCCTCTCCTCTCCTCGCCTCTCCTTTCAGATTGAGCAATGCCAGTTCTCTCAACTTCTCCCCATTGAGGGAGGCGATTCTGCCACTGTACTCCAATCTTGTAAAACACCACTAGGAGTTCTGCATCCAGCTCTGGGGTCTTAAACAAAAGTTATAATAGTTTCCCATTATTTTTTAAAAATTATAAAATATAGAATAAGCTGGATTTCTGATTTTTTTTTTAAGTTCATGACTATGAATTCAAGATCACACTCACTAGAAAAACTTTTAACTCAACTCTCTTATATCTGTTTAATAGGTAAAGATTAAACCACCACATTGAGATTGACATCTTTCATTGAAAGGGCCTGCTTATCCTTGCTCATAACTTTGTCATAGTTAAGGTAGTTGAAAGTGAAATGCATATAAATCAGATAAATCAGATTTCCCAACTAGAAACTGCTAGAGGATGATTTTTTTTGTTGTTGTTCTTAATCTGTATATTTTTTCTTAGTCCTTTGAAAAAGTGTTTAGATATAATATTAAAGAATTGGTAACTACAGGTTTCACAATTCCTGTCTTCCTAAAGTAAACCTCAGTCAAGAGCTGTGTAATCTGAATAGTGACTTTTTTCCCCCTGGCACTGGTACCAGAACAGACCTGTCTTGCCTGCATTTTCGCTAATCTTTCTACTGACCTTTGAAGCAAGAAAGTGAAAGAGATGACCAAACCAGCCTTAATAGCCTTTTATGTTGGGAAAAATAACAAAATAGAACTGCTAAAAGTAATAGAGGTCAAACATTAATCAATAAATATGATTTTGGCCAAGTTAAACATTCGCAAGTCACTATGTGATGCATCAAAAATGACTGAATTCTTTTGGAAATAAAAATATTTGATAACAAGATCTGATGCTTTATAACCCACAGATCTTCCTGTGGCTTAGTGCTCACTGTATCCTCAAAAAAGGGTCTGAGATCCACCCCTCACTGCTGAAGAATATTGCTCAAGAATATGGCAATTAAAAAAGGAATAAGTTTAAATTAAGGATATAGAAGATACAAAGCAACTGAAGCCTAAGCTCCTCCTATTTCAAATGTTATAACTAGCATTAATTGCATGCAAGCAGGATACATTTTCAAAATATAGGACCTTTTATTTTTGTTTCCCTGTCTTAATTAATACATGTCAATCAGAAGATGAAAAAAAACTGGTTGGAATGAAATGTGACCACCCTTTTAATTCTGAAATTTTCCAACATATTCAAGTTTAATGTTTTTTAGATATATTGTTTCACTGGGAATTTTATACATAAATCAGTATTTTCAAATGAGATGCACACATGCCTTTTTAGGAATGGAAAACAGTGCTTTCAAACCTGAGGAAAATTCTGGGCTCAAACTTTTTCCACAAAATATCAATTAATCTAGTAAAATAATTTATTTTGCCCTTCAAGTAATACAGCACAAATATCTATGAAGCATTCTGGGAGTGGTATTAATCAATATGGGTAAGATTTGTGTATTCTGAGTTAATCTACGGTTCTATGATTTGTCCAACTAATTAATGTATCTGGCAAAACCAAGAACTTACATTGCCAAATATGTGAGGCCCTGTAATGCACACCAAACACTGAACTGCCAATGGCTCAAAACAAACAAACAAACAAACAAACCAAAACAAAAACCAAACAAACAAAACAAAAACAAAAACAAAAACAAAACACCAAACCAAAAATAAAAAACAACCAACCTCTTTAAATATCTTTCTTAAATCTCTTTCCTTGTTAGGAAAAAACTTACAGACACAATGAATAGTAAATAATTACTGCGAGGATGTAAGTGGGCATGGTTTGAACAGCTAAAACATTTAAGATGGAAAGAAAATTATTGCCACTACAGTCATTAAATTGGCTTCCAACCTGCATAGTAGATGAAATGGATAGGGTAACACTGAATGTGAGAAAATTCTCATAATACTGTGGTTTTGTTTTGTCAACTAAAACTGTTTCTGGTGTACACATTAATACTGATCTGTACTTTTTTTTTTTTTTTTTTTTTTTTTTTTTTTTTTTTTTTTTAGTATTTTGATATAACTTTGGGCTACTTAATATGACAAAACCAAACCACTAAGAAGCTTTTGGGAAAACTGGCATAATTTATTTTCACTCAATGGAAAGGCCACAGTATTTTAGTGGTTTTGTGAAATTGAGATCTGAAAGGCTGAAAGGTGTAAAGAAAAGAAAAAATATGTTCTTTCCCCTTGTGTTAAATAAGTCCAAGAAAGCTGTGTCAAGATTGAACATCACCAGTAGGTTTTGAGATAATAATTCAGACACCTTTAGCATTTTTTGTGTTTTACTTTATTTTGAAAGACAAAATTATACCTCAAAAGTGGTATAATTGCATGAATATCTTTGTTTTGTAACTTTATTTTAATCACATCATTACAGTTCAAAATACTGCAATTAAGGTGAAGGATTACAAAGGTATACCAAGTATCAGTTGATTATAATTTCAGTTTGATTACATCAGCTGATTTGACCAAAGGACAGACTGCTAAAAAGACACCAACATGGATTCTACTGAAATTTACATGTTGCAAAGAATATTAGTGGTCTTTCTAACTATATACTTGAGGTGAAAAAAAATTAATCTTTGTGATAATCTTTAAATATATATTTATATATAAATAATAACAAACAGAATCAAGAATTAATTTTCCATGGGTTTTTGTTGTTAAAAATATAAATTTTTTACTTTCTGTAAAAAATACTTCTTTTTTTTTTTTCATAAATTATGACACTTATGTTGGAGGTGTTTTAGGTTTGTTTTTTTTTTTAAGAGTAGGATTATTTTTCTTTCAAATCTTCTTCAGCTACATACCATGAAATAGTTTATTGTAATTTTTAATATTGAAAAGCAATAATTTCATTTAGCCTTGAGACTGAACATTCTAAAATTTTTGATATGTCAAATACAGTTACTAAATCTTTCAACAGAGACATGACCTATCACAAGGCTCTAATCTATAACTCCTGAACAGAAAAATGCCTATTATCTTAATTTTTTTTTTTAAATTATAATTTGGGGGAAAAATAAAGTACTTGTTAGTAGATCATAGGTGAGGTTAGTCTTAAAGAATTTTGTGAATATTTATTTTATCAGATGACGTTAACATTTATTACAAGTTTTCATAAAAACTTTATTGTAAATAAAACCACAAACTGCAATGTTGCCAAATCTTCATATAAAAGTTCATGTTTTATTCTTGTTGGTAAACTGTTTCTCAAAATCTTTATTCATATTTCAAAGCATTTTCAGGATCAAGGCTTCATAAAATATAGCTGAAGATACTCATATGAAAGATGAAAGGTAAAATATTCAAGAATGGAAAAACAACTTTTTAAAAATATGAATTCACAACCTAGAACATGGTTTAGGTTGTAGGTTTTCTGCTCTTTATAGTGCTTTTTATTTTGTTTTCTTAATTATTAAAATTTTATTTCACCCTTTTTTTATTGTCTGATTTCCTATTTAGAAGCAAAATGTGTAAACATTATTCATATGAACAGACTTATTGAGAGCAAGATGGGGATTAGCGATGCATATAATTACTTGTGTACAATTGTAATATGATGGTATTCAATTAGAAAATCATAGGAGTAAGCTATACTCTTACAAGTTATATAAAATAGCTGGCAGCTTTTTATAAAAGCAACATAGCCAATTAATTAAATTAATGTAACATAATTTCTCAGATAGTATGTCGAACATTAAAAAGCAATAGCTCTGAAGTTTAGATTTTTCTTTACAATGTCTTCTAATGTCATTAGGTTATCTTTCTGAACTAATGTTTTGTGCTATTTTTTCATCTACAATTTGAGATGTTTTGTCTCAGCAAAAAACATTCAAAATTATTTCTTTTAAAAAGCCTAAAAAAGAAAAATATGCATTGCCTTGCTTTAGAACTTAGGATGGACTAGTTTTTTTTTAAATTCTTAAATCATGGATTTATAGAATCATTTAGGTTGAAAAAAGCCTCACAAGGTCATGGAGTCCAACCATTAACCCTGCCCTGCCAAGTCCACCAATAAACCATGTCATTAAATGTCAGGGCTTCACACCTTTTAGGTACATCCACGCAGAATGACTCAACCACTTCCCTGAGCAGTCTCTTCCAATGTTCAAAAACCCTTTCAGTGAAGAAATTTTTCCTAACATCCTAAATATTTTGTAGAAAGAAAAACTGCAGTTGTGTTTCTTTAGCAAAGCAGTACTCTGAAGACAGTGCTCAGCCACAGCTCAGCTCCAGACCCATAGGGAGCAAACAGGCCCCTAAGTTTGACCATGAGGTCAGGACTTACCATCATGGACAAAACAGACTCAGCTGGTGGAACATTAATTTGATTTATTTAGATTAAGAATGCAAGAAGATTTACTCAAGGAAGTTTTGTTTTATCTCAAAATTCTATATTCTAATGTTGAAATTAAAGAGCAAACTCAAAATTTTCTTTGTAAAATATTATGAAGAGGAGAAAGTAGTGTTGCTCAGAATTATACATATTTGGAAATATCCATTAAAGCTGTACATCCTGTATGATCTCATATGTCACACGTAAATCTACACTGAACCACTTTTGCTGTATCTTATTCAAACATATTCAAGTTTCTCAATATATTTTCAAAAATATTGATAATCTGATTAGCAATGTGGGGGTTTTTTGAATATATAAGAGGAATTTATATTTGGAATATATATGAGGTTAGATTTCTTCTAGGTGAATATCTTGCCCTAGAGTTGGTATATTCTCATGATGACAAGGGGGCCACTGTTGCCATTTTTAGTCTTCTAAGGAGATAGTTGCCAGTGTCAAAGGAACATTTGACGTGAGGATCTGTGAAATTATTGATAACTGAGAAATATATGAATAATAAGCAGGCTACCACTACCCTTTACCAGGTGACCTGCTCACCCTGTCACTGCCTGCTAAATCTGAAGGCAAACCAATGGTCTGTCTAAAATCTTTATCCAGCAGGTAGATTTCTTGTCTTCCTTGCCTTTGAGGTCTCCTTAGAGTACCTTTTATGAATTCAATGCAACCACTGACAGGATCTGAGTATTCACAAAGGTGTGAAGTTCTCACTGGCTGTCTCTTTAAAATGTTTATGGAGCTTGCACAAAGTAAACTAAACTTACCCTAATGCTGCAGGAATCATGTTAACTGTTTGCAGTCACTTTGCTTTCTCAGCTTCATTAACGAGTTAGGTTAAGCTTAAGAGAGCTATACTCCTTACAGTCCCAAAGCTGGTTCATATGAGGTCAATGAAAGCTAGCATCTCTGCAAAATACTCACATCCTTTAAAAACTTCAAAGCCAAATCCACTGAAGATCTCTGGGATGTTGATCAAGAATCATGCAGCCCTTTCAAAAATCAAACTTGCTTTCTGTTTTCCTGTTGTTCAGGATGAGAATAAGAAGCTTCTGATCTGTCAGGATATTTTGGTCATCTTTTGTGTAGAAAAATTTCAGCAGAGTCAGCAAAATTCAGCATGAGGAGCAAAAAAAATCTTTTATGAGCATTTTAGAGCACAAGACAAGCAAGACTGGTCAATGATTTACATTAAAACTGAAATGGAAAATATTTGCCATCAGTTTTATTACTGAGACAAGAGTTGTTGCTCTGATGCAGTCAGTAATACTGCACACTCCCTCCACAGGCAGTAAACCTGAATTAGGAATTAATTGGAGCTTTAATTTTTTATTCAGTAGAATTTATTTTCCTCTATTTTTTTTCCTGCAGAAAATAGATCTATAAAAATTTTCAGAGATGGTAATTTTGCAATTTGATTCAAGTACTGAGAGATTATTCCATAGTGAGTTCTAATCCTTCTTTCAGTCTATAAACATGAAAAGTCACTTATCTGATTGGTTTCTCTGGGTGAAAATCTCCCTTTAAAATGATTCTTATTGTCACCAAATGTAAACTTAAATGCTGATATCAAAAACTTGAGTTTAAAAGTAATTTTAACATATTATTGCAATTTATTATCCAAGGTTCCAACAGTTTTTTTATTTAAAAGAAACTTTTTTTTATTTAAAAGAAACATTTATCTGGCTCATGTAATGAAATAAAATTTACTCACTCAGAAAAATACCTCAATGATTAAGTAAAACTGAAAATGCAAGACTTTTTTTTTTTTTTCCAATTTGCCCATATGGTTTATCATTAAGGAAAAATTCTTTTATGTATGCACAAAGTCTCTTTGAAAACTAGTATTTGTACTACTTTGGATAAACCAGGAATCTGTTAATACATAGAAAATAATATGTAAATTTGTGAATGCTATTAGTTTACATCAGAGTTGTGGAACTCACTGCTTGTTTCACATTGTGAGCACTGAATAAGACTGTCAAAGAATAATGCAGCCTGCTTTTTATTCAACAGCATTAAATCTTCTGTCCTTTTTCCTTTATATCCTGTCTACAGCAAATTTCAGTAAAGAAATTGTAGAAGATGTGGCAAAATCCAAAGTTCATGTTAAACTATGATCAGTTTAAGGTGCCTCTAGGCCAAACCCACTCATTATTCAGAGTGGAAAAAATTATTCTCCCAAAATTAACAGTTAAAGCTCAGGACAGATTATTGGTATATTCTTTTTCAGTAGCATCTCTGAGATCTGAAATCAAATCCTGCCTTTCCTCAAGGTACAATAGCAGGTAAGATGTGATAATTTGATTTTTTTTGGTACTGGCAAAAGAGTAGCTGAATGGTCATTTGTAAAGTACTGTAGTTTAAAAAACAAATAAACAAATCTAGCTTAGGCTTAAGATACCCTTCTGTTTTTCTAGAAAATAGGTGACATTCTTTTTATTGTGGTAAACTTGATATAATCTTTTTTAGAAGACATGGGGAAATACTTCTCTATTGAGGCACAACTACATGTTCTGATGGACTTTAAAAAAAGATGTAGGTTGCATGAGGTCTTCCTTTTTGATAGCAGATCTATGAAAGACTACTTCTCAGATATTAAAATGTGTACTTCTTATAAAGCTGATATTTCTCATATTTTATTCAAACACTGGTCAGTTAATGAACCATTGCAACCAGTGCTTTAAGCACAAAATAATGTTTCAACTTTGATAATTAAATTCAAACTGTACTTCCTTACAGCCACAGCTAAGTTCCCACCTATTCCTGAAAGCTCCTGAGATAGATAGGTGTAATTTCCCTTTTCCAAAACTCTGTATGCTGATCTGCTTGAAATACTTCAGTTTTTACAATATTAGACAGTCCATGGTCTTGTTTATATTTAAATTTTCCCATCAAACACAAGGCAGATATGATGTCCCCTTTAAATAATATCTCAATAAGTCAAGAAAAGATTAATATTGCTAAATTGAATATAGGTTAGACCAAAGATTAATTTTCTCTAGTGTCCAAAGAGATCCAAGTCTTATCTATCATCTGAGCATGACAGTGTCCTACCTCCCAACACACTGTAGACAGCAGTTAAACATAATTTTCAGAAACTCCATGTCTTTAGAAATGCTGTATTAAGTGGAAAAGGAAATTTTTAAGACAGCAGTGTTTTGAGGTGTCAGTAAAATGCGAACCAGCTCTGTGTTTTGAGCCTCTCAAAATTTCTGAGTAGAATGTAATTAGGTAATTACTGTAAACCGTTTATTCTAATTAGTCAAATAAAAGTAACTGTAACACACCTCCAGGTGTCATATTTATTAATGGACAGTTTATTTTGATATGTCAGTGGTACTTTCCTCCCATTTGTAGGCAGGGCTCATTTGTAGGCAGGGCTATTCTAGCAGGTATTATACTACTAATATATTTAACACAGGGAAATAATTTTTTCTCTGATGCCAAAGGCTGAAATGCTGTGATTCTCAGAGTACTGACACCAATCACTTGTGGTTTTTATTATCTGAAAGGATATCAAGAAGCCAGAAAAAAAGATGGCATTCTGTTGCATTTAATGCTGCATACAAATGTCAATTAACTATGAAAAGGATACGATTATTATTTCTATCTGTAGTAGCAGATTCTTGCATATAGAGTTGTTTTAAAGTTCGAAGTCCTTATTACTTAGATTACGAAATTCCATTTGCTTTAACTTTTAGTTGATACCACCAAGAAGCTTGGGCAAATCCAGGACTGTTTAAAGCGCCAATGTGATTGTCACTCCATCTTGATTTTGTACATTCTGTAATAAAACAAAGTGTTTAACTCAATAGAAAGTAATGAAGACTTTAAATATCATGTAAACAATCTTATCAAGGAGTTTTGAATATTATCTAAACTAACCATTGATGAAGCTCTCTACATTTAAATATCAAGCATAGAGTCAACAGAGGCATTAACAGAAGGAAACTTAAAACCCCTGACTTTTCTCTCCAAAATGCGTCATTGAAAATGAAATCAGTGAAATACAGATAAAAAAGCTCAGGGTGCTTTACTTGTTTTGGGTTTCTTTTTTTTTTTAGGTCTGTTGTACATATTAATTATAAATTAGAGAAACAGATCTGAACTGAAGGGTATAAATGTTTAAGAAGTTACAAATAATTGAAGTCCTTTAGGACTTCATCTTTCTTTGACAGGATTCTTTTTCTCATTTTGTTTTGGAAACCTGAATTCTTGGACTCATGGGAAGGTTCTTTACAATGCATGCATGTAAATTCTGTTCAGAACTGACTGACAAGATCAAATCTAATCCATATGGGTTGTTATTATCAGAAATATTATAATCATAGCTTTATACTTGATTTTGGGAATTTATCTAAAGTAATGTTGAAAAATAAAATCTCAACAAACAAGCATTTTGCTGGCTTTAATATTAATAAATTAATTTCCTTGCCACTCAGGTATAGATCAAAGAGATGGTTGAATCTAATGCTTTTCTGTTACAGTTTCCTCCCCAAAGTAATTTATAAATTCCCTTTTTTTCCTTACTTGTTCATCTGACCAGAAACAGATGCACATGCTTGAACATTTACAGGTGTTTGTATGAAAAATCTAGCTACCTAAAATAGAAAGTAGAAATTACTTAAATAGAAAAATCCCTTTGCCAGTTCAGTGTAGTTAAAAGATCCTCCTCCTACTGCAATTTTATGCATATATTAGCAATTTCTACACAGAAGTGAATTGAAATTATTTATAAGCAAGTTTGTCTATTTTGCAGAGTCATAGAAAGTTAATTTAAAACTAAATAGAGATTCAAAATACTACATTCATCTATAAATACAAGGACAATTTATCTGTCTTAAACAGAAATATAACTAGATACACATTTGTAATAAAATTTAATAATTTTAAAAATTTTATTTCTTTAGTTATAACTTTTCACCAGCCCAAATATCACCTCCTAAGTCAGTGAGGTGGGAGTGGGAATTCTTGGAATGATCAGAGATCTGATTCTGCAGTATCTTCTAGAAAAGCATTTGAAACATTTTCTCTATAGTATTAATCATGGCTATTTTCATAATATGATGAAAGTAAGTAATTTCACTTTTCACAAAAAACTTTTTAAGTTTTTTATCTTGCAAAGGCATAAAGGAAAGCTTTGGCACAAAGCAAGTGTAAAAAGGTACAACAGAAATAAGATTTTGTTCTAAACAATTTTGAAGAAAACTAGCACAGTACCACCTAGTTCTAGAGGAATAAAATACAATGGGTTAAGAAAATGCCTTCTCAAAGCAGAAAAAATAGATGGGAAGCATTGTGTCTGTTCAGAGGGAAGGGGAGGGTGGGGGAGGTTGCTAGATATGGGAAAAGAGACATGGTTAGTCAGTGATTTTTATGAGCTGCTTTTTTATATTTCCACACTTATTTCATGAAATGGAATATTTTCTTCCCTCAGGGATGAAAGCATTTTAGATTTGTTGATGTTCTGCCTTTAACTTTGCAGCCAAAACCAACATTTTCTAATGGTAATGTATTTCTATTTAAAAGACATTTGCAGTAAAAAGTTGATTCTGGTCTGCTCATGTGCAATCCAGTCATTTTATAATTGCTTCTATAGGCAACATAGCCATAGGCAAGTTGTCAGTATTTATGTTCAAGATAAAAATCCTGGTTGTAAGGAATTTTTCCATTGGGATAAACAATAGCCTGGAGAAAAAGGCAAGAGAAGGAAACCATATTTCTAAAAAATTAAATAAAAATGGAAAGACAAAATCTAGTACAAAAAGCCGCAGGGCATTTGCAGTTGGCTCTTACTAGGAAATCAACAGATATTGTGCATATTCATACACCCACACAAACTTAAACACACTTATGTATGCATACGCATTAAGGTTTGTCTTGCCTTACAGTAAGAGATCTTTAACAGGAGAAATATATAAAAAATACTAAAGAAACAGAACTTGGTTAAGCTGTTTAAAATCCAATTATTTAAATATATTTTATTAACTTCTTCAATAACACCCCTGAGATTTGCCTTAAACCTTTCTGTTTGGTAGAAACAGAAAGGTGTTGTTTTGTTTTTTTTATTACCATTCAGTCACATGGCTATTTATTTCTGGTTATAGTCCTACATCAAATCAAGATGCTACTCAATGTTTCTAGCTAAAAAGAAAGCAAAGCCTAACCTGCTGAGCCACGAAAACCTTTGCAGCGAGGAGTGAATGTAGGCATATTCACTCACAGTCCACAGGAATAAAGATTTCTTCTGATTGCATAATGTAGAACTAGGTGTCCAGGTTTCAGAGTTACAGAATGAGTAAAGTTAAAAGGGACCACAGTGGGTCATCTGGTCCAACCTTGCTTCTCAAGCAGGGTCTGAGAAGCATCATCCTAGAGCACATGGCACAGGGTTTCTTGAGTAGCTCCAGTGAGGGAGACTCCACAGCCTCTCTGGGCAGTCTGTTCCAGTGCTCCATCACCTGCACAGTAAAGAAGTTCTTCCTCATATTCAGGTGTAACCTCCTGTGCATCAGTTTCTACCCACAGCATCTTGTCATATTGCTTGGTACCACCAAGAAGGGCTTGGCTCCATCCTTCTGACACTCTCCCATTAGATACTTGTACACACTGATGAGGTTCCTTCTCAGTTGTCTCTTCTCAAGGCTGAACAGGCCCAGCTCCCTCAATCCTTCCTTGTAAGAGATGTTCCAACCCCTTCGTTGTCTTTGTTGCCCTCCACTGGATCCATTCCAGAAGCTCCAGGTCTCTCTTGTACTGAGGAGCCCAGAACTGGACACAGCACTCCACATGTGGCCTCACCAGGGCTGAGTAGAGGGGCAGGATCACATCCCTAGACCTGCTGGCATTGCTCTTCTTAATGCACCCCAGGATAACATTGGCCCTCTTGGCCACCAGGGCACTGCTGGCTCATGAACAGCTGGTTGTCTGTCATTGTGCACACGATCACCACCAGTATTGCTTTTGTGGGTGCCTGGCATGTGGCCAGTGTCAACACACCTTCTCCCCACTCCTGTCTAGTTCTTGTCCTTAAATTCACTCACAATTTTTCTCTACTTCCTACCCACCCAACAGTGCAGGGCTACTGGGGTTGACATCAGTTCCTTATATGTTGTCTCTGCCCCTCCTTAGAGGGAGGACTCCTCACTCTTCCCCTGCCTCCCTGTAGGGTCTCTTTCATGGGAGATAATCCTCATGAACTTCTCCAATACGTGTTCCTCCCATGGGCTGCAGTTCTTCTCAAATTGCTACAGCATGGGACCTTTCCACAGGGTTCAGTCCTTCAGGAACAGATTGCTCCAGCACGGGTCCCTTGTGGGGTGGTGGGTCCTTCCAGGAAACCTGCTTCAGCGTGAGCTCTGGTCCGCAGGTCCTGCCAGAAGCCCTCCCACAGTCATGGCCTCCATCTGCTGTGATGCCCAGATGCCCATCTGCTCTGGTGTCTGGTCATCTCTGGGCTGCAGGTGCATCTCTGCTCCAGCATGGACCTCCGTGAGCTGCAGGGGCACAGCTGCCCCACCATGTGTGAGAGACTGAAATACTCAAATAATTGGACAAATGCAAAAGCAGGAGGTGCTTTGCTGAGGCCAGGTTTGTGCCCTCCAACCAAAGGAGGAGAGGAGAGCTCTTACACATATGATAGCAAAACCTTTTATCTGCATAAGAATGGCTCTGGTGCAGAAGAGCTGCACACCTACCACCAGAGGATGGCCACAACAAATTAGCAGCAAGCTGGGTATCCATACCATAGTCAGATAGGTGAGAAGGCTGATAAGAAGCAGATCCTGCATAGGTGGGATAATGCTCTTTACTATGCAAACATCCTCCCTTACACAACTGGCTCATGTGTAAAATACACCCCTCCCCCGCAGAAAGTATCAGGACATTCATGTCAGCCTAAAGATGTTCATCCCTTCTGATGGGCTATAACTGGTTCAACTAGGCTCGTTAGGGTGGGTCACGAGGGTGGTCATATCCTAGAAGGTGTCAAAAATCAGACTAATTTCTGGGGCCTTCTGCCAAAGGATTGTACACAATCCACAGTTCCATAACAGTGTAAAACTCTCATCCTGAGGAGAAGTATGTGGGTGTTCTCAACTGAACCTGAACATATATTAACCCACTAAACTTTGTGCTCCTCTTTTCAACTACAATGGTCCAGTTATTTTGAGGTTTTTTTCCCTCTTCCTAATTGTATTGTCCCAGAGGCACCACCACTGTCCCTGATGGACTCAGTTGGGGCCAGTGTCAAATCAATCTTGAAGCCAGCTGGGCATCGGCACTATCAGATTAGGGCAAGCTTCTAGCAGCTTCTCACAAAAGCCACCCCTGTAGCTTCCTCCTGCTATTAAAACATTTCTACACAAACCCAATACACACAATTTTATCTTTGCATTAAATTTTAATGAAGGTCCTTTTCTCTACTAACCCTAGAAAATACTTGGTGTTCGATTTAATCATCTAAATTTGTAATATTCAGAAAACAAGCTTAAATCAGTCCTGCTTTATCTCCCATGACTAGGTATTATAAAATATCTAGGCAGATCTGGAAACACATGGCAGAATCTCCTCCCAAGTGATTATCCCAGCCTTTAAAAGAAACGTGCTTTCTTTATCATATTTTCTATTTGCAAACTTGGTGTAATACCCACGAAACAACAATGCATAATAAATCACTCTACTCTAGCATATACATGTGTGTGCATATGTATATATATATTTAATGTAATTGATTATAAAATAGAGAATTCAGTGTAACCAGAAAATTCATTGTCACCAGAAAACAGAGAAAAAAAAAAACAAGTCCACACAAGTTTATCTAGGAAAATCTGTTGACAAAAATGACATTGATGAAGTGGAGAAATGTTTTAATTTCCATAATTAGGCTGTACTGTAGGGACTGATTTTTGCCCCAAAGCAGCCCATTTAAGTGGGGCATTTCAGTGGTTCTTGGGTAACTCTAGCAAGAAACTGTTATTGACGCATGTTTGAGTGTTGCTATTTTCCTCAAATATTAATAGTAGTTAAAAAATTACAGTTCTTTATATTTGGTGTCTTTTTATATTGGGCAAAGATAACTGGTAAGTAACCTTAACCTAAGAAAATAAAATAGATTTTTTTCCTGTTTCAGTACATACTGGCAAGTAAATGACCAATCTCCCTTCAATGAATACTATCTTTGTGTTAAGATAAAACAAACATCAGTTCACAATGGAACACAAACATAAAAACATTTGATGTATCCAGCTCTGTATTTCCCCCATCAGTACTCAGATTTTTGGGTTCCTGGGATACAAGCCAAATGTCATCACACACTTCTATGAAAGGTCTTGTTTGGAATTGTCATCAAAAGATCTTCAAATGACATCATGGAACTCTAAGTATGAGCTGCTTCCAAGAATAAAATGTGTTATTATATTTAATAACACTTGCCTCAGCAAATAAATTGTCTTTGTCTCTATGTAGAGTTTATACGTGATTTCATTATACAATGAAGGAGAAGACTTAAACAAGACAAACTAAGGCTATAAATTAATAGGATTGAATATCAAAAAGGTTGCAGAATGGTCACTGAAATCTGTGTTCAGAACAGCATACGAGAAATTTAACTCAAGGTGGATTCCTAGTTGAAATGATTTAATTTATGAAAATAAAATAATGTAGATCTTAATAACAAGAAGCAAGATCCATTGGTTATGTATCAGAGCTGATTGAGTAGTTCCAAATATTTAGACTCCATTATTTGTATCAGATCTAAAAATATGGCAAATAAAAAGGTATTGTAATTAAAAGGGAAAGGTAATGCAATCCTTGGAACCTTGAGGTCTTGAAGTTCATGAAATATCTTTCACAAAACTAGCAGGGGATTGCCTGCAGTGAGTTGCAGGCAACCTGATCTAATTCTTGTTAACTTCACTGATGTTATCCCTACATAATTTAATGGAAGGCCAACTTAGCCCTGAATTCTTAGTAAACACTGTACATAAGTTGTGCTTACACAGAATACGTTGCTAAAACTGTTGAGTGTAATGTCTACCTTAATTTAAAAACTGTATTAAGATCATAGTTGGAAACCAAGGCACAAACTAATGAGACAGATTTGTGAATTCTTGAAAGGCATTAAAAGAAAAAGAATTGGGATACAAAAATATTTTGCTTGCCTTCTGTTTTGATTGAAAGGAACATCCTTTCAGGGATGATTGTATGTTCCCACAAAGACTGCACCAAAAGTACTCAATGTTTTTTCTTCATAATCTATCTAATAAAATTTACATATATTTTAAAGATTTGTAATCTTCACATAGGTATTGAGAACACAGAAAATGAAAATGGAAAGTTTGTGGGATTTTGTAAGCAAGTTTAAATGAGCAGTAGAAACATCAATAGTGAGAAAAGTTTACTAAGTTCTCCATCTTTATATTGTTCAGTATCTCTTTCTGCATGACAGCTACAAAATATTCTCATTTCTACTGTTCTCCTCTTTTCCCCAATTTTTTTTTATATGGTTTCCTTAACAGTTTTCAACAACGTGAAGGAATTAATTCTTAAAATCAAACATGTACAAGGAAACCATCTCCAAAGAAGCTATTACCAGAAACTTTTTGATTTAATTTCTATTCTTATGACATGTACTGCAACAGTTGACTTTTTTCCTTCAGAAAATTCTATTGTACTAAGGGGGTAGAGGGTTTGGGATGAGGGGAAGAAGCTTTGTCAAGGAGTAAGTTTTCTGGAAGATCTTTAGTTAGCATTATTTATCAGGTCCAGGGTGAATTCCTGATTAGAAGCAGTGAGAGGCTTATCATTTCACTGGTAATTGATTAATGTAGTAGAAACAGCATTTAGTCACTATTACATGTCAGTAAACCTTCAACATTGCAGGTATTTTACCCTACAAAACAGTGTATTTAGTGTTCTTTACTCCTATAGCTGCTTCCACAACATGCCATAGATCACAAGAAATATAAATCAACTAAAGCAGAACTCACATAGAACAAGACACAATATAGTTAAATGGATATGATTTTATGTTTGGCTAAATATCCATGCCTACAGTTAAAGGCTAGTTAACCTAATATCATCCTGAATTCTTGTGCTAGTGTCTTTCTGCATGATTCAGCTTTCATTGTGCGACAGACAAGTTTGACAGTTTGTTGCATGTGATAGGAGCAATTTGTCTTGGATTTTTTGTTAATAAAAGTATGTTCCACATGCATTAGTAATAAAACAAACTGGCAAATTGAGATGTACCATAACGTCCTTTAGTTTGGATCTAATTTTTAATTATTAAAAAAAAAAAAAAATCAAGAAACCTGAAGGTGGAAGTCCAAATCACTAGAAATTCAGAGATAAAATACTCTCATTCTTCTAGCATATTTAATTAGAAAAAGAAATCACTAAAACAAAACAAACCAAAACAGAACTGCTTGCTTATATAAGAGCAATAGATAAACTTGGTCACTCAATAACACTTGACCCAAAAACTGTAACAATGGTGATAACAGTTGTATCTTAGAATTGAAACTACACACAAAGACCCTTCCAAATGGTGCATGGATCATTTCCAATTCCATCTTAGCAGGCTTCCCACAATGGATGCAGTTTTCTAACTGTCCAAATTTGCGTACAGATTTGATAAATCCTGACCACAGTTTCAATATCTGCTGAAGTTTCTGGCTGAGCTCTCCCAAAACAAGGATCATAATTAACCTTTTCTATTGCTCTGGAAAAGTTGGAGGGCCAGTCCTCAACCTTGTAAATATGTAATGACCCAGATGTTCATCACCTACTGTTTAAAGACACCTCAGAATAACACTCTCCATGTAGATAAGCCACCACTCTCTACACACACCAGACCTGTCTGGTTGTTCTCTGCCTTCAGAACCCTGCACCTGGCCTTGTCTCTGAGCTTTGACAGTGTCTGGGCCCCCAAAACACTTGCTTGAGTTTTGATATGAGAACAACTGTCTGTTGCCTCCTGGCAGCTGTTTTCACAAAATACAAAATATATCGTATAAAATATCAGAAGGCATCTCTGAAGTTCACCTAGTACAACTTTGTGCTCAAAGACTGCTAACTTCAATGATACATTATGTTACTCAGATGGTTATCCAGCCAAGTTTTCACAATTTCAAAGTCTGGGGATTTTATAAGCTCTTGGATGACTTTTAGCACCATCATTAAAATGCATTGGCACTTTACTAGTTCAAGATTAGCTAACAGAAGAAAACATTGTTGGAAGTTACCCAAAAGCATTTCTGAGCTTCTTCAGGAAGGGTAAGGATAATTTTTGAAATCGCATCTTAAAGAAAACCTATTTCATTGTCAGGTCTCTTAGATGAACTCATAGTAGAAGAATATAGCGCAAACAACCAACCAATCCAAAAACTTAGGAGGACTGAAAAAGAACAGGATATAAACTATACATCTTTATTTATGGAAAAATTTAAATAATATATGTTTTAAAATATGGGGTTTTTTTAAACAAAGCAAAATAAAAACAACAAACAAACAGAAATCAAACAACAACACAAAAAAGAAAACAGAACTCCAGTGAACAAAAAAATTAAAATCAATAAAATAACATATAGTAGATTTAAAAATAGAGTAGAGAAGGGAATTGCTAGAATACATTGTTAGAGCATACTTGAGGATCTGGTTAGCAATAATTTTTATACAGAGGAAGCTGACAACTGAATTAGAAATTACCACAATGAAACAAACCTATATTTTCTCCAATTAAGACAAAAGTTCTGGTTCTTGTATATCATGGTTTTCTGATATCGGATGTAGGAGATGGGAATACAGGTGACCTCATCTCTGATAAGTAATGGCTCTGTTAATTACCCAATACAGCCTCACCACTGATGAGTCACAGCTATATCCAATAAAGATAAGTGTGATAAAATGCAGTGGGTTAGCTGGAGAGAGGAATCATCATGGACCAATCGATTGTGAAGAAGGAGGACCCTGGGGACTGAGAATCACTGCTCTGAGGTCAGTCTGGGTCTGCAGTTAGAGCCTGTTGTTGGAACCTGCAGTCACAGTCTAGCCAGGTAAAAGCTGCAGTCAGAGTCTGCAAGCTGATACCTGCAGTCAGAGTTCAGCAGGAAATAACCAGCAGTCAGAGACTGCAGGGGAAACCAACAGCAGGACCTTGCTGCAGCCAGAGTCAGTGAATGGTTGGAGTCAGGATGGCTGAGCTGTAAAGAGGAATAAACAAGGGCCCTTTTCATGCTGTGATAAACAAGAAGTCTGTGTCTTGGCTCATTTCTACTCTCTAAGAAAAGGGCTGCTGCCACATTGAAGAAGATCTATTAAGTCACTTTCAACTTTCCTTTTCCTCCCTAAGTTGCAATTTGTATTTGAGGAAATACTTTTTTCTCTATATAAAGCTCTCCTTATTGCTGCAATGGACTGAATTTTGTCATTGTAACCAATAGAGAAGAGATATGTCAAGAAACAATCAGAATAAAATAAATGATTGCTACATCACAGGAAATTATTTAGTGGTGCTTTTCACTCCAGATATGGCAAAGACCCAGATTGGTCTGTGTCACAAATGTTGTGTTGGTCTTTCTAAACACATTGTTTTAATACCCAGATGAGAATTAAACAATTACTGATTCATATGAGTGTTCCTTTGGAATTTGTACTGCTTCAGCTCTTGTTTATCTTTTAAATCCCTAGTAATACACATATCTGGCTGACAGCTTACAGAATTCTTTTGGGATACACAGAGAAAAGCAGGAAAGGATGTTGAGGATTCAATCAATACAGATGTATTAGGATCAGACAGAATACCAGAACTTTCTGAGATCTACCCAAGTATTTTCAAGTATTGGCATATATTGATCTCAACCATTGACTTTGGAAGGATATTTCAGATCTCACCCTATTAATCAAATAGAAATTACTGGGGATTACAAAAGAGTGACAGAAAAGATTTATGGACTGACCATTTTGATTTTTGCCTATTGGATATTTTCTAACACTGCAAAATCTACCTTTAAAGGTCTCCACAAGACATCACTATCTTCCTACTGCCAAGTGTTCCCTGATATTAGCTACAAATGTTCTTTTATTTTTTTTATTAGTGTTTCCACTATTCCATGAAATAATCAGTCCCTATACATCATAACAGCCTTCAAATATTTGTAGAATGTCATGACCTAATTTGTCATCATCTTCCTGTTAAAATTAGTTCTTTCAATCTTTAAGCAGAAGTCAATATATTTCTCCTGTTCTTTCTAGTTACTTTTTATAACGTATAACTTTAGGCTAGATGATTTTCCCCTTACTTACTCTAGGCTAATAATATTCATAGCTATCATGCTAGCAAATGTCCAAACTTACAGAATCATAGACTCTACAAGAGATTCTAGAAAATTTATATGACCTAGTAAGATCATAGAAAAAACCTTCATCATGAAGTTCGACCATTTACCTAGCACTATCAAGTCCACCAATAAAAACATCTCTAAAGGCCATATCTATGTCTTTTAAATACCTTCAGGGATGGTGACTCAACCACTTCCCCAGTAAGCCTTCCAGTGAACAAATTTTTCCTAATATCCAAAGCCCTGGTACAACTTGAAGCCACTTACCTTTTGTCCTGATGCTTGTTACTTGGGAGATGAGACTCAACCCCAGCTCACTACAACCTCCGTTTGGGTTATCTGTAAAGAGAGAGAGAGATAAGATCATCTCTGAGGTGCCTCTTCTCCAGGCTAAACAACCCCAGCTTCCTCAGCCACTCCACAAAGAACTTACCCTCTAGACCCTTCACCAGCTTTGTTGCCTTTCTCTGAACACACTCCAGAACCTCAGTGTCCTTCTGGTAGTGAGGAGCCTGGAACTGAACACAGGATTTGAGGTGTGGCCTCACCAGTGCCATGTACAGAGGGACAAAAACTTCCCCAGTCCTTCTGGCCACAGTTTTTTGGTATAGGCCAGGATGTCCTTGGCCTTTTTGGCCACATGGGAACACTGTGGATTATATTCAGCAGACTACTGACCAGCACCCCCAGCTCCTTTTCCACCAGGCAACTCGTTAGACCCTCTGTCTCCAGCCTGTAGTGCTGCAGGGCGTTGTTGTGACAAAGTACTGCACCTGGTACTTGGCCTTGTTTGAACCTCATTTTGTTGGCCTTGGCCCATAAGTCCAGCCTGTCCAGATCCCTCTGCAGAGCCCTTTTGCCCTCCAGAAGATCAACGCTTCCACCCGCCTTGGGTATCCTCAGCAAAGTGCCTGTAGTGACAGGAATTTCCATTTTCTCTTGGATTATGAGGGGTTTATTCTGCACCCTGTCCTCTTCTAACTCAGTGCGATCAACACCTGGAGAACAACTGCTCTTGCTATTAAAGGCTGATGTGAAGAAGACAACCTCTTCAGCCTTTTCTTCATCGTTTGTCACCATGTTTCCATGTTACATGTTTAAGTATTGGACTAGTGAAAGATTCGTTACAGAAATTCCTGGAGACAGGAATACAAGGATATATTGTAGTACAAATCAGCTAAAAGTAGGTTCAACTGAGTGGCTACAAAAGGAAGATATTAAAGAATCTGAAAGAGAAAAAAATTAAAGCAACAGAATTTAAAAGAAAAATTAAATCTCAGGGGGGAAAAAGGTCACCTTGTCTTATGAGAGTTAATAGAGAACTTATTTTTAACATAAAACTTCATTTTAACATTAAGCTTAAAAAAGTAACCCCCCAGAAAACATCACACACACAAAATTCTTCTACTAGTAATTTGAAATTACTGAACAGGTCTTCATGAAAATATTTAGAAAGACTGAGCTAGGCAGAAAAGAAAAGCCCAAACAACAAAACCCAATGCACTTTGCCACAGCAAAATGTTAAGATAAAGAAAATAAAGTAGTAAAACTCAGAAACAATTGCAGGAACTGAATGTGTCTATGTACAAATATGAGCTAAAAATTCCATAAACATGGTAGTATTCAATGAGAGAAGAGAAGACTCACAAATTAAAACAACACAAACAATTTTGACATTGGCTATGCTTCAATGAAATTCAAGTCCTGATATGTAAATTATTGATTAAAATCTAGGAATAACTTTGCATGAAGGAAAATATAGTTAAAAGCCTCAAGTAAATTGCTCAATAAATTCCAATTCACGTAGTGTATTTCATAGTATCTTTGGTTCTAACAGAAAAATGAAAACAAATCTGCAATGTTTTGTGCATTCTCAAACATCCATATCCCCATTCTACTGGCTCATCTTCTGTCATTCTTTACAGTCTCAACTAACCCAATCGATGTAAAGGTGATTTTTTTTTTTATTCAATAATCAAATGTTCACTATTCATTCATTTTAATTCTTCTTTCCATAAAATAAGAAAATGGTTAAAATGTTTTTTGCACTCAGGCTTGAAATATAAGTTATTTTCTAATATAATTCAATAACGTATCGACATAATGTTTGCGGAAAGCATTACTTAAAATATTACTACAAAAAGAATAGGCAGGATGAAGGGCAGAAGGAATATTTCTATCTTATGATGTTAGGGGTTTTTAGCTCCAAGGAATTTAGACCTGTATAGAAGGAGTCCTTACAACTTTCTCTGAAGTAGATTTACAAAACCTCATAGAACACTGAGATGTATGACCTGCTGCAAATTTTTCCTTAATGCCAAAGATTCAGTAATTTTTAAGTGGAAAAATTTCAGCCTATTAAATACAACATATATCCCACTAGCTCCTGGCTAAGCATTCTCTTTCATTGTTTATAGGCTTTAGTGAACATGATGGAATTTATACACATTTCGTGATCTAGTCTTGGCCAAATACTCTAAAATATACTTACTTTCTTAAAAATGAGAATATTTTATCCCCAGTGAGTAGTTTCTTCTTAGTTTAACTTCAGTTCCTTAGTTCAGTTTTCTGTTTGATACAAAAGAAATATTTAAATTAATTTCAGTTCCACTGGGAAAAAATAAAAAAACATAAAAAAAAAAAAAAAAAACAAACAAACAAAAAAAAATTAAAAAAAAAAAAATCCTGTATCACTAAGAAAATGTGACCAGACACTGGTTTTCAGGCCATTAAGCTTATGTTTCCCAGGCATTGTTAGTACTCTGCTCATAGACACGAGTCTGAGTAAAGGGAGAAATCATTTTGGATTGTTAGAGTGTCCCAGAGGAATCCTACAGGATTTTTCTCTGTCAATGGAAGAACAGGGTCAGAGCCAAGGTTCTCTTTACTGCTTTTTTGGGTCCTTCCATTTTCCTTCACCTTAGATCTCTGTAACCTCACTACCATGCAGCTGTTGTTCTTTATCTTTGTTTTTGGAAAGAACAAGTGGAGCAGCATGAATTAGTTGCAAAAACAGATGAATAGCAATCTATCCATTTTGCAGTTCTGCTAATGTATACAGACAATTTCTTACAGCTTCGGAAAACAGTAAGATTTCAGTCTGAGACTAGTAGTCTGATTTAATAAGAAGGAAATTGAATCAACTTCCTCCATTAATGTTATTATTAAAAACCTCTTGGCATTCTCCAAAAGAATCACTTCATTATGCTGAAAGCAATATATCATCTTTGTTTTGAGTAATATTGACTAGAAAGAGGGATTTTTCTTTCAAAAAATTCTCCATAGGAACTAATACTAGAATCATTGAATCATAAAATTGCCTGGGTTGGAAGGGGCCTTAAAGATCATCTAGTTCCAAGTCCCCATCAGGGGCAGGGCCCTCCCACTAGATCAGCTTCTCAGAGCTCCATCCAACCTGGAATTGAACATTTCCAAGGATGGGACATCCACAACTTCTCTGGGCAGTCTGTCCCAGTACCTCACTAGCCTCACAGTAAAGAATTTTTTTTAATATCTAATCTAAACCTATTCTCTTTCAGTTTGAATCCATTCCCCCTTCTCCTATCACTACATGCTTTTGTTAAAAGTCCCTTTCCATCTTCTTAGTAGGTTTTTTAATAATACTGAAAGGCTGCAATTTAGTCATCCCAAAATCTTTCCTTTTCCAAGCTGAACAAACATAATGCTATCAGCCTTTCCACATAGGAAAAGTAATTAACTCCATCCATTCAACCATTTTGCTGGCCTTCCTCTGGATTTGATAATACACTTCTGTGTGCTGGGGCCCCAGAGCATGATGCAGCTCTCCAGGTGGGGTCTCACAAGGGCAGAGCAGAGGGGTAGAATCCCCTCCCTTGCCCTGCTGGCCACACTGCTTTGGATGCAGCCCAGGATAACTTTGGCTTTCTGGGGTGCAAGGGCACGTTGCCAGGTCATGTCCAGCCTCTCATCAATCAACATCCCCAAATTCTTCTTGTGCTGCTCTGGATCTGTTCATACCCCAGCCTATATTGATACCAGGGTTTCTCTGATCCAAGTGCAGCACCTTGCACTTGGTGGTGTTAAACCTCATGAGATTACCATGGGCCCACTGCTGGAGCTTGTCCAGACCCCTCTGGATGGCATGCCATCCTTTGATTGTGCCAAATACACCACTCAGCTTGGAGTCTTTGCAAATTTGCTGAAGGAGTATTTGATCCCTTCATGTATGTCATTAATGAAGATATTAAAAATAGTTCCCTAGTTACACAAATCCTGGAGGGACATCAATTGTCAATGATATACATTTATGAATGATGTTGGAAAGAACTATGTGGGAAAGAATATATATTTTCAATAGTTATAATATCTTCCACTGAGTTTTCAGCATTGGTTTTCTGTTTGCTACCATATGCCATATTCAGACAAGAGCTGGACAAGTTACCTGTAACATAGGTGTCACGTCCTTCCAGTAGAAAAGGCTGGAGGCTGGCTTTCTAAGGAATGGCATTACGGACAATTTGAAACTTATGCCCAAAAATGTTTTGAGCTCTACTTATTCCCTATTCCTTCTTATACACACTTTTATTACTGAGATCCCACAGGGAAGAGGCAGAAAGGAGTGAGTACACAAAGTATAAAAGGAGTCTGGAAATGAAACAGCATTGACTACAAGGGAAGAATAATGGTGTCCATGATTTTACATAAGAAAAAACCAGTATGTGAAAGGGAACAAACTAGGTCATTAAGTGAGGTAATTCTCTCATACAAAATCAAGTATGTGGTGCTTATCTGTCTCTAGGTTTTGGAGTGTGACCCTGTGATACTAAGGGTGGGGGAACTCTGGCTAGCTCTCACCCTGGCCACAGGGTCAGGAGTGGCTGCTCTCTGACTGCAGCAGGGCAGAGCTGCCTTCTGCTCTCTGCCATCCCTGTGCATCCTCAGTGTCCATGTTCAAAGCAAGAATCAGAGAAGGCTCTCTCAGAGACCTTTCCTCTCCAAAGGGTGGTGCAAGAGAGAGAGTCAACAGGCTCCCGCACTAACTTTTAAACTGGGTGATAACAGGGGGTGGGTACAGCTTTCCAACCAATCGGGGACACAATGGGGAGTGGGGAGAGGAGGGACCCCCGGTCTGACATCCAAGAAGGAAGGAAAGGGGCATGGGAAGGGTCAGGTGCACCAACAGAGCATCCTGGAAAAGGGGAGTTCCAGGGTGTGGTTTAGCATTGACAGGGATTTCTCTAGAACAAAGGGAAGGGACTAGGAAGGATTAACATCATGTAAATGAGGTAACAGGTGGGTCTGGGGAGTGATGGACAAGAGGGCAGGGGAGGGGAAAAACCTCGGGTAAAACCAAACAGACCAAACATCGGGGGGATGACAGGAACAAATCATCGAGAGAATAACTTAACAGTAACTTATCAAAACTTATCAAAAGCCCACAACCATGCTTCATTTTCATTTGTTATCCACCAGTAATAGAAAATAACATTTTGAAACTTTAGTTTTTAGAAGGCATCCTCCTGTTAATTAGTTACTATAAAAGAAAACAAGTCAGAGGACAAAATGCTAATATATAAAACTCAGGAAGATGAAGTTTTTACTTTTTTTTAGAACTAAACTTTACTTTTGAAGGGCAGATTTTGCTAAAAATAAATTATTTCATTTTCATAAAAAATATCAAGGCACAATATTCATTCAGCTTTTCAGGGGGCAATTAAATAACAATGTATTCCTATAAATGACACTGGGTTTGGTCTGAAATTATAGGATAATAAATTTATTATTGTATTTGCAGATTGAACTAAGTTTCTGCTTTTACAGAGAGATCATTTATGGCCATGGGGATATAGAAAAATTGTGCAGATATATAATTCGATATGTAACATTGTCATCAGACCCGATGTATTACACCTATTTTTTCACAATATCACAAATTCCATTTCCTGGCTCTCTCGATAATCTAAAGCATTTATGAAGATACTTTAAAATATGGTCCCGGAAGAGCTTGGCCAAAATACGACCCAATAATAACTTTTAAATCATTGCAATTCACAGGGCTGGAAATAGAAACTTCAGGCAGAGTGTCATAGTTCATATTCCGCTCTTCCCAATCACTGTAATAAAGTTCAAAGTCACTTTGCTGCTATGTATCTTAACAATATCAAGCCTCAAGACAGAATGCTGTTTTTCTTAAGGAAAACAGAAAACATTTTGTAAATATTTAAAAAAAAATTAGAAGAAATTAGTCCAAAGAATATTTAATATTTCAAAATATGCTGTAAAATTGTTAACAGATTGACTATTGACCTAATTTTTAACAAAAGAAATCTGTAAAAGAAAACAATATGGTAAAAATAATTCAGAAATCAGTGATTTTTTTTTTTCCTTTCAAAACATTTATAAGAAAAATTTATAAAGAACTGAAACTACAAAGTTGTGAACAGCTTGTGTCCTCATTTATTTTTTAGAGATGTCTTTATTAAAAAACAACATGAAAGGTAGATCAATCTTTTTTAAAATGTATACATTTAAAAAATCCCAAACATCTAAGAGTTATGATGGGTTTTACATTTTGTTTTGATTTTATTTATATAGATTTACATGTTATACATATATATACATTTTTATTTCAAATAAGTTAGCTGCATAAAATCTGGAGAGATAATAAACATATTTTTAGAATTTACTGGAAAATAAGGCAAAAAACATTTAGATCATAATGGAAATCTGCCAAATGCCAATAGCTAATGATGAGGTACATTATCAAAGAGATATCTGAAAGATACTTTCTTTAACACACATATAAGCATCTGTGTATATACATACACACATATATGTGTATGCATACATATAAACATAGGTATATGTTTGTACACATATATATTTGTGGGTTTTGAGTGAATTAAATTGTATTTTCTGTTTATTGTTTATTCAAAGGTTCCACATATATATTTCCTTTATTGTCAATCATGTTAACATATTCAATAACAGGAAACTTACAGCTGGACATTTGAAGGTCTCACAGACTCACACCGAAGAAAAATAGTTTCTGTAATAAGAGTCTAAATTTTTTCTCTGTTTACATCATGAGTCATTTAACTGTCAAACCTGCCACCTGTTCTCATGGAAATATCACCTACGCTGTAATTTTAGAAGGTCTTCCCGTATGTCTTTTCCTGGAATTGTATAAACAAAAAAAAAATCTATTTCAGAAGGAAATTTAAAAATTTTGGACAAGATATGGTCATTTAGCCTAGCAAGCCCTTACCCCTCACATTTACTTTATCTTCCATTCCTGGCTTGACATTAAAGAGGTGAAATTCTCATTAGATTTTGCAAAACATCTAACTTGATATTAAAGCATAAAAATTTGCCGTTTTATGAAGTCTGAAATTTTCCATTAGATTGATATTTTAGAAATGTAAAGATGTGTGTGAAAATATTATCATCAATACCAAACACACCTTTTTCCTTTAGTGACCACATTTTTGTTCTTGTTTTATTTTTTATGTGTTTCTTGGATAATTTGAGATAATCATGCTTGTGAATACTTTGTTTTTGAAACTATGTAGCTATGCTTACAGCACTTTTAATGGGATACTGGAGAAATTTTGACTTACAGAATTCTTTAACATTAACTTAAGATTAAAAAAATAAGTCATTATCAGGGAAAAAGCCATATCAAGATGGTGAAAAGAATTACTTTCCATGGTAGTAATCAATGTTAAGTACTCAGGGGTGTAATCCACTTTTGAAGCATTAATTGAAGACCTTACTCTGGTATATCAATACTAAAGGGGGCTCTAAAGGTAGAGGTTTAACTAAAGCCTGCAGTGATAAGACAAGGGGCAATGGTTTTAAACAGAAAGAGAATAGGTTTAGATTAGATATGAGGAAGAAATTTTTTATGATGATGATAGTGAGACACTGTAACAGGTTGCCCAGCAAAATTGTGCATGACCCATTCCTGGAAGTGTTCAAGCTCAGGTTGGATGGGACTTTGACCATAGTGATCTAAGTGGAAGGTATCTCTGTCCATGGCAGAGGTTAAAATTAGATAATCTTTAAGGTCTCTTCCAATTAATTCTTTTCTGTGATTTTATGATTCTGATGAGCTTTCTTCTTTCTAGCAACTTGTTCATATTAAAATACACACATAGGTGGCTGGCTTTACAGGATTCACTTACTGAGAACTTTCTCTACAGTGTTCACATACATATTTATCCCCAATATACTGCATAGTTCGAGAATTTTATGTCCATTTTCACTGCCTCAGGTTTGCCATGTGTTTTTGTGCAGCATCACTGTGGCTAGAGAAGACACCCTGAGAGATGGGAACTTTCTCTACAGTGTTCATATACATATTTATCCCCAATATCTTCCACAGTTTGAGAAAGAAATAAAAGAGATTGTTTCTGGATTTGTGACAGCAGAGTAGAATCTTTCCATCCTCCTATCCTCCATCAGAGACTTATGTCTAATAACTTAAAAATTAAGGTCTTTCCTTCAGTAATGGAAATTTTTTGGGGCCAACAATTCAGGGACTTCTTCCAGCTAACAAAAAGTAGGTAGCTGAAGCAGAATGGAACTGGCTTATGTTATCAACCATGTACAGGAAAAAACCCCACTGAGCTGTGCCATAACCTTCAGTCTTTGAAACTCACTAAGTTTAATTTTATGTCCATTTTCACTGCCTCAGCTTTCCCATGTGTTTTTATGTAGCATCACTGTATAACTAGGGAAGACTCCCTGAGAGATGAGAACTCCTGAATTTTCATTAAGTTCTATTACTGCAGTTTTTCATTTTCTGCAGTTAATCCTGACGCTTAAAGCAAGATTGAGTGGATGTAGGAATCTTTTTAGATTTAGCCCTGAGTTTGGAGCTAGCATTTATGTGGCTTAAAATACCAGCTTTCATTCTTTGCCAGAAATTATTTTCATGTAGTCATGCCTATTTTTTTTTTTTTTGACACTTGTTACCTTGAATTTCTGTATAATTCTTCTGTAAACTGCATCTGAAGCCCCTTCATATATTCATTCAACATTACTTCATTCAAAAGCATTCTCTCTCCCGAATTCTTTACTATTAATATTGTTTCTTGACTTCTAAACAGTGCTGTCTTGCTGGGCCATGAGCGAGACTTAAGTGCTACAGTTTGCACATATCCTAGTAAATCATATTTCACATGGAGGATGAATTAACAGTATCTCATTATATGCTAAATGCAACTAAGGTGAAAAATGTGGTTCTTTTATTTTGATAAAAACATTTCAAATTCACTTTCCCAGCTGTTTAAAACTCAATTATAATATCTCCTCATCATTTTTACAAGCTGATTTCACACCCACAGAAGTGCATTTCAAGGAGGTTATTGATAATCCATATCACTCAGCGAGTTATGACTCATACAATTACACTATCCCTTCAGAAACCAGGTAGCTCCATACAGACTGAGCACTAGAACTGATCCTCCTTTTGATACCTTAAATCCTTGACCTATACTCAGACATTGCATCAGATAATATTAGTTGTGCTCAGTTGAAAGTCTCCCAGACAATGTTAATAGCAACAGAATGGGTAAGCTAAAATTTTCCAGACACCTGTTTGTCCAGATGCTTGTGGTCAGATTCATGCTCTGATATTGTTTTACTCATATGGGTCTATATTTTTAATCAAGACATTGACTTTTGATGTACTATTTCATAAGCAGAGAAAGCACTAAAGAATAAAAGGATAATGTTCTACTAGAATGAGGGAAACAAGATGGTTGAAGACAACTGCACAAATGAAAAAAATTAAAATCATGAAAAAAGGAAGATATTTAAAATGTCTTGATTAGTTCAGATGCTAGCAAGCTACTCATAAAAGATAAATTTCAGAAAAAATGCTGGGTTTGATATAAAATTAGTTAAGAAAAATGTAATTACTTATACTGGTCAGACTGAATGCCTTAATGATTTCTTATGACCTTAGACTTTTTCATTTTACCAATCTATGACTAAATTAACTATTTGATAAATTAGAGATTAACTCTCTCATTTCAACACATAGATATATTCTTTGCAACCTGCAGTTTCTTCAAGATTGTGTCTTCAGGATGAAGCATATTAGTTTTTTTCTTAGTTTGCTATGCGAACAATATAGATCATTATACTCTTTGTGTAATATTTTTTTCTTTTCAGTTTATTGTCTCCTCTATTATTATAAGACTGTGTTGAAAGGTGTGTGGAGGGTTGTGTGCACAGGGGGTAAATTCATTGTGTAGTAAAAATGATTCAAAACTGATAAACTTCAAATATTTGAGAAAATTTTTATAGTGCCCCAAAAGCATTACTTGCAATTTGGATAATGCAGAAGAGAATAAAGAGAAATTAAACTTTTGAAGTATGGAATATTGCAAAATCAATGTAGTTACATAGCAGCAATGCTTATTTTCAGTCCACTGTATTAAAACAAGCAAACATGTTCAGCTTAACTGGTCATTCCACTGTAGTATGTTTTATAAATCCCTCTTGTCATTTTTAACAAAACCAGACAACTTTCACTATTTCTTCAAAAGAATGGGAGATAAAATACTTCTTCTTTCAAGTATTATCACACAATCATGTGATGACTCATGAAAAAAAAAAACAGTGTTGTTTTTTTCCAGAGTATAAGGCATTTTTGAAATACTTGATTTAAGCTTTGTATAAAATGAAACAGAAATGGGAAAAGGTAATTCAGCTTTTTTTTCCTGATGATGAGAGACACGGTATTCTGGGGTTTTTTCCTCATGTCATCAGAATTACCTCAAAGAGGTTCTCACACTGACTAATAAGCTGTTACTGGGCTGTTGTTCCTCTGGCAGTCAAAAGTACAAATCAGCACCTTTTGTTTGCCAATGAAATGACAAGAACATTTTGGAGGTTAATGTTCATCTAATAGTCTGATCTAATCTTCCGTAGGTAGCTATTAGTCACTGTCTTTTGGTCCTGCCTCTCAAAGAATTGGGCACATTCTTTTGAAAGACACAACCATATCATAGTTATGAGCTTTCTTTGGCCTGAGATCTGCTGAGAATCAAAGGATCTTACAAAATTTTGAAGATGCCTGTTTGTGATTTTATCATTGTGAGCGGCAGCTTTTCCTATGTGGGCATCTGGAGATAGAATACTAATATAAATAAAAAAATTAGGTTGGAAAAAAAAATAAAAGAAGAAGAAATATTCCAGATTCTTTGCTGAAATAAATACCAAATTTACCTCTAAGCCCAAATATGCTGTTTGCTGAACATGGTAAAAGATTGGAGAGGGGGAACTGCTGACAAAAATATTTGTTTTGCTTAGCTAAAACTGAAGCAAATTTTGAGGTTACTGGTTTTCTTCATGATAACCATAATTATTTGACATCATAGTTAAACAATTTTACTCAGAAACGTTATTTTTTCATTGAAAATGTTTTGACCAAGACATTTAGTCCACTAATGTCACTGATATGATTTCCATCATTTGAAGGAATCATCTATTTCACTTTCTAACACATCTCATTATCTGATTGTGTGAGATTTCTTAATTTTTAACATTTTGACTAAATTTGCTTTTTCTGCAATTCGTACTTGAAATCTTATCTTATAATAGTGAAACATTTACCATTCTTAAATTTTTTTCAAGCTGTTTTTTTCAAGTTTTTTAACACTAATTCTGTGTTTTGGAAGTAATGCCAGAAAAGAAAGATGATGATGAAGAAATAATATAATTAATTAAAGCTAAATTTAATTTTTTTCTGTTGCAAACCTTAACTGAAAGGGTTCAAAGTCTATGAGCCACTGAACAAACCCTTTTTCTTTCCTGTATAGCTTGAAAAAAGTAAAGAAAATTACAGATTTAAAAATGCTGTATTGATAAATAATTTGATTGACTAGGTTTCCATAAATCCTTCTAAGCCCTTTTTAATTAATCCCCTTCAATAAATGTATATTCTGAATTATTTATAACATTTGTCAAATTTCTCCATCATTTTCTCAGATTAGCTCTTCACTATATATAAACTGAACAAGAGTAAGCAGACATTACTGACAGTTTCTGAATTTTATTTCTACATCTCTATTTTTCTTCAAGATGTCACTGAAATTTTAAAGTATTAAAACACTGAAATTGCCTATAGGTAGAGCTAGCAATAAATGACTTCCTTTAAAATATTGTAAAGATGAAACGAATTTTAAATTATACTTTGTGGTTTTTTTCATGAAATAAAGACTCCTTTTGTCAGCTGACAAGCACCAATGTCACAATTCCTAGGAAAAAGTTTCACCCTCTTCTACATTTTAAGAGATGCATGCATATATGTGTGTAAAATAATGCTAAAATATCTGTGATCAGAGAGCACACATTTGTAAAACTCATAGAGAATTGACTTGAATTACCTATTTTTTCTTTCTGCTTTCTGACTCTCTTATGGCAGGAAAACTTCAGTGGTAGACAATAACTATCTCCTGTTCTCTAATTCTCTCCTGGTTCTCTTTCTTTGTTCATGGAATATAGCACTTTTAATAAATCAATTCACAATGAGAGTGAATTATTTCAAAGTTTTTTATGCTTTTTCTAGTTTGCAGAGAAAACAGATGGCTAGCAGTTATGGTCCCATGGTCTGCTTTTGGCTATTCACTGGTGCAGGAGAGAGAAGACTAGGGGGAGAGTACTAGCAGCCAGGATCCCTCAAGCAAAAAGCTCTTCCAGGAGGGTGAGTCAGAGCACCTGAGGGAGGCAAGCAGAGTGCTTATCATCGCTCTCATTTATTACCTGAGAGGCTGATGGCAGATGGAGTGAGAGAACATAGGTCTCCTGTAGGGCTAGATAAGGAAACAAGATCATTGATTGCTATGTACAAAAGCACAATGAAGAAACCAGAGGAAAAACTGCCTGGAAGCAAAATAGGAAAATGCATAAAACAGCAATAAAAACAATAAGACCAGTAACAATGATGAGCAACCAGATGTCACAGATCAGTGAAACTTCAACCTCTCTGCTCTTTTATCTCGTAATAGGATGTGTCAGTTCTAGCCTTACAAAAAGACTTTTTATGAAATATAGCTTCTGGTTTTAACATCACGAGATCCCCTTCCACAAGTCTAACATCGCCCTCCTAATAGATTCCAGGGTGTTAGGGAAAAACAGGTGTTCAACAATCTGTGGCATATGGAGTTTCTACTCTTTGGCTTTAATTTACTTCTGTTCCCTTCTCTATAAACTGCACTGTGATATACATTATCTGGTTTCCCTTTGAGTAAGTGAAGAATAGTTACAAAGCAAGCTTTTTTTTTTCCTTTTCTTTTTTGAATTTTCTTTTTTTTCAACTGTTTCAACATTAACAGTTCAGAATATTCTGTTGGCTGGGGAGGAGCTGTGTAAAATGCATTGCAAATCAAAAGGAATGGTTCAATTTTGCTTTGTGTCAATGCTAAGCAAACCTATATAAAAACTTAGATTTTGCATGTTTCTACAGATTATGGAAAGAACACGCAGAACTTGAAAGAATGGGACTAGTTAAAGATTCAACCACTATTCCACTGGTTGGCCTACTTTTCATTACCTCTGTTATTGTTTAAAGCTATACTATCTGTCCTGAAAATTCTTTTGCCTAGTTTGAAACTACAAAAGAGGAATATTTTGCAAGTTCAAAGCAAATCAGCCAAGTTGCTTTCAGCTTGTAGGGCAGCAAAAATGTAACATGTTTCTGCTTCAATTTACACATTCATTATGTTAATTCTTTGAAGTTATTTTGGGAGGAATGTGTTAGCAACCTTCACTGAAACATATTCTGTTTCATGCGTGCATGCATTCCTGTTCATGCATATTTGTTCAGGAAAAAAAAAGTATATGGTTTAAAATAAATTTGTCCTCATTTGGCAAACTGGTTTTTGGTGGGGGTTTTTTTGTTGTTTTTTTTTTTTCTCTCAGCTTTGTGGATTTTGCTATTGAATTGTAGTGAGATTGGTTGTTTTGGACAATCAAGTATTCTCACTCCTCAAATCTCCTGGAAGTGTCTCATTATAATACGATATATTCACTGTAGCTGACATCATGAACAATATATTAATTCTGGTTTTAGTTTATATGCCCCTTTCCTCTTTCACATTGTTGCTGGTGTCAGATTGGTGACATGATAGGCTAAGTCTGCATTAAGATTCTATGATTCTGTGATTCTGCATCACAGAATCACAGAATCATAGAATCACAGAATCACAATTAGATTGTGATTAGATTTCCAATCACAATTAAATTGGAAATAACCTTTGAGGTCATTGAGTCCAACCTTTGACCTAGCAGCAGCTTATCAACTAAACCATGGCACTGAGTGCCACATCCAGTCTGTTTTTAAACACTTCCAGGGGCAGTGGCTCTACCATTTCTCTGGGTAGCCCATTCCAATGCTTCCTGTAAAGAATTGTTTTTCTAATGTCTAGCCTAAACTTCCCCTGGTGCAGCTTAAGACTCTGTCCTCTTGTCCTGTCACTGGTGATCTGGGAGAATAGACCAACCCCCACCTGACTGCAGCCTCCTTTCAGGGAGGTGTAGAGAGGGAAAAGGACTCCTGAGTCTCCTTTTTTCCAGGCTGAACAACCCCAGCTCCCTCAGCCACTCTTCATAGGTCTTGTGTCTTAGACCCTTCACCACCCTTGTTGCCCTTCTCTGGATGTGTCCAAGAATCTCAACAGGAGAATCAGCAGAAGAATCTCAGCATCCTTCCTAAACTGAGGGGCCTGGAACTGGACACAGGACTCAAGGTGCTGAGTACAGGGGAAGAATGGCTTCCTGCTGGCCATATTATTGCTGATACAGGAATGGCATCCTGGCCACCTGGATCACTGGTGGCAAATAAATTATACATGCCTGCATTTTGTCTTTGGTGTTGGAGTTTGCATTATTACACTCTCTCACACCCCACTACTGGGAAGCCATGTCAAAACTATCTGGTGTTAAGACTTACTGTGCAATATGATCCTCCAAAGCATGCCCAGGAAGGACCAGGGGAGTACTAGTTGTCCCTGACCAAACTGCTAAATGTGGCAGTAATTTAGTGACAGGGTTTTTGTCTTCCAGTACCTTGTGATGGTCCCTGACCCAGTCAAATAAACCAGCATAGGTGTAACCTGTATGTAACCCTCCTCCCAGGGATTCACTTGGCTGTGGTACAAAGTCTGGTTTTGACAGAGAACAGCTGTGCAACTTTGGCTTAGATTTCTGAGAAAACTGCTAAGCAGTAGGAAGGAGCCATCAGAAAGTGCATAAGCCGTAAGCCATTCAAGGTAAAAAAGGTAAAATTTCCAACAGAGAGAAGACGATTGAAACTGGGTAGTTAGATCAAGGATTCAGGAGGGAAAACATTGATATGAAAGGGAAAAAACAGGGAATTGAAAAATAGCAACTTGGCAAAGTAAAAGGAGCAGTATAATGCCATAAGTAACAGCGTTCATCCCTTATTCATCTTCTCGGTGAGGGAGTGAACAACAAAGATTTATGTGTCTTACCATGAGGAGTGAATTTATTAATGCTTAATATGTTGATCCTCATTATCTATTGTTTGTGTTCATCTATAAGCAATTGTTGTGGTCTTTAAAATGGCATATCACAGAATATTCTGAGTTGGAAGGGACCAACAAGGGTCATCAAATACAATTCCCTTCCCTGTACAAGTCTACCCCCAAGAGTCACATCAGGTGCCTGAGAGTTGTCAAAATTCTTCATGAACTCTGTCATGTTGGTGCTGTGATCACTTCCCTGGGAGCTTCTTCCAGTGTCAAACAACCTCTGGGTGAAGAACCTTTCCTTGATATCCAACCTAAACCTCCCCTGGCACAACTTCAGGCCATTTCCTCAGGTTCTGTTACTGTTACCAGATAGAAGAGATCAATGCCTGTCCCTCCCCTTTCTCTCACAAGGAAGTTGTAACTGCAATATTTCCCTTCTTCTCCAGGCTGAACAGACCAAGGAACCTCAGCACAGCTTTCCCTCAAGGCTCTTCACCATCTTTGTTGCCCTCCTTTGGATGATCTCTAATGGTTTAATATGTCTTGTATACTGGCACCCAAGCCTGCCCCAAGCATTCGAAGCGAGGCTGCCCCAGCTCAGAGCAGAGCAGGAAAATCCCCTCCCTTGCCTGTCTGTGATGCTGTGCCTGAAGCACCCAGGACAGGGTGGGCTCTCCTGACTGCCAGGACACTGCTGGCTCATGTTCAACTTTCCTTAAACCAATATCCCCTGGTCCCTTTCCATGGCACTGCTTTCCAGCATCTCATTCCCCAGTCCGTCCGTACATCCAGGGTTGCCCCATTCATATTTGTAAGGTGTTTTTGTTCACAGTAAAATTTTTCCATCAACATAATTCAGAAAGGCAAGGTTAGTGAGATTATATGAAAAGACAAATTATCAATTTGATGATACTTAAAAAAGTTTCTTTCTCTCTAGGAAATGGTTTTGTTTCATTGAGTAAAGCACAGAATAAAATAAAACTGATTTCCTATATTTAAGGGTATTGTAGTTTCAAAATTTATGGCCCTGATCTTGTAGAGAACTCCATTTTAAATGAATATCACAAGTAAATGATTCATTGTGAGATTAGGATTATATTAGAATATAATTTATTGGACTGCAGCCCTAGGAAAATTGTATTGTATTAACATGCCCTAAGTCAGGGATTATGTTTTTTTCATGAATTCTTTATCAGTGAGAGCAAAGCTATGGGGAACCAGGTAACATTTAAAGAAACAATTAAAACAAACAAAAATCAAAATATGGATGGCCAAGCTCTGGTAATGCCCTCACGTTCAGCTCTGCTCCCTTTCCAACTTCTCTGCATATCATTGGTTTTGAATCTCACTGTCACTGTGGCCATAAAGATTTAAGTTACTGGACATATAAATTTGGACTAATAAAAAAATGTGTATCACTTAATGTACTTCATTCTGCTTTCAAATTTTGTTATTTTGGCTTGTAAACTCTTGTAAAATTAGACAGTGGTGATTTAATACAGAGGGCATCTGTTACTATGTGGTTGTGCATGCATGCCTTTATACATTCTCAGAGGACATCCATTTAGGCAGTATACATAAAGGATAAAATAGTAACACAAAGAAAAAATAGAACAAATCCTAGCTTTTTATTTAGGCACTGTCATAATTTAATCTCAACTGGTAAAGGAGTGCCATGTAACTTCTCGCTCATTCCCCCATCAGCAGGATGGGAAGAGAATTGGAAGAGTAAAATGAGAAAACTGATGGGTGATATAAAGACATTTTAATAGGTAAAACAAAAGCCGTGCATGCAAACAAAACAAAGAAAAGAATTAATTCACTGCTTCCCATGGACAGGCAAGTATTCGGCCATCTCCACAAAAACAAGGCTTCATCACAGATTTTTTGGAAGACAAAGCCCTCATTCAAATGTCTTGCCTTTCCTGGTTCCCCCAGTTTTACAAAGTAAGCATGACACTGTTGTCTGGGATATCTCTTTGGCCACTTAAAGTCAGCTGTTATGGCTGTGTTCCCTCCCAACTCCTGGTGCACCCCCAGACTCCTTGCCAGCATGGCAGTAGAAGAAGCAGAAAGAACCTTGGCTCTGTGTAAGCCCTGCTCAGCAATAACAAAAACATCTCTATATTGTCAATCCTGTTTCCAGCACAAATCCAAAACACAGGCCACAGCAGCTACTGGGAAAAAAAATTAACACTACCCCTGCTAAACCCAGCATATTATTCACCCCCAATTCTGCATTACATGGTATCATGTTCAGTATGTAAAGCTGGGGGAAGAAGAAGGAAGTGGGTACACATAGCATGATGGTGTTTTTGTTTCCCAGACTCTGTTAGGTGTGACGGAGCCCTGCTTTACTGGCGATGGCTGAACACCTGTCTGTCGGTGGGAGACAGGGAATTAACTCCCTGTCTTGCTTTGCTTGCTAGCGTGGCTTCTGCTTTCCCTATTAAGCTGTCTTTGTCTCAACCCACAAGTTTTCTCACTTTTTGCCCTCCTGTTTCTCTCCCCTATCCCTTTAGTGAGGGAGACAGCAGGTGGTTGCATGGTGCTTAGTTGATGGCTAGGGTTAAATCATGATAGGCACAAAGTTTCATATTCATGAAGGTCTGTCCACATGTATCCTTTCAGCTTTCAGAGTTCAGATACTTCTCTATCCACCAATGTATTTTTACATACAGGCTTTACAGCAATGAGCGTATGAAGGTAAAGCATCCAAGACATCTAAGGTATTTTACAAGTGTTTGACTTAGTGTAACGTAAATTAATAAATAAAGATGGATTTTATCACAGGACTATCATCTTTTGATCTACCTGCCATAGTTGTAAAGAACAAAAAGTAATGTAATAAATTGACATTTAAGTAGAAAATATATTTTACATGATAAAAGGTTTAACATGCATGCCTGTTGTTCCTCTTTAGTCATTTCTACATGCTTTATAGTTAGCTTGCAGGATGTATACTCTGTTTTCAGGTTTTGTCATTCATTTAAGCGAAGAAATAGGAAGGTGCTGCATAAACATATTCAAGGAAGCAGTTCCCATAATCAGTGTCATCCCATTAGAGCTGCATGGCCTGCTCAGAGTCTAGGACTTGAGTCACAGTCATGATGATGGATTTCAAAACTTTCTGCTTCTTGAGGGTAAGGAGCATGCCAGACTTGGCAAACTTGTATAAAGTTCTTTATTTTGCAGCTGGAATATTCTAACCTAAGCTGTTGATTCAGTGATTTGTTTTGCTTCTGCTTCCCACTCATAAGTAACACTTCCCATTCCTCTGCTTCCCACTTACCCTTGGATATCTGCTAGGTGATTCTTTCCAGTACTCTTATATGTCCTGGCCTGGCCAGGGCTAATTTTTGCAGTAGCCAGGAGGGGGCATGGCTATGACCCAGAGGTTATTCTGTGCCAACTCACACAGTTTTGCAAGGACAGGGGCAGGGGTCTCTTCCGGGTGGCATAGCACGACGGTGCAGTGGGACACTGTAGGGGTGACCACATGCATGTGAATTGTTTGTTTCTTGTACGCACTATTGTTAGTATTGTTGCTGTTACTGATTGTTTTCTCATCTCATTGCTGTTTCCCATAAATTGTTGTTATCTCAGTCCATGTTATTTACCCTTTGTGCCTTCCATTCTCTCCAGCCCTACGCCAGGGAAGGAGGAGGAGGAGTGAGGAGTGAGCAAGCAGCACAGAGTGTTCTAGTCAGAACACTAAAATGGGGAATACCATTCCTAAACTACAATAATATATATAACTTCAAAAAACTGTTGAAAGATTACTCAAGTTGTGTAAAACCATGGCATCTATGGAGCTTTAAAATAATGGTAGGAGTTCTCTGAAAATTAGCTTTTTTATGGCTTGTAGGTAGAACTGAAAATTAAAGTTTTGCAAACAAAGGTTAGCTGAAAAATTTGTTACTTACATCAGCTTCCTTTCTTTTCAGTTTCATTCCACATTACTCTTTGTCCATATAGCTGTTTCCATCATCAAAGCTTGTAATTTGAATGACATCAAGAGTTTATTCAGCCTCATTAGGTGAAGAATGACAGTTGAATACCAATTACTGTGCTGAGTATTTGTCAGCTCTTTCTACAGTACTGACAGTAACAGCAATAGTTTGCCACTTGCTTGTAATTCTTCTGTTTAAACACAGACCAGCTGAGACATAAACAGACCTTGGGTTAAAAACTGATCATGACCCTTTGTTAGCTCAGAACTTTGGTCTTTGACCTAGCTACTCATACCCTGAGCAATTTGATGTATCTCTGTTCTAAATCTTCTCAAACATTTATCAAGATAGCAGTATCAAAAAGAATTGAAATTATGGCTTAGGTGCCGAGGAAGTTTTTTTGCTGTGTCATAAATATTGCAGCATAAACTCCTTTATTTGTTTATACATACCTAGATTTCCTAATAATATGTGTATCAAAAAGAATTGAAATTATGGCTTAGGTGCTGAGGAAGTTTTTTTGCTGTGTCATAAATATTGCAGCATAAACTCCTTTATTTGTTTATACATACCTAGATTTCCTAATAATATGTGTGTCAAAAAGAATGAGGAGCAAGTTGGAAGAGCAGCCAAGAACCTTTTGGATCTACACAGGCAAAGAATTGGAGTAAGATTCCTAGATAATGAAATTGGTTTCTTTATTGATACATTTATTGGCATGCTTTATAAAACTGTCAGTTTATTTATTTTAATGTATTGTTAACCAGAAATGTTTGAGGATATGTTCAAGTGAAACTTAAATACATTTTCAACAAATAAAGACTTCTTTAAATGTACAGCTTTTCCTTTTAAAGAAACAATCAAACTTAATATCTGTTAACTTTTTTAATAGACAAAAACTACATCAATAAAAAAATAATAGAAATACAGTGTTATGCACAAACTCTTGTGGAATTAAATCAAAATAAACCAGGCTTTTAAAACTGATAATGATGTCATAAACAGTTAACCATTTAGGTCCTTTTTGGTGTATCATTGGAGTGTTCTTCATTAGCCTTTGTTTTCAGAATATCTTATAACTCTTTCATTTTCATTGCATCAGTTCTTGTGTATGGTTCAAGCTAAATTAAAGTGGTTCAATTCATAGATTCACCAAATTACAGAAAAAAGACTTTCAGAGAATGTTTAGATTTTCTCATTACTTTCTTTTTACTGAACTCAAGTTTATAGGACATGGAATCATAGAATCACGTAGGTTTGGGTTGGAGGAAACCTGAAAGATCATTGAGTTCTGAATCCCTCACCATGAGCAAGTAGGTCTCCCATTAGACCAGGTTGCTGAAAGTCCCATCCAACATTTCCAGATGTGGAAAAATTGTTCATTGAAACACTCCAGCAGTGTTTGATTTGTAAAAACTCCCTGCCAGACATAGCTAAATTAAGCTACTGAAAGAAGAAAATATAAAGTCACCCCAAACATTTTTTGGAACTGGTGTCCGAGTTGACAGGAAAATCTCAGATACGACCTCTTGCCACATTTTAGAAAAAGATGGTTTGAGCCAGAACCAAATGATATCTGCTCATTTTTACTCTGTGGAGTTTCCAATTGTCATGTTCAGTTTAGAAATCACTTCAGCAAAGATGAGTAGTAAATATATTTGTTATTGAAGTAGCACTAACAAATTCATCTGTGTTTCAATATTTACTCTGTGAGACTTTGTTAGCACAATGTCTTAAATAACCCTAATAATCCCCCCTAAGCCACTGGGGGATGTCTCTCTTGATCATTTTAAGTTAGATAAAATGTGTTCTAAAGCTCACATCATCATGTGTTCTGGAAATCACTAAGGCACCTCTGAATTTATTAGAATTGTCATTTAGTCTCTTGTGGAATCAGTCACAACCACAGTTTTTGGAGTACCTGAATTGCTACCCATTGACTGGTATATAGTGAAAAATTCCAGGCGGCACCCAGTGGTGTCTTTGGCTAAAGTGCTAAACACACGAACTCCTGAAGCACAGGTTTCTCATAATGCAAGATTTCTTCACCTTTATTCTATGTGCTAAAAATAGTGGAACCCAAGGGATGTGTCCTTCTATGGGACATTCCTGTTTCTGTCAGTGCTCTGGTCTCCTATGCCTTACTGTGTCTTCAGGATGCAATAAATGCTTTGTAGATAAAGAGGTTGCTGAGAACATGTAATAGTTAAAATTATGTTTTATTTTATATTTTCTCCCTGCATATTAAAAAATTCAAACCTTAACTATCATCAGTACAGGATAGACATAGAGTAAAAGGTTTTAAGAGTGACATTCTAAGATGTAGTGTGGCACAAAATTGTACATGTTTCTAGTGATATCTTGTTGTTTCTGTTTGAGAACAGACACTTTACAATTCAAAAAAGCTGTGTATAAAAAGAAATATGTTTAAGAATGAATTTTCAAGGAGGTCTTCTTTAGCTGACGCGGCCTGGCGGTGTCCTCCGAAGGCCACTGACCCCCTCTGGTCAGCTGCTGCAGGTCTTCGGGGTGCCGCGTCCTTCCACGGCGAGTCGTCCTTCAAAGGACGCTCCTTGCCTCAGAGGCACAGGCACTCCCCAGGGATTCAGCTCAGTTGTGAAGCACGGTTGCCGGGGCAACTGAGCTCGGAGGCCAGCAGTGCCCTCTGAGGGGGAGCAGGTGGAACTGCTCAGCCGGGCAGATCTTCTTCTTCCTCAGGCGGCGCAGAAAGGAGAGGCGAGAGTCAGATGGATCCTCCAGGGCCTTTTTTATTCTGGAGCCGACAACCTCTGAAGAACCCCGAGGGCTCTAAGTGCCCTGCTTATATAGGGACTAAAGGGGGCAGGGCCAGCCACTCGGGCCAATCAGAACAGGGATTGAGAACTTGGCCAATCAGGGGAAGGATCCAAAAGTGCACCAATCAGGGTGCGGGATGACAGGGAAATGTAACTTGGACCAATAGGGAAGAAGCAATTAACATAGGGGCAAGGAATCATGGGTTTTGCTCTGGGGAGGTCGCCCTAACAAAGTTGAACATGAACAAGGGAGACTCCCCAAAGGGGACCACTGTTGGTTCACAGCACACTTTTCCTCCAAGGATGAGTGCTGCTCTCCTGGAGGGTCTCTTGGGCTCCCACATTTAGCTACACACAAACCTCTGGATCTGTGCAGTAAATCAAGACAGCAATTATTTCTGCGAACAATTCAGTATTGGTCTTCATGAGAAGGATTTGAATGAACAGTTTTTTGACACTGTCCTTTCGCTGGGAAAAATGCAAGTACCTTTTTTTTTGTTCGCCTTTTCCTTGTACTATCACATACAGTTTTACTTATGAACATTTTTCTCCACATCAGAACAGACACAAATATCATTATAGGCACATTTTTGCTATTCCTGAAGTGGCTTGTACAGAGGCAGTTTGTCTGTCACACCACCACAGCTCTCAGTTCACAGACTTTAGTTCTAGCATGCATCACAGGATGAAAAGATCTTAGCTCTGCACCTCTACAATAGATTTTTTTCCTGTATTATAGTATGCTATATACTATATATACTACAGTCTAGTGGACTATATGAAGTGCAGTATGCTATGAATTATACATTGGGGTTTTGTGATGAAGGAATAAACCCCAATTTTTTGTCTTACCAATAAATAAAATTTAATTAGACCAGTCTAGGCAATTCTTATACAAATAGACTTGTATAGAAAATATCTTATTAAACTTATTTCTGGTTTTCAATCAATTGCAAAATATGCATGAATTGGAATTTTTTCCATTAAATGTTCAGTTTGAAAATATTGTGAGAAAAGTATTTAATTGAAATTATAAAAAATCCACCATTGTTATGTCTTCCAACTCAGCCTTTGGAAGGTGAGAACTCACTGAACTTATTGACATGACTTTAAAATTTTCTCTGTAGCAATACTTCCAGTGATGGGACATTGACCCACATTCTTTTCTTTGACATGGGAATACTTTAGTAGTACTTACCACAGCTTGCAACTATACACATATTATTTTTTTTCTAATCACTAGAGCCATCTATAAATAGATGAACTTTGGAGAGAAAAAAGAGAGAGAGAGAGAGGTCATGGACCTTATTTCTTTAAAATTAAAACAGCTTACTCTGCTTTTGTTGGGGTGTAAACAAAAGCAGAGCCTTTTGCAAAGGTGGTGAGTGTTTTCAGAGTCCATTACTCAAAATGGACCCCTTTCACTTCAGTCCTTTTTAACCGAATTTGTGTGAATTATCAGGTCTGATCTACCACTAAGTATAGCTAAGAGTTAGTATTTGCTGATGTCAGGACTGAGATTTATGGTTATGTTTTGGGGAAATAAGGAGAGGATAATTTTTTTTTTTGATCTGTGACATGTGCATTGACTTCTTATTGTAGTGTGACACTGCAAAGGAAGTAATAATGTTTGTTATGTGCAATTGTTTTGTAGTGCAGTTTTAAGGAATAAATACTGCTTGGGGGGCATTGTTTTAATTTGCTAAATCTCAGCAGATGGCTGAACAAAAAGTTCTGTTTGTTATGGATGGGGATTTAGACTCCTGCAGAAAGTAGAAAGTATGTTGAGGAGTTCAATTATTTGTGCTAGAGACATTTAGAAATTTTTCAAGTCACTGCCATTTCAGTCACATGCTCAAATTCTCTGAATACTGATTTTGCTAAAGAAGTAACCATGAATCATGAGCAGTTATATATTATTTTAATTTAGAAGTGCTATTCGGTTCCTGGTTTTCAATATTTGTCTTTTTTCCTTAATCAATACATTCCCCTAGGAATAGCAACATGTAGCAAGTTTAAGCTGTTGCACATAAGGGAAGATTTAGTTTTGTACTTTAATAGCCAAAGGCAGACAGTGGGCAAGCTGTGGTTGAATTCAGGAATTCTTGGTAACTAACAAATAGGTCAACACTGCTAACATAAATCATTCAAAAAACATTGTAAAATGTATTAGCTTTGGAAAATTACTAGTTTTATGCAAATTTGGACCTTTGAACTGGAAGCTTTAAATTGGAAAAATATTTTTATATATGGATGGCATTGTTCAGCAGGAGATTTATAACCCTAAACACAGAATGACGTGGTTGCTCTACCTCAATACTCTGGAAAACTCTCTATTTTTGTAGTAAAAATGTGAATCTTAAAGAAAACAATTCTTTCCGGACTACAAACAATTTATTCCAAATTCATGCCTATTTTTAAGAGTATGCAATCACATCCTGAGTTACTGGTTTTTACTTTAAGCTTTCTCTTCTGACTGTTCCATTTATTAGTTTATACAGATGCACACATATAATTTTAAATTTTTCAGCCAGTTTAAAAGGATTTTGGAGTAGAAATTTGTTTCCCATCTTCATCTGAAGAAACTAAAATTGCAAGGAATCTTGAAAAGTGACCCTAAGTAATAAATACAGCAGCTGAGAAATAGAACAGCAAAGTCAAAAATATCTTAACAAGTGAAAAAAAAATGTAGAAACTGTAACTTTGAAATAGACATACATTTGAGTAGAATTAAGAAATAATCTAGCCATCAAAGGATTTATTAAACTCTGTTGATGTGACAACATATGAAATCAATTTTGTTTAGAAAGAGGCATGAACAATAAAAAAATCAGAATATATTTGTGGTATTTTTAAATATAAATTAATACCTTTAAATTTTTTCTTTGAAAGTATGGTATAACATACTGGTGTCCTTTCCATGAGAAATTTAAAAAAATTTAAAAAGCTCTAATTATGAGACTACTGCAAAGACATACCTCATATACATAGTAAAAGAGATGAAATGTTATTCTGGAATTTAAATTTTGTATTTATTTTTTTTTCATTTTCCTTTTCCTGTTTGCTCCTATTGTCTAAAGTCTCAGGTTGTTCTAATGCCCATGTGTGCAAGTTTCTTCATTCCTTCTGAAGATGACATGGAAAGTCTACAAGGTTTCTTTTTCTGTAACCTTATGAAGAGATAACTATGTGTCATTTTTCAAAGATCTACAGAATCAAAGGTAGCCCAGCACAGACTGCTGAGGCACCTCAGAAGTAGATTAAAAGAAATTCACTAGCCATATTTCTTAATGTTACATTAACAAAATGACTGATCCTTTAATATTAGTTTTTAATTTGGAATAGCAATTAGATTGATGGCTGTCTGAGGCAGAAACATATCAGTCTTCTGTGGGACTTTGGACAGGCAAATTACATTGCTTCAAGTGCTCTTGAACCCATAAATATCAACTAGTAGTTTTACAGTGGTATAAATAATGGCATATACTTCATGTCTATTATTTAGGTCACATCAATAACAGAAATAAGAAGAAATAAAGATAACATTCTAAAAGCTATAATTGTAGTCAGGTATGAGTAGACCTGTGTATAGCACAGTGCTTCTAAAGTCTTTGTTTATATCTGAAAGTAAATTGTTGTGCCAGAATACAGTTAATTTCTCTTTGCTCTTTTGTTATGGTGAGTAATCACTTCATTAAAATATTTATATTTAGAGTTAACAGTTGCATGTTCACTAAACAAGCACCATCAATAAATTTCACTTTGATGCTTTTTATGATAATACACTGTAATTGGATTCAGCAGTAAATCCAAACACAGCTCTGAGGCATTGATTTTCCAAGCAGTTCTGTCAAAATTATGCAGTAAGAAATGAAGCAGCATCTTGATGAGACATACAATAAATAAAATTATTATATAATGTGATTATTGAGCATAAGATATCAATAAGTTGAGAGCTGTTTTTATTATGACAGTCCTAGAAGGGACATCTAAGGAACTGATATTATTTTCCATACTGACCTTTTGCAAATGCACATTGGCAGACAGAGACAGTGTATTTAATTTGTTGAGACTGACAAGCAAAATGCCTGTCAGTGATGTCAGAGGTGATGAATGATGGTTCAAATAGAAAGAAATAAAAGAAAAGGCACCCAGAAAAAAAAAACCCAAAAACAAAACCAAAACAACAGCAAGAAAAATACCCCACTCCATATCTTTCTGGTGAAGACAGAAGCATTTTGAGGTTTAAAGCCATGCTATCCTATACTCAAACCAGTCTCTCCGAGGAATAGAATAAGATTGTTTGCTGTAGACTACATGAATAGGAAAATTAAGCTTGTAGCAAACAGTACAGTAGACTTTATACAAATGAACATTAAGGCATGACCAATTCAAGGGTCAGTGTACAGTGTTATGTGTGAGCTATGCCATGCTCAAACTTTATCAAAATCAATATACATTGATTTGCAGCTGAACAAGTTGTTCCCTTGGTCACAAGGTGAAACATCCAAATTTTGCTTTTGTACCTCCAGTTTGCCCTTGCCTGAGTAACACTCTGGATACTTTCCTAAGATTTGTTTTAGACATCACTGGGTTTGTATGTATTTTAATATGTGAGAAAAAATCTGAAGTATTTTTAAAAGTTAAGAGTATATAACTACCATTATGTTATCATCTATCTTATTTTCCCCTAAACTGCTTAAACCACCAGAAATTTTCTGTAAGAAAATAAGAAAGCAATTTATCACTGCAAATGAAACTCTATTCATCTTCTATTATGTTTTTAGTATTTTGAGAATATACTTGTTTCAGCTCTAAGATGACAGTCAAATATTTTCAGTCCAAATGTTGCTAAAACTAACTTCTGAATGATAGTATTAACACTTATTCCATTAATAATGTTAATTCAAATTATGCAAATAAAAATGTATAAGATATGCCTTATAATTAGTGCTATTAATTAATTGTACTTTTTCTTTCTTTTTTTTTTTTTGTGAGAATAAGCCAAATTCCATTTAAAGAAAATATATCATAGAAATAAGTAATATTTATTAAAATTTTCATATGAATGATAAGAGTTCTATGTGTTGATTTTAGTGGTGCCAAAAAGACAAAAGCTTTTTCTAGAAATTGTGATTACAGCCCAAAAAAGGAATGGTGGAAGAAAGGAGATTACTTAAAATTCATAGGAGGAGATTACAAACAGATGACTTAGACAAATGGCTACAAACCAGTCTGGGGGTTGATGCTGATATCTTGAAAGACAGTTAGGGAATGGCTTCCAAGGACGAGACAGATGAAGCCAGTGGTTATAACACATAGCAGCAGGAAGCTGAAGATATGAGGTCTTAATGAGTTTCAATGTTAGGGCTATTTTACACACTAGAAAGAGGGTAGTGATTACATTATCCAGTGAAATGGGTTTCTAAACAATCTATGTTAAAAAAAAAAAAAATAAACAAACATACAAAAAAACCCCCCAACAAACCCAACCCCCCCACTATTCCTGGAGAACTGGTTCATTTAAATAAATTAGGCTAAAGGAGAAGAGAAATATTAGCTTTTAAAATCTCAGGCTGTAAGTGGATTTTATCCAAGGATGAGAAGGACAGCTGAAGCTAGAAGAGAATTTCGAACATCTATGTGTAATCACACTGGAACTTTAAAAACAACTTTCTAGGTGTCTGTCTGAATCTTTTATTAACTACTTAAGAAAAAAATTACTGTTCAAAGCAATTTATGCAACCATTCCACAAGAGAAAATTTCATTTTTGTGCGATGATATTTGACAAAAAAAATCCAGAACACATTTATCTTCCTAAACAGGGAAAACATGGAATTTTGTTGATAAGTTATTCAAAGTGCCTCTGATGATCAGTTTCCTAGAAGCTGGTATACTCTATCAAGCACAAGCCTATCAAGCACAAGCTGTCACTACTTGGTCAATTAGGTTACAGGTTGCTCAGCTGGTTGCTAACAGCCAATTGTATGTTCAAATTCCTTTCTCAGCAAGTGTCAGCAGAGAGAGAGAACATCAATTATACCAAAACAAAATCATTCAACACAAAATTACTGTTAGGGTCGTGTGTGCCAGAGCACCTGCCTTTCTGAGGATCTGAATCATCCTGTTGACCCCATAAATACTCTGCAGGAGCATAGAGCGAGAGCCATAGTTTGGTTCTGGTTTCCTAAATGCAGATTTTAGCAGAAGATTTTTCTGTCCATCTTTTTTTCAGAATGTCATTCTATTAATAACTCACATTTTATATGAACTAAATACATTTTATTAATACAGAGACATGAAAAAATCAAAATGTTGAAGTAAGCAGATGTTTACAATATTTCTGTGTTTGTTAAAATAAATTCAGAAGTTTTATTTTATTTTGAAGAAATACTTAAATTTACAGCTGAAAACTTGGTGATAATCCTGTACAAAGTACATTCAGTTTAAAATGGTTAGGTTGAATGCATATTTTTTCTTTGTTTCCAAAAACAACTTTGTCACTGATTTTTTACAGATTTCATTTAGTTAGGCAGTTCCTGCTAACTGCAATTTGTTCTAAGATTTGTGAAATCTTTCAGTTTGTAAACTTCAATGCCACTAGCAGCACTATTGTTTCAACACTGCAGGAAGAATATAAACATCTGTAAATCACCCTTCTTTCCATCTTCTTATTCTGTCTGCAAATAGCTTTCTCTTTCATTTGAAAGTCTTCAGTTATAGGTGTCCCCTGTATAGACATTAACAGATTTTTCCTTAGAGTGATAAATTATTTTAACTAATTTTATGGAAATTTTAGTTCAAGGGAGAACTACCACATCAGGAAAGACAGTCTCTTACTGTCATTACTGATTAGGCTTAGACTGTGTAAATCTACACAGAAAAATGCTACAAGGCATACAAAAGTAAACCATTAGTACTGGAAGCACACAATGGATTTAAAAACTGAAAAACAAAAGTTTTGAGTTTTTTTAATGTAGATAATTTCCCAAAAAGAGAAGATTAATGGAAATAGAGAGGTGTGATAATTCGTGAATTTTTATCCTAATATCATTATCTGATCTGTTTAATTCTATGTCTTCTGTGGGACGAATCTAAGGAAGGGTCTGGAGTCCATGAGAGAAAAACATAACAAAGTAAAAGTCAGACAAATTCACTTAGAAGCAAGCTTTTAAATGAGTTGCTAATTTAGTATTTACTCAAGTTATGGCCAATCTCTTGACACCTTTAATTTATGAATAGATGTCCTTTGGAAACTCTTCAGTTATACATAAATCATGTGTCTAATATAGGCCTAAAAGTATGAAATTCTACAGTTTATGTTAATCAGCAAGTCAAATTGGATAACCCAATTGTGTCTTCTAGAATTAAACACTCATTGACTATATAAATCTATTTATCATCCCATTAAATCAAACAGTTAGCACTTCTGCTGAAGTGTTAACTTTGAGAAAAAAAGAAGCCATCAATTTGTAATCTGTAGTGTACTGATAAACTTGCTAGCTCTGACAAAATAATGTTTACCAAAGCTACAGCAAAATACCAGTTTTTCAAGAATTTCTTATAGCTTAGGTAAAATTAATAGTTGATGAGGGTAAGGAGAGCTCATTTAAATAAAATTGTAAACCCATGACTATAAACATTATGATAATTGATACTCTAAGATCATGGTGCAAGAGATAGAATGTATAGAGAAAAAGAAAGAAACAGAAAGAAAAATGAGATGAATTACCTGAACAGTGAATCTTAAAAATAAGCTTTGCTGTAATTGGAGAAAATTTAAGTATTCTGTCTTGACCATCAGGCTATCTTATCCAGCTTTTCATTATTCAGGCAAAGCATTGTCACTAAAATGAATTCATCAGTGTAACAGAGATAAATGATCCAACATGGAACAGACAGAACTATCTTCCTGTTCTTATGAAGAAAATTGTCTCTCTGTACTATTATATCAGTGACAAAGATGTCTGGACTTCATAAGCATTTCTTTCCATTTAGTCTGCCTTAAATATTAATGAAACAAGGATTTAACCTCTCTATGTTAAGTTCAAGAAGGAGTTTAAAAGTCCTTTAAGGAATAGGACTGTTTCAAGCATAGAATAATCAAATTACTTCAAAGATATGTCTAGCTCTCACCATGTTGATAGAATTAATAATGGTAAATAAAAAGGAGATTAGTTGAAATGAATCATAAATATACTGAATTTGTATCAAACCTATATAGTTTTTTCAAGAAAAAAAATGCATTTATGACATCCCTCAAAGTATTGTCTATATGGATATCAAAATTTTAATCCCAAACACAACCATCACTAGTAGTTCCATAAATCTCAGGATGAAAAAGGTGTTTCCAAAAATAAATAATAAACCAATCCCAAACCCCACAATAAACTAACAGTACAAGAAAGATGTTTTGGACCTGTTTTGCCAGATTGTATCTAACTGCAGCAGAAAAGAGATTGGATAATGGATTATCAGATCTCAGCATATCGAGTCAAAGTTACCTACAGTATTTTCTACACGTTGTCTCTCCCCATTGCTTCTTTTATTGAAACTGCATTTGCAATAGCAAACTGAATCATATTAGCATTTCAAATGAAGTAGGCATATTTTGAAATGCCAAATGGTAAACACACTTCCAAGATTACTTTACAAGCTAGAATCAGAAATACTGATAGACAAATATTCTGAGTTGGTCTGCTTCATGATTCTGAATAGGGTGTTTATTTGGTTTTCTTTCAATAAGCTTAAGTATGAATGCCAGACAAAATATACAAGAGGAGAACAAAGCTCCGTATCTCACATTGCAAACTTACCTCTTGCATTGTCCTTGGGTATTAACTGAAGAGAAGTTGAAAACAAACAGATATAAGTATTTGTGGATGAATGAGTGCATGAAAACCAGAGGATTCTCTGTTCAGCACCTGATGTAGCCAAAATCCCCTTCCTTTCTCCAGAATCATGCCTAGACTGGTATTTGACACTTGTGCTGTTCAAAACATTTGTCTTAATATAAGTTATGGTAAGTTTCTCTTAGCACAAACACTGTGTAAGAGAGGCTCAGACTTTGGTAGGATATGCAACAATGAAGAATCTCTAGGACAATTTTATGAAGTGATGCAAACTGTAGAAAGAGTACTACTAGGTGCTGTTAGAATTTTGGAGAAAATGTAGGGATTTTTTCAAAGTAAAGCTGCTTACCAGTTGCTGACACGTGAGTACCTTCACTAAGAGTTTCTCAATTGTCACACCATAAGGTGAAACAGAGGAGACCTCCCTTCTCCTCTTCCTTTCAATTCTAACACCTCTGAGGGAAAAAAAAAATGACAATGTCCCAAGACCAATAAGCAAAATATATTTGGGAGGACTGTTCAACAGAAGATTTTGTTTAATCACATCAGCAAATCCAGTCTCTACTAAAGAATTTAATGAAATAGAATTTAACAGGCTCAGATAATGCAATAATATGTAACAAACAGAGTATCAGGTAGAAGGTATTCTATAGAAGTAAATCTTACCACTATTATAGCACCCAAAATTGCCAGTCGTGAGTTTTCCTGGGCACTACTCCAATAGCTACCTCAGTAGATGTCCTAGTCCAATTTTTTAAAAGCTTCCCTTAAAATGTATGTAGGTCAAAACCCAGTGGCAACAGAGAAAATATCTAATCCATTTATCTGCATAAAAGGGAATTGCTGAGAAGCAAATTAGAGAGACAGGTGTTGTTGTACTAAAATATTTTCTTAGGAGCAAGTAAAGAATTTGTGTATTTATTGTGTTCCTGCTACAAAGGACACATTTCCTAACAGAAAATTTCTATTAGTCCCCCAGCTCAGTAAGACTTTCCTGTTAATGGATTATGTCTCCCTCTTATTTAAGAAATTAGACTCTTTCCCAACTTGCTTTAGTGCATAAACCCCTTCTTTAGACATCTCACCAAAACACCAACAGATAGCATACAAGGTGTGATAGGCCATCAATTTAAAAGGAGTGACTCAGTTAAGAGTTTGACACCCAAACATCAAAACTGGGAGCACGTATCTGAATAAGCAAACAGAAAAGGAGTATAGGCAAGAAAATGACAGAAAAAAAAATCTGAGAGTCAAATAAAAATGAAGCAACTATTATTTAGCAAATTGTGCCAGAAAAATCAATATCAGCTGTGAGAACTTAAGTGCTTAGAAACTCCTACAAGCATGCAAAAATAGAATTAATCAAGTATGCAAGAATTCCACTCTCCTTAATTTATTTACTGTGTAGTCAGGCTTAGGTTGCTGTCTTTTCCCTTTGATTTTCCTTTTTTTTTTTTTTTTTTCAATTAACAGTGATGTATAGGTTTAAGTTGAACAAGATTGCCATCAACCCAAAAATTCTGCTGCCTGGCCATGGTTAAAAACTGACACCAAGTGCTGAAGAGAAAAAAGAGCTAAAGCTATATATATATAGTTTTAGAATATATAGTAAGATAGATAGGTATTTCTTTTATAAATTCTAAGGTAAAAAGAAAAACTTAGATGAAGAAAAATAATGGAAGACCTGAAAAAGATGTAATTAACAATTTATCTAACCATAGACAAAAAGGAGAGAAAGATATAGTAGAACTTAATCTATCCTTAAAATAGAGACTAGATAAAACTAATAAGTGGTCAGAGACAGAACTATTGCAAATTCTTCGAATTCCTTCTTTCAGCTATGACAAATTTTCCAAGGTTTTTTGTTTGTTTGTTTGTTTTGTTTTGTTTTGTTTATTTTACACTGGTGGCACATAAGAAACTTATCAAACTCGTGCCTTCACAAAGACTTTTGCTAAGTACAGGCTCACAGCTAGGATCCATTTTACATAATAAGATGTCTACAGAAAAAGCCTGGGTATTTAAGCTCTCATTAATCAGAGGAGAATTCCATATGATTAGCAGGGCATAAGGAGCTATTCAGCCCAATCTAAAACACAAGTTCTGAATTTGTGAATATTTGAAAAGGGATGAAGATCTGGAACTTTTCTGCTTAATACTAGCTACTAAGTCCTCAACTGTAGTTTTTATAATAAGTTCAAACTTAAGAAGTGTTTTGATTCAGGCTTTTGGATGATTTGGGCTGAGTTGATTTATAAACTGTTCATTTCTGATCCAGTAAGAAAGATCTCCTACCAAAAATCCTTGAAATTTAAAATTTTATTCAGATATATTATTTGGTCATATATAGGCTTATTCTTTAGATATTTACATTTGAGCTACCACTTTACAGACAACAGTAGAAAGAAATAATTTAATTTTTCATCAAAATACATTTCATCCTGAAGTACATGTTCACATCTACCAGTGGGAACAGATCTATTTCTTCTTTTTCTCAACAAAAGCAGAGTGAGGGTATTCATACAATCATAGAATATCCTGAATTAGAAGGGATCATCAAACCCCACATATTGGCTCTGCAGAGGACCATTCTAAGAATCACACCATCTTAAATCAAAATATTCATGATTTAGAACTATGCTAGAATTAAAAAACTTGAGAAATCCTGGAACACTTAAAAAATGAAAGATGTAAAGGAACAGGATATTCTATTTTGTCAAGCCAGAATTTCAGGAGCAATTGCTATACTCTTCTTTTACACTTTGAATTAAAGTTGCTAGATATTTAGCTACCTCATCCTTAAAATATTTATTTGTATTTTATTAGAAAAATTATATTAACTTGTTTGATCACTAAAATTTACGCTGTATGTACACTACAATGCACTGGAAAAAAGACTGATAATAAACATCTTCAACAGTGGGGGGAAAAAAAGAAGAAAATAAGTGTCAAAACATTTTATTTAGGAGAAAACGAAATCATCCATAATTTTTGCATGTTTGATTTTTCTCTTAATAGAGAGCACAAATATAGCATATGATATTAATAATAATGATGTGGGGATTTTTTTACAAAATAGCCATAATTTAATTTTCAAAATTCAAATGCAAAAATGGCAGTGAAAATTAAAATCATTAAATTCGACTTTGTTACAAGTGTCACTTAAGAAAGAATATGGTCTCTGCATGAGGAGCACTTAAAAGATTACAGATATTAAAATTCCTCCAGGAATATAGGTCAGGTTTCTCTCTGATTTAATCGTCTTCCCCTGAACATTTTGTATTGAATGTCTGTTGCACTAAGTGGTGGAGAAAAGCACCTCGGAATGAAAAAACGGTGCTGAAAAACTTGTACTTTTTTTCTGATAAATTAGATTCAGTTTTCAAAGAAATATCGTTATAATTTAGCCCACATATCTTCCTGCATAGAAACAGAGATAATGTACTTTTCTAGACATTCTATAAATCCACAAATGCCATAACAATTACAAAAGCAGTTACAACTATCTTCATAGCTGTAGTGCCAATACTGATTTTTGAAAGTGCTTCTGTGGGTGTTAAATAATGCAGAGTTGGAGATAGCAAAACGAAATCAATAAAATGAAATAAATACATTTAACTGTTCTTCTTAAGGTATTTGCTGATGGCAAAAAGATTATATTAAAACCCAAGTAAATTAAACAGGAGGGACCTTTAGAGTTTGTGCCGTTCAGTTCTTTCCTGGAAGCAGTACCAACCCAGAACAAGATGTTCAAGGTCTTGTCCAGTTCAGTGCTGGAGAATGGGATTCCAGAGCCTCTACAGCAAGCTGTTCCAGGGCCTGATTACTGTCGGAGTGAAGATAATCCACTTAGATACTATAAATTTCCAGTGCAATATGTGACTCTTTCTTCTTATCTAGTTGTTACACACCTCTGAGAGAGATTGGCACTATCTTGTATTGTCAGACAAGTTTACAATTCCTTCCCAAAGCTGTGTCTTTTCCAGTCTGAACAAGACCTGCTCCATGAACCTCTCCTCACAGGACAAGTGCTACAGCCTCCAAATGTCTTGATGACTTCTGCTCAAGTTTCTCCAATATTTTAATGTCTTTTTGGTACTGGAACAGTCCAAAACTGCAAATAAAAAGCTGCCATGTCAATTATGGAGCCCCAGTGGTCCAACCTATCAATGTATCTTTATGATCTTCCAAATAACTTTTAAATCAAGTGATTGTTTACAACTAAATGTGAAAGAAGAACATTTATAGATATTTCATTCTCCCATTCTCTGAGATTTCAAAGTTATGGGGGAGAGGAGGGATGTTGGTGTTTTGGTTTTTGATGTTGTTGTGTTGGATTTGTTTTGTCTTTTGGTGGAGTTTTGCCAGAGGTTTTTTTTTGAATTGGGGGTTATTTTTGTGAAAATGACTGGCCCCTTAACAAAGAGAAAGTCCCCCCCTTTACACACTGGAGGAAAGTGTGAGTGCTCCTGTTGCCATGAATTTTCCTGGTTTGCTGAGCATTCATATTAAAGGAGAAATGTGCAGTTTCTCACGCTGGTGAATTGTAAACACAGGACGATGTTTTGTAAATATTGGCAATGTTATGAATTCTTTCTCCAAGAGAAGGGGAGGTTGAATGACAGCCTCCTGGACCAATGTGGCAGGAGAGGTGGCGATACCCTTCTCCAATCCATGGTCACCTTGCCACAGGTATATAATGGCAAAATAAACTAAGCAGCTGGTCTTCTGCCCTGCTGCTCTGTTGCACCCAGATCTGTGTCCCCAGTCTGTTTTCTGGCTAGGCCTCCACGGTGATATGCTCTCAATTTAAAGTCACTGGAATTTGATCTTATGTTTGTTAACTCCTCCTTTGACACAAACCATCAAACTCTGCCCCTACAATGCCCTATAAAACCTGACAACCCTGCCCCTGCTTGCTCTCTTTGTCTTCTCCCCGCTCCCTGGCCCTGGGGCAATTAAATGGGTTCTTGAGCTTAACAAAACAGATTCATCTCCCGTGTTCCTGTGCTGGCAACTGTAACCTCCCTGGACACGACGATCACTGTTGTTGTGCGTTGCAACAGGGAAGGGTACAGCATATTCTTACCTGTCATCAGAAAGTACATAGTATAATGGTTTTGAGATATATAACTAAATTTGCTCACAATAGAAGACAATGGATCTTGTAGTACGCAATGTGAGTGACCATCTGCACCACTTCCTCTATCATCCTACTATTGTTAAGAAGTAACTCTTGCACATAACTGAAATGTTCCAACTTCAAATAATAACAATTGTCCTGTCTTTTTTAAAAAAACTCTTTTCAAAGACCAGGCTGTGAGTAAGCCACATTGGAGCATGGTCTTGGCAGGACCTTTGACCCCATGAATGACCCATACTACAGCAGTCCTTCATGAAGGATTCTATAGAATAGAAAGAATAGAATAGATTTAAATAGAGGACAATAGAATCATTTCAGTCAGGAGGGACCTACAGTGATGGTCTTGACCAACTGCCTGACGAATGGCTGACCAAACCTTAAAGCATGTTATTTTGTCTAAATGCCTCTTTACTGTGAGGCTTGGGGCATTCATTGTTACAATAAATCAGATCAGTTTGTCTAAGTTGAGTCTGTTTTGCCTGTGCTAGTAACTGGTAACTGGTGTCCCTGTTCTTAACATGATCCTTTGGTTTTCATTGTATTTTCTCTCCCATCCTACTGGTGGGAGAGTGCTAGAGTGACTTGATGGGCACCTGGCAATAATCAAAGGTCAACCCACCATACTCTTTCCCAATTTTTATTCTACATATGTGGGCACCATCTTATAAACACCAATTACATTTTTCTTTTCAACCTGAAAATAAATAACTATGCTGTAAGGATACCAGAGTTCAAAACTGCAAGGAAGAGGAAGGACTCTGCAATCAGACTGAGCTGTTGACATATGGCTCTTTATGTGGGAACAAATGTAGGAAACAGTAAGATTCTTGGAGCAATGCCCATATTTAATATTCAGTGAGAATTTATTTTGTCTTTTCAAATTGTACTGCAGGATATGTGATGCTAGATATATAAATTTAAGGGTTGCTTTTGAAAACATAAGCATTTATTTGGTGTAAAGTTATATTTGCTATACTGATAAATGTTTTCAAATGCGAATAATGACATCTGATGCTTAAGGGAATTTACTAATCACTACAGAAATCAGAAAAAATATTTTTCCTTCAAATATAAGACTATACAAATAGCTATAGATGTAAAAGTTATAGATATGAACAAAAATAGTTAAGTGATTTGTCTTCCCAAGCAGATACAAAAATCATCTGGTGATTTAAAAACACAAAACTAAACCCCCAAAATCTATAAAGCAATTCATTTAAAGAGAAATAAATAAAACATTTGTATAAAAATATTATATCTGTCAATGTAGACATAGTTGTGTAACCAATGTGTCTGCGTATTTTGTAATTGAATTGTAATACTTAGGGAGAAAATCCCCAAATCTCACCTTTAAATATTTACATGATGGAATTAGTCCTGTTATATCGTGAAGTAATGGTAGAAAAGACAATTCTGTCCAATAAAACAATTCAGTTTGAAGAATGGGGTTGTGACTACTAAAACTACTCCTGTTTGGTTTTGCCTTTTTTTTTTCTTTAACTGGAACAAGATTTTTAAGAAATGATCCAAAGGAAATTTTAACAGATGAAAGTATTTGGCAAACTGGACTAATGAGGATTTAGTCTAATCCCCATCACAGTGATTTAAGTGAAAAAAATCTGATTTCAGTTCACTGAAATGAACTAATTTAATGGTTTAATGTTCTTTGTTTTACATTTATTAATAAAAAGAGCAAAAGGAATAATTCGTAAACAATTGACCAGCTGAGACCCTTTTCTAAAAAGCAATTTGTTAAAATTTGTTTGTAAACAACTGTAGCAATAGGATCAGAATCGCTGGTCAGGAGAGGAGTTGAAAGGAATAGTCCAGCTATCCTTCTGTCTTAGTATTCTTTTTATATTGCGTGCAAAACTGAAAGTAGTAGGTACTGGTGAGAAAGAATATTGTACCAGGCAAAGGGAAATTACAGACAAAAATATTAACTATTCTGGATATCATTAAGAGTAATTTTCAGACAATGACTTGGAGCAGAATAATATAATAAACAAGTACAAATATTATTATAATTCTAAAATAGTTATTCTATATAGTCTATATTCTGTATATTCAAATAGCTAAAATGCCTTAACCACACATTTCTTTCAACTTTTTTCTTATGAATATAAAATGGCCATACATGTTTTCTTTGATGTTAAAGGTAAGAAAAATATTTCTGTCATCTGCATGGAAAAATGAGACTTTATAGGTGTGGTCTATAGTACCAAGTGAGAGCATACTAACAAAATATTTCATATGTATGTGCAATTTAATGCTATTTTTAATCTTTTGATTTGAGGTACAGAATTTGGTTTCCAGAGTACATTGGTTCAACACAATGGAGGAAAAAACTAAGGAAAGGGAATTTGCAGTTCTTGATACTGTGACCTAGCTTTAACAATAAACACAATTATACTCCTTCCTTAAACAAGAGATGCCATATATTTTTCTCAAGCATGTTTCTCTTCTATTTTCCTAATTTTGGGGAAGTGTAAGTACTGTCAACCAGACTCTAGCTAATTATTTAATTTGAACTTCTGTGCCGATTTTCCAATCTAGGTTTTGTATCTATAGATATAAACATATATATATGTGTGTGTATATGTATACATATATATAAACATCTGTCGTGGTTGGGGGGGGGAGGTGAATTTTTCCAGGGGGATGTGGGCAGTCCAATCAGTGATCAGCTTTTCTCCTGGCACCTGGGTTGGTCACTCGGAGGTTTGGACACGCCTCTGAGGACACAAAGAGTTAAAAGCAGGAGTCTGAGGGGCTCGGCCTCTTTTCGGATCCGGGTTTTCAGCAGAGAGACGTCTCCAGTCTCCTTCCCCTGCCCGGCCACGAGGCTGGGTGGGGGAGGGGAAACACGTGGTCGGCTCAGGTAAGCCGGAGCCCCCGGGGGGGGAGAAGAAGAGAGGGGACAGGACTGGAACTGAACTGCCCTGTCCAGGATGGAGGGGTGGAAAACTGTGGAAGTGCCTGCTGTGTGTGCTCACCCCCTCCTCCCCCCCAAACTCCGGGAGAAGGTGCCCAACCACGTGGGGGTTTGCGGAGCCTGGGAGTGCCTCAGCCTGCAGCACCCTGCCGAGAAGAAACTGTTAACCCTTGCCTGGCAGAAAGAAACTTTTCTTAGACATTGATTCTCATGACTGGTGGTTTTCGGAGAGAGGGAAGCGGCCTAGGACCGAGATGATAAAGCATGATTGGAAGGAACTCGATGGAAGAATGAGAGGAGTAGCTTTTTGAGCCGGACTTCTCTTGCATAATGTCAGCCATGGACTGAACTTGAGTCTCTTTTGAACATAAACTGCATTTTTGGGTGGATGCAGCTGCCCCTTGCTTTTGCTACAGTTACTGGCACTTGAAGAGTTGGAGCGAGCAGAGAAGAGAGGGGGAGGGTGAGGTGGTGCCCTCTGCCCTCAGGGCAGACCTGCTCCTGGAACCCCGGCCCCTGGGTGAAAAGGGGAGAGCTCGGCATGCAGCATCCTTAAAAAGCCCTGTATGTAGTTGTGGCCTATGAGACAGCGGTGAGAGCGCTGGACATAGGAAAAAGAGAGTGTCACCTTAGCAGACTTCTCCGGGCGGTGCTATGGGTGACATGGAAACACATAAGAGGTGGACCCGTGTTTTCTGAGGAACAGTCTGTGGTGCGAGAGAGACTCCTCTCTCCCTTGCTGAATTGAAGACTGGTTTGTTTTTGAGTGGTGATTGTTTGATCTAAAACCCAGGGGTTGGTCTGTGAAGAGTGATGGGTGGGGAGGTAGAAACTGGGAGAAGAAATATTCTAAGAAGTTTTTATTTCTGTCTCTGTGTGTGTTTAAGAGTATTTCTGTCCCTGTTCTTATGTAATTAATAAAGTTTTGGTGGGTTTTTTTTGTTTTCAAGATTTAAGCCTGCTCTGCTCTGTTCCTGATCACATCCCACAGGAGTTGTTAGAGAAAAAAACATATATTCATGGGTGCACTAACATCTGGCCAGTGCTAACCCATGACAACATCTCTGGTGTTTGTTTCTCTGTGAGAGTAGTTAGAAAACCAGTCTCTACAGTACACCATTTTTGGTAAAACTAACATAAATGGTCAACATTAGGATCAGGTTTTATGTCCTTTCTTCCATCCCTTGAAAAATGCAAGTTAAACCTGTTGTTATTTAATCAGACTTCCATTGTAAACTTAGCACCTGTTTTGATAATGTCACTCTCCTCATTTCATTCTTGACTCACCATTTGCTGTCACATTCAACAAATATCTTCTCTCCTCTCTCAAGGTCCTTCAATACTTATCTTCCCCTCATAAGCTTACACCATTTAAACACATTGACCTTTAATATGTCACTTTGTGTCCCTAATCTTTTAGTAATGCCAGTCTTCCCCACACACCTGTTAAGTTGTCAAGGAAGTGTGCTGTTGCTTTTTCCCTTACAGCACCTGGGACTAAACCAAGACTTGTTCTAAGTTCTTTGTCATATCTCATTTCAAAATATATGTTTGTGTGCACTGTATCCCACTCCATGTAGAGAATAAGATAAACCAAAACAAAAACTGAGTAGACAACAGATAGATGGTGTTCAGGGACCACTTACTTTCCTGCTGAATGAGACAGTTTTAACACTTCCCTGTTTGTCTCCCATCTGTCTATTTATGTGTCATTTCTTTTTATACAATCAAGTCTTTGGGGTGGGGACTATAATTTGTTTTTTCTTTAGTTCAGTGGTTCTGATTCTTGTTTTAGTAAAAGGCAGAAAGTTCTGCATTGGTCCTGCAGGATGTGCTGTGGCCTGAGCAGGTTTCAGCTTGCTTTAACATTTTGCTAGTGTCAGTGATTTCTCCCTCCCCTGCTTTACCTGCAGCTCCAGGAACACCATTTTAAGACTTAAAATCTTGTTGCCTTCAAAAAACGAAATGTGCCAAACACAGCGAGCTAAAGAATTTGGCTAATCCAATTAATATTTTAAGTTGAATAGTCCAACTTACACATTAAAACAGAACAGCTTCATAAACTTTTCAGTTTACATTTTAGTACAAAAACACCTACAAGCTGGTTCTGGTGCCCATCCCTTTCCTCAATAAGAGCCTCAGCCTGCCATGGTCCCTGAAGTTTGAGCTGAAGTTTGAGGTGAGGTCCCGCCAGGGAGGTTGTTGAGGGCAGGGTAGGTAGAGCCCTCAGCCACCCTGGGCATCACCCCAAAGGAGCAGTGGCCTGGCTGTGGTCATGGTTTCTTCTTCTTTTCATCTGGAATCCATGCGGCCTTACTTTCATAATGTTTTAACCACACTCCCATCCTTTCCTCAGGCAGCCAACAGGATTTCCCTTGCCAAGACAGAAATCACATTTTATGGGCTATGAAGTATGGCAGTTTTGTATTAGCGTTGTTAGAACTGGTGGTGGTAGTAGTAATAGTGATAGGAGCAGTTTTTAGCCATCTTATTATATCTTAGTAAATACTAATGTCCTAACTGTAACCTTGGCCTCCATTTGTGACATTCAAAGCATAGCATGAATCACAAAGTCCTGAAGGGCTTCAGGATAAAAAAATCCTGTTAAACCCAAACCAAAAAACCAAACCCCAGTAATGATAACTGTTATCTTAATCCTATATTTGATTAAAAAGGAAGCCCTTTGAATAAAATATGGAGCACTGTTACCTCAATAGGATTTGTTTATTCTAGAATTATATACTTAAATCAGGACAAAAACACATATAATTTTTTAAATAATCCATGTCCTCTTTCTTGAAATGATATAATAATGTCTCATATACCATGAGTATCTAGAATGTTTTTCCTTGTCTTCAGATTTTTTTAATTAAAATTTTTTGTATTATATTTATAATTAATATTACTGTAAAGACCTCAAGTGTTTGATGTTGTACTGTCCTAACTTCATGATAAAATTGTTCACACTCAGTAGTGACTGATTGAAAATTCAGAGTGCATAAAAAGAAGGAAATAAGACAGATTAATCAATGAATGTTCCACATGTGAAACTGTTTGCAAACAAGTGATGGCTTTGCTCATCAAGCTTGATCTCAGACGCATTGCTGCAAGTTAACTTCCCACTCACGGACCTGTGGAATGAGACATTTATGCAAGCCTGACATCAGTTCACTAGCCGGAAGAATTCAATCCACTTTTAATACCCATACTTCAGCAGATTTGATTACTTTAAGTATATATCTCAAATGCATACATAAAAATAAAATACGCACTGCGAAGGCAAAAATATAACTCTTATACACCAAAACACAAAATAAAATCAAAACTGGTGAAAACCTATTTTTTATCAATTTTATCCTGCTATCTTAGACAAAAAGATCATAGCTCAAGCAATGAAAACACAAGACAGATATGTAATTTTTCACATTGATGTATTTCCAGAGTAAAATCCAAAACTTTTCTGTAATTCAAGTCTTTCAGATTGCTTTCAGTATTTTATAATATGAACAGTATTTCTTATTCCACTTCCTTGTTATTTGGTGCACTTTAATTGAATTTTCTCAGAAAAAAAGTTACTTACAAAATGCTATTTTGGGGCATTTCAAAGATATACAGGAACATCTTTATATGTTTTAAAGATCTTGAATTTAAATTGTGAAAGTCCTGTAATGATATGTGCAGTTATTGCAGATTTTTATATTATTTAGTGAAGTACAGGGCTGTAAAAAGTTGCAATTTGTAAAATTATGATAAAAATATATATATGATTGCTGTTTATCTGTTGGTGTTTCTTAACCTTAATTGTGGCTGACTCGATTTGACATCCAAGAGCGTGTTGGTGTGCATTTTGGCAGAGAGGGATGTATAACAGCTGTTATGTAAAATTATATAAAAACAAGAGTGTCACAATTCAAGAGGCAAAATTGCTGTGCAGAAAAAAACCAGTCACTTATTTAGAAAATTTGAACTGAAGATCACAGCTCTCCAAATATATATCTATTCTGTTACATAGTCATTCTAAGAAGACTGTTTTATCTAAATCTTCATGGTCAATGAAAAGTCAAGATAAAAAAGTTTAAAGTTTTTTAAGCTTTACATAAATGCTGAGGGGGAAAGATCTAATGGAAATAAGCATTCTACCTAGGACTGGCAGTCTACAGCTTCTCCTCTTCTTAGGAATGACACACAAAACTCTTCAATGATTCTTGTGTAAATTTTCATAGCAGAATAGACCAATTTCATGCTTTGTTTTTAAATCACGTTTCATCACAAACAAGGAAAATGTTTTTATTAATGTCTGACTCTTTCTCTATATTTTAGGATTTTATTTCTTAAAAATAATGTTATTTTTCAAACAGGATTATGTTTGACACTCAACTCTGGGAGCTTCTCATGGCTTTATTTTCCCAAATTTTATCCTTCTGTGAAATAAAATAGTTGTATTTCTGATTTCTAAGGAAAGGCAGTTAAGCTGAGTATTTAGTATTTCGCACTTTTTGTGAACCAAAAAGGCACTGGTGACCCCAGTCTAACTACTTTGTAAGCAATAACAGATTGATTGTGAGTTGCAACAGTTTTCTTCCATAATGTTTGTCTTAATTTTGGATCTGGAAATGTGTTTTCTGGAAATATGTATCTAGAAATATGCTTAACCATCCCATGCAACTGAAATTTAGATGAATACAGCCTTTGTATTAAAAACAGTTATTAATGAAAAAATTAAAATATATGTTTAAGGATAAAACAAGAAGAGAATGAATTTTCCATTTATTAAGGGAATGTATTTACTCTCCTTATCAGTTCAGAGAATGTTATTTTTGTTTCATTTTCTGACAAAAATTGCTTAGATTTTAGAATATTGGGTTGAATCATATGCTGTATGCAGAAAACAGAATGCTAACTTTTTCATTATTGATTAATTTTCTAACTACTCTAGATAAGACATTATAAGATCTTCTCTAAGTTCTCATGGAGGCATACCTAGTGCACTGCAGAATTTTTCAGCTTTGCTTTACCTCACTGAATAATAATCTTAAAAAAAAAAAGTGGAATTCACATAAACACATCTGCAGCCTTATTTCTAAACACGTAATTTATCTTTACAGATTTAGTAAAATGATTAGACATCTAAAGCATCCAACTAGAAGACCAATTAAATGAAAACATAATTTTGTACTTAAGAAACATAGTATTTCTTTTCTTCTGCTAGAGAGAAATCCAGGAGAAAACCCCCCCAAAATCAATTGAAAATACATAGAAACTTCAAAACTTCAAAAATGTTTATCATAGTGTCTGCAAGAAGGAAAAGCCCTCAGCTTTGTGGAAGAGAAAAAGGATCAAAAGTCTTAAGAAGTCAAGGGTTATTTCATTGGGATTGACTTTATGCTGGAATGTATTTACTTCAGTCAGCTTTCTATTAACATAATTCATTTCTCAAAATGTTTTTCTCCTCTCATGTTTATCATTTCCTATTTCGATGGAAAGCTGGGGACAAAAATTTAGTACCATATTTTGAGGTATTTGTCTTAGTCATCTTCTGATGTGAATACATCATGACCCTTATGTAGACCAAAAATCTAGGGCTGCAGCTGGGTTGAATGTCTGCAACCCAGGGATGGTTGAGCACAGCCATGGACATGTGTAGTTTTTGTGCTGTTTATGAATCTCCAAACCATGCCTCAACTAAATCCCTCTGTTCACTGCAATCCCCATTTTCCATGCACCCACGTTCAGCTAGACACAGTACCTGACTTGCCCCTATTCTGTTTCCACCATACCTTTAGAAATTATTCCAAATTCCCACTTCTAGGCTTCACAACTAAATGAAAGAGTTATTTCTAGTCTTCCCAGTACTCTTATTCCATAGGCTATGAGTTCTTTATAGTTTTCCTTTTTTTTGTCTTTCTTGCCTTCAATTTTCTACATATATACCTTTAAAAAAATAAATTGCAATTCAGGTCTGCCAAGTATTAAGGTTCAGAGTTTTGTGAGTGTTTATTTCTCAGTCACATGAATTTTGATTTAAGAGTGGGTTTAGCTGCTAATGCATAAAGATTGGAGTGAGTTCAAAGGGTTTTCAGCTCAACAAGTTTTAAGTTTTTTGGACAGTGTGCTGTGTACACCACTGAAATTTTGTCCAAAATTTTGAAATTTTTTGTAATATTTTTTATTCTGTTTGTTCTCATCATAGTAAATAATGGGTGGATATCTACTGAAAACCTACCCAGACTTTTAAGGGCAAAAGGTACCTGTTTTCAGAAGAAAGACCTAAAAAATTTCAAACTATGTCATGACTTTCAAGATAACTGTCTTTTAACTGTGTGTTTCTGAACATAAGTGAATCTTTCAAAACTAAGTAAATTATTTCAGTGCTAAAAGTGGCTCAAAGAATAATGAAGCATATTAAAAATTACAAACGTTCATTACAGGAGGTGTGTTCTTTTACAGGTAACTGTTTTTAGTGGCTGAAGTAAACTGCTGTCAGCCACCATGTTTTTAAGAGAAGCCCAAATATTTTAATTAAGTTTGAAATGTTTAGATTTATGTCAATAATATTAAAGAAAAAATATTCTTGACTAACACTGCTCAAATATATGATATGTAATTTGTCATAGCAAAAATTTAAAGACTTTTTTTGATACCTGATCCATATTTGTTGATGCTGTGATTTCTCAGAATTTCTATTTAGCTTGTAAAGCAGTAAAGAATGTTTGATCTACTAAGTTTTTCAAAAATAAATTTTAAACAGCTTCTCTTTTTCTCTTTTGTTTACCTTTAAGCACAATTCTTGCACTAGAGTTGGACTACACAGTATCATCCCCAGTAATAATTTAATTGCAAGGTGCTGGGAAGGGGCTGGATATGATTATGGCTTCATCACTTCCATAAAATATACCATCTTGCATTTATTAATATCCTATGAAGTATAATTATAAATAAAGATCTGTTTCTCCAAAAAAGAATCAGACTGTATTCAGTGGTACAATATTTCTTTCTTGACATGCATGTTTGTTTACTTATCATTGGGGTAGCCTTCCCAGATCTTAATATAATATATTTAAAATTCTTCTGTGGGAATAAGGATTACAAAAGTTGCAATAGAGGCACTTTAATGCACAATCCATTTTAAATCCCTTATACTGTAGCTGTGTAGTTTTCTTTAAATCTCTATAATTAAATATATCACTGTTAAGATATTCACTGTGAATATCTTGAAACAATAACAAATGCTAGTTTGGAAATTTATATTTTAAAGATTCAAAAATATGTTTAAACATACTTTCACTTCATCCTTTCTATGTGCTGCATGAAAAAGGAAGCACATATACTAACTCTTTGAATAACCAGAAATAAGAAGACTGGATCAAATTCTGATTGGTTGGTTGGTTGGTTTGGTTTTGTGTCAATGTATAACAAAATACATATACCAGAAAAAAAAAAACCAGAATCGGGTTTATAGGAACATCATGAAGTTCAAAAAAGGGAATTGCAAAATCCTGCACCTGGGGAACAACCCAGGTAGCAGTGTATGCTGGAGGCTGCACGGCTGAAAAGGCTCAAAGGACCTTGGACCAGTGGAGGACTCAAAGTTGAACGTGAGCCACCAGTGTGCCCATTTGTCAAAGGCAGCTAAATGTACCCTTGACTGCATTAGGAAGACCCTTGTCAGCACAGCAAGGGAGGTGATCCCTCCCCTTTACTTAGACAGATTAGGCCAAACCTGAAATGTTGTGTGCCTGGATCTTCAGTAAAACAGACACGGGAGACATTCTGTGAAGGACCATGAAGATTATTAAAAGTCTGGAGCATCTCTCCCATGAAGAACATCTGAGAAAGCTGGGACTATTCATCCTGGGAATAAAAAGGCTCAGAAAGGATCTCATCAATGTGTGCAAATACTTGGAGGGAGGTTGCAAAAAAAGACTTCCAGGCTTATTTATTGGTTCACAGTGACAGGATCAGAGGCAATAGGCTCAAAGTAGAACACAGTACATCTGACAGCTGAATGTCAGAGGACACTTTTGCACTGTGGGGGTAGGACAGGTTGTCCAGGAAGGTTGTGGAGTCCCCATCCTAGAAGATATTCAAGAGGTCTTCTTGAACAGGGGGATTGAACCAGACCCTGTCCAGCAGCTCCTTCCAACTTCAACCATTCTGTAATTCTGAAAATATAAGTAAATGCTATACAGGCAGCAACTTTACAGTTCACTGCTAAGTAATAAATAACAGCATTTTATTAATCTTCATAACAACCTCTTACATGATACCTTATCTCATTTATGGTTTGGGAAAATATATTCTTGTGGTTATACGCACACACACCTTTCAGAGAGTCCTGTGAAGTTTTCCAGGACTTCTAAACTACAATTTGGACTGTAACTTGGTTTTCAATTTTCACTTTTTCCTATCAACTAAGGCTTGTACTTTATGCTTGTACTAAAACCTGTAACTTATGCTCTGACTTCCTGTGTTTAGAAGATCTGCTTTCTGTTTTCTGATGTTGTAATGTTAATCAGCAAGAAGGGATTTTTTTTTTTGATGAAGCAGGATACTTTCTTCTTAGGAGACTTCTTCAAAGAAGAAAGCAAACCTCTAAAATTGTACAAAAGTACAAACACGGCGATTTTTTTTTTAATACAAGAAAAGTAATTAGATTTTTGTTCTGGGTATGTCGCTTTGAAATTTGTTTTTGTGTTGCTTTTAGTCCCTGGTCAGACTGTTAATGAAGATGGGCATACCTTCCTTATGATTTATACAGGTTAGCATTGATCTATTTCCTTATACTACTAGAATTATTTAATAACAAAACAGCTTATTAATTTGCATTTCTAGCACTTTTTGAATGTTGAAAATGTAAATTATTTCCCAAAGAATGAATTTCATTTACATTTTCTGGGTTTTTTCCACTTAAAGAGTTTTCCTTATAGATCATGGATACATACATAGAAAGTATTTCTCAATAAGAAAAATAAGAATTTGGTGAATAATTTTGAATTCTGAAAGGCAAAAATTTTATTTTCTAAAGAAAATAGAAAAGCTTGCTTGCTAGGTTTTATTTCTGCTCTGTGGCTTGCTGATTTTTTCCTTCCTATGCAATACTGCTCTGAGCAAAATTGCCTCCAAGAATTTGTAGTACCTCAACTTACTTGAGAAAAAAATAAGGTTTTTGAACAAAAAATGCAAAAGAAACTTCGCTATGGTCTTGCATAAGGATGTACCTCTTAAATTCTGAAATTTTCAAAATATTAATAAAACCAAAAAGACTAAATACTTCAATGACTTTTTGTTCTATTTGAAGAAGTCTCAATTACTCAGATTCACCTGTTTCTTTCTGGTTATTATAACCTGTGTATCTATGGCATGCATAAATAAAGACAGCTTTACTGTAAAATTTTGCTTTAATTTTTCCTTTTTTAGTGTGTTATTGAGGCAATAGTAAAAGTATAATATATATTAAAATGGAAGATTTGGAAGATTTTGTGTTTCATATTCAACTCAGCAATGGTAACAGAAGTCCCAAGGACTTCTGAGAATCCAGGGCAGGCTGGAAAGTAGCTTGAGGACCACTGTACTCTGATGGTTTAAATGCCTACAGCCAGTGCTAAAATATAGGACCTGAGTTACCTACCAGCAATAAATGATATTATTTATTTGTAATTAGTTGACACTTTAACATAGTCTAATCAGATTGTTAGAGAAATGCTGTAAATTTCAAATACTAGTATTGCTCTAAGAGGACGCCCACAGATGGTAAACTATAGGTACTCTTCTAGCCATGACACTGTATCTTCTTGGGTGTCACTGTAAATGTAAGTGGGATATGATAAGATGGTAATCAAGCTTGTCATAGGGTGCCCAGCATGTCCATAGTTGTTCATATGCACCATTATGATTGTTATAGAGATTTTTGACAATAGGGTCTCACCCCCACCAGATAGATTTATTGTACAGATCAATGTTACCTGGTAGCTCAAGAGAGATGTCTCAAAAAAGGGACCCAGAACAAACAAATCCCTTGGGAATTATACTCTTAAAATCTAAACTCCTCATCCCTCATACACCAGTCTGGACCAACAGCAGTATTAGGATCATGGGTCTTCTCACTCTTCATTGGTTTGTTCTTTCACTACCAAGGGATCATCACATGGTCATCCCCTCGTAGGCTGCTTTCAGTTGGGGTTTCCATCAGTTCTGTAGTTCATGTTATAACAAGGTTGTTACAGTTTATGTGCTGTTCACTCTAGCTAATAATTTTTAAGCAATATTTAAGCTACAGCTTAGTCTATTCTAACTATTATTAGATTGATAGCTCTGGATTTCACTATGATTCCCCCTTTGACTTAAACATAGCCATATAGTTCAAATTGAGTTCCACTTGATGCCTAACATTTCTAGCTACTTATGTCAAGCAAGCACTTAGCTATTTTCAAGTAATACACAATTATATACAATTTTCCATAATGATCCTTTCATATTATGTCATAATCTCAAGAAGCACAGATTTCCATCTACACAGTTCTATAGGAAGTAATTTGGAAACTGAGTGCTGAGACTGTTCAACATGTAGTGCCTACTTAGTTTCCCCACTTCCACCTTAGTCTCTTAATACACTAAGCAACCAACAATACAGCAAGGGAAGGCAGACAAATATATTTCTTTCTTCCATCACTTTACTGCATGAAAGGGCTGTTTCTTATACCGTAAAACCTTATTGAAAATTGATGCAAAGCCAGCAAGGCTCCAGCTATTGCAGCTGGGGTGGTGGTAGAGCAGAGCTGCCGAGCCCGGCAGCTGTGAGGCTGCTCTCAAACAGCAGTCAGTGGTGCAGTGCCGTGAGAGTCGGGATCCCAGGGTCCCTGACCTTCTGCCTCATAACCCTTCGTCAAGGGTCTCCCCTGCCTTCAAGGAAGGGACTGTGTGCAAGGGGCTCGGCCTAACCCACGGTGTGTGTGTGTACCAAGCATTGAACTGCAGATGTGTCCACTGGACCAGAGCTGGCTACCATGGGAACTTGTAAGAAGACAATGGACAGCTGGACAGCCTGTGCTTACCAGCAACCAGGCCCAGACCTGCTTGTCCCAAACCTGCCTGATCTGAGCCTGAACGGCTTCACCTGGTTCCCAGAGCAATGGGCCTCCTCACACTGACTCTTGGATGCTCCCCCCGTGTTTTTGAAATGCCCCCTGCTTTTGAAATAACCATAAAAGCCTACCCCTGTGACTCACACTGTGAGATCTCCCCACGGTGAAGACGACAGTTCCATTGGCGTGACGCCACGCCACGAGGACGTCGCTCTGCCATTGGTAGCTAAATCCCCCTGCCCCCCTTTCCTCACTCTTTATCCTATTTTTCCTTTCTCATTCCCTCTATCACAAGTGTTGTTGGCACTCAATAAAGGTGCAATTGTTGTGTGATTAAACTGTTGTTCCCTTGAGTACTTTTTGCACTCTGAGATGACACGAACCTACCACAATTCCTGCTTGGATCATGACAAGCGCCATGGTTCGGAGCAAGGAACAGAGAGAGCGTCTCTCAGGTGCTTCTCAAAGGATTTATTCCCCCAAGGGCTGCAGTCAAGAAACAAACTGCCCGCGCTTTCACAGTCTTTTAAACGGGGGAGGGACGGGAGGAGGATACAATTCTTCAGCCAATCAGGGGTAAAACTGGGAGGGGAAAGAGGAGGGACTCAAAGTATGACAGCCCATAGGGAAGGCAAGGGGAGTGGAAAGAGTCACAGGGACCAACTGGGCTCTGTGGAACAGGGCCTTTCCAGGGAGGGGTTTAAGACTGAGAGGGAATTCTCTAGAAGAAAGGGGAATTAGGGAGCACTGACATTATGTGAATGAGGTAGCAAGTGGATCTGGGGTGAATGATAGCTGGGCAAAGGAGGAGAAAACTTGGGGTAAAGCCATACGTTTCAGGGGGAAAAACAGGAACAAACCATTCAACAGGGTTTACAAAATATGTATAAAGAAAAACCCACCACCACAGAAAATACTTTATAACCTATCTAATTTTAGACCTCTGAATAGTTTAAATATGGAAGACTTGTTGCACAAAAATCAACTTTTGCTTAAAGTAGAAATAACAGTGCCATCACTTGCAAAGTGACAGAATTTTGTAAGAATAAATACATTTTTATTACTTTGATGATTATAGATATTTCTTAACTGCTGCTGAGCTATACAAGGGACAGTATCCTCAGATGTTAACACTCCATGTAAAATACGGAAGCACTTCTAGCTTATCAAGATAAAAATATGCTGAAATTACTCATATAATGTATGTGAATAAAATTACTCCTAATCAAAATGAACTGCCCACATGAAAAGCCCAAATCAACAATACAAAAAATGGAGCTAAAAATAATTATGACAGCTATCCTTTTTCTCTATTGAGCAAAAATATTTAGTACAGTAAACAGCTAAATATGAGCATGCCTTCACAGTGACACAGTTTGAATCTAACTTTCCAGTCAATCTGAATTTTATTACTGAGAGTTTAGAGGAAATTATGCTGCACTCTGTAAAAACTTTTATCTGAAACTCTTCCATTTTCCCAGATTCTAAATAAATGTTTCATGTTAGCAAGACTTAAACATTTCATTTTGCATTTTGAAATGTCTTCTGCTTATTTGCTTTTAGTGTTACAATTATTAATAACAGTATTGAAATTAATCCTTAATCACAGAACAATTTAGGTGGGAAAAGACAACTCAGATCATTGAGTCCCACCTCTGACCAATCACCATCTTGTCAGCTAGACCATGGCACTAAGTGCCATATCAAGATGTTCCTTGAACACCTCCTGGGATGATGACTTTATCACCTTTAATGCTTAACAATCCTTTCCCCAAAGAAATTCTTTGTGATATCAAATCTAAACCTCTATAAGTTGTGAAATGACCCAGAATATTTGGAGTTGCCAGTATTTTTTCAGGAGGAAATTTTCTCACTATATTCTTGTTGTTTGAATTGTGTCAAGCAATGTATAGTGTATTCTGTTTCTGTTCAATGTAAATACGTACTCTCTCCCTAAATTTTGTTTCTATTTATTAAACAAAAACATTATTTCTTCATATCTAGTATAAAATTCTTAAACTTTGTCCTCTGTTAAACCAATAGCAAAAGTTGTACTAACTGTGACAGACTAAGCATTGCACCTTAAGAACTAGGTAGATACTGCATGGTATTGTGTATGGATATAATAACCTTCATCAATGCATAAGCTCTATAAATAAATATATATATTTTATATATATATTCTATTTATATTATATGCATATATATCTTTTAATATGTTCACATTACATATACACCCACACAAAAAAGAAATTTCCAAACCAAAATAAAATTTAAATAATAGCAGAACTTTGGATATTTTAAGGACTCCTATGGATTAGGAAGAGAATTAAAAAAAAAAAAAAAAAAAAAAAAAAAGCTCTATAATCCTAATCCAATTGAAGCTTAAAATCAAACAGAGAAGGGGAAAACAAACAAACAAACAAAAAAGGCAAGTTAAACAGTAGACTCCCCTTGAAACTGGGAATTCCAGAGTTTCACTCCTGGACAAAATGAAGTGAAGTACTGGTTTGACAATGTCCAAGCCAGAAGACTGCAATGGGTGCCTTTTTATCCCAACAGAGGGAGAATGCAACCGAGCAGCACCCCCAAGGCAGTGAGCAGCAGGTCCAGCACTCGGGCTCCCTGCCTTGGTGCCAAGCCAGAAGCCTGAGTGCCAGCACAGGGCTTCCCTCCAGCTCCCTCTGCTCAAAGTGGGTTATGGTTGTGTGGCTCCCTGCCTTGTAGGCTTATGTTCATTTTGTTTTTTTCTCTGCAAGCAGAGAATGAAAGTGACAAGACCGTTCCAGGAGGGCAGCCAAGAAGATGTCAGTGTATTTTTCCTAGCTGGGCATAAAAGTGATGGTAATGATATGATGATTTTTTGTCTCTGAAAATTTCCTATGCACACTTCGTTCATAAAAAGAGGCATTTTCTGTTTTAAAAACATGTCAGTGGAAAAAAAGGGTAAATTAAAGATTTTGAAGTAGAGAGACAGGCAGTTGTTCCCTACATGAATTAAATATTAAAGAAATTACTGCAAGTCTTTGTGTTTTGAAGAACTCAGGCCTCACATTGCTGGGCTTTGTTGTTTTTTAAGAGAAAATAATTGCCATAGTTGCAGTCCTCATTATAGCAGGCAACTAAATTGCATGATGAAGACATACTTATAAAATAAATGTGCGTTAACAATCACTGACATCCTGAACTGCATTTTCATAATATGGCCAGCACCTCAGTTTTTCCTGAAAGCAGCCTTTTACATTGGCCAAGACAAATCACGTAATGAGCATCATTGCTTTGCAGCTTTAGCCCTTTGAGCCACTTTGAGTTCTGTAGACAGAAACTTCCCTAAAGAAGGGAAACACAAATGGTTTTCTGGTTTTCATACTTACATCAAGCCAGTGCTAAAATAGGCTGAAAATGGGTCTTGGTGTTTGTCAGGAGACAAAAGTCTAAGCAACATACCAGTTATTTCTTTCATCTTCTTTTCCCTTACCATTTAACTAAGTTCAGAAACAGCTTCTCTTATGCTTTTTTTTTTTTTTTTTAACCCAAATTGGTGTCAATTTATCACTGTGTTTTTCATTGCATAACTATATTTGAAGCACACCTCAGCTAGCTCTCTCAAGGCCGTTTCAAGCAATAAAAAAAGACACACTAGTGTTTTGGAAAGAATTATGTTTAGTTTCAGTATTCTTTAATATTAGATTTATTTTCCTTAATCATAACTCCATGTTAATTTTTAATTTTCTCCTGCCAATTACCACTGCACTGAAATTGGAAATGACAAATATAGGACTGAGAATTTTGTCTTCATTCCATATGTTCTCCATATATTCAGTGCATTTAAGCATCCTATTATGTATTAGCTATTAACTTATTTAACAGTGTTTATTTATGCATTTGTAAGATATTTCCTTGAATTTCTGTTCTGCATTCTGATTAATAATAGCACAATATTTTGTAGAAGTGTGTTTTTATTGATTCACAACCTCTTCAAATATAGAGATTTTGCCTTTGAAGACGTTTTGTTTAGTGTCTCTTATAATGGTTCTTTCCTATACACTTTTCTATCTACCCATATTTTATAATAGAATGCCCCTTTGCTGAAATACACAGTGAAACATACTAAAAATATATTTTAATCACATTTCCATGTATTAATATGCATTCCAGGACATAAAACTTTGTGGTATATAAACCAGTTAACAAAGTTTAGAATAATCACTTATTCATTTTCATAAACCTTTCAGTCTTCCTTACTTACTCAGATCTACTTTATTTTCTGGAGAGAATTGCACTGGCATATTCATATACTTTACCTTACCATTGTCGTAACATTACAAAATAATGCATGCATAATGGCCATGGATTCCATTTTGGTAAGCAATGAGATGAGTCAAATATTACAGTGGCCCATCAAAGGGGAGAGGTGGCTTTACAGTAATCAATTTTTAGGAAGTGACAATAAAGTAAGACATTACATTGAAATGTTTCAATTCCCTGTTTCAGGATAGGGCATTTTTAGGTGTAAGAATTCACAAAATACTCAAGGGACATACAAAGGCTAAAATCTAATTTCTGCTTTGAATCAGAGAGAACAGGTATTAGAATATGGTCCCTCTTCTTAAAAATCAACCATATTCTCCATACTGTAGAATTTATCTTCATTTAGCTGTTTATAGAGAAAGGAGGATATGCCAAAGAAGAATCTGACATTTTCAAAGAGGCTGATGTTATAATTTGATGAGCAAGAATCTTGCCTGCTATGTGGGATGGAGTCTGTGGGAGCCTAATCTGTCATAAACAAGCAGATTGGTTATTCCCACGCACAAGTTAAATGTTCTAGCCAGTGGGTTATTGTCTGGGCATTGGGTAGGCTGAGAGAATATCTGTCATAACCTTCTCACAAAAAAAAACACACATTCTCCAAAAGTGTCATTTTGATTCTACATCAGTAAAAAAAGTAATAAACTCTTTTGAAACTACATGCTTTCTTTTTCTTTTATGGAACTCAAAAAATATTTTTCTGATCAGGACTAGAAAATAATACAATTCTCCCATTCTTTCTTTAGTTTGTCAGTTGTGGAACTGAGTGAAAAATAATCTAGGTTACTAAAGTTTATTTCAGGAAAAACCACCGAAAAATACAAGTAGAAATAAAAAATCCAACCAAAGAAACAACCAAACAATCAAACAACCTGTTCCTCTGGCCCTGCTTCCACCTGCAGACAAACGGGAAAAAATAAACTTGAGTGGGAATTTATTTATAATTAAGTGCCTCTATCTAAATATAGAGAGATACATTTCTATAAAGTATATATAAAAAAAAGACTCCACAAACAGGTATTTATATAACCTGATATGTCTGGGAAATCCTTGAAATCAGCAGAGAATTCACTGCTTGAGGTTTATTCCATATGGAACATGTTTAGATATAGTAAAAATGGATGTCATGAAAATCTCTTACTTTCCCTAGCTAAATCAAATGATTGATTTATCTTAACAGTAATGATAATAGTATCACCATCTATGAGTTATGACCATTGAAATTAGACAGTATCATACTTTAATCAGATATGATTCTGTCTATGTTAACAAATAGTGTGACATAATATGATAGAGTGAAACTGTTATTTCAGAGGACAACACGTCCACAATATGTTTATGAATATTTGTATTTCAGTTTAGCCATAGTCTGCTCCTGTGGACTAGATGACTATAAACAGCTGGAACACATTAGATGATGTTCAAGGCATTTTTCAGTCTAGACTTACTCAAAAATGGAACCAGTGTACATCCTCAACGAGAGCAGATTTGTGAAGCCAAAACACAGGCTGTGAGGACTGCTGTGAGATTTACTCCAAAAGTGTACCCATCCTTCATAAAAGACTATTGTAGATGTGCTCAAGATAAGTAAAGAAGAATGACATTACTTCCCTAAGGTAAACATTTTCTCATATTTAGAGAAATGAGTGAAGATAAAGGACAAACTTGCTCCTAAGATATGCACCTCAAGGATCTGTCCTCAGCTTCAGGAATTCTTGAAATGTTTAGAGGAGGAAAATCCACCAGTATCTGCCGAGGGGAACACTCACATACCAAAAATGATGGCATGCAGAAATGGGATTTTTTTCCCCCATACGTCAGTTGGAGTGGGATTTAAAATTAAAATAAAAATACTATGAAAAGCCAGCTTTTGAAGTGAATCTCCCCATCATTCCCATTTACTGTGTACCAGTTCATATTGCAGACCAGTTTCAGAGTTTGAGAGAGGAATCTTCTCTGATGAAATTGTAATGAAAGTGTCTGAGACTGAACTCACTGAAGAATTAGCTATCTCTACTTAGCTATTATGTATTTGGTCATAAGAAGATGCAAAATACTAAACTGATAAAGCTCTTCCTCTACCTAGGGCTGAAGTAAAAGAAATTAAAGGAAAGCTAAGGACTCAAGGCTACCCTAATAAACTTCAAAAGTGACTAATGGAGATACTCAGCAGTTAAAAACAAAACAAAGCAAAACAAAGCAAAACAAACAAACCCAAACAAACCCAAACAATACTTTATTTGATGGATACTTTTCAACAACATCTAAAATTTTGTCTAAAAAAAGAAAAAGCATTAATAAGAGTGAGAATAATACTGCTCAGCTGTTCAAAAACTCATTTCACCTGTCATGTTGTTTTCTGATACCAGATGTAAATGAGCATTCATCTGTATCACCCAATAGACTTCCCTTTTTTTCTTTCTTATTCCACACATCTCTTTGACATGTGTGATAAATTTACTTGTCTGTCCCTATTCAAACACCTTGAAGATGTATTTTGTCTTTGAGCATTTAAAGAAGCTTCAAAAAGATCAAATTCTCTAGCTTACAAAACACATGAATATAATGATTCTTGCATTATATATTCTGATTCTAATGTACCCTTAAGCTTTTGCTTACAGTAGAATCTGAGGATGTTGTTCAAAACTGAATATATTAAATTTTAAAATACCTTTGCGAGGTAGGTATTATCTCTGTTATACAGAAAGTGGTGGTACAATCTTGAATAGGATTTCTGTGACATGATTCTATGATAGAATGTATTCCAAATCAGGAAAGTACAGATAACACCATAATTTTTTACTTCATGTTCTGTGTGCTCCACTGAAGTCTAATAATTCCTGTAAACCCACCTTTTTTTAACAGACTTAGACCTTTTAATTGATAGATGTAGATAGCTTGATAATTATCCTGGGAAAAAATACTGTCTTTCAGAGATTATTCTGAAAATATTCTGAAGTATAGCCATAATATGTGACATTATTCCTACACTGTCCTGGATGTTAGCCCTTGTTTGTGTTTGGAACTTGGAGGATGTAAAGGAGGGTTTGTGATAGATCCATTTATTCAATTTCCTTTCTGTGGAAATTATCTGTTTAAATCATAGCTCTGAGATGGAGTCAAGTTTGTCAATATTCAGAGCAGTAAGAGAAGACAATGAGCATAAATTAAAAAAAAAAAAAAAGTTTCAGACTGGATGTAGGGAACATTTCTTTCACCATGTAGATAGTGCAGCAGTGGTGCCAGTTACCCTGAAAGGTTGTGCAGTCTCTGTCCTTCGTGGTGTTGAATACCCAAGAAGTTAAAGCCTTGAGCAACCTGGTCTGAACCATAACTGACAGCTTTGAGCAGAAGGATGAATTCAAGATGTCCTGAGGTTACTTCAAGCCTGAATTATTACAAGATTGAAAGTTTTTGCATTGTTTTAAAGTCACATAATTGGAATTAAATAGTGTGTATATCCTATCTATCTTACCTGTATCTATCCACAACATAGAAGGCTTGTATGGAAGTAAATACTAAGTGCACCTTCTGTTTCTTAAGAAACATAGAACTGATCAGAAAGCTAGATTTCCTGTGGAAAAGTCTGTGAGGTGGGATGCTGCTGATTCAGTTTTGATACAGGAACATGAGGACAAATAAAGTCCAATTGCAAACCATCACTAAAAATTTGAAATATTTTTTAGACTATAGTCAAAAAGGAATGCTGATGAGGTTCCTAAAGAGATACTCAGCTATCTATGTAGCCTTATTGGCTATGTGACCTGATAACTATGAACACACACAAAAGCTAGAAAGGCATGATTGTAAAAACTATTTCATGGGGATGGGAAGGAAATGGAGGGGTTTGGGACACCCTGCTGTTTGGCCAGAACAGCAAGGGACAGGGGCAGAAAAACAGGGAAAGGGAATCAAAGTAGCATTAACAATTATACAAGGCTGCAAAACTGGTATTACAAATTCACTTTAGCTTTGGGGTTTGGTTTCTTAGCGTTTACCTTGTGGGACTTGGAAAGCGGAAGATGGGACTGAGAGCACGTGGCCATGGTGGCCATGCGGTCACAGAGCAGCACGTGGTGTTAGCTGTGCCGTGCCGGGTTTAGCAGGAAAGGGTTAACTCTCGGGGGTTTGTTAAGGGAAAGGGGGTTAGGGAGAAGGAGCAGCGAGGGGAGGAGGGGGTAAGGGTAAGGAAGGAGGTTACACAATTTACAAAACCGAGTTTTGGAAGGTGCGGGGCTTGGGCACAACTGAAGACTGCTTTTTCCTTCTCTGATGGCCGTCTGGCTGAGTTCCTTTCGCTGCTGTCCAGGGCTGCTTGTCCGCGCGGCTTCTCCCGGTGCTGGGGCCCGCGCGCGCTGCGGTGGGGCTGGGACCACGTGTTGGCTCCGCCGGGACTGCCCCGCGCCGCGGCCGCTGGGCTGGGGCCGCTCCTCCGCCGGGGCCGTGCCGGGCCGGGGCCGCTCCACCGCCGGTTCGCCGCCCCCGCCGCGGCTGCCGCGGGCCAGAGGGTGCCGCGCCGCTGCCGCGCAGCCCGCGCCGCCGAGCCGAGGCGGGCCGGGGCCGCGCCGCAGCCACGCGCCGCAGCCACGCGCCGCAGCAGCGGTCCCGCCGCACCGGGGCTCACACCGGAGCCTCGCCATGGCGGAGCCGCGCCGCCCGGGCCGCGCCGTCCGGCGGGGCTGTGCAGCCCGCGCAGCGCTGAGGCGGGCCGGGGCCCCAAGGGGCCGGGACCCGGGCCCGCGCTGGGCTGGTCGGCGGTGGTGGGACGGCCGCGTGGTGGCTCACGAGGTCTCTGCGCGGTGGGGGAGGGGCCGCCCCGGGCCGCGATGGCCCAGAACGGCCGCTCCACCGGAGACGGCACCGAAACGGAGTTACCATGGTCCATCTTATCTCAGGGTCGCTGATGCTGTCGCCCCACGTTGGGCACCATCTGTTGTTGTTTAAATTTATGGGGGGTCCCCGGGGAGTGCCCCCCGGAGACCCCCGGGGTCTTTTGGGGTCGTGGTGTTCCCGTGCTGGCAGGCAAGGAGACTCAGACGCCGGTGGGGTGCTGATGAGGTGAGGGTTTATTCACTGAGGGAGAGGGGAAGGGGGGAGGGGGAAGGGGGGGAGAGGAGAGAGGAGCGTCCGGACGCCTCCAGGGGAAGAGGGGCCAGAGGGGGCAGAGCCTTCTGCCTTAGCATTCTTATCACAGAGGTTCAAAGGGGCGCGGTAACATTCTCCAGCCAATGAGGTTACAGATACAGGATACTGCAGGGAGGATACAGACTTGGGATAAACCATACATTTTCCAAGGGTGAGCCAGAGCAAACCATTTCCATAAAATGCAATCCCACACTTCATAGTGCCTAAAACCTTAAAAAGACTAAATGAGGGAGTGAAAAAGCAGATCAATAGCCTTATCATCAAGAATCAACACCAGGAATGAGAAAAAATAGAAAAGCCTTGGCTCTCTGAGAAGACATACCAGATATGTTCAAATCCAACCTAGACATAATTCTGCTTAGTTGTAGTAAACATAAGATTAGTGATAAAGAAATTACACATCAGGAGGCACTGAATGACACTCATATTTTAAAATGGAACAATTTTTCATCCCTCTTGCAGGGATTTTAGTTTCCTCTGGCAACCTGTTACTCCAGCTGGTGAGTAAGGGTATTTACTCAACGAATTGGTGAGCAGCAGCAACCATCAATTGATGGCAAACACTTGTTAAGGTGTAGAACAAGAAAAAATGGCCTGATTTTCAACAATTAACACATACATATTCAAGTATGATGGTTAAAACCCTCTTCCAAAAAATTGAAAAAGTTATATTCTGCACAGCGAAAGAAGTTTCTATCTTCTCATTGATGGCTTTTACAACTTGGTGAGCATCTGCAATAGCTGATATATATTAATCTTCTTTGAAGCATATAAGGATGACTGATGTGAAGCCTTATAAATCTGAACTTTGTAAATTATGATGACTGCTATTTGTGTTAACAAAATACAATTATGCAATTCTAAATGTTGGATTCACATAAGTACTTTTGTGTTTCCGTGTCAGTTTTTTAGGACTTATTAAATAACTTCATTAAATATAAACTACAAATTTGTTCAATAGAATACATGATGCCATCTGTGCTATATAGATGTCAACAAAAAGGACTTTTCTTTGTGGGAAACTGTCCTATCTCTGAAAAATCTCAATCCTTGGATGTTGAGGGCAAGCTGAGGGAAAAAAATCCTGTATTCCACTTTTATAGACTATTCTTTGCTTTTTCTCTGGAGCCTATGAAATAGGATCCTTTTGTTGACAAAGTTCATTCTAGGTGTAGGTATTTTACTGAATGACCACTAATGAAACTGCTAAGGAAAAAAGTTGGAAAATGATCCAGTCTATTCAGGTTGTCAACTTGCCTGAGTTGGATTTCTAACACCAAATTGTTGAATTCGTAACTAATCACTGCCTGCTCCATTTTATTCAGTGGAGGAAGATGGATACATGCAGGAGAGAGTCTTCTTGGCTCAAGATAACTGCTTAAACTCAGTGCGACATATTATGCTTTGCAGTTGTCAATTTATTTTCACAAAGCTGCAGAAAGTACCCAGGGTTATTATTTTAGCCTAAGATAACTAATTGTTTGATGTCTAAGCTTAGGTAAAATAAACCCTATCTTTGATGTCTTTTTCATTTATTTACTTTACATTTTGGTGTAAATATTTTCATTTAAATGAGCAAAAAAACCACTACTGTAAGCTGTGGCATAATATAAATTATAGTGAAGGCACTGAGAATCTTACATTTGCTGTCTGTGAGATTTGGATTAGACAAATAATTTCCTCCTTTGATGGAGCCTCTGGAGAATTCTCATTAATCTAATTATACATGGAGTTTATAGGCTCTAGGTATTCTCTCCTCAAATCCATCTTTTCCTTTGTGTACATGCCAAGTGTAGACCCTAGAGATGAGATACAACCATGCAGTTTTAGCTGCCTTACAATCATGTGGAGTAAGCTAGTCATCCAGGCTTATTCAGTATCAATGCAGAGACATGTTCATGCCCAGAGGGCAGCCCCTCTTGGATAAGAGCCTTAGGGATAATTTGCCTTCTGGAAGTGCCTGCTTTATTACACAACAGAAGCAGGGCAAACAATTTACGTGATTTTTCATAGCTTCACAGATGCTTATCAGATAAATAGAAGAGGCAGACTGGTTCATTCTCAGTGCTACAAAATGAAATATTGTGTTATGGTGCAAACTGAAGCGAGACTGCAGACTTAAATTGCACTGATTGTGGGTGAACTTTCTAAAAAAAAACCCAAAAACCCGATACTTGTAAAATATCATTTTGCTCCCAAGAAAATAATGACTGAATTTTCATTTAATTTTCACTATTTGATTGAACAATACAGCAAAAGTAAGAGCAAATTGCCAGCTACAGGAATATTCTGAAACACCTCAGTTCCACTGCTTCATAGCCAGTTTGCATTCAGGTGATTATTCACCTAACTTAGCTTCTCAGCCCCTCTTGTTTTTGTACTTGCTGTGCATGAAGGAAGAAGTAGTGTGACAATATTGTTAACTGAACATTTAAATGCACCACTTGAGTGGTTGCTTGGCTTTTCAACTAATTGCAAAAATTATTCTGGTTCAAGTCCATCAACAAGAGTAAAAAACTCTCATAGACCTAAATAAAATGAAGGCTTTATTTGCAAAAAGTAAAATTTAAAGAAAATTTAAAATTTATGGGTTTTTTTTCCATAATAATCTTGGTCACTTGTTCTACTAATGGAAGAACTTGCAGCATGAGATGTCATGCTGGTCAATGATTACTTAGTAAATATTACTTAATGGAAATTGTCTCATACTGCTGCCTTTCACTCTTTGGATATAAGAAATGCTGTCTTGACAGAAGTAGATGAATTCTGGTTTGTGTTGCGTAAGTAGAGTGGTATTTCCTCTTGCCCTTGACAGTAGTGTTATGGGAAGATAGGACTTACACAGTGTATACTTGAGTTCAGAGATTTTAGCCTTAAAAACTGGTTAGAATTGGTGCCCTGGACTTGACTGTTTCCAATACTGAGGAAGCTATTGAAGCTATTCTTGGCTGCAGTTTCTCAAAGCTCACTCTTTCCTTATCTCACCAGCCTTTCCATTTGGATCTTTAGAACATGTTTTTGAATGGGTGCTACATAATCACAGTCTGGTGCATGTTTGCCTACTTAGTCGTCTGACTGTTTGCACCTCAAACAACTGCTGCACCACTAGACAATTTCAAACACATTCTCCGTTAAATTTGGCAAACTCCTGGTCTTCAAAAGGTTATTAAGTTTCTGAACTTTTTGTGAAAGATGACAGCAAAATAGAGGATATACTCCCAGCTGAACTGTTCTTGAGAGAAAAGCTGCAGAATAAACACAGCCTTTATTCAATGTCATATAATCCACACAGGAAAGAAATCACGAACACTGCAAATAAAGGGAACGCTTTACATTGGACTCCTCTTAGGCACGGGCATAAAGATCAAATCCATGGAAACCAGGATTCATTAGCTGAGCACTCACAAAATTACTTCTTCTTTTTTCCTCCTGGTTTTCTCATCGTGTCCTTGGGCTTCAGTTTGAGTGGCTTTATTTCTTGATTGTGTGTTGCTTTTGTTTGAATTTTTTCTCTTGTTTTCTTTTTAGTTTTCCTACCCTAGCACTGATTAAAGGATGTTTTGCAGTTTTCAGCATGAAGCTTAGTATTCCTCTAAGTGGAAACTTTTTCCAGATATAAAATGCATTATTTTTAAGCACCTTTTCAGCTCAAATCAGCCATTTCCCCAGTTAATTTATACAGATATGGCACATATACATACATGGATCCTAGGGTCCTACTATATGCTATGCTGTGATCTCACTTTTCTGGATCAAAAGTATGGAATGCTAAATGAAGAATTAGTGAGAACTGAACAGTCCTTAATCAGTACATCCATTAACTTTCTTTCAAAAATCACATTTCCTAGGGGAATGGGGGAGGCAAAATTTTGTGGTTTTTTTTTTGTTGAAATTCACATTTTACCGTAGGAAACATGATTTTGGGAAACATTGTGATTTCTTAATTGAAGAATGCAAAAAACAAAATGTGCTTCAGTTCAAAGTTTCAAAGAAAAAAATCATGTTAAAATATTGCTTCAAAATAATTTTGAAATTAAGTAACATTTCTAAAATTACTTTAGTAACTAAATATATAATAATATAAAATGTCATTTGGGGACAAATTTCAAAATATCATATTTCAAGAATCAAATATAAGGAATAAAAGCCCCTTGGAAAATTTACACGTTTCATGCAATGGAAACTCTTTTTGAATTACTACAACAGTTTGATTTTTTTTTTAATAATTCAAACACTGCTAGAAAATGACCCAATTTTTGAAAATCACCTAATTATGAAACAGAAATGAGTTTTCAAAAGATCTTGTAGTCTATTTCCTTATCCTGCAGCAGGATACCTGAAGGTATATTGCCCCTGAAAGTAATTTTTGGTGGTGTTTTTTGCAAACCTGTAAAGAGAAGAATTTAAATTGTTAAAATATTCAAAGTCAAATATTAAAGGATAAGATGGCAGAAACAGAAAAATTATATATGTCTAGGAATACATAAGGATAAAAATAATAAGACACAATTCAGTCCTAGAAATTTAATTTGTCTGAGCTTTAAGGGGACTATATAGAGGAATAATTCTCAGATAATGTAGGAAAAGAGTCCTCCTAAAATATAACATAAGTAGTTAACTTGCTGAAATAACAAATCTTCCATGTAGAGGGATCACATCACTTCTCTAGCCCAGATCTCTTTATACCATGGATGTAGCTGTACTAAAGCAGCTCCAGGGCTGATTACTCATTCAGGAATGTTACCTGGGATTTACCTGACTGCCATGACTTTTCAAACATCATGGAGAGTGGCTTGACATCTACATCAGTCAATTCCTTCAGGACCGTGGGCTGCGTCTCGTGGAGTCCCACAGACTTATTTATGTATGTTCAGCTTCCTCAAGTGGTGATGAACCTGATGTTCTCTTGCACAGGAGGGACTTTGCTCCCCTGGTCTCCATCTTGCAGTCAACCCACATATACATCAGAAGCACTAATTAGTTGCACTTGCGTATGTATTGGACAGCCTATAAGAGGAGTTTAGTGAAGCTACCTTCTTTAATTTGTTTACTGACTCAAATGAAACAATTTGAAAATCAGAGAGTTAAGTTTTCCACCTACTAAAAAAATCTAAATTAATTTCTTTCCAGAATTTACAAGAACTCAGTAAAAAACCACAAAAATTTCTGCCTAGCCTGTATAATAAATTTTTTTTGAGTTTGAAAAAAATTCCTAGTTTTGCCTAAAGCCATCATCATAGGAATCAGAGATAGTTAAAAAAGAGCAGCCAAACTGCCCAAAAGATTTAGTGAATGATCAACCCCTATATCTGCCAGTCTGCCTTGTACTTTTTAGCATAATATGCAATCCTAAGCAATTTGCATTATAGGACATCATTGAAGTATGCAGCACATAGCATGCAGCAAACTTTCAACAAGCCTGAGCCACTTGTTACCTCAGGTAGTTCTCAAGAAGGTGTTTATCCACCAGATTGTAGTCATAAATTCTTTTGTAAATATGATGAATTTAAACATGTTTATAATTGTGATTAGAATTAGACAAGCAATTAGTTTAAAACAATGTCTAAGACAAACTATAGATCATCCTTTACATGTGGATTGCCAGCCAAAGTCAGACCATGAAACTTTTATCAATTTTTTTTTTTAATTAAACTTCCTTTACTATCTTTATTAGAATTCATTAGGTCAGTTTCTGAAATTTCTGCAAGTCACATAATATTGATTCATGTACTCAGTGAATGGATGGCTGCCTAAATGACCTTTTTTTCTTTCAAAAATAATTTCATTTTGGGATTTAACTACTTATCTTAGTCATAAAAACCAGGAAACCTTAAGGCTCATATGAAATTTATTTAAATCAAACAACTGTTCATGAGTAAAAAAGACTATTAATCAGTTGAGTCAAATTCCATGTTCTAATTTGGGTAGCTGGGTCTGGATCAAGATAGCATACTATTTTACAATGTCTTAACTATAATTTCCAAATATAACTTAAAATCAAGTGCAAAATTACCAGTGTTATGTTATACTATCACATTTGGTAACAATATGGTTCTGAGATACAGAAAATTTTAAGATTTATTGTTGACCTATAATCCCAGTACAGCACCTTGACTATGAACTCAGCCTTCTTCTCTGCAGTGAAACCTGTCCTATGAAGACTCTGCCTGCTTGCCTGGTTTTACTCCTACACTTCCAAACACAGTCTTGTACAGTAACAATCTGAGATGAGAAGGCTGTTGGGATTGTTTCTACTATATTACTTCCACTCAGTGTAGGTTTTCTGATGTGAAGTAGCTTTCAAAATTAGCTACTCTTCCTATGAATATGGGGCAATGACAGAGTTTAAAGCTTACAAGAGTGTTTTTATGATTAATATAAACATAATTTTTCTCAAAGTCGCAGTGCTTTCTCAGCCTATTGTTGTACTAAAGAAGTTAAGCAACCAAGTCATTCAGAGTGGCTTATAATACTTTATACATGACTTTTGTCAGCTTTATTACAGTATGTGCTGTAAATCCTTTGGCATAGCCATGGTCTACTAGGCCCATAATCTCATTTCTGAAATGCCTCTAAATATGTATTTACATGAGAGCATAATAGCTCCAAAGAAGCAATTATGGCCAAGGAAGTTAACAACCCATGTTTAAAAAGTCCAGAAATCGTTACATTCTTCTCAGTTAATTCAGATGTTGTGTTTCTATAAAGTAACTAATTTTAGTCTCAATTAACCATCTTTTTAAACTAACCTCTCACTGAATTAGTACAGCAGCATGTTAGATTCATGGGGTGTCATCCCAGCTGCAACTGAAGGTAATGAAAATATCCCAACTAAATTTTATTAAAAGTGAACACAATATGAACAACATAAATTTCTGGGAAAAAAAATACATGTATAAACCAAAGACAATCGGAAGTAGAAATTGTGACTTTTTTTTTTTTTTAACACCTCAAAGGAAGCTGGAGAACAGAAGCATTTTAAGAAAACTGCATCTCAGACAACTGCATAGATAGGAGTGTCATACTGTAAAGCAAGAATTGAAAAATGCTGTTTCAGCGGGACTGTTGATAAGTAACAGTCCTGGAATCATAGAATTGTTTGGATTGGAAGGGAGTTAAGGATACCCCTGCCATGGACAGGGACATCTTTCAGAAGATGAGGTTGCTCAAAGCCTGGTCTTGAACACTTCCAGAGATTGGGCATCCACAACTTCCCTGTGCAACCTGTTCCACTGCCTCACCACTATCACAGCAAATAATTTCTTTTTATTTTCTAATCTAATCCTACCCTTTTTCAGTTTGAATTTATTCCCCCTTTTCTTGCCACTACATGTTCTTGCAAATCCTCTAACTTTCCCTCTTTTTGTGTCTTACTTCTTTTAAGACTGCAAAAAGACAGCAGCTAAACATTCAATAATTAAAATCACTACCACATGTCAGACACATCCGTGATAACCTACATAATTTTATTAGACTACCAACTTTAATAGTATAATACAAATTTCAAACCTTTATCATAATTTTTTCAAGCAAGCAATAAGCATCTTTTGTTAAATATTTATTTATATTTTTTCTTTTCTCTTTTAGTCTGCTATTTGCCCATAAGGACAGTTAAATACAGATCCTTCATATTTTGTAAAGAAAAAAAGTCCTGTACTTTTGTATCTGTTTCCTCATACTTAAAATAAGTAAAATAGAAATCAAAATCTGCCGTAGATATAATCAACACAGAAAGAGAAGATTTTTTAATAGGATTCAGCGTGAAACAGGCCCATTTGCAGATGAACAAGCTTGAATAACCATTTATCTGCATAATTCAGAGCAGTTTACAAGTATTTCTGAGCACTTTGTTTCATCTAAAAGAAATTTACATTTTCATCAGCACATGAAGCTGATGATTCGTATCCAGAACTGATGTAGATCTTACTTTTATACAACATGACATTCTCTTTTCATGGGATCACACCCTGGGAAATGCATTCTTTACCTACATTATCTGATTGATATATCTAGATTTCTGAGTGCGCTTTTTAAATTTTTTTTTTCCCACATAAACTATCGTTTGTAGCCATTTTCACACTTGGCAGTTTTGCATCCTGTTTTTCCTGAAAGTCTCCATTCAGACTCACCCTGGATGTTTGCCAGAACCAAAACAATTCTCATTCTACTTAAAATGCTTGCCCTCTTACACATACATGTCTGTAATAGGTAATAGATCTGAATTTAACTTTACAGGACAATGAGCTAGGCATATCTATCTCCTGATCCATTACACACTGGGGAGCACAGATCACTGGAGGAGACACACTCCACTGATGCCTTCCCATTTTGCTAATACTTAGCTTTTAACTGACATCAGCATCGCGTGGTACAATTGCTTCCAACCTCATTTAAACAGCTGCACGTTTGAACAGCCTTAAATGATGGGGTTTAGTAAACTGGTGAAGCATAAGTTTGTGTATGCATAAATTAACCTGGCCAAAAGCCAGCTTTTAAGAAATCCATTCTTATTTAGCTGATGAAAACAAATGCCTTGTGTCCAGGGGTAAGGGAAAGAAGGTAGGGGCAGTAGGGGAATTTTCATTTAACGTCCTACTGATTTCAACCTCCCAGATGATGCACATCGTTGGTGTGCCCAAGCCTGTGGATTGAGCAGATCAGTGCTGACCTACTACCTCTGAACTCACAGCTGCTCATCTTTACTTTCTCAGTGCTCACTGAACTGAAAGAACGCTTTGGAGCTCCTGCCTGATTTTCACAGCCTTCCTATGGCAGTACAATATCCACTGCTGTTTCCCTTTCATTGAAGTGTATCTTTCATATTTCCCCCCTTTTCTCACTCACAGTAGTCTACACAGGCTTCATTATCATTTCTTTTTCTTTTCCACAGAAATTACTCTTTCGTAGCATTAATATAAACTGTCCTCCAAAGATTTCTGCAGGCTGCATATATAAATAAAAACATATGAAATCTCAAAGAATGAAGGGAAGTGTTGAAATCTTACTGAAGAATCTTGAAAGCATTTCTCTTCTTTAGCCCCCCCTCCCCCTACGTTTGTTTCTGTTTGTGGAAATTTTTTTAAAAATTTATTTTATTTTAATTTTTTTAAAACATTCTTCGAATTGAGTTATTTTGGTAAATGAGGCTGAATCAAAGACTGTCTTGTAGACATTAGTTTAAATAGACTGTGATTTACATCCTTCTGTTTCTGAACTTTCAGTGACTTAAACACTTATTTGTGAAAATTAACTTCCTAAATACCATTTTTTTTCTTTTTTCCTGGAAATGCTAGATGCTCCATCTAGTGGACTAATTGAGCACGATTGAAACTTATAACAGATAGAATCCTTTAAAGTGTCAAGAAAAAAAATAACCTTATTGTAACAAATAAGAAGAGGGGGAAAAAAGAAAAGACAGATTTTAATTTGTACACAGCATGTAGATTTTTGAGAAATAATTATAAGCATTATAATGCATCATAAGAATTTATTCTCTTCTCAAGCAATACCTTATTGAGATAGCCCATTGTTGCCATGGCAATATGTCATAAATTTCTGTCAACTACCTAAAATAGCTGCAGATCACAAGGTATTCAGGTTTGGGTTTGTTTAGTTTTTTTAAGTGCTTTACAGCTTTTTAAATTTCATTAGGAAGAAATTCTCTTTACTTTGTAATTTGCACACACCTTTGTTGAAATTTGATGAACAAACCAACATTTATTATATTTTTTTAACAGTGATCTGTTTTACATATTGTATAAAAAACTTGTGCTAAAATACCTTAAAATGTATATAGATTTCTTCCTTGCCTGATATATATTTATTTCCTCTAATTTATGCACTGAGCATTAACATTGATAAGGCTGCAAGAATATGCTGTGTTGTTGTGACTTCTCTATGGATCTTAGTCATCACTCCTGTCATCGTTTATAATAATATTTTCAGCATGGTCAAACACTCATTGTGCCAGTGAAAGAAAAATACAATATTGAGTTAAAAATGCTAAAGATCAGGCCATCATTAAATCCAGAAAGAGTCATACATGTACAGGAAAGGATAATTATGTGTGAATTCACCTAAAATGTCACCTACTCACCAAGGTGCTCTATTCATCAGTGTGATTGAAAGCTGCTGTCCATGACAGAAAGCTTAAACAGATCTGCTTGAAATGATATCATGATAATAAGGATTGCAGAATTTGTATCACTAAAAAAGGATCAGCATAGTATAATTCCTTGGAGAAGCATTAAAATTTCATAGAAACATATTTAAATTTGTGGGGGTGGGGATTTCAGGTTGAAAAGCAGCTTTTTTTCTTCCTTTTTCTCCCTTTGGTTTATTCCTCCTCTCCCCCAGTTTAACCTGTCTATGCATATATTTGCATTTTGTGCAACAAATCAAAGAAATCAAAGTCAGTTATTTATTGTAGTTGTTGGTATATGATTACAAACAGCAAGACTATGCCTTTATCTTTTGCATTCTGCTTTGAAAGATGTGTATTAAAACCAGGCAGTGCAACCACTGCTTATCAGAAACCTGTGCTGTATTTTTGTGATGTAATTTAGTCTGAAATACTTAATATCATTAACATTCTACTCAAGCCTCACATACATAATGCTGCAGACTCTATAGCTACCAAAGCCAAAGACATAAACAGGCTTTAGTGTCCTGAGGAAAAAAGCAACCCCACATTTGGTAGTTGACGACCCTATTCATTGATATAGTCAGCCTTGTTTGCTGAGCGTGAGAGGAGAGCAGCAGAATAGAAAAGACTATATTCAACATTCATGAGCTGGGGCATTTTTTGTAAATTACTGGTAAAATACATATTTTGCCTATAAATGAGCCAGCTGAAGGCAATTTTAATATAGACATAGCTCAATTTCGAAGAAAATGATTATAATTAAGGCAACAGGTCTCAACATTCATTGCTGCTAAAAATAAAAGAAAACAAACCCAGAAAATTTAGTATAAAGTCCTTTATGTTCCTTTTTTCTTTTTTTTTTACCCCCCCAGTTTTAAAAACTTCTAGAAGAAAAATCCAGAATTTTCACTGTATACACAAAATGAAAAGGCATATAAAGCTTTATTTTAAGTTCACTTATTTTCATGCTTGCAAAACACTTAAGCAATAACTAATAGGAGGAGATTCACAGAATGTGACAGCAGATGAAATTCTTGGGGGCTGTGTATATATATATATATGTATATATATATATGTGTATATATATATGTGTGTGTGTGTGTGTATATATGTATATTCACCAACACATATAAATATATATCCATACATGGATACAACTGAAACACTCAAAACTGTATTTGAGAACAAAAAAAAAAAAAAGTCAGGCCAATTGTATCAGCCTAGGCTTACCTCTAAAATATAGATCACAGAACAGTACTTGCTGGAAGGGGAAAGTTGATATAATTGAGATAGATTGAGACCATAGAAAGCTGATCCCAACAAAACACCATTTATCCCAAAGACCACTTTCCTGTGGAGTCAACGGAGAAGGCAATTGGCACAATAAGCATAACAGGAATTTTATTTACCCAATTACTTCAGTTTAGAACCTAAAGTTAATTATAAGCAGGACTATGTGAATTCCCCTTAATTCCATCCTTGGCTACTCCTGGACCTCTGGATTTATGACAAGAAATGGCTTGCCTTGAGGTGTCTGATTGATTTACTCTGGCTAGTGCACTGGCTTCCTGGTGCACAGAAAACTGAATCGTGATGCAGCATCTGAAATGCCTAACAGTGTAAAATGTAATGTCGTTGGTTTAAGTTTACCTGATCCAGAATTTGCAAAGCTTTGGTGTTTCCACCAATCAACCCAAACTTTTAGTCTGGGAGAAAATCAGTTTCACTGACTAAAATGTCACCCCAAATCTGTGTGTGAAATACTAAAGCAGTATTATTACGTATGAATGAAAAACAGCCTTTTGAGCCCCACCCTTGTCATTGGAGACATAACTTATTTCACTCGGAGTCTAGTCCTGTCCTAACTACCCTTAAAAAAACCAATAACAAACCAACAAATAAAAAAAAAAATCCAAACCCACAAAAAAAAAAAAAGAAAAAAAAAAGAAAAAAAAAAAAAGTAACAGGATAAAAAGCAATTCTTTAAAGTTTGAAATACCTTATATTAATTTTTAAGTAAAGTCAGTAATATTCTTAAAATGGCATTATTATTGATTAGCTAAAATCAATGGCAGATATCAATGAAATTCATTATTAAGAAAATGCCAGTTTGGCTGACTTTCCATCTTTAATCTCAGAACAACTTGTAAGAAGGATGCAGAAATAAAGGACAAGACTAATTAATCAATCAATTTCAATATTTAAAAAAATAAAAAGGAATTGGACTAATAACACCAAATATTTCCCGGGTGAGCAATACAATCCTTAAAAAGTATTTTTATAATCCTCCCTCAGAATTTCTACATAAAATCAGAGCAAAGGTTTATTTTACTCAATATTAGCTGTTAGGAAATATTACCTGTTAACCCAGAGTATCTTGTAATGTACTCTGCCTTTATTTTGACCAAACAAGAAGCTCAAGTACTCAGTTCCAGGACCAGTTTTTTTCTTTTAGGATATGTGAATTATCATAACAGAATGACAATATAATTTTTGGCAAATATTAATTATTTCTGCAACAGAGATTTGACTTAGTAAAAGCATTCTACTATTTTTAGAGACAAATCTTTTAGAAGAGATTTTGCATTAATATTTCAACAGGTTAATAATAATAACCCTGACCATATTGTTCATCTTTCCTTCTTTAGAAGACAAAAATATTTTGTAGGGAGATTTAAATAATATTTTCTTGAGAAAAAAAAGCCACACTTATTGGATAAATCACCTATCTTTTAAATATTTTATCTCCTAGTGGTGGATACTTATTTTGGACATAATTTAATTATCCAATATATATTAATTTTATATATATATATATATATATATAAAACATAGTTATCTAGATATACAAAAGGTGGAAAAATCACTTCATTGAAATCACTAGTTCAATGAACTTGGAGTTTTTCCCATCAATGCCCAAAGATACTATCAGTCATCACAGTTCTACAATTGGATTTCTTTTTTCACTCATTGTGCCAGAAGAAATTCTGCCAACCTTCTCAAGAGGTTCCTGTTTATGATACAGTTGATTTTTGAAAGGAAAATTTCTTTTGTTCAGGGTACATTTTTGTAAATTACTGTGTGACACAGTTGTGAAAGCACAGTGAAAGTTCTGAAACAAAAATATTACATTCTTTCAATAAATTCTAGAATATTTATTCAAAATTTCAGTTTGGTTTATGCTTAGATTTTTTTTCCACTTTAGTATTTTTCTACCTTAATTAGCCTATTTTACAAACAGGAAAACTTACATGATAACAATATTTACTGTAGGCATATGAATGTGTTCCTATCTCTCCTAAATGTCTGTACCTGTAGTAGTAATACGTAAGAGAAACTGTTTATTTTTCAGTCTCACATACCCAAACACTTGGCACTGCATGAATCATTAAAACCGATGGAGTCCTGAAATATTGCCAGACTCTTTCTTTCATTGTTTCGGGCTTGTTTTTGCTCACAGTGATTTCAGCTGGACTTTTGCCATTAATTTCAAAGTAGAAATAGGCCCTTAGAATAATCTCATTTTTCCTGAAGTTTCCAGAGGAGATCACTTTGCTAACTGAACCATGACATAATTTTTTGTGTTGTCCATTTCTTCAAGTTTAATTACTGAACCAGATTCTTGAATTCTGCATTTATGTAATGATGGGTGGTTTTTTGTTGTTGTTTTCTCTCTCTCTCAAATTAATGTCCAATTCAGTGTTCTACTGTTTTTGGCACTGTAGCTCTTCTGTCAGAATTCCACTGATACATTAAGCACTTAGTTTGTTCTACCTCGTCATCTATATGTCTGTGTATTACTACCCATAGGTAAAATACCTCAGCTCTCACCATGAACATTTATACAGCCGAGAAAATTGCAAACATTTGCTGCATGAACCATGGCTGAGATTTTGTGGTTATGCTGAACAATGATCTGATGTTGTTCTTGGCCATTTGATCACATAGTCACATTCATGGATTCTTGGCATGTCAATCGAGCAGCATTCTTAGACCTCTAAGTAAAACAATGTAAACTCTGCTTGTACCTGTGGTAAAAAGACTCAGTAATTTAGATACTGAGGATTTGGACAATGACCACCAACTTTCTGTAGTAAAACTGCAGGATCGTATTTCATTTCCTCAAAATATAGTCCTAGTAAGATTTCCTGTGGCTTAAAATAAAGACTAGAAAATATGTAACTTGTCCTTTAATTATCTTATCTTTTAATGGTGTCCAAAATCTGATCAGTATGGTATCACTATATTAATTTTGTAAAGGATCATATAATTTTAGTTCGGAATCAATTTAATTTTATCCTTCAGGATCCTTGATGAGCATTAAATGGGGGTGAAAAAATTGTAAGATAAACTTTGAATTAAGGTCTTTTCTATTTGGTTTTCAGGAAGAGCTCTGAAATTTTACCAGATTTTTCACTTTCATTCTAACTCTGAAGCAATATGTCTTGGTATTTCAGCCCAAAGTGCCTTCTCTCTGGACCTGATTGCATTCTCTAGCCCTTCTAGACTATTCAAGTTTGCTTTTATGAACACATTGTATGTGATGAACCTATAATTTATGTATGTTTATGCAGGTGTTGCCATGTCAGGACATCACATTATTAAGAGAAAGAACTCGTCCAAAAATTTTCAGAAAATAGAAAAAAGCAATCGTGGAAAATTAAATAGATTATGGGCATGGCACTGAAAAAAATGTCATTTAAGCAATATTGCTATTTTTATCTCCATAATATGAACAAAAAAGATAATTGCATATTATTGTCTTGACTAGAACTCTGATCTACGGTATTTTTCATATAAAATACATAACCAGCTTTCGTTTTTAACTTTTAATTAAATTATGTAGATCAATAGGTTGTGATCTCCCTCAGAATTTTCAAGTATGTTTGGTTTATTTACACCAATTATTACTCATTTACATTGCTTTCTGCTGCAGAAAATGAAGGACTGCATCTTTTCCTGAGTAATTTTGCCTACTTAACTTTTCATTAAACATTGAATTGAGAGGTAGTAGCTGTGTCGCTTCTGTTCTATTCATCATGAGCAAATAAATTTTTAGCAAGTTATTGCTCAGGGCTTTCTCTAAAGAACAAACACAATAGCAATTATCAATTCATTAGGGATCTAGAAGGAAGAATTTCAACACAAAACATGAGGGTTTGTCCATATCACACTCCAAGATTAAGGGTTATATTTCTCGATGTCATGTTCTCAATAAAACTTGTCAGCCTTTTACTCTCTACAAGACTTACAACTTTGAAAAAACGTAAGTTGACATTCTTTGGAATGTGTTTTAAGGACCTCTCTCACTTTCCAGTTAGGAACAAGAAAAGCATGTTGAAACAAGTTGTCTATCTCAAATGAAGCAAGCCTTATTCTTTGTTCTATCAGGGGAGGAACAGCTATTAGGGGAAAAAGTCAGAAATATTTGAATGAATTCTTAAAAATAATTAATGTAAAAGACATATGGGTATTTTAGTAGAGCTTGAATATTCCAGAGGATTTCATCTCAGGTAGACTTCTAATGAAATGTTCATAAAACAAGGAAAATAATTATTTATTTTTATGTTTATGCCATTTATCAGAATATAATAGAAAATTCTAGTGTCTGTGGTACCGGTAAAGGTCTGATATTGACTATTTTTGACAAAGATTATATTTAACATTACAAATAAATAGCAAAAATGATTGTAATTAACCACAGTAAAATACAGGTCAAGGTCCTCCCTGACCCTTGAAGTTAAATATTAATATCCACAGATTTTTTTTTTAATACTGAAGATATATTTGTGCTTAATTTGTGCAAATTTTTATCAATGTTACTGTTCCTTTTTTCTAACTTAAGTGTAGTATTGAGTAACAGATAATACGTAACTAAGAAAGATTTACTATCTTCTTGAAAGAGTTGTTACTGCATGCATGAAGAAAATCCAAATATATTATATGATTTTTTTATGTGTAAATCAAAATATTTTTAAAATAATTAAATACAATTGAATCAGAAAAGTTGTGAAAAAAATTATTGTATACAGGGGCTTGTATACTCTTCTCAAATCCACTCTAACCATTACTTAGACACAGGGGGAAACTATTTAATAATTTCCACCTAAGGGACATTTTTAGAATTAAAACCACGAAATAAAACCATGTAGGAAAACAGAAGTGTGATTCGGCGATTCATCCATTCACCCATTGTGGATACCCATTTTGAGAAATGATGAATCCTTTCCTTGAAGTGCCATGCCTTTTCATTCACTATAAAGAGGATCTCGATAGGTTGCACCTCACCAAACTGTAGTAATTTCCAGTATTGGTGTCCATATATTGTTTAGTCATCTTAACACTCTGTACATCTCTGCACAGTTAGTGGAAAATATAGTTTTATGATAAAATCATCTGAAAAAATGCAGAAACCTCACTCTAGAGTAAAATAATTTCTTTTACAAGAAGCTTTCTTTCACTGGCTTTGAAGGAAGCATGCAGTGACAAACTCAGATGCAGACAAAGCATTATTCAATGCATCATTCAACTGTGCAAGAATTCTGACCCATTAATGTTTTGCAGTCCATCTGTGTGATGTCAGTGACACACAACGTGCCAGGAGCCAGAAAATTATGCCAGTATTACATTATGGTAGAGCTAAGGAACTGCATAGAGGATGATGGTGACTGTGTGATGTCATTCTGCAGGACCATAAACAAATACCTGTCTCAGCACAACAACAAAAAAGCTGTCTTAAATAGATAATTCCATTTTCTATTAGGTGACCTAGTTAAGAAAAGTTCTTATTACTACAGAGATAAAATGACTAGGAACACTAGTTTGGCAACAGCAAAAATTATACAGAAACACTTAAAATATGTATGCATCAAAGCCTACTGATCACTGATATATCTTGAGGCAAAGGGGTTTTTTCACACTAGGATTACAATCTGCATAGATCTTTTTTAGGCAATGGATTTTCTTCATTTAATTTCTTCATCAACTCCTTATGAAGACTTTTTATTTTTTTCCAGATAGTTTTATTGAAAATATTTTAACCCATGGCCAGCAAAGATCCCTACAGGAAGCAGTTGAGCTATATGTACATAAGTTGAGCTATATGTACATAAACCATATTTGCATGCACACAATTACATATGGGTAACATGCAATATAGGCAATGTTATGAGATCTTTTTTTGCAGTGTCTGCTACAAGTATCTGGTATTTTGTTGTACAGAGGAACAAAAGAGCTTTCACATCTTCATTACCTCTGTCCTGCACAAAATGAAGGTCTGAAGGGACAGGGCAATCTATGCTATACAACGTGTACAGTCTCTCTGTCTTTCTCCTCCCATAATTTACTAAAGGGATTGTATGCAAGCACTCACCCTGCCAGAATATTTGGTTTGCCTTCCAAAGGAAGTTAATAGATGTGAGATTTTAGCACGCAGCCAGGTCCCATTCTGAATGGCAGCTAGGACAAAGCCTGGGTGACCCAGCAGATGGAAATGAAAGTTGGACCTGTCCTGTATATAGAAATTTTCTAAATGGGAAAAGTGTTGGAACATTGCTTGTAAGGCTGAACAGATGCCTTTTCCTCATGCAGATCAGAGCTCACTTCCGATATTATTTTAGTACTTGACTGACTCTCTTTTTTTCTATAGCTTCTTAGCTGACCTCATCAATTTCTGAAGGCCACTGTAGCACATGTAACATGGATGGAAGACCTAAGCCTTTCAGGAATGTTATTACTAAACTGATATCTAATTTCAAAAGATTTATAATATTCCTGTCATTCTTTCATCTTATTTGAGTGATGTATAGTTAGTTTTTTTGTTGATGGGCTTTTTGTTCTTCCCCTGCCCTGGACCTCTTCAAAGCAACCAACACTATTTTTATGAATAGCTCATCCTGAATAGAAATCTAAATGTTGAGAACTACAGCTAAAATACACAAACTCCTACTTACATTACTTTGTGCATGTACAAAAATTCCCATGTTTTCTCACAATCAAGAAGCAAGAATAATAATTAGCTCTATGAATATTCATAGAAATTGCTGTTTTAACATAATTTTCATGAAACATCTATCCATTGTACCATGAAGAAACTGAAGCCATGAAAAATGAGAAAGCTTGTAGTGTTGATAAAAACAAAGAAATGGGAATAGGCATGAATATGAACAAAACTATTTGAGTGGTATTCATTTTCCATTGAAAAGCTGTGAATTTAAAGTGTCATGCAATAAACACTTCTGTATGGACAGTTCAAGGAAATTGTCTTGATTAAATTGAAGAATTAGTTTAAAATTAATATCTATTTATTTATAATATATGAAATGGATTATTCTGCTCTTCTGTTTGGCATTAATGCTCTGGAAACTCTTCATTCACAACAATTAAAGCTTTATTACCCATAAACCGATTTAATCAACATATGAATGAAATGAGAAAAACAAAATAATGTCAAGAAGTCAACAAATAAGTTTAGAAAATGTCAAAATTAAGGTGAGAAATTTCTCACATATACAGACACTTAATGATATTTTAATTAATTGTTAAATGATCCTTTGGGGGGCAGGACAGGGGAAGGCAAGTCATGGAAGGTAAACAATGGGAAGGAAAGGCAAACCAATGCAAATTACATGTGGCATAAGAATCACCCCCACATGGAAGACATGCAAGTTATATAATTTCACATAAAAGAATCTATGTATTTCAAGTTTTCAGAATTAAAATCAGGGTCATGATATTTTGAAGTATTTTTAATTCCAAATAGATATCAGTGTTCAATTATGAATAGACTGGTAAGGAAGTTCTCATGCCTGTAGACGTTGGACTAAGCACGAAGCAAAATTAATATACAGAATTATGGTTGTGAAGTGTGGCAAAGAGCCTAGACACTGAGATTAGACACTGCAGTAACTATTTGGTACCTGATTCTTCAAAAAATAATATAACCCTGCCTAAGATTTTAGCACAGAAAGCATTCTTAAAAAACCTAAATGAAGAGCAGCGGGATCACAGTGCAAATATTAAAAAGAGATGTTTAAACATTATCATTAGTTTTAAAACTCTTCTGTGTCCAGACGTCTTTCTCTGTCCTCATTACGGACTTTTTTTATTTTGATGTAACTAAAGAGGGTGTGTTGTTATTTTAAAAGAAAACATGTTGGAAAGCCTCTAAACAAATGCATATTCTCTTACCCAGAAAGTTCTCATTTCAGTGTGCTCACAATCCAGAGGAGACTTAATATTTTTTGTTGAGTTTTAGTGTGCAGTGCTAACAGCCAGTCCATAAGCCTCTCAAGCAATTCCTTTTTGACACAGACTCTGTCAAAGCAGCCATGCTTTCTGAATTTATATATACATGTAGAAAAGTATTCCTATGCATTTACATGTAATATTTATATAAATAAATAATATTGAAGATTTTTTTTTTTTAATCTATGCAATTCTACATATTGAAAAAGTAAAAATATTAATAGCAGAACTTCCATCTATTGCAATGTATATTCTTTCTGGTTCCTTGGAAAATAACAGTCTTACACTTGAACTAGTCTTTTCCTGTTTTAACAAAAGTAAGTCATTTTTGTATTTCAGTAAATCCCCCAGGGGTCTTGTTCTCTTGTCTTAGTTACAGTAGCATGTATTTGAATGTGGTAGTCATTGTATATTTCAATATAAATGACATAAGTTTAAGAGAACAGTCTTATAAATACCTTTGTGGTACATCAGAGGCAACAGTGGGTGGTAATAATGACTTCTTTGTATGGCATTAGACATCACTTACATTTGGTGGTGACACATTGCTATAGATTGTGGTACTCTAGAGAATCAACATCTCTTGATGATTCACCTTTAATCGCTGAATTTTATCCTTTCTTACTAAAATGTCAAAATTTTCTTCAGTTGTGAAAGATATATAATACCATAAAAATTATAGCATATTAAGTTACTATCTAATGAACCTTTTTGAAAAGGCAGCCTTTGGAAACCTATGCAAAATACATATTGTTTTAGTTACTCAAACATCAGGATATATAAAATAGGAGATAGTGATGTTTTTCTATTGCACCGTGCAAGCTATGTAACCATAGTAAATGCTGAAACAAATATGATGTGATATATGATGGAAAACAACCAAACCAAATCAAACCAAACCAAACAAAAAAGCAACACCATTTTTTAAATTATGTATAAATGGGTTACCTGAGGATGTAAAAAAATTTACCTAATGCAAGAATAAAAAACCCTGGAGACTAATCCAAAGCAGAAGTTGAAGACTAGTAAGCTTTATTATATAATATTATTTTTAAAAGTTGGCAAATTCAAAATGTTCATAAATAAATGGAAATCATTAATTTTTGCTACAGTCTTTTTCACTTTGATCTTGTACCTTAAATTAAAATTATAGTGGTCTCAACAAACCTGTGTTAAATTGCTAAAGTACTAATTCACAGAGTGTGTTCTAAAACCTGTTTGTGTTCTGAGCCTCAGTCAATACAGTTTACCAATGATGGTAGAAAGCCATTTAATTAAGAAAGTTCATAGAGCATTTTGGTGCAACTCAGACAATGATGATCTTGGTTCTAGTGTCCAATTCACTCAACAAAATACGACAGACATTAATGACTAAGAAATTACACTCTGCTGTGTGACAGCAAATAGCTCACTCTGTACTGGGAAACACCATCTAGCTGTGAACAGAAGTTACAGTGCAACATATAAAAATCAATAGACTCAATTCACCTATGCCCTACAGCATACCTTCATGATTTTCTACAGTTATCTTTCTACCCAGCCTTTCTTTATGGCTGTCTTTGATCATATCTTTCTCTTTTCACCTACTATATAATGTAACCAGTATTTGCTTAGCAGTTTATCAGAGATGGCCAGTTTAAATCTGAAGGCTTTCTTCCACAGCAAAAGATCCTAACAGAATTCATCTAATGTCTACACTGACAAACTACAAGTAACCTTTATGGGTATTAGGTCAGGTCCCAGATCAGCAGAGCTGTCTAGAAAGAACTGCTAAATTGCAGTCGGTAGTCTGGAATGCACTAACTTCAAAAAAATAGCTTTTTTTCTTGCTTTGAAGCACTATAAAAACTGCTGTCTCTCCATCTATAGCCTCTAACACTGATTTTGTGACAGTTCAGATCTCCTTGAACGTTTAATGTCTTTTGAAAAAGATGTACTGGAAGCAGAATAAAACACCTATTTCATCTCTTTAGTTAGAAATAAACCAAAACTCCAAATACAGCGTTTTAACAAAAAAATCACAAAATTTCAAACCTTTTTTCCCTATGAACCAGGAAACACCAACCAGAGACAAATCATGAGTTTACAGCTTTGAGTATAAACAGTATTTTGGCTCATCTCAAGAAATTATTTTATAAGGAATTTCACTGAAGCCAGACGGAAACAAATATAAACACAGAAAGAAAAGAATAATGCATTTATTGATATATTTACACTAGAAGATCATAAGAAATTAGTAAACATAGCTGATACTTTAACAAATAGATATTTCACAACTTCTTTACCACATCTCCTAAAACAATGGATACAGGATATTTTAAAGATTGGGTGTTCCTTTTTAAGAATGATCATTCCAAGTCCACTGTCAGTCAGAGCACAGACATGGGTCATGACATAAAATTCATGTAATCAAATCTATTACTGTTGGAATGTTTTTTTGTATAAATCAATGTTTGCTAGTCTAAATTTCCTTTAACTGAAAGTTCATTAGACCTCTGGTTCCCCTTGATTTCAGATTTTCCATTCTGCAGTGTAATGAATTGTTCAAACTGTGATTGATCAGTGGCATTAACTAATATTAGTACAAATCAGGGAACTACTCATATTTAATACCTTATTTAATACTTTTTAATCAGTAACAGGGACATTAAATAAAGCTAGAGTCTAGAGTGGAGGAATTGGCTACCTTACCGAACCCTATAGAGACTGAAGAACCAAAAAACGAAGGGAGAGGAACTCCCTCATAATTTCTCAGTGAAGAATTCGATGAAGAATTCTCAAATGTCGAATTCAATGTTACAGAATGTTGTGGAATGTATGGGCTCCAGGGATGGCAGAGATGTAATAGAAAAGACATCTGTTTTGTTACCGTGAACACACAGATACTACATCTGGCTCAGAAACTTCCTGATCTACGGATAATCAAAGGTTGAATTAAATTCCCAGAAATAAGGCCAGCCTTTTTCCAATATTGTTCTAGATATAAGTAGCTTTGAACACTCTAGGAGTCAACAGATGTGCATGACACACCTTTGGTCTTCATCTGGTTTTCATTGGAAAAATCTGCTAACAAACAGTCCTTAAACAGTTGTGTAGCCTATCTGGTTATGTCACTATCCAAAAATATTTAAACAATCTGATTAGATTAGCGAGAAAGATTCTTGGGAACTCCTGATGGGTTTGCTTCCTCTATCAGGAAGTAGAGAAAGCACTAGGTTTTTTTGTTTCAAAACCTAATAACAAAATATTTGATATAAAAAAAATAGTCTGCTCTTCTGATGTTATATACCGATGCTGCATTAATTTCAATGCAGAGGATATTTTTTTATTCACAGTGGAGACATTCAATATTTCTTTTGACAATTTCATACCTTAACAAAAACAAGAATGCTAATGCTGAATAAAAAAGGCCTATACATATACCTAGACCTACCCATACATAGTAAACATTGTACAGTTTCAGCAATGTTTTTCAGTTTTTCCACATCTGTTCATTATTTATATTTTTTTCTGAGATTAATTAATCCATTTTAAAATTACATATATACAGGAAACCAATTTCAATTAGTAACAATGCAACTAGATTGAGGATTCTCAATTCTTTAAAATTTTCAGGCAACCAAATGTAGAGGTTTGTTAAATTGCTTTCTTTTCCTTTTCCTTTTGCTAGCTCACTTTTGCTAGTTCATTTCAGGTGCAAGTTAAGCAAATGTTTTATAGGAAATCAGTCTATCTAACTGCAATAACCCTAAATTTAATTTTCTGCCTTCAAGTGCAAATAATTTGTATCCTGAGGTCTTCAGGGATATCTACAATGCATCACGTGTAGTCCAATAAAACGATTTCTGTCTTTATCAGTGGGATGGGCTGGTCCTGGTGCTGGCCTCTCGGAGAGGTGGCTCAGCCTGACCTTGGCCTGGGTGTCACTGGTTTTACCACTGCCCCGGGCAGTCCCACAATCACTGCCTGATAAACCATCTCTTTTTGTGGAGCTGGGGGTGAGGGCTGAGGGCTGGAGGCATGAGAGTAGCCCAGAGAAAAGAGGTCATCCTGGGAAGGAGTGTTTTGTGCACCAGTTTCTTCTGTTCTGTTACTGAGGCTTTCCTGTGCCACACGTGATATTCCCTCCTCTGCAGTCTGTGCCATACAGTTCACTACCTAAATTAGTCAGCACTTCACATGACTAGCTCAGTGATTTTTCTGCGGAAATAATGGAAATAGAAAAGAGTAGTTTCAATACATTTATATTAGAGTAGAAAGCCTTGGCTCTGACAGGAATAATTGTGCCACTTTGTGTTTGGTTCATAGAAAGATCTTCAAAGAATGATGAACAGCCAAATAAGTGACCTCATGACAATCTGCTTAATTAGAATAAATTAGGAGAAAATATTGTTTTAGCAGAAGAAAATCACTAGAGTTGTCTCTAACAAGACACTTAATTATATACATCAAGGGGAATTTCTTAAGGGACATCTTTTTTCTTCATCTCTGTAACTCATTTAACATATTTCCATCTTTGTAAATGTGACTGGGGAGATACATCAAACCGGATAAATTAGATCTAATTTCATCACACATATAAACTCTGTAAAAGTTCCAACCAATCAAGACAGATTAAATCCCACAGCTGATTTTAACTTTAATAAGAATTATATTTTTTACGTGTGATGAGTGACTAAATTCAGGTGTAATATCTTAATGACACGCTGAAATGAAAAATTGCCATTGTTTTGCAGCTCAGCGAGATGTTTAGAGTTATAAATAGTAATACAGATTTGAAAAACAAAATGTAACCAAGAAGAATGAAGGAACTTTATTGTACTTACATACACAGGAATATACAAAATATAAATAATCATACATATTATGCCAAAAAAATAGACAAGATAAATCATTACACATAGCACTGCTAGTATGTATTCCAATATTTCATGATACCTCTCCTACCATTATCTGAGACAACAAACTGCAAACAGAAGCTGTCAAAAAAAACATGACTACCAGAAATACTTCAGTTTCTACATATCAGTCCTGAGGGGTATCAAATGCTGGTGAAAAAACCTTGAAGACTGAAAGGATTAATGCTCATGATTTTATTAAAGTTCAGTTTACATAAGAGTATTGGATCATGATACTGTCTTGTGTTGTAAATCAGAACAACTGAGAAAAAGACTAGAGAAGTACCTTCATAGTAGTTTCAGAGTCACATCTATTTAAAACAATGTCATAAAGCTAGTTTATCCTTTGTTCAATGAAGAGAGCATACTGTAAACTGTGCTTTTTATTCAGATTTAAAGTATCAAGCTTTAAAAGTCACCAAAGTAAAAAAAAGTGTTAAACTATCTATTGTATCTTAAAGGATTATATCTTAAAGCTGTTTTTCATGACTGAAAGCCTTTTCTTGTCCTGAACTAAGTCATCAGCTAGAACTTTCTATGGAAAAACTCACAAAATGAACATAGAAGCTAGATTTTTTTAAAAAGTGATTTCATTAGGTATATTGCCTTTTTTTTTTTTAACCAGCTTCTTATCTATTTAGTCCTCATGGTTAGAAGTATTTGGTTGTCCTCCCAGCTTGGTGACATAATTTTAAATTTTCTTTCTTTTTAATTTGTTTCACATTTAAATTGTGCCCTGATGATTACATTCCATCTGCTTACCAGGCAGCTGACAAATAGCTTGCAAATTAATGACCTCAAGCTGTGAGGAACCTCTTTCTCTTGAGTTCCAAACTCATATGAACTCAATGTTGAAGTTCCTGACATTTCTGAGGGTCTGAAATGCCATTAGTGAACTACATAATGAGGCGCATTTAGAAGTGGTTTTAGTGGAAAACTGCATAATAAAATGCCTTTGTAAGAAGACTGTAATTTTTTAATGTTACCATTGCATTTTTTTCCCACAAAACTTTATACAACTTTAAACTACTTTTATATCTTCTATTTACATAATACCACTTGGTAGGTAAAGCTACATAGGTCTTCCAACTAATGGACTGATCACTGAAAAATCAACCTCGTGTCTTATTCTCATTAGGAAAGATGAAATCAAGAGATACAGAATATTTTATTTATATCTTGTTTTCAAATTCCTAATATAAATAATCATTTATGACTGAGATAATAGGTGTTAAATTTTTTTCAGAAACCAGATTAAAACAAGGGGACTTTTATCCCCTTGATTATATTTATACTGATTAGGTTGTAATGGGACACATTGGCACTAGAGTTATGGAATAGATAAATATGGCATAAGACCTTTTTAGAGAAACCACATCATTTTGCAGCAATTAGAGACATAAAAGGAACAGTAGAGTGTCTCAAATAGCTTTAAAAAGTTATCTTTAGATTACTGAATCCTGATTTTGGTCAACACAGCTAATTGCAGTAAATTAAAACTGTGTCATAGTTGCAATGATGGACACCACAAGTTAATTACATTACCATTGTTCCATAAAGAGCAACAAATGTTCCAACTGTATCTAAAAACCGCAATTTATTTTTCATGCTAGCAGGGTCTTGGCGCTCACAGAGATGATTTTTGATGAACACTACACTGAAAGGTTTAATTCAGGCGCATATATAAGATATTTAGACTGCTAATGGCTTTTTCTAGCCATGGTAATTGAAAAGATTCCAGCCAAAGTAAATTCTCCTTACAATGAAAATATTAAGGCTGAACAAATACAACCAAGGTGCCCCCTACGTGTCATCTGAGTTTCTCCAATTACTTTATTGACTACGTTGCCATTAACCATAATGTGATTTTAAATACTTTGCCCCCACACACATACCTCAGTTGAGATATCAATCTTGAACTGAATCCAAGCACAGAAAAAAATGTAAGTGAAAAATAAGAAAAGGAACACAATATCTACTAGTCATCTTGAATAATTACTCTATTTTCAAATGTTCTAATCTGAACAGCCTCAGAGTTTTCATATGATCACTCATCCCAAAACAGTTATGATCTTCATTTTCCTCAGATGCACTGGGGAACTCTTTTAGTCTCATCTCTCTTCTATTGGAACTATTATCCAGGAAATCTGTGTAACTATAAAACTGAGAAATGTTCTTGGGCCTATGACAGAAAACATCAAGTGAGGAAAATTTTACACCATGATACAAGTATTCTAGACATAAGTATTTTAAAAAAATAATTTAGCTTCTAGTCACATTACAGTATCTGAATCAAAACCACTTTAATCAATTATGCTTCTCAGAGCTTTCTTCTGAAATACAAAAGAACATATTAATCTTGTTGAATTATCGCTACAAATATAAATCAGCTCCCTAGTTCTATTCCCTTTTTTTCCTGATAAAAGCAACTCATTTAACACAACTATAGTATCAATGTAATTGGCTTATTAGAATTTTTTGCATTTTGTTTTCAACCTACAGTTCTGAAATCTGAAGCCCTCTTTAAGAGTTTCATAAATTTGCTTTTTGAGCAGGTTAACTTTGTACTTTACCTTTGCAAAGCCTACAGTATATTTTCAGTTAATTATGAAGTTTACTTACATTGTCTCAATTTTTGTGTTTGCGTTTATAAATCTCACAAAACAGAAAACCCTTAAAAATGGATTTTCACTATCCATGAGTTGAGGAATCTTAGAAAATTTTGGCTGGCAAAGGCAGAAGTTCTCATTAGAGCTGTAGTCTGTCCCATTCACTCTAGAATTCCTTCAATTTCATGGGAACCAATCTAAATGGATGAAGATGTGATAAGTCTGGATGAAAACGTAGTTTTAGAATTTAATTTTCATTATTCTTAAAGAAAAAAGGCATTAGATCCCATGAGGCTATGAGATGCTAATTGCAGGTACATCTACTGCTCTCAAAGCACGGTGGCAAAAGGAAGGGACTGCATGAAAGAAGACAAGGTATGTGGCTTTATTATGAAAGATTTTTATATACATTGAAACACTGAATAAGAAAAGCATTAAAAAAGTTGCTTTGTTTAATTTCAAAAGAACTTCTTTGCAAAGGAAACATTCCTTATTCAACATTTCTTCTTTGTCCCAGGAGAACATAAAGTAATGTAATGATAATTGCAATTTTCAGAATTTATTTTGCTTTGTAAAATCACCTTACATAAATGCTATAAATTTAACTCAAACACTGAAACATTCAATCATTAAAAAAAAGAAAGAGAGTGAGATTCTTTCATGAAATCCTCACGGGCCAAATCAAGAAGTGTGGCTCGGATGAATGGGCAGTGGGTGTCACGAGCCAAAGGATGGTCATGATGGTTCGTTTTGATTTCAGAGTGCAAAAAGAGGCAGTGATAACTTAATTCAAGTGAAATCAATTGTATCTTTATTGATACACACAGTTATGCGATAGTAGAGAAGGGGTAAGGAGAGAGAGAGAGAGAGAGAGAGAGAAAAGGGGGGTAAAGAAAGGGTGATAGCTACTGACTGACAGATGGGAGTCCTCGTGACGCTGGAAGCCTAAGACCACCTTCGCAGTCCTCGTGGCACGCAGGTCAATGGAGCAGTCGTCCGAAGGGGAGGCCTCAGAGTGTGAGTCACAGGGGGAAGCTTTTATTGTCATTGAAGAAGCAGGGGGCACCTGGCCAATGCAGGCAGAAGCGGGAGGCACCTGGCCAGCGTGGGGGGAGCACCCAAGAGTCACTGTGAGGAGCCCCGTTGCTCTGGGAATCAGGTGCAACCATTCAGATCAGGCAGGTTTGGGACAAGCAGGTCTGGGCTCTGCAGCAGGTACAGCACAGTCAGTCAAAGCAAACATGGCCTCTGCAAACACGGCCCAGGAACCGTGACAGTGTCCATTGTTCCTGCATGGGTCCCTGAGGAGGGCGTCTTGGTCCAGTGGGTGCAGCTGCAGGGAGAAGCCTGGATCTCTCCTGTGCTGTGGCCCAGGGTCCATGGGGGCCTCAGCCTCTGACAGTCGTGAGGCAGAAATGAGGGATTTTCAGACCGACTCTTACAGTGGGATGGACTGGGAACTGGCTGAGGTCATGGAGTCTCCTTCGCTGGAGATATTCAGGAACCATCTGGATACAATCCTGTTCCACGTGCTCTAGGATGAACCTGCTTGAGCAGGGAGGCTGGAGAGCTTGACTCACTGTGGCCCCTTCCAACCTGATCCATTCTGGGATTCTTGGATTCTGTAATACAGGAAAAGAAACAAAACATAATTTTGCTAAGTGCTTGGAGCCGGGAATGCAGATTCACATCATGCTAAGACTACCTTCTATTCTACGAGGTAGGAATAATTAATAAGTTAGTCATTTATTTGAATAGCTCATACATTCAAATAGATAAAGACATCCTGTTTTGAGATTTATTGCTCACAAAACTTGAATTACGTCTTCTTTTCCACCATCTTGGAATTTAAAAATATCAGTTACAGTTGTTATAATTTATTATCTGAACATTTAAAAAAATATTTAAAATAATACAAATTTTAGCTGTAATACATTTTTTAAGTGTTTTATAATTTGTCTTTCTCTAGGATACATAATTTTTTCAAAGCCCAGTTCATGTTTCGTACCCCTGATATATACTCTGTTGAACTTCTCCATGATATTTCAAGTGCTGTAATAAAGAAAAAAAATCTGTTAACAGATTGGAACATAATATGCTGATTCTTATCAAAGGGCTGTGTAATCTTACTTGAGAAGTATTCTGCTGCCATTTTCTTTCATTGTTTTAGTTTTCCTCCTCCACAGTTTTCAAGTTTAATAGAAGTCACCTCAAAAAAATTAACAATAGTATAACAACTGACTAATATAAGAATTCTAGCCCAGGATTCAGTGTTGATTTGAAGATTTAGCATTATAATATAATTTGCTTTGTTTTAATGTATTCTCCTTTTTTAGCTTCACACAGTGCATATATAGTATTACATATTAATATTTATCACTGTTACAAATATGCTGATATTATAAAACCCCACACCTTCTGCCTCTACTCCAAGATAAAATGAAGATGCTTCTGCAAAATAGTAATTGCTAAAACAGGCACAAACAAGGATTCATCATAAAATAATTTAGATTGGAGGGGACCTTAGAGGCCATCTCAACCTAACTCCTTGTCCTGGACAGGGATATCTCCCACTGCACCAGCTTTCTCAGTGCCCCATGCAGCCTGACCTTGAACACATTCCAGAGAAGAATCTCTTCTCCAATATCTAGTCTAAATCTACCCTCTTTCAGTCTGAAGCCATTGTCCCTTGTCCTACATGTACATATCATTGTAAAGTCCCTCTCCATCTTCCCTGTCAGTTTCCTCAAGTAGCAGAAGGCTTCTATGAGGTCCTCCTGAAACCTCCACACTGAACAGCCCCAACTGTCTCAGCCTGTCTCAGCTCTCTGATCTTGTTTGTGCCCTCCTCTGGACATGCTCCAATCAGTTCATGCCCTTCTTATGTTGGGAACCTCATGAGAGTGGAGTATAAGGGCAGAATCACTTCCCCCAACCTGCCAGACAAGTTTTTCTTAACCCACCCCAAGTTCCAGGCTGCAAGTACACATTGCAACCTCATGTTGAGTTTTTCATTCACCAACATCCCCAGGTCCTTCTCCTAAGGGCTGCTCTTAGTCTTTTCTCTGCACAGTCTGTATTTCTGCTTGCCTTGTTTAACTTCCTGAGATATGCACAGTCAACCTCTCAAGCCTGTCAATGTCCCTCTGGATGTCATCCCTTCCCTCCAGCATGTTGACTACACCACACAGCTTGGTGTTGCCTTTCAAACTGGCTGAGCATGCACGCAATCCCACTGTCAATGTCACCAACAAAGACGTTTATTAGTGTCAATCCCAGAACTGACCCCTGAGAAATGTCACTCATCACTGGTTCTGCACTTGGACATTGAGCCATTGACTGCGATTCTTTGAATGAGAGCATTCCAGCTAATTCCAAGCTAGTAGTGGAATTGGCAGGTTCAAAAATTGCAAACTCTTTTTGGGTAACCACGTAGTATTTTAATACTGTACATCAGCAGTTGATGGACAGTCCTCTTTCATTTTGAGTGCTGTATGTTGCCTGGCTCACTGTTTGTACCTGTTTCATATGATTTAGCAGCTTTGGTGAGTTTACAGTAAGTTTCTTGTATTAATTAGATTTTAATTAGCAGAAAATTGAGTGAGTAGATTAAACACTAGCAAATATGTCTTCCATCTACTATTATTTCAGGTCATGTTATTTTTAGTACTTATATCATGCCTTCCAGGCTAAGGATTCATGCAGACACAGTACATATAGCAGTGACTGTGAGCTGTGATTTATAACCTTATCCATTTATACAGTGAACAAAAACTGTCGTGTATTCCAGGGGTATAACTGTGATAATGAGCACCATTGGCACAGCATAAAGCTTCCTGTCTGCCTGTATTCCAATTTAAATATACATCATGCAACATATGGGAAGCATATGTGGGTTTACTGTAATTTCTGTCAAAACATGACATCAAGGTCCCAAGTATTTTATCACTACTGTTTGTTTGCTTTCTTAATACAAGATACTTTTAAACAACACTATCAGGTACTTTTGGCCATGTAGTAGATTCTATGGATTTCTCAGAAAAGAAGCTTGAATAAATGATGTTTATATTAGCAGTGAATTTACACTGAATGGTTTGTTATTAATGTGTTATTAAATATGGGGTAGCTTATCTTAAATCCAGTTTCTTTTAACCATCCTCTAACTTTTAACTGATTTCAGCAAAGCTTATCTATTCATTTTAGCTAAATCATCAACATCTGTTGTTAACTATAACCTTAGCTTTTCTAAAAATCTTCAAAATTAGTGTCTCAAAATAATCAAATAACAAAAGAAATTATATTGTGAATTTTGTTTGTTTTCAACCCTTTTACTGCAAATCCCTTAAAAAAAATTAAAAGAATAAGAAATTCCAAGAAGCTATTGTTAGTAATTGTTAATTTCATTTTCATCTTCCAAACAATTAAACTTCCAAGGACATGTGAACAATATCTTTTTGATACAATTCCGCTCCATTATTCCTAGAAAGAGTTGGGGAGAACTAGTCTTTCAGATATATGGCATAGTTTAGTGGGACTTTTCCTTTTGATACCTTTTTACTCATTATAAGTACAAACATGTAATTTCACACAGACTGGCAAGCTTCATTTAACAAGTGTCAATTTTCATATTTTAGCTTAATAGACTAGAAGAACTACAGTTATTTTTTTCTGCTTACTTTGAGCTCAATGTAAAAATAAAATATGCTCTACATTTAACATATAATTCTATAGGTGGGACCCTGAATGTTAATTTTACTTCTTTTATCTTGATTTTCTAGGTGTCATCTTTAAATTAAAGAAAAAAAACAAACTTGAAAAGTTTTATTATGTTTAAGCAAATATTTAAGTCTCACTAAAACAGCAGAGGTACTGATCTGCTGAAAGCTAAAATCCTGTGTTTTGTTCTCTTAAACAGGATCTCAACTCTTTGTCTAAAATCATGTTTTATCAAGACTCTCCTCCTCCAAAATAGGAACTCTGAGCTTCAAAGCTCTCCAATCTTTGAAGAATGATTAAAAATGTTACATGAACAGTCTCATCTATTCATGCAGAATATAGTCATTCTGAAGGGCATCTTCATCCACATGAATGAGAAGGTGGTTATCAGGAGTAGTTAGCATGGACTCACTAAAGATCAATCTTGTTTGACCGACCTGATCGCCAAAGAACAGGACACGGCACAGTGGTGTCCATCACTGATTGAGCGGAGCATTGAAGGACGAGATTTCTGAGGTGTAGTTTTCAAAGAAAGAAAATAATTAAAAGAGACACTTACTTTGCCTTTATCAATTACACTGTAGTCTAAGAGTTCAGAAGGAAGGTACCGTTCCAGAAAAGACTGAGAAAACCTTCCAAAGTCATTAAATTGATATCAAAGTACCGTTGAAAGTTGTTCCTTGGTAAAAAATCAGGAAAGACTTAAACCTACAGCTGTTCACAGAAACAGATTAAAGGATAAAGCAAAAAGAAGAACATCTATAGAGATGAATATGAAACTACTCCAGAGAATAGTTTTTAAGGAGATTTATCTATTTTTCCTTTTCTTTTTCCTTTTGCTTGTAGAAAGCAAGTAGAAAAATTTTACAAAAAAAAATATTATCAATTATTTTTGAAATAGGTTTGTTTACTTACCTTCTTATATGATGTCTATTGTGATCATTATTTTCCTGAAGTGCCAGTCTCAGGCAATATGGAGGTAATATGCAATGTAAATCTATATAATGTAAGTCACTATACAGACACATATCAGTGACTTGTGCAGCGTAGATTATTAATGAAAGTTTCCTGCCAAGGGATTTGCATAAATCCTGGGAGTTTCAGAAGAGGATAAAAGTTCTTAAAATTAATTTAGTTAATCCAACAGCAGGAACTCAAATCACTGTCATGTGAATTCTTCATGTGACACATTGAAGATGGAGGTTTCCATTACTGTCAAGCTAAAGCAGGCTGAAAAACAGAAGTTTCACAAATCAGAATAGTTTAGGGCTTTATTGTTGACTGTAATAACAAATACCATCTGAAAAATGATAATATTCCTCCTGATACTGCTCTGTGCTATAAAGACATAAAAATAGCATTGCTTCAGTACTTAGAGATTGTACCAATTGCATTAAATTTTAAAAGTTACAGAGGAGAGAAAATCCCTGATGTCAAAACACGCTTAACTGGAAAATCCAACCTGAGTCCTGAAGTTTTCACAATAAAGTCTGCAGTTAAATTCTCCCATTTTAGAGATTTATTGAGAACACATAATTAATTTTAAATACTAAGAAACAGTATTTATTTCTAGTTTATTGATAAAAAAGCATTGGTTACTGGAAGAATCTAATACTTGCATCTTAAATTTAAAGTGCAATGTCATATTGGGAATGTTATCTTGCTAAATTTGTCGGTTAACATTTGGTAATACTGCAGTTGTATACACTTACTCTGACACAGAAGCAGTCACAAAGACAAACTTTGAGAACAGCAGATCGGGCATTGATCAAACACTTGGATGAAAGTTTGGTTGTCATCGATTTCCAAGTCTGCCTACAAAACCACCATCAAAAAGGAATAGGACAAAATAAATTGTTCTTTCTTCTGTGGATGACATAGATATGTCTCTGAAATAGCAGTTGTACAGAAAACAGTACAGTGAAGGTCATTTCCATGAAAGCTATCTTGAGAAGAAAGACAACAAATTTTCCAAACCCTGAGAAGGTATATCACTATTATATTTACAGTCTCAATTGCTGTATAAAATGTATAGACCTATTGAATCCTAAAATTAAAAAAAAACAAACCAAAAACAAGACCTTAGTGTGCTTTCAATAAAGACATCCTAATACTTTTAGTATTTGATCTTTTTGGAATTTCACAGTGATTAGAACTGAAGATTTCTAAAACAGGTAAATTGCATGACAAAACCAAATTTTGCTCAAAGTCCCATTTAAGCCGTGAGGTTTAATAAAAACAAAATTAGACTGCCTAGTTTCATAAATGCATTTATTCCATAGACTATATGTTTATGGCTTTTTTATGTATATCAAACCACATAAATCTGGGTGTTTTTCTAAATAGCAACTTATTGTTTCCTTTCCCATGAAAGATTATTTACTCTTTATGTTTGTGGGCTTTTTTGTGATCTGCTTTCAAAAAAATAATTTTACTTTTCAATATTTTGAAGTATATTGATGATTTACACAGAAAAACTGACGTCCCAAATCACTTCTGTATGCAAATTTAAAGGGCAATAATTCAGGAGTTCAGGTTAATATGATGATCTGTGTGACATATCTCAAGAACAACCTCAATACCTGCACTAAGGTATAGACAAGCACTACAAGCTTGTCTTTGTTGCCTAATTTTCTGCCACAGGTCATGCCCAAGATGCTGCCATTTGAGAAAAGATAAGCATCTCAGAACCCAATCCATTGGTACTAATATCCCTGAAGTTTTGTGAGTTAGCCAGCAGTAAACTTTTCCTAACTTCCGATTCCTTTATTGTGTTCTTAGTATGCCTAACACCACCCCACAAAATTTTAATACAATTATCATCATTAATTGCCTCTAAACCAATGAATGCTTGGAGCTGTGTAAGAGGATAAAGGCTGCTAGTCTGCAGGTTGTGAGAATAATTAAAAAAAATAATTCAAGGAGAATAGAAATTTTCAGCACTAATTTGTAAATTACTATCATCAGGCTGATGAATTATCCATCTTTCCTGTCACGCTGCTGTCAAAATTATAATGCAAGCATCATAAGATAAGGGAAAGTAATAAAAAGAATGCAAATTCCATCAGTAGAACTCTCAACCAAGATAAGAGGGCCCTGGCTTCTATTATTTAAAGTGCTTACATATTTGTGTTATTCAGTCACCAAACAAAAACTACAAATAATTAGAGACCTGTGTCCCATACTTGAATATTGTGTATTGTAGCCATCAACAGTATTAATTTCTCTCTCAGCTTCCATCTTGCTCATTTCCTTCTGCACAGAACAACACCCCAGTCTTTCATCATGAAAGCTGTAGCTTTGAATATTCTTAGGTCTAACCTGGATTCCTGACTTGCTGTACTCACAGCTAGGTTTTGTACAAAAAGGTTGAGGAGCATTCAATCAGAGGTTTGCATCTAATTCTGCAAGCACTTCTAGATACTTTTCTATCCTTTAGTGTCAGTGCTACTAAGCGCAGAAAGCAGATCTTGGACAGAACTGAAACCTTGAGTTCAAAACTGTAATTCAAGAACAACCCAATGCATCTGGAGCTACTAGATACTTCTCAATTTTTTTTTTCCAAAGGAGTGGGACTGATGGAATTTAATTTAACCATCTAACATTTGCACATTTTTCTCAACTACTCACCAAGTGAATTTCTTTGAAGACAGGTATCTAAGACTCTAAAGGAAATATAGACATTTTTTGTTTGACTGCTTGCCTAAATTTTGGATGAAGGTAGATTAAAAGGCTTCTATTTTATCAGATTCCTAATTTATGTACTTTCTAGTGTGTTTATTGCACAGTTAAGGCCATTCAAATTTATTGCACTCTAACATTTACCTTTACAACTACTCATGGATGAGGTTGCAGTGCAGAGGGCTTTGAAGCACCCTGTTTGGTGTGGAAAGCATGTCTACACAAAGTCAAAATATGCTTTTTAGAAAACAGCATATGCAGAAGAAAAGCTCTGGCTATTATTGTGCACTATTTTAAACAAAGCAGATTAGTGCCTAAATCATCCAGTCAGAAAGAGATTTAGATTTAACTCCCTTCTTGGCCTGAAGGGGAGATTTAGAGCACCAAAAAGAGAATGTTTTTATTCTGGAGACAGAATGATGTTTCTGGGGTATATGAACAGGATCAGAAAGCAGGAGAAAGTGACAGTGAAGTGCGATAGATACAGCTGAAAAATAATATTGCAGTAATACATATCTCTTCAATGTCATCAATTTCTATGACGTAACATAAATTTTCCCCAACCAAAAACCTGATGAACAGCATATCAATGACTTTTTTGACTTTGTTAGTAAAAAGATATAAATATGAGAAAATTAATCCAACCTTATAGGTACCAGGATTTTTCTTTCTTTTTGATTTTCCTGTTGGAAGCTTTCTATCAATCTCTCTGAAAGTAATATTATACATTAATTAAATAAAATAGGTCAAAGGATAGATTTTGAGCCCTTATGAAAATAGTAAAAAAAATTTTCATGGAGCTCACTTTTTTGCTGAACTACCCAGAAAAACCCAAAAAACAACCAAACCAAACCAAACAAAAAAAACCCCAAAACAACAACAACAACAACAACAAAAACAAACAAACAAACAAACAAACCCAAACCAAAACAAAAAAAAACCAACAAAACTGACTGTCTCTGCCTGCAGACTGACTGTAAGGAGAACGTTTTCAGCACTAATATTATACCCAGACTAAAACTGATAATTTTTTGACATAATGTAGCTAATTTGGACCACAGCCAAAGGGTTGTCCTTAAAATAAACTATAACTTTGTATTAGTGTTCAGGTCTGTATTTTGTTCCTTTTCCTTTTACTGTTATAGAGGTATCTACTGTAATCAGCAGTAGTAATACGGCTTTGTAATACCTGTGCTAGGTGAGAATTAGGGGGCTAACTTTATTCCTTAATGAAGTAAATATATATGCTATCAACCAGCAGTACTTCTTACTGTGGTGATGACTCCATTGTTGTGGAGATTTTTCTGGAACACTGCATTTTTTATGGTTAGCTCTTAATGCTGCGTTTTGGCTTTACAGTCCTTTCAGATGTAGAAAAAGCTAAGTGACAAAAGAGTAAACAAAAGGCAAGAAATGTATCTTAGTCCTCCAAAAATCTTTTAGTCTGAGGCATACTTGAGTACAGCTTTATGGACTGAGATACAAATAATAAACCAAGAAGATTACCTCAGAAATAATATTAAAAAAAAAATCACTTGTCTAGTAATACAACACATTTAAGGAAATTAAAGATTTCCAATAAAATGATTGTTTGCATTCAATACCTGGGTTTTGCTGAATGCAAAACAGCAATCCATGGAGCATGGCATTGTCTGCCAATTTCAAGTGGGTGATCACACTATTTTCCTTGATAACCTCTTAATTTATTTTCTCACTTATTTCCTTGAGACACTCTGAAACTGTGGCAGAAAGTGTTAGGGAAAAATGGTAAGAAAACCATGGTAGATCATTTATAATACTTAAAAGTTACCAAATTGAGAAAATCAAAATGTTTATTATTGGAAAATGTAGTAAAATTTAGTGTATAAGAATGAAATCTCATCTTATAAAGTTCATTTTTTATCTTCAATTTTATCACTGACAAAGATCAGCAAATAAAATACTTGGCTGTTTATAATCTTAATAAGTGCATCCACCATAAATTAAATAAAAATATGGAAAAGAATAAACAAATACTCTAGCAAGATATTAGATAAAACTTACAGGTTCTTAAGTATATTCTCAGTGAATTTACAGAAGGCTGTTTCTGAACATACACATTTAAGATAAAAGCCCAAACAAGGTATGTACAGATTAGTCTTGTAGGACCTTCAGTCAATAGGTGGGATCTGATTCACCTTTTTGTCTATATTAACGAATATGGAAAAAATTTGTATTTACTTTCCAATGTAGCCAATAAGAGAAAGTAAAATTTATATTTTTGTATGTTTAGTCCAAATCACTATTTGCATAAAAAAGCCTTTCATCAATACCTTCTGATTTTTAACAAACTGATAATCTCAAGAATTTTTGCATTGAGGTGGCAAAAGGATCAACAGGTGAAAGGCCACAAAATGGGTGAGGTTTCAGGGTGGACTTCTTGCTTTGGAAGAAAATTGTTTGGTGCCTTAAGAGGAGCTTTTCCTGCGAGAATTTCATATTTCCTTGCCTCCATTGAGTCAGCTGCCTGTTTCCAGCCCCTGGTCACACTTCTCTCTTTGTTGTAATTCCATGAAGCTCTGCCAAGGAGCAGTACCCTTCTGTCACTAATGTCATTTTGTCTATGCCTTGGAGAAAAAAAAAAAAAATCTTTGGGTTAAAATGTTCTGTTTCCTTCCCACACAGACAGGGAGAGAGTTCAGTGTTACTGATAAAATGTTTTTATTGTTTTATTAGTTGAAGGAAGAGGAAAACTTAGGAATTGTCCATCACCATCTTTTGCTAATTATATGTATTGTCACAGGCAAGAAACACGCTATTACTAATTTTAGTTTGCTTTGTTCATCTCATTTTACTTTTGATAGCTTACAAATGTGACTGCCTACTGTGATATAACCCAGGTTTCATGAAATAAGATCCTACAGGGATTCTGCTGTGTACGATGTGCTGTACATCTCAAAGCATATGAAATATTTGAAATCACAATACTCCTTCAGTTCAATTTAAAGATGTGCTGTACAGCTCAAAGCATATGAAATATTTGAAATCACAATACTTCTTCAGTTCAATTTAAATAAACAGTCCTGCTTTATTAAGGGAAATCAGGAAAGCCCAGAGAAAAGGAAGGTGTTTGGAATGCTGGATTCTAAAGGATGAAATGATGATATGATCCCAGTCGATGAAGTGCTAGCTTTCAGCCCATTTAGAGTCAGCAATTTTCTCTCTCATTAGGTGGCACTATGCCAAACAATAGTTTGGTTTTATGTTCTTTAGAAGATTATAGTTATTCTGTCCCTAGTTGCAATAAATGTTAGGAAAAAAAATGCAAGAGGAAATTTTTTGGTGCTTTGTGAGATTCTATATAACCTCTTTTTTTTTAATGGTCTCTCATTTCTTAAATCTGTGCTTCATTTTTTATGGTAAAATTAATTATGTATCAGGAAGTTTAATCTGTTAATTAGGCTGTGTATACATAACATTTATTATAATGGTGAAATACTTTTGAAAAACATGGCCAGGACTCTTCGTAACAGAATACAGACAGAACTTAAACTATATTTCTGTTGGACTTTTGTGATTCTGTCTAACTTCCTTTAGCACCTCAATAGAATATTCTTCCTGAAATACAAAATAAAATGAACAGTCAATAATCTGTGATACATACATAAGAGTCCTGTGGAATGTAAAATTTAAAAATCTGGTGTTATTTGGTGATTTACTCAGACAGTAAGAGAAAAAAATATGTGCAGTGTATGATTTTTTTTGTGGATTTGACGATTTCCATACCAAACTGTATGCAACTAGAGAAAAGGAGATTCTAAAATCCAAACATCCCCCTTATAAACTGCTTCCTCTCCTGTGTCATATGTTCTATACCAAACTTGTGTCCAGTGAGTTTCGCTTTTGTGTATACACAACAGCTTATAGAGAAATTCTGATACAGTGATAAACTCATGAAGTAAAATACCATAGTTTTTCCATCAAGTACAAAGAAATAACAGAAATAAATACTAATGTGACATTCTTTTTTATATTTTTCTCAATTTTTTCTCATCTTTCTTTTCTATAAGAAAAATTCAGAGAGAATAACAAGATAGGGATGTGTTGCCAATATTTTTAAAAGGATTTTCCTGAGAAACTCCCTTTATCTTGTAATTGTGATCTATCTCAATGGTGTATTAATTTTCAGATCAGTAAAAATTAGAAAATGTTGTCTCTTAGAAATATGGGGTTTTTTTCCTATAACTCTTAAAAAAGAATTTAACTAAATTTAACTACAGCACTTAGTTTGAATATGTTTTTGTTGGGTTTTTGTTTGTTTTTGGTGTTTTGATTTGGGGTTTTTTGTGGTTGTTTTATGCTAACAACTTTTTATATGTTTGCAATTCTGGTTTTTTTGAGAAGAAACCTGTAGTCTTTCATGCCTTTGAAAGGTATGTCTTATATAACTTATGTTGAAAGGAATAAATAGATCTGGAGTAAAATGCATTCTAATTTTAAATTGCTCTTACTTGAGTCCCTTTGTATGCTCCTTCCTATTTATTTCAAGACTATTTATTCTGAAAAAAGTAGGGCATCACTTGTCTTCTGCTGAGGATGCAATCTGTACTTCATGTTACCTATAATCACCAAACCATACTACAAAAATATCTGCAAGAATAGCTTACCTCAGTGTAGCTGAGACCCATTTTTGTGTGTCTTGAAGGTAATCTTATTTGACATTTTCTCCACAGTTAAAGATTCCCAGTAAAGTACCATGCAGCACTAGTATGTCAGAAAAAAAATACAAACACCTGACACCTAACTGTCTTGATCACCTTTCTGTTAAAAGTAAAGCATCCAGATAAAGTCAGATGTAGCTGATCTATCAAGCTCTGAAGAGCTGGGACATTTTCATAGAGAACTGCAAAACTCTTGATGTCTTTGCTTTGACTGCCTTCTTCCTCTCCCTGTTTTTTCACAGGGTCTTAACAGAAGAGAGAAAAGCATCAGGCAGGATAAAACCAAAAAACAATTCAGTGGAGCAGTATCCTGCCCTGCCACAGGCTCTTTTCCCAGAGCAGCAGGTTTTCCATCCACTATGCCAACATGGCCAGAAGATACAATTAAACCTTTTATGCTTGATAGGCCAGCAGACTGGCTGGTTCTTTTACAATTTCTATGGGAAACAACTCAAACTTGGAAAGAAAACAAGTCTCCTATCATAAAAATCTCATTCACTATTGTTCTTCTTCAATTAAAGAAATATTAGTCAAATGAAAACATTCCTACCGCATGAAGTATGCAGAAATTGCATTAACTTCAAAATATTTAATTGCTGACTTAATCAGTCTGTGGACAAGTGATTATCTGTTAACTCTTCATGAGTCCTCAATGGTGGCTACTTCGTGGCTTAAAAGGAAGCACTTAACGTAATTTTTAAAATAACACCGTTTTAAAATGTCATTCATTGTGGAAATAAACTGTAGTCCATACTGTAACCTAAGACTTTGAATCTGATCATCTCTGAACCATTTTATAGTGTAATAAAGAATTAAAGAGCTATTGGATGTAGTAAGGATGTAGAAGGAATTGCTTACTTTTTTTAATGCAATGTAGAGATGCTACTTATACATAGAAAACATTGAGACAGTTTTCAAGTCAAGACAGAGCTGAATCTTGCAAAGGTTGCCCATCATCCCCAGTGCTTTATATATATATTGAGGAAATATTGTGTTTAGAACTCCATACAGAAACAGTGTTGATTAAGTTTCAACTTCACTTGAAAGTTTTTAATACTTCATTCCCAAAAAAGGAAGTGAAATGGTCCAGAACACTAATTATAATAAATCACTGTTTTCAAAACCATAGTATATCTGTAATAAAGTAATTGATGTATATTTTTTATTGTTCTACATTATGAGAGGTTAATCTTTTATTGTTCTACATTGTGATTAAAAACTGTCAAACACAGCATGTGAAGTTTATTTTTCCTAAGATCAATTACAGTACAGTCAGTCATAAGGGACCTATCAGCACAAGGGATAGGCTTTGATGACAGACAGACATCCTATCAGCAGGAGATTGCAGTGAGAAAACCACCAAACATGTAAGTATTTATAATCTAAAACTTTTTTTCCTTGAGACGCTTCAGGAGAAAATCATCAGTGATAGGAAAACTGTAAAAATGTTATCAGAGGAAAATACTTATAAATAAAAAATGAATTAAACAGGAAAAATACATTAGGAAACTAGAATGTTATTAACTCTATGAGGCATATGTGTATACACGTATATAGTTCACACGTAAGTTAAAACACCAATGAAACAAATGAGGTTTACATTACACTTGGATATGGTGTTGTATGGCACAGATAATGCATACAGCTGAATACATTACTTGCAACTTTTCTAAAAGAGTAGTGTCTAGAATACTTTGGCCTGAAAATATCAGTGTATTAGCTATTTCAGAACAAATGCATGGAATTTAAATTTGATTGAATTATTGGCAACTACACTGGTTTCAGCTATCTGAATTAAAATAAAATCTTGTGACAGACAGATATAATTTTATTATTTTACTTGAATTAGAGGAAAGAACAATGATGAAGAATGATAAAAACAATGGAATTACTATGATGAATGTGTTTTTAAACTACTTAGAATGAAATTAAGTGCCAAGGCAAGCCTAAACCTGTTGCATTGCAGATGTTAAGAAATTAAAATTAGATTAATTGCATTGAAAATTATTAGGGCCATTTTCAAGAGATATTAATTATGCAGCCAAAATAGAAGGTTTTGATAGTGAGTCTTCACATCCCTGCAGCTTGGTAAACTAATATCTGTACCTTGCTCTTTTTTCATGAATTCCTAATTTAACTAGCATGATTTTGCAGCCTTTCTCCATATCTATGGAATAGTTCATGCAGTATACTAAATACTCAACTAGGCTCAACAGCAGCAAGTTGGACTAGTTTTTGGGATTTTTTTCAATAAATCTAACTTCTAATGACATTTTGTAAAAAATAGCCACGTTTTCAAGGAAACTCATCATGTGGGATGTAATAAATACCATTTTTTCTGTATAAAACCTGTTCTAAGCCACTTACAAAATTTAATAGCTAACGATAACCTTTCAGAACAGAACAGAATACCTAAAGATTTCCTATACGATAATGCCATCTGGGAAAGTGAAAACTGATATTTTTAAAGTGGGAGATTAGTCCTTTCTGTTTATCTAATAAAAGTTGCCATCACTTCTTTCAGCACCTTTCCTTAGAAATCAATACAATTGTAAAACCACTCTGCATTTTTACCAGGTTCAATTCATTTTCTGTGTAACTTCCATGTTCCGCATCAGGGAATTCCTGCCTGAAATGAATTCATCTATTGTCTGTGAAGGAGAAACTGGAGAAAGATATCATGGTTTGCATTATTTCTTTGGCAGAAGTGGTTTGAAAACTATTGCTTATTGAGATGTAGCTTCAATTTTCTTATTTAAACCTGAATTTAGATTTTTTGCCAGCAGAAAAGTGGATCAGAATTATTCCCAATCACATAAATACATAAGGTATTGATTTTTTTCCTTCCCTCTCCTTTTTTTTTTTTTTCCTACTGAAGATACTGCTTAAGAACCTTGTTCCTTTTCAAATAAGATCCATTTTTTTGCCATGTCAAAGTTTTCTGGAAGGGTCTTCTAAAACCTGGCATAAACATACATAACTGAATTGACTTCTCAAGTGGCCTTCAAAACAATAGAAGAGCTAATCAAAATGACAAGTACATCAAAAACAGCAGAAGTCAGTACACTGTCAATTTTGTCTGTGCTGTATTATTCTGTCTACTTGCTGTTTTCCTTTGCTTCCAAGATCACTCAACCATGTAATAGGTAGATTTTCAATGTGTGGTACTTCCTTCATTAGTTGTTCTGTCATGCACTGGTGCAATCAGAGATTGTCTACCTTTTTCCTGAGCAGACTACAGGGATAAAGTAAATGCAAGTTATTCATGCTACGACAAAAATATCTGCTGGGTTTGCTTATCCAGTGTTTTTCCTATGTTTTACATGTATTATCCCATATTTTCAAATGCACCAGTTTTATGCTTCAAAACTGCCAGAACATATGCCATAATTAATATTGTGACAAAAAATGCCCCACATGTTAAACTTACCAAGTTTCAGTCACTGGTTGCTTTCAGCAGTACAGGAGGCACTTCAGAAGCAGCAAAAGAAATCACTGATTCTAATGAGATTTTGCTCTACATTTGTTTCTCAAGAGGTATCATGACTGTAAGGTTCAGACATAACTCAGGTCTCATAACTGTGGGATGTCAAGCCTAGATTCATGACAGACCTAAGGAATAGCAGCACTACTAGAACTGTAATATAAAGTAAAAGTGATTAAAGGATGTGGCTGGCCAACATGAGAAGATCAAATGCTCATACCTTCCTCAGCCTTTTGGATTTCAGGCTTTCAACTTTAATCTCTTAGGAGAGACACAGAAATAAATTATTCTGTTCTCTTCTGATTTTAGGAATGATATTTCCAGTTCCGTGTCTAAAGAAGGGCAAGAATAAAGAAATAATCTAAGGTAAGATAGATAAGAGGATAAAAAGCAACTCAGGAGAGAGGAGATCATGGCTCCATTAAGTACTTAAGGGTTCACTTTATATTTACATTTAGTGAACAAAACATGTGAATGTCTCTTATGAATAGGGCTAAAATCTTATTTGCCTTATTCCAGGAAATTTTTCCATCAGCCAGCTCTTTTCTTTGAGCTAAAGACAGTGAGTGATCATCCATGTAGACAGTCTGCACATGAGAGCAAACCAAACTTCCAGTCATAATGCCTCTAGATACCTTTATTTACCAGGACTGAGAGCACTAATAAGAACAGCTCTGGTAAAACAAAAAGTGAATAGTAAAAATATAGGTTATAAAAAACCAGAAAAGTGGTATAACTCCAGTGAAAGGTTATTTAAAGACTCATTTTGCTAGGAATGGGTCAAGCAGGTAAAGAGAAAATGGTCTCTAAGAGACCAGAAAATTGATTAAGGCTGAAGAATTTTCTAGCAAATCAATTAATCTAGCAGAGGGAGAAAGAGAGCTGTTCCCTTGTCCTAGGTTACTGTCAGGTTTGATTTGGAAAAAAAAATCACAATAACAAATCATCAAACAGTTGCCTAAGACATTACTTTATCACACATTTCAAACTCCTTCCAATCTAATTATTTATTTATTTATTTATTTATTTATTCATATAACTATATTTTCCCTACATAAATAAAATAATATCAGCAAGAGAAATATAATGAAAGAGCTGTAAAAAGAAACATTTTCTTGCATGCATAAAACCTGTATGTCAATATTATATTTATTAGCTAGTCTAATAAACAACCAATGCCTCTCCTAAGTCAAACCAGAACCAAAAGGCTATTTTCTTCAATAAAAATAAGTAGACTGAACTAAGCCTCATATTTTTCTGTTTTCCCAATTAATTCTATAATTATTTTGAATATATTTAGTTCAGTGTTTTGTCATGTCAAAGGTGACAAAATAATTTTAATTTTCTTTAACACATATATCCGTGAAATATACTTTCCATCATAATTTAAATAATTAAATCAGTCATCATTTAAGGTATTTATAATATTTCATCTTGAATTCATCTCAGTGAGATAAAGCTCCATTTATGCATAAAATTGGGATGAGATTTAATAGCTTTTTAATGCTTAGATCCCCAAAATGGGAGAGATGTTTAATTCTGAACATGAAGTAATAATGAAATCAATAGAAGATTATACTTTCCAACTTCAGAATTCTCTTCTTTACATCAGACTCTTAAAGTCAGTAGACTGATTTATTAAACAGAACCATGTAAAATCTATCGGTCAATTTTTTAGAAATAATGTTAATATTGCTTGTTGTCCTTAGGTACTCATCTGTGGCACAGCAAAGTGAGACTTAAGAGAGATAGATTTATCTACTCTTTTTTAGTTTACTGGTGGAAAAATACAAGTTTTTGCTGTAATATGGTCTAAGTCAAATTTTCCAGAAAGCAAACTCTCAAAGAGTTACATGGATTATTTTTGTTATAGCAAATTCAGAGCAACATTATATGTATTTACCAGTAAATACAGTTATAAGTAATATAATTATGGCATAATACATGTCATGTAGCTTGCACTGCATAATGTTATTTGAAAAATAACTGTAATTATTTTTAAAATTACACATAGTAGCATCAGGAAAAACAGGCATAGGAAAAGTAGGTAATTATAAAGGCATAATAACCCTTAGGATGTCTCCACTAGAATCACAAGGAGGGATACGGTTGTGCAGTGAGACCTAGAGCTTAAGATCATCTTTCCCTTCAGTGTGTGTGTCAGCTTAATCCCTTCTTTGAGGCCAATAGGAATGCTGAACCCAAACCTGCAGGAATCTCTTTCCTTCTCTCTCCACCTTTGCTAGAAGCTGGTACCTCACAGAACCTCTAGCTCGTCTTTCTGAACAGCAACACGCAATTCTGCCTGCACTGCTGAAATGCCATAAACTAACTCTGAGAGGCATTATACAGCATTTCATAGTGACTTGGAACTCTTTCAATGGAATTCCCAACACTTTTTAAGCCTCTGTTATTATTGGGAATTAAAGGTTTATGCTATCATTCTACTTCTCCTTGAAAACTTTTTTTTTTAAGAAATACCAGATTTCAAAATATAATCAAAATTTTATTAAAAACAAAAGAAACTTTTGTCAGCTGAATAGTTCTTTTTAGCTGAAGTGACATGAAAGACTGGAAGAACCAGCTAGCTTAATCCCAAGTTTTTTGGAGGCTTCTATTCAAAATAAACAATTCATAGTTCTTCCACTTTCCATTTTAAATATAAACTTGTTCCTTTCCTTCATATAATCAGGTATCAGACTAATCCTCAAAGCGGAAAGTTTCACTTTCCTGAAAGTGACCGTACCAAAAGATACTGAATAGTTTCCAAATTCCTAGGTAAGATATTTTTAGAACATAGTCTAATATCTGCAGATAGGTAATTTCCACTCTCCACAGGGAAGACTCAGAACTGCTCAGTGAGAGAAATTAAATGAAAAGGTTTCAAAACAGTGAAAATCCACTTCATTTTCTTGAACTAGGACTTCCTTCTTCTGCAAAAAATACATAATCTCAAAATTTATGGGTTTTTTAATAAGCTGGTTCATCTACCTCCATATCTGTTTTTCCCTAAGTGTTTCCAAGAAAAGTTCCTACAATTTTTTCTGAATGCCTAATTTCATGTTTTATTTCATATAATAACTGTTTAACCTTAAAGTGATAACATTCATTTCTACATTGCAACAGAGTTGCACTTGGTATTGATTACACTGTCTTTAAATTGCAGCCAGACATTCCTACATTTTTATATTTAATAAACAAAAATAACAACTAAAATTTGCTCCTCAAAAATCTTTGAAGAATCCCTGTAATAAGTTCTTTCCATTCTGATTTCTTCCTAGAGAGAATTCAGCAATTGACAGAAGAGGACATTATGAGTTCATTAAGCTTCTGAGTTTTATTAAGTGATGATACTTGAAATTTTCACCTCTCATTCCAATCCCGTCTATGCTATCCTATGGTCAGTAATATTTTCCTATCATTTTAACTTTTACTGACTTCATACAAAGCAGCTCTGCTACTTTTCCCACTGTATTAATATTACTATATGTGTTCATATGGTTTCTACTGTGCTTTATTTTCCTCCCAAAAAATAACTGAGAAGGACTTTTGAGAATGTTTACTATCGACTCATAATTTGTGATGACTGACTTTCAGTATTCTAGAATTTTTCTGACTACTCTTAGTATTCTTCTTTAGAATGCTGTATATTCAAGTAGCTCTATATATTTTAAAAAAAATATTTTTAATGGTACGATCAGTTAAAATTTCAGTTGAAAACAAATACACAAAATCATCTTTATTTGAGTAGAATTTTCTGTAGAGTTAACATAATTTATCAGTGAATTTAATTTATTATTTTGCTATTTTTGGATACAGAACTTTCGTTACAAACTTCGTTTCTGCAGAAATTTGTGAAATAAGTTTCTGCATGCTTGTGAAATACTCTGTTGCCATAGTGATGACTGTGATAGAAAAAGCTACAAGAAAAGCAGTAACTGTCTTGAGGACATGGTTTCAGTGCAGTCTAATAAATGAAATATACAGCTGTAGAGGGAAAATAAAAAGATAAGAAAAATATTGAATCCCTTTTTTTTTTCTTTTTCCTCCCATGAGGATCATCCATTTTACACACTTCATGACATAGTCCTGGGGGAGAAAAGAGGTGGCTGGAAGGAAAGGATGCAATTGTACAGTTTTTATGTACTTGCAAAGTTACAAGGAGATGCACTGTTGAAAAGCAACCTTAATTCTAGAATTTCCTAGGTTATTAGGCTTGGGGATATTTTTCTTGAACAAAGAACTGTTCTGGCCCATCCCTCAATATGCAAGAGGTAGCTTCAATTCTGTGGTAACTGACATATTGTTCCTATCATTTTATCTCTAGAAGATCAGAGCCTTTTTTTTTTTTTTTTTTTTTTTTTTTTTTTTTTTTTTTTTTTTTTTTTTTTTTTTTTCCTTTTGCCTCCAGTCCTGAAGAAACTACCACTGCTGTACACTATCCAGGGAGGCCTGGCTGATTCACAGGACCCTCTTTGTCAGCACGATCTAGTTTTGGGTTAATCTAGTTCTGCTAGCACACATACATCATTGCTTACATAACTGTCAGATGTAGCCCAGAGATAGATATCTTAAATTGTTTATTATGATTTAAAACTGATAGAGTCCTATCCAACTTTCACAAGAGAAACAGACAAACTTTGTTGGAACAAAACATAAGAACAAATCTAAGGCTAAATGTCTCATGGGCAAAATGTCACAGTTTTCTGGAGATATTAGGGAATGTGATCCCTAGCTATATTCTTGGTTTAGGCAATGTATGTATCAGGAAGAATACAAAAAATATGTTTAAATTCTTAAGAAACTTTTGGTGACACAATACATGGGCAGAGGACAGCATATTTAATACCATTTTGACATACAACATATTTACTAAAATAAGATCTGTTTCCAATTGTTGATGAAATGAGGTAACTGAGCTGCAGCAATCATATTATGGAACAATTTCTGCTATCCAGGGTGCTGAGTCATTCTTATCAATCATGTATATTTAATTTATGCTTGCGTGTGCAGCTATATATCTTATTTTGCTTATTTATAATAGTGAACACTAGTATTCCATATTTGATTCAGATGACATTTTCTGCAAACCTTGTAGAAGGTAAAGAATAAGTATGATTTTTGGACAATGCATACAACAATGTGAAGAATTTAGTTACATTTTGACACTTTGATGATCCTCATGGATCCCTTCCAACCAAGAATATTATATGATTCTATGATTTTGTCATGTATAGCAACCAGTGCGGAACAAGTATCAGATACAACAATTTGATAAAAATTAAATAGGCTGCACTATTGTCTGACTGTTTTGGCTGGGTTTTTTTTAGATAAAAATAATTTTGTGGTAATTCAAGAACCTGTCAGTAAAGTTTCCTGTACTATCTCAGAGTAAGTAATGTAGTATTTTCACACAATAGAATATTTACTAAATACAGAAATATTTCTGTATTACATACAGAAATATCTGTCTCCTGCCTGAAAAAGGTGAATTCCAAAAGAAATTTATAGGGTCCGTTGCTGTAGATGTCACAGCTGAACATTCCTTGTTCACTTTTAGGAAAAAGTGTGCACTTGGTAGAAATATTGTCTAATTTCACAGGTTCTGCAGAGTGCTAACCTTTGGGATTTGGCTATGACTTCTCAAGACCAAATTGCTCCTGGCAGAATCTCTGATACATATAAAAGTGCTAAAATAAATAGTAATCAGCAGACTTGGCTTTATTTTAAACATTTTAGGAAACTTTAATAAAATCCATGTATGTGGGACCTGCTACTTCATTTTTTCCTATGTAGAGATGTTCAATGTACTCTTGGATGAGAGTATTTCCTTTTGTTAAGTAAAGGGTTATAGTACTAAGTACTTAGTACTATAACTAAGTTATATAGTACCAAGTATTTAACAAATGCAATTTCTTTCTGTTTTTCTGTAATTACTATTTCTGAAAACCAGCTAAAGGCTCCTCAGAAGTTTGCACAGAAATATCATTGTTATGCTGGAGTTGAAGAACCAGACTTCTCTTACCTGGAGAAGGGGAAGGTCAAAGACAGGAGTAAATCCTTTGGAGCCTTGACTTGCCCTGTGGCTGTTGGAGGGAAGTCATGGGAATTGGGCAATGACTACTGCTGCTGGGAAGGGTCACACCTCTCTCCTCTTCCTTCATCAGATGTCAGTTTATCACAGAGATTGGGATACACAGAGAGAAATCCTTTTTGTAGTGTCTGATAGCAGAAAAAAGCAACAGTTTCAAGTTTTACTGCCCCAGCAGTCTGTTCCCAAGGCAACTGTCTCTCATTCACCTGAGCCCAGAGTGAGGGAGACTGAAATGTTAGGGTTAATAGCTTAAACATTACTATGAAGGAGCTTTGTTGGCTATGAAAAAACTGTATAAAGAAACTGTGACCCCCAAAGCCCACCCCTCCCTGAATATACCTCCTGCCTGGAACTTTAGACTGTGAGTTAAGCCTCCGAAGGGAACTTGATATCAGATAAAAATTACACTATTGTTCAATTATCTCATGTCTAGGAAATAAATAAGGCTGAGGGGATAAATGTATTCACCAGGAAAGCCAAAGGCAGCAGCCGTCCTGAAAATCAGCCCTGGCTGGGTTTGTGGTGTGGGAGGCTGTAGCCCACAGGCTCATCTGAGGCCAGGTTTGCACACATCCCCCAGTCAAAGGAGGAGGAGAAGAGTTTGGGGTGTGTGGTGTAACCTCTGGTAGAGGGAGGGAACACCCATCCTCCCTAACACAAACTGGCTCAGTTGTAAACCCCCCCCACACAGGACATTCATGTGAGAGGCAGCTGAGCAGTCTCATAAACCATCAAAGACCCCTAAAGTCCCCCCTCCCCTGACTGATTCCTGGGGCCTTGCACCAGCCTTGCACGTGACACAAAGTGATGGAATGGATCCAGAGTCTGCTGCAAGAGACAGTGTCAAACTTGTCCCCTACAGGGGAGGTACTTGGGCAGTCCCACCAGCCCAAATGTGTATGGATCTGTTTCAAGGGACTCTCACCACTGAGAAGATCAGAAGAAGATCAATGGGACAACACAAGGAACCATGTAGTGGTAATATTTTCCTCTTAATCTGTGTCCCTGTCACTTTCTTTCTCTTCCATCAGCCCTTTTTCTATTTCTTTCTCTATCTCTCTCTCCTCGCCCCCCCCCCCCCCCCCCCCCATTTATATGAAATATAATCCATACTATTGACTTAAACATATGGTCTTGTGTGCACCTTAATTTGGGAACAGACATATCTCTGTTAATTTTAATAACCAGATCCTAACACAGAACTGGTCTTAGTGCTTCCTAAATAAAATGTTTTCTTATATGTTCCTGTCTTCATTTTTATCATTCTCATTACAGACTAATAGTACACACAATTTCTCTCAACTTTTTTTTTTTCCTTCAAACTGCTTTAAAGTAAAAAAAAAACAAACAGACAAACAATCACTGCTGACAAACAAATTTTCTGTGCCTGGACTCCTTATTATTAAAGTTAAGAAAATCCCAGATATTCTTTTATAAATGAAATTATAAATTATAAAATTATTCAAACTCAAAAGTTTTACGAGAACGTCAGGACTTTTTGAAGAACTCTGGGAGTTAGGATGCCCTCACAAAGCCCTTGCCAAAGAGTGTCTTTATCTGTCAGTGTTCACTAGAAGACAGTGATTTCTCTCCTGGATATGCAAGCCATCTCTCAAATAGTGTTAGTGTTGTCTTCAGAACAAAAATACACAAACATGCAAAAGCCATCAGCTGTCCCCCTCAGACAAACCACCAGCCAAACTCACCAAAACCCAACCAATTAACCAAACAACCAAATAGAAAAACCTCATATCAAAACTATGGAATAACAAAGTATGCTCAGTTGTCATTACTTCAGTATGTTATTTTTATATTTTTATATTTTTCAGATGATTGTGTGAAGACAAAAATATTTGTAATCTGTTATCTTGATATCCTCATAAAAGTTTACAAGTGAGAGAAGGGACTCAGATATTGACACAGAATACTATCATAATAACCCAACATTTGCAGTGATATTGAATTTAAGATGATTGAATTTAAGATGATGGCCTCCTAAACTTTTTACTCAGACACTCTGTAGTATCTGGTTTCAATATTATTTTAATTGGGATTTTTTTTTCTCAACACCAAAATATAATTTATAATAAAAATCCCAGAGGAATATGCCCTCATTCTTTTTGGAAACATTCAAGTGTCTATATACTCATAAAGGATGTAGAAAGCACAAGTTCTTATCTTACAGTAGATGTTATTCCGGCTTAGTCTCTAATAATCAATAAACATGAGCCTGCTCTAAATGATTAATCTCACCCTCTAGTATTTGAGCTGTTTTTCTCTAACAAATGATGGTATTTTTTCTTGAAACAATGATTTTAACCTCAATTTTCCTTAACTGTTCCAACTCCCAGGCTATTGAATCTGTCCTTTTGCAAGTATTGGGTATTTAATTATTCATACCTAGTGAAACAGTGTCATCAATAAAGACATGCATAATTCCACCTAGTTCTACACGAAACTGAGGATAGAAAATATATGGCAAATAGGAGGCAAATAGGTGGCAAATAAGAAACTTTCACTGGTTTCATCATATCCAAGTAAACCAAGCAGAAACTTCTACCTGTATTTATCATTCTTTAATAACCAGTATATGTTAGATATTTTGAAGAAGTCATGTGTGTCCTTCAGGTTATGAAAAGACTGGAATAATTTTAGATTAAAAAAAAAAAACAAAAAACCAAGAAAAACCCACTAAGAATGGTCTGTTGAACAGAAAAACTTCATGTTTTCCTTGTTTGTACCAGGGTACCCTTGGTACACCTGCCTATCCCCAGGCCTCCAGGGAGTCTGTGGGATACCACACCAAAAGCCTTGGAGAAATCCAGGTAGACAATAAGCTGTGCTCATACCACATCAACAGAATAGGTTATTTTATCTTAGAAGGCAATCAGATTTGTCAAGAAAAATTTACCCTTGATGAATCCATGCCGGATTTTCTCAAACACGTTTCGTTAGACTTGTGACAGCCCCTAGGTAGATTCATTCCATAAGTTTCCTGGGGACTAAAGTATGACTGATAGCTTAAAATTTCCTGAAACCTCCTTTAAACCCTTCTTAGATAAGGGTGACATTAGCTTTCTTCCAGTGACTTTTCAAAGATTATGAGAATGGCCTCTCAAAAAGGTCAGTTGGCTCTTCTAGCAGGTCTCTCGGATGCATATTGTCAGGGCCCACTGTTTTGCAGGGATCAGGCTCCTGTAGTGGTTCACAAACCCACTGATAATGGGTCTGTGTTTGCAGCAACCTGGATTTTTGTTCTCAAGGTCTGGGGCCCAACAGTGTTGATAAAGACAGAAATTATGAAAGCACTCATAAACTTTTCAGCATTGTTGGTAACTATTTCAACCCTCTAACTGGCAAAAACCAAGCTGGGTCAGCCTTGCTCAGAAAGCTGCCAGTTCAAGCTGCCAGTTCCTTGCAGAGCTTTCTGTTCCTCCTTGTTTTGTTCCTGGCTTTGGAAACCCACATGTACATCTTTATCTAGCACTCAGCCACAGAGCTGAACATTGCCACAGCTGCACTGACAACTGTGGATAAATATCATAAAATATAGTGGAAAAACATGTCATACAATATTGTATAGGAGATGACTACAGAGAATGTCAGGTGTTTATTACCACCTCCTCACCATGACTGAATCACTATGCATTGCAGAGTTGTGTGTTTGGGATTTTCACTTTCAATTTATGTGATAAAGGCTTTCTTAATAAGATATTAACAACAACATGCAAAAACTACAGGTAGCTGTCAACAAGCAGTAAGAATTTGAGAAAATGTTGAAAAATGTGGTCTATTATTCCTCTGCTCAAGCAAAGCACATTGAAAAGCTTTTTGAGCACTGAATACACAGCTGGGAGGGAAAAGGGATGTGAGCTGAAGTCAGTAGCAGCATAAAGTTTAAAATACATTGATGTTCAAAAATGTACAGGGAGTGGAGGCTCAGCTGTGCAATCAGTACAGAGCCAAATTAGAAATGACAAACACACAATATAAAATATAATATGGGTCTGTAGTCTAGAATGAAAGAATTGAAGACCCTGCCCACATTTCTATCATGCTTTGGAGTAAGAACAATGGGAGGATTACTACGTTGCAATAACAGTAGTTTCGGGATTGTTATTTTATTTTTTGCTAATTCCTCTGCAGTGCAAATATTAAGGATGTCATGGCAACAGTCTGTAATATCATCTAAATAATTTTCTAAGCCTACAACAACAAAATGCTAAAACATAAAATAAGAGGAGAAAGGACTCAGTCTCCAGCAGCAAGGTCTTCAACCATGCACTCTCTGACCAGGTAATATATTGGTGTCCACAGGTTGAATTGACTTAGAGGTTTCCTGGTAAATATTTAGCAGATGGAAAAGCAGTGTGCAGGCATCTACGTCCAAGATTTCAAAGCACCCTAGAAAGTTTTATAGCTTTCCAAACACCGTGTGGCTGATTCCTCATTCCAAAGGTGAAAAGTGTGAGAAGATTCACAAGTATGTTTTAGTTTTCAAGATCAGATTTCAATGAACTTGGGTTTGGTGCAGCCTTGAGGCATCTGTTTGAACCATGCTGAGTAGTTGGCTCCTGCTCTGACAAGTGCTTTACAATCTTCCTACTAGTTTAAGACTAACTTCACATGCTTATCACAGTTTCTCAAACTCATCTGTACATGTTTTTTACAGAAAATAGAATTTGACTTTCTTATTTCTTTAACCATAATCAAAAGGAAAAACTTCCATAACATTTAAAAGATGGATTCCCATCACTTTTACAGTCACTATATTCTCACAGAGAATTGTGGTTCAGTAGTGGTCAGCAGCTCAGAAAATTGTGTCTCTTTCCTAACATGTCTAACTGCTGAAGAATAATGACATTTCCAAGAGATATTAAATAGTGAGATACTGTAATTACCACCCAGCTCAGAAACTGTGCAGTTCAAGAGACCAAAAAGAGGTCAGAAAGTAGCAAACATTCATGACAGAAGGCTGATATATCATTTTTATTGTCCTAATTTTCACCAGTTTCTTATTCCAGATCTAAATTATGTTGAATGTAATCAGGCTAAGCAGCTTCCTACAAAGAATTATCTCCTGTGACCTTTTACTGCATATCCTGTAGTCATCCAATGGGGAAACTGCTCTCAGTGAGAACTTTGAACTAGGCAACCTGTGTTGTCTCAAAAGGGTTCAGCCCCCAGTCCTCATAAGAATGAGTAGAAACTGAGAACTGATCATAAGCAGAAAGATCATTCTGAATAGGTGAGATGCTGAGACACATGTTGGCTGAACAACAATTTACTGACTTACTGATTTAAGAAGCTCAGAGCAGGTTGTTTAAAGGTTCATCTGAAACAATATCTAGAAACTGGAAGAAAACTGTAGGCCACAAAAAAGAAAGATTCCTTGTGGGTAACAGCAAGTTAGTAAGTGGGCTGAAACAGTGAGCAGTTGAGTATTATGTATAATGACTACAATTACTAAAGAACCTGTTTGATTTTAGGAGTCAGAAAACTTTTATCTTATTACTTAGTAAACATTATTTAAAGAAATGTAGGAATTGTCAGTGTAGGCAATCTCTGTGCTAGAGTGTATACTAGGCAAACAGAGCACCTCCTACAAACAGAAAAAAAAGAAGGTTGTTAAACAAATATTGCATTAGCATTAAGAATACCCCACAAACAAAAAAGACTTGATGAAGCTTTGAAGCACTATCAGGAAAAATTGAATTACACAGAACTAATGTATGGGAGAAAAAAGGTAAAACTTTATTGCTATTTACATGAAGAAAAGGATGGGGAAAAGAGAAGGGCAAAAAGAAAGAGAACAAAGCTGAATTTCCAGGGAGAATTGACAGCTTTTTAAAGTTAGAAATGTGGAAGCACTTATATTCCAGATTCATAAAGGTTTTATAATTGGATATTCTTTACATTGAAAGGACTATCAGGGTCAAGTCCTGCATCCCAGTTTCAGAGTATATGTCAGGGAAAGAGAACTTTATGTAGTTTATTTTAGGTTGTGAGATTTGAGACTGATGTAGAGGAACTCCTACAATTCCATGGGACACCTACCAAAAATCATCTTCAGACATTGAAATCAAGACACTGAAATCATTGATGAAAGCATTCTGATAAGTTCTATGACTCATACAAGAAAGATACTACAGGCATACAGTTTTGGGGGTTTTTTTGGTGTGTTTTTATAAATGGCACCAAAGACACTATAAGATAACAGAAGAAAAAAATAGACACTTATGTTAGTGTTCACAGCCATATTTTACATTTAAAATACTGAAGATATTCTAATGTATTAATTGGAGATGCTTGTGATTTACTTCTCTTATACAAAAAAAAAAAAAACAACATGGCCAAACCAATGAACTATCCTGGAAAGCCTGAAAACAGCAAGTACTATAGAATGCACATGCAAGCTTAAAGTAAAACAGAAATAGACATTAATACAAAACTGGTTATACTGTGTCCAATGTCTCACAAACGTTGAAAAAGAACGTTAATGTCAGATAAATACTCAGTAAATGGACATAGATTTCAGGGTTCTGAAAAAAACAAAACATATTCATAGCTTAAGGATGGAAATATTTCAAATAATAAGCATGTTTGCCTCTGTGCCACAATCCAATCCCACAGTTAGCAAATCTACTTTGCAGAAGGCAGCTGCCACCCAGTTAGAGGCTGTATCTGCAACCAAGCTGCAACTTACAAAAAAACAGTGACCTGCCTTATTTCAGCTCTTCTTCAAACCCAGCCATGAGTAATCCTAGCAACACTGATTTATAAAACTATAAGATAACCTGGGACTGAAGTAGCTTAAAGAAAGCAAGGAAACGCCAAACCCCATTCTACTAAGAGAATTGCAGAAGCCTGGATGTTTCCAGCAGCTGACAGAAAGACACAAAACTCTCTGCTGCTTGCCAGATGTTTGTAGTCCAGAGTTGACTGAAGCAGAGGATTCACACAGACATGACAGTAAGGGACAGTGACCATGACCTCTTACTGACAGTACAGAACACGTCACATATTTCAAGGAGATGGACACTATATAGCAAATTGAAGTTAAAAATAAACTACATAGATACTGATTTTAGTATGTATATGGATACCTACTGATGGCAAATTATGCTTCCACAATCAGTGACTATTATTCAGAAACCTGTGAATATTACACATGGCAATCAAATTTTATGGAAAAGGTCAAGATCTAAGAATTAGTACGTGAAAGAGCAGCTATCTATTTAAACTTAATCTGTAAATATCTTAAATCATACAGCTTAGAAGAAAATGAGCTTTGTCTGATAATGTCCCTGGTCTGTGGGCTGACATCCTTCCATGGCTTTGGCCCATTCTGTTCCCCATGGCCTTGCCCAGACATTATGGCATTGTGTCTAACTCTGGGTCTGCTCACTGGGCATGATCCTGAACCCCACCTGTGGTCTCATGTCCTGACCCATCCTTGAGCCATTCCTGTGCCCAGGTATACACATGATGATGGGGCTGGGAGAGATCCAGTGCTATCTGGTTGGATATCTGGAGGGATAGAATGAGTCCTGGCTGCCTAACTCTGCCCTGACAGACCCCTGGGGAGCCCCCAGCACTCCCAGTTCTCAACCTCAGGAGCCATCAGTCTCAGATGTATCCTGACAATGTCCACTGAAGGCAGGTGCACCCTACAGGGTGACGTAAACTATATTTTCTCCTGGAAGAGTCACATAAAATCATCCAGTGCCATGACAATTAATTTGCACTCAAGTTTGTGGAAAGGGTATGTAAATGTTACCACCTTATCTCCAAGCCCCAAATACCATGTAGTCTTAGCAACAGAGGCTTATGGGATATACTGACATAAATCCATCTGTTTAGAACATTTATCATTCCGGAATTTTCTGTGTACAAGGGACTGAAAGAGAGAGCAGAAAGAGATGTTAATTGTGCTTTTACTGTGCCACAGTGATCTCTGGCAATATCTAAGCCTACATACAATAAAGGTACCGATAAATCAGAAGCCAACAGTAACTATGGAGAGACACAGAAAACTGCCCCTAAGTATAGTAGATACCACTGAGACAGACATTAGTGCAGTGATATGAGTATACAAAATCAAGAAGTAGTTTCTAGTTAAGTAAACTTTGAAAACACCACACCCAGTCTAAAATCCACCTGTACCAGTGGTGTCCCCTTTCATCAAGCAACTATTGAGGTGGAAGACCTTCTGGAGGACCTCCTATCTTCACAGAAATTGCCATTGTAGGTGGTGTCCAGGTATCCAGATTCATTACTGCATCCACTGAGAGCAAAACTGCTTTGTATGTACCATCAGGAGAGCTCCCAACTGTGTTCTTCAGGACACTGATTACAGATTGAGTGTGAATTTGCACTGAAAAAAAAATATTTGTACACTGAATTTCTCATGCAGACTGCAGTGAGGTACTTCACACCAGACAACTGGCAAATCTGGGAACTGAATTGTCAGGTGTAAATGTGAGTTATAACTTGGTGATAGATATGCATATAACAGAGTTTATTACAATAAATTTAAAATAAATTGTTTTACCAGTCAAAGTTGATTCAATTAAATTGAGGGGTTTGGTTTTTTTCCTCTGCAAAATCATGCACTTGTTCAAAAGTTATCATGAAATATATCAGAAACCTGAGTTTTAAACACTTGCAATTTAATTTTGAAAATTAAAAATGTCAGTTCAAATTTTATTTTATTCATCTTGTTGATAAACTTTTAGTGGTGTGGATGGATAATATGGCACAGAACATCTAAAAAGATATGGCAGGAGAGAGCAGTACAGATGGGCTTCTTCCTCTCATTTCTGCTTATAAATGAGAGGAACTAAGTCTCTTCTTAACTGATACTCAGAGTACCTGACAGAGATGAAGTTTAAAATTAATCATAAAGAATATGATTGAATCCTTTAATGTCCTAAATGTTCTTTTTTGGATAAACCACACACGTGCAGTAAAATCAAATCTAAATTAATGTGGGGGATTTTTTTTGTAGCTATTCTTTTAATTTTTCCAATGGCATAGCTCAGATAGAAATTAACTATGTCCTTTAATTTTAATGTCAAATGGTAATTCAATTAACTAAACAACACACTGATCCTTTTTGTGCTTCTGTACTTGGTAGAATCAGTTCCTATTTGTTGCATGGTTTGATTGATTGCATTGTTTTCAGTGACAGATGCACTCAGCTCGTTAACCAAACCAGCAATAATTTGGCATAGGCTCCAAAGGAGGCAAAGGCCTGAGCCGTAGCCAAACCAAAAACTCCTCTAGCTTCAGTCTCTCCTCTGAACAGCCACAAAGGACCTGAGAGATACAGTGAGGATAGATGTGTATGAGCTTGAAAACGGATTGTGTCAATTAACACTTGAATAGCATATGGCTTTTCTAAGACTCATTTATTTAGGAACAGAGGAAGTTGTGTATGCCTACTTTTCCTATGACATGCAGTTTGACAATGAGTCAACCACTTTATCCCACAAATATGACAGCCTGCCTGAGCCTTTTTCCAGCTCTCACTGTGAGATAGTGTTGGGTGCAAGGCTGCAATCTCTTCTTGAGCTGGGATACCAATGTCAGACCTTTGGTAAAACAACCAATATCATAGATAACCCCGTAGTGTGGCGACTTCAATTTGTGCCTTGATAACTTCAAATCATTGTTGAAATGATTGTGCTGTAATAGAGTGAACCTTGCCATCAAACTTTCCAAAATGCACTTTTACAACATCATCATAATACAACTTTTGCTGATACCTTTGATAGTGGTTCTTCAAGCAATCTAAATCACCCCTTCATGACATTATACTGAAAATGGTTGAATAATTAAATCCTTTCTTGGTTGAATAATGAAATTTGCTCCAGGGCTCTCAGCTATTCTGTAACATGGGTAGAGTGTTGCATTTCTAATGTGCTGCTCCTCATTGCCATAGCATGTGTGCATGTGTGTGTGTGTGTGTGTGTGTGTAGAGTTGGGAAAGAGAAGGTGCAGTTACTGTCATTACGCCTTTAGCAGGCTAAATCAGACTTATTCCCACCAGGCTTGCTCCTGGGCAGTTCACAGCTTCAGAGCTAGGCTTGAAAATTCTGATTATCTTCTGACAGATTTAGTTTGTGCCTAAATTTCTAATTATGTGCATAAGTTAGTTGTTGTATCTAGCCCAATAAAGCAAATATAACCCTTCTTCTTCTCGACTGATATTCCAGATTCTCTAAATAAAACCAACAAGTCTGCTGTAATTTTAGGAATTGTCTCTGCTACTGCACACATAGTTGGCAGGCAATTGAAAAATAGCACCTCTTGTCACCTAGGTCAATTAAAGACAAGCCAAATTTCTAGCAGAAACAGATTCCTGTGCTATTCTAAATCAGCAGCCAAATAATCCACAGGACTAGAACAGTAGTCTTTATCATTTTTTTTATCCTATGTACACATGGTCTGAGCTTTCTCAGGAGACCACCAAATGGTTGGACCTCAGATCAAACAAAATAAATCTGCACATAACAAAAAATACTGTGAAATCTAAATTATTCTGCATGATCTAGAAATAAAATGGAATTTCAGTTGTAGTTAAGAGAGTTAATTTGGCTTCTATAGCTGTAGGAGATTACACAGGTCATCCGCTGAGGATATTGAATTGGGGTGTTTCAGGTCCTTACACAGAGATGTGGGAAATGGATACAATGTTGAAAATGTCCAGAATAATTAAAATATCATTTCTATATACTGGAATGAATTACTAATTCTAATTATATCCCTCTTTGATTTACTTCAGCCTCTCTCTGCAGTAAATTACTACAGAAGTACAGCAGTTCTAAAAGCACAGTGCTCACCAATGAGCTGAAAATTACTGCTATTATTCGAAACTGGGTTCTTTGACACAGTTTGGTTAAACTAAGATATGTCTAAATTCTAATATGTAATTTGATATCTGCATGCAAGAACTGTTAATTAATTAAACATTTGTTAAACTGTAATGGAGAAAGTACTTATTAGCCAACCACAACTGAATTTCCATTATTCTCTGCAGATTTATTCTCAATTGTGCTTTTTTTCCTGCTGAAATTTTTGAGGCAGAGAACTTTTCATTATATCATGTTTTATTGTATAGCTCATTCACAATTTTCCAATACAGAACGATTAAAATCCATGGAAAAATCCAGATCAAAACTAGATACCTTGAAGTTATGAGTGAAGTTACTGAACCGAAAACCACAGTTTGGAACATGTGATTCAGGGACTGGAATCAGTTTACTATACACTGAAAGAAATAGATTCCTTGAAAAGATGATCTATAAAATTGCCATCTGTAACTACTTGATAGGGAAAAAGATATGCATTAAACTCTAATATTGATCTTTCCAGGGTCTCGGTGCCTGAATTAGGACTTCAAGTGTCTTCTTCCTAGAAGGGCCAGGTATCAGTAAATATTTTTGGAAATATTCACTTCTTTTGCAGAATTATTGAGTTATTATGCTAAGTACACCCTGTAGTTAGAATAACTCTCATGAATACAAAGATAATGTAAGTAAAAGTTAACAAGAACACAAACTAAATTTCTAACTGCCTTGTGAGAAAGACTAGAGTGAAAGAGTTAATATTCAGTTGAAATTTAAAAAATAGAAGACAGTTAAACTGGATCAATACACACACACAAAAGGAATATACTTTTTGAAATAATAGTTTGAATTTTCCTTTAAAATTTAGGGATTTAAACATGAATAGTATAAAAAAATCTCAAATGCCAGCCCAGTCCTCTCTTTTCTTAAGTAACTAGCTAAGTAATTTGATACTTCTGATCCTCAGTACAGACAGTACTCATTCTCCTTTGGCATACTGGATCCTATGCTACAATATGTAACAATATGTAGAGTAGCCCTGCTTGAACAAGAAGGAGCAGCATTATTCTAAATGCATTTAATTTTTTTTCTCATAAAAGGGTGTTTGGGTATTGCCTTGCATCCCAGAAAATGGGTTTGAATCATCTTTATCTACCAAGAGTTGTGGCAAGAGACTTGGTTTTGTGGTTGTACTCTCTAGCCAGGAAGAACATAAAGAAAGACAAAACTGCTACCAAATTTTGCAATAGATAGACACAAGAATCTTTGAGGTGTATGTTTCATATAGCAGTTTTTTAAAGCATACTAGGGGTGTCTATATCTGGTGACACTTTAAGAGTAGTTAGAAAATTCTGTGCCTTAAGCAAATGGTTGGATATCTGTGCATCTGTTCTCTGCACAAGACTACTGTTTTTCCTTGTTTTTTACTTTCTAATGTCTCAAAAGCTGGTGATAGCCTTGCTGGTCCCATCACCCCAGACAAATTTCTGTGACTTATCCAACATCAAAAGTAATTGTTGCACAAGTTGCTATCAACTTCTGTCCTCTACCTCAAGTATGGTATACAGATGAGGAGTTGTTAAGAATTCATCTATAGGTTTATTTTTGGGTCTGTTTTTGTCCCTTCCCCCAACCCTGCTATATATAGATATGTAATATATATTGTCAATATGTAACATATATTAGACATAAATATTATTTTTATATAAACTTTATCTATAAAAAACATTAGAACAGGGAAGACATAATCTACAGTTTTTGGGAAAACCTCACCTCAATTAAGTTACTGTTATTTTCCTTGTTTTCCTGTCACATACCAGCATCATCTAATGACATAGCAGTGCTTTCAGGCAGGCTTCACCCCATTGCAGATTGTTATTACTGATATCAACTCTATAGGATTCAGCTGAAAAGTTGCAGAGTTCAAGTCAAAATTTTGCCAAGGGATACACAATCTGGTTTTCTCTGGGCCACATAAATTTTGAAAAGTGGAGGTAGCAACTGGAGTAAAGACATTTTGGAATGAAAGTTTCTGATTGTTTCAGTTTGACAAGCATTCAAAGTTTGAAACTCCTGTATAAAATTAGGTTTTAAACTCCTTATTTTTATTCAGCATGAAGATAAATTTTTATGTGTAGCAGTTGTGAAATAGGTTTTCTATGTTCCCTTCATTTCTCAAGCTGCTCGAGTGCATATCATGAATAGGAATTCCAAGTGACCTAGTTTTCAGTACTTATCACACGAAAATGAAAAAAAAAAATCCAGGTGTTCAACATAGTACTTGTAGCTAAGGCACAAAAAGCCAACACAGATGTTTGAAAGTTTAATTCCAAATGAAATTAAGATACATCAGAATCTGAGTACTTATACTTTATCTCAAGCAAAAAAAAATTGGGCCTGTTAATATTTATCTGTAGGTAACTTAGACACTTGCCTGTTTATTTATTTACTGGATAGAAGAAATTTAAAGTAATAGTGTAAAGTAAACAGATATGTGGGGATAAAGATGATGGTACCTGAGGTGTGGATAAAGTGTAAATATAAAAGAAAGAAGACTTAAGAAATTTTCACCAATAAATGCATTCCTTCCAAAAGTTCTTGTTCAATAGCTAAGATATTGGACATGCAGAGATTATAGGGTTTTTTTAATGTAAATAAAATTCCTGATGTGAGGATGTTCATCACCAAATCTCCAAGCTGGAAGCTATCAAAATATATCCATCTTCTTCAACTGTTAATTGTCATGGTCTTTTCAAATATTAAGCCAGAAAGACCAACTAGATGAAAAGTTTTAATATCGGTTTTTGTTTTCATCTTGAACTGACTTGTTAAACATAATTTAAAACCTTTGCAAGTCTAAGTACATATTTCCCAATGTAACATATCCTGTAAAAATATGGGAAAACATATTTAACTAATAATATGAAGTGTCTTTTTTTAATTCCTAATGAAATTTATAGAACTGAAAGGACTTTTGAAAAGTTCTTTTTAAGGATTTCCAAAATCTTTTTCTTTAAAAATGCCTAAACTTGGTTATAAAATAGAGACATGCAGATTTGCTGGTCATTTTAATATCTTAAACATACATATACTGTGTGTTTTCATAATTCTAGGTTTTCTGATGGTAAAATAGGAAAATAACTAGCAATATTATTCTAGGACATTTATTATAATGTCCTATCATTTATAGGATAAATCAGTAAAGGTTGATTCTTTTTCTTGAAGAAGCACATAAAATTTACTTAATTAAACTGGTAAGTAGGTAGTAGTACCGTTAGGAAGACAAAAAATCTCAACCATTCATGGAGACTCTGAATAATAATTGGGGAAAGAAACACAGCAATAACCAAACAAAACAAAAGAAGTGTCAGTGTAGAGAAACTGTGATAAGAATAAAACATCCCTGAAGCATTGGGAGGAAGTCCTAAATAGCATAGTGATGTCTAAAAAAGAGCTGAGGCAAAGGGAAAGTTTCTAAAACCAAATGATTAAAACAGGAACCCTTACTTTAGCCAAACTGTTTATCTAAATCATTAATTATTTATAGGAAAAGCCTTTTGACTCATCTGAAATTTTACAGCCTTATACATTAACTTGTGGCATTTTCACACTGCCACCTATCATCTCTCACAGGTAGTTTAAATGTTAGAAATAACTCCCATAAGAGATTGATTCTCCGGAGTTGCTAATATCTGACCTCACAGAGAATGGAATTCAGTCCAAACTACAGCTAGAATCAACAGAAGTAGTCAATTCTGTTTGCAAAATACAGTATCAGAAAAAAAAAATTGAGGCAGTGAGGAAAAAGGCAACTGAAGTTAGAAAATAATACAATAATCTGAGTTTTAATATTATATAACAAAATAAAATTGGTTGGATAATGGTACACGAGGTTTCTAGATCTTTGTTTCTAGATCACAGTACAATAGCCTCTGACTGGAGTCTTTTAGATATTCCATGTGTGGAGGTGCAATGCATAACATAAAATTTACTTATTTGAAGATAGTTGATGTCACACAGTATTTCTGATTTATCAGAATGATGCAAAATATATTGGAAACACAGCAAAATTATAAGATACACTTAACAAAACATAGTGATGGCAATACACAGTTCAATCACAGAACCCATGTCATCCCAGTTACCAGTCTCTATAATATACTTACCATCACAACAGTGTGTGTCCCTATTAGCTATGAAGAAAAACATTAGTTGACATCATCTCAAACTTGCTGTTTTGGAGACTTGCTGTCTCCAAAACTCTTTTGTCAGTTTTTCAGGTTTTATACTCAGTGTTAGGCTGAATCATGTGTACCCTCTCCACATTGCTGGTCAACTAACTGAGGGATACATTTCCATTCTTAATGAAAATAAAAAGAAACATGTAACCCACCAGCTGATCTACTCAAATGACATAGCATTTTTATCTAAAACAAAACTCACCTGCTGATGCCTTCTGTGTTAAGATGAAATCAGCCTTCATTTCAACAGCTCTGGTCAGACACAGTTACATATTCCCTGAGCTTCGTGGGCACTTTTCCCTACCCAGAGTCTACTGAGGTTTTTTTGTAGAGGTTTGCTGCTCAATGATGATCCTCTTAATCTAAAAGACCTAATGCATAAATATACCCAGATTGCAACAAATTGTCTAAGCATTATGTTAAAGGATGTTTAGCCATCATCAGTGTCTGTAAAGATTAGATAATGCAGGGAAAAGGTAGGCAATAAAGCACAACATGTCTGACACGTGTAGTTGCGAGGCACTTAGGGTATTCATTATATCAGAATATTATTGCTTCAACATGCTTTATAGTATAACACTATTAAAACTTGTAAAAAAAAACCCCTGAAATCCCCAAATTAAGCATAACAGCATATCTGGCACATAAACCTTGCCTAAACTTACTAGTATACACACAGAAATTGTAATTTAAACAAATGAGGCATATAGATGAGCAAACTTCCAAAATAAAAGGTTAAGCTTTACTAGTATCAAACAATAAGTCACCCAAAATCCAGTGTTTTATTTTCCTGGTGTGTCTTTCACTGTGTCACCTTGCACGTGAATTTTTTAAACTACTGTTTTGGCAGGGATTGAGTTGATGTTCTTTACTGCAGCCAGTATCAGGCTGTGTTTTGGATTGTGCTGGAAACAGTGTTGAAAACATAGGAATGTTTCAGTTATTGCTGGAAAGCCCTTAAGGCCTTTTCTGCTTCTGTCCCCATCCCACCAGAGAGCAGGCTGGGGGTATGCAAGAAGTTGGGAGGGAACACAGATGGAACAACTGACCAAAGGAACCTTCCATACTATAGGACATCTTGGTCAACAAATCACTTTGGGAGAAAAGTTGTCCAGGGGTCTGCTGCTCATGAACTGGTTGAGTATCAGTCAGCAGGTGGTGAGCAGCTATTTTCATATGCATTGCTGCTCTTTCTGGGGCTTTATTTCCCTCTCTTTGTTATTTTTATTTTAAATTATTAGTAGTATTCGTACTATTAAATTTTCCTTATCCCAGTTTCCAAGTTTTCTTGATTTTACTCTTCCAATTATCTTCTGGGGCAGGGGAGTGAGGCAACAGCTGTGATGTTTAGTTGCCAGCTGGTGTTAAACAGCACTATAAACAAAGGTATGTTCAGAGTGTTTTTAATTAGGATACCTAAAAATCCTGGAGAGATGAGGATAAACCAGTCAGGAGTCAGTCCTGATTGTGACCCACCTCAGAAATTTAGTTGTCTGGCAAACCAGAACAGGGGTTTAACAACCCGAATGGAGTAGAATTGTAACAATACAGCACTTCAGGGCTCCTGGATTATGAGCTGCAAGTGGCCTGAGTTGATCTCCTGGTGGACTTAAGGTCATTGTAACTTTGAATAGCTCTAGATTTCTCACAAAATCTGTTACAGAGAACCTGAGACTTTGGTTTTAGGCATAATCCCGCAGGTACAATCTTGAGAAGTCTCCATAATAAACCATGAAGGGATCAGGGTATTTAGTTCTCTGTATATATATTAAATAGGACTTCTATTCAACTTTATAAATAAAGATTTATTTTGGGTCTTGTTGTTGCCATATTGGGTTATTACTTTACATTGATTCTTGACAGTTCTTTCAATCAGAACCTACCTGTTCCTGTACTTCCACTATCTAACAAGTTAAAATCAGTTTTCCATTCATACGACTCTCTTTGCTTCTAGTATTTGGGCATTCCTGGTTAGAGATGGGCTTAATTTGAACAACGAAAATGGAAGCACTCAGATCTTGCATATAACTTAGCCTCATAGTTAGGAAAACATTCCTGGAATGAGTGACAGACTGAGAAAAAGCTCATATCTGAAGCAAGCAATTGAATAATTATTTTACTACATATATACTTTTATTATTTTTATTGTAATTTTTAATAATCATACTGAAATTAATCAAAATAGATCTTTAATTGATTCTTTTAGATTTCCCTAGAGAGGAAGTAAAGAAATCTTCATATAAACAGAACTGTGTTAAGAATATGACAGCTTTGATTCAATTATATTCTTGTGCTCAAAATGAAGAGAACTTAAAATATTTCATTTTTAAATAGTTTCTAGTGTACCTTTTTAACTCTATCATACCTGTGGTAAAGTCTACTTTACCTCCTTTCTCTCCATGTACAACTCCAACCACAGTAAATGCTAAGCCAATTTATGATAAACATCCATTTTACTGCTAAGCACTAGAGAAGTGATTTAGAAAGAGGTGTGGGAAGGATGAGGTGTAGGATGAAGACCATAAAGCTGAAAATATATGGGCCTAATTTTAGAAAAAGATGAATATAACAGTGAAGCTAAAATCAATAAAAAAGAAAAGTGCTATGGTGGAAACAGAAACTCAGCTTTAAGTACCGCATAGAAGCTCTGCTGGGTGCTGCCACACAGGATGATTATAATAAATCCCGAAGAGTGAAAGGAGAAAAGATCCTGAGTAGAGCTGTTTCTATCCTGAGGATAACCTTACTTTGATTTGTGTCTTTATGCATTCTCATCCTTTTTTTATTGCAGATATTTTACAGTGCATTGACTGCATCATATTTTGAGTTTCAAACAGAAAAATTATGAATTTGGCTATGAGTGACTAGGTATAGGTTATTTTACCACAGATATTAAATTGGTAAGTAGATATACCAAAAGGTAAATTACTATATCTATGCCTAAATATATGTTAATAGTCAGGTATGTTATGAAATATTTTCAGGATGTTTTCATAGTTCACAGGTTGTATATAGAGTTCTTACCTACAGTTTGCCATCTAGCTATTCCTTTCATTTTTTTCCCTCAGAAGTGCTTAGCAATATGTAACTAAAATTGATTGTAAGTATGATGGTCCATTTTGAGCAACACCAATTAAACTTCTGTATATTTATTTTTCCATCCAAATAGTTTTAAAGCTTATAAAGTTTTATACTTTAAAGTATATTGTTAATATTGGGCTAACATGATCATACTTACTGAGACCACAGTTTTCTATTCCATAAACAAAGTGCAATGTATTTTCCCATCACTGCATGCATACACGAGCAGAATGTTTTCTATAAAATTGTTTGCTTCATTTCTGAAAATCAAGTTATTAATGTGGGGACCAGTTTATTGCTTACCGGGTGTGTGTTAATACTTTCCTCATAATATATAGAAAGCTATGCTTCCATGTACTTAGTCCGATTGGTGTCCAGCCATAACTATTACTCTTCCTGAAAACCTTTAGTTATTTCTGGTTATCTTTCACCTTACTCCATCCTTTTTGATTAGCTATTGCTATCCTCTTCATTTATATGTCTAGAAACTATTTAACTGCATCATAATTTCTTAATTAGCTATTTAAGCTTGATATTTTCCAGATTTCTCTTTATCTTTCATAATTTCTTTACTTCTGAAAACACATGTGCAACTGTTTGTCATGTTTGAGGTTTTTGTATGTTTTCAAATTTCTGATTATTTGGGGTTTTTTCCAAGTTCTTTTTTAATTAGGGACTTTTTTTTCCCCTAAGTTTATTTATGACTTCAGCTCAGGAGTCCTTTTCTGGGATTACTTCAGCCTGCTAGATTGGTAGGTAGAATGGGTAGGCTGTGAGTTCAAGAAAAACTGAGAATCATGGTAAAATGACAACCCCATATACCATACAGTGTAACAAATATTCCCAAAAGAATGCTTAAGAAATAAAGTGTAAGATGAATCCTATTTACTACTGTCCATCTGGAGACCTAAACTGATCCCATCCCTTTGTGGTTTGCTGTGGAAATTTCTCAAGCTGCAGGCTGGGCAAGGAAAGCCCTGGCAGAACAACCCCAAGGCCTCAGCCTGAGGCCTCACAAGTTCAGCACAAGGCTTACAGCAATACAAGACTGTAACCAATAACATCATTACAAAGAACAGAAGCCTAAAGATTCACAAATTGCAGAGAAAAAAATATTTTGGCAGAGGAGAGGGTTAATTGTTCCAGTGGTAATGAAAGTTTTCTGTGAAACCTACAGTTAGTCACTCAGGTCAGTCAATCAAAGACAAAATTGTAAGAAACCAGTCCTAATTTTCTAGTCCATATGAACATTCTTGGTTGGTGTGTGGTTTTGTTTTTTTGGGTTTTTTTGGGTTTTTTTTTTTTGTTTGTTTGTTTTTGGGTTTTTGTTTTTTTTCTGTCTTACTGACTCTCTATTATTTTTTATTATTATTTTTTGCCTCATCCCTGCCAGTTACTGGCTGAATTCAGTGCTTTTTAGCTATTAAAAAAAAAAAATCACAGAATCTCTTATGCTGAGAAGGAAAATTTCTTTGAAGGATTATAATACTTTTTCATTTCTTTTAAAGCTACAACTTATGGTCTCTCCAGATGATAGTACAAAATAAATATACAGTGTTCAGTATTTGCTGTGGCATATTTTATTCCTTTGTTCATCCTTTACATATGGCTTTTATCCTTTTAGAAGAGAACATGTATTTATACACTACATGTCACTTTTTAAGATGTACTTTAGAATTTACTTAATACCTGAATAAAAAAAACAGGAAGGAAATGAAAGACTTTTATAGATGCCAAGTTAAATAAATTTTAAGAAGGCTCTAGAGTTTGTTTGGGTTTTTTTTTTTCCTTGTTCCTTTTAAGCATTTCAATCATGCAAGAGTAATCACTGTTTCATTTTACTTTAACTGACTGAAGTAAGTAAGATTCAGTATTCCTGTTGGTCTTCACAGAACAGAAACACTTTATCTGAAGTGAAAATGGCACCAATTTTTAGGATGGTAAAAATGCCTTTAAAGTAAAGTATTTTAAGGTGGGGAATATTATGACTCCAAATGCAATTAGACTTTTATAAGGATAGTGAAAATATTGACTACTAAATAAAGAGAAGATACAACCTACTCTAGCTATCTAGGAACATGAACAAATGTTATATAAACTCTGACTTATCTTTATCCATTGGCTTTACCATTATTCAACAAAAAGGAAGAGAAAATATTTTTTCTATAGCTAAAGGTAAAACACCATCTGAGTAAAGAACTACCTCCATACTAACTTTTCAGTGCACTCTAACTTGTGGTAGTTGCAATGTGGTATATACATAGTGTGTGACCATTACAGGTACTAAATCCAGTAAAAGCCAACCTGCATGAATTAGGGGGGAAAAGGAATAGTTCCATGGTTTTCCAGGAGACTAGCATCTTATTTACACTTGAGCTTTATTTCCTGCCTTTATTGTGCTCTCCTTCAGTGATCATGTCTAGAGTTATAAATATTAACAGTTACAGACAGTGATACAGCAATTCCCCCTTATCTACTGCTAATACTTGTAGGGAACATGAGGAATATCTACCTCACTTTTGTTCCACTTACCTTTACACCCTTTGAGGATGAAATACTAGAATTATAAATGTTTCAGTGCACAAGAAATCACTTTAACTTTTAATGCCTTCACAATATTTGCATATTACTCTACAATAGTGTTCTGTTTTAATTTGATTCAGCTGCAGAGTTTGCCTACCTATTTCAGAATAAACTATTTGCATCATATTTGTACCACTTCATGCTTTTGATATTACATACTCCTATCTACTGTGAGAAGGATTAATGAAATCCAGTCCCAAATCCACACAGGCACAGGCTCTCCAGGGAAGTGGTCACAGCGCCAGCCTGACAGAGTTCAAGAAACATTTGGACAATGCTCTCAGGCACAGGGTGTGAATCTTAGGGATGGTCCTGTGCAGGGCCAGGAGCTGTACTCAATGATCTTTCTGAGTCCCTTCCAACTCAACATATGTTATGATTCTGTGATTTTGTGATTGTAGTGGGAACTTTATCACCCAGCTCACATATAAGCATTGCAACTGCAATGGAATCCCATGCTGAACATTGAAAATATAATTTAGCTCTACGTAGGCAGACAGCTGAATTTGAATTGTCCTAGTGTACCTGGCTGAACTCCAGCTGTCATTCAGACATACCTGGAGAGGTTTACGTAAATGTCACATCTGCTAACCCTCTTCAGAAATTCTGGACACCCCACAATATTAGAGAAGCTGTTAGATATCAACATGTCACAACTAAATTAATCCTAAATATGGAATTAGCACTCTATATTTGTAAAACATTCACATATTTACACCCATCATCCCCATATAATTGACATTATGTATTATGGGAAGGTATAAAAGAAGATGATCATAGCTAAAAAAAGCTGTGTATTATTATTGCACATCTTATTTAGATTTTGAGAGCTGGAAAACTATAGCCCAGGATAGTTAAAAAAGGCAAGTCAAAGCTCTTGGATAGATCATGCATCTGAGGTAGGGTAGACTGCAGAAGGAATAACTTTTGTCAACTGTCACAGCTGTTCTCAGCTATGCCACAATCAGTTATCACCCCAGCCACTCAGAAAATGTACAAATGTCATAATTTTAGTACTCAGCAGTCCTATTCCTTGGCAATTTTTATTCCCACTATATATACCAACTTTAAGTAGCAGAGGCACCATTCCATTGCAGTTTATAAGTGAATGTATTAAAGCTGGCACCAATTTTATGACATCTGATGGGATGAATTCAAACTGCCACAGTTCAGAAGTTGTTAGATGAACTCCTGAAGGAATTTTATACTTTTCAAGAAGAAGTTACTAAATAAATGGGGAAAAGTGAGGAAAAAGTAACCATAAACATTCTGTAGAAGGTCATACACACTGCTATGTCAGAGCCCAAAGCTTCATTGCCTTAATCTGGCTGTAGCCATACGGTCACTAAACCAACCAAATCAGAATTTGATTGCAGAATCATGAGTTCATTGATTATAGCTCTTGATGTTCAGCCTACAAAAAATTACAGCTAAAATGTCTTTAGAAAGGAAAAGTCCATAGCACAATATGGCACAATATTATTATTACAAAATCATCAGGTTACCCCCACAAGCAGGCCCCACATATAAAAGCCAATTACTGTTAAGATACATAATGGGAGAGGGGGAGATGGGAGAGCTGAACCCTTAGAATTTTTTTTTTTAATAAAACCATGCATGAATAAACAGCTCAGGAGGGATTATTTTGTAAAAGGTAAGGTGACAATGGTAAATGGGGATATAATTAGGTCAGTAGATAAAACATTCCTAGTTGCTAATGAATGAAAGTCAATGCTTCGTGCATTTCTATGCAAAATGTGGTACCTAGAAATCTTATTTACAGAAGAAAAACATTCCTATAATTATATTAAAAAGTTATCAGTCCCTCACTGTTCATGTTGTTGGTAAAGGCTGAACGGTCAAGCACCTGAGTTATCACAGGGGCATTCAGACTTTCCGGATGCAATTCTAAACTGAACATCTTCATTCCTGGCATGGGAAAGAATTTAAATGGTAATGCTTCAGCTTATTTCTGTGCCCAGTAAGAATGCATCCTGCTTCACAACAGTGTTTGCAAATTGTTGTGCAGGTCCACAACAATTCCCATTAAATGAACAACGAATTTTGTTCTTACCTAAAAAAAAGGTTTTTTCCAAAAAAAGAGATTTGTTAGTCTGTTTCAGTACTTCAGTTAAATAGAATAACTCAGGCTTTTTATCATTGTGTTTACACGAATATCAAGGACTTTCAAAAAAGAAGAAATGATCTGTGAAAATAGGAGTAATAATCCAAATAATTTTTGAGGGGTGTTTTTTTTTTTTTAATTTTCCTCTTTTAAATACTTATTTCATAGATTTTAGATTGTAATTTTATAATGTTTGCAGGCCATATGCTTGTGCCACATCATCTCTGCCCTTCCTTTGTTCCTATGCTTTGTTATTTAAGTACTGTAAATCATGTAATTAAACTTGGCATTACCGAAAAAGTAGTTAGCAAGAAGTAATTCATATTCATTTAGAGAGTAATCACATCATTTTTTAATTATTATTAAACAGACTCTGTTTTGAAAAAGTGTGCTACTTCATTTCTTCCACTTATATTTCACATATTTTAAAGGAAAGAGAAAGTAAAACTTTCAGTATTTCCTTGTGACAAAAATCACAGAATAATTCTTTTTGAGCCAGAAAAATTAATATATTTGCATATTGACATAAAGCTCTGCTGATGTCTGAGGGAAGAAATGTAAGGGTATTCACTGCTTACAAGATTACATTAGACAAATTCAGTAGTTTTGTAAAAAGCTACAAAAATCATAGCTATACTGGGAATGTGTGACAAATAAATTGTATTTTTAAACAGAGGTGGCAGGTTCTTTCCTTCCACAGTGAGATGGAGTAGAGAATTGAAAGAGTAAAAGTGAGAAAAGCCATGGGCTGAGATAAGCTGCATAGACAAGCAAAGCAAAACAAGGAATTTAGTCACTACCTCCCATGAGCAGGCAGGGTTTTAGCTGTCCCCAGGAATGAAGGGCTCCATCACATCTTGGCAGTCACTGGGGAAAACAAATACTACCACAGTGAACACCCTTCCTTCCTTCTTCTCCACCTAGTTTTATATTCTGAGCATGACACAGCGTAGTCTGGGATACCCCTTATTCAGCTGGGGATCAGCTTTCCTGGATGTGTCCCCTGCAGGGTCCCTGTGCACCCCCAGCCTTGTCACCTGTGGGTTGGGGTGAGGAACAGAAAAGGCCTGGGCTCTGTGTAAGGGCTGCTCAGCAATAACTAAAACAACCCTCTGTTATCAACACTGTTTCCAGCACAAATCCAAAACATAGCCCAAACTGGCTACTGTGAAGAAAATTAACTCTACCCCAGCCAAAATCAGCATATAAGTGGAGAGCAAGAGCTTTTAGTTTTAGCTAAGTGCCTGTACTTCAATACACTCATGTTGCATATTTATCTCTAAATACTCTGGATATTATACATGATAAGGTGAGATAGAATAGGCCCACAATCAATGTATGATGAAAGTGTTGTCTTTGAACTGTTGATATGCCTGTGATCAGATGGAGTCCATTAGAATATTCAAACACATCTCTCAGGGGAATTACAAGGTTACTGATACAACAGCATTGAAGTCCAGGCACATTCCCTTGATCTTTTAAGATCTTTTGTTAATAAACTGAAAACTTGAAAACATTATCGTTAATTAAGATCTGAAAAAAGACTCCTGACAGCAAGGAAAATTACATACTTTTTGATGCTTTGCTTTGTGAAGTGACTGTGCTGATTGGCAAGACCAGATGCTGTATATTAAGCATGCACCACATTAAATCAACAATTCTCTTTGTTTTGGAACCTTTTCTTCCCTTAGCTCTTTTGATACTACTTGTCAAAAGCTTCCTTACATGAATATTTTTCAAATAAATATACCTTTTGAGCCTGCTTTTCTGTCAAGCTCCTTAGGATATTCTTTTCATATAGGGAATGTCTCTAGACTAATTCTATGTTATCCATCTCCTCTTGATACCCATGACTTGATAATGAAACACCAATGTTTTCATTATTTACTCCTTTTATTTGGACAGCTCTTACTGTCCCTGGCAATGTGTGAGGACTGCAGACAACAGAAATTAGGATTCTGAATACATATTTCCTTGTGTTTGTTTGATTTAGTATCTCAAATTCCCTCTTTATTTGGAATAAAGAAGGAATATCTTCTTTATTTTGGTTCACTAATTATCAGGTCTTCCTAGAAAACAGTCTCTTTTTAACTGAAAGATAGTATTCAGTGAAACAAACAAACAAAAAAGATGAGAAAAATGGTCCTTGCTGCAACAGGCATTGTTTAATTTGGCTCTCTGGGGCTGCCTACAAATTCTCCTTATTCTTAGCTGTAGAAATTTTTATCCTGGACACAAGCTAGTGAAAAAAGGAAATCTAATTTCTTGCTGTTTAGCTTTTTACACAAAATATGAGAGTCACGTTTCTAAGTATCTGCCTTTACTTAATTAAGTTGCTGTTAAATTGGTGGCTCTATCTAAGCCTCTGTGAATTTTATGACTTTATGATTTTGATAATACTAAGGACATACCTGTAGGGACTGTACGTATAGTTTTTCAACTGAACAGAAACTGAGAACAAACCTGAAGATGAGCATAATAATTCCAGTCATAAATTAAAATGATCAGTTGATCATTTATTATAAGCAAGTTGCAGTGTTTGCTCTTGTACCAAAGAGATTAAATAAAAAAAGACCTGAGAGGCCAAGAGCATAGTCAAGTGTTTACCTGGCCTTTTAGGCTAAAGTCAGTATTGGTTAGACCTGGGCCCTAAGTGTTAACTCAGCTTAATATGAAACATACTTTATGCCACATTATGTTTCCTCAAAATTGTTGTGCTTCTGAATGTGAGTGCTCCAGCAGACTTACTAATTATCTCTGGAATAAAGACTTGGCTTTAAAACTCTGATTCTTGTCCAGCTTAATAATATAGAGGAAATAAAATCTTAGTCAGAAAGACTTTAAATTTTAGTGCCTGCCAGGACACAACATTACAAAAGAATTCTGCAAACAATTTGAAATACTCTAGAAATGTTACCCAAATCTGTGAGTTCCAAAATATTCTTAAAGTTTGAACCTGAAGCTGCTGAAATGAAGGCCTATTACTATTAAAGAAGATTATTTTTCTTAGTGATTACTCCATTTCTTATCTGCTACAAAATTACTTCATATTTTAATAAAATAGTTTAAAACAGAAGCCCAGATGGATGAATAAAATGAAATTAAATGATCCTTTTATTTTCTTAGTCTAATAAAAAAGTTTATAATGAGATTTTTTTTCCCAAAGGACTATATAGTTTTATTTTGCTGGTTTTGTTTTAGACAAAATGAAATATAAAAAAAGAAAACATTTTTTAACATCAGCAAATAAGCCCAAACCTTGAAAGTACTGTTGATAAAAGGTTTAGTGCAGGCTTTAATGTTAAAATCTGAAGTTAAACTTTTTAATGGCAAAAACTGATGACCAGGAATGAGAGAGGATAGAAAAGAGCAAGAAACATTCAAAGGAATATCAAGGACAGAGAAAGAGGAGGATGAGTTCTCCGTATCAGAGCAGATATCCACACCACAAGACATGGAGAACCCCATCCCAGATGAAGTTTGCATTTTCTAAAAGAATTGCAACCCAAGGAGAACCCACACTGGAGTAGAGCTTTTTCCAATGAAGGCATTGCAGCTAGTGTAGGGTGCCAACACCGGTGCACGTGAAAGGTGCGAGAGAAAAGCAACAGAGAAGGAGAAATGGCTATGTACTATTCATGCCCCTAACTATGCTGGTCAGTCAGGAATAGGGAGCCAGGAGCTAAGGAATAAAGTTGAATTCTGAAGAGACAATAGGGATGGTGCTGTTTTTATGTCTTAAAATCTATTTTAATTGTTGGTGAATTCGGAATCCTCCCCAAGTTTAGTTTCTTTTGACCACAGCAATAAAATACAAGGGGTCTCACTGTCTTTGCTTAGAGATGTGAGTTTTCACATCCTGTTTTCTTCCACTATGGAGGGAAAAAAAGATGGCAGCAGAGTGCAAGCTTGGCCCTTGACCAACACTAACCCACCATGGATGCCTAAATCAGATGATGAACTATACATATGTCCTGTAATGTATCCAGTCAACTCAGTGTTGGTGATTTTAATTCATTTAACAATGAAGTAATTAATTTATTTCCAATCTCTTCAAATCAATTTTCAGGAGCAGATATTGTTATATTCACTAATAAAACTAGCAAACAGAAAAATTCAAAATGTCCTGAAAATTCTGCAAACTGTATTTATAGAACCACTGAATTTCAGAACCACAGAATGGTTGAAAGTTCCTGCTGGATGTTGCTTGGTTCAACCTCCCTGCTCAAACAGAGTCATCCACAGCCAATTATCCAGAATCTTGTACAGACAGTTTTGAGTAATTCTATGGATGGAGGCCTCACAACCATTCTGAAGAAGCTCTGTCAGTGAAGTGTTGCATCACTAGTGCTAAGTAGAAGAATCACCTCCCTCAATCTGCTGGCAGTACTCCTAATGTATCCCAGGATACCATTGGTCTACTTTATCAGAAGGGCACATTTTTGGTTCATGTTTGTTGGGGGTTAGATTTGGTTTTGTTTTTTTTTTCCTCTTCTCACAGAATTTTTTCCCATAAGTTTCCAAGAAGCCTTAATGACTACTTAGTCAGAACAAAAAGAGTGCTTGAGGGATATAGCAGCACGAAGCTACACCTATTGTTTTTGAGTCCCTGGGAGTGTCCCTCAGACGGGAGAGAGGATTAGCTTTGGGGAAAGGCAAAAAGACAGATCTGGGGGAGGGGGAAGCACTCTTGCTCTCAGCGCCGAGGAGGACGGTCAGGCTGCCCTCTGCCTCTGCCTCGTCCTGGGAAATCTATCGTCATCTGCTGTGTACCCGGGAATCCTGAGCTCACTTTCTCCAGCCTCTCCCCCCACCGCCGCTGCTTCTTCGGACCTTTGAGGCTCTCCTGCTACTCTGTAGCCCTGCACTGCCCAGCCCTGCCGGGACACCCCTGCTGCTCCAGCTGCCAGCGCAGAGCTCCTCATCTCATCCACCAGCCCGGGACTTTTCCTTCCTTCCAGTTCGGCCTCTCGGAGTCCTGCAGGGGCACCCAGATCAAACTGCTCTGGGCTTTTGTAAAAGAAAGCCCTCAAGGTTCTTGGTTCTGTTTATTATTGATGCTGTAGTTGTTGTTTGTTTGTCGTTTTGTCATATATACTAGTAAAGGACTGTTATTCCTACCCCCATACCTCTGCCTGAAAGCTCCTTTAATTTTCCTTTTAATTGGAATAATTTGGAGGGAGGGGATTTGAATTCTCCATCTCTAGGGAGGTCCTGCCCCTTCCTAGCAGATATCTGTCTTTCAAACCAAGACAATGTTCAAGTCAGTGTTTGCCAGGACCCCTAGGTCATTTTCTGGAAGGCTGCTTTCCATCCATATATTGGCATATCAGAGAATATATGGACTTGTAATAGATCAGGGAAATTACCTAATGGAGGAAAATCCATCTTTTCAAGTAGTTAAAACAATTTAACTAGTTAAGTTATCAGAAAAATAATCAAAAGATCCTTTACCTGGGTAGAAAACACCTCAACATTTATACCTCCAGAAATGAACAGCAGAAACTGGATTTCTTTGAAGACTATGATAAAACCTCCATTCTATTAAGGTTCTGAATATTCTTGCACATATATATTTATACACAGTGTATGATGATCTCTACATTTCAGTGAATAATAACTTAAGGTACAGAAGATTACATAACAGATTGTGCCAACATCCATCTGTCCTTGACATACCCAATAGTCTTTAGTCTTAAAAAGTCAAACCCATCCAGGAGTATAAATGCAGTGTCATACAAACACTAAATATATGACAGCAAATTTAAAGGTCAGCACTTGAGTATCAACCCTTTTTTTATGTGTGTATATATCACAGGATCATAGAATAGTTTGGGTTGAAAGGGACCTTCCAAGAGATCACCTAGTTGCAGGAGCCCAGCCATGGACAGGGAACATTCTACTAAACCAGGTTGCTCAGGGCCCCATCCAGCCAGGCCTTGAACTTCCAGGGATGGAACATTATTCAAAATGCAGCATGAGATCTTACTATGCAAATACTATTTGATCTAAACCCAGTTTGTTTGATTTTTTTCATGACCTAGTTTATAGACATTTAGTCTGTACTTCATAAATATCAGTATTAAAACATTCACCACTTCTCAGTTTGTGGTACTTGCTGATTCATATTTATTTTCTATGAATTAGTTAATCTTATTCTTAAAAGTTACTAAAGCTGCACCCTACTGACAAAAAAGAAAGCTTGTATTTTTCATATGTTAAGACTGTGAGATCAAAGATTAATCATCCCAAGAGACAATATGCTCTTCTCAGCACTGTGTTAAAATGATCATGAGAGACTGGGGAAGAAAGAGTTTTCTTCCACTTGAACCTAGCAGAGTTGTTAGGATTTTTGTGCCTTTATCTGCAGTGTGAGGAATTTCTTCCAAGGAGCATCTGGGCATATTTCACTCTTTTTTGGAGGGTTTAAAGCACTACTTGAGCTTTTGATCTCTTCAGAAAGCTTTTGTGCTGGTTTGTTGGTCTACAGTTTACTTCTAGGATTCTGGGGATGCCTAGTTCAATATGTAATGTCTATGTGTTCACAGCTGCAGGAGACATATTCAGTGACCAAATCACCATTCTTATTTTCTTATTTTCTTCAGTATGAAAGATGATATGACCCTTTTAAACGTGCATAATTTAATTACGTTAAAGCAGCAGAATTTTGGCATAAAAAATCATTCAGTTTTCATAGTCTAGGAACTCTTTGTGTGCAGGGGGGTGGGTTAAGATACACTCATGCAAATCTAAGGTTTGTTTTGTTGATTTATAGTCGAGTACAGCTTTTAAAAACACATTAGGACAAAATTCCTCAAATCAAGCACCTCGAAAACAAGAAAACTGGAAAATTCAGAATTACATGGGTATTATATCTCATGATATTACTTCAAAGACAGTCTTAAGAATCTGGTCCTTGTATTAGAGTTTGTTATAATACCTAAATGCATGCTCTCTGTCTAAACTACATGGAAAAATATGTATTTCAAAATATGATTCACAACAAACACTCTATGAATAGGAATTGGAAAAAGTGCATTTCAGAATAATTTTCTTTTCAGCTAAACAGAAGAATAATTTCTCTATTATTATCTTAGCACTTCTGCAGATACAAATGTCTTTCAGATACTTTGTTTCTTTTGGAAGACCATTAAAATTTTTATTTAAATCTATAGCAAGTAAAGCAGTGGTTTTGTGACTTGCCCAAAAAGTAGGACATAAGAACTCATTTCTTTTAATACAGTTTTCTTATCTACTTAAGAACATTTGAAGTATTGACTGAAGTCTTGATTCAATCTAGGGTATCTTATTTTGCAACTTACACAGCAGTACATGTGGATGAAGTAATCACTCTAAATTATCCTGTTGAATTTTTTTTATCCTAGACTAATTAATTAGTAGATATGAGAGCAGTTTTAGCTTCCACTGAGACAAAACTGAGCTCTGGATCCATGTAGCTCCAGGTACATTTCATCCACAGGATGAAATGACTTTTCTTATCTACTTTTTCAGCCAGTTTCCTCTTTATTCCAAACTTGTTTCTTGTCTTGCTCTAAAACATAGATCTTTTTCCTCATGGTTCTCTTTCTCTAAAAATTCTTCCACTGTTGTGGTGTGGATTTTCTGCTTTAAGTTTTCAAGCTAGCTTTATATTTCATTTGTGTGTTATGATTTAAATTATACATGACGTTAGGTGTCATTTCTCTGTGTCCCTGCCTCTGTTTCTAGAACCTTCCTTGCCAATCTTCCCTAACTTGATATATCATTTGCTGTTTCATATCATTACATTGCTTCTGCTATTCCCATTGGATCTAGTTCTGTATTCCCTGCCCTAGACTCCTCCCTGAGTGCATTCTCATTGGTTGTTTGCTTTGTATCGCCCCGTCTATAAAACCCACGGCGGGACATGTGCTCCCTGTCTTTGGGGTCCAGCTTTTAGTTGTTATGCTTCAGTTATACCTGTAATAAATCTCCTTAGTTTACCCAAGACCCGTCTCGCCTCCACTCCATCTCTGCTTCCGAAATAGACACTGCCGAGAACATCCGAGTCCCTGGGTGGGGAGGTGAGAGCTCCCCAGGGGAAGGTGTCGCACCCCTGGCCGCTGTGTGCCCTGGGACTGGAGAGAGTCACACATCGCTGCATTCCACCTTCATGTATATCCACTTTCAACAATATTGTTATCCTAAATCCTCCTCTTCTGTAGTTTTAGATTATATTCCTCACAGACTTCCTGTTACAAAAGTTTCTCCTTGTTCCAGGTAAGGGCAGTTTAGCCTAATATAACAAGCTAAGCATGTAGTGATAATTCCCCAGAATGCCAGCATTTTCATGAAATTCTTGAGACAAGATAATTTTTCTAGATTTCAAACTACAATATAATTCTAACTAAAACCAAAAAATATGCCACAACTCTTTTCCAAGTTTCACAGAAGGAGCTGGAAGTCAAATAAGAACAACAGCAGGTTTCCTAGTGAATTTTGTTGTCAAATCAATGCTAGGTCCTTGGGTAGAATTAAGCAGAAGTGAAAGACAAAAATGTCAAGATGTTCAAAAAAGCAGACTAGTGATCACTTCCTTATTGACTGATTTATTTTATAACACTTTAAATTAGGAACAATTTTGAATTATGCACCAAGCCATCAATGAATGGCAATCTATGCACATCAGGGATAAAAATGGCACATCTGAAACTTTTGGCAATTTAATAGTTATCCCATATTAGCTGTCGTATAAAAGAGAACATAGCTTTAATGTAACCTTGGGTGACATTCCAAGATCTTCTTTCTTGAGACTTTAATTTTGTTTGAAATGCTTATATTTCTGTTAGTAAGGTTATTTTTTTCAACAACATCATATAAAAAATTAAAATTATTTTTTAGAGATTGTTAATATAAAACAATGTTAAAAATACTGGTTTGTTGTATTGGATTTTGCTTATTATGACAGGGCAATTTTGTTACCAAAAAACCCCCAACAAATACCAATATTTTACTGACCTAAATTTTGGCTAATGTTTTTGACATGGATTTCACATAGAACATTCTGTTTCAGCTCTCTGTTATCAACCCAGCTATACTTAGCTCACATGAAGATATTGTTTTGTACTATATAAAACAGTTCACATTTACACTTGTATGCACATAAACTGGTAAAGTATTTTCTCAGTGTTATTCAGATTTCTGTCTGTGATACTCATATAGCATTAGCCATACACTTGTTTTTGGTTGTCATGGCAAAAAATTGAAAGATTAGAAAAATCCTATATCAATTTTCTTATTACTAAAATACTGAACACTCAACCTATGCCTCATATAGCTATATTGCTGCTATAGAGGTATTTGTGACATCATGAAGTAGATTTGACTTTGGGTCCTATGCTCAGCAGCCTAATTCCCTGATAGAGTGGTAAAGATAGAATTTAACAACTACAATACAGGGAGGATTTGGAATTTCTGAAGTAGTTCTTACCCCTGAACTGAGCTTCATGCAGCAAAAGCATTTTTACTAAATCCTAGAAGACAAGAGGATGTGTTAATATGCGTGGAAGTTGTTGGAAAACTCGTGGTGTTAGTTCAGCCTTGCTTTGTATTATCTTTGACAGTTCAATGGTTGATCTTTTCCATTCTTATACAAATATATTTGAATAATAACTTTTTATTCTCAAGATTCTATAAAATGTGCTTGAAACCTAAAATAAAATCACTATCTTATCCCTGGGGAACATTCATTTTAGATTTAATGTAACATCATCAACAAAGGTAAGAAACAAGTGAAGGAGAAAAACACAAAGCTTCTTATTGAAATGAGTACATCTTGATAGTTTTATTATTTTAACTGTGTTCTACCTGTTTGGTTTACCGAAGTGTCTTCAGAAACTAACTGAACCACTAGGTCTGCTGAAAAGCTTTTCAGTATTTTGAAACGAAGGCTGCTACAGTGGCATCTCTAAAGTTGTGGAACACAAATAAAGAAAACTTCCACTGAAATAAGGAATACATGGCAAAGTTCCATGTGGCAGAAAGATGTTTCTTGACATTTACTCAGGATGCACAGTAGTATTGAAACATGCAACTGTATAGGCTGCTGTGATTAAAGAAGCACACCTGGAAAAAAGAAAGAATCTGTTACTTTTTCATAAAAGATACCAGCATTATTAATTATTCCTTATTTATAATAAATTAACATTTATATCTATGAAATTTCAGTTAATAATGTCAGAAGAGTTCTTATGTTATTGAAGTCACATGCTGGCCATAAAAAAAAACCCCAAAAAACAAAAACAAAAACAAAACCAAAAAAAAAAAAAAAAAAAAAAAAAAAAAAACCACCAAAAAAACCCAAACCAACCAACCAAAATTAAAAGAATTAAACAAGAATTAAAAAGAATTAACAACAACAGCAATAGAAAAGCTAAAAGGAAGAAATTAATAAACACAATAATACTTTGTACTCAGCAAAATGAATATCACTGAATTAAAAAATAACACTTTTTTTCTGACATAATACTCTTCCTCTCTCCTAATCTAACCTTCACTGCAATTTTATTCTTTAGGAACTGTCTTCTTTTGATTCTTCATTACATGCAAAGAGCTTTGCAATTTTATCAGAGGCACAATTTCCACATTTTATATTTTCAGGTAAAGTAAATTACATATGTGTATATGAGATCCTTACTTTTGATATTCTCCCTGCAGGTCCTTCAACTTCTCTTCAATGTCCTTATCACAAGGTTTTGTATAAATGGATGCATATGAACAAGTAACATTTAGCAAGTAATTTCCTAAATTTCCCACATATTGTTTACTGACAACTAGAGATACAGCAGTTTTTCAGAAACACACTGAAGTCAAGTAAACGTTTCCATTCCCAAACTCAAATATAAAGAAGATACTTTGGTCATCATACCATTTTCATGCTCAATTACAGAGAAATTGATAACGATTCTTTGGAAAGCAAATATAATCATTATTTTATTAATTAAACAGCATATCAAGGTATTCAAAGTATTCAAACATTTCTTTCTTGTCCAAAATAAATTGAAAATATGTTTTCTGAATTTCTTTTAAAACTTAACTACTCAGTAGAGAAGAAGCAATTAAATTTACACTAAAAATTCCTTTTAAGGGAAAATAATTTAGTAGAAACATGGAAACTGCAGCCTCTCAGTATCTTCTACTTGTGCATCAAAACTAGATTCTTCATTTTTAGAAATTAAATAAATGCATCACAGGGTTAACCTTCTTTCATTCCAAAATGCAAAAAAATCACAAAGCCTAATCCCAGCTAAATGCGTGTTCTCCCAATAAATATTATATTTTTGCATTGCTTTGATAAATAGTTAATTAAACCATAGCCTATGAAGCCTAAGTGACTTTTGAAAAGAAAATTGGAATAAATCTAATTTTTTCCTGCTAAATTATTACCCCCTTGGGATGACATCACATGTGAGAGTATGTAACAGGGGCATGCAATTTCCATAACATCTACACCATTTAAGGCTTTGCGGAAGTGGGTTGTCTTTTCTACAGTGCTTTACAGATATCCACTTACTATGAAATGAATAAATGGAAAAATGCTCATAGAAACACTGCAACTTTTCAACGCAAAAAAAGCGGTAGAACTTGAAAAAATAATTCTCATTTTGTTTCTTTTTTGTTATTGTCATGTTCTGCCTTGGAAATCAACTTCTGGAAAAATTCAGAACAAGTTGGTTTTCTTTTTAGTATTAATTTATCTGCAAAACAACCAAGTTATTTTATATATCTCTATTATTAGTCAGATAAATTTTAATACTAGAAAACTGAAAGGTAACAAAATGATTGTCTTTGATAATTTAACCTGACATGTTCAAATATTCTCGAATCTGTATTTGAAATTTGATGTTAATGAACTTTTCCTGCACTGCCTCTTCTACCTGTTGGTGGTTGTGGTGGTGGGCTTTTCTTCCGGCATATTTTTATAAACCCTGTTGATTTGTTTGTTCCTATTTTTCCCTCCTGATATGTATAGCTTTACTCAGGGGTTTCCCCTCTCACAGTTGTTATTCATCCCCTAGACCAACCTGTTAGGTCATCTACATAATGTCAATCCTCCCTAATTGTTCCCCCTTATTCTGGAGAATTCCTAAACCCGTCCCTGGAATTCCCCTAATCCTGGACCTTCCATTGATCCATATGACCCTTTCCACTCCCTTTGTCTTTCCTATTGGTTGTCATATTTTGAGCCCCTCCTTAATCTCCTCCCTGTTGTATCCCTGATTGGTTGAAGAATTGTGTCCGGTTCCTCCCCTGTTTATAAGACTGTGCAAGGTGCAGGCTTTTCAGTTTGTGTCTCTGCCCCTGTTGGGGCTTAAACTCCTTGGAGGAGTAGAGGAGCGATGCCTCTGTTATGGTTTGTTTTCTACCTGTTATATGGCTTGCTCCTATGTTGCCCTTCCCTAATGGTTTTGGCCCAGGTTGTACCACCCTTTTACCTATCAATCCTCCCTCACCACTCCTTCCCACCTAGAAACTTCCCTGCTGATCCCCCTGTCTCCTCCCCGGTCCCCTGTCTGTCACTCAGCTCCTCCTCTGTTCCTTCCAGAAGGTTCGGGGAGAGCCATTGAGTGATAGGCTGGGGATCGGAAGTCCCCTCCCATTCCTGCCCTATGTGGTGTTCCCTGGTTGCCAGTCCTATGGTGTAACTGCGCCCCTGTTTTACCCTATTGGTGGTTGGGTTTTCCCCTCCCCGGGAACCTTCCCCGAATAAGAGGCGCTGTGCAGTACTTGTTCTGGGTCTTGTGGACTTGTGGGCTTGCATCCCGTGAGCTGGGAGTGCCTTGGAGCTGCTAATAAAGCTTGGACTGCTGCATGCCAAAGGAGTCTTCTCTCTTCCTTCACCTCCGCTGGACCTGTCCTTCCAGCGACTCGGGGTAACGCCTGTAGCCGCCCCTCGGTAGCCCCTGGGCACTGAGGAGAGTCCCCAGCCCACCGCTGGGTCCAGAGCTAGCCGGTAGGTAGGGGTGGCCTGCCGAGGCAAAGAGGAAGGCCCAGCGTCACCCATCGCTGTTGCTGGCCCCAATCGCAGATGCAGCCCCACTGGCTGCCCTTGAGAGCAGAAACAGCCCTGCTCTGCAACCCCACTCGGGTCAGAGCCGCACCCAGGAGCCGCCACTGCTGCCACACGTCAGGGAGTGAGAGCTAGCTGGGCTTCACCAGCATTGCCTCTGGTGGTAATGTTTGCACTAGTTAATCTTGCTTTATGGAGCATGTTCTATTCTTCACCAGTGTTAGTTCCAGAAAGGAAGCTTTCTTCCTGTTTCTACTATTTTAATATCTATCTCTTCTTTCTGTTGTTGTTTTGAAATTATTAAGTTATAGAATTCAGATGAAGAAAGACATCAGAGCTAGTAAATCCTGTGCAAATGATTGTTAATCTGGATACTATGATTCTCTTGATGGAATCCCTCTGTTACTGAGGAGATATAGAGAAATTGCATATATTGATCGCACAAGTCAAATAAACCATTTAAAATTTTCTTACACAGCCTATGTACAGTGCTTCATATTTTTAAAAAATGAGAGAAGTTTATTTTTATGGGTTATCTCAAGATAACATATACATTGTTTTAATCTCTAAAAAGTTTATGGAAGAAAAAAGGATTCCACCAGGAGAAAAATATGGTTTGAGGTTCCAATTTTAGTATCAATTTCAGAAAATGACTCCCTAGAAACCAAAATAAACAGACATATAAATCACTGTGTGAATAGAAGTTGATGGCTTATAGTCTTTTCTACAGAACTAAAGCAGTGGACTCTGTCATGAAGAAATATGTCTATAATAAATTTTGAATCTTTGCTTCATTCCCTGTATTGCCATGTCTGAAAATATGAAGCAAATTCTTTATGTGTGCAAGGCTTTATATAATTACCCTTATTTTACAGAATTAACCGAGGAAGACGGTATAAGCCATTGAAACAAAACAGGCAGCAGAACAGACAAAAAGGGTATGAACTCCTGAGTTCAGCTCAGATTGCCATTTTACTGAAGGGGAAAGAAAGGAAGATGATTGGAGATTGATTCAAGTCAGTGCTACATCTTCCATGCACTAGCAGGTATTTTAGAATAAGTGAGTGAGTGATTTATCTAAAAGGTGTTTAAAAAAGAAAAACCAATAAGCAAAGAACTTCCATCAACATCTAAGTTTGGGAAAAAACTCCAGCCTACTACCAAAGAGGGAAGTGGTAAAAGTTCAGTTATCATATTAAAGGACAAACAAAGATACTAGAAACAGAAAAATATTAAAAACTTAGTTAAGTTTTTAATTTTTTTAACATTAACAGTCAATAAAATTTGACACTGGGAGTATAGAACAATCAATTTCTTTGTGCTGTTGTGGTGAAAGCACCAAACTTCTGCCAAAAAGAATATATTGCCTTTGTGATGGTTTCAGGACTGCTAAATCACTAGATTGATCTGTGCAATTTGAAGAATGAAGATGAAGGCATATATTTTACAACCATGTGATACTATATTATTGCTTGTGCAGAATGCCAAAAGAGAGAGAATGTAACTGCGTGCCTCAATTCGAAATGAATATGGAATAACAAATGTTTAATTTGGGGTTTATGTTAGAATATGCTGGGTTAAATTTGTTATTTATGGTCTTAGATACGAAGCAATGCTGCAGAGGTCAACATTCTTGGCAGCTGTGCTCTAGCTTGGTTTGAAGCAAGGTACACAGAACAGCAATGCCACTAGATATTATCTCCAATGCTGTAACTGGTATATTTTCAGATACCGATACTACTGTACAACAAAATATTTTTCCTGTGAGAATTCTAATTTGCTAAGAAAAAACTTTGTGTGGGTCAGAGTTGTTAAAGATTTAATTTACAATTGTACTGTATTTTTACAACCATTTATTATTTTGGAATGCTTACTTTCTAAATAAATTCATGGTATCCAATATAGAAGAATTATATATTTTTTTAAACTCCACAGAATGAAAGTTCCCTTTCTGGTATTTTTGGTTTTCCTAAAATTTTATCAGTAAATTGAAAGAATAAAATATAAATAAATCACATTCTATAATATTTAAATAATTCAACCATATGTTTTCTTCTACATTTGAGTATTGCAAGTGGAAAAAGTCCAAAGATAAATTTTACATAAATATTTTGTGCCCAGTTAGATGTGTTTAATGATGACTGTTCCCATAGAAAAATGATATGCTATATTCTATTATTTTGCTAATTCAACACTACAACCTGTTGGGAACAATGAATAATACAATAATACTGCTACTTATAGGTTACCAAGGTCAGAAATTTGCTGATGATTGTCATTCAAGACAAATACAATTTTAAATTTTCATTTGCCTAGGTTGGAGTTAAATGTGGACATAAGTAAATGCATGAGCATTCCAACACAAGGAGGTTACTCCAGAAAATTTTAAGAGAGTAATATTCTGTTCTCCGGCTAGAGTTGCACAGGGTCTCATGTTCACAGTCTTAACGTGAATCTCCCAATCAGAAGTAAAATTATAATACCGGATCACTTCTCTTTCAAACCGTTGTGACAAGCATACAATTGAGATATTTTTAGTTTATATTTTTCTTTTTTTAAGTCATTTCTGAGCTGTGTTACAGCTTTCTGTTGTTGTATTTTGCAATATTTTGCTAGGGATATATGTCACATGTTATGGATTAGTGACACAAGGAAACATTTGGGGGAGAAAGTACTTTTGATACAGCTTTGATAGACCATGAAGCCAAAGTAGCCAAGACTGGCACAGCTGATTCATTGATATAGGGAAGCCACTGAGGAAAGCAAGAATCTGAGAACTGTGTGCGTGTGCTGGTACGTCTTCTTGGATGGACATATTTGGGTGACCACAAAAGAGAGCTGGGAGTGACATAACATACCTGCAGCATGGATGAAATACTTGTGTGTGGGGAATCAGAACATGGAAGTGAACTGGGAGCCAAGATTTTTGCCAAGGTAAAGTGGTTCAAATTCTGTTGAAGGGTGAAGACAGACTATATCCTGTGCTGAAGACCTCTGTAACCAGTCTATATAGAGTAGGCAGCTGTCTTTGAATATGTATGTGATATATAGTGTTATATACATTATAAAGTTTGTAGTGAGACTGAGAATACTTTGGCAATGTCCAAATTTGGTAGCTATTGCAGTATACATAAGAATAATTTTAACCTAATTCATTTTTTTTTCTCTACCCCAGTAGCTCAGAAAACAGAACAGGAGAATGTTATTTGGGGAGATGGGTAAAAAAGTATTTAGGCATTTTAAACAGAAAAAAAAAAGTATAGAATATGTGCAGAACATATCATGTACAGTAAAACTTTAAAATAGCATACAATTTAGGGATCTATGAGTGAAGCTTGATTAGGTAGACTATGAGAACAAATGCATAAATATGAAAGAATGAGGAAACCATCACATCCTCTCAGAGCAGAACTTGAAATTCTGAGAAGTTACAAAAAAAAAAAAAAAGGGGAACTAGATGATCTTGAAGGTACCTTCCAACCCAAGTCATTTTATGATTCTATGATCCTTATTCCATAGGACTGCGTATTGCTGCACAGACTTTTCTTCTCATTCTTTGGGCAACAGTTAAAGGAGCCAGTGAGGACTGGAAAAGGGTGCTGTTAAGTGCTTATTTGGTACCCTATGGAAAAACCTTCCTGTCCAAGTGTGTTATTTATAATGCACTTTGTTTTCAGTTTTAGTCAAGTTATTCCTTTGTGTAAATCCAGATATCAAGAAGGCCTCTCTTTCTCCTCTCTGTTTGTATCCAGTTCCTATTAGTTTTAATAAAGCTTATCTAAAGCTTCCTAAAGTCAATGTGAGCCAAGGCTTCTTTTCATTTTGGATTGGACTAAAGTTGTCAAACTAGAAGCAGATCAGTCAAAGTTCACTGTTCGGTTGCAGGAGATATTTTGAAACAACTTAAAAAATACTATTAATATTTTGAAAGTTAGTTTCTGAACTGTGAAGTGAATCCCAAAGTAAATAAGACATTCATGCAGACTTTGAAAAAATTACTTAGTATGTACATTATGTACTACTGAGGCTGTTTTGTAAAATGAAAATTGACTGCAGCACCTTTGCCCCCCCACTGTAAGGGGATTAACTGATACATTAGCTTTCATAAAGTTGATTACTGTTAGCAACTCAGACCAAATAATGAGACTATATAGGACTTTTACCCAACCACTCAGTGAAACTCATATCTCACTTCTGGAATGGACCCAAATCTCATTATCACAGATGCCTCTGTAGAGGGACTAGTAGTACATATATCTAATGAAGCTTCTAAAGGATAGTATTTTGAAAAAGTAAAGAAGATTTGGTCTAGATGGACATTTGACAGGCTATCTGAGCATCCTATCCAGTGCTTAACCAACCTGACTGTAAAATACTGTCTATTCATGCTGAGCTGGTATCTTTCTTGTTACAACTTAAGCTCATTCTCTCTTAAACTTTTCTGTACCATACTGAGAAAAGCTCAACTCTTTCTCTCTGTGTCCTCTCACAACATATTTCAGGACAAATTCCACTGCTCAGCCTTCTGTTCTTCATTTTGAACAATCCAAACTGTCTCAGTCTGTCTTGATATATCACAGGCTTCAGATGTCTAACCACTATGGTGGATTCTCAGATGTTTTGCTTCAATTTGACAGCCCTTCTTTTATTGGGGAGCTCAGCACTGGACTCACTACTCCACATCTCATCAGCATCAAATAGTGGAATGACCTGCCTCAACATGCTGGCAAATTTCTTTCCAGTGCAGAAGAGGATGCTCTTGTCCTTGATTGATGCTGGAGCAGAATGCTGGCATATGCTGAAGTGTTTGACCTGCAGGGTGCTCTCTGGAAGCCCATCCTATGCTGTTACATAGACTTATTCTGGTCTCATTGTAAGACATGGGTTTTGCCTTTGCTGAGTTTCATTAAATTCCTATTATCTCACCAGCAGTGAAGATTCAACTGGAGTGGGTTGCTAGCATTCTCTTTCACATAGCCAGTTAAAGGTTTCCACACACTGGGAAGAGAAAATGCAGCAAGAACTTACTCAAAAATCCAGGCAGATCAGCTAGCCACATCAAGTAGAAACATCAAAGCAGCTTTAATATTTTAAGAACTATCAGACTAGCAAGATTGAAAATTTGTCTGAATTTCACAAGACCTCTTTATAAACTCAAAGAGGGAACTGCATTCTAGAAAGATGGTTAGAACAAATGCCTAATTTTAAATTGATATCATCTTTCTAACTTCAGTGAAGCTAATGCATTCGTAGGTATAGGTATATAAATTAGGTATATATTAGGTGTTTCAGAGAAATAGAAATGTGAACGTTGACAGAAGTTCAAACAAGATGACTTATGGAAATATTATTCCAAAACATTTGGAGGCTGAGATCTTAATCATTGATAACTACATTTTTTCTTATGCTTATAATCCTAGTTCTAGTATGGTAAACTGTTGAGTTATTAAGTGTCTGTATTGACAAGAAATATATGTAAGAAATCAACATTTCTATGTTTAATAGGTCTTGCAACACACAATTGCTCCAGCAATACATTTCAAACTAATGAGATATGCATGAGTCAGTTACGGTTTCACATTGTAATTTAAGTGACAACAGAACAGAGGAAAATATGAGTTTTAGTGTATTTAGTATTTTGTGTCTAATAAATTTAAAATCTTTTTTGAATGACTAGATATGACTAGTGTAATATATCTCAGCTGCACTTCAGATACAGTAAGGATCAGAAATTACAGTTCCCTAGAGAAGCAAGGATAAGTATAATTAACAGAAACAAAGAGATGACAATAATTTACAAATGCTTGCTCTTTTAGTAAAGAGATTGTTCTTTCCCTGTGGAGCAACCCTTTAACTTAATATTTTCGTTGACTCACTTTGCAAAAAATCTGCAATTGTGTAATCAAGTTCAAGAATTGCAGAAAACTAGGGAGTAATATTACTTTCAGGAAGGAAACTATCATAGTCAAGGAAATGAGGCTGAACACTATAACATTGGCTCCAAGCACTGTGGTTTAAAAATGAGTGGGCAATTCACACATTGAGCCACTGTGGTGGGTTTCCTTGGCTGGATACCAGGTACCCACCAAGCTGCTCTATCTCTTCCCCTTCTCGGAGGGGAGAGAGAAAATAAGATGGAAAATAACTCACAGGTCAAGATAAAGCAGTTTATGAAAGCAGTTACTTTCACAAAAGTGAAAGGTTGCCTGCAGAGGTTGAAGAAAATTTAAAACTCAAAGGTTTTATTATCTAATCCTCCAAACAGCAAGTCCTGTCACTTCTTAGGAAGAAGGCTTGGGCACATGTAGCAGCTTCTCTGGAAGACAAACATAAATGATGACTGCCCCCTCTTCCTTCTCCTTCCCTTCCATATCTAAGCCAATATCATATGGTATGGAATTACCTTATAGTCAGTCAGGATTTACCAATATCATATGGTATGGAATTACCTTATAGTCAGTCAGGATTTACCTTTAGGGTCAGCTGTCTTAATTGTTTCACATCCCAAGCTCTTGCCCACCTGGTGCCTGCTGTGAGATGTTGGACAGTGCTGATGCTGTGCCAGGGCTGCTCAGCAGTGCCCAGAACACCGGCGTGTTACCAACACCTTTCTAGCCACCAATGCAGAACACTGCACTGTCAGGGCTGCTGTGGGAAAAATGAACTCCTCAGCCAGACCCAATACAGCCACACACATACAAAATCAAAAAAAAAAAAAAAAAAAAAAAAAAAAAAAAAAAAAAAAAAAAAAATTTGGCATGTTATCAGTTTCTCACGCCCTGACCACACTGTTGCCACAAATAATGCAAATAATATTAGGATGCTACTAAACACAAGAAAAGCAGAAGTACCTTGCCTTTTTACAAGGCTGTGATAATACTGAAATGTTGAAAAGTTTTTAAAAAATATTCAAGTATAGCAAATAATCAGGTAAATTTCAATTCTAAACAGGTCTGAAGACTGTTAGGAGAGCAGTCTAAAATAAACCTAGACTGTTTAGCTCAGAAAAGCAAAAGAATCAGACACACATGATGACTATCCCTAAATCATTAAGGAGACAAATACTAGAGAAAAAAGATATTTAAGCTGATGGACAAATTATATGGTGAGGCAAACGCACATAACATAAGCATGAATTCATTCAGTTTGAAAAATAATGCTAATTAGGGTAAGCCTTTTTATATTGATAAGAATGATGTGGGAACAATCTTCTACAAAGCTAGTGTTTCTGTCTTTCCTATAGATTTAACACAGCCAGGGACCAGTATACATGACCTCAAAGACCACTTTAATTTTCATGTTCCTATGAAAGATATCACAATTTCTTTGATGTACTGCTACTGTATCTATTGTTTTCTAGCTTTTTGCCCAGCACAGTTCAATTTCAGCACATCCCACTGTGATGCTGAAAAGTCAATTGTTACGATTTTCTTCTGTTTCTTTGAAGATATTCTCTACTGTAATACTGCTTTGTTACATATTATTGTGTCTGTAATATTTGAAAAATTATGATATTGTTTAAAAAACAATTATTACTTGTGTTTATTTGATTTTTTTTAAATGGCTGATTGTCATAAATGGCTCGTTGCCCATTGTGATTTGGTAAACAAGATGTTTAAAAATTTGTTTTTAAGTGAAAAGAGAAAACTGAGAAGAGCCTAATTAACCTAACAGTGTAGTGACAAAATTATACAGAGAAAGAAAAAAAGTCAGACACAAAACATACAGTACAGAGACTAGTGACATGCTTTTTTCTCCTGAAATAATTTAAAATTTGTTGTCAGAACATTGGAGATTTTGCCGAGTCTTACTTTTTTAGGAGCAAATTTTTTTGTATAGTAGATTTTACTTAGTATTATTTAGTATTGTTTCATAAAAGTAAATATGTCCTGAATGTGGTAATTCTTAAGTGTATTCTTTTCTAAAAACGTTACTAAACCTACTGTCTGTAGAAGTATAATTTGTGATTGTAATTAATTTTGATTTCTCAAAAGCACCATCGTTCACTTCAGTACTTCGGTCTTTCTCAAGATAATTAAAATACTGTATTTGTTGTAATTATACTTAATTGAGAGTGGGACTGACTTTAACATTATGTAGAATTTACTTCTGATGTTTTGATTCCTCCACCAAACATCCCACATGTTCAATGAAAGATTTGACAGGAGATTGAACAATTTATTAGTCAGATCGAGAATGCCTTTCTTTATACACAATCACTTCTGACCTCATAACCATATCACACACAAGTCTTTTTAGATAACTAAACAGATCTTTGTTTCACACAGTAAGGTTTCTTTTATTCTTTTCAAGTTCAATTTCTATAGTTGTTTAGCACTTATTTGGATACAAAACTGAAGCTGTTATCTAGCCCACAGTGGTGTAACAGTGAGCCCAGGGTGCCAGAATATTTTTTTTAGGCCTTGACTAACTTTGTGCTTCAGTTCATACTGAGTTGCAAATAGAAAGACAGTTAGAAAACAAATCATCTCTAAAATAATAATAATAAAAAATAATAGAGTACCTGATGCTTCACTGTTAAGATGCAACAGGTTTGAACTGTTTCTAGTGTTAATGCGTGCTACCCTCTGCAATAAACATCTGTAACAGTGAAAGGATGACTTGTTTTCAGTGTCCAGTGAAATCAATAACAAGGCTATGCCTTCAGTTTGGGTTTATGGCCTGATGCATTTGCTGCATTTAATATGCCCCCTACATATGTCACTAAATTCGAAGTCAAGTTGAAAACTGCAGTTCTGGCATTAATCCTGTTTTGGTATAACTGGTTCTGCCTTACTATACTTTAAATTCAAATTTTATTGAATGTATTCACTTTTTTCATTACTGATTAAAGGATTCATTCCAGAAATACTGTCTTTTGTAGGCCTGAATTTTTCTACAGCTGTCAAATTTATTGACATAAAAATTGTTACTCAAAAATAGTATTACATCCTAATATATTTACTTTGAAATATAGCCATATGCAGATATGAATGTTTTCCAAATATAGGCAGGGTAAAGTTTATTCTGGTTGATATTTATCTGCAATTCAGGGATTCCATCATAAAAGAGTATTTGAATAAATTTATAGTGGGCTGAAGACAACCTCTTGGATAGGGGTTATGTTCATAGCCATGGTCTTAAAATGTTTTTAGCTGGACTTGCAAAGTTCAGAAATAGGTTGTGATGGGCTGACCTTGACTGGTGCCTGACCCCTGCTCAGCTGTTCTCTCCCTCTCTGCAACTGGACAAGAGAAGTGAAAAACCTCCTGGGATGAGGTAAAGACAGGGAGATCACTCACCAATTTTCATCGTGGGAAAAATAGGCTTTTCTTGGGGAACATAAATTTAATGTATTGCTAAATAAAATAGAGTAAGGTGATGATAAATTAAAGACAAAATTAAAATCACCTTTTCCTGTCCTCCCTTCTTCTCAATCCCAGCTTCAGTTCTTCACTACACAGTCCTCTGCCTCCTCACTCTAAGCAGTCCAGGAGCTGTGGTCAGTCCATAACATTTCATCTTTACTGCTCTGTCTTCCTCACACATTTCTCTACTCCTACAAGGGACCTCTCCACAGGCTCTAGTCCTCTAGCCCTGCTCTGTTGTAGTTTAAATTTTGGGGGGTCCCCAGGGGGGGTCCCCCCAGAAGACTCCCGGGGTCCTAGGGGGTCGTGGGGTTCCCGTGCTGGCAGGCAAAGAGACTCAGACGCCGGTGGGGTGCTGATGAGATGAGGGTTTATTCAGAGTCCCACTCCAGGCAGGGAGCATGGTCCTGCGGGAGAGGGGGAAGGGAAGGGGAGAGGGGGAAGGGGGGAGAGGAGAGGGGAGCGTCCGGAGGCCTCCAGGGGAAGAGGGGCAAAGAGACCGAGCCTTCTGCCTTAGCATTCTTATCACAGAGGTTCAAAGGGGCACGGTAACATTCTCCAGCCAATGAGGTTACAGATACAGGATACTGCAGGGAGGGTACAGACTTGGGATAAACCATACATTTTCCAGGGGTGAGCTAGAGCAAACCATTTCCATAAAATGCAATTCCACACTGCTCCTTTGAGGGCCCTTCCTGAGACAGAGTGTCTTCAGCAAGTAGCAATTTTTTCCAGCAAGTGGACCCCATGATCCTCCATGAGCTGCAGGGAAATCTGCTCTCGTGCCCTTCATCTTCTGTGGCCTTGATGTTCTCAGGATGGTTTCTCTTTCTCCCACCTTCACTCTTCACGCTGCTTGTATGGCATTTCCCCTTTCTTTAACACATTTCTGCAGAGGTTCCCTCACCTGTGGCTCAGCTGTGCGCTGTGGCAGAGGTGTTGGAGCCAGCTGGACATGGCCGTGTCCAGCATAATGAAGTCCCAGCCACTGCTCACAGACCTCCCCTGCAGCCACTGCTGCTGCCAGCACTTGTCCATCAGCACCCTATGCAGAGAGCTAGAGGTGTTTTTCTTGGGTTTGTTTCAGTCTCCACTGGAAAACAGAAATGTCCATGTTTGTATTGGATTACAGCCTGAGGGAACTCCACTGCTTCACTGCATGAACTGAAAAATGGCAAGTGTGAAATGGATGGCTTAAAAAAGAAAAAAGAATGTGAATATTTAATCAGAGATACTTGAATCATGAGTCATTATGGTCCATCTGAGTATGACTTCTAAGTGGTTAGAGTCTCAGTATGTTTTGGATTTATAGCTCAGTTTCAATGAGAAAGACATGGCCTTGCAGGACGATTTTCTTTGCATGTAACACCAGATTTGACCTTTGTAAGTAAAGAATTTCAATAGTAGGAAATGTTTAAAGGTCGTTCTATGATTTGTACAAATGTTTCCCAGGGACTAAGCAAAGATTATCAAACTCATTTCTCTTTTGACCCAAAGCAGATCTCTTAACCTAGTTCTTCAGTGTCCAAAGACTTGTGCTCTAATCCACTAATCCTTCCAGTCTCACAAATTATTGAAAGTCTATTATCTACAAGCTCAGACTGAAGATCTATTGGAAAGACTGTGACCTCAGGGAAGCCCAGATAGTGACATACTGTGGTGAGAAAAATAGTGACGAAGGATGAGGAAAAGGCTGAGGAACTTAATGCATTCTCTGTCCCAGTCTTTAACAGTAAGACCAGTCTCCTGAGCTGGAAGACAGGTACAGGGAGAAGAATTAAGACCTCATAATCCAAGGGGTAACAGTGACCTACTGCACTACTTAGAAGGCTCTGCATTGGGATGTGGACAAACTGGATAATTGGGCCAAGGCCGATGTTACGAAGTTCACCAAGGCTCAGTGCTGGGTCCTGCCCTTGGGTCACAACAACCCTGTACAGAGCTACAGGCTGGGGGCAGAGTGGTTGGAAACCTGCCTGCAGAAAAGGACCTAGGGGCGCTGGTCAACAGCAGCTGGACACGAGCCAGAGTGTGCTCAGGTGGCCAATGACAGCAGTAGTTGTAAATTCTTTCAAATTACCAGTCTGAATATCCCAAACTTCCACTTCTTTCAGCTTCTTTTTCATTTTAATTTGAAGTGGATAAAAATCTGTGGCCTTCTCAGTACACTACCAGAAAATGGACAAGAACAGTGCCACATTCTAATCTGTTTCTTTGCCCTTTGCTAATAAATGTATCACTTGTCTTTATAAATGTGCGTCTTTAACATCAACACTAGCTTGAATTCAGAACTCTATTTATCGCAGCAGCTAATATGAGTTGTGGTGACATAGTGAAACATATAAAATGCCCCATTATATTTCTAGGATTCCATACTTATTTATGTGGAGTTTCACTTAGTAGAGAGAATGTGGACATATGAGAATAAGAGTCAGAAAAATATATTAATAGAAAAAGCACTATGAACAATAGCTTGTGATAAGAACTGGAATTACATGTGGAATTGGCTATATATGTAGCATGTTTTGTGTGTAACTTAAAAGGCATATTTACTGACATAATACACACTTTCTAGCCCAGAGACTTTGCTGAGTTATTGGTCATCTATGGAAAAAACCCCAAACCTTCACTTTTAATTGCTGTAACTTGCGTTGAAGCCTTGTATGGAATCCATTCTGCATTCACACCTAAAGAGGAAAAAAAAAGTGTGTTGCGCAACTATAAAATGAAAACAAATTTTTCCTTATTGTTTCAAAGAAGAAACAACTGCAACTATTCAAGGTTGGATTCAAAAAGAAACATGAGGGACTCTGCCTGTGACACCACCACTGGACAGACTGAGCAGATTTCCCTCTGCCCACATTGATTATGATAATGAAATAATGAGAAAAGGTAACACAAATTTGAGCTACCACATTTGAATCAAGTTAATGATGTTTATTCAACAGACGTAGGAAGGCTTATCAGCTCTTGTGTTTTGTCTCTGACAATGCCACAGTCAGTCCCACTCTCAATTAAGTGTAACGACAACAAATACAGTACTTTAATTATCAAAGTTCAAACAATTATTTCACTGCAAAAGTAAATTGCAAGTTAATGTATCTCTAACTAATAATATTCCTTTCATTCACAACAATGTCCAGACATTTGCCCAATTACCCATCAGTGTCACAGGTTTAGATCCCTTCTATTAATTTAATTTTGACTTTGTAATGAATTTTTAAGAATTAAATCTTACTATGTGTCATTCTTATGCTATAGCTAACCTGATATCACCTAGATAGCTTTGCCTTTTTGCCTAATGCCAACACATTTAATGTCACAGGAGGCCTGGAAAGAAGAGAGGGGCACAAGAGAAAGTTATCTGATTTTGTCCTAATATATCACCTGATATACTTACTCCATTTTGTCAATATATTAGTTTAAATTAAAATTCTCCAAGTCAAGTTTATTTTGCTGTGATAGTAATTCTTAAATGATCTCCCAGTCTTTATCTTGACCCATAAGCTTTTTCATCCTACTTTCTCCCCGTGTTCTTTTTAGGAAGAGGAGTTGTGACAGAGTCTGGCAGCCACCTAAGGCAAACCCAACACAAAGACGTATATTTGTCTTTTTTAGGCTGTAAAAATTTAAAACATTTGATTGCTTTGGACTCAGACACAGGATATTAGCATGGTACTGAAATAACAGGGTGCAACTTCACATGTACCTCATTTACAGGAAAATGTATTTATGTGAAATGCATATCTGTAGCCCAGTGTTGTGGGACCAGATAAAATAGTAATTGCCACAACCAGAAATCTCCATTGCTTTTTCCTAAACTACAAAATTTCTCTATCCCTCGTGCAAAACGATCAGGATTTTAGCTCCAAAGCTTTATTGCATGTATTTTACCTGTGGAGCCAGGCCCTGGTGTAATGAATGTGTGCTGGCTTACACACCTACATGGCACATCTGCCAGACAGAAGTCTCACAGGATTACCTCCCAAGGCCATTTGTTCACAGATGCCTGTTATGCATCCCAAACTTTCATTTAAAGAACAATTGCCTGTATTTCTGAAGACAGTGTTCTGTATTTTGTTGGTTTGGTTTTCTTTTTTTCAGTAATATTTTACAGTTCTTGATTTAGACTTCTCTAATCAAATTGTTTAATCTCATACCTGTTTTAACATGAGACAGTGTCATTCACTTAGTTCTGCCACACAAGAATCCTCACTGGGAAGTGCTTAAAACCCAGGTGCTGATCTACAGAATAAAAAAAAAAAAATCCAGCAGAGAAATTTTTCAACTTTCTTTTTTGGCACTCTCATCTCTCCTCTCTTCATTTCCCAGCAGGGCAATTAGCCTTTATTTCTAGGAGACCATTTATCTTAATGTGAGACCTTCTGTCTTCTTGAGTTCCCTGACTACAAAAGATGATCACCAAAGTAGGGACATTCCTACCCATTTTTTGCTCTTTGACTCCCGAGGCAGGGGCAGTCAGGATAAACTCTCTGATCCCTTGTGGGAAGCTTTTTCCATAGCCCAGAGTCCTGGCAGGAGTTATTTAGCTATCTGAAATCCCTCTGCTATCCAGATACAATGATGAGGATGAGATTTCAGAAAATTCCAAATTGTATGGGGAGAAAAACTCCTCTATGGATTAAGTTTCCTGTCAGCTTGCCTTAAGAATAGAGGAATCCAGGTACCGGAGGACAACTAAGGCCAAAATGCCATTTACCAGAAGTTACAGGAGGTACAGGGTTTTTTTTTTGCATTTCCTTCCTTGGATTTGTCCTCCAGTGCTTGCAGTGCTGCAGAGTAGAAGTCAGGATTTTCTGTTCCTTAGCAAAAGAGCAACAAGCAATGAAACTTCTCTATCCCAGTTGCAGTAATATCCTGATCAAAATGTTCATACCATGCATTAGTACTCTAGAACCAAGGACTGGAATCAAAGATTATTCCTTCCCCAAATGCATATTGCTCAATGCTAAGCAATAGAAATAGGTTTCTTCTATTATTTTAGACACAGGTCACAAAGCTTTAATTCTCTGCTGAATCCTGACAGAGTTCCAACAGAGAAGTAAAAGGGCAATTTCATGGTTTGTATATTATTTATTAATGTATTCTTCTTAGAACAGTAGGCTTCAAGCTGTCAATTTGAGCCTGGTGTTCCTAAAGTGGATTTATTACTATTTAGAAGCACTGATAGGTGCCTGTTTTGAGGAAAATACCAACATATAGACTGGCATAAATTTTGCAGTCATGAGTTATTTTCACAAATGACAAAGAGGCACGGACAAATCAACCAGGTACTTCATATTTCTTCAGTACAGACTGCATTAGGAATGGATTGAGAGCAATCCTGCAGAAAAGGACTTAAGGTGTACTGATAGATGAAAAATTAGACATGATCTGAAAAAGTGCATTCATAGTCCTGAAAGCCAAATGTGTGCAGGACTGCATAAAAAGCCTCATGACCAAAGGATCGAGGGAGGTGATTCTTCCCAGTGCCACACTTGTACACCACACACAGCTCTGGGGCACCTAACACAACATGGACCTGTTAGAGTAGGTCCAATGGTCAGAGAGACCATTTCCATAAAGAGAGGCAGATGGAGTTGAGATTGTTTAGCCTGGGCAAAGGCTCTGGAGACACCTTATTCATATTTAAAGGGGCCCTATAAGAAAAATGGGGAGAGACATTTAACCAGGACTTGTAGAGATAGGACAAGAAATGGTTTTAAACTGAATGAAGGTAGATTTTGACCAGATATTAGATTAGATATTAAGAAGAAAGTATTTAATGAGAGGGTGATGAGACACTGGAAAAGGTTGCCCAGCCAAGTAGTGGATGCCCCATCAGTGGAAATTCAAGGCTAGGTTGAATGGGACTTTGAGCCATGTTTACGGTGAAAGGAAACCCTTCCCGCAACATGGCAACTGATCTAGATGATCTTTAAAGATCACACCTGGACAAGGTACACTACATTTTTCCAGAAAGAAGTAACACATTTTACTGCTTTAAATGTCAGTTTGGAATTCATGCCACACTTTGATCTTGAAAGGGGACTACAATAGTCTAGTCAAGAAACAGTGCATGGTGGTCTTATCTTAAGAATCTGTGAGATTTTTTTCTCAGCTGCAAATTTTAGCTGGTCATCTTCATCAATATTTTCAGCATGTTAAAAACTATATTTGCACCAGGCAATCAAGTCTTCACTCCACTTTTCTGTTCTTCTTATTTAGGAATTTAATAAAGCCCATTTCAGCTTTTGAAGATCAACCATCAATCAAGTTTTAAATAGTATGATATCATAGTGAGAAGTGAAAGTTTACTGTATTGATATGGAGCTTTAGTATACTCTGGAGTTGCCTGAGATTCACAAAGCAATTAGCCAATAATGTTAAGAGGTAATGGCTAATTTAACTAATCCTTAATGAAGCCTACTAACACTGTCAGGATTGATGAGTCCAGTGAGATTTTGTGAAAGAATACATTAAAGTAAGAGTCTTCATCTCATTTTGTCAGATTAATCATTATCCTAAATGATAGTGTTTCTTTCTACTGATATAAAAATTATGTATTTTCTTCTTTCTAAAATTTCTTAAAGGTATAAGTATGTGTAGTAAAACATGGATTTTATATCTAAGAAAACAGTTTCTGGTGGTCATCTATTCTTATAAAATAGGTCAAGTAGATATATATATATTTGAATGTCATAATTACTGGGACAAGTAACAGTTCTGTGCATTGGTATCATGGTATTTTCTTAAATGAATCATTAGGATTCAATGAAAATATGAGATATTAAAGTAATAATAAATAAAAAATGTACTGTATAGGAGAATTAGCACCATGAAATATTAAAAGATAAGAAAAATTACATCATATCTTATGGATAGAAGCCTGAAAGTTATAGTCTAAGGGATGAACACCTTTTGAAATTTCTTTTCTTAATGAAGTGGTGTGTGCTTTTACAAGTGGTTTGGTTTTTTGACACAGCTCATGTGACATCATAGATATCCTTCCTCTAGAAAGCTCTGTACCCACTGTGTGTATTTCATTTGCTTCCAAAGTGAATTTCCAAGTTCACAAATTCAGGTGATGGATCAGACACTGGATTAACAGGTAAAAAAGCTTCAGTAAAGATCTGTATTCCACACTGCATATGTACAAGCATAATAAGACACAAAGGAGATTGTCCCTAGAAGGAGGACTTCCATCTGGTAGGTATATTCAATAGAATTATGAAACATTTTTATTTTTAATTTGGCAAAAATATATAAAACATTAGTCTTTTGAAGGAAAAAACAATTTGAAGACATCAACCACTTATTTCTACTGAGTTATTAATATTGGTGTTTTGTTTTTGGGACTCAGGCTTATAGTGTTGAATAATCAATTTTATTCAGGGAAAAAATGCGAAAGTGAATCTGCCATTAACTGTGTAGCTACTAAATACAAATAAATGTGTTTATGGAACCCAAAAAAACTGTCACAGAGATAGGAAACACAGTCTTCAAAATATGTATGGAATAGCTAATTATGCTTAATTATTTTTTATTTATTTTAATATATTAAGAAATAGGAAAAAACACCATATGAGTTGTGGAAAACTGCTTGGTGTTAGTATACAGAAACAAATGATATCTTTTGCTTTTTTCAGAAGCATTTAAAAACTTGTGTAAATTGATGCCTATATAACTTGAATCAAAATTACAAAGTGCTTATATAGCTTGAGTTATAAGATATCAGTATAATCTGATATATCTATATAACCTGATATCAATATAACCTAAATCATGACTTTTTATATATCCATATAACCTGATACTTATATAACCTGAATCATAGTATTTCTGAATCATAGCTTTTCATACTTATATAACCTGATATAAATAACTTTTTATACAAAATAATAGCAGGTGTATGGTTAACTAGTTGCTTAATGCTGAACAGACAAAAAAAAAAAAAAAACCTCACCAGGTGCATAGCTTTAGAGATAGATAAATATAGTAGCAATGAAAAATTGGCAAGTGCACACAAAACAAAGAATTTAGGCCAGTTAAGATCAGACAAACCAAGGAACTGCTCGTGCACTGAAGACAAATTTGAAAAGTTCAGATGCAAGGAAGACCTTGGAAGCCTTCATCAAAGACCCCCAATGACCCCCGAACTGGGGAGGTGCAAGCACAGTGCAAAAGAACTATTTATAACCATGAGATCAAACCATGTGAATTAGTTCTGCCATGTATGTGGTGGTGTTGTAGTGACACAGTGATACTAAGTCATACTCACTGTATAAATATACCACAGCACTCGACAAAGGTGGATGAGTTAGGAGGAGATATCCCCCTCACCACCAGCGTTGTAATAAACAAACACCTGCTCTATAGACATTGGTCTGTGGGGATTTATTGCCAGCCTATCTTTTGGACATCAAAATAATTAATGATGTGAAAAAAAAAAAAACCCATACTAGTCGTTAAAGTCTAAATGAAATAAAATTGACTCAAATGAAAGCCTCGTAAAAAACCGTTGTAATCATTATTCAAATAAAAATAAACAATATCACTGCAGGAAAACAGAGCTGGGATAGTCTAAGATAGTAATTTCTGTAACAAAGAACAGGCTAATAAAATCAGAAGCCTCAAAGTAAATTTGGCCTGTCACAGCAAGAACACAACAACATTGTAAACACTTATTTTCTCCACAATGAGAAATTACTACAAAGCTATTGCATGCAAATTATAGAGACATATTATATTAAGGATATTTATTATTAGGGTTATTACTTTGCCTAAGATACCGGACAAGGGATAAAATTTGAAAACATCCTTATTTCCTGTTCATAAACTATTTATAAATTATAATGTTGAGAGAAGCCAATGAGTTTTGCTATGCCTCAACAATGGTTGTCAGAGGCATGTGGCAGAGAGGTTGGACACGTGCCTCATCCACCAGGCAGCCAGGAGCAGATGGAGGAAAGCCTTGTCTCTGGGGAGACACGGCGTGGCCAGCATTTCATGTCTGACACAGGACTGGCAGTCAGCAGGGGAACACTGAAGAAAGACACTGTACCCCAGAGACACTCTCCAGTCAGATGGTGAAAGCTCTCCAGCAATGGACTGCACTGGACACTGGGCCAAAGGTCTCCTGTCAGCAGGCAGATCTGGGGAGGAGCTGGGGGCATAAAAGGTAACTGCACCCCAAGCTCCAGGGCTGTTCTGTCCTTTGCCTTTAGACTCTGGGGGCTTTTAGAACTTACATTTGGAGTCCTGCCTTTGTGATACAAATAATGCTATAGATACAATGTAGTGTAACTAGTGTAATCTTGTGGGAAAATACAGGTAGAAAGAAAGTAGCAAGAAAATAAAAAGCACAGCTGATAATAATTTCAGTGATTTAGGGTCAGTTCCTAAGAAGCTCTTTTCTGAAATGTTGAGAATATTTGTTAGAAAATAGGAAATGTTTTGTGTTTCTGAGAAATAAATAAAATATTTGAATTTTCTTCATTGTAAAAGTAAAAAGATTGGACCTTAACATCCATACAAAAACACTAATTTCAAAACTATATGTTCACCTTTTTATATATATTTTCTTTTAGTCATCTCACCTGGAAACTGAAACCACCTCTATCTTATAGGAAAAATGAAAAAAAAAATCAGAGAAACTCTTTCTTTTCTGCAATGATATGAATAAGTTTTCTCAAGACCATGAATTCCATTTTTGAGTTTAACCACTAAGAAAAAGATTGTTTTCATATGCTTATTTATTGAAGGTTTGGGGGTTTTTTGTTTGTGTTTTTGGGTTTAGTTTTGTGGTTTGATTTGCTTTTTTACCCCCAGCATTCAAAATGCTGGTATTTAGATAACTGGAATTATTTTGTTATAAATTATGTAGGTTGTGTTCTAGACTTGCTCTACAATTCTGATAAGACTCAAAGAAATATCATATTAAAAATTCCAGTGTTCTTGCATACCTAAAAGAAGATAGAGATTCCAACAGTTAAAGAGTTGCTGTTGCAGTAAAACAGATACTTTTTCCAGTGAAAATTATAATACATGCTGTTTGACATTCTCCTGCAGCAGATTCCTACAAGGCAGTCTTTTACATTGATGACTGGTGACTTTAAAGAAAGATCAAGAGTACACAGTGTATTCTTTTCATTTCTTCAGATAAGAAATTCCAGATACAGACAAGTCCAACTCCTTTATTTACTGCAGTGAACAGTTCATGTTTGCTTTTTCTCTAATGGAAACTAAATTAATATATCTCACATCTTTTCTTCTGATAATTATGCATATGTTCAGAATGTTACCCTTGAATAACTTCCATATTGCACATACAAATTGCAATCTGACAGCTTGTTTAACTAAACACAATTGTTCGGCTGGAAATCTCATTTCTAAATGACATTGTAATGAGAAATTTGCAGGGCAGTTTTTGGGTTATTTTGCTTTAGGTTTAATTTTGAAATGACTGATTGAAGATCAGGATTTACATACTTCTTAATCACAACTAATGAGTTGAATAAAGACTTTTATTTTCTCCTACTTTATGCTTGGTGTAGGAAGTATTTTTTTTTAATGTTCATTTAGAGTAAAATTTGAATAAATAACTATTTCCAGGCTACAAGATTCATAGTTTTACTTATCTGATAGATTCGATAAGAAATAGATAGAAAACGACATATTCACCTGCATGAGAACAAAAATGAGTTATTTTTTTAAAATATATTATTTTTAGGATCAAGTTCAGAAGTTATTTGAGGTTACTAGTTGGTTTCTCTTTTGTAGGAAAAAAGGTCACCTTTTGATCCCTTCTTTCTGTGTAGGAAACTCTTTCAGTGCCCCCACTTTTATGTCTTCCACTAAGCTGAGCTCTCTTTCACAAGACATTCCTACCAAGGTCAATGGATTTTTTCAAGACAATATTACAATCTGTTCCCTTTATGACTCAGCCATGATAAACTGTTCCAGGAAAGTGTAAAGAGAAAAGACAGTACAAGACTTTCTGATCTCTGCTTCCTACTACACTGTTCAAAGACATCAGAACAGTAACGCAGACTTCAGAAGTAACAGAATTCCCGCACTTGGGCTACATCCACATACGTACAGGACCAAGAATTCAATATCTCATAATCGATGGAAATTATATTTGATAGTTCAGTTACCTTAGTGATGCACTCATTCCATGGCTGTGGCAATGTAGTACTTGTGTGGCTTGTGGTTGTTTTGGGGGGGTTTTTATTTACCTATCATGTACTGCAGATATTTCCTGCTACCTCTGCAAATGAGTCAGAAACTGTTTTTCTACAACACTTTAAATACAGCCTACCATACTAAGCATTTTGGGTAGTTTACTTCCAGGTGAAACAGGTAAAATCAAATTTTAACTTAAATATCATTTCACCTTCTTTTGCATTTTCATCTTTTTCTTATGCTATGATCTAATGAAGATAATGGGCCTTTGAAATGACCTTAAACAAAATTCAGGCATACCAATGGAATGGCCATTATCCCTTTTAATGAATCAGGTTTCCCTTCCATGAGTAGAGTGGTACTTTAACTGCTTTTTCTTTTGGTGATAATTGCTACGTAGAGATTTCTGAACCCCTGAGAGCAGCACAGGAGACCTCGTGGATGCTTATTCCACAGGAAGAAACCTCACTGTGAGACTGCCCAGCTGGCACTGAGAGCCGTGGTAGTGCCTGACACCGCAGCAAATGCTGCTGTGCATTGCTTCTGAGCCCCTGAAATTAATTCCACCATCAAATACAGGGAAGATGAGGCACTAAGAACCAAATTTCTGGAAACTAGGAAGGGCTAGTTAATGCTAAATAATAAAATATTTTACAGATTGTCCTGGATCATATTAAAGGCATGTTTAGATCTAAGTGATAAATAACAAATAGCCTGTGTGTGATTTAGTCTCTGAACTAGTGGCTGAAGAGTGTCAGAGAACCCAAAACATTGTTATATTTCTGCAATCATTGCCTGTTACTATCACACTGAGTTTTCTAAGAAGCCATTTCTGACCTGTGATACTGACAAACTTCCTACTAATTATTCATTCCATTATCATAAACTACATAAAATGGAAATGAAGTAGAGGGTATAAATGAAATTTAGAAAGAAGAAAATTAATAAACAATGTAGCCATCTAAAAAAAAATTAGAAAGCAAAACTAAATGGAGATTTCAAATTTAACTATCAAACTAGTGACCAGAAAATCATTGATGTTACATATCAATAAGTGTCTTATTTTCAGTCTGAATAACAAAATATACCATAACTCTATTGTGTGCAAGTGTCCAAATATTCAACAATCTAACTGTTTTTTGAAAAGCATTATTGAAATGTAAAATACAAATAGTACCATACTGTTTTCCTCTAGTCAGGGAAAGGATTAAATGCATTAAATTGATTTCAAATCACTTCTAGTGAATGATTCTATGAATGTAATAAATTTACATACATCTGAAGTATAGTATCAGCAGATAGGAAGCCTTTATTTAAGACTGATTCTTTCATTGCAAGCCTATGTAAAATATGAATTAAATTCCTTAAACAATTTCCATAAACAATGAAGTTTTAAAAAAAGGGTTTAAAATTTTGATGTACACTTACATTAAAAATTCTGCTAGATATAATCTTAAATAGTACCTAAAGTCTCCAGTTAAAGGTTCAGGTGAAAAATTTGCATTTAACAGAATAAACTACAGAGGAGAGAGCTAAGTACATGTAGAAAGGGAAAAGATTTCATCTTACTTTGTCTTCTGATCTGGAACAAGTAACCTGTGAGATCAGGTTCTCCCCTCAGGGAAATTGAAGATTTGCATTACAGTTTTTTATGTGGTCCTCATCACCATATTTTTAAGGTACTTCATCCGAAAAAAGGTCAAGGCTTTCCTTTGCCTAGACAAGTTAAAGTTCTTTGTGTATTTCTCAAGTACAGAAATAATGTCACAATTTCAGGGGCCAAATGTGGCAATTTTCCACCCACAAGGAAAATGTATTGAAATGGTATACCTTTCTGAAACAGAATTTAACAGCACTTTGTAGCTTTGTATTATAGTGGCAAGATTTTACATTTCTTTTATCTAACAGAACGCAGAAAGACAGCATTATCACTCACTCCCGAATACTTAGGATTATATTTCACTTATCTTCAGCCAGATGTTCTACGCACAGAGTTCAGTTGGCTGCAGCAGGATGCTAATAACATTAGGGATGTAGGTTCAAGCCCCATGCAGGGGGTTGACCCATGCAGGTCATTTACTTGGGAGTTGGACTTGATCATCCTTATGGGTCCCTTCCAGCTCAGAATATTCTGTGAAATACCACCATTTTAAGAGGAAGCAACTTGCACAGAAATTAATTTCACAGAGAAAAAGCAGAGATTCTGAAACAAAAAACTTACTATTCCATGATCTATTTTAAATCCTAATTTTTTCACTCTTGTAAAATTATGGGCAAGTGCATTTCTCCTTACTTAGAAAGTTAAATTTTTGAAACAGTGGTCATTGAATGAGTTTTCTCTCAGGTATGTATATTTTTATCTTCCAGCCCCTAGGCTGTGTGATATGTAATGTCTTTTTGTCTCATATACTCATATACTCTAAGAAACCCAGTCAATTAAATCATCCATTTTGATTCTTAACCATTTCCCTCAATCCTGAAGATAACAGCATTGTAAGTCTTCACATTCTTGCAAATCAGTTTTATCAATCACATTTGTTCTCAATCTTCATATTGTGGTGCCTCCTATTAGCATCGTAATAGCCAAGAAACATCCATATTTAGCATGTTTGTAATAAAAATAATCAAAACCAAATGGCTCACAAAATATTCATCTGCTTGAATGATTTTTGATGGATCAACATGTCCTTATAAATGTCTAGTGAGGAAAAATCCATAATGCATGTAGGTAATCTATCACAGGTTTTAAAAATAGCTTATGTTTTTCCTAATCTCTAACTAAAGTCTCATTTGATGCAATTTACATCCATTACTTCCAGTTCACTTGACTGTGGGTATGCAAAACGATTTGTTTTTTACCTTTGGTGTTTGCAACCATATTTTTGTGTATTTGAAAAAGATTATAACCTTCCCCCTGCCTCTCCACCCATGCAAGTTGAAATGCTTTCAGACTGTTCCTGTAAATTACATTTTTATAGCCCTGGCTTTCTCCAGCTGATCCAAACATTAGAGACAGAGTACACACTATAATTTAACAAGTTCAGGTACAGAAGAACCATTACCCTTACAGACAGCACATAATTGTACACCTCGACCTAATATTATCTCTTTTTCAGAACAGCAAACTAGTTCAATAGTTGTTCACCACAGTTTAGTTTGTATCCTAATCCCCAAAGCCTCTGGAGATTGCTGTCTGCCATCACACTGCTCTTCCAGTTTCTGAAATCATTTGTCCCCTAAGTGCAGAATTATGCCTTTGACATGATTAAACCTCTTTTCTTTTTTTTCTACCAGTTTTCCAGTGTCTCAAAATGATTGAAATTCTAATGAAGTCCTCCTGCAACTGAAGTTTCCTCCAATGTGAGAATATATACAGATGTAATAAATATTAACAGAGTACTGAATAGCATTGAATAGTGCTGAATAGAACCCAGGGGAAGAGGATCTCAGTAGGCACTTCCAGTTTAAAGTGAACCAATGCTCATACTTTCTAAATAGAGTTTTCATCCATAAGATCTAGGTTAGTTATACTATTTGTCAAGGATTAACTTTTGAAAATTCTAAGGTGCTATGATATAAATCAAAAGGATAAGAGGTTTGTTGGTCCATAGGTAATGTAAACTATATTTTTAATGTGTATATTTTCTCTTCCTATCTGATGACTTGTGGTTTAGGTTTTGAAACTGTGTAGGTCTCAACTAAAGCAATTTCATTTTCATATGTGGTATAACAGTATAAATGTATTTATTTTGTTATAGAGACTTTTGTTTTTAAATATCCATATTTCTATAGATTAAATCTCATTTTAAAAGTTTTTGACAAAAATGAAAAAAAAATCCAATAACCTTTAAAAACATTTTTCTACACTGGAATTACTACTTTCAATACTTAAAGTAATGAAAAACAAAGCATGTGTCTAGACATTTTCATTTACAGGAAAATATGTAAATGGCAAAAAACCATATTGAATTAGGAATACAGTTAGTAATAAAAGAAGAACTTTTGGGACCATTTTAACTAGTAAAGGTTTTAAGAAAAAAATACAATATAAGGTGGTATTCTGTATTAGAAATATCATGTCAGATTCTTACTGTATTTGTGTATTACTTACAAAGTACTCATTATGGCAAAAGAAACCCTCAATCAAATTTTAAAAACCCCTTATAATACTGTGTATTTCACATGGTAAAGTGCTGGATTAAAATTATGGAAACTTTAATTATTGTTAAATTCAAATTAAAAATATTAGTTCAAGAAAATTGTATTATCATATACTTGTATTTCACTTTCTTTTCTTCTCTTTTCTTGAAATATAATTTCAATATAATCACTTGAAATATAATTTCCCCAAACATACTTGAATATATTGAAATATACTTTACCCAAAGAAGGAAATAATCACAGTTGTTGTTTTTTTGACAATGCCTTGAAAATGCCTTGAAGCTTAAACTAAGAAAACTAAGAAAACAGCAAAATTAATTTATAGTATAAATGGCAGTATGCTCTCACTGCACAAATCCAAAATATCAACAAAGAAGGATCCAAATGAAATGTCCTGTGATGATAGATACAAGACCTATGAGAGAAAATGTGAGGAAGGGTAGACAGCAGCAGAAGAATTTTCTCATCTTGGTGACCACAGGCACAGCCCTGATTCAGCCCAGCTGGCTTGCCAAGAGCACTTCACACTGTGCTCTTACATCCTACACTCAGTGCAGCCATCAGACAGTTTAGTGATTGGTAGAACTCAGTTCATGAACTGAAATGGGCAGATATTCTCTATTTATTTGCTGTCTAATTTTATGGATTTGCAATTTTATATATTTTTCATTCTCAATAAATGATGTTGATTGCGAAGTGTCTTACCCTGTGAAACAAAAAAAGAGAAAAGCAGAGTTAAAAGATAGTTCTGCAGCTTTAAAGTTTTAAGCAAATTTTCAACCACATATACTACTATTAAATTCTAAGATATGTGTCAATTGTAACATCATTTATCAGCATGTCTATTATTATTGGAAGTACTCAAGGACAGTTTGAGTGAGGGCTTTGAGCAACCTTGACACCTAGGGAAAGATGTCCTATGGTGGTGGCTGGGGGCATGGAGTTAGATTAGATGAACTTTGAAAAGATTTCTTCTAACCCAAATCATTTTGTGATGCTGTGATTCTCCTGACTGTAATATATATCTTATATACTATATAATAATATAGTATACATATCTTAATGTGCCTTGTGTGAATTATGATATAGTTTTGGAGAGTACTTTCATGCATATTTAGGTGTAACACTTAAGTACTTATCAAATTTCTTTTGGTTGCCCATACTGAAAACCCTCATTACAGCTATTGTACAGTTCCCCATATGATGCACAATTATATGATCTGAAATCCATGTTTAAATTTTTGAACATTTCTTTGGAAGTAAACATGTCTTATCATAGCAGTGGTAAGTATTGTGGCATTTAAAATATTTTGGAGGCAGCATCTACAAAACTTTCTCCATAGACTGCTATGGCTCAATATCTTCCATGTTACTTGCTTAAAAATAATCTTCTGAAAATACGTTCATGGTCAGAGCATGGTTTCTACAGCTTTGAAGGATCCCTAGAATCCTAAAGAAACTTTGTGACTGGAAAAGTGGGATTCAACAATCTTACTGTTGGTACAATCTTCCAAATATACACATGCAAGAACCAATATTTTGCCCCTAATATTTTAGCCCAGGAGGACTGCAATCATAATTTAGAAATTCAATCACAAACTGTGTTCAGTGAAAAATGTGTTTTCAGTAATATATATCATAGTATAATATACCTCAACCACCAAGATGCTATTTTTTTCCTTTTGAATTCTTATTTGTTTTTTCTTCTGTAATCAGCTTTTTCTTAAAATGAACATGATAATTTCCATATCCTTTTTTTCCTTTCCTCCACATCTTTTTGAGGATGTTATAGGAATCTGTCTTTGTACTAGCACAGAATCACTGAATAGTCTGAGTTGAAAGGGACCCAGAGGGATCATCAAGTCCAGCTCCTAAATGAATGGCCCATATGGGGATCAAATCCATGACTTTTCAATTCTTAGCACCATCCTCTAAGCAGCTGAGCTAAACTCAGGGTCATGTTCTTCAAGCACGTGTAATTGTAAATATAGTGTAAAATTTTCACTCAGATAAAAGACATAAGAGGGAATCAGATCATCTGAAGCTGTGTAATCTCACCCTCACACTTGAGTAGTCTTACTGAAACTCTAATTGGCCATGTGCAATTCCTGCCTTCTGAATCAGAAACAAAATTTTTGTGATAATGGGAGATGGTTAAAAATCAAATGCATGCTTCTCAGTGTATTCTAAGTGCATGGCTGTTCTTGCCAAAATAAGATTATCTACTCATTTGGAAAACCTGAGCATTTTCCTAATGTGATAGTTAATTTTCTCTTTTAATCATTAATTGTTCTGTTGTAGCTTTTATATTTACTGAGCTTTTGGGGTTATCTGCCTCTTGGCTTTTGTATGGTATGTGTTTTATGGGCATTGCCCTCTTGCTTGCCCCTGAATAAAAATCCTCGTATGCTAAGCCACAGGTTCCACAAACATTGCAATTTCAGAACCATTTTAGGCTGTCAGTTTGCTTTAGTCAGGAGCTTATTTTGTACAACTTAAGTGGAGTTTTTACATGCTAATCTGTCTTTCAAGACCCTTCAAACCTTCCCCAAACTAATGTTATTCTGACCTTTTTCTTTTTCTTTTTTTTTTTTTTTTCTCTTTCTTTGTATTTTTCTTTCTCTTTTTCATTTTCAGTTTTGGATTTCCTTTTTCTTTTTTTTTTTTTAACTTCTCTATACAAAGAAATATTTCTGTGTTAACTGTGATTCTCTTAAAACCCAGAACCTTTTGATGTAAATTTTTCTGGTGATAAACCCTAGCACAAAACACATCTCTTTTTTTCCTTTTTGTGAATATTGTTTTCTGTGAGGCTCTTGATATGCATAGGTAACTGTTTGACTTGTCACCATTGCTGTCAGTGGAAGAGGAATTTAATTATATTTTGCTGTATTGTTGTTTCTTCAGTGTCTTTAGTGTAAAGAATGCAGGTTAATTCTCATCTCTACTGCCGAAACAGTGAGTATTTCCTGAACTCCATAGCTACTTTATTTCAAGATCAAAGTGATCTGAAACAATCTAAGTCTGGCCTGGAAACATTAAGTGTCCTGGAGTCCTACCAGTGGCCATCTGACATTGCCATTTAGAATCAATTACCTTGTAGAGCTATTTCCTCTAAGAAGAGACAAATTCTGAAGTCACACAACAAAAATCCTAGTCTATCTTTGTGATACTCAATAGAATATAAAATAGGAATAGAAGGATTGCTAATTGGATTAATGCCCAGAACCATTCCCTGTTTAATGGGTGGTTATTGTAGAAAGCAAAATTTCTGTGTTGTAGAACTATTGGGTTTTATCCTTTAGATTCTTTTTCTTGTAAAAATGTGTGTACAAATACTTGTAAATGTACCAGATTCAATATTTTATATTCACTACAAATTTCTTGAAGCAATATATACATTTATGTTTATCAAGGTACTGTCATTTTTTCCTTAGGAATTATATATAACAAATTCAGTGTGTAATTTCTGCTTTTGTTTGATGTTTCCAGTAGTAATAATCAAATTAAAAGATTGAAAAAGTACCTATAAAATACCAAACTTTTAAAAACATGAGAGGTTATGTATATGTATGTGTGGCTAACCTAGATAAAATATTAGAAGGAGAAAGATTAAAAATATTCATATGAATAAGGAAATTACATTGTCTAGTGAAACTTTGCATGAAAACACAACATTTTAGGCTGGACAGAAGGGAAATAAAGTAATGTAAAGAAAGTGTACCTTTGACAACTTCTTCCTTTTTTGATCATATTTTTTTACCTGTGCAGAAAACCCTGGCAGACACTCCAGTCTAAAGTTGTTCTTGAATAAAAACCAAGGTGAACTACAACTTCATGTTAGAGATGCTGTTTTCTGTCTTGGAAGAGAAGTTGTAATTTTTTTCTATTTTTTTCTTGCAAATGTTAAACTCGCAGAAAAAATTGATCTGAAAAAGAAAGAAAAGAAAAATTCAGCATAAAATAAAATTAAAAACAAAAAACATTCCCGCCCCGTATTTTAGTCAAGCAGATTGGGAGTTAAAACCTTCACACTGAAGGTAAAGACCCTAGCTTTAATTCTCTCTCCTTTCTGAGGAGAGTTGATTCACATGCTTTTATCTTCTATATTCTGCTAGAAAGAAATCCTTACTCTCAAGCAAACATGGCTTCTCTTTGTGTTTGGATGTTAGTGAGCTGAGGCAGCCAAAAGTAAACAGAGGTAACTACCCTAGAGAGAAGTTCAATGTTTCAGAACAAAATTGTATCCAGAACCATACAGCATTACAGAATGTAATCAGTTTAAATATACTAATGCTAATTTTTGTGCTTCTATATAGCTGCACTCCAGAGTGAAATGCATGTAGAATATCACTATCATTATTTGTGTTCCTACATCTTCTAGGCAAGGTACAGGAAAATTCAGAAGGCACAGTCAATGCAAACTTCAACATTGCAAAGCAAAGCACACAGTGAGAATTTTTCAGAACATTATGACACTGGAAGGACAATTTTCAGGATGTAGCAAGTAAAACCTAAATTCCTTTTTTGAATTTGAACAGAATAATTTCTATAAATTTTCAATGATTTAATCATCCAGATCTCTTTTTAAGGGAACTTTCCTAAAACCAACAACATTAGCTTAGGTTTTAAAGTCTAAGGAGCTGTGAGTGAGAAGGATTTCATATATGTGTGTATATATATATATATATTCTTTCAAATTAATTTTAGGGAGAAACTTTTTTTAAAAAATAGATTGTTAATCAGTATATTTGGATATATAATTTTTTTACCTCTTTTCGTCATATATGTGTATTGTATATGCAGAGCTGGTTTATGCAATAGATTGTGTGAGGCACACTCTGCCCTCTGTGCATCTTTTACATTCCCAAGGTGCTGTAGCACTACTGCCTTAGGCTTGACACAAAAGTAGTTCACTTAGACATTTCATATCTCTAACCATAACTTTGAAAATTTCTGTTAGGTGTACAAGAAAAAAATAAATTTGCTGCTCTTGCACTTTGTTACAAAACACCTTATACCATTTCCTTATGAAAGGTTCCTAAAGTCTCTTTATTCTTTCATGTTACTTCTTCAAAGATGTAATATACTTTAACTAAATGTGCTTTCCACTTAGTGGTAAGCAATTATTATTCTTTATATTCACTAGGTTTTCTAGCAGTCAGTTTTGCTGTAGGATTTAGCAACAAATTCCAAACAATTAAAGATCAATTACAATGTCCTTGCAGGGGAAACTTCACATGTAGGTTTCTAATTTAAACACATGTAATCAATTTTCTGTGATCCTTTGACTTTCCCTTCTAAACACCTTCCACTTACGAGTGGACAAACTTCTAAAGTATGATAGAAATGTTGCCTGGAATTTATAATAGATGAGCTTAACAGCAGGACCACATCTACATAATGATGACCTATATCTAAATTCTGGTATTTGTGCTAAAATCACAGTTGTAGCTGCAGAAATCTGTCTAAAGCAATCAATTACTTTTTACACAAAAAAACCCCAAAAAACCAAAAAAAAAACCAAAACAAAACAACAACAACACCAAAATGGTATTTTAATTAGAAAATAAAATTAAATAGTAGAATGTCTTTATTTCTTTTGTAACGGATGCCTCTTCGTGAGAGTCATAGTTCAGAAACAAGTCCATTTCCCCATTGTTTTCACCTACACCCTGGTGTGCCACCAATCTGCTAAAGCTGAGTTCCTTTTAGATAAAAATAACATGGAAAAGTGATTTCAGGGGATTATATCTAATGGACACCAACTGCTGACAACCACTAATTTCATAGGACCAAACTAGAGACTGTTTAAGTCTCTAACGTGGATAATGTAGATACCAATTCTGCCAGTAAAGTTATCTATTTCCCCCTAAACTGATAAAGTACAAGAGAAAAATAATGTATTAAAGATATTCTGTGACAGTGTTCAGCAATAATTAATGAGAAATAGTTACTATATGTAGGGGTATCTCTACAAAATATGTCTGCATTTCAGTTTAGAACAGGAAGGACAAATGTTGGAGATCCCTCTGGCATGAATATTCTGAAAGAAAGTACTAACTAAGAAAAAAACCCCAAATCATCAAATATTCTGTTCAAATACTAAGCTTATCCATTTTGATATAGGATTTCATTGTAAGTATGATTTTAATATTATAAAATGAACATTAATTAAACTTTATATCTCCACAGTTTCTATAAGAGAAGTGTATTGAAGTGCCATTGTAATCCTGTTGACCCATAATATTAAAAAAAGAAACTAAAATGTAGATAGTTATTATGTATTGTAGCAGATACTTTTCCATAGGCAATGACATTGCTTTTGGGGTAGGATTTATACATGTGAATGATGAGGAGTCCTTTATTGTTCAGAATCCCCCAAGTACAGCACAAGAGAATTAAAGCACTTGTACAAACAGTGGAGTGAACCCAGGAAACGAGACTGTTCAGTCTGAAGGGAAGCAGTGTAACAGATTCATGGAATTATTAAGTATCAGTGTGGAAAAGCCCTTGGAACAACAGCGGGAGCAGTGACCATGGTTAGGCACTGCCAAGCATCACCACAGCCTCGCCTGGGCCAGATCCTGCAACTCCCCATGGGTCACAAGAGCACCCTGCACCCTGCCAGGTTCCATGGCAAGGTGGTGGAGGAGAGGTTTCCTCCAGGTTCACAGCGGATCATGTGGGGCCACACGTCCATTCTGGTGCCTTAGTGAGGTGCTAGTTCCCGAAATATGTTCTGGAATTTCTAGGTGGTTTTTTTCCTACTCTAGGACTGTGTATTATTGGTAGTGTTGATGAGGAGGAGCCTGAATATGTAGTTGTCTGCCAGATAATTATGTGTCATTTACGATCTCTCTGGTCCTGATCTGATTTGAGCTATGGGAGTTGATAAATTTTTCTCTTTAACAATAATGAGGTAGCTTAGTTATAGGAGCTTAGAGTGGGAGAAACTGCGGAAGAGTTTGTTTATAAATTTAACCAGTGAGTAATAAATGTTGGTATCATAACCATACAGATGTAGGGTTGACCTCTCAACATTTTGTGACAGATTATGGCTAAGAAGAGAAACAAGAAAGGAAACAAAAATAACTCATACTCTGTATGATAAGGAAAGGAAAGCCAGTTGAGAGATATAAAGAAGTAAAAGATTTCAAGCTTATGACAGCTAATCTTTAGCTAATCTTTCTAATGTTATAGCAGCTAAATGGAAAGCTGAAACCATTATAAGTAACATTTTTCACTTTCCCTTATTTTATTAATTCATTAAAAGCTTTGTTTTTCTGACAAGAAAGGATTTAGTTGAAAAATATCTAACTGCATCTGTTATTGTAAGAAAAATGGATTTGCTACAGTTTTAAAATTTTCATGTAAATGTTGTATTTCATTTTTTCTCTTTGAGTTTGCCAGCAAAACACACAAATTCAATATTTTCCCTAAATTTTAACACTGTACAGCTAAATATTTGAATATATATTAATTAGTCCTAAAATCCGCATATCTAGTGGTCCCTGAAATTTTTGCTGAGATCCTTTCCAAAGGTTTGTAAATTTTAACAGTGTAACAGTTCCAATTTTCTAGTTTAGGTTTCAGTTTCAGACATTGAAATGGATTCTCTTATCCTCCATAGCTGTCCTTTTTGTAGCCCACTCTGAAGAATATTAAGATTCTGGTTCCAGTAAAGCTACTTTGCTTTAAATCACAGAGTTATACTCCTAAATCTAAATTTACTTGAAGTCCCCAAAGATTACTTTCAATTAAATAAATACGCTGCTGTTATCTCTAATTTTTGCCAATCAATCACAATGTTAATAAGCAGCTGAGGCAAATTATTTCACATGATTCCTCTCTTTGCTTCAGACAGACACAAATTTTTAGGGCCTATTTTATGAGGGATAAATTTTCCTTTGGATCCATTTATGTGTTCATTTATAAAGTACTAAAATGTTTTAAACCTCTTTTCAAGTTTAGACTATATCCAAGGTCTTGATTTTTATGAGTCACCATCTGGATATCAAATTTGTGCATAATACTTCAATTTTTGTCATAGAAAAGTGAAACTGTGGAAATTTTCTTGTCTTGTGGGTTTTTTTGGTGACTTTTTAAGTTGATCACTAGCTGACTTCTTCATTTCAGATCTGTGCCGTACACAAGATAACTATACCCAGTAGGACTAGAAAGAGATCTTCCTCCCAAGAGAGTATCAAAACCAACCAACCAATCAACCAACCAACCAAAATAACCCAACCACCAAAAAACAAAACAAAACAAAACAACACAAAAAAAAAACCCCAAAACAAAAACAAAAACAAAAAAACCCACAACAACAACAAAAGCCAACCAAACCAAAAAAATCAAAAACCCAAAAAACCTCTTGTAATATCACATATGTAGTGAAAATGTCCCATTTTTATTATTTAAAAAATAATTCCAAGGGAATCTTTGTCTTTAAGTATGCCATGACCTACTTTATTTTTATGTACATCATTAAAAAATTGTGGTTTATTTCCTGGTGATTATCAGACATATAACATTCCTTCCCTGATTTCCTTAATAAGAAGAGTTCATCCACAAGGAGCAAGGGCTGTGAGGGTGCATCCTGCAATCTTTCCATTAATCTGGGGTAAAAAAATTGGAATGAGACATTACCAGTGCTCTAGCATTATGAATTTAAGTCTTGGATCGAGTTCATGTCCTAAATTTATTGTTTTGAAATGTGTGCAACAGAAAAATACATAGCCTTGTTTCAAAGTGATTCTTAAGAAGTGTTGTAAAATCTGCTTTACATGTCAAAATCTTAGTTCTTTCTTTGTCACAACTGAACAGTATTTTATTTCATGGGACCTCTAGGGAGGAGGTCATATTTTTCTCTCCTGCGTCTTGTTATGACTCTCTGAACAATTGCCCTGACAAACTTTTGCCAAAAACTCAAGATAAATATTTATATATGATATTTTGATAAACAGTGGAAAATATAATTTTCTTAAAGACATGTAAAACCTCTTCCACAGAACTTCATTTAAAACAATGTTCACAGTAGCCTTTACTTGTGAAATCAAGAACAAAAGTTTTAAAATTAAATTGGACCTCATTTTGTCTTCTTCAATTAATTCCTTTGTCTTTGGGATACCTTTTCTCAAATTCTTAAATATAGTTATGATACTTTCTAACCAGTCAATGATTATAAATCTGTACATTAATTTTTCTTTCTGTACAAAATCAGTATATACTTTTCTTTCATGAAAATACATTTCTTCCTTCATATCTGTGCTATGTTGCCTAGGTGTTCTGTTTATATGTTGAAATAGTCAACTACTCCAGCAGAGGCACTGGAATAAATACATTCATAGCATTAAGGAGAAAATAAGGTAAATATTATTTGGAGAAACTGTGAGGAAGAACTTACTTCGATAGTTTTTTTATTGTCTTTTTTTCTGTGTGGTTTGACAAAATTTCATATCTATTTTCTCATCTGAATATATATAAATATTGCCCTGACTTAAAGAAACTACAGATTACTGAAGCCTAGATACTGCTCAAGTTTTTGATGTACGATTTAATTGCTTATTTTCTAGTAATTCCTTGAAAAGTTTTAGCTGTCAGGAATTCTGTCTGTTTCTTTTTATTTGAGTAATTGGGTATTTTAGTTTCCAGAGGCGATTAATAGGTTAATAGATATGGATTTAGTTCTACTTTTTTTTAATTGCACTGACATTATAAAGGATATAAAATGTAGTTGAAAAATTTTCTATGGAAAACAGCCATGAGACGATATATTTCCATGGTGGGTCATAACTTTGTTGGTATATTTCATGTTGTAAAACATGTTCATTGGTAACCAGCATATCATTTCTAGGTTTATTTTATAATATACATTCCTAAATTTAAAAAAATCCTCTACTTTAAAGAAGTATTTGGAACCATCAAAAGTGAATTCAATGCCAAGGCTTCTATGAACATCTGGAATCTCAGACATTTCTACAAATCAGGCATTTTGATGTCTAGACAATAAAACACTTTCACTGAAAATTTGTATTTTATTATGTGAGCTGTTTGAACACATCTCATACTCAACTTGATAAACAGTGTTGATTGATCTCTAAAATTCACAAAAATGATGTAATTGTAGAATATTTCCTCTATAGGTATTGATAGCACCTTTGGGTCTAACATACTGATTGGATTACTCAATTGAAAGAAATGACAAAAAAAATTAGAATTTTGTGTCTCAAATGTCCACCTGCTTCAGTTTATCACATATTTTAATGTTTTTTGACCTCCAGTCTCTTTAACATTATGTAATTCTCACATAATATTTTGTAATGATACCATGGTTGAAATAGATAAAAATGGCCACCTGATAATAACGATAATTTTTAGAAAAACTAATTACAAAGATTTTATTATCTGTATCATATATTCAACATGATGCCTATGTATTTTATTTCCCTTCCATTCTTACCAATGTAAAATCTAGCCCCTTAGCATTATCACTGTAATGGGCCATATTTTTCAAATAAGTTCCATAGATTTTAAAAAAACATGGCATACTATTGCCAATGCAAAGTATTTATCAATTCTTTTAGACTTAGTTTTTTTGGTCAGTTTGGCTCTTTTTTCTATTACAGGTCTCCCTCCTCTCATTCTTGAGGAACTGTAATGTCTCCACTCTAAAATATCTACAGTCTGCTGCTACACTTCTAGACTGTGAACATCAAATGTTCTTATTTATTTGTCTCAGCAAAATTTTCAATGTTGTAAATATAATCTGTTCCACAACCTGAGGTTTGCATACACTGTGTCTCAGAAACTTCTGGCTAATGATGTTGCACTTTTGCTGTACTCTCAGTATTCCAGGTTCATCTAAGGTGGCTGTTATGCATTAAGCCTACCACCCAAATTGTCCTTTTCCCTTTTTCTTTGATTCTTAAGCAACTTGCATAATTCTCTTCCCCAGTTCTAGTCACCAGCTATAGTTAAGGTCAAGCAGAAGGTAATGTTTCACTAATATTACTATATTTCATAGTGACTTATATGTAAGAAACCCAGTTTAAATTTCAGTCAAGTTATATTATTGAGACCTATACTAGCAGTAGGTTTACTTCTTGTGATTTTCAAGTTAATTCTTAGACATATTGCACCTGTTTATTGCTGTCTAGACTTTTGCCCTCTCTACCTTTTTCATAAAAATTGAAATATGTGTTTTTTCTGTTCAAGTCCATGTACACAATTATCCTATTTATGCTGTAAGGGAAAGAGATATGAAAGACATGACTGATTTTGCTTAGGTCACATAGGATAAATATTATCCCCAAGAAGTTTGTCAGATGTTAGGACCTCTTATTTATTTGTTTCCTGTCTTCTCAAGGGGCTGTATTTAATCTTAATTATACATACATGAATGGCAGAGTAGCAGCTGCTGGCAAAGATCAGTCTGCTTCATTTTAGGCATCAAATTACTTTTTTTCCCTAATAGGGACAAATACTAGGCTTACATATGAAATTCAAAAAGAGGGCAGTAATTGGATGGCTCTAGTGCATTTGTCCACAATCACAGTTAAAAATATAGGGACAGTGTGAGAGATGATTTTATTGCCTTGGGGAATATTGGAAAATTTTGTTGCATGGCTTTAAAAATAGTTTTATTTGATGATTTTTTAAATTGACAAATCATTCAGCTATGAGAATAATATGTATTTTAATACTGGATTTTAAAATGCTGGAAATTTTATGTTTCCTGAATTCAGGAAAAAAAGGATTGCAAAAAATCCCCAAACCACAGAGCTACATGAAAATAGACAAAGGGATATTGAAAAGCAACTTGAATCAATATTCTGAAACATACAAAAATGAAGTAAAACACAAGAAATAATGCAGTTGGGAAGGAGTAATAAGACTTTCTAAAGGAACAGTGCATGAGTGGGGAAAAGATATAACTGGGAATTGCTTTAGCTATGTGGTGAAGTTGGTTTTTTCCATTCCTGCATTCAGAGTTTAACTGCATCCTAAATTACCAAAGTCATTAGGTTACACAGAGGAAGCCAAGTTTTCTAGTACTTGCCAAGGAAAATCCATAACCTGTGTCAGGTATGGAGCTGCATTTAGTTGCACTAAGCAACTGCCATTTTCTGATCGTTTGCCTTAGTAAATATTTTTTCATGGCATATTGAAATTACCCCAAAGTTCCACTTTGATAAATGAACCTGTTCTTTTGGAGTTGCTTAAAAATATCAGTCATTGATGTTTTGATGAGTGGCACATTAGCCACTCAGAAAAGTTTGTATCTAAATAACTGAGCATAAAACAAATGAATTAATTTCATTTTCTAGTAACAACTCTGGTTGTTTTAAGATATCAGAGCGGTGGAGTGAACGCAGCCATCTTATCACTTACATCCAAAATTACTGCATGAAGTTAACATGGTTAAGTTCAGTTCACCATGTCAAGTGGAAAGCACTTAAGAGGAAACTGATATCCCAGCTGAGTGCTCTAACTGCTGCTACTGACTCAGTGATGCAAGTTCCAGATGTAGCTTGTTCAAAGCAAGGTCAAGAAATACTTCATGATCTGTACTGTGTGCTATATACTTACTTTACATCCCCCAAACTATATTCTTATGTTTCAGATAACGTACAGTGTAGTTAAAGGCTAGAAACAATTTGCTATAGATAAGAACCAAGCAGCATTGAGCAATAAAAGTATAAATTAGGTGGATTTAGATGTTTATGCCCAACAGAGAAATCAAGAAAAACCTGCCAAAAATGGTAAGCAGCATCAGGATGCAAAAGCATATACATGAAAACTCATTTAAATCACTGGAAATTTTGCTACTGTTCATGTCCTAAAGTCTCACTGTCTGGGCTGGGTTTAGCATCAGCTGCTGAGTTAATCAGCCTCATAGAGCAGCAAGATACATGAACTTGAGGTAATACAGTTGTATGGCTTCCTGGGAATATTTGCTTCAGACCTAGCCAACTCTGATCTGACTATGACTATCTGACAGACAGAGCAATCAGCAAATATACAGGTTGAGACAACAGGAACATCACTAAGCATCTGTCTCTCTCATTCTATTTCAGTTGTGTACCAGTGTATTGCATGCCTTTTCAGTTCTATTTTTCCTTTCTCTTTCCTGTTTCAGACTTCAGTGAATGTGTGCTCCATAGCCATCCAAAGCTTTCAGTAACAATTGGCATTTCCTTCAGGAGTCACCAAGCAGAGACAAGTTTATTTGGAGGAGACAATGGCAGAAGTATAAAAGCAATCTCTGCAGCCACAGGAGCCCTGATAGGAACAGGTTCCCAAATAACTCCACTGAGGCCATTAGACAGGAGATATCACCTTGGGAAAGGGATCTCAATGTCACAGGGCTTCAGACTGCCATAGGACTCCTGTCCTTCCTGACACAGACAGAAAGTCAGTGGTCATATGTGCACAGCACAGACAGCCCTGCACAGTCCCTGAGGAATGAGAGATTCTCTAGTGTAATGCTATTTGTGCGATTCCAGCAGTCTGTCAGGAAGATGGGGATCTCTCAGTTTCTCTGTAAATCCTTCCTTTCTGTGAAGCCTTTTGACACACTTTTGTCCTCTGCATTAAGTCTGTGCTGACAGTTTCATTTTGAAGTGATATTCCCCATTTTTAAAGAATATTATCAACAAATTTCCAGATTTTTTATACATACCCTTACTTCCCAATCATTTGCCTAAAGTCTGACCTGCTGATTTTTTAATATTTTCTTCATCTTTGTTTCCTTCACTGCAATACAGTACTAGAACCAGCAAACACACAATTTGTGATTGGGGGAGGGCAAGACTCTGTTTTAAACTTGGAGATCTGCTCCTGCTGTTGCTGTGGCTGCAGATCCAGTTTTGTTAGAAACTAAAGCTTTAGAAAGCACACCATAACCAAGAAAGCTAGCATGAATCCAAACTTAATAACATTTCTAAACCCATACCCCCTGTGATCCACCTTTCTCAACTCGCTCATGAAAACATTCTAATTAACTCCACTGTGCCATAGGTAGCTGAACAGAAGACAAGACTGAGAAAATTTTGATGTACCCTTTCTCCTTTCACCTTTTGTCTTTTGATAGTGAAACACTGTGCTGTTCCTATCATATAAATATTTTTCTTTTCCAGATACTTCTATAACATTCAAGAAGAGCAGTATACCAAACAGAGAAAAAAGATTCCCTCATCTCCATCCTTCATGACAAGTCTGAGGGAAAGGAAGAGGACATTGTGTTTACCTCTGTCATATGTCTAATGACACGTTATGTTATATAACAAAAATACTAAAGTTATTTTTACTCTTTTGGATTCTATTAAGTTGTATCATACTTGTAGGTCTGATTGAACACCAAATTTAGATTCTTGCTCTCTAGATCTTCCTGAGGAGGTAAAATGGAGAGGGAAGTGCTGAACTTTTCCCCCTGGAGTATCCAGTGAGAGAATGTATAAGAATTCTTCAAAGCTGCATCAAGGGATATTCAGAATGGACATCAGGAACCTATTTTTTTTTGTTGTTGTTTCCAAGAGGTTGGACAAACACTTATCAAACACTCTAGACTTCCTAGAGGTGTGGTTGATGATCCAAGCTTGTTAATGTTCAAGAGGCATTTCAATAACACCCCTATTAACATGCTGTAACTTCTAGTCACACCTGATGTGGTCAAGCAGTTGAACTAGGCGATTTCCGTAACTATTCTATTCTATTCTATTCTATTCTATTCTATTCTATTCTATTCTATTCTATTCTATTCTATTCTATTCTATTCTATTCTATTCTATTCTATTCTTGCAAAGATGTAATTTATAGTTTTTATCAGCGTTTTGTGAATGTTTCTGTAAAATGTTTCTTTTCTCTAAATGTCATTACAGTCCTAAGTGAATTAACTGGAACTTTAGACCACCATATTTTATCCTACATTCTTCTCATGCCGTCAGTGTAAAAGCATTGTAAACTGCAATATTAATTTTTTTCACAATTTTTTTTTCACATTTTCATGAGCAGTACTTGTAACATTTCAAGGAAGCAATTAATCCAAAGACAGTGAATATAAGAATGAGTCACAAAATTTCTGAACACAATAACTCTTTTTATTTCTCTCTTACTATACTCATAAATAAGATAATACCTGTCAGGGTGACATTGGAATTGTTTTGACATTGAAGCGTATTGCTTAAATTAAAAGTGTGCGCTCTTCAAATCATTAGTGAGTTGGGAGGCAAAGAAATTATGAATTAGTTATTGGCTTCTTGTCAGTTTTTGAACAGAGGACAGTAATTTAATTGTGAGCTACAGAATTATTGGCTAGGTATTTGACACTCGTAATTTTATGCAGTTCAAGGAACTCTGATCATACTCTCAACCCAAACAGATCTCCAGTTCATTTAAAGAAATTACAGGCAACAAAGGTATTAGTTTTTAGTAGAGCTGAGCAAGAGATATGTTCTCTTTCTGTGAACAGATTTTAAACACATTTCTGTTGTCCACTTTGAGGAAAACAAGATTTCAGAAGTCTTGTGTTAAAAATTCTTCCAAGAAAGCATTCTTAGAACAGCTCAACATATAAGGCACTTGTAGATTTATGTAAGAGGAACGGTTCAATTCTGTATTATATTGAGTCTCTGACTATATATTGAACTGGTATAATAGAAGAGCTTTGGAAAATGGACCTAGATGAGGGAAATATTCAAAAATTTACATGGCATTTGCAAGACTGTAACCCAGTCCATATTCTATTTTTTTTTCTTTATACCAAATAAGAGTCTAGATAATGGCAGCCAAAAAATCAGTCTGGTTTTGATTCAATTTCTTTCCCAGTTTCAGGAAACACCTAAAAATTATTTTATATTCATCAGAATTTTCCAGTTAAAAAGACTACAATTTTTAATAGGCCCTAGTTTCTACAGAATATGTATATATGAACTAATTTCTAAAATATAGAAGTTTAGGATTTGCAAATCAGATGTTGACAGTTTGTGCGAATTCTTTGACTGCAGCAGTTAATACAGGCAGAAAAGCTCTCATACATTTTAAAAGTAGGGGGTTTTGTTCTTTATGAGAAACTCCTACTCAAATAATTTTAAACAAAATAAAACATACTCTAGCATTTTCTGATTTTAATTAACCCTTAATGTTCAAAATCAGAGATAACTATTCAAGCTTTCTAAATAATTCAAATGCTTTATATTTTTCTTAAACTTCAGATAACCTTTGGCAATCAATATAGTTGCAATCCTTTAACTGGAAAACACAATGTCTGTTTGGTCTTTGCTCTTTGAGCAAGATAGCCCGGGGCAGACTCTGAACTTATCTTGATTCGCATAAAAAAATTATGGACACAAGAACCATTTAACAGTTTCTTCTTAAGTCTTGCTCCCAGAAAGTTATTTTTCTGCTCTTTCTAGTCCTCTCTTCTCCACACACAGTAGTACAGAATTTAAAAATATTTATCTTGAAGCTTATTAATAAACCAAAGTATAGAAACTCCATAAGATATTTTAAGAGCAGGATGGACTCATTATTACAGATTAAAGGCTTGGGTGCTTGTCTTTAACTTTTAGAGAATTATGAAAGGCATTATTTTCTCACAAAGATGTATGAATACACTCATGGTCCTCACAAATCCCTAGAGAGATGAAGTCAAAAAAAGCTTTCCTGAAATGAAGAGGTAGAGAATGAGTTCTGAAATTTCTCAGATTTTCTCTTGTCCTTACACTGATGACTGTTACTGAATTGGAATTGTTGCATATTTCAGACTGAATATGATCTCAGATAGAAGAGTGGTATAATTAAACACCACAACCTTTTAATTCTCCTTTCTCCTACTGAGAGATAGTTTTGCAGTTCACATGAAGATATTTCTTTTCTGTATGGCCTTGGACTTTAGAGACCTTCTCATGCATATATTTCTTTCTCTAGATATAGTGAATTTATCTCTAAAGTCCTTGAAATGTAAACAAAGAGATAAAACATTATGGTGCTTAGAAATGTACTGCCTAGAAATGAAAGATCCTCCTCGCAAAATGAAGCACACAATGTTGGCTTACAAACCCAGGTGTTCCTGTAGCCATAACATTGGATTTGCTCCCGTATAGGAAAATGACAGCAGCATTGTCCTGAGCTGGATGGACATGTGAGTCAGACAAAGGACAGATGAAAGTGCCTCTGAGGACTATCTCAGTAGGTGATACTGTGAAATGAGTATTTTAGATGCTAATCCACAAATTAGCATCCTAAAAAGTTAGAAGAATTTAATAAATTCACACAGAGACAAAAATAAAATCACAAAAAACACTCTTATCAAGCTCACATACTTCAGACAATTTAAAATCTAAGCTTTAAATAAACAATTAATTCCCTTTAGGGTCTGGTTTTCTTTTAGTGTGTGATTAGCAGTTGACACTTCAGTTCAGTATTTACTCAAAAATTTTAGTTATCCAGAGTTTGGACACATTAGTGTTTCAATCCTCATTTATAACCATATGATTTTAACAATGGAGAGCAGAAACTCTTTCCTTGTTCCATAATTTAGTAGTTTGGGAACATGCCTGGGATTTCAGAAATTATATAGGTTTGTGAATCAAACTCTTAGCCACTGAAGTGGCTTACAGTGTGCCGCAACAACTGCATTGGCAAGTGCTGTCCGGTATGGGATGAAAAATGCCCTTGAGAGATAGGTGCTGGGAAGTTATTTCACAGTGACAGCAGGGATTATAGTCAGAAAGATTTTGCCTGAAATCTTAGTTGACAATTTACCCAAGGCAGCTCAGCAGGGTTGGTGGTATGTGGGAGGTGAGCAGCAGTATTGCCAAGAATGGGTGAACTTTCTTTTCTAAATGCCTGAGCATTTAGCTAAGAACAAGTACAAGAAAAATAATGTGGGGAAAAAAAAAATCCAGAACAACAACAAAAAACTCCCAACCCAATTCAAACAAAACAAAACAATAAAATCAAACACAAAGGACTCTTAAGTGTGAATTATCATATCATGAATAAGCAGCATTAAATTCGGCAAAAAAACCACTACAGAAACTGAGTACGAAACCTGCAACAAAGGATCTCTTAGCATATTACAGATAACGACCAGGTTAATTACATGTTCATCCTCATTAACATAATCTCTTAAATCAATGAGGTTAATTCCATTTCTGATACTTAAAAATTTGGAAAATAATCATGAGACTTAGTTTCAGAAAATAGATAATAAATAGACTGTTGGCCTGCATAAGAAATTCTGGTTTCACCTCTGCATTGGAATATGTTTGTTTATTTAAGTACAGGAGTGAGTATGAGCTTGCAATTTCCCTAAGAGTCTTACTCTGGCTTAGTGGGAAAGTGATGATGACTGTCCAGCAATCAAGGTCTCAAAAACTTAGCTAAAAATAATTCTGATGTCTTTAATTTTGAATATGGGCAGCTATTCATATTTAAGTCAAAACATCCACCAGCTATGATGGCAGAATTTTTGATGAAAGTCCTAAAATAAATTTGCTCAGCTTTTTCATTTTTTCCTGTTTAACTTGCCAAACGCAGACTTTAAATTGAAACATTTCATTTATGGATATAGATAGCATATTTTTTAGTAAAATTAATGTTGTAGCAGTGCTGCTATCCACACACCTTTCTCTCAGGAGGAAAAATTACAAACCTCCTACACACAGGCACAGATAAATTTTTTCCTCAATAATTTTACATCTTATCAAATCTATCCCATTTTGCATGTGTGTTTTTTCAGTAGTTTTGCAAGTATAATTTTGTAATAAGCCAAACATTCACTACACAAAGGCCATTTTATTCCTAATAAAGGTATGTATTTCAAAGGGGCAAGGTCCTGACTCCTGTGCTCCTCATCATTTCTGCAGCTCAGGCTCCTCTCTGGAATTCAGTGACAGTACAGTCCCAGAGGTAATAAGGTAGTCTCTTGAGAAAAGGATTTTCTCAGGACTCTAAGGTACTCCAGTTAGTTTCCCCAAAATGAATTGCTTGAAAAGAATGATTCTTTGACTCTTCATGGCCCTGAGGCATTTACCAGGATAATGAGACCAGTCATTCATTTCCTAAGGCAAACTAGAGTCTGTGGCATGCCAGTGAACCATGGATCTCTTAATGTTGTCCCAGGGAGAGCTGACTGGTTACAGGATGGCAGCTTTCCTCCTCGTTTCCAGCTGCTACATTGCACTAAAGACAGATAAAAATACATTAGTTACTTCTCTAACATTACTTTGTCTTGTAAGCAATTGCTGCTGTTGCCACAGGGATCTTAAGGGTTCAAAAGTGAGAAAAAGAGTCCAACATATTTATAAAAAGATGCAGACGTTACTGAGACAATCTCTCCATTACCAAGAATTCTAATAACATTACAAAAAAGCAGCTTGCAATTTTAGGCACAAAAACATAGCTAAAAATACAAGCATAGCAACAGCTTTCCATGTCTGTAATCCATTAATAAGGGAAAATATTCAAGTGATGAAAGGTGTCATCATGCTGGTATTACTTGTCATGCACTAGGATATAGGATTGTAAATCCTCTGAGAAAGTTTTCTCTCTAGTTTTGAAATAGTGTCAAAAAAACAGGTAAAGGATTGATCATTTTTTGAGATTTTTCAAACACATTTTGATTCAATTTCTGGGAAAAATTCTGCAGCATGCTTGTGAAGGTTTGGCTGTGGTCCCTTCTGGATTGGGAGGATGCTCTCAGTGCTGCCCATGCTGGAGAGAGCACAAAGCATGGCACTTCCTTCAACATGCTCATAATAGTTTTACATTAAGATGATGATAATTATTATAATTAAATCTAATGCTTCAGCTAGCTACTAGGAGTGGGCCAATCTGTTTTCCACAGTGAACAATTTGAGAGATTTTCTTTCTTCATGTCTCCCTGGACATCAATGATTTACTGCATTTGAAGACAGACAAGACCTGGTGGGAAATATTCGGGTATCTTTGCTTTGATGCTCTGCTGGTGAAATTTTCTTAGAGATTGGCAGGAAAGAGATTACTTTGACTGGACAATGGAAACAGAGGGGATCAAAAAAGGTTTGGAAAGGTTCTTGATATTCTTGGCTTACCTGGCAAGAATTTTTAAGTACTTTTTAAACTTTTTCTGGAAGGAATTAAAAAATAAAAGGTGCCGAAAGAGTTTAACTCAAATGACATGGTTGTAATTAATAACACAAGAGTTTCTATGGTTCTTGGTTTTGCTCTTATTTTCATTTCTATTAAGGACACTTGAATATAAACAATAATCCATATGCGTTCATATATGTAGCTGTGTCTTCACACAAGTCTTTTGACTCAGAAAATCCTAAAGAAGCAATTATTTATTACCCTAACCTAATATTCCATTTTGGTTTTGGCTGGGATAGAGGAATTTTCGTTCACAGCAGCTTACAAGGGACTATTTTATGGATTTGTTCACTGTTGACAACATAGGGATGTTTCAGTTATTGCTGAGCAGCCTTTACACAGTGTCAAGGTCTTTTCTACTCTTCACTCTACTCCACTGATGCCTTTTTCATGGCATCACCTTCTGTAAGGGGGCAGGGATGCACAAGGAGCTGGGAGGTGACACAGCTGGGACAGCAGACCCCAACTGACCCAAGGGATATTCCATACCTTAGAGCATCGTGCTGAGAATATAGGTGGGAGGAAGAAGAAAGCAGCAGGTGTTTTATGGGATGGTGTTTGTTTTCCCAAGCCACTGTTATGGTGAAGGAGCCCTGCTTTCCTGGGGATGGCTGAACACCTGCATGCCCATGGGAAAGAGGGAATTAATTCCTTGTTTGGCTTTGTTTGTGTGTGCTGCTTTTGCTTTTTTTTATAAACTATCTTTATTGGAACACAAGGGTTTTCTCACTTTTATCCTTCCTATTATCCCCGCAACCCACTGCCATGCAGTGAGCAAACAGCTATGTGGGCTTCAGCTGTTAACGGGGATTACACCACAACAACTCTTTTAACTTTATAGGAACAAACAGCTACAAATTGAGCAAAATTTTGATCTTAGCGTTGTGAGTGAGGTGCAATCATGACAAAAGGTGAAGGCTTTAAATAGAATTTATTAATATATAAATATAAAAACACTTGAGAAGTTCAAAAGCTCTAAACACTATAATGAAAATAAGCTTGCTAAAACACATCAAACCTGATCAAATTTAAATAATCTTCTTTGGAAAGGAGAACTAAAACAAACTAAAAAATCAAATTTACACTGAAAATACATTTTGTTAATAGTCTTTTGTGGTTTTTTTCTTTTTGTAAAATGTATGGGGTTTTTTCTTCTTATTTTGTTTTCAGTGAAAGCCGAAATGTTTTTTATAGATTTTTTTGTATAGTTCCTCTTCTACAAATTTAATTTTACTCGTAGTGCTATAAATAATTTTCAAATAGCTGTGGGTGAAAGGGTTTTTCCATGAGTGCAAAACTTCTGCTTGCACACTCTGCTTGCAAGTCCTGAATATCAGGTTTTGCTTAGCAGGTTTTTGAATCCCTTCATCCCATGTAAATATGAGTTATTGTATTTAATAGATGCTCTCATCAGCTCCTAGGGAAATACTACATGCTACACACATATGCTTAAGCTCTAGAACCTAATGCTTAATTACTTGTTTACTTTGAATATAATTTGCACAAAGTTAAATGAGTGGTTTTTACATAGGGAAAATACGTTAAATAATTCCACATGAAGCCCCCTATTTAGCTTTGCCCATTTTTCATATTAATATTTTTAAGTATGCCCTTTATTTTTCCCCATTCATTTGTAAGATCATTAACAGTTATGGGTTAAGTACTAGGGTTGTGTAAAGCTTCTAGGATCATTCTCACTGATAAATGAAATAGTAATATACTTTTGTTTCATTCATAGACACCTCTCAGGCAGGGATTCTCTATGACACATTCTTGGACAGAAGAAATTTATTTCAGATACTTTACAAACTAATTGAAAACCAAAGAAACTAGCAAGTCACAGGTTCTACAGGTAGGAAACTGGACAACAGGCCACACTTTAGAGGGTGGTGTTTAATGCTTTTTACTCAGACTGGCAGTCTGTCAAAAAGGGTCCACTTTGAGAATTGAAACTATCCTCACCATATCTACTGATTTCATAAAACTGGGTGGTGAAGTGAACACCTCACTTAGAGGATGGCTAGAAGGGAAAACTACCTTACAGAAAGACCTAAATGGGCTGAAAGAACAGTATGAAGCATAACAAAGACAAGATTAAAGTTCTGCACCTGAGACAGCACAACCAAAGATCAAATTACAGGCTAGGACCTGTGTGGCTTGAAGCAGACTTGCTGAAAGGGAAATAGAAGTCCTGGTAGACAAGTTGAACATGGGTTATCCATGCAGTGCTGCAGCAAAAAAGACAAATTAGTTCCTGGGCTGTACCTGCAGGGTTGTTACTAGCAGAGCTAGAAATGTGATCATCTCACTCTCCTCAGTGCTAATCAGGCTGCACCTGGAGTGTTGTGGCTAGTTTTGGTCTCCACATTTCAAGGAAGAGACAGTTGGATTCTCTGTTCACACAAAGCTACATGGGGCAGACAAGGGAAAATGGGTAAAAGCTGCACTGGGAAAGGTTCCATGTCTACAGAAGAAAGGAACAATTACTCACTGGAACAGCTGCTCTGAGGACATAGTGCTGAACCCATCACTGGAGGTTTTCAAGATGAGAATGGACATGGTACTAGATAATCTCAGCTAGGTTCCTGTTCCCACAGAAAGTTGAACCAGATTATCTTTTTGAGTTTCCTCCAATCTGGGGTGTTCTATAATACTATGAAAAAAACTCAAACAAACAAATAAACAAATGAAATTTCAGCTGTTCCAAAATTTCTCTTGTTCTAAAGATTTTAGAGGCTAAAATATTTTAAATGAAATCTTGGCAAGGCTCTTTTTTTGCTGCTGTATTTTCTTATATTAAAGAGTAGCATAAAGGTTCTTTGATGCAAAGAAAGGAGTTTTGAAGAAACAGGTTTTTCTGCTGCCACATGGTCGCTAAAGCTGTTAAGCTACTTAGGATGGGATGGAAATTGAAATTTTATTGAAGCTGATGTATTTTACAGACATAACAGTTTCAACAGGAATTGTAAACAGGATGGTTTCTTAGGAAAACTGTCAATACCCCAGTATTTCTCAAGAGAGTACAAAACAAGAATGCAAAGGCAACAGACCGAAACAAATTGAATTTAAAAGGCAATATTTCCAGCCTGAAAATGGATATTCTTACAAAACAGATCCTCAAATGCATTTAATGTTTTTCTTGTTGTTCCAACGTAACAGTATGTATTTTAAAACATGATTTTGTGAAATTACCTCAAGATTGAACACTTGGTCTCTCAGGAGCTCTAATGCATTATTGAAACTGTCAACTTAGCACAGAATAGATAATATAAGACAAGAATTACCTGTTTTTAACATAACTGTGACTTCCACACTTATGAGTCTGTGTCATAGCCTTGTAGTCGTGCATTTCTGTACCCGAGCAGGTGTTTCCATATAAGGAAGTGAAGCTAGAATTTTCTATAGCCTGCTCGCTGTAATTGGCTCAGTACCAGGACAGACACAGTGATAGGACTTTAGAAGTGCACCTCAAAGTCTAGTGTCCATCTCATTGGGCCAAGAGCCAAAAAAGCCCACCTAGACCATCGAGTACTAAAGGGCCTGCATAAGGGTACACGAGGCTTTTTGGGAGTGCCTTAGCTTGTGTAGCTGTGCTTGGTACACTGTGCTCGGCTTATCTCTTTTCATTTTGTAACGTTTATTATTTTGCTGTTATTAAAACTTTATTTTACAAAGCATATCCTGGGAAGCCGTCTCGCTATTTTATTAAGCCATTTCTCCGCTGGCTGGACCCTCGGAGTTATCGGGAGAAATCCCGATATAGCCTGAAATTTCTTTTGGAATGGGAGTAGAGGCGAGACTGGTTCTCCCTTGCCTTTTGATTAAAACTAGCCTGTCAGTATGTCCTCCTATATAAAAGAAACATTTTACAAACAAAAATTGCTGATTTTGCTGTTACCATTAAGAGATGTTATCTCATGTTAGCTGAACCAAGGCATATGACTCTTTTCCAGCTCACAACCTCTGTCCAAATACTTCCACACCTTACAGGCTAGGAGATTGCAAAGAGGGACAACTACAAATCTAATAGTATGTGCCATCAACTTTCTGTTATTTGATTCAATGTAGCTAGAAATCTGTAGGGACCTTTTTATTATAATTATTACAGAAAACAGACTTTTATTCCTTATGTTGACACAAGGACAATACTAATGTTAATTTTCAGGGCCTTTATGGACCTGCCTTGTATGACCCAGCTGCCTGTTCTAGCTTCTACAGACTGGAAACTTGTCACATTGTCCAGGTTATCAAGGAATTATGACTCAGGAAATTGGAAAGATGGAGTTTCTTTGGCAGCATGCCCACAGACTCAGTACCAATTGTGAGAGATTGGAGGGGCCCTTCTTAAATGTGCCTGAATAATACCAAGAGGTTAAAGAAGAAAAGGAAACTATAAATATTTCTGGATTCAAAATCTATACGAAGGGCATAGCCACTCACATGTCATCACATTTGAATTTGAAGGTTTACATTAAATGATCACTATTTTGCAACTTCATAATAATAATTTAAACACAAAGAGTTTTACAACATTATCTCGCTAGTTAGGCAAGTCTAATTCACAAAAAAGTACAGAAACTGAAGAAAGAGACACCTTCTCTAAGTTTCTCTTTTTCCCCTCAAAGTCATTCACTTAAAAATCATACCCAGTGGTTTACCAAAGGTCATGAAAAAAGGAGATAACAGATTAGTTTGATGTAATATTGATCTTTTTTCCTGAAAATATTTTTTTCTGGTTGGTGTCCATACCAAAAATACACCACAAGTGGATTTTTTTTTATTCATTTATTTTTCACTGCTTGCCATAAGAAATGTACTATGGATCCAAATATACCTGTTTTGATTATGCAATTTGTGTGATCAAGGCAGTTAGATTCATCTCTCTGATGGTAAAATGTTATAATGTGTCTTAACTGATACCTAGGAAATAAGCATTCTTGGAAAAATGCAAGCCTCTTGAAGCTTTGAATTTCAGCTAAGGTTTTATGTAGTCAAATAAAGCAATTAAACTTCAGTGAAGGGTTATAAAATCAAATGATGATGCCATGAGTTTTAGTGATATAATTTGCAGGTGGCATGAACAATATGCTCTGCACAGTTGGTAGCCTGGATAGACCAAATGGAAGAAAAGAGAAGTTAATGCTTTTAGGATAAAAATAAAATCACTGAAGGCAACTATAAATAGAATTGTACTAGACTGGGAAATTAAAGGACAAACATCAATTATTTAGATAACTGTGCTCTTCATGGCAAGATCAGTTACATCCATCACAGTCTTAGGGCAACAGGCTTTTCTGTTAAAAAGTTTACTTTATATTTGCCATGATAAAACTCATCTCAGTTCTGTATTTATTTTCCATATGTTAATGATTCAGAATTATCAAAATTCATTCATTTGATACCCATCTCAGGTCAACTATTCTCAAATGTTTTTCAAAAAGAGGGCCAGTGAGCAAGTTTTTGCAATATTCTGATAATATTCCTATAATGAAAGTCTCTGAGTAATGTTAAATTGTGAGATTAGGTATAGTACTTGCTGTAAAAATATAATACAATTTTTACTCTTGTTCATTTCAGGATTAGTATGTTGCTCAGGGAGCAGCCTGGGCAGTTGTTCTATTGCCTATTATTTATATGATGCAAAATTCCCTTGACTTGAAAAAGGGACTTGCATCATTGACTTCAATGGGATTTGACAACAATTATACACCAGAATGTTGCATATTCAAATGGGTCAGAGATAGAGCAATCTGTTTTGCTCTCAGCTGTGCAGTTACCACATTATTGCTACACAGACTAGAATTCATTTCCTTCCAAACAAAACATGTCCATATGAGCCAAAATTGCATCCTTCTCTTAAAAAAACAAGAACCTCTACCCTCAGTTTTTCCTTAGGATCGTGTAATAATTAGTAAACGACAAATCTGAGTAGTTTTGAGATGCAGAAGAAATTTGACAGTTCCAAACCAGATGAAGATATAATCAACTGAAAACAGTTGACACTAGAGATTATTTTGACCAGATCAAATAGATATATTGTATACATAATTATTTTATATAATAATTATATGTGAATATATGTATTTACATAAATCCAAAATATTTTGTGCTGAAGTTATGTTTTACTTAGGAAAGCACAGAAACAGACACATATAATGTGTAAAGATAGTCTTACTGGAGGGAAAATAAACCTGTTGAGTTTCATTTCCATCTACCTGCAGTTAAATAAAAATAGAAAAATGGAATAAATGATGAAAGCTATTATTGTATGTGCACAATAAAATACAGTTCATTTCAACTTTGTGACAAAGCACAGGTCAGCAAAAATCACAACTTGTTATAGATGTCAACTGATGTCAACCCTGTACAACACTGTACATGACATGCAGTCAAAGGACTTAAAGGTGTTGGCAGACTTACTGATGCAATGTTTTGTCTTTCTGAAATTTAAGAAAAGGAGGAAAAGTAATGAAAAACTCAAAACATTTGTTTTCTTTTTTAAAAAGCACTATCTAATTAGAAGAAAGACAAATTTAGAGCATTTTCAATACCCAACACTAAGGTGTTACCTACTGCAGATTTCTGACAAGAAACAGCCTTTACAAAATGGTGAGTAATAAAAATTCTCAAAGAAAGAAGGAAAAAGAATGAAAGTAAGAAACAAAATAAAGACAAGAATGAGTTCACTAATGTTTTAAAAAGGCACACTGAAAAATAACTTCTCTACATGAAAAAATTCTGAGGTCATTTTATTTCAGACTTAAATAGGAAGTCCAGAAAAAACATTAGATGAAGGGAATCTTCCTCAATAGACTAAAAAAGCAACTGAACTTCTAATTCTGCCCCATCTTTGCTGAACAACAACAGTATCCAGTTGAGAAAGAATTCCTACAAAAACCTACTCGATTATGTACGATCTCTTGTAGTGAAGTCACAAAAGCAGACTACATGCAGTATATCTTAACCATTCTCTTGTTAGCTGACCTACTGTTTCACAGTGGGGAATAGCATTTTCTGCAACAATAAGTAAAACCATCTTTACATCTTTTCTAATTGAAGTCACTTTCGCCTTCTAACACGATTTTTTTCTTTTTAATTTAAGAACCCAGTGATGTTGGCTAATTTGTTTCATTTATTACGCTCATTTATTTGGTTAAAACAGAACACCTCAATATTCATTCATGTGTTTAGTTTAGCTATCCCTTTCTCTTTTCTTCATTTACCATGTCATTACAATGTTCACCTCCTATTTTTGCCCTTCTTCTACTCTTTTCTCCTCATCCTTTGTAGTTATAGATTTTTTCTTTAAGCAGTATATTTAAGAGATGATAATTACATATGAAAAAATGCTCCCTTCCATGACTTATACTGCTATCAGAACATTAGCAATCCTCCTCACTCTGCAGTTGGAGGCAAAACTTAAAAACAGATTTTAAAACTCTCAAATAGCAAAAGAAGAGAATATATTTTTAGAAACACCTGATGTTAGAGGAATAAAGCCAGTAAAAATCTTAAACGTGACTGATTCATTTAACTTCAGAAGCGAACAGATAGTTCACGATTTAACTGCATAAGAAAGTCACTCAATTATATTGTTATCAATTTCCCTCAAAGGAAAAGTTTGAAGTCATGTACTGCTTAAAATTCATAAAGACCATAAGACTTTCAAACTATGAAACATTGTGAAGCCTGATACAAGTTAAACTAATAATTAGTTCTAAAAGAAGCCAGAAACTGATACAGAAAAAGATGACAATCTCTCTGAGTCTCTGTTATGTTAATGATAAACTCTCCACAAGAGTATGGACAGAAAAACTGGAAAATAAACACATGTATAATGGTAAAGTCACTGTTTCTACACAATATAATATTTGTAAAAAATTTAGGTTTCCTTATTCTCAAACAATATTTTTAATAATTTGCCTTTGTCATTGACTGTTAGATGGGTGTCATGTCTCAACCATAGAAGCAAGATTGGTTTCTTATATTCAACTGGAAAAGGCTTATAACTACCACATAAATACATCCATACATATGTTGTTATGTACATGTCTCGGTTTGAGGGGGAAGTGAATTTTTCAGGGAGTTGTGAGCAAACCAATCAGCGGTCTGGTTTTATGCTGGCACTTAGAGTAGCCACTGAGAGGTTAGACACGCCTCCGAGGACACAAGGAGTTAAAAGCAAGGACTCTCAGAAGGTCTGTCTCTTTTTGGGTTCTAGTTTCAGCAGGGAAACATCTCCTCTCTCCTGCTCAGCTTTAGGCTGGGTGGGGGAGGGAGCCACGTGGCCGGGCTGAGGAGAACCATGCGGCCGAGCTGAAGTAATCTGGGGTCCCGAGGGGGGAAGAGAATGGACAGGACTGGAGCTGAGCTGGCCCCATCCAGGATGGAGGGGTGGAAAACTGTGGAGGTGCCTTCTGTGTGTCCCCCCGCCATCCCCCTCCCGGAGAAAGTGCCCAGCCGCGTGGGAATTGCCGAGCCTGGGAGTGCCTTAGCCTGCACCCTGCCGGGAGCCAGAAACTGTTAACCATTTCTTAGCAGAAGGAAACTTTTCCCAGACATTGATTCTCATAGCTAGTGGCTTCAGAAGAGAGAGAGAAACAGCTTGAGACTGAGATGATAAAAGAAGATGAAAAGAATCTCAGATGGGCAGGAATGAAGAAGAGTAGCTTTTTGAGCTAGACTTTTTTCTTGCATAATGTTAGCCATAGACTGAACTTGAGTCTCTTTTGAACATAAACTGCATTTTGGGGTGGATGTGGCCAGCTCGACTTGCTGCAGTGGAGCAAGCAGAGAAGAGAAGGGGAGGGTGTGGTGGTGCCCTCTGCCCTCAGGGGAAACCTGCTCTTAGAAACCTCAGCCCCAGGGGAAAGATGGGGACAGCTTGGCATGAAAGCATCCTTAAAGAGCCCTATATGCAGCTTTAGCCCATGGACAGTAGTGAGAGCACTGGACATAGAAAAGAGATTGTCACCACGGCAACTTTCTCCGGGCTGTGCCACGGGTGACATAGAAAGACATAAGGGGTGGACCTGTGTTTTCTGAAGAGCAGTCTGTAGTGCGAGAGAGGCTCCTCTCTCCCTTGCTGAATTGAAGATTAGTTTTTTGAGTGGTGATTGTTTGATTTAAAACCCAAGAGTTTAGTCTATGGAGGGTAACATGTAGGGGGGTGGAAACTGGGGGAGGAGAAGAAATGTTCTGAGAAAGTTTCGTTTCTGTTTTGTGTGTGTGTTTAGAGTTTTCCTTTCTATTCCTGTTCCTATGTAATGTAATAAAGTTTTGTTCTCTATTTTCAAGTTTTAAGCTTACTCTGCTCTGTTCTTGACCACATATCACAGTAGCTCATTAGGAAAAACATACACTCATGGGTGCATTAACATCTAGCCAGTGCTAACCCATGACAGTACATTACTGAATACATATGCACATGGAGAGAGAGAGAGAGAGAGAGAGAAAGAGAGAGTGTATTCCATGACTGTAGCAAGTTTCCTGAAATAGGATCTTATAGGACAAATGTAAAAAGCTGTCAACCCAACTTTCAAGCAAGTTGCAGTTTCTAAGTTGAAGGACTCCTCAGAAATGACAATATCATCACACATATGATAGCAATGTTTGACCTGAATAGAAAATAACAGCAATAGAAGTGATAATAATGCTAACAATGAAGATGATGATGATGACAATGATAATAATAGTAGTGGTTTTTACCCTGACGTGGTCATGGTGAGTTCATGTATATTCAGTTTTCAGGTTTTTTAGAGTAAACACTGGCATAGCAATTTTAAAAATACTGTTTCTCAAGAAGAAAGAATGAGTGAAAACAGCTGAACACTGGTTCATTACACGTAAATAAAAACAGCAGCTATCACAACATATTCTGTGTAGAAGGAAAACATGCCTGACTTGATTGGCTGCACAGTTCTCATGCAGGAAACAGCCATATCTGGCCTCTTTGGAAAGCAGTTATGTTTGAAGACATAGTGGAAGAGAAATAAAGTGGTTTTTAGGTGGCATAGGAAAAACCTAATACCAAAAAAATAAAAATACAATGAAAGCTTAGTTATCACTGAATCAACTGTTTATCAAGGGAATTTTTATTTTGCTATTAAATATTTTCTGCATTTTTATCACTGGATAAACCAGTAGTGATTATATAAAATAACTCTAACCTAGATTCAGAAATTAATTAAAATTCAGAATTGCTATCTCTAAGAGTAATGCCCAATGTCATAGGATATCAGAACACCTATTAACATTTTGCATCCCTGCAGAATGAGAGAGAACACAGCTCAGTAAAGCACTCACAAAAGGTATTGTATAGACAAAGGAAGACCAGAAAATATCAAAGATGGGAGTTATGCTTTATAGGAACTGGTGAGGTAATTTTGGAACAAAAGAAGCCACTGTCTCTATGGAGATTTACTGCCATCATATCTGAATTAGTCCTAAAAGTCATATCAGCCTTCTGTCACACAATTCCCCTTATGTGATCAGTGGGAATGTATCTTCTAAAAAAGCAGCAATATTAAAGAAAAAGTTCATCAGCATTGTTCTCAAATTCCAGCGGTTGGTAAAATAGAGGATAAAAATGACACTTCTCTGGTAACTGAAGCATTCAAGGTTAAATGTTAGACATCTTAAAACACACTAAGAAACAGATAAAAAACATGTTCTGCATTCATAGGCAGTGGCAGTTTTGTGTTTGTTCTAACAACAGAAGGTAACAATGGCAGATTCTTTGCACATATGAAGATTGGGAGATTTTTTTTTTCCCATGACCCAGTTACCAATAATAGCATCATAATGTGTTTGGGCTTTTGATCAAATGCTTCAACCCTTGGACACTGCAAACATAGGAATCCCAGTATGAGTGTTCTAACTATATTGTAATTATTCCAGAGTTATGTTTTTTTAAGAAACCATACCTTTTTTTCCTCCTCTTTGCTACGTGACTAAACTACTCCTTTGAAATTAAATAAATATTCTTTTTTTAGCTGGTCCCTTGAGACACCCAACATATAATTTAGTAAATGTTACAGCTTATCACTTCTAAGTCAAAACATGGGAAATATACCAGCAATAAAAATGAATTTTAAAAGATAACAAAATAGAAACCTTGATGTCAGTGAATGCTTTAGTTACCATGGAAACATGTACAACACCAGCTTTGAAAACAGGGTTCCTTTTTTTTTCCAATTATTAATCAGACCACAAGACCTGAAATCTGTTTGATATCCCTACCCAGCTCTTCTGAAATCTGCATAACAGAAGAGCATTTAAAACACTTGTTTAGAACAGTACCAGTTGCCTTCACACTAACTTCCGAGTCTCCAATTTAACCTGTTTGTTGACAAAGAAAAACATTTGCAGGTCATACCATGGTGGTTTAACACCAGATGGAAACTACACTCCAAAAACACCACTCCCCCTCCCCCAACCCTTCTGGTAGGAGAGGGACAAAGGCAGAGATCATGGGTTGATATAACAGTTTACTGAAAGCAAACATCAATGGAATGAGATATGCACACTAACAACAGAAATGTTAATAACCAAAGTATACAGAAAGAGAAGGTGCTTTACACAACAAAAGGTGATCAAGGGTACAAAGACAAGATATTGGAGAGGGACTCCAGCAGCTAATGTTTCCTGCCCCTAAAGCAGAGAAAAACAATGATGGACGCATGCCCAAAAGCAAGGTCATCTGCTACACACTGACACTGCTCTGCTGGGTTCAGTTCTGTGCTGGTGCCTACAGCAACACTTGGGACTGCTCCAGAGTGCTGGAGGTCAGTCCTGCATGGTGGTGTCATTTTGGTACCTCTTCACTGTGCTCCTTTTGGCTCAGCTGGATTAGGGCTCCCATCCTCGGCTCTGCTGCCTGCAACAGCCTTCCCCACCGGCCCCATCCTTCAGCACCTGTTGATTCCATGTTTCACCACTTTTCTTCAGCACCATGTCCTGTAGCTGCATCTCAGAGAAATGGGAAAGGATAGAGGGTGGCAGCAGATGACAGAGTCCACAGTGCTTTTGCCAACAGTCTTCCTACAACTTACTGATTGGCACGACCAAAAAGAACCTCAGTCTGTCCTCTTGACACCCTCCCTTCAGATACTTATAGACATTGAAGAGGTCCCCTCTCAGCAATCTCTCAAGGTTGAACAGGCCTTGCTCTCTCAGCCTTTCCTTATAAGCTAGATGCTCCAATCCCTTAATCGTCTTTGGTGCCCTCCACTGGACCTGCTCAAGGATCTCCATATATCTCTTCTACTGAGGAGCCCAGAACTGGACACAGCACTCCAAAGCCTATGCCAGGGCTCAATGGAAGGGCAAAATCTCCTCCCTCACTCTGCTGACAATGCTCTTCCTAATATGTCATTCTGGTTTTCAGACGGCATGGAATAACAACATGACTTTCGATATGATGGTGAAAATGAGAGCAATCTTTATTCTTCTAAAATCTCTATTTATACAGTAGTTCGGTACAATGAACATGATTGGTTATTCAGAGCTTACACCCTTTTGTAAACATTGCACTTCCCAAGGATTGTTTTTGGTTTCTTCCTTAAGATTTCTTAGGCCACTTTCTGAGGCCTGTAGTATGTGGATGATTTCCCACAGACACTGCTGCTCCTGATGCCTACATTCAGACCATTGTCAGCACCCACACTAATGCACCCCAGGATACCAGCAAGGACACAGCTGCCTAGGGCTATTCCTTCTCCAGGTGCAGGACCCTTCATCTGCCTTTGTTGAGTTTCAGACCATTCTCTGCCCAGTTCTTCAGCCTACCCTGCTCCTTCTGAAGGACTACATAACCCTTTGGAGTATTAGCCACTCCTATCATCTTTGGGTCATCAGCAAACTTGCTGTGGAGGCATCTGTCCCTTCATCCAAGTCACTTCATCCAAGCTGATTAACTTAAACTACACTGGAATCAGTATTGAATCTTGAGGGACATCACCAGTGACAGGCCTCCAACTAGATATGTTGCTAGGTTTCAGTGCTGGCTGCTGATGCTATTAGTGCTGAAATCCATGACAGTTAACATCAAATTAATGGATATAATATATATCAAATTACGTAAATTTCTCATAAAACAGATCATTATTAGTTTTTGACAAGCAGTACTTTGGATCTATGTGACAGTCACTAGCTTTCCTCAGTCAGTAGATCAGATCAACCTAAGCTACATTTCTCTGGAACATAACTAACATTATACAAATTAATTGCAATATATGAGTTCAATTAGAGTAATGTATAGTATGGGTTAATATTCTCAACATTTTTATGTATAAAAGGTGTAGACTTCCTTTGGTACTAGGCACCACTACAAATTCCACAGTAATCAAAAACAGTACTTAAGTTTTTTTCCAACTATGCTTGTGGATTTCAACTCTAGATGACAAAAATTCAGGTAACACAGATTTATGAAGAAATACAAGGTCCTTTAAGTTAACAGTACAAAGAACAACAAAAAAGTATTTTCTACAATGTAGAAAAAAGGTTGTTCTGTATTGCCAGGGAGGGACATAAAGAATATTCACCATGGCAAAACCACATGAAAAATTGTAACTAAAAGTCAATATATTCTGAGAATTTATTCCTGTTCTCTGATCTCTATTAAACAATCCACTTTAAAGATAAAAACAACCTTATGTTATTTACACAACTTTCAATTCTAGACAAGTGTTTCTATAGGACTGTTTTTTCTACATAGCTGACAGCATTGCCTCAGTGCTTATTCACAGTAATTCATCACAGTTAGGGTCAATTATCTCACTTTCAGTGTATGAGTAGATGTTATCTACAATCACCCTTTGCTGGCCACAAATACATGAATACTTTTTATTCTATTGTAGTATGTCTGTAAATTCACTTTCTGCGTCTATTAAAAAAACAAACAAAAAACCAACCAAACAAACAAACCAACTACCAACAACTAATCTGTGTTGGGATGTGCATATTTTCTTAACAAACTGCTTGAAAAGAATAGATCAATATTAGCAACATTCATACATGTATTTTTTCATCACGTCATTTCCATAGGAGATTATATCTATTGCAACTCATTTTCCTCAGTTCTGTATGTGACTCAGATGGAGTTTATGGATTCATTATTATGGGAAAGCACTATTATTTGTATTATTATGTTTATTTACTTGGATGAGAACCCACAAGGAAGGAAAAATAAGTTATACAGTGCTTCAGATAAACCAAGCTCAGAAAACACATTATGTATATCAAAAGCCAAACAAAACCCCCAATCTGTGTCCTTTAAAGATTTTTTTTCTTCCAGTCTAGCAAATTAAAAATTTGCACTAGTTTTGTCATGAAGATTAAAACCTTAAATGTTACAAGAACAAGGATTTTGTAGTAGGAAAAACATCTTTTTCCATGAAAAGTGAACAGAGATTTGTTATGTTTTATTTTCATAGCATTGTCTGGGATGACAAAAACGTATGTTTTCCTTTGAGACAACACTTTGAATAAAATAAACATGCACATGGATGGTAATATTTGAGCACTGAAAACATGATATAATAGGAAAGTTCAATAGAAAATTATTGGGTAGAAATCTGAAAGCACAATGGAGAGCAGAAGGAAATAAAACAAATGGCCTTTCGAACAAACTTCCTAATTCAATAGAAATGTATCTCTATGTGAGAGTAATAAATTATATGAAGAGCTTACACATATATTGGAACAGTTGGGTTTCATAGAAAACTTGCTTCAAACACAGTGTGCTATGTCAAAAAAAGAGCATCAAAATATCCACGTTGAGAAAAACTATCAAAATGAGTGATCTGCTGGATAAAAAGACGTGAAAAAAAAACCCAAAAAAGACGACCAGACCCTCCTACATTTTCAACAGCTATGTATTGAAAAGAAAGAGCTACTAGAGAACTCATCAGAAGATCAGGATTAAAATTTGAGTCAAGTAAAGAAACCTAGATTTAAATATTAAGATCTCGCAGAGGGATGGTATTTCAAATCTACCTACATTTAAATCTATTGTATTTTATTTGGTTGCCAAAGGCAGTTCTTCAGTGCAATGGTTCTGAATTTGCTATTACAAGATTATTTCTTCAAGAATTTTGTGGTGAACCAACCCACATACCAATGTATTTTGCATACCCCTCTTGGGTGAAAGATCTAGATGCATATCTTGGTATTGTAAATTTTGAGTTATTAGAACAGTTAATAGAATTCCATGAACAGAAGTGAAATGAAATAATTACTCACCTGTCTTCAACATCATATTGATTCAAAATCAGTTGCATGCACATTGTCAAGCAGAGTAGTGCCCTGTTCCAAAAAGTATTTTTTGGGTATGACAGTATATCTTTCCATAATTAATAAGCAGCCTGAACTCAGACTGCTTCCTAAAATACTTGATGAAAAATATGATCCAGTAGTATGGACACAGGGAGCAGGTCAAGGAAAAGAGATGGCTTTAACTTCCTTCTTGCATAGATGCATGGTGTATGTCTGTGCTACTTAATCAAATGTGTTCAATCATGTCCTTACACTGAAGCCAACCAACACTGCAGAAAACCCTGTGCTACTAAACTCCATTCTCATTTAAAGTGGAGAAGATGGATCAAAACCACTTCTTCAAAATAGTACCGTATAAGCAGCCAAGGAAAAGTCACCAAGGGATGGATTAGTGACCAGTACCAAACCATTCCAAACACTAGTAGCTTATCAACAAACCTGACACAGCTCATCTTCCCAGGATCATTCTGTGGTACTACTTAGCTTTGCTGTGCTAAGACTACACTGCATTGAGAAATTCAGCAATAAGCCCTATTACTGTAAACAAATCCTTCATTTCCAGTAGGAACTCATCTAAGGATAATCCTCAGCAAAACTAGCAGAACACCTATACAAGTAAAGGGTTTTTAATGTGAGATGGAAATAGAACTCTGCAATTGGCATGAAGCTGGAATGGACAAATCCTACCAAAATCGTCAAGAAGCCAACTAGAGGAAAGATACTTTATTACTGGATTCCTTTGAGAGAATGCAACTAAAAAAATTATTTTAAAATAAAATTTCTGTCTCAGATTTTCTGAGTGAATGATACTGTTTATCAGCACTGTTCCAAACAGTGCATATTAAAGTACCCTGAACTGAAATTCATGTATGGATAGGTTGCACTTCCAACCTTCTTAAATGCCAATAAAATAATCTGGCTATAATTAAATACCTTGAAGTCCATAACTGGAACATACACATTTCTTCTTAGTATGTTACAGGAACACAAGACAAGGACTTCTAATTCAAAGTAAGGAAAAAACCTCTGAAAATCAGTAACAACTCTTTTGGTTTTCTTTTTGGAAAAATCATCCCACAACAAGTAATATAGCATCCGCTGTGTGCCTCTTGGTATTTTGGTCTGTCTATAACAGACCAAAATACCACTGTCTATAACAAATGGCAAGCTTGATCTCATGTGGAAGTTGTTAAATGGTGCCTGTCAGCTATTCCATAATACATGAGTGGCATATCACTCCTGATTTCCCTTGACAATGCTTACCTTGTGCAGACAGATGAAAGCTTGGATGCTGATAACTCACCTTCATCCATACTGATAATACTGAAAATATGCATATCGTTGGACTTTTAATGTTTAACGCTGAAACTACTGGTATGCGTAGTGGAAAACTTTATAAGGAATTTAATATATAATCCAATGAGGTGGAAAGAAACAACAGAGTGCATTGCAGAAAAATTGTGTCATAGGTGCAGTTCAGCTCCCCTGGAAACAGTACTGGTTCACATGTCCTGGAACACTTAGTTTTGCACATGAAACTGCTTTACAAATCCCAAATCAAAAATACTGGCTTTTTTGAGCTTTAAGGAGCAAGAGCTTTACTTTCATCCTGATGTTGAATGCAAGTAAAATCCAGGTCTTCCTAGGAGGTTTTGATTTGGCTTTAATTTTTTGTTTGTTTGTTTTTGGGGGTTGTTTGCTTGTTTGATTGTTTGGGTTTTTTGGTGGGTTTTTTTTTCCTTTGTTTTCTTTAACATCTTCTACAACTGAAAGAACCCTATTGAATAAATGCGAGTCTGCATTAGTTTGATCATATTTGTGTGATAGATTTTAATGTTCCCATATAAGAGCGGTTGGTGCAAAGGCTTTCTATTGTTCAAGTAACTAAATTTCACCTATTGCTTCAGACTTACACGAAGGGAGTGATTCTTAAAATTAGTGGAGACCACTTTTGTCTTATCTGCTTACCTAGGTCTTTCAAAATTTGAAGTCTATAGCCTGAAAGTCCAACATTTCTTCTTATACTGGAAATACCTATCTCAATCTGTTCTATCTAAACTATATATCTAAACTCAATCTTCATTCTTTCTAAATACTCTGCCTATAAAATTTTGTGAATATTATCTCTGCTATAGAAGTTACTTTTTTTTCTGAACATAAAATAATTAAAGATATTACATTTATTAAAAATTTATGTTTTGTTTTCTTCAAACAATGACTAACAAATGTTAACTGAATGTTCTGAATTCTTGGCATTGTCATCCCATAGAACATTTCAAGCCCTGGGCTTGTGAGATTTTAAGTATGTGTCATCATGAACAACATTTGGCTCACAAGCTTGATCCACAGGATAGGAATCCTCAGTTCTTCTAATTACGCAAATCAATGTGGTAACTATAGATAATTCTGTACCATACATACTTCTCAGTGTGTGTATACAATTTATTCTGGCAGCAATTATGAGGGAAGGAGATGAGGGAACTTTTCTCAGTTAAATTTGAAGTGTAACTTGGGATATCTCAATTGAATTTGAAAGGGAATTCCAACCCTGGCAACATCTAATTAATTCCACTTTTAACCCCACTACCTGTAGAGTCACAACATCTTAAAATACAAGATTCTTCAGAGTACGCCAAGATATCTACACAATGTGTTTATACTGAAAGTTCATAGACTAAGAGTCAACATTAGACAATAGATCTAGAAACACAGCTCCTGAAATGTTTGAAAAGGGGGGATTTAGATCTCATGGAGTGAGAACTCCCATCAGTTTTCATACAATTTTAATTCTTGAAATGAAGACATAAGTAAATTGATACATCTAGGTTTCACTATATTTACTTTTAAAGGTATGCAAAAATGTTATTTCTAGTATCAAATGTGAATGTTCCATCCCAACTGTAGTTTGAAAATTTGTTTTGTGATGAATAATCCTTAGCAGTATATATCAGAATTGCTATTCAGCAAATAAGAAGACGAAAACTATTCAGTAGAAAGTTGTCTTCAGATTTTGTAAGAGTACAGTTTCTAATACTTCAATAAATAAAGGTGTATGACCCTACCACAGATTTTTCTCTTTTTACCACAACTTCTGCCCTCTCGGTATTTTAAAAAGGAGGTAATTACAATGCTTTAAGCCACTGAATTTGATAATCCGTTATGAATATACCAGTGGCTCTTCACTCAGGTCTGTGGTCCATAACAAGATTGTTCACTGCAAGATGACACTTGTCAGATGACTTTCATGAAGAAATCCTCATTTATTTCAGTAGATAAGGGTGAATCACTAATTTATAAATAAAAATCTAAATAAAATATGCATAAAAGTGAGAAAAATCCTGTCTGTTTTGTTACCCTGAAAAGACCAGACCATTTCAATGACAGTGTGCCTGGGTGCAAAGCTCTTGGAAGTTGTTTAGGTAACAGTAATCATCAACAAGATAGACTCATAAGCTCATGATATAGTTCTGGGCTCTTCACAAGAGTGTTGCCTTTCTGTCCCATGTCTCTGAAAGTCAGTCTGACCTATATTATAGCAATATTTCTAATTACATGCCTTATTTTAACTCAAGAACAGCTCTGGCAGCACAGTTCTTTTCAGACAGCCTGTGGTCTCTAAATAAATACTTTCTCATTTTCTTTACATTTCAAAATGCAGTTGGAACCGTCTCAAGATCCGTCAGTATTCCCCATGGTTTTGTTAGCTGGTAGAGAAACTGTGTATTACTGAGGACACCAGATTAGCAGTTCTGTCAGTTTTATTGTTACTTTAGTTAACACCATATCTTGCAGTGTATCACTTTTGCAATTTCCTTTGATTTTTCATTCAGGGGTCAGGGTGTTTTAGTTTTAGTAACATATAATCTTGCAGTAATAATAGTACCCAGCTTTGAAGTATACTGATTTAGGCAACATTTATAAAATACTTTACTGTGTTGACATTTTTGTAGCCACCTGCCCAGTCTTAGTTACAGGGCACAGTAAATTAGTAACTCACACTGACTAAGGGTGCCAATTTACACTGTTTCAGCTACTCCATAGTAATTACATGGCTCTGCAAATAGGAAAAATTAGAGGTTTATTGTTTGCTTTCACTGAAAGAATAAACAAGCTCTTTTTTACAATGGGTTAAAAGTATGTGTCTGCATGAATCTTTCTACTATATAGCAATTTGCTAGAATTTGTGTTGCTTTCCTGTCTGAAAAATGTACCCACAGCAATTTGCATATTTTAGAAGGGCTGAGAGGGAAAGAGTCAGAATTTTAATTTTCATGAATTTAGTGTTCACATAGGTAATTATCTATAGCAAACACTCCAGGTCTGTGACATTAATTCAGTCAAGGTTTAATATTTCTTTTTTTAAAGCAGAACACCTCTATAGGGATGCAATGATATCAAAGGTACTCGTGGAATAACCACTGCTGGAAAGCCAGGCCACTATAATTAAGCATGTACAGTATGACACACAAAAGTTTGACAAGAAACAACAGACAAGAAGGAACAGACTCTAAAGTTGTCTTTCAAACCTGAGTTCTCTAATTGCTCTACTGTTTATTTTAGATGTACATTTTCATACTTAGGAGATCACTGCTCTCAAGACATTAGTTTTAAATAGATTTCTTTTTTTTTTTTTTTTTTAATAGGAAATTGAATTTAGTCTGAAAATTATCAGTGATCCTAACAGATTTAAGATTGAAGAAATCTATACTTATGTGTGAAAGAATCATTTGCTGTTCAGGGGAACAAAAAAAAAAAAAAAAAAAAAAATAGGAGAGGGAAAGAAAGAGTATTCTTAAGTGTGGAGCATCACATGCACTGTGAAGCAAAAATAATTGCCCCATTGCTTCCTGCCTTTAAATGCAGCATGTTTTACATACAAAAGGAAGAATAATAGGTATTTTAGGTTCCAGTCTGTAGAAAGAAGTATAAGTCTTGACAAATTTTTTTTATGACTAGACTATGTTCAAATTAAAATCTATTCCTCCTTATTAAACATATTTAATGAGTAGTTATTTGTGTATGATTACATACAGCCTTCTTTTATGTTCAGAGCTATGCACCTTTGTTGCTATTAATACTGTTTGGTGATATCTGCTTTGTAATCATGATTCAATAGACTAAACCATTAAATTTATTAGTTTTATACTACAAGAAACTCAAGTGAAGGGAATAAAAAGAAAGGAACAGATGCAGTAAAAAAGATTTTTTAAAATTTACCTTCAAAAATAGATTTCTTTTCTGTTAACTATGTGGAATATGATTTAATAATTTTATTAGGTATTCTAAAATTAATTTGTATGTTTGGGTTACAAACTATTTTGTGATTCAATTATGAATTCAGTTAGTATTATAATCTGTTCTCACTATTTTGATCCTTTTTGGTTTCTTCATATTAAGAAACAATCTGAACAAAATAATTTACTTTCATTCTAGCTCCATGTTTAACAGTACATGCTAATCAAAATGTATCATGTTACCTAAGTAAGCCATTACTTTTTTGACAGAATCCACAGTTTTCTTACTTTTCAGCAATAAGTAGTTACCATACAAATAATCAAGTAGTAGATTCCACCTAACTGCAATATGCAAATCTAACTATGTTAACTGATCTTCAATGATTGTAAGAATTAATATACCCTAGAAGTCATCAACACAAGTTCTACTATACTGCTAGAAAAAAACCCTTTTGTTCTATGTTTATTTAGAACTGCATTTGTCTGTTTAAAAAAGAAAAAAAAAAAAAAGCTGTTGGCATTCAAGTTTTATCTCTGTTCCAAGAATTATATGTAGTATCCTAAAATAAGATAACAATCATGAAGAAACTTGGATTCATCTCTTATATTAAACTCCTGCTCCATAAATCTAAACCCTAATTCCATTGTTGTCATGCTATTTAAACAGCAGGGAAGTATAGATAAGAGAATGAATTGGAGCTGGGCTACCAGCTACTGCAGGAAGTCTGTTGTACTCTTAAATCCTTTCATTATTATGTTCTCCCTTCATCGAAAGGTAGAGATTGTTTGGACGCAGAACCTCAAGGCACATGACCTTTGAAATGCAGAATGTCTCAGAAAAAAAGTTATTTGACTGAAGATGAAACTATTCTTGTTCAGTTAGTCTTATAATAAAAAACAAGACAGAGAAAAACAAAGCAAATATAAAGCTTTTATCATTTCTACAAGTTATCTGCCACCTAAGTTGATAATGAAAAATGAGATAGATATTATAATTTCCCTTGCCTATATTTGGCAAACTTGTAGCTACTTTGGACTCTTCAAGGCCTTCTTCACCTTTGCCTTTTAATAGAAGGACCCCAGCACTGATACCAACAGTGGTCACCAAGAGCTCTATTAGAGTGTAGGAAAAAAAGAAAACAAGAATCAGAGTCAATATTTTAAGATGATACACCAGGAAAAGGCTGTTATATGTATGTCACATTGTATAAAAATATTGCTGACAAGGTAGACTGGGATTCCAAACAATCAATGAAAGTCAAGGGCAGGACATTTAAAACTGAAAAAAATAATATAATTTTACTTGACACATAATTGACTAAAATAATTCATTGCCATATGATAATACTGGCATCTAGAGGAGTATTGTTACATACAGGAACTCTATACAGAAAGAAAAAAAAAATTATGTAGTAGATGACAAAAAAATTTTAGATTAATATAAATCTTTAGGTTCTAAGACATAAATTAACCACAAGCTGACAATAAAGGGAAATAATTTTTTCATTGGACACATCATTCCTTGTGTTTTTTAGAATTTCCTGCATTTCTATCTGATTATTCTAGTTGGGCTGTTGTGAGAGATGGGCAATGCATTATGGCAATTCTAAGGCATTCTACACCCTTGACCTTAAAACAATTCACTTTAGTTGCCCTTTACTATGTTGTTCTTGAAATGGAAAATTAATAAAGGTTTGATGTGATCTATGTGTCCAGGAAATCTCATCACAGCAACATACTGAAAATTAATCATAAAAATATACTACTTAAAAGTAACATTTCTCTCATCACAATCTGCCCGTTCATATACAAATGCCAAGAAATGGGAGGAAAAATAAAAAGGAAAAATTATGAAAATATTGTCTTTGTTAGAGGAGAATGGTAAGAGAAGAAACTTGAAGCTCCTATATAGGACTTGGCAGCAATAAAAAATAGTCCACACTGAACAGAACTTTCTAAGTTGTCAAGATAGCTCTTGACACATCTGTATTTTACTAACAGTCTACTGCACACAAGGATCATGATGCATTACAGTTATCTTTACTATATGCTTTTACTATATAAGCATACCGTTATCTTTCTGTATGTGCTCATACTTCAGACAATGATGGTTCAAGGAGACTGAAATCCTGGGAGCATATGCTTCATGTCACGCTTGGAAATATCAACCACTAGGATATCCCTTAACTACTGTTTTTCAAGCTGCATAATTTTGTGGTTGAGGTAGCAACAAAATGCTAATGTTTAACTTTTTAATTAGACTATGGAGATAAATACAATCTGTTGTGCTACAAAAAAATCGGAATTTTTGCTGTTAAATGAAATTACATGTTATTCTCTGTTTAGTGTCATCTACTTAATCACAATACAAAGAAAACACATTCTTTAAAAATGCAAAAGGAAAGTGAGGATTAACATTCTCTAATCAGGGGTTTTGCTACATGCTCTTCTTGCCCCTTCACCTTCTACTGTCAGTATTAATGGGCTACAGAAAAAAACCCTACATTTTGGTCTCTCAGAAGCAGGGTAGCCAGCTTGCTCAAGCACTACACTTCCACCTTTTCAATTTGACAACCTATCTACTGAGTAAGACCCTAATTAAATTTGATGATATTTTCTCAATGCTTAGGACATGATTTACATCATAGGTGGAGCACATCTAACAATTTGTCTTAGCTTGCCTCTTTTGATCAGGAAAGGCTCAGAACTGAGATTTCATAAAGAGAGAATTATAGCTTTTTTCTTCGAGACCCTTTATGTTCAGGAAGGGGTTCTGAAAGGCTGCATCTTAGAACAAATTTTCTTCAATCTGTTTATAAACAGTCTGGACACAGGACTCGAAAGTATACTACGTTTGCCAGTTCTACTAACTTGGGAGTAGTTTTTGGCTCCTTTAAACGTGGAAAGGCCCTGCAAGAGAGACCTGACCAATCAGAGGGCTGGGCAATCACCAACCATATGAAGTTCAATAAGGGAAATGAATGCTGGATTCTGCACCTGGGGTGGCGTAACCTCGGACATATGGACATACCGGGGAATGAGACGCTGGAAAGCAGTGCCACAGAAAGGGACCTGGGGTCCTGGTTGATGGCAAGCTGAACATGAATCAGCAGTGTCCTGGAGGCCAGGAGGGTCAATCCTGTCCTGGGTGCATCAGGGACAGCATCAGAGCCAGGCAAGGGAGGGGATTCTCCTGCTCTGCTCTGAGCTGGGGCAGCCTCACCTCCAGTGCTGGGGGCAGGTTTGGGCACCACAGTGTAAGAAAGACATTGAACTGTTAGAGAGAATCTGAATGAGGGCAATGAAGATGGTTTGGTCAGCCTGGAGACTTGAGGGAAGACATAGCAGTCTACAGTTTTCTCATGGGTGGAAGAGACAGACGCTGACATCTGTGGCAGCCAGTAACAGGACCCAAGGGCATGGCCCAAAGTTTTGTCAGGGGAGGTTTAGGTTGGATTTTAGAAAAAAGTTCTTCACAAGAGGGTGGCTGGGCATTGGAACAGGTTCCCCAAGGAAATGATCACAGCACAGAGCTGTGTTGCAGAGTTCAAACAGCATTTGGACAATGCACTCAGCTATGTGGTGCAATTCTTAGGGTTCTCCTGTGCAGGTTCAGGAGTTGGACTTAAATGATTTTTGTGGGTCCCTTGCAACTGATGATATTCCATTATGCTATGATTTTATGATTCCATGGGGGGGGGGGTCAAGGGAAAATAGTATAAGATACTTCTGTTTTGACTGAATGGAAATTTGTACAATTTTGGCATTTTAAAAGATCTCTCAAGACCTTTAAGTAAAAGCTCAGTTATTGGCATTCAGGGTATATTCTTCTACGTTTTCAAAACAATTAGAAATAAATCCAAGACAGCAGAACATTAGACCTAAGTATCTCCAAAGCACTCTATGAGATATTCACATGCTATCAAGCAGATTTTCTCATACATATGAAGTAATTCAAATATTTTTTAAAAAATTGTAGTCAAATAGGTGGAAAAAGCAACCCAAAGGTATGACTTAGTGACAGCAGTGGTATTGTTCTCTTGATACTGAATTTCTTATCGGAAAACACAAAAATCAAGTGATTTTCTTCTGCAAGTCCTTATGTGACCTTTATTTTGACCTGTGCTGGTGGAAGTAGGCAGATACTCCATTTTAATTTTTGAAAGATGTCCTGTGACACTCAGCATAGTACTAAAATGATCTCCCATTCTCCAAATGCTTGCCCTTACAGAGAAGTTCAGTAAACTAGCTGCATGAGAGCTGACACACACTTCCTGCTGAAGTGAAGTTCCTCATGGTGTGACCCAGTATCCTTTGCTTGAGAACCTTTATAAGAGAATAGAAAATTATTTTTTTATAAAAAGGAAAAACATTCAAAATAGTTTTAAAGTCTTTAAAATAATAAATAAATGCATCAGAAGGGAGTTACAACTACAACTCATATATATTCACCTTTTTTTTTAACCTAATCCTAGAAGACAAATATGGATTTCTTGTCTTTATGTAATAGCAGTAAATAATTTAGTCATGTCCTTTATGAGGCAGAGTATCAGTCTATGCCTCAAATAGTGGGACTTTTAATACATCATGTCACAAAAGTATTCACAGTATTTAGCACAAAGTTCTGTAGCGTTTTGTGAATTGTGTTACTAAACTTTCTAAGAAGATTAATTTTTTCTAACATTAATTCTAAATCATCTACATCTTACCAGATACATTCTAAATCTTTCCTGTTACATTTGATGAAACCACTTAACAGAAGATTGAGATAGTTAACATACAGGTCAGTGAGTTGAGTATAGTTAAATTTTGAGCCATACTCAAAAGGAAGTTGAAGTATTTGGATCTTTTGAAAAGAGGATCGACAGCACTATTTGAGGAAACTTGACAATACTGCTTTTGCTCCTAAATTCAATTTTTTCAAGCTCAGTCTCCAGTGTCCAAGTCATTACAATGCTCTTACACTTGAAAGAAAGAAAATCTGCAAAAACTACAGAAAACCTATACATTATTAAACTTGGGGGCTGAATATTTGATTGTATTTAAGAATGCAAGAAAATAGTAATTGCAAACCTTAAAACTCAGAAGTAATACTCTTTGTCTAACTAAGACATTTTTATTACTGAATAATAAAATCAAACATATTTAGGGTTTTCTTTTGCTTTTTGTTTTTTCCCCTTGAATAACTGTTGTTAATGGCTGGGGGAAAGAAGTAGGATGGGGAAAAGGCGGCAAAAAATGAAATTTCATCCTCAGAGACCGCCTAAAGATTCAGTACTGTTTCTGCAGCTACTGAGAAGGGAAGTTTGCTTAAGAAAATATGCATCTAGAGGTAGAATTAATATAAAATACCCATGCATATGAGCATAAGAGAAAAGTTCACTAGTAAAGTGAACTTAGAAAAAAAACTTAGAAACTTAGAAAAGTTTCTTAAAACATTCTTAAAACTTAGAAAATTTGCTGAATTTTTCTCCTTCTCTTCCCAAGCTTTTTAAATACTGAGATGCTGATCATTAACATTGGAATATTTCTTATTAAGTATCAAATTTATCCTCATAGGTACACTTGAAACTCAGACTTCATGAGAAAAGATTCAGCTGAATTGTATCCAGACAGACAGGATTTACTTTCAAAAATTGCATTGCAGAGAAACTTCCAGTATGGAACAGGGAAAGAAAAAAGTTCAAGAAAACTACAGACCAAAAAGATGATTTTAACTTCTCAAAAGTAAATGGGACCTTTAAGCTGCAGATTGTGGCAAATATCCAGAGGTTGATATATGACAAACTTCACAGCCACAGGTTTGTCTGTATTCTGTGATTAGGGGAGAATGGAATTGTTAAGAGGTGAGATAACAATTCTGTATCTGTAACACATTCATCTTGAAAGTATACCATGTTGTTAAGGGTTTGTTCTTACTAGCAACTCTAGACATATACAGAATTCTGAGTGTCTCTATCTACACAACCATAAAATAGGATGTGTTAAAAGAGGAATTAGAGGAAACATAAGAACTTCATAAAGCATGACTATCACAAGTCAGGGAGATGAATATTTTGAGTTGGTGTGTGTAACATGCACATAGCTGATATATATAAGGTGATGCATAAGGTGTTGTTTAACTGATTAGCATTATAGAAGATATGAGTTTAAGGACTCTCCAAACCCTGGAATATAGTCTCAGAAAAGAGATAAGTGTTGCACAGAGTGTGATTTCCTTCTGCGAACTTTCTCCTCTGCAAGAAAAAAAGCATAAAGTCACTTTTTGATGTGATGTAGAGTATTTCGACCCTACTGGAACTGGCAGCACTTCTTACACTCATTTACATGGTCAGAAAAGTGTAAAAAGAGAAGCGCTAGCTGTATTCTTATCCTTTATTGTCCTCTCCCGACTATAGTCTCTAAAGAGACTGTGTTTAAGTACTTTACATATAGAACAACCCCAAAAGGTAGAAGGGAGAGAGATGAAGCCTTTTTTCCGCTCAAGCAATTAACACCAGCTCCCAGTGGAAGAATAAGTGCAGTTGCTTCATTTTCAGTTAAACTTTTTTGCTCTCTTGCATAAAGGCCACTTAGGACCTGAGTGAGGCTGTTCAGGTGACATGGATACTCCTATATCTTATTGCCAGTTTGTGGGATTGCATTTTATGGAAATGGTTTGCTCTGGCTCACCCCTGGAAAATGTATGGTTTATCCCAAGTCTGTATCCTCCCTGCAGTATCCTGTATCTGTAACCTCATTGGCTGGAGAATGTTACCGCGCCCCTTTGAACCTCTGTGATAAGAATGCTAAGGCAGAAAGCTCTGCCCCTCTTGCCCCTCTACCCCTGGAGGCCTCCTGATGCTCCCTTTTTCCCTCTCCTCCCTTCCCCCCCCACTTCCCTTCCCCTCTCCCTCAGTGAATAAACCCTCACCTCATCAGCATCCCACCGGCATCTGAGTCTCCTTGCCTGCCAGCGCGGGAACACCACGACCCCAAAAGACCCTGGGGGTCTCCGGGGGGCACTCCCCAGGGAACAAATTAGACTGTGATCTTTGTGGAAAAGCGTCAAAAACCAAAATACAGCATACAACCCTTTGAAAATTGTTTCTCCTTTGTACCTGACATACAGAAAAAATAAGATGAAATGAAATACTAAACAGAAATAACATGTTCTCAAAAGCTTTAATTTATTTACCAACATACGTAATGCATGGATGAAAAAAAAGGAGAACAACACATTTGTCTCATCCACTCACTTCCTCTTTATTCTAGTCCTTTTGAGGAAAAGCCTAGAACCAATGTTTTAAACTTGTGAATTCTTCAGCATAGTATCAATAATGTTTTTTTGTACTAATTACTGTAAGAGCACAAGCTTATTTTGACAGTTATCTTGTTTTAACTTCTTGATAAATGTAGGAATTTAATGATCTCACAATGGATGTTAGAGCAAGTAAACATGTTTATCACTTTTGAAAAATCCAAACAAATCCAAAAGAATACTTTCAACAGAATACAATTCAGCTGTGGCTATGCTGTATGTTTTCTAGGCAAAGAAAGTTTTTCATCTACAGGGTTTGAAATTAAAATGACTGTCAAATTACTTTTGTTTATTCATCATTTTGTCTCTGTGTAATCATCCATAAGTGCTACTCAAAATATTACCAAGAAAGTTTTAGAAAAGTAGAGGTACAGATTTATAATATATAGGAATAATACAGGAACTTTTTATCAACATGCTTTAAAATTTCTCTTTTAAAGGCTTGAATAATATATATACATTTTATTTATGAAAGCATACAATATAAAATGAACCATTCAATATGTTGCATAATTGAGGTTTTAAAATAAGCTCCCAGGATTTCCAAGTTCCATTCTCCCAGCAATGATTATTTCCTCCTTTCTCTGTACTCTTTCTCTTTTTCTTTGTAGTACATTTGAATAACAAAAACACCTCTTGTAATACCAACCCTGTGCACAAATCCAGTACACAGCCCCATACCAGCCACCATGAAGAAAATTAACATTACTGCAGCCAAAACCAGAACAACCAGGTATTTGCACAGTAAAGAACTTTTGAGGAAAGAAGAAACTGAACAACAAAAAAACATTTACAATTATGTCCAGTGGGGTTTTTTGGCATCAGGGAAGAAGAATAACAGATTGACAGTTTGTTCTTAGAGTTCAGAGCAGGAAAAGATAGTCAGAGCTTACAGTCAAATGGGAAGACAATGAAGACTCCCAACATGGTGAGTTATGGCAGTCTCTCATGTTTGTCTGTGGTTGTCTATAGCCCTCACAGAAATCTACAGAAAGCTTTCTTCAGAAAGCTGTGGCAGCAGAAATTAACAAGTTTCCTTAAGGAGGTATGTAGGCCTGCTGAACCTGATCCATGTGTCAGAAACAAGAGAAAGTAATGTATGACTGTAACTGGAGACTGTAATGGGAGATTAAGACATTCATCTGCTGATTAGATGTACAGTTTTGGGAGGCTGTAAGTTTCCTTCTTACATTAGCCTCTTGTCCCACTAGCAGGATTAAGGATGACATCAAGCTGGACCCACAGGCTGTTACCCTTGTTCCCTGAGCCCTACAGTAAATCCTGATACATTCAACAGTGACACTCCAAAGACTGCAACATTTTGAATTCAGCCAAACAACCAATCAGCCTGCCAGTGACTCTTCACATTCTTCCCCCTCTACAAAGGAAACAGTGAACTTCATTAACTTTTCCAGTGTGGCTCCTTCCACAGGCTGCAGTGAACCTCCACGAACCCTTCCAGCATGGGTTTCTTCCACAGGATGCAGCCGTTCTGGAAGAAGCTACTGCAGAGTGGGTCCCCTGTATGGTCAGAATTCCTTCCAGCAAACATGGTTCAGTGTGGTTTCCTCTATCCATGGGTTCACAGGTCATGCTCAGAGTCTCTTACTTCCTACATGGTCGTCCCATGGAATCACAGCAATCTTTGGGCATCTCCCTGAACCACTGAGGGGTCCTTCCTGGGCTGTAGATGAATCTCTGCTTTACCATAAACCCCTGCGGACTGCAAGCAGACAGCCTGCCTCACCATGGTCTTCATCAGGGGCTGATCTGAAAAAATTTGTGACCTGAAGAAATTCCTGAGAGCTGGAAAAACGCAAATATTGCACCTATCTTTAGCCAAAAAATAAAAATAAAAATGCTTACAAGGAACAACAGACCAATGACCAAATCTTTCTGAAAGACAAATGCAGAAAGGACAATGTCAGGACCCTAAGGACTACTGAGCTCTGAATGACCTTCAATCATAGCCCCTGCTCAGGCAGCCCATGCTACAAGATACCTATGCTTAACCCTGCCTCTGGCCCCGTCCCAAGTCCTATCTTGAAATCTGCCTTCCTAACTTTCAGACTGGACTTCTCTGCTGGATCCAGACCCATTTATTTAGGTTGCATTATCTGACTGTAGACAAAACAAAGTTACTATCACCAACTCATACTTAAGACAGACTGTTAGAGTACATTATTCAAATAGTGCATTGCAATAAATTTTGTTATAAACTACCAGAATGTTAAACAGTTTTAGAAATACAGTAACCCAAAACTTCAAGTGTCTAATATGTTATGAATTGCACAGAATATTTTGTCTTATATTTCTTATTATGGGATATAAAACACTGCAAATATAGTTCATCAGACAGTTGATTAGCTGTCAAATGAGCCTTTAGAAAGGCTGCAGTACTTTTACTTGCAGAAGGCAAATGTAAATTTACATGATTGATGAACTTGCTGAAAATTTTTACTCCTATAACTCTGGAGATCTTGAAATGCTTCTTCTAAATTGTGTACTTTCCAGAGATTCAAAATAACTTCAAATAAAAGGTTAACCTTAGTAATTGCCAGAATTCATTAAATTTTATTTGTTGTGACACTGCCTTTTGAGCAATTTGTGATTACTTATGCATTCCAAATTCCAGGGATTACTGCCCTAGAGTACCAACATGACTCCTATGCTCTAGTTTTTTCTGTCCTATACAATGGCCAGACCTTCTGTTAGAATCACTTCATTGTGATAATATCATAGAAGCATGGAAAGGCTTGGGTTGGAAGGGACTTTAGGTTATATAGTTCCAACTCCAAGGCCATGAGAAGAGATGCCACCCACTACAACAGGTTCCTTAGGGTCCAATCTGAACTTGAATAGATATCACGTTGCTTCTGTCCATATACATTTTTTAATTAAGGAAAGAATAAATGTTCTTTACCTAAAATTACTTTATCTCCCAGTGCAGCAAAAATATATGAAATTTAAATAAATTATTCTACTTGTTTTTAGAGCAATATCCAATCTTATTTGCTAAGATAGATTAATAAAAGAAATTTCATTTTTAAAGCAAATTTTTCTGAGCCTTATGAAAAACTCTAAACAATCTTATTTCCTGCAGTCTCTACTAGAATCACAGTTTATGGATTCTGCAGGAACTTAGGACCAGAGACCATATAAACTGAAGTGATTAATTTGGAATCTAGATTTCACTGAAAAATTTCAGTAGATAAAGTGTGTTTAATCTGAAGAAACATTCAAGTGTAATTCTTTACCTGGCTATTAACAGTAACATAAACTTCATTCAGTTCAGGATTTAACATCTTAAGACTGCTAACTGATAACAAAATATATCATATATACAAGTTGGGTTCATGACAACATAGAATTGTGGAATCATGGAATGGTTTGGGTTGGAAGGCACCATAAAAACCATCTAGTTCCAACCCCCTGCTATGAGCAGGGACAGTTCCCACTAGACCAGGCTGTTCAATGCCCCATCCAATCAGGCTGTGAACACTTCCAGGGATGGAACAACCATGCTTTTTCTGGGCAACCTATTCATGTTACCTTCACAACACCTTCACAATAAAGAATTTCTTCCTTATATCTAACCCAAATTACGCTCTTTCAGTTTGAACTCATTAGTCCTTGTCATATCACTAGAGGTCCTGATTAAGAGTCCCTCTCCAGTTTCCCTGCAACCTCCCTCCAGATACTGGAAGGTTGCTATGAGGTCTCCACACAACCTTCTCTTCTACAGGCTGAACAACTCCCACATTCTCAGCCTGCTTTCATAGACAAGGGGCTCTAGTACCCTTAGCAACTTCATGTCACTCCTCTGGGTTAGCTCCAACAGTTCCATGTCCTTCTTACACTGAGAACAGCAGAACTGCACACTGTACTGTACACAGCACTGTACACAGTACTCCAGCTGGGGTTTCCTGGGAGCAGAGTAGAGGGGCAGAATCACGTCCTCTGACCTGCTGGTCACATTTTTTGGTGTATCCCAGGATAGGGGTGGCTTTCTGGGCACACACTGGATGCTCATGTTCAGTTTTCTATCAACCATGACCCCCAAGTCCTTCTCTGCAGTGCGGCTCTCAGTGAGAGAGTCCTTCTCTGCCTAGCTAATAGATGTTGGAAATCTGGAAATAATCAGGAAATAACATCTGAAAATGAAGAATGGAATGGAGCAAGTAGTCAGCTTTCTGTTCAGTTTAGTGAGTCTAACGTAGATGAAAACTCCATACAGTCTTGATACAATATTAAGATTAAAATAATTTGATACAATAAAGTACATTCTATCATGGCTCATACATTTAGAATATGACATTTATAAGAAGAAAGCAGATCATAAAATGAGAAAAAAAAAAGTTGATGAATTACATATCTTAGTAGATACCTTGCATAGTCAGGGACAGAAAAGAATTTTGAAAAGTCTTGCGAGAAGACTGACATAAAAGACTAATTTTCAAAGCACTTATATAATTAATTGGAGCTTTTGTTTCCATAAGTAAAGAGTACATTTGTTGTTCAAGGTCATCTCCCATTTGAAGAGAAAAGGAGAGACTGAGAACTTTTAGCCCTCATTTTGTCCTTTGTCTTTGAACTCGTAAGCAGCTTAAACCAGAAAGGTACTTCATTTTTCATTTGTGTAACAGTGTATTTTTAGGTTCATAGAGAATAATAAACAAGTATTATACATTAAAGTGCATTCAGTGCTCTGTATCTGTGCTGGTTTTACCTGGGGTAGAATTAATTTTCTTCACAGTGGCTAGTATTTGGGCGTGTTCTGGATTTGTGCTGGAAAGAGTGTTGCTACTGTTTCAAAATTATAAATCCTGAAACAAAAATATAAGGTATGAAAAGAGTAGACTAAGAAAGATCACATGATTTCTTATTACAAATTCTCCCACTATAACATTTCCAAGGTGTTTTAAAAGACTACAGTGCCAAGTTTGGGCATCCTAATTCTGATATTTAAACACGTCTGAATTTAAAGACAAGGAAGACTGCATTAATTCAAATGATGCTACCTGTTAAACATAATCTTAGGCATACATTAGACACTTTTAACTGTAAATCAGCAAAATTTTTATCTTGCATGCACTGGCAACACCTGAAATCTTACATACTGGGACACAGACAAATAAATTATATGTAATAACCATCAAGCAAAATAAGAATCTAGTCAGTGTCTGACATTTTTATTAAAATTAAACCTCAGAAATTAAAGAATTTAATCATTATCCTGGATTTTTTATTATTGACTAAACTGCAGTTGAAATCACTAGCACTCTATGCAGAGTACAGAAGTTAAACAGAAAAAACCAGGTAAAACCAAATGAAACTGAAAAATAACATTTTCCTGCAGCTTTTATATCTTACCATGGCTGGAATTCACAAGGGAAACAGAAGAATGAGCACACTGAACACAGATGAAGAGCAAAAGATGCTGCCTTCACCTCCTGGAGCACCACCAGACAAAAACTGGTCTGCTCACGGGAGGCAGCTGAGGGCCAGATCTTCCTCAGATATTAATCCATAGACCGTCTGTGGGGTCCTTAGGTGGAAGGCCGCATGTGGGACACCAACCAACGCTGTGCCAGAGTGTGGGGCTAGCTGTGTGCCACCCCAGCCCTGGGGCCAGGGGGACACTACTCCCAAGCAGGCTATGGCAGCAGCGGTGCTGAGCTGCCGCTCTACGGCACTGGGATGGTTAACAGGCACAGGCTGGAAGCAAGAACAAAGAGGAGGCTATCCTGCTTGTGCCATCCACAGGGTTTATTCAGGGAACAAATTCCCCAAACCACAAGGCAAAAAAGAGCCCAGATCCTGGGCCACATCGACTTATTAACACAGGTGGACGGAGTGGTGGAAACCTGAACACAACCTATCAGGGAAGGGAGTGGGAGGATTTCAACACTGAACGACAGCATTTAGGAACCAATGGGGAGGACAGGGGGAGGAGAAGGATTCACATGTCCCAGTGGGGCATCCTGGTTTAGGGGAATATCAAGGAGGGATTTAGGTAGGGGTTGGTCCATGGGAAAGACTGACAGGGAACAGTCTGGAAAAAGGGGCAGGGTGAGGGTAGATGGACAGCTTGGGGGAGGGTGCAGCTTCAGGGATAAACCATTTTCAAAACGTGAACAAGGGGATACAGAAAGCAGAACACAGGAATACAAAACTTATTCACTTTTTCAACAATTTAAACACACCACCACAATCACCATCACTATTTACTGGTGCCAATATATGGTTAAGAGATGGAAAAGAACCCTACCAAACTCAAAATCTGGTAGTAGTCCTACCTTATGACACCAAGCCTTAAAAGGTGAGAAAAGAGCAGAAAAATCACAGGTCTGTTTGTGTTTTGATGGTTTCAAATTGCATAATTAGTTCAGGAAAGCATCTTAGTTCAAGAATGTACTAGTTTTTTTTCCAAAATCTGGATATAGAGTGCTCCTGAGGACATACGTGAGGCTAATAATACGTGAACAGATGAAAGAAATACAGTATTTTTGCCTTAATAAGTACATTATACATGTAATCATTTAAATTACAATAATTAATGCATGTTTAATGTTCTGTTTATAAAGATCATTCCCGATGATGCTGCAATATCAAAATAGATACATCACATCCAACAGAAGAATATGTGTCATAAGAACATCTCTCTTAGTAACATTGATTTGTTCAGACAAAAAAATTATCACCAAACCTTTCTTTGTTTTTGTCACAAAATTAATTTAACGCAATATACTAAGACCAGAAAATGAGCCCATGCACTGACACACGATTGTCTACACCATTTAATTTCTAGGCCAGCACGGGTGATGACTTTGACTCAGTCAGAGAAGATCCTCTGAGATAATGCCTGAACATTTTAAATCATTAAAGGTTGGGGAAGATGTCTTATTAAAAAATTTACTTGGTTTATGGAAGAAAAGCACCGTACGTTTGTGAGTTGCACCATGTCATTTACATGCAGGGTGAGATGAACAGCCTTAATCCTTAACCCTCGACAGGGACCCACTGAGAAAGAATTGTATTTAATTGTCTAGTGTTAGGCACACTCCAGAAAGTATAATAAGTCAACATTTCTGTACTATAGAAAGCTATAAATAGCTATTCTTTTTTAGCTTAGTTATCCAACCATACAGAAAGAACAGAGCATCAACTTTCTCTGTGATGATGCTAGAGGATACACACATTAAAGAATTTAGGCTGTTCAAGTCAGTTGCTGATACTGTCAGTAATATTAACCCAGTACAAAGACTTCAGTGTTCCCGTACTCTAATTCTTACTCACATTGCAGAGTACTCTAGCAATTCAATATTAATTACTTGTGTGCTATGACTGAGGGCTAAAATATTACTGCATCATACAAAGAATAAGCAAACCTTATGATTAAGTAGAGTGTATATTTCTCAATATTCTCCTACAAAGCTATGCATTACATTTTTTTAATACTTTGCAATTTCCTAAATTCTGGGATTATACTTTAACATGCAGAAAAAGAATGTGATATAGAACCACCAGCCAGTCACAAAATAAGTCACTAATATTCTGCAGTTGAGTTTGGGTCAAACCACTATAATTTCTTTTCTCTATGATCATTTAATGCCTTTCCTTACTTGGAAGAAAAAATTCTTTCTATATGATGAGAGGATGTTCAGAAAAACCTGATATTTTGCTCATAAAATTCTCATAGCACCCTGTAAAAATTTTGTAGAAACAGCAATTAAATCTTAATAAGCATATTATTTTGAGATAAAATTAACTTTTCTTATAAGTCATTTAAGTTTTGCAATAAATTATTCCTCAAAATTGAAAATTAATCAATTTTTCTGTTATGCTTTTGTTTGATTTTTTTTTCTTTCGAGTGCCAAAGTAATTATAGGTATAGGTTAATTTCATATGCAAAAAACTTATTTTCTCCATTTTAAAATGTTGATTACACATGCTTTAATCTCAGCTGTACAACATACAGCAAAAAATTTTCTTTGACTTTAATTAAAATAAGATCAGATCTACATCACTTTTTCATGTATGACTTTCATATTTTCTATTAGATTATATGATGGAAAACTTGCCTGAATACTCACAAAGGAGCACACAGAGAAAATGAGTGGTGGGACAAATCCATGTCACAGTCTGTCTCTGCTCCTCCTAGACCCATTCCAGGAGCCACCAGAGCATCAAAGGGCCATCTCCACAAGCCCAGAGGAGCAAAGAGCCCAGAGGCAGGCAAGAGCACAAATAAATGACTGAGGGGAATGGACAGTCTGTTCCTGTTCCTCACAGGCCTTCTCCAAGAGACTCTTGGAGGTCTTGGATGGACCAAGATCACAGTGACCATCTTGGAGGATGGGAGTAGTACCAGACAGTTCTCTTTCTGTTTGCATGACAGTCTGTGCCAGAAAGTCTTGTTCTAAAGCCTAAGGTGGTTTTTTTCTGTTTTGTCAAGATGATTCTGGATTAACCCATATATCATTATGCTCATTTTAGGTTTTTAGCAATCTTTGTTATTGTTAGTGATTTAGGGATGTGGTAGGAAAAAATATGAAGACAGCCATATACTCATACGTGATAATTGCAGTATCTATTGTGTGTAAGATCATATAACTTAATGTGGTAGGAAGAAGATGGTGACTATACTGCAGACATTTTACTTAAAAATACACGTGAAGGGTTGACTCTGGCTGACTTGACAGCTAATCTAGCTTCTATCTCATGCACCCTTCTCTCTTCTTCAGGGGAAGGTAAGAAAGTAAGATAAAAACCCTACTGGGTCAAGAGAAAGACAAGGAAGTAGCTTGACCATAACCATCACAGACAGAGACTGGACTGGGATTTCTTTTTTTATTGTTTCTTAAGTATATACAAGTAAGAACTGAATTCAAAAGAATTCAGCTATTCAGGTGTGCAGGGGAGCCCATGGTCTCTTCTCCCAGAGGATGTCCCCAAAGCCCTCAGGACCCCAAACCTTGTCATGTAGACCAAGACCAGTGCATCAGCTAGACAATTAGGTCTTTCTCCTATACTCTCTGCATAGAAGTTATTGCCTTCTGTAATTCGAGAAGGCAATAACTGATTTATTTATTCTAGAGTTGTTTGTACTGCCCATAAGTATCTCTGAAGGGACTTTGACTTTTTTTTCTCTTGCCTATTGATACTTCCACCCAAACATTTCTCTGTCCTTTATATCTGTTTTTGGAGATATGACTTGTCTGGATAGACAAAATACCGACAAATGGGTTGAACACATGTCTTTTGACAGGTGTTCCTTTGCAAACTCCATCCCTCTTCTCCATACATAGAAGACAGGTATATAACTCTATGGATGACTATTTCTGTTCCAATGGAAAACAATTCTAATTTTTTGTTTATAAAGGTTTTTTGTGTGTGTGTGTGTTTTTTTGTTGTTGTTGTTGTTGTTTTGTTTTTTGGTGGTTTTTTTTTTGGTGTTTTTTTTTGGGGGGGGGTTTTTTGGGGGGTTGTTTTTGGTTTTGTTTTTGTTTTTGTTTTTTTCCCTTTTTTTTCCTTTTTTTTTTTCTTTCATAGACTTGTAAGAAGTTTTGGCAAACCAGGAAAGACAAAGTTATTTATCATTTGTTGAATAGTTATCTTAATTTTCTGAGGTGCTACAAATCCATCACAACCTGTTTTATATAGAGAGGACAAAGAAACAGGCTCATATAGTGGTACATAGAACTATTGAATATGATATATCTTTCCTTTACAACTGTGAAAATAATATATATTTCAAGGATAATTAATCAGATTTTCACTTAAATTATATAATCCAAATAATTTACATACTTTTCAGAAGACTTCATTGCAATGTGCATCGAGGGGATCAACTGTCCTTCATAGGAAAAAACATCTTCATATTGAACTTTCAAGATACTCACAATTTTACATATTCATATCTGTAAATAATTAACTGAATAGTTTTTCATCACATTATATTTTATAATTAATGTAAAGGTTATTTAAATGCATATGCACGGTGACCAGAAAGCTGAAAGTAAACAACTTCAAATGACACTTTTTTGGTTGCTGGAAGATCTTTTTAAATCTAGATTCAAAATGCTAAGCATGCATTCATGAATAAAATTGCTTTAGGTCAAACATAATGGTAATAAAATAAATGCTGGTTTTTAATACAAGTATTTGTAAAAATCTGTGAATAGCTAAGTCATCATTGTTATTAAGTAGCTTCATTTTTGATTCTTCTCTTAACATAGATTTTTGACTCCTGCTTCCCACCTGTTGCTTCTTTCAAGGGAGAAAGGAATACTTATGCATTGCACAATTAATAAAGTTAAATTGAGTAGAACTATTTATTTTACAAATACTGGTTTTACAAATGACAATTAGTTAATGCTAAGTAAGACAAACACTTCAAAGTTTGATTTGAAATTGCTATCTGTAAAGTATGCTTATTTATAATCAAATTTACTGGTAGCTGTAAATGTTAATTTTGTTAATTCAGTTTGGCGATAAAGGATAGTAATGAACTCCATATTAATTTACTAAGGATTAGCAAGAGGAGTGTTGAAAATACTTGAAAGGCATATTCATGTGAAAATACGAATACAAATCAGATATTCAGATGCAACTCTAGTTTCAGCTTACATTCCTTCACAGACTAAAAATCATCTGAATTAATAATATCAAAAAATTATTTGACAGTTTTTGATATTGATGAGGCTGAACTAATTTTCTAGCTCTTTCTGAAAACCATTCTCACAGCTATATAGTAAAAGTCAAAGTCAGTATAAGTTTATGATGTATGTCTTTGCTGGATTTAATGGAATGTGATGTAAGAATGTGGTTATTAATTGTAAATCTCTTCCATGTCAAGATAATAACAATGTGATTGGTACTAATGATCTCATCATTGTTGGTATTTCCTAGTAGGTTATAGTTGATATTCTCATATCATCTAGACATTTCACCCATTGACAAGGCTATACATCAAGACTCATCTTACATAAGAAAAAATCTAAAAAAAACTATACTGATCTGGAGGTCCAGAGTTTAATGATATTGTTTAATCTACAGGAATAGCTACACCCTTGCTGATGTGAATCCTTTTAATAAAACTAATAGTATTCTGTCCTAAAATTTCAGTAGCTGGCAATTGATACTGGGGAAAATTATTATGCATAGCACTAGTGGAAGAAATTAATAATTTTACATGGACAGCGATACTGAAAAGGGTCATTCAAGTAAGAGCAGTGAATACACTGCTGTCGTGGTTTGACACTGGCCCAGCGCCAGCCACCCACAAGAGTCACTCCCTCACCCTCCCCTGCCACAGCTGGGCAAAGGAGGGGGAAAAAAATGTTAACGAAGGCTTCATGAGTTAAGGACCGGGAGAAAACACTTCAAGGACAAAACAGGCTCAACTTTAGCTGTAAAGTGAATTTATTACTAACAGAATCAGAGGAGGATAATGAGAAGAAAATAAAACATCTTTCCCCCCCAGCCCCTCCTTCTTTCCCACTAACAGCACAGGAAGATAGGGCATGGGGGTTTGGTCAGTTCATCACCGACATTTTTTTCCGCTGCTCCAGGAGAGGAGTCCTTCCCCTGTGAGCCCGTGGGTCTCTCCCACAGGAGACAGCTCTCCCTGAACTGCCCTGGCTTGGGTCCACTCTCACGAGCAGCACCCAAACCGCACCTGCTGCGGTGTGAACTCCCCCACAGGCACCCAGCCCTCCCAAACCTGCTGGGACATGGGTCTCTCTTCCGCAGGGTGCAGTTCTCCAAGGACAGGCTGCTCCAGCCTGGCAGGGCCCTCTCTCTCCACTGGGTCTCCCACAGGATCACAGCCTCCTCCAGGCACCCACCTGCTCCAGCATGGGCACCTCCCCCACTTTTGTTTAGATTTTCTTCTTAAATGTCATCACACAGACATTACCAACCTCTCTAATTGTCCCAGCTTTGGCCAGCAGCATGTCCATCCTCAGAGCCATCAGCCATTGGCTCTGCTGGACATGGTGGAAGCTTCCAGCAGCTTCTCACAGGAACCGTATTTGTAGCCCCTGCTACCTAAAACCAGGCCGTGCCAAACCAATACAACCGCTTCGTTATCTGTAGCAAAAAACCCCCTCCAACAGAGTGAAATTCTAGGAAATATCACAGACATTTCGTGACAAATCAAGAGTCACTTGGTGAAGAAACCAAAGTAATATATCTATTTCATCTTCAAGCTTCTAAATTTAATTTGAATTCTGTGGAATTCACATTTACCCAAAACTTTTTTAATTTCTTCTTACAATACCTAAATCAAAAAGCAGATGTTTTTCATGGATTAGTTAGATTTCCCTGATTTACAATTCTCTCATTATGTCTGCTTAGGAACTCAATATTTGCAATCTACAGAGGGAGAAGTGCTTCAAGCTTCTGTCTTTTCTTACTTCCATAATAATTCTCAGCATCATAATATTTTCCTGTTAAAAGATATTTTTAGAAAGTCTTTGTTTCTAAATAAAATGCAGACTTCCAGTATATTTAAAAAGTAATTTTCAGTAAGTGTCTCTCACTCACTGGAGCCTTTGTAACAGTCTGTATGTGTATAATAAACTTCTGTTTTATCTTACCCATAGTTCTGCACAGATTATTTTTTCTTCTCCTTACTAATTTAACTCTTTAAAAAGTAATAGCAGAATTTTCTCCTCTTATTTCTTCTTTGCAGAGGCTCATCTGTCCAATTAGTGAAGTATGTGAAATTTCAGAATTTGTGAATATGAGCCTATATTCTTCCCAGTCAGGCTTATCCACTCATAGCCTGAAATTTCAGAAACCATAAATATTGTATTATTGCTTGATAGGTTTATAGACACACTATACCTGAGACATGGAGTAGGAGAGTAAATCTAGCACTTGAATATACCTCTCCTCATGTAAATTTGGCACAAGTATCAGACAAAAAAAGGACAACATATATCTTAGTTTCAGCACAGTGTTACACCTTTGCAGTCTCCGGCTGTTTCAACTACTTTACAAAGTTTAATAAATAACCAATTCTAGCAGGTTCAGTTTAATTACCTAAAAACTATACATCTCATCCAAGCGATTTGTCTCTGTGTAGTCAGTAGACAAACAGAAGTTCCATTAGAGAAGGAGATTCACAGTATTTATCTGTGTAGGGGAAATGCCACATATAACACAAAAACACTTTATTACTATGAAAGTTACATTATATTAGATATGCACTTTCTAGCAAGGTATAAAGGTGTTTATTCAGTCACATTAATGTAAGTGTTTATTGTCATTTGGGATATCTTAAGGCACGCAAGACATTTACATATGAATGGCAGATGCTGTGGTCTCAGTGGAGATAATGGTCTGTTGGCAGCTAGAAATCAGATAAAATATCCTGTAGGATTTTAGATAGTGCTACAAGTGTTTAGTTGAGTGAAATGAGCCAAGCTTATGATGATTAAGATAGCAACACTAATAATGGGACAGCAAGAAAGATGGATATAAGAGATAGAAAATTTTAAAGATAGAAATAAGATTATGCTACTTGTTAAACAGCTGGTCATTTAGAAATGACCTTTCTTAACAACTCAATAATGCTTTTTCTAATTCATTCATCTGTTTACTTCATCAATTGCATTGTAATTATTTAACAACTTCTAAATTAATGCTTGGGTGTTAAATAAGAGTTAATTAAAATGCAGACAAGAAGAAAACAACAAAAGCCAGGGATTAAAAAGGTTCTTTTAGGTTGCCTATTTTATCTCTTTGCTAATGAAAAATGGTGTCATTTTTTTTTCAAATACTCACATACATACCTACATGGACACATGTTCCTGTATATTCATAGATACTTGAGTATTTTTTGTATGTATTATGGGAGTACTTTCTCACATTTAGTTTTGAGTGCCCAAAAGCAGAGCATTTTTCAAGAGATTTTTCTTCTTTGTCTCAGAAATTGTTTTCTGGCAGACTTATTATTTACCATCATTTTTCTTGAAAAGGTTTTAGTCATTATTCCTAGCACATTTACAAACAATTTTTCATTAGTGCTCGCAAGTTTTGAATGTTTGTCATAATTAAAAATATTTTTCCAGGATTCAATATTTCCATAGTAATGTACAGAGTGTTGCAGTACAACAATACACCTACTATAACCCGCTAAAGATGACTTTCACTATCCTGTGAAATGAGTGAAAGCTCTGTGCCGGTCAGTAGTGCAGAATCTCAGTCTCAGCTTGACCCAATCTGGGTTTATCTGGTTTAACTCCTGCAGTGGGGTCTAGTGACGGCTGCTTCCCCAAGTTATCCTTGAGCTCTGGGGATGTGACAGTGTGGTGGTCAGTTTTTGTTAAACTGTTTTGGAGTTATGTATCCCAATGGTTCCTCCCTGTTTCCCCCCGAAAAGTCAGGTACTGTCCAAATGTCTCTCCTCCCTGTCTCTTTGTCCACCTCTCCTGCCCCAGCCCTGTCTCTGGAAGCTTGGGTCAGCTGTCCATCTTTCCCCTGGCCCTGCCCTATGTTATAGAAAAACCCCTGTCCATCTGTCCTGAGGCCAATCACCTGTTTGTTTCACACCCTTCACCTCCCAGTTTAAAAGTATGCACGGGCTTTGTCTCAACCTCTTTTTTGTCCCCCCCTCTTGGGGAATAAAGATCTCTGAGAAATCATACAAAAAAGAGCCTTCTCTAGTCCTTGCTCCTAAGCCTGGACACTGCAGCCCCTGTTGCCATAGAAGAACAGCCTTGTTCTGCACTGTTACCTGAGACTGCTGGCAGATTTGGGAACAGCCCCTGGCACAGCCGGGAATCAGAGCTAGCTGGGGTTCTACTGACCTAGGGTCATGACAGAGGGTGCCAACAGTTTGGAGGCCATTGTCAACCAGCAGCTAGCAGCCCAGGAGAAGGAAACACTGTGATATGAAAAACAGACCCAAGGCCAAGTGGGAAGAAATTTCTTCCCAGGAATATCACATTCCCAAAATGAAGACCTTTGGACATAATTCATCATTACAATTCCCTCCTTTCTTCTTAAAGAGGTGTTGACTTTGGGACTCAAAAACATACTGGCAGTGTAAGCATTAAAGGGAACAAAAGGGGTAGCAGGTTTGAAGATTTTTTCCTTTTTACTAATTTTAACATTAATATAGATTAGACATTTCTTTTTAATTAGAGATCTTGGACAATTCAACTGTCCAATTCAAATTAACCAATTTAACAAATTGGTTAAATTATTGACTTTAAATGTTTGATGCCCTTCCTTTTATATGGAGAAGTAGTCTGTCGTGTTACAAAATTTGCATGCTTGCTTTTTTCTTTTTAGTATTCCTTAAGAAGTATTCTTCTATCTGGTGTCGCGGTGCCAAATTTGAAGCCCCTCGGCTTCACCCTGAGCCAGCCCAGGCACCGGAGCAAGCGTAGTTCTGAGCTGCCCCTCAGCAATGTGTGAGGAGTCAGCCCCTGTGGGTCCTTTGCCCTGGGAGAAGGCTGAACGGCGATAAGATGTCCTAAGCGACAGCGCAGAGAGCAGGAAAGGAGGATCCAGTCGGCCAGACAGTTGAACAACAACTTTAATCTTAACCAACACTGTCGGGGCCAGATCGGACTGGACCCTGAACAAAGGGATTCGGGATCTTATAAACCTTTGGTAGAGGGGAGGGGAAATGGGAGTTCCTCTTTGTGGCCTCCAATCGTAACTTATCACCAGGGAGACAAGGGGAGGGGTCACGATCCTTGGGCCAATGAGGGAGTGGGGGAGGGAAAAACTGTGGCGGGAAAAGGAGATTGACACATAACTGAAGTGAACTAAAATTAGGAGCTTGTAGGGAAGATGTATCAACTTACGCATATCAATTAGGGGAAGGGGTACATATAACATATGCATACAGTATTAGACCCACCAACATTCTAACTTTTTCAATTATTCCATGCCTACATCCAATCCACCCGGTAACCCACCCATATTTCCTTCAGCTCTTCCCTATCTCCAAAACCCTTTCTTTAATATCCTTCTTTCAACTCCCTCTCTCTCTTCCTTGAGTCTCTTGACAAATCTTCTCTCTCGTCTGTCCCTCTTCTCCTTGACGCACTCCTTCGAAACACCTGCCTTTTCATGCTTAAAATGTCAGTCTTTTTCCGGAGGGCCCAGCCAGGGTTTAACGCACAAAACGGGGAAAATTCAACCATCCACACCACCACAATCTGGCATCAATATTATTTCTGAAAATGCATAACTGCAAAATATCTCTTCTGACTGCATTTTTTCTTCCATGTTTTGTCTGTCATTTGGATTGGTAGTTCTTCTTGGCAACAATATGATTTACATAGCCAGTAAGACATATCCATAAACACTATAAAAAGTATTTAGTCTATCAGTAAAAGTACACATCATTTGATCTCTGAGAAATTATCTGTTACAAAAAAGATATTACTGAATTTGATGTACAACTTCAAAAGCACACAATGAAAGGGTTTTTTGTCTTTGTTTTGTTGTTTTGGTTTTTTGTGTGTGCATGTTTTCTCTGTTTATTCAATACTATTAACAGAAATAATTCAAATTTAAAATTTGCATTTGGTATTAAAAAGCTCTACAACAATAATGATGATAAAGGTAATAAAACTTCTATGTAATTACTATCTTATTCCTGTGATAGCTCTTACAAAATCATTGTCATGGCATGCCGTGATGGCTAAGTTTATACTTGAAGCATATTTATTTTGGCCATCTCTATGAGAAAAACTAAAAGTAATATAACTGTTGAGTGCTTTTAATATTTATTAATGTTAAAACATTGTCATATCTTCCTTAGGTTAAAATACGTCCTATAATGTCAAATATTTTCAGTAACACAAGAAAGTACAGAAGACAAAACAATCCATTTTTACACACCATACATTAATACAGAGTATTCTTTGTTAGAACTTTTCAAAAGGAAAATTTCTGTTTATTTCTTTGCCAGATTAGAAAAATTACAAGACTTGCTTTAGAGTATTTTATCTGTTGAAATTGCAAGATTTCTCAAATCCAAGTAGTAAAATACTCTTCTGGAAGAAAAATAAACTGATCTAAAAATGAAATGAAAACTTTCTTGGGGAAAAATAAAAGGTATCTAAAAATCTAAAATACAGTTTTACATTTTTTAGCCCCAAAGTAAAGTTTATGGAGAAGTAAATTGAAAACAAATCCAATCCCAGCTAAATAAGGACTCCAAAGCAAATAATTCTTTTCTTGAAAGAAACTGTACCAAAACGTTACTGGAAATACAGTGCTTGCATTGGACAATACATTGGAAAAAACATCTGCTTGATTTGTCATTAAATGTTTCTGTCTGAAACACTGGCAGTAGCCTGAAAAGCAGAATGTAGCTTTTGCCTCTCATGCTTTTCCTTCTTCAACAGGCTTCGAGAGCTGAACTTGTTCAGCCTGAAGAAGAGAAGGCTGCAGAGAGACCTTATGGCAGCCTTCCAGTACCTAAAATGGACCTACAAGAAAGCTGAAAAGGGACATTTGACAAGGCTATGCTAGGACGAGAGGAGATAGCTTTAAACTGAAAGACAGTAGGTTTATATTAGATAATAGGAAGAAATTCTTTACTGTGGTGCTGGTGAGGGACTGGAATAGATGTCTTGGAGAATTCTGGATGCCCCATCCCTGGGAGTGTTCAAGGCCAAGCTGGAGGATCTCTGAATCACTTTATCTAGTGGAAAGTGTCCCTGACTATGGCAATGGGATTGGAGTGACATGAGATTTAAGATCTCTTTCAACCCAAACTACTCTGTTATTCTGTGACTCTGTGAGAGAGACTTTAAAAGAGTAAGGAGCAGAAATCAGGAATAAAGTAGGTTGATATTGTGAAGAATAATTACATTTTGCTATGTCCTGAAACACCAGCAATATAAAATGTCAAGAAGCTCTTAGCAGGCACATGAGCACTGATTTTTCCATATTAATTTGAAAATAATTATAGTTTTATCAAGGTTTAGAAAGAAAGAACAGAAAAATAAAGGAAGGCACTAAGATATAAAAAATCCCCAGGATCTCTTTTGGGTTGTCCTGAGGTGCTCCCAACCTAGTACCTTTCTGCAGCAATAGTAACCAGGAGAAGAGGAGTTGAAAGACACAATGTTTGTATAGTGAAAGATAGCAAGCAGTTATCTCTATCTTCTCTCCGCATCACTCCTGATGTTTTTTCTTGCTCTTCATCTCGTTTCCATTCACTTATCCTTTTTTTCTAGACCAAACAGTTACAGGTTACTTAGCCATTCTTAATGTAAATTCATTATATGCCTCTTTGACAATTTTTTTTTCATTTAAACTTACTGTACAACATAATTAAAGGTAGGAAAACTTTATTTTTCTACCGCAGAATAACAATGTTCTTTGTTTTATCACTAATTTACTTGTTTCTGTTACTACCTCAGTATTTTCTGTGCTTTTTAAATTGCTGATAAACAGTGACTTGATACCTTCATGAATTATCAACCATTGTTCAAGTTCATATTTCTGAGTGATAAAGGTAATCACTAAGCTCATCCTTTTAGACATGAAGTTAGCAGTTATTTCTTTTGTATTCCTATTGCTGCACTGTAGTTACTTTGTTAATCTTTCAGAAATAGCTAGTATTCCTGAACCAACTGTTCAGAACAGTGGATTTTACACCAGTCATTAAAATTGCAAATTTCTCAGTAATTTAACAATATCAGGATTTTACCTGGATATTTGAAACTATTAAATATTAAAATAAGTTAAGTATTCATTCTGAAATGTTGATGGGCAAAAGAGAGCTCTACCAGCACAGTTCAGTCTGATTTGATAGACAGGTAGGGATGGCTGAGATGCCCTGGGGTATCCCTCCTGGCTCTAAATTCTTAGTCCAGAAGGGCACACATCTCTTTTCAACTTTGTGTCATCAAGATAAGTTAGAGAATGAGGGACAGAGCAAATGACAATAGGTATTTTTAGGCAGCTGAATCATACTTAAGATCAAATATGTCATTTCAACAATAAATGGTGCTTTACTATCTTGTGATATATCACTCAAAATGAGCCTCAGTTTTTTTATGTGAACATATAAAGTCAATCCAGTACAGTAAATGGCCCAGCTTTTTTCCCAGCATTTGAAAGCTTATCAGAACATGCTTTTAAAGCTGGATTCTGTCTTACTGCCATTGAATCTATTATAACATTGATCTATTATAATTACAGTTATAATTGACTTTCCTTTCTGTTTGTCTGAATGTGCCTTGATAGTTCAAATAAGTTTTCATTCTACTAATCATTAAATGTATATTTTATGACTTTAGCAATAAATGAGTGGTGCCTGCCACATACCATTGTTCTCTCATTCTCCCACTATGTGTCAGGAAGTTACTCAGAGCCAAGACACCCTGGACTTGAGAATGTCTTGTAAGATTTAGAAATTAATGTAGTAACATTATACAGCTGTTTTCAAGTGTTATTCTGCCTGCAGCTTTGAGTGTAGAGGATATGCTGGAGCAGGGCCATGAGGAAAAGGATAGGGGCTGGAGCAGTAATTCTTGTCAAACCCTTGAGCAGGGCAATAATATATCAGAAGAGGACATTTAAAGCTGAAAGTTGAAACTGGTTTATTTGTTGAGAAACTACAAATTATTCCTTAGCAAATACTGTGAAGAAAAGAAAGCCTGGCCTTAAAAAGCATTGCAAACAAAAGCAATAAACAATAGTTAACTATTCAGGGAATGTGCAAAAAATATCCTTTTTTTTAAGAGTGTATGATAAAATTTCTTGCAACTCTTATAAAAGACCAGTATTTAATAAATTTTAAGGAAATAAAAAATGCACTAATAAAACTAGGCACTAATGTTAAAATTACTGTATCAGCTACTTTCATAAACATGTGCTATAGTAAAACAGAGAAAACCAAAGATTAGAAAATTAATTTAACAGACAAAATTGTTATGTAATCTGGGAGATTTTTACCTTCTAGACTTTGTTTACTAAAATAGCTAATCAAGCAGATGCAGGCAACTGTGATGCAAGATAAAAATTATTAATTGATATAATAATAAAAGCCATTACATGAAAAGTGTTATGGGTAGTAAAATCTTAAAGGTTCCTTATAAGTAATAGGATATAGCATCATAAATGTTTTGTTAGCAAAGCTAAATATTAGTAAAATCAATAACTTTTAATGATTAGTTTATAGAAAATGCAGAGATTTTTGTCAGTTTTGGTGATGCTTCCCTACAAAAAAAGAAAATGCCCAACCTAACCATTATCTTGGGTAGCTGTAGCAGATCTGAATTAAAAATACTAAAGCAAACACACTGGTTTAGTATCCTATTTCAAGACCAAATAAGTGTCCATTTTAAGAAATAAATATCAAGAAAGGTAACAAAATAAAGAAATCAGACAGCTGAACTATTCAGGCAGCTTCTTTTAAGAGATGGACCTTGAGCTTTGTCCAGTTAATTATGTTTTTGTAGCTACATGATAAGAAATAAAAAAATCCAAATTGAAGAATTACAACATTTTAAAATCCTGCAAAACTCAGTGAATATCCTCACTGTCTAAGTTTCCCATTTTTTTAATGAGAAGTGTTAGAGGAAGATCTAATTGTTAATGACCTTCACAAGGCAGGTAATCAATTATTGCTGCAGTTAATAGTAAGACTAGTGTGTGTTTTTTCCCCCCATCTTCCTCCAGTACCAGAAATTGGTCTTTCTATCAAGAAATCACAAATAGATGAGAGATACTTTTGGCATCTGTGGGATTGCATTTTATGGAAATGGTTTGCTCTAGCTCACCCCTGGAAAATGTATGGTTTATCCCAAGTCTGTATCCTCCCTGCAGTATCCTGTATCTGTAACCTCATTGGCTGGAGAATGTTACCGCGCCCCTTTGAACCTCTGTGATAAGAATGCAAAGGCAGAAAGCTCTGCCCCTCTTGCCCCTCTACCCCTGGAGGCCTCTGGACGCTCCCCTCTTCTCTCCCCCATTCCCCCTCTCCCCTTCCCTTCCCCTCTCCCTCAGTGAATAAACCCTCATCTCATCAGCACCCCACCGGCGTCTGAGTCTCTTTGCCTGCCAGCATGGGAACACCACGAACCCAAGGACCTGGGGGTCTCCTGGGGGACCCTCCCCGGGACCCCCATAAATTTAAACTACAACAGGCATCCTTTATTGTTAAAACTGGTCTATACATCTGATAGATGGATGTTTTTAAAAAGTAACATTAGAATGATCACTTTCTCTTACTTCCTCTCCTTCTTTATTCTTATAAGAAAACAAAATAATCTTCTTTGGGAGCTATAATTGTCTTCAGTGTCTGTAAATGATTCACTCAGAGCAAACAAGGAGTCCCGTGAGTGTGGTTCTTGCATATGTCTGCTTCAGGAAGCCCTTTGGGCTAATGTCATCTTCTACTTTATTTTTCTTCTCTTCTTGCTTTTGACATTGTTGATTGCATACAACAACTGTGTCTCCCCAGGGCAGGAGCACATTCGGAAGAATTTCCTCATGGAGTATTCTCACACATTTAATTTTTTTTTATTGAAATTGGGATGTTATTCAGATGTTTTAGATGTTTTCCAAGTCCTGGTGCATTCAGCAAAATAAGCAAAACACTACATTCAAAACTGATAGGAAAGAGTTGAACAATTTTGTTTCATTAAGAATAATTAATTTTAAAATAAATTTGGCATAAATGATAAAGATTTGGGTCATAAAGATGAACTTGTGGCATGATAAATCTGTAAAGCATGTCTTAGTTTCATCCCTGACTGTCCACAATTTTCAAAATTCCCCTGAAGGGACGGAAAACAGGAAGGAAAGGTTTTTCAGAATACAATGGAATAAGTACAGACTTGCCACAATGTCTAGGTGAGGAGAGGATCTATCTGTGCACTTGAAACTCAGGGGTGTGGTTTGGCATTGCTTGTATCATGGTTTGTCTTTGTCATAAGATGCTGCGGAAAACGCTGTGGGATAGAATTATTTTTAAAGCTTTGAAATTCTTTCCATGTGTACAAAACCTTGATTTAGTACAGCCATTGGTGTTCACGTAAGAAATTGTCATTCTAATGCATAAACCTGCTTTGTCAATATCCCAAATCCACTGTGAGACAAAGGTTTCATTGTTAGAAATGTTGATTGTGACAAAATTGATTTTGGATAACAAACCTACATTGAATACAAATGTCTGTAAAGCCTTATTCCAAAGGTGATAAAAAAATCTTCATATTATTTGTTCTGAGAAATGATATTAATTAAAATTAACATTCTGTAGTTACAAGCAGACATCTAAGCAAAAAGAAAATTTATTTGGGACAAAATAAAAATCTTTTCAAGACTTACTAAATTAGTCTTAAGGACTTCAGAGGTGTTGAAAGCAAATGGATAAATGCCCTTCAGGCCCCATTGATTTCAGCTCAGACTCAATATCTAAGTTTTTATTGTTCTGCTCTTGCAGTGTAGAAATAAGATCCTCTGTCACTGAAATTGGTTTCTCATTTATTAATTATCAATGATTTGTAGTAGTAGTAGTAGTAGTAGTAGTAGTAGTACTAGTGTTTGTACATAGGAGCTAAATTCTTTTCCTTACCATCATATAAATATTCCGTAGAAATAAGGCCTGTGCCTTGTGGGTTTTTTTCAGTTTACAGCAATAAAAACCTAGTAGAAGCTGATAAAGGAATATGAATACAAATTAACTTGTGACAGACTCTGCTGTCTATATCTCTAGCCAAATAGTTTCTAACTTCTTGGGGTTTGGGTGGTCTGCCTAAATTCACTAAAATTTTTGAAGAGACACTTTAAGGAAAAAGAAGATGGTATTAGATTATTATTTTTTATTGAAAGATTTGAGCCTCTTGAGAACGTAAAGCAATGTGGAAGAAAGAAGAGAAAAGGGAGAGGTTCGGAGAGGAGAGGAGAGGAGAGGTTCGGAGAGGAGAGGAGAGGAGAGGAGAGGAGAGGAGAGGAGAGGAGAGGAGAGGAGAGGAGAGGAGAGGAGAGGAGAGATTTGTATAAACCAAATATATAGAGTATGGTAACATTTGCCAATCAGATTTAGTAGCTAGTCTACTCACTCTGAAGAAGGATGATGGGAACCGACTACATATTTGAAACAAAGTGGTCATACAAGGGGTAAGAGGGAGTAGGTGAATGCTAAAAAGTGATTGAGGCAAAGCAGAAAACTCAGGAAACCTAGGGGTTTGAATGGATTTGAGTAGTAAGGATTACTTGACAGGCTGAGAACTTTAGCTAGACAAAACCAGAAAAAGATCATCAAAATTTGTGTGAGGCGGGGATATAAATTTGTGTTCATTCAAATCCATTGATATGGTGGAGATATTTTAGACACCCACAGTCTAGACATTTATCTCTGAGCTAATCATGCTAGGACCACTTTACAGCCAATGGAGAAAAGTACTTTCAGGTGTGATGTGTATTAACATTTACTTTAACACAGGATGAATCTTTCTGAAGAAGTAACTGCTCTTTTACACTGAATATTAAGAAAAAAGTTTAAGTGACAAATTATACTGTAAAGGTTTATATTATACGGTCAAAAGTAGGTAAACCTCATTTGACAAGGTAGTTTTGTTGGAAAACTATTATTTTCAAATGAGAAATTAACATTCATGTTTGGTAATGCTATTTTTTCAACAAAATTCCTGCAGTGCAATTTGAGTCAGTCTTATCACTTGTTACCTGGAAGAGGACATGGACTCCCACCTTGCTGTCCTCTTTTCAGGTACTTGTAGAGAGCAATAAGGTCCTTCCCTAGTCTTCTTTCTCCAGGCTAAACAACCCCAGGTTGCACAGCCACTTCTCACAGGACTTGTGCTCCAGACCCTTCACCAGCTCCACTTTGGGCTCACTCCAGCACCTCAGATGGCTGCACACCCAGATTACAGCTGGCCTTACTATTAAAGAGTGAGACAAACAAAGCATTAAATGCCTTAGCCTTTATCACTATGTTTTCATCATATCCCATGAATTACGGAGAGTCTCCTCAGCCCTCCTACTGTTGTTAATGTATTTATAGACATGTTCTATTGTCATTTACAGCACTGGGCAGATTACATTCTATTTGGGGTTTGGTACTTCTAATTTTGTTCCTGTGTAACCTCACATCATCCCTGTAATCCACCTAAGGTGCCAGATCTTTGCTCCAACGTTGGTACACTTTTTCTTTTCTTTTCTTTTTTTTTTTTTTTTTTTTTTTTTTTTTTTTTTCCTGAAATCAAGTTCAGTCAAGCTAGTCTTCTTCCTCAACAGTTCATCTTAAGGCATCACCATTTCCTGCAACTGGAAGGAAATGGGAGAACTGAGCCCACAGATTCCTTAATCAGTCATCTCAAGGGCCTGAAGTTTCTCTTGATTGCATTCAAAATTCTTGTTCCAAATTCATCACTGGTTTCTTGTAAAACCAATAATAGATAGTAATTGACGGCCATACCAGGCTAGAAAGCTTTTTCTTCCCATCCTTATTGCAGGCCCCAAGGAGGCAGCAAAATTCCCTAAGAAGTAGTTCCGGTATGAATGTAGGGCTTTCTCTTCCCCCCAGCAGAGTCTCCTGTGAGAATGACCTGTCTTTTTCCTTTATGGAAGTGGTTTTAATGCAGGGTGTAGGTCCTTGGTGATGACTCTGAGGTAAATAAACCATTGTACTCATTATTGTTTGGTTCCACTTGCAGAGCCTGGTACTCACTATTATACATATGTGATAACTCAGAGACAACGACAATAGAATTCCAATAATGTGGTTTGTTGATGTGTTTTGTTAATGAACGAGTTGTTATAGATGCAGAAAGGGTAGTTACAGTAGTATACATTTTAGGATGTTTTGCAGTGTAAGGGAAAATTTATGTCCATTAGCTGGTAGTTATAGAATTAGTTTGTTTTAGTATTTGACATATTTTATGTGAGTTTGAACATTGCAGGTTGAATTGAATTAGGGATAAGTCTGGTCTTTTATTTGAACCATATCACCTCACAGGAACCTCAGCAGCTGTGTAAACTGAATTACGTGACACAATCTGGGAATTAGTGCAGACTAATTACCTTGAACACTGGTAGCAGGCGTCCCAAAATACAGATTAAGGTTGTCATTTTCCACTTTTTCTCCAAAAATGTTTACTAGTATCATCCGTTGTAAGTAATTAAATCTGCTAATCTACGAAGGATGCTTTGAAAGCAACCTAAATTATAAAAAAAAATGAGTTGAATATGTACATTTTTTTATTTTAGTTTCTGTGTTTTAATGACAGCCTTCTACTTCTGCAAGAATCTAATGATGGAGGATACTTTCCAACAAAACTGAGTAACTGTATCATTAGGGAAAAGAGCTTGACTGACCACATATTCACCAGTGGTCTGGTTAGTGTCTGAACACACAGCTCTCTCAGCTGCTCATTACTGGTTTTTTAAATATCAGAAAAATGAACTGCCAATCAGACATGAAGGAAATTCAGAAAAGAGTAAAGGGAGAGGCAGGCTTTTTCTTCCTTCTGTCTAAATTTCTGTTACAAAAAGATTTTACCAACAACATCAGGGTTCTGAAACATTATGTACTCTTTGTAGCAGAATATGAAAGTGGTACATAGAACTTTACTATTCTGATGCACAGTCTTTTCATTTGAAAATATAAGGCACCAGATTGAAGAATATTGTCATGAGGGTATTCCTGCCTCTTGAAGGTTAGAGGTAATTCAAAACAAGCAAAGGAATTATATACCATTGCTCCCCAGTTACTTTAGTTGCAGCAAAGTACCCTCACAGGGTGTTCATCATGATTCTTGGAAACACTTTCATACCTGGAAAGTTCTGTGAGTATTTACATATTGGAGGTAACCAAATGCCATATTCCACCTCCTCCATAACACAGTCAGAGCAGGAGGTGTAACAGAGCAAGAACTTTGGCATAAAAAACACTGAACATCAAAAGTACTAAGGTTCATTTGTCAATAATATTTTTCAATAGAAAATTAGAACATTTACTATTAGAATTTACAAGTTCACTAAAATTATGTTTCAATAGAAAAAGTGAGTAACAGAAAAATGAAGTGTCTTTAATGACTAATCACTGAATATTTCACTGAGACAGCCTGTTGTGATAACTGTGACACAGCATGCCACCTTTTGGGTCCTACCCTCCTCAATCCTTCCCATCTCTTCTCTTCCCTATATTTAATGTTATTAGTTGCAAATTCAACATAGTCTGCAATAAAAATATAAACATTTGAGAGATAATAACATAGCATTGTGTACTGTACATATTTAAATCCTTTGCTTCAATTATCATGATAATGCTGGTGAACTGTTCTGCAAACGCATGCAAACATAGAATCTTTCATATTTATTTGAGCTACAATCTCATGTCTTTCCAACTATTTTACTTGATCTTTTCCATAATTATCTAATAATAATCTTTCCATAATAATACTCGGTAGTCACTTGCCTCTTAGCAGGTAGCTTTTCTATTTTGAAAGATTGCACTTCCACCATAAAAACTCAAGGTTTTGTCTTAAAATACCAAAACAATTTAAATTCAGGCTTTGAGTTTCTCAAAAAAAATCTCTGGATCATCAAGTTGCCGAAACAACTGTATTTGGTTTACAAGGCAAGAAAAGAAAATGTTTCAGGTTTGGCCTCTGTTAAAAAAAGATGAGGAGTTGTCCCCATGTTGAAGAGAGTCAGTTTCAGTTGACTCCAAAATGGGCCCACTGATGCCCAAAACTGAGCCAATCTGTGATGCTGGCAGTGCCCCTGTGATAGCATATTTAAGAAAGGATAAAAATGCTGTGCAGCAGCTGTGAGAAAGCATGAGAAATATATGTGATAAACAGCCATGCAGATGTCAACAGCAGCAAAGAATGTGGGGGAAGTTGCTGAAGCAGAAATTTCTCTGCAGCCTGAGGACAAGATCATGATGAAGCAAGGGAAAAGTTTGAGAAGCAAGGAACAGCAGAAAGGAACTACTGTGGACAGATCATAACTCTCATTTCCCCATCCCCCTGCACTGCTTGTTGGTGGTGGAGGATGTAGAAGAGTCAGGAATGGATCGGTTAAATTTAGCCTAGGATGAAGGGAAGTGCAGGGATAACTTTTTTAGTTTTGACTGGTTTTCACCATCCTACTTGATTTTTATTTGGCAAGAAATGACATTAAGGTATCCCAATCTGAGTTTGTTTTGGCCATGATGATAATTACTGAGTAAATTCTATCTCAACCCATGAACTTTTTCTTATTTAATTTTCCTGTCCTGTCCTCTCATCCATCCCACTGGGAGGGAGTGAGCAAGCCATTGTATGGTGCTTAACTGCTTGCCTCCAGAGGGGGAGTGAGAGAAACAGCTTGGTGTGTGTTTGTTAGCCAGCCAAGGATAAACCATGACAAGAACCTATCAGAGTAAAGGTCAGATGTTGCTTACTGTTTATATTTTTAAATATTGCCTAGTAAGTCAGACCAGGACAAAAGTCTTGGATGAATCCAGAAATTGAAAACAGACTGCAGACTCAAAATGCCACGCTGAAGTCACAGTTACTTGATAACTGACATTTTCCTGAAAGTCACCTATTTCTTTGACTGAAGAAAATATTTTTTGTTGAATTCTATATTTTATCAAATTATGTTGGACATATTTTCTTGGTATATTGTTGGCCAGTGTTTTGTTTTATATTTTTTTGAAGGCACATATAGTAATGAAAGGAAGAATTTATAAAATTCTGTTGTGAAAACATCTAAGAATACAGTTCTATTTTTAAGACTAGCCTTACATTTCCTATGCCTCCCTGCATCATTCCTTGGTAATATGTTGCTTAACTTTGAGCTTAGAAAGAAAAAATTCAAACAAACAAACAAACAAACAAACAAAACCAAAATGAAAAAATCAAATGCTGAAAATTTTGTTGATACAAGAACGAGAAATATAGTTTCAGTGAGATAATGACTGGCTCTACCTTGCAGTGTTGTATTTCTTGGTTTGATAAGGTGCTTTGCATTCACTCCCCTATGGTGTTGTTTTTTTCAGTATTTCTTATGGTCTATTCCAACTCCCTCAACACTGGCTTAGTCCCCATTCTCCTCTCCTTCACTCTCTTGTCAATCCCTCCATAATCCTGTCCCTTACTGTGGAAAGTTCTGTTGCATTCGATGTACCATTGGTTAAGCTAAGATTGTATCCACCCACTATCTCCTCTGGTTGGTTGAAGTTCCGTCCCCCCACCCGGAGCTCCTCCCAGACTGTTTTGCTATTGGCTCCTAACCCCTGACTCCTCCCCTATGCCTCTTCTTTAAAACCCTCTGCCTGGGCTCCGTTCTGGTTCTTTGCTGCTACAATTAGTTTGGGCTAAGTTATGTTTTATGTTCCTTTTCATAAACGAACTCAGACTTGCAAGCGAGGCCCACTCCGCCTTTTTATTCCGCTTCCATCCTTCGGTGACTGCTGGGGAGTCGCAGTGCTCGGGGGCTTGTGTCACTCCCCCGCCAGGAGCTCAGACCATCGGGGCTCCCCGGGCCCGCCATCTTCACCATCGGAAAAGCGTGCCCAGATTGCGACAGCTCTGTTTGAGTTTAAAATTCATGTTTGACTTATGTTGCGTATTCCAAAAGGTCAATGTTACACTTTGGATGATACAACCTGTGGACTTTTGTTAATAACTGTGTAACGTGAAAATGTCCTTGTTCATTGCAGCAGGGGTTGAACTAGATTATCTTGGAAGTTCCTTTTCAATGCAAATTAATCTATTTTTATGAAAGTGTTAACTCTAACACTGATTAAACTTGCTCTGTATCTGTTCTGCCTTATTGTAGTTTAGCCACAGCCGGAAACTAAGCACCACATAGCCCCTTGCTCATTTCCGCCTTTTGATGCCCAGCAAGATGAGAAGAATCAGAAATAGGTAGAATCCTGGGCTTATATAAGGACAGTTTATTGTTGAAATTTGTTTGTATTATTGAGATAATTAGGACTACTTGGCTGTGAAAATTAAGCAGACAAATTCTTAAAAATAAATGATTGACCTCACAGGTATAGTATGTTCCTTTCTCATCATATATATACCCGAATCCTGAAAATAGTATCTGTACAAGATACTCCTAAGAATCTTGTATTTATAATTCATTATCTTTATGAATGAAGGCAAGTGTTTATTTTCTCATTTTTTGCAGGAAAAAATATAATACATGTAAGTTATATCAAGTGGATGCTGTGAGAGAAGCCTCAGGTACTCAGTACTGTATTGCATATTGCAGTATGGTATATTGCAAACATTGCCTTTGAATTGAACAGGTGCAGTTATCTAAGAAATTTCTGGAATAAGCTTTTCAGGGTCTAGATATATCCTAAAACTTGCACTGTATACTGCTTTTAGAAATATGTTTCCTGAAATTTATGAAGATTATCTCTTAAGCCCTCAGAAATTGTCAAGACAGCAGAAATGTTATTAAGTATAATCTCCCTTGTTTAACTTTTCTGTGATATCATGAGTAATTGTGGAGTTGAGCAGCAAAATTTAGAAGCAATGTCATTATCCAGAATAACAAAATCTTGTGTGCAACTGACTTATTTTTTTAGAAGGCTTGTCTGCAGTTGAAACGTGCAGGCTCACTTTCTCATATGACTGGTTAGGTGTCATTCAGTAGAAACTCAGAGGCAACCCTTTGTCTATATATTGGACATCTTTTGGACCTTATGTGAAGAAAAGTGAGGCTTTTTAAATTTTGATTTTAGTTTTGTTTGTTTGTTTTTATTTTGTTTTTTTTTTTTAAATAATTCCTGTGAATCTAAAACTGTTTGCATTTCCTTATCCTTTAAAACTATAACAGTGTTGGTTGTTTGGGGATATGGAAGGCAGACTATGGTGTGTGAGCTAACAACAAACCCCTGTAAATCGTAGACTTATCACCTTGTACCTTGTTTTGCTGTACCCACCACTGACTAAGATTAAGATGTTTAAAATGCCCAGGCAATTTACAGTCAAGCTACATTCATACTTTCGTTAATGAAACAACAGTTGTTGGTAAGTAATTCCCTCCATTGTTGCTCTCTGCTTCGTTTCTTCATGTTTCTGGTCACTGTTACCTCCACTGTGGGGTACATTGCTTTGGGAGACAACATTGCAACTAAAAGATTAAAATTAAGGACCTTACATTTCTGTCTGGAAAAAAGAAAGAGGAGGTATTTTTAATTAGTTGTTATATATGTTTTAATAGAAATAAATATGAAGATCCAGGTTACCATCGGAACTTGAGATACAGAATTAAAGGTAAAAAATTTCTAGAATGGTTTTGTTATTAGATGAAAACTACATTCTCTCTTTGTGTCTCCATTTCAATAAGGAGGGATAGGAGTAGCAATTCACATCTACCTTAGCGCTACAAAATATTCTATTTGTTTTGTACTGTCCTTGTGAAATCACACCCCAGTAGTGTGTTGTATATGTGGCACATATAAAGTGAAGGTGTATTTTTAGCATATATTAGAGGGTGAAGCAGTTTCAGCAATCTCCAGACATCACTGTAAACTTATATCTAGGTAAATTAATAGGTGAAACCAAAATATGAATAGAATTTAATTATGGAACTTTGACAAGGAAGAATATTCTCTTTGACATCAGTTTCTGAAGGAACTGCAGTCGCGCAAGTTCTTGATGCTGGTAGTATGATTCTGCCTCGTCACAAGTGTATCTCTGCAATAAATTGTTGATGGATTGGAGTTTTACTTATGGCAAGTGGAAAATGTGTTATGGGTAATTCTCATTCTACTTTTTTTATTGCAAAGCTACACCACTGCTTGCACATAAAAATGTTCTCCTCTTAATCACTGTGTTTGAGAGCCCTTGACATATAATGGTGATGACTCCTAGCTAGCAAGCTAGATAGATGTAAATGCAAAATAAGTCATTACAATTTAGGTATGACCTACTGCCTAACACATTCAAATAATTTGGAGAGTGATATAAGCCTGGTATACAAATCATATTATGCCTCTTACCAGTTTGAAATAGTGCACTCTATTTTCTCAATCACATTAAGGCAAAGCATAGTCTGGCAATCCATCTCTCTGACCTTTCTCTTCTTTTGTGGGTCAGGCAAATGATTTCTTTTAGCTTACAGAATTAAGTGTATAATCACACATACACACTTCTCTTATTCAGCAGTGAATTTAGACCATTAAAAAAAAGAGTGAAATTACCCATTGAACTCCTTTAGACAGAAGTAATGAATTTGTGCCATCACATTTTATACTTCCAGAAATTAGATTAAATTCTGTGTCCAATCTTCAGAAGATGTGTGCAAATGGAGGGCCACCACGCCACATTGTCCTGTCTATACTACAGCTGGAAAATGTATTGACTTGATATAAAAGTTGGTAATCTGGCAAAATAAAGTGATATCTATACAGCAGGATCAGAACAGTATAATGATTTCCAATCATATCTTGCTATGTAAATTGCATTTCTTGCTCTATAACATCCTCTATATATCTATGAATTAAAGAGAAAAAAATGGAAAATGAGAGAAAATGTTTTCTCGCTGTATTTTTTAAAAATAACAAGTTCTATATGAATTTTCATGTCCTTCCTTATATGATAAGAAAAAAAGGCAAGATAATTTACAGCATCACTGCTGACTACTTTAAAAGATTATTTACTACACTTACTCAGTGCTCTTTACATGACCATGTTATGATTTCCTTTTACTGATATCTAAACAGCTACTTCCTGATTAATAAAAGTTTTCCAAAATAATTGTTGAACACCTAATTAAAGGAAAGTGTCAAACATTTATATTGATAGAAACTTCTTTTCACAAAATAATATGTGGACAAGAGCAAAAGTATAGGTTTAACTGGAAGCTGAGCCTTTATTAATGACATATTTTCTGTTACTTGCCTTGCAGTTGAAAAAAAAAAGTAAAAAATGTTGTAGAATTTTTATATTTGATCTTATTATTCAGGGACTACGATTGAAACAAAAACAAGCATGAGCAATTTGAAAATTTTAACTTGCTCAGGAGTTCATACCACTTTGATGCATTGAGCATATAAATATTCAGAAAATCAATCATTTCATTCTGTGTCTAGAAATTAGCTTTGAATCGATTATGCCTAGTTATCTGTTGTGTTTGTGACAACATGAAAATGGGCACAGTCTTCTTTCATTGATTTACTGTCCAATAAATAATTGCTATTCATTATTTATTGATTCTAAAGTTACATAATAATTTCAATTCCTCCCTCTTTATGCTATCAGTGTCAGTTCTAAAGCTAGAACAATCTACTTCCTCAAATTTTAAAATTGGTTATGCACACAGAAGAAATGGTATTCCACAGAGCTGTTAGAAGTCATGTGAGAATATTAGGTTTGCATACTTCAACCCATTTACACCATTTTAGAACCCTGCTTTGGGCAGGACAATGTAATCATAGTCAAAGAGAAGCTGTCCACTGTTTACATTATGATAACTAAAGCAATGTAATTCATATATACTTTAATTTTTTTTTCAAAGATTCTGGACACAGGAGGATTTGTGTATCCTTTTGTCACAAATACCTGAGCCAGGTGCATGTTGCAAATGATCCATATCATTGCTACACATAAATTTTCTCGATACTAATGGGCAAACTTTTATTAAAATAGAAACAATTTTTTAAAAGCTTTGTCCCTTCCCCCACCAGCTTTCTGTCATAAAGAAAAGAAATTTCACGCTTGAGAAGAGCAAATTTTTCAAAATCAGTATGTAATATACCCATTTTGGGATGAAAATAATTTACATTCTATTGCACTTACTGTGAACTTCTTTAAACAAAACAGTCTCCAAAAGTACTGATTAGAAGTATGCACTGTACTAAGAAGAGAATTTTCCCATAGGATAATTCTGAGTCTACAGTATTTTTGTGTCTTTTGGGTGCTAGTCTGGATCACTCTTCTGCAAGTTGTCAAAGCTCATCAAAGCTGTAGTGTTGTCATTTATCAGCACTACAATGTATTTAACACATTCCCTGCCTTTGGTCCTTTAATTCTGAACTCAGAACACGAATGAAAGATAAATGAACAGAAAAACAATCAGAACAACTCAGTGAACAGGTAAATTTGTTATCTTCAAAGTACTTTTCTGATTTTCTGGTTTTACCATAAGTGTTGAAAAAAAGTCTGATTAATCTCAAAGAAAAAGAAGCACATGAATTAAAGCTGTTCACAGCTTTAATTTGCTTTGAGTTATCACCCTACAGTTCAGTAACAATAAGTAATTCCCATAGCAACCCCTACTGCCATATGTCACCAAAGCCTACTCTTGTACCCTTAGGAAAAAATCTTACCAGACTGAAAAACAATGCTTAAAAATAAAGGTTTTGTAGTTCTAAATTTTATCCTAGGGACAGTACGGAAAAGAAATGACCTTGCAAATGAAGAGAGAGATTTTCATACTACATATTTCATAATGTTCCCCATAGACTTTGGTTAGCAGAATGTTCTTAAAATAGAGTCCTGCATTTTTATATTACACCTCTTCAAGTGATGATGAATTATGACAGTCATGGCAAGAAGCACAACACTTACTATAATGTGAAGGAAAGTATGCTGAAATGTTAAATCTGTCCTAGCCATGGGCTAAACCACAACATCCATTTTAAGAAAAATTCCCCATCGGGAAAATAATGAAAAAAAATTGTTTTACGTAATACATGATAATATGAAACAGCCATGCTTATTCAAGAGTGCCTGCACCCTTGGTTTGTTTTGCCACTCACTATGTGGCAGATTCAATAGCCCATCAAGCCTTGACAGAACCGTCATGTCAAAAAGCAAATGTTAAGATCACAGTTGTGTGTCATCACAGGAACATAAAATTTGAGTTACAGGACAGCAGAAGGTTGGTAGTCAAACCTCCAGCTCAAAGCAAGGTCAGATCTGACGTCAGGTCAGAGAAGTCTCTAAATATTCTAAGACTACAGTAGTAGTTTGTGCAGGGCTGCGTGTCTTAGGATTAAACCAGAGAAAACAAGCCAAGAGGCATCCACATCCGCTTGATATCCAGCTGCCAAAACAAACCAAAGCAAGTCAGAGGCAGCCAGCACAAAGCAAACTCCAAACTAAAGCAACTGATAGTATCCTTGTGTTCCTATTATTTTATTACCATTTCAAGAAAATATGCAAATAAATTATTTTCCTCAGTCCTTTCAGTTACGTGAAGTCTGCTGAACACCTTACACTCAATTTTATACACATAGATGCACACACACAGGTGTACACCTGTGTACACATATGATTTCCTTTCTGTGGCTACCTAATCACTGTCTAGGTTTCCCTGTGGTTGATAACAGGACAATTGGGATGGTGATGTCTTAAACACGCTCTTTCCAACCAAGGGGAACAACTGCTAAGAAGATTGGAGGTAGGGTAATGCTTTTTCGAATTCAACTTCCCCCTTTTCATCATAAAACACACAGCATAGTCACAAGAGGTGTTGTCAAACAGGAGTCGTGTCCCCAAAGGGGGCTATGGACCACCAAAGACCCAAAAACTCCTCTCAGATCTTTTCAGGAACTCTCCATCAGAAGGCTGTGCATGCCCTCTTCATGTTACATTACACATGAGAATCCCCTCCCTGGCAGGGGATCTAGGCATTCCCATGCCAGCTTTAATGTGTGGAAACTGACAAACAGATAGAGACTGCAGCCATTTCTTTGCTCACAGACATCAAAATTACATTTAAGTCAACAAATCAACAATCAAGGCTTCTTGTTGAATCCACAGATGGCAGTATCTTTCAACTGTCTACTCTATACCTCTTTTTCTTTTGTTTCCCTATATGTATAATTTTATATTTCTGTAGTAAAGAACCAAAACAGCTGCACACCTCCTTTACGCTTTAATTAAATTGTTTTAAAATAACCCTGCCTCATATATATGCAGAAATCATTCAGTGTCATTTCACTCTGATTCCAGGGGATCCCAAGGGATTTATTAACAGGAACCTTATTTACTCTGCCTCAGAGACGGGTCTTAACATATCTATGTGTAGAAAATCACATAATTCAGAATGTAGGCATTCTTAAGGCTCTTGCACAGTGTAGTATACAGCTATATGTCTTCACCACTTCTTACTTTTGAGAACTTTAACAAGACAAATCTATATAATAGCATAAAAGACAGATACTAACAAACAGTAAAAGATAATACCTTCCCACATGTGAAAGCTGTAGAAGGATCAGGATCAAAGAGAAGAAATGATAGTCTATAGCAGAAAATGTATATATTGTTGATCTCACTGGGTTGACATATTACTCAAGTGCCTTTTCTTCACAAATTACACTCACAGCATACTGATTGCATCTTTTGAATTGAGTCTTTTTCATCTGAAAGTCAAGATCACTGGTTTAAGAAAGTAGCTATTACACCTGATTTTTATTCTCATTGCAGGGTACATGTAAGTTTTAGACTTGTATTGTTTTAAATTTTCATGAAATTTCTTTCCTTGTCTCCTCTGCTGTATCCCCTAGACACACAGTGAAGAACTGAGACTTAAAAACCTGTGTGCCAATATTTCTACAATGAGGATCTCTTACACACTGTGCTGAGTCCTGCCTTGAAACCTTCCTTTAAGTGTCCTCTATGTATGGAATTTAGCTTCTCAAAGATACATAACGGTGGAGATATATAATACATGCAGGCTTACCGTGAGTAAAATAAAATATCTTTTACTTAGGAAACAGAACAAACTCACAGTCACAAAGTAAGAAACCCTGAGTTATTTTGTCTTCATTGTTCTTATCATCACCTTAAAATATTCTCTGTCCTTTCTTACAATATGCTGAATTCCTTCAGCATTTCCAGATTCTGACTTTGCTTACAAACATTGTGTTCTAGCTGTTCTAGCTATGTTCTAGGATGACTTCCAACCAAGCTGGTTTCACTTTCTATGATAAATGTTATGGATAAACCATTCTTATTTCCCAGATACACTAGATTTTACTTCTACTCTTCATTTCAAGTCAGGCATTTCCTAGCAGTGCATGGTTCCAAATGTAAGGTATATTCATGAAGAGTTGACAAACAAAAATATCCTTCTAGAACTGAGCCATTTTTCCTTTGTTCTCTAAATCCATAAATATTTGTAGTTAAGGAACAAATACCAGCTCTCAACAAAGTTGCTTAGCAAAAGATCAGTTCTATACACTTTGACATTTTCCAGAATATTATGTGAGTTCCAGTTGCCACGGTGATGAAGGATTCTAGGTGAGGGCTACTAGCATGACAAACATCAAAAAGAATTTAGAACCTGCATATAGGCAGATACTACAAAATCAGCACAGTCTGTCTCAATTGTTCAACTATCTGTAACAGGAATGATAACAGACATTTGGGAAATTCCTACTTTTCTTTAGTATTTTTTCTGTGTGAAAATGATAGTATATGGAGCTGAATTTACAAGGGTTCTAATAGTTACCTAGAGAAAAAGGAAAAATAACCCTGTATATCATTGGATTGAAGAAAAATAGCAGAATACACATTGGCAGAAGGGTCCAAAATTACAGAACACTGAGAATAACAATAAAACTCTGAGTTTCCTGCTGTTGGGAAGAACATTTTTGTTCAAATAAAGGACTTAACTGAATGTAGTGTTGCATCCCCTGGCTATTTTCAGTGGACCATTTTCAAAGATATGAGCCTGAGAGTAAATAAAATGTAAGCATTTTTGCCAGTAAGCACAAAAGCTGTAACTGTAACTGTAACTATCTAAAAAGAAAAAAAAAAAAAAAAAAGGATGACAGAAGCAGTTATTGTTACAGTAACTTAAATCTCTGAGAGAATTCAGTTTTGTTAAGGAACTTTTGCTTAAAGCATCTCTTTTTTTAAAAGAAAAGTAAAAGCACTGTGTTATTTACCTCCTTACATTTAGGTATTTATATGCCCTATGGAAAAAGGAATCATTTTTCTAATAGACCAATAGATAATTAGAAAGACTGGTCTTTCTAGGCTTTGAATATGACTCAATAAACCATGGGTTTGGGCAGTTGCCACTGTTGTGCAAGATACAAGATTTGTACAATTCTGAACATGTGATCAACCTGAAAATTAGACCTAGGAAGGGTTCTAAACCAAATATTTGGGGGAAAGAAAAAGTTAATGTGGTTCATCTTAGTCTTGAGCAAATATCTGAAGTGAAATCACTCCCTGTTAGACAAAAACAATTGAGAGCATACTATATTGCATACTTAATGCTTACTTAAAATACGAGATGTAAGGGAAATTTATAAATTTATATTTTTTTACTTCATCTGACATCAGTTTGATACTAGTAATAGAAACTAGCTCTATTTGATTCATTATCTTCCATATCAGACAATTCAAAGCCAGCTGACTGAAGTGACCTGTTTTATGGGGTGCTTGCAACTAGATCTTTAGCCTATAAATTCTCTCCATGAAAGTACCATTTAATATTCAGTATAGTTTTTCAGTATGTTAATTTTGCCCTAGTATAAGCTGACAGTAAAAAGATCCTTTCATGATTACTTTTGAAATGTTATTTAAAAGGGGGATGAAAATACAGAAGATTAATATAGCCATTGTCTAAGCTGTCACTAGGTACAGGAAAATAGAGAAAACAAAAAAAATTACTGGCTTTTAATTTTTTATGAGCAAGGTGTTGTTATTGGATTTGAATAGTAAAATCAACAATTTAGAATATGGACTATTCACTGTGACAACATTAAATTAATAAAAGAAAACACTGCATTTGGTTGTTGAAGTGTGAAGACAAACTTGCTCAAACACTCCTAAGAGATCCAAAAGGTTTTCAGCTAGTTGGTGTTTTTCCCCAAACAACAAAGAGGTTTGAAATAGGTCTGGAGTCATGCTAGAGTAGATCATGGATCTTCTCAAAACAAACTTATATAAATGTACTGTTTTTGTTAAGTGCATATATATATATATATATATATATATATATATATATATGTCACAACATGACTTTATCAGATTAAACAAGGTGTTCAAGGACTACTGATACCTTAAAGGCTGATGAGAGGTCCCTAAATTTTGACATAATGACTAAAAGAATACAAAATCTTATGAATACTGCATTTAGTCTTTGTAAAGAATTGCCTGAAGTGTCATAAGCAAACCAATTATTAAAAAAAATATTACTAGAAAAAACCTGTTTGAAATACATTGTTATTTTAATTTCAAATGCAATTGATCTCTATAGATACCTAAAATCCTAATATAGTAAAAAAATCTCTGTATAACAACAAAGAATTTTCAGTCAGTATTTCTTCAGTCAATATTGAGCTCTGCAAGTGTCTTTATATGTATTCTGTTTTCTTTAACAGCAGGGGAGTAAGATAAAATTAATTCCCTCAAGGACACTCTTCTCAAAATGTCTATTGTTCTCCAGGCAGAGAGGTTACAAAGACTGTCAGTTGCTTTTACAAATGCCCTTTATCAAAATGGCCAAAACCTTCCATCACTGTTAACAGGAATAAGAGAAACTGCCCTTACAGAAGAGAGGCACTTCCTTAGTGCTTAGGCGTTTTCCTGACATCTCACAGTTAAAAGAAAAATGAAAAATGAGTGGAACTTAATTCTGAGACCCAAAAAGCAGCCTGTTTTAATAGTAACTGTTGAGCATCCAAAGTTGGCTATTCATTTCACAACCCCCACAGTATCGTTTGTGTATAGTCTTACTATTTACTTCCTTATACAACCAAATCTATCTCTTCTCTTAAAATAATTAAAATTTATTTTGTCTAATGCTTAATGTTTTTAAAAAAACTTTTTCTTTTACCAAGAGCTCATTGATGATCATGATTAACATTTATCACAGTCTTTTTGTCATTATTAGGGCTATGGTTCTAAAATAAAATGTGTAGATTATATTGTGAATATTTTATATGTAGTTCAATTAATCTTTGTTTTAAAATACTTAGATTTGTTGAGACAAAGACAGAGGCAGCTGAAAGAGACAGTGTTTTGCAATTAGTCACCCCAGTCAAGACCTTCAAGATCTCTATTTGTGGACACTGCTGTTAAAGTAATTTAAGATTGCTTTGTTCAGGCATCATTAGCTGGGCACAAAGAGGTTTCATGCAGAATATGTGTAACTTGTAAGTCTAAATCAATTATGTGGTAGATAATGCACGTACAAATCAGATACTGTTTAGCAAACTATGAAGTTAGGTATGATGGTACAGAACTTGGAGAGCCTTCACCAACCAGGCTAGTGAGGAGGGAAGGGTCAGTGGCCATGGCTCCTGGCAGCCATGATCAAGGGCTGTCACCTTCGTCCAGCTCCATCAGCAGTGACAGCCCTGATAGCTTGAACCCAGCATAGCAGATCCTGACTGTCCTGGACTAGTCACCCTCCAACTACCCTCTCTGCATTGTTTTTTTAAAGTTTTTATCTTTTTCTGCCAGTGTTTTTTCTTTTGAATTCTTGATCTAATAATGATCTCAGATGAGCAGTCCTCTGCAGTCCTTTTCCTATCACTATAGAGATGGTATCATGGCTCTGTGCCAGCAGTCTGAGTCAAGGTTCCTCGGCTGGAATGTATCAAAGCTGGACCTCTGTAAAATGACAGCTAAATCCTTTGGGGGAGAAATTACAGAAGGGACTACAGAGAAAAAGCTTACACTCTTTGGCTTTAGACATTAACAGCTTAAGACAGATGTGAATAAATTGTGAACAAGCAAAGGACAAGAATGATTAGAAGTATATGATCTTCTGGAAAAGGCTGAAAGTGAGCTAAGGAAAGGGGATGGAAAGGAAGAGACTAGAGAAGGGGAAAAAGAGGTAACACAGAAGACTTCTAATATACAGATACATCTATAAAAATGGAGATAGTGGTGTTAGAAGATTAATGGTTGAAAAAGCAGAAAGAGGAATTTCAACATTTTTATAGAAAAATTTTCTACCACTACAAATAATTAAAAATTATTTAAAAATGCTATGAGTAATCTGTAAAACATCTCAACATGTGATAGCTGTGCTCATCTAATAGTCAGTGATAATCTCTTATTTCTATAGATTACAAGTTCCTAAGAAAAAGCCACCTCTTAAAAGGTGTTGTCTATTGTGTTAGAAGAGCCAAACTGTCAATCTTTTATCTTGGAACTTCTGGGGGTCTTTCAGATACCTTGGAGTGAAGCCACAATATATCATGAACATAACTTTATTGTACCTACTTTAGAAAGTACAACACAATTTTGATGTGTTTTTGGTGGCCTGTACTCCTGTATTTAGTTGGAGTTTCCTAAACACTCCAGGCTTCTTGCCCGGATATATCATATTTCTGTAATCTGGCCAAGAGATTGATGAAAATGTGAGTAACAAAGGCCAAGGCTAGCTCATCATATGCCAAAATCTTCTAACCAGATGGAAATGCTAGCAATATTTTATTTTTTTTATCCTACTGGATGAGACCACTATCAGTGAAGAAGTTAGGAGCACACATCAATTTGATCAGAAATTTTGTGTTACTTATTGAACATTGGAAACTACAAATGGGCTGCAAATTCCTCAAATTCTTTAACTATGGTACTGGTGGATGGAAATATAGAGAATGAGCCAGCAAAATTTGTTTGCAGCTCAGTATCCTGGACTGCATAAAAAGAAGTGTGGCCAATTGGTCGAGGGATGGGATTCTCCCCCTTTACTGTGCTCTCGTGAGACCCAGGCTGGTATCACATCCAGTCCTGAGGTCTCTATATCTTTCTGCTTCTGTTGTGTGGTCCTCCAGAGGCCCAGATATATTATGTTTCTTCAATAAAACACATTTCAATGTGTTCAGTGCTGCTGTGTATACACAGGGTTCTGGAAATTATATGGAAGACTGTCCTCTTTCCAAATTGAATCAAATGCATGTGCCATTGGTACAATTTCAATTGACACTGGCAATTGAATGTGTGTTCAATTGACATGTGTGTTAATCACTAAAAACAATGTTCAAGACTGGATTTCATAAAATTAATTTTAGTGCAATCCTACATTAGAAATTTTAAACACTATTGCTTAAATTAATTTTTTTCCTAAATGTTATAGACTACTATAAGCTTTACAGAAATGTTAGAAATATATTCAAACACAAAATATCCCTTTCAGGGTTAAATTATAAATGAGGAACAAAGCTGAGTGTTGCTTTTATCCCATACTTAGCAAATCAGGCATCTTCTAAGCCAAAACATAAGACTACTGTCTAATTATTCTGCCTTCAAAAAATTCAAATTTGAAAGAAAAATAATAGCTGATATATTAAAGTTTAAATTAAAAATTCTCCTTAAGTACTTGAGTAATACAAAACTTAAAGAGAAAAATAATCCCTTCTTCAACTTATATTTTCTTGACAGCTGAGTTTTTGTCTTCTTCTTTATTTCTTCCTTGAAAGAAAAATGAATGAGAAGACTTACTTGCCTAGAAATAGAAACAGGCATTTTCCGTTTCAGTAGCAATGTCTTTTCCTTAGTGGTTTGAGGGTGTTGTAACTTAAACATTCTAGGAAAATACAGAACACTACTGTTTAAAATGGCGTCTCACTGATTATTTTCTCATAGTAAAAAAACTTTAAAAAATAGAAAGATTTAACAGAAGACATTCAATCTAATCAGTTCAAATGCCTAATATTAACAAAGATGTACCAAAACTTCATAATTAAAATTTTGTTTTAAGCCATATATGTTTGATATATAATTATACATTTATTTATACATGTGTCCCATGATTCTGTACAGTTAAAAATGTCCAGCTATGTACAGCACAAGACCATACCTAATGTCAACATATTCCTTTTATTTTCGTATAAAATTTGATTTATTTTTAATTTGAATTACCAGACTATATCTACACATGCAAATATACATAAATTATGTGGTTTTGCTGCTGTTATGTCCAAGGTAAAATATCATGAAGGCACAGTGATGAGACAACATTCATTCTGAAACATCATAGAATCTAGTTCTCTTGAGTTTTGCCTTTAAAAATGGATTTTCTCTCTGTTATATATAGCCTCACATCTAGTGCTGTAAAGATTTACATCAAAATGCATGGCAGCTGAAGCATTCATCTATAATGTTAGGAACTCGTATTCATTGAATCTTTTATTCTGATTTGACACAGTATTTGACTCATTCCTTACTTTTAACATGATAATTGCTGAGCATTTTAGAAAATATTTCTGTAGGTTTCCATTATAAAAGTTCTAGGTTTTATGTGTATTCTGATAGACATAAAACAGCAAGACAGTCTGAAAGACTGAAAGATGTTATAAGGACAGAGTACCTAATTCAGTTTGACTATGGTTTCATATTAGATTAGTTGTATATAATTTTCGAAACCTCTGTATATGACTAAAAGAACTCTGGTCAGTAATCTATTGCATAAAAGAAAACTATCCATTATGTTTCCTCTTATATCAGTATGAGTTATGGTGAAAGTAGTTAACACATTTAAAAGAAATTCATAAAACCTTCCAAGATTATTAAAAAAAAATGTTATTAGCAAATAATTGTTTAAAATGTCCTTGCTTTTCACAGCTTCAGCTTCAAGATATCTTTATATTTACACAAACCTTTTTATAATTCTGAAAAACTTGGTTCATATCTGCCTCTATTTGGCAGAGAACCCAGATGTGGACATATTACACATTACACGTTCTATCCAGATATGTACATAAAAACTGAAATGGTTACTTTCTGGCTGTTAATATTTCCTACAACAATGTAAATAATATGTGTTGTTATGTCTATGCAGTTTTTAGTAATTATTTGGAAAAGTCAGTAGCTATTTTATCTATGTGAATTTTTTCTGAGTTTCCAAACCAGATCCTATAACCTTAAAAGTCAATATATTTCCCATGCTTTGTACAGTTACATTATGGACAACTCTCGAAAAACTTGCTTTTAAACAAGTGTGAAAGTTTCTCTCCAACCCTTATTTCCTTTAAGAAGTGGGCTAGGCAGACACCTCAATTCAGAGGCACCTGTGGATGATGACATTTCTACTCTTTCAGACTTGCCTCCTGATCTCAGTCATGTACAGTCAAGAGATCAATTACAGTCCCAGGTCCAGGCATAGCAGTTTTTCCAGCATGGGAGTACACTAAGATCTTTATCAACTACATGTAGCTTAAAAGCCACATATTGGGCAGCTTCACCCTAGAGCACAATGCAATATGTTGAGTGTATTTTGCTTCTTCAGATGGGAGGACAACATGTACATATCTGGATGCAGCAGATAAGAGGTCACAGGAGACAGAATGAGACAATAGTAAAAAGTGGTTTAAGTGATCTGTGTATCCAAGTTCAAAGTAGTATTCAATACTAAATATTTTAGAATTTGTCCAAAATTGTTTTAAAAGTTTCAGCACAGAGAATTCCTTGAATTTTAAGCCTCAGTTTCTCAGTTCTGAATCCAGTGTTCATATTTTAGGTGGTTGTGGGGTTTTTTTTGTTTGTTTTGTGGGTTTTTTTGGGTTTTTGTTTGTTTGTTTGTTTGTTTGTTTTTTATGATCATAAAATTTTCCTTTGCCCCTCATTGGGACAGACACTTGGGAAATATGAAGACAAACCGGATAACTATTAAAGTTGCTTTTATGAAATATGAAATGTTCTGAGCTGCACAAGTAGAAATTTACAAGTAGTAAAAAACATCCTTTTTTTTAAAAAATAGTTTTTAGATTGTACTTTTAAAAAAATTTAGATCTATTTCAGCTTTATTAATGTTGTGGAGTTTAAAAAAGGGCCCATTTCCATTCTGACATTACACAAATAACTATGTAGTTTAGACACTTGTCATTATTTTACTCAGTAGTTGATGGAATATTAAAGGCTTTTTCAGAAATTAGTTCAGGTTCAGTTGAGTTCCTAACTTTAATTTTATTAAATTTTATTTAGCTCTTAACTTAGTAATTTTATTTGGCGATCTTAAGACAGCTGCAATAGATCAGCACCAAAACACCATATTTATAATTTGGAGATCCGTGTGGGTTATCTTTGCTTATATAAACTATTCAAAAAGAGAACTGTGCTTTCATGGTGGCCAAATTGAAAGACTTGTCTTCATAATGCAGTAGTGGCTTTCTAACATTTACTTTCTTCTTCATGTTTTCACGGTCATAGAGAAGTCATGATTTAATCCCAGCGAACACTTACTAAACCCACACAGCCTCTTGTAGACGAGCTCCCATTGGTGTGGGGAAGAGAATTGCAAGGATAAAAGTGAGAAAACTCATGGGTTGAGATAAAGACAGTTTAAAAGGTAAAGCAAAGCAAACCAAGGAATTAATTTACTGCTGCTCATTGGCAGGCAGACACCTAGCCATCCCCAGGAGGAAAAGGGCTTCCTCACACAAAATGGTGACTTGGGAAGACAAAAGCTGTATCTCCAAATGTCTACTCTTCTTCCTTCCTTCCTGTAGCTTTTGTCATTGAGCATGATGACATATAGTATGGAATATTCCTTTGGTCACCTGGGGTCAGCTGTCCTGTCTGTGTTCCCTCCCAGCTTCTCGTTTACCTCCAGCCTTCTCATTGACAGGGTGGGTGAGAAGGAGAGAAAACTTTAATGTTATTTGAGCACTGCTTGGCAAAAACATTGGTCTATTACTAATACTGTTTTCATCACAAATACAAAAAATAACCCCACACAAATGATTATGAAGAAATTGTACTCTATCCCACCGATACAAGCCGCTATTGTTCTGCTGTGCCTGGCATGGAGTGGTGGTCCCTTCTGTCTCAACCAGATCTTTCAGTGTGTTGAGGAAAGAGTAATTCCTCTGGACAAAAATTACTTATATGAATGCTAGAGATATGCAACATGTTCTGCTTCAAGTGGAGAAAGCAAATCTTTAGAATTGCTCACTTCTCTTTGTCAGGCTGTTATTTCTTGTCAAAGTGGTTTTTCCACATCTAACAGTGACTCATGCTGAGAAAACAGCTTTGTATAGCAAAAAAATTTGCCTATTGCAATTAAGGTTCATTTAACTAATGGTTTCCATTGGTACTGGGTTTAGATTAGGCAGAAGGAATACTCTGGGAAATATACAGAAGATCTATTCAGGCTATTCAGGCTGATTTTAGTAACTTTTTTTGTCATTCTGAGTACGTTGCTAAAGAGAAAAAAATTAACAATATATTTATATGATTGCACATAAAAATGTAATTATATTCATTGTCTTCAAGCTCGATGTTTTCCTGTCCCATTAAAGAAAGTCATGGTCATTATGCTTCTCTCTCCCCTTAAACCACTATATTGCCATAAGCAAAATAAGATAAGTAGGAAATTTATCTGACAAACACGTGGGGAAATTTCTGTCTACCAAATGCTTTTCAAATCAGACATAAAAGCAGCCTTGGGAAATAAATCTACAGAATTTGAAAAAGCCATACAGAAATTGCCAAAATAATCCCCTGCTTGCCCAAAGCAAGATATAAATTAAGAAGCAATACACTATGAGTGTAATGGAGCATTTACCTTTCATGCTTCCATTCATCTCATATAAACAGCTTGTACACTGCACCTCACAGGAATAATTACAAAATTACAATTACAAAATCATAGAATATCTGAAATCATACGTATTAAGACAGAAGAGAAACAGACAATGGTTTATTTTTACTTATCTAATTATTTTAAGACCTTTTGTAATCTAAAAAACTTGCTATCATTTCTAATTATCAACTTACACAGGTAAAAAGTCAAAAGAAAGAAAAAGGCTTTAGGCAAAATCAGCAGGGGAGTTATCCTTTCTGTTGAAAACAGATGTGAACTTGCTGGCTGACATGTTTGCAGTATTCTGAGCTTCCATATAGGACATAAATATTTTGAAAGACCTCAAAATTTCCAGTCTTTAAAATCCCAAGGACAGGGTGGGCTACAGAGTTCCAATTTGTTTCTTTAGGTGGGAGAGAAAATGTATTAAAGCTATAACATATGCAAGATATATTAAATTTGATATCAAGGAATTTTTCAAATTCAAATTTCTGCTTCAGAAAATCATCTCAACTACTACAGTTTGATCTCCTTGGTAATTACATGAAACAACAAACACAAAGAGTGACAATTACACTGCTACTGCTTCTGCAAACTTGTCCCACTCCACAAGTTCATTGTCTACTATGTCAGCATTCCTTTTTATACCCAATACTTGTCACTTGCATTTAACAAATAGAATCATAGAAGAATAAGTGAAAATCAATAACTAAATGACTTTAGGGACACCAGCTGCAAGCAGATATCCAAATGAAGAGATGGAAAATGATGGTTAACTGAATATCACATTCAGCCTTTTTAACATAATCAAGCATCTTAACACAAAGGGTATGGTATCATACAAATAATTTCCCAGAATAAAATACACAAGGCATAACATTCAGAAAACAATGTGTATTTTCTTTACAGTTCTGTGATATTTACTGAAAGCAACTGCCTGCCAAATGAGAAAATGGCCCAACTAAGCAAAGTAATTGATAAACCTGATACTATTGCATGACTGACTCAATTTTGAGGTCCTTCCCAACCTCAATTATTCCCTATCCTGTAATTTTAATACAGATAGAATTACCTTTTGGACTTTTATTTGTTTGGCTGTTTGCTGAAATGGCCAATGATTGTATGGTTGGATCCAATATAAAACTAGGTATAAGTAAAATCCAATTTCTCCAGCAGCATAGCAGGTTTCCCAGAGAGATGGTGCTAACTCTGCCCTTGAGGATTTTCAAAACACACCTGGACAAAACTCTGAACAGCCTGATCTGAACCTGTAGTGGACATTATTTTGAGCAGGAGATTGGTTTACACCTTGAGGTCCCTTCCGACCTGAATTATTCTATGATTTGTAGTGTATAACAGTGACTCACTTGTCAATTTATGAGTTTCAGACTCGCCTGAAAAAGTGGACTTATTTTTTCCGCACTAATTTTTGCAACAGACTGATATTATGTAAAAGCTGTACCTTTACCCTATATTCCATTGGGTCCATTGCACTGTTGTAATCAGTAAAGGAGGACTGAGAGCCTTCAGTCTGAGAAATCAAGTTTTCTCTGCTCCTCAATCTAAGGAAGGACAACAAGAAGTGGCTTTGTGTAAGCTTGGCAGTAAGTAGTCAAGGGATCCTAAAGCAGGCACACTTGTCCTCTTTCTCTTCAGTGGATTATGACTTTCTTTTCATCTTTGCCCATGCAATTAAACAAATGTCCTGATAAGGAGACAAAAATACATAATCATAAGAAAAACATAAGGAAAATACATGAGGCAAGAAAATTACTAAATGGAGTTTTAACTTCATTAGACTTTGGAATATGAAGATTACAATTGTAGTTACAAAATTAGAAGATTCCTGTGCCCAGGTAATTCTATGTAACTTCATGACTTTAAAATCTGAGTATTCGTTCTCAACAATTCAACTAATAACTAATACTTTATTTCCAGTCAGTTTTAATTTGCAAAATACCCTAATTATTTAAAAGGATTTTTTAATATTTTTAATTGTATATTTCTTTATGACAGTCCATGTAATCATACAATGTCTAGTTCATAAGGACAGAATCACAAGTGTCCATATAAATTAGAAGAAATTTGGTAAAACATCATGAATAAAATTTTGTGCATTTCATTCACTCTTCACTATATCTGAGAGTGATATGGAAAATTTTAGGTGCTCAGGTTAGTATGCATCTCCTATGGGTTAGCAGTAGGGCAATTAAAAAATCAAAAACTCTATTGGTTAAAAACAATCTAAGCCAATTTTTCCCTTTAAAAAAAAAAAAAAAACACACCAAAGAAAGTTCAACTCTAAGCTAATCACTCAGAAAGTGAAGGCATTCACCTGAGATCTACAAGAGATTCATGTAAACTGTAGATATAATTCAGCCTGTTAGTCATAAAGTGAGACTGAATATATGCTTCAAGTTTTGACAATTACTTTCCCATATATTTTCACATTCTGTTTTTTGTGTATACACATAAATCTTGATCTTTAGAAAGTTTCAGAACTCATGAAATACATAAGAGTAATGAGAATGGAAGACTTGGTAATTTCTCTGAATACTTTCCATGATTGTTCAATATACTGTACATGCAGCCCAAAAAAAAATCATCATCTTTTCCCTTTCTGTGTGCTTTCTCAAAATATGTTCCCATTTACACATACTGACAGAGGTATAATCATCAGTAAGGACAGGGTTCAACATCACATCCAAGCCTCTCAACTTGATATCTGGGCTGTAGGGTATACTGAGGTTAAGAATATTTTTTCTTTTTGAAGCTGTTTCACTGTGCAGAAAATAATTAAAATTTATAGGATCAGAAAGACAGCAAGCATAAAGCCAACTGGTTCAAAATCTCACTTGAGAAAAGAGACATGGATTCTGTTCTGTATTCCAAAGATTATACATTTTACATGAGACAGACACTAGGTAACATGTATAAGTAGCTCTTGATGTACCCTAGACCTTTCTTATCCTGACTGAATACCTTAATCAGCTGACATGAGACCTGTACTAACTGTTGGACTTTCCACTGCCTTCCATAAATATTACATTGTAAACATGTCACTATCACTATGTCTGAACATGCAATCTCATGTTTAAAAGGACTCCTGGAATTTTTGTTTGATATCACGCAGTAAAAAGACAAAAAATTCTAATGACTATGGTAACTAAGCTATGAGAAGTGCTACATAGCCATCAACTACCTATAATACAGAATGTTCCCTTTAAGATATTTCTACTCTGCTCACTTGAAGGTTCAGTCACTTCCAGCTGAAAATTCTAAGATTATTAATTTCCTAAAAAGATGTTAAGGATTAATAATATTCCCAAATTAGATTAGAAAATCTGAAAGAAATATTTTTCAGTTTATTCTTTGTTATTTTCATGATGACTATTATGTTGGATCTTAACTACTTATTAGATTCTAGATGTTGTTGATGCAGTATATTCATTCTCTTCTAGAGGTTTGTGGCATTCCATTTTTGTGACTGAGAAATAAACCTCCAGAATGGAAAAAGACTCAGAGGAGATAAGCAAGGGTGGTGTGTCCATGAAGATTAAGAAGTTATCCAGGATGGGACTGACCACAGATGTTGCAAAGAAGCTGACTTTATCTCATCACAAAGGGGACCAAAGGATGGCCTTTAGTTTAGATGAGCATCTATCAACAGTTAAGCGGATCTACTAGCTCTATAAATGTTTCTCTCAAGTTCACTAAAAGTTTGACTGTTGCCCTGAACTAGCCAGATCAGCGTGGGGGTAGTGAATATGTGGCTCAGCTAAACATAGAGTATAAAACAAGATAAGTGTCAAAAGAATTTAAAAGACCAGAACCATAAGTTTGAGCTGGCTTAAATCCACATTTTCCTTTCCAGCAGCTGGGGACTCCCAGAATCCTGACAGTGAGAGTGTTATAGATACTGATAGTAGGAAACACGCTGGTGATGTGATACAACTATCTTTTGATATTGTTTTATTTTGTTAAATTTAACTTATATTTGTATTAGTTTATGCAGTATAATTTTAATCACTCTGATAAATCAGAAATCCTGTGCAATACCAACTATCTTCATATAAGCAAATTTGATAGTAAATATTAAACCTTCCACATGTGGAATATATAAAAGAAGCTGGTCAGAGAGTGTCAGATTAAGAAATTCCTTATTCCAACAATAAATGTAATTTTTAATAAATTCACCATTATGTAAAGGTATTTCTCAGTAATATATTTTTTCCTTTTTTTCTGGATATCCTGAAAGATTATTTACTTATTAAATTCAGCTTCTGCATGTATCACAAGGTTATTTTCCACAGATTCTTTAATTATTTCTGTGTATTTTTCATTCATTTTGATTACTTGATGGAATATATATATATAACATATTTTCTCCAAATATCTACAGACATATCTGGGTCAGAAGTTGTTCAAGTAGAACTTTTGTATTATTACTACCATTTTTAATTCCAGTTTCCTACTATGCAGTCTAGATCCATGGAATGGGAAGGAAACTACTGCTACCTAGCTTCAGGAAGGTGGAGCAAATCTGCATGTTTTCAGATGAGTGGTTTGATTTCCTTACTACATTTTTCTTTTTTAGAAGTAGAAAGTGAGAAGTTGCAAGATCAAATTCCAGTGTCAGATTTCCTCCTTTGTCTCCTACAATCTGGAGCATATTTTAGCTAATGAGAATGAACATCCTCATGACAGCAAAAGCTGACAGGTATGACTAGGACTGCTATCTCTAATTCAACCTTTGAGAGGGGGTTTGGATCCCAATGCACATAACACCTTCTCTCTCCTTATAGAATTCTCTCATTCTTCTGATACAAAAACATATTTTCCATTCCTCATAATACTTAATAGTTTCTTGATTTTTTTCCCATCTTCATATTCCAAGACCTCCAAATCAGTAAAATTAGGAGGATATGTCTTCTGAAATCTATTTTATTGTGGATGTGGAAGCAAACACATGATGGTGTGAGAACAACTATCATTTTATTGGAGCAGTCATTAGAAGCATTCTAATATTTATTTTGGTATAGAGGGTTATTTTCTTACCCTTGTTCACAGTGACATGTATGCATGAAGGCTTATTGAGCCAGAGCCAACTATTCAGTGTGAAGAAAGTAGAATAAATCAGGAAAGCATATCACTTTCAGCATCACAGCTGTTGTCACTTCGTCTCCTACTTGGTAGCTGGGCTACTGAGAAAAGCAAATACTTCTTTGTCTTATTTCTGCACTAAGTAAATGTCATAGCAACCCATTAGCATTGACAAGGTCCTTGTTCCTGAATATCAACTACTTTAACCCTTTCTCTTACACCAAGTGTTTTTCCATTATATGAGCCATAGCAATCAATGTCTTTTGTTTAAGATTACATGCAGTTACAACATTTGAGTTTTCAAAAAGAATAAAAAGATGATTTTATTCTGATTACACATTTCTGCTGGCATTTGAAGAAGTTATGCATTCTTTAAAACATGACGCTTGTATTCTCAGTAGTTAGTCTCCTTAAGCAGATTCTGAATAGAAAATTGTTACTTCTACACAAGACTGGTCAAATTAAATTTGATCCAATGAAAACAGTGTGAGTGTTCTGTGGACTGATGGAGCTGCTTCTTAAATAACACCATAATTTGAAATAGACACCAAATGTGATCCAAAACACATTAAAATTGTCAGTAAAACATTACTTCTGAGTTAACTTTGTTGACTCGGATCAGATTAATAGAGAAAAATTTTAAGGGTTTTTGTTTCATTACGCATATGCTGTTGCAATGAAAAACTGCTACAATCTTTATTTACCTAACTCTCAAAACTATTTGAAAAGTCCTTGGTGCTTTTATGAGATCCCAAATATTTCTGTACATTTGTATTGAACTTATTAGAAGTGTCATTTTGTTATCTTCATTCCCTATATTAATTTGAAGTTTCAAAAATTGAAGCTTGTCAGTGTATAAATAAATCATCAAGTTCAAGATAGCAGGCAGTAATTGTCAAACCTGTCATGGCTGATACTCTTCCAGAATCCAGAAATTCTCTTGCTCCAGAGGCTAGTAAAGTCTTTGTTGGTTGCTGTAGAATAGCTACACATTATATGAAGATTTTCCCCTATTTTTCTCTTCACTTTTCTAAAAAATTGATTCTAAAATGAGGGAAATAGATTTAAATTACCATCTGCTTTTGGTTGCAGGAAACCTGAGTAAATTTATTTTCATCTACTTGTTTTTCCAACTAATTAATAAATTATTACAGAGAAAGATGACAACTTAACTTACTATTCACACAGGACACAGATATATGCTGTTCTGCAGTTTCTGACAGATTGAATTATTGGATACAGTTAAGTTGATGGAAAAAAGCAAAGGGATGGGTTAGAAGTTCAAGATTCCTGCTGACTGCACTACCTTCTTATGGCATTATGCTAAAGGTTGACTTCAGGAACATACATTAAATCCCTTTTCTTCCAATCAAGCAAAACACAGCTAATAAATCATATAATAGGAGGCAGTTCAAAATATCTTTGCTCTGGTTTCAGGAGAGCTTTGATGAAGTATGCTGCGCACAGTACTATACGATGCTGGTATACAAAACACTTTAAAATTATTTCCACCAATGTCAGTGTTTAACTTATGTACTCTTGTTTATAAACAGAAATAAAGCCCAAATACATGTTGCGTGGGGAATCTCTTTTACTTTCACATAACACAATTTAGAAATATTAATACTGATTCTTAGAGAAAACTGGGTTCTTATTCCTGCCCTCTGAACATAATTGCCTCCTTTCAACAGTTTAACAATTGTTTTATAATTGTCTACATATGTACAAGTTTGTGAGTTAGAAAATACATTCTTAGAGTATCCTTTGAGGTAAAACAGCTTTAATATTTTTTTTTGTATTTCACTTCTGTTAGTTTTCTAACTAACTAATTTCTGTTATTGATACATACATTGAAGAAATATGTACTATGATTGTCCAGAGACAAACTTATTAAGATGGGGCTGAGATCCTTGTCTCATGGCAAAGTAATCAAGATTAATATATATTTTATCTGATCAATGGTTAATAATGCACTACTTCACTAGATGACAAAGAAATTGTTTTCAGAACTACTGTGGATTTGTTTCAGATAAGATTTCATTTAGAAAAAAGATGTTTCACTTCCTCAAACGTACCTTTTAGATGGAAAGCTTTGTGAAAAATTAGCGGTCAGACTGCTTTGCTTAATTTAATTTTTAGTATTAAAAAAGCATAGAATTTTAATTTTTATGACTACTATCACACTAAATGTACTGTCCTACCCATTAACACAATAATGACCTATATGTCAAATGATAAAAGCATACAGTAATCTGTTACACCAAAATCCTATTATGGACAAAAAGGGAAAACAACATATATACTGATCTATAAAATTGTTATTAGTCTGTGCAGAGTTTTAACAAGCTAGTCTAACTTGTCAGGATAATACATGAAAACCTTTTTAAAAAGCCATTAATATGCTTAAAATTGACCAGAGGACCAGAGGGTCACCTCTGCTGTAGATAAAGTGCTGAATGAGTTGACTGGGATCAGGGGGCTATGTACATAGCCCTCCCTGGCCTGATCAGAGTGTGAAAGTTTCTTGAGAGAACCAGACCAGCATGGAGGAACTAGCTCAGTCCAACATAGAGTATAAAACTGAACAACCAGCAGAATTAATTTTGAAGAGGCCAGGTTTGAGCTAGCTTCAGACCATGTATTCTTTCCCAGTGACTGGATCACCCAGAATCTTGACCACAAACAAAGACCAGTAATGAGAATCAAGTTTGTATTGTGATCCAATCATGTATAGAAATGACTGTGTTGTGCTTGTTGTTTTTTTTTTTTTTTCAGTGAACTGCTGTATTGTGAAATCAAAATCCCAGTAAATACGTTTCATATTAAAACAGAATCTCCTTGTGTAGAATACCTTCTGACAGTGGAAGATGTGAATACAAAGTTGAACCTGGCTTCTTCAGGCTCCATGACAAATACTTACTTTTTCTTTAGTATATTCAATATTATGTGGAAGATGGCAAAGGTTTTCTGTAGAAAATTCTCTTGTAGCAGAAATAGACATTGTAGAACATCTATTAAAAAAACCAAACCAAACCAAACCAAAACAAAAACTTCAGTATTATCTTCTAAGGTTTTGAACATCAAAAGTGTAATCAGAAGCTAGGATTTGGTTTTGACTGTTAAACTAATTCTAATAGAGAGTTACTATCATGATGGCCATTGCAATATCTCAGGCTATATCACCTGCTTTAAATGACATCTATAGTAAATCACAGCATAGCAAGTTTTCAATGCCATGGATCTGGCTATACTTGGGTTCTGGTATAGCTTAAGAACCCATGAGGCAGAGGTCATGTTCTGGTAAATACTCTAAAACACTTTGGCAACATCAAAGATGAAAAAACAGTTCTTGAAGAGTCACAGGTACTTACTGACTGGAAGTGTCACTGAAATTATGTTACAAATAACAAAACATGAATATATTCTTAATGCTTTTAATAAAAAATATTGCCCAAACTCTACAGAGGGGAAGTTTATAAGATGTAAAAATACAAAAAGTGGAAGGGTCATTTGTACAAAAAACCCAGGTAGGCAAATGTGTATAGAGCCAACCTAGTGGCAGATGGAAAGCCACATCATATAGAGCATGTTATGTTAGGTACCCATACCCACCACATATTTTAATCTGGTTTTTATTTGCCTTCCTCCAATTTTGCTGCAACAGTACTGTTCCTCAGTCCTAAACACACTCACAGTTTTATCCTGTGGCAATATTTCTTGTATCCTCACAGCACCTGATGGAAACCATACCTGCATTTGCCTTGACATGCCACAGAGAGACCATCTTGTCTTGGTGTCCAGGGTCCTCTCCTCTTTGACACCTGTTTGCTGTGACTGACAATTTCCCCCACTGAGCACTAAAAAATTTCAGCTCAACCATACTGTGGCTGTTAGACAAATTGGCATAATACACCACCATTATCAATATCTATGTAACAACATCACACCATTTTTTTACACCTTGTCACATAAGCATGCAGCTTATGCATGTTCCTATCTTATACTTGGTGCTTCATTTTACTTTTTTTTTCAGTTTTAGTCAGTACAACATATCTTCATTGCTATAAAAATGTTAAAAATCTCAAGACTTAAAATCTTCTGTAAGGAGGAGAGAAAGAGAAAAAAATATTCACTGAAGGAAGTATCTAAAAATAGTGTAAAAAACCTAAACCAGCATATCATGCAAAACAATAAAAATAAGAAAAGGACAAACACATGCACTGAATTCCAATATGCACACTCAAAAACACCACTAGAATACAGCTTTCATTATTTATATGCACAGACTCATATTAAAAGAAAATACTTTTTTAGAAGGATCTTATAATACTAAATGAACTCTTTGAGGAGACAAAGCCCTAGTTTCTCAGTGAAACTTAATGTCAAAGGAAAAACAACTAAGAATAAAAATGTGTTTGCATACTGTTTTAACATATATTTTTTCATTAAAATCCACCTACTGGGAGTGCACTGGTATGTACTTCCAGTGCTAGAGGTTGGCACACTGGACTGCAGACACAATGGGGTTTTCCAAAGAACATTTCCCAATGGGCAAAAGACCTTTGGGAATTTATAAGCATATAAGAATTTTTGTTTCTAAGACTTTTCCTTTCTCCCAGGTCTACTAAAATTTTGTAATTCTATAAAAAGAGAAGAAAAAAGTCCTCTTATGAGAATAATGTTTTAAAATTGGCAACTAATTTCACTAGCTGTTGGCAGTAAAGCTTAATTCAAAACAACTGTGGAAGACAGGAGTCTTAAGTAGTGGCATCCTGTTACTTAGAGTTACTTTGCAAAACAACAGATAGCATAGGTTCTTAAGTCAACACTACTTGTCTGGCAAATGAGCAGCTTTATACATTATTTGCTGCATCATTGTTGTAATCCTGTTCTGGAAAGCTTCATTCCCCATGCCTTATTATGTGGAAGTGCTCATTTATTTCAAGCTATAGCTTCTTTTCCAATGAGCTGGTAGCCTAGACAGCTCCTAGCAACCTTGTGTGATCTGTAGTATTAATGGTGGAGATACTAAATTTAAAAAAAAAAACAAAAAAACAAAAAACCAAAACCCAAACCAAACAAAAACAAAACAAAACAAAAAAAACCAATGAGATCAATAATGACTTTTGCCCTTGTTTTGGAGCACGAGGTCAGACCAGAACTCTTAGGCCCTATTAAGGACTCATGTGGGCATACAGAAGAACTGGCCTTTGGCCTGTAAGGATTCTGATTGATTCGTGTTCTGCTAGATTCTAAGACCTTATTAGTGTTAGATAACCAGTGTTTAGTTATGAGCTTCTAGTATTTTTATAAGGGTTTTTTTTTTGTATCATTGGACTTTGCTCAAAACACCAGATTTTTTCAAGCAATGATCCCACCAGTTTCTTGCAATGCAATTCCAAATAGCCAGCAGCTATTTGCTGCCTTAGCTAAGAATGTATATGTGTAAATCCTTAGCAACACCCACAGCCCGTTAATTAACATGCAAATGACCTTAAATTTACCCTCAAGAATGCATATCAGATTAAGGTGAACATGAAACTTCACTTTGTTCAGACTTAGAAAAACATATCTTACTTCTATTCTTTGTTGCTTCATTTTAGCTTAACATAAATAAAATAATAGTTTATCCTCTAGCATATCTACTTCTAATATATATAGTATGGAAAACACATTGTTGAGACAGTTATTCATACCTATATCACTAGAGAAAAGTTATTCTCCCTGATGCAAACTCCATACATTTCTGCTAGAGAAGGAAGAGCTCAGAATTATACAACAAAAGAGATCTGACCTTTTGCTGAGGGCTATTGGGAAAAATTGGTGCAGGCTGATCATTTGGCTTATAATGAGAATTTATCACAGATAGTGATAAATTAGAAGTTGGCTTTAATGTAAACATTTTTATATAATAGAGAGGCAATCCTTTTCTTTGCATAATCTGTGTATTCATAATTTAACATGATAATTTCTATGCAGACATGTAACTTCCTATTTCCACGGGATTCTTGTCAAATGTATTACTGTGGATGTTTTGACAATTTAATTTTTTACACCTCTTTCTAAAATGTGAAATTTTAATCAATTCTCTCTCCAATTGAAAAACAGCTGAAAAACAGAAAAAATATATACAGATACAGAAAAATATTTAACTCTTTTATTTCAGGCAACCTGCTAGAATATTACCAAAGCAATAACAACCTTCCTAAAAGAGAACAGACATACATATATGTACAAACTTCAAAAACAATGTCATTGCTCTTATCTTCCTTTAGCAATACAAACTTTGCTTACACCTTTACTCTACCTAACATTTTAAAATGCAGAAGTAAGGATACAGTCAAACTATTTATGCTGGTTTTGGCTGGGGTAGAGTTACATTTCCTCACAGTGGCTGGTATGGGTTTACCCTTTGGATTTGTACTGAGCATGGGGTTGATAATATAGAGGTGTTTTTTGTTGCTGAGCAGGACTTACACAGAGGCAAGGCCTTTTCTGCTTTTCCTATGAGTCAGGGTAGCTGGGAATACATGGGAGGCTGGGTAGGAGACAGAGCTGGTACAGGTGACCCAAACTGACCAAAAGGATATTCCATACTATGTGACATCATGCTCAGTATTTAAAGTGTGGGAAGAAGGAGGAAGGGGAAATGTTTGGAGTGATGGTGTTTGTCTTCCCAAGTCACTGTTAGCTGTGATGGGGCCCTGCTCTCCTGGAGATGGCTGAACACCTGCCTGCCCTTAGAAAACAATGAATATTTCTTTTGCATGTTAGGTTTTACTTTCCTTATTAAACTATCTTTATCTCAGTCCACAGGATTTCCAGCTTTTACCTTTGTGATTTTGTCCCCCATCCCACTGGCAAAGGAGTGAGTGAGGCAGCTGGGTGGTTTTGGTTGCTGGATGAGGTTAGGCTATGACACCTCCAACAATATAAAACAAAAACAAAACCAAAACAAACCTTAAAGAAGTATATAATACAAAAATTGAACAAATATGGAGCAAAATCTTTTGACCAGTACAGTTTTTTAGACATGCATAGCAATTATTCATTTTCTTTAGAGAATCAGAATTTATTATGAGAACAAAAAAATTGAGCATAACTGTTAAAACTGTTAAACTGTTAAAAAAGTTGAAGTTTAGCTCTGTATAGAAGAAAGGCCACTTTATAGTGCTTTTTTGTTCTAGAGAGTACATTTGGCTCTCAAATCTTTATTAACTAATTAATCTTTATTAACATATTAACTAAACAGAAAATAGAAATGGAGTGGGATAATACACACTCTCTTCTACATCATAAATAATGACTTGATGACCCTGGAAGTATAGTACCTTTATTTGTTACAGTGAAATCAAGTAGTATGAGGTTGCCATAATGTCAGATAAATTAAGGTTTACAGTATGCCATTTCTGGAAAGCAGCTGCTGTCAGAGCAGCTATTAAAAGAGTGTCTTTGTTAAATGAGTGGCATTAACTGGAGTTTCTTCATAGTTAGTTGAACTCATGAAAAGAAAAACCAACAGAAAAAGACTCTACAGAACATATAGCCAAAGTGTCATTATTGTAAAGCAGTGACAAGTACCACTTCTGTGGGAGAAAAAGGCAGCTTTCATTTGCTCATAAATTCAAGAAAATATTTTGTACAACAATGATTTAAAGAACTAAAGCTGGCTTCCTCTGTTATACACCTTGAGACACCCAGATAAAAACTGCTGTTATAAGATGTAAGCATTGTAACTACCACTACAGATGAGAAGAATGACTGGATTTCAAGGTTTTGTAAGGTACATGAACTCATATATGTCAGGTTATAAATGACAACTGAAGCTCTGAAGGTAGTTCAAGTATTTGTGTCATGTACTTGAGAGACATTATCATTAATCTCAAAGTACCCAAGAAGCTTCAGTTTGGGGAATGAGTTCTGCAAAATTCTGCTTCTCTCATGCTTAGCAGATTTAACAGAGAATGAGTCCTTCTCCAGGAGTGTGGGCCCTTGCTGTTAGTGTAATTATGGATCCGTTATAAACATTAACAAATACAATTAGCACAGCTTAAGTCATAGGATGTCGTTTACCTTCCTTATTCCAGAAAGAACTTACACAGTCAAGACTACTCCTGCTGCTACTGTTTCTCATTTTGCTTCATACATTACTATGCTCAGTGATCTTTAAGGTTTCCTCAAAAACCATTAAGGTTTTCTACAACATTTTGTCAATGGTCTTTAACTGTATAGAAATCTCTAAGATTATCCATGCTCTTAGAGAGTGCATTAATGACTCAATTTAGTAAAATGACAGGGAAAATACCTTTTAGACCAGATTACTTAGAGCTAGATTATCGGGATAATTCAGACCTAATTTGTATCAATTCTTGCCATTCTTCAGAGTGACTACTTAATTTAGATGTATCAGTAAATATTAAGACATTTAAAAGAATTTAGAGGACTTCTGATGTTTAAGATGTAATATGAATCCTCCGTTTTGCAAGATGCTTTCTTCACTACTTTTCATCTAAAATCTGTTAATTAATAATTAGCAATCTAAGCAAAGTATGAAAAAGAAATGAATCTTTTTATTATGAATTTTTGATTACATTGATATTTTTAAATTAAATATATTGTAACAAAGATTTTTAATATAATTCCACGTCTTAAAAATAAATTATTATTGTGAATTTTTTTTATAAAGTAATTTTTTTTACATTTGGGATTTTTGGTCAATCCATGTTAGAATGACCAGTCTTACACTGGAAAGATATTCTCTTGATAAACCACTGTCAAATCTCCTCAGGCAGTTGTGCCACCACGGACTGTAATCCTGTCAGACCTAACAAGCTAAGCACATTCAGGTTGAATTAACAGAAGAGTGGGAGACCTCTAAGGAACACTTCAGTGTTGTAGCAAGTTTTTTAGAGCTACTGACTCAGTGGGAGACGCTCTTCTATGTAAGTTAGTACCAAGCAAATGCCCCAGCCAGGGAATTTTGAATGCCACTATAATTAGGATGCAATAGGCTAAAGTGTTCAGAAATAGAGGATCGGGGACAGTCTGACCGATGTCACTGCAAGTGTCTTAATACATGAACTGGGGAAAAGCAATTGCTAGAAAGAAAAAAAAAAAACAACCAAAACTGGAAAATATTAGCTAAGAATATAAAAAATATCATATGATTGCATAGTAAAATAATAAAGCAGTAGAAAACCTGGTTTGATGTGATCAGCGCAAGACCATTTTACTGATGCATAAGATGAATTTCCAAGGCCATATATAGGAAAAAGCTTGCTAAAAAAAGAGAGATAAAATTAATTCTCAATCAGTTTTAGCTGATGTATTGCCCATTATATGTTAAAAATGGCCTTCCACAGAAGTAGTCCCTCAGGGGTCTTTACACAATCATAAAAGAAGTAACATTCTGCTATAAAACTCCTAATACACAACACAGCTATGAATATTTAATAAACACTGAAGAAAAGAATAAATTATACAGAAAAGCTAGTCTAATATTTCTAAGTACTGGGCAATCATTCAAATATTTCTATTTTTATGCATGGTTGCTCCTTCACAGAGCAAAAAGTCTTACCTCTCTTCTCATAAATATTATCTTAGAGAGAAAGTAAAGAAGGGTGAACTCTGTATCACAAAATATGTTCTTAGTTTCATCAGTCAGGCAATATTTGTCCATCTGTAGCTGTCTCAAAATCAATTCACTTCCCCTTTATGCAACATGATCAACTAGCAGCCAAAGTCATCTTAAAGAGATATATTGCACTGGCATTACTTTCTACTTAAATTTAAAATAAAGTAAGCAGTGACCACAAAAATTTGCACAAGTTTCTGCAGTCTGTATTACATGCACAGGCTGCCAGGATATGACTCTCTGGACCCTGAAAAGTAATGCCTTGTGGAATATTCTGGGAAAACTACTAAGCAGGTGTAACTCTAATAGATGAACGCAAGAAATTGGGCATAATAAAAAGAAAAAAAAAAAAGTGGTGTGATACTCCCTGAAGGGCAGTAAGTCAAATCAGTAGACAGAGCTTCCATTTATGTTTTGATGGAAGCTTCCTGCATAAGAAAAAATCGGGGATTTTTTCCATAAATTTTTAACATTGAATTCCACTGGCCAACTTTCTAATCACTCAGACAATAAATAAAGCTGAAAGAATACTTATCAAGGTTCTGCTCATATAAATTATTAGACACTTGATGATCGTATTTAGTGAAAAACATATAAGAAGCTAGAAGTGCACTTAATATTCTAAGTATTAGTTCTCAATACAACTTCTCAATATGTACTGAAGTTATTGGGAAGATAATATTTTCAAAAGATTGCTATGGAACATCCTAAAAGTTTTATATAAATGCTGAAGAAATATGTTAGAACTTAATTTCCTTAAGACAGGAAGACTCTAGAACCAATCCCTTACTCAAAAAAATACTAAATAGCAAAACAATACGACTCAGATTATTTTTCTGATTTTCATGCTACTGGAGACTTGATAGATGTGAGTCTATTTGGACATTATTTCCTTGATGTTCCTACAGGTCATTATAGAAAATAGTCTTGTATTTTAGCAATATTTTCCCTTTTAAAAGTAGAAGCATAAAGTTCTCCATGTATGAATATAGCCTCAGAATCATGAATAAACCATTATTCAGTTCAGCACAATGCATTTATAAATTGTGCATGATGACTCCCTATTTTAGCTAAACTTAATCATCATCCAAAGGCAGCAGTATTGCTGCTGGCTAATGAAAAAAGGTTGTAGATGAAATGGGAAAAGGTTCTTTCTTAGTGAATGCTACTTAATTGCATTCCACTACTGAGAGAGAATAAAAGAAAGAATTTACTTTATATTGTTATTATTTTGTTATAATAACACCAAAGGTGAAGCTGTAAGGTCTTATATATTTACCAAAATGTTAAAAATAATTCTGTTTAAGAAGATTTGTTTAAAGTCCCTTATGAAAACACATTTTCAACCTTGGTTGTTGACCCAATCACACTTTCTTTGGACAATTCTATTTTGCCCACCAGAATTTTGATTCATTATTTCAGCATATTTCAGACTTGTATTCAGTGATTTTTTATTTTTCACTCTCTCAATTACAGAGAACATATTTTTCCCTTTTCTCTGAAGGCCTCTTAAGTCTGTATATTTAATTTTAAAAGTCAGCCTTTTTTCTTTCTATCAGTCTTAATTTTCAGATTAGGGCCTGAAAAAAATAATGTGAAGAAAAAATGAGATTAAAATTATTGGACAGCAGCAACTCTTATCTGTGTGGGGCACATTGGTTATTGTATATACAGTTAATTTTAGATAGACAATTTGCTTTAAAATCCTTCAACTGAGATTTTCCCAAACCTAGGTTCTTGTGGATTTTCAGTTTACAAATGTTATTTTATCTTTCCTGAATACAAGATATCTGCTATATAAAGTAGGCCATGTCCCTCTGTATTATAGTAGAAGGTACTCTGCTGACTAGAAAGCATTGCTTATTCAGGCAGACACAGTTTTAAATACAGACTTTGTAACTGAGTACAGGAGCTTGCCAGGAGGTAAAGTTCACCAGACTACTGCCTATTCAAAGGCATTTCTCTGTCTTTTTGTTGTGAAATTCATATCCTTACATTTCTAACTGCTCTATGATATTTATGCAGCTGGTGGGTATGTTGGTCAGACAGAGATCACCCAACAGTGATCAGAAAAGCGAGCGCATGGGATAACAATAGAAGCTGTACCATGAATGGGGTCCTGCACATTTAATATTCTCTGAAAACACAAGATTTTTTTTCCATAGTCATTGGTGGCTGAAAGTGCCCATTGGAAAATACCAAAGGAATTATATTCACCTCTGCTAAAAGTTATGACAGTCCATTAGCATTATTTTCAGTTACAGTTTGAAAAGAAAAAGAACAATCTGTATCATCGTAAGTCACTTCTCTGTCAGACTCTGTATAATGCTTAAAAGACAGTTGCATTCTCCAGTGAAAGTCTATGGATCATAGGTGCTGGTTCTAAATCTTGTACACATGCTCAGCCACGAAGGACAGGTTACATCTCCAGCTAGTTATTCAAATGGCTCCTGCAGGTAGCAGACCAAAGAACATGGAGAACCTATAAAATTGAAAGAGACTTCTGTAGGTTATAAAAATCACAGATTGTTCTTGCTTCATCATCCACTGTGAACAAAATTCAATCATGGGCATTAGCTATCCAAGCTCAGTTGATTTTCTCAAACACTGAAGGTATTCAAGCCATCCACATACTGCTGGCAATGGATGAAAGACTTCTGAAGAGGAAGATAAAGCCCCACAGATTGCATGTCAAGACAGTGTTGGGTGCTCATGAATGAGCATAAACTCTATAAATCTGTATAAAATCCTTCTTCTTGTATGCAAAAGGATTTATAATGAGAATGACTTTATAATTTCCTTATGGAAGCACAGTACTGGCATAAATTGTTTCAGAAGGAAATGTGATCACCTAGCAACTGTTCTGATCTGCAAATTTCTAAATCTCAGGATTAAGAATACGTTTTTCAAGGATGTCACATATTTTCAAGTCACTCACATGGCTGTTCATTCTCTCTCTGTCGACTTAAGTACTTTTCCCTGCCTTTGCCCAATTTGTGTGATCACTGTTCACTTCTGTGTAAACAGTGGTCGTACACTTGTGCTTCAAGCAGGGCAACTCCATTGTGACAAGCAGTTTCCCCTTTGGCTCTGAGTCTAAAATTAAACATATATACCTCTTTTTCACAGTTACTCATGATAAAGAGTATGTATATATTTCAGAATTTATACAAATGTACAAGTATGTAAATGTATGATTAATATAAACCTTGCTTTGCATATGTAATTTCTACAACTGCCTCACTGATTTAATTATAGTGTTCATATGAAAAATAAGTGCCAACATTTAAATCCCTTTCTCTCAGTAGGTTTAATTGTCAATGAAGGAACCAAAGTTCTGTTGAATTTCAGTTTGAAAAGATACACTTAACATCCCTACTGTTCTCAAATAGGTAATTACCTTACTGCAGAGAATCCCTGAATCAGTAAGGAAGTTTAAAAAGCAGATTCTTACGGACTCTTTTACCACATTGCAGAATCTGGCTCTGCTCCATGCAGAGATCTAATGTTTCTGTTTTCAGATGTGCTTTTATAAAACTCTTTTTTCATGAAGAAGAATTTTCTCTTCTTTCTTTCTTTCATGACAGAAGTAACTCATTAATCCTTAATTCTTTGTATTAGGACCAGACTCGCAGATTGAGGCAGAACTATTGGAAACAGAGTTAGGATTTCAGAGTTAGGATAATTTTTTGATATGACTGCAGATCCAGATTCCTGTCATGAAGACTGGAAAACTGTGAGCATGTTCTGTGCAGTGTTTTGGCCCGAGCTCTTTAGCAGTCTCTCAGCCAATGTCCAGACAGGGCTCAGGACAGGACAGATTCAATTCCCAAAGGCAGTTTGGATACAGTCATCCTCTTTTGGTTGGGAGGAGAGTTTAGGTGTGCAAACATAAGCTAAATGTGCCAGGTGGTCTCATATTTAGTGCCTGAAGCCTCTCATTTACTAGAGTCGGCAAAACCTGTGTGTCTTAAAAATATACATTACTAGGTACTGGAATAAATGGCTATTGATTATTTCTTACAGTTTCTTCCAGGCTTGGTAAAAAGTCACAAAAATACTAGTCTGTATTAAAAAAAATTAGGATTCTTAGCTCAATAAATAGGGCTACACAAGGGAACAGAACAGCAAGTTAAGGACTGCTGAACTAATCCCTGCCTTTGTGCTCCTTGGACATAACCTGTACTTGATTGTTGCAATGATGAAGGCTGTTTAGAGGAAATGTTATTTTGCATTTATATTCCCCATGAACTCATTCAAGAGCAAGGTATAATTTATCCCTTCTAATGTGTTAATTAATACAATACGATATATAAATCCCATTGTTCAACAACTATATAAAATGAGGGAAATCTTCATAACTTTTGTAGGCAGCATAGTCCAATAAAGATTGAACACAAGCTAATATTGACCTCATGAACTGAAAACCTTCTTTTTACAGTACACTGTAGCTTCAGTATCAAAACATTAACTTCACAGTAGATTTCAACTTTGTGTTTCTAAAAATGCTCGTTCATAGACCAATGCCTCTTAGACAAGTTACTCACATTTGGTATCCTACCACAATTACAGATTCAGACAGCAGCAGCAAAACCAAGCAGGTGTCATACACACAGGACTCAGGTTTTTCACACTGAAATTTTGATATACAATGAACATTTCTTTAAAAGTCCAATACAAAACTTATATTAGCAGAAGAAAGGCCTAATATACTCAACCAACCTATATGGAACTGCTGTTTCGCACTAACAATGACTATACCAATAAAAAAACCCCTGTATTTTCACCACGAGAACAAGTCCTGAGCCATCTATTGCATTTCACAGATACAAGCACATTCTTTTTATATTAATCAGGCTATTTTTTCTGTGTTGTCTTCTTTTTCTTAAGCTAATGTGTTTATTGCTTTCAAAATGACAAAAAATCAATTTAAAGCTGTATTTCTTTTCTATTTCTATATTGATTTGTCTCTTTTTGTTACAGCCGTGAGGCCTGGTAGGCCTCCCTGGCGGGCAGTCGCCTAAGGGCAGAAATGCCTAGTCATGGTGACTAGGCCAAAATAACCCTTCTCCCACGCTTGGACCCTCTGTTATCTCCCTGTAAGAAAATAGGTCACTTTCTACCCCGAACCATACTATTGGACACCTTTTCAAAACCTCGGTACCCTATAAAAACCCCACTTTTCCCCCAGCTCAGTGGAAGAGCTGTCCCTGGAACCCTTCACGGAGGATGCCAATAAAGATTCATCTGTGGAACCTCATACAGCGCTTCTCCTCTCTCTCCCTGTGTCTGCCAAGGCACCTTAGCAAGCTCATGAGCTGAGAATCACTGCAAAAGAGCTGATCACTGCTAAGAGCTGAATATCACTATAACTAAGCTTGCTAAGTGTTGCCTGTGCCTGGGAGCTTTGCCGGAATTGCTTGGGCAGGGGGGTACGTAGGTGCAACCCTAGCCAAGAACAACCAAGGCAGCTGACACTGACTGAAGCTACCGGGAGGAAAACAAAACCTTTTTCTAAGAATTATGTAAGATTTAAATTTCATAGAATATCTAAATACGTAGTTCATAAACACCTTCAATTTAAATATCCTGAAGATGCTCCAGTATGATTTTTTTTTCTAGTTGTATCAGGGATCATTTTTTAGGACACAGGTTACTTCCCTACTACCAATATAGTTTTAACAGTGACTAAGAAACTGTAGAATAATAGAACTTCTTAGCACTTTATCTGTTTGCTTATGACTACTAGCTGTTCCTCATTAACCTGAATTACCACCAATTTCTCCTTCTTCTTAAGAAACGCAATTAACATAAAATGGTCACCTGGTCATCTGATTCTTTCTGGATCCTTGATTAATGCATGTCATTTCAGAAAAGAACTCCTTAAATATCTCATTTTATAAAAAGAAATAAAGAAATATTAAGAAATAAAATATTACTAAGAAAAAAATAGATATATTTTTGTCATACATAAAATATAAAATAAGATAAATTAATCTTTTCCTAAACCTTATCATTGAGAAGTCACTTCAAAGCATTTTAAGAACAGAAGTGATTAAAATATTTTATGGAAGCCTTCTCTATCAGTCAAAGCAAACAATCTTCTTAGAAATCCTTGCTGCTGCAGTGTACCAGGAAAAGGATTTGTTGACATGAGATCTTTGCTTTCTTTATTCAACATAAATATCTTACCTCCAACCATATCTGACATTTCAAGCATTAAACATAATACTAAACATAAATCAGATCACTAAAGCCAAATTTTTGTCTCATGGGCACCACCTTAAAGGGAAGTTTTTAACATGAGAAAATATTTTGATCCTAAGACAAACCCAAAATAGTTGAATTAATACCAGAAGTGTTATTAAGATTTAGAATATGTTAACACAGTGTTCACAGAGATATGTCCAACAAAGTTTGAGTCCTGGAAGCAGTGTAACACGCATTTGGTCTCTTCATAGACTAAAGCAGGACCCAAGCTGGGTTCATTAATGTTGAGGAGAATGTCAATAATAGTGATGCTATGAATCCACATTTGCTCCTGCCATTTAGACTAAGTTTTCTTCTCTCATTGGGCAGATAGCTATTTCATCTGGATAAACTTACAACACTTGCTCTTAACTTATGGTTATTTATTCTTAGCATTTACCCTTGTTAGTTATTCCCTAGAGAAATATTAATTTAGACTAGATGCTTTATTAATGACCTCTTAACTTTGAGATAAAAATATAATACTGTGCTATGAGCATTTTTTTGTTAAAAAAACTCAAAACATGCCAAGTTATCATAGCAGAAAAATTATGATATGATGGTGCCTTTCAATACATATATTACACACATATTCTCATAATATTGTAAAGGCAACAAATATATGTTTACATCATCTATTTCTTACAAAGATTTTTCTGTATTTCATATTTATTCATGCTTGGATGAATCTCTTCAACAAGCTACTTTATTAAAATTACAGGTGAGTGAAACCATAAATTTCAATGTGGCTTCATTCTTAACAATCTATGAAGCAGTAGATTGGAAGCATAAAATAAAGTGAGCAGAATCATGTCATGTTCTGCTGGGAGACATATTTTACCCTTCAGCAGCATATTAAAAACGCATGTTTTAGAAATTGAGGCAAGGCATACAGTACCTCCTTCCCATGAGATATATTTCTCTGCCTAGAGCAGAATTTTCCTCTTGGCAGTGTGTTTCAGAACTGCCAAATTCAACAGTTTAATCTCTCTAGGATTTGCATTACATTTTCCAATTCAGAAAAAAAAATTAAAAAAAATATCTCTATCTTACTATTTAAGTGTTGGGTTTGGGTTTTTTCAAGTAATTTTAATGCACATGAACAAGATTAGCTTTTTTTGTTTCCCAAAAATAAGTTATTTAAGCTGGTGGGATAGCATGGTTTCATTATGTAATTAAAGGGTATAGTCACATTGCATTATCTCTCTGTTTCCTAGTCAGATATTCAAAATAAATTGCAAAGATAAATTCAGGAAATGTTGAAAAGCAATGTTGTTTGAAGAGGAGATGTCATAGCACATTTACATGCTGTAGTTTATATTGCATAGTCCTTCCCACTCCACTGTGTAGTTAGCAGAATACTACTAGCAGAATAAGTCTTCTTGATTGAATAAAAAGCACAGAGTGTGCCTTTCACTAGGATCCTCTTGAAGATGTTTATCATTAAAATATTAAATTGCTAATTAAAAGCTCTTTTGATTGTGTAGACGGTACAATCCCTACTTGCCAGCATGCTAATGCATTTAGAATACAAGTAATATCTCAGAAGTTATGAACAACTTGTTTGCAGTTCTGTAGTGCTGACAACAGAAGAAGGTACACATCCCATGAATTTCGTACTCCCCAGATTAAGAATTCATGGGTTTCATTAGGAAAAAGCAGCCTTAGTTCAAATACACTTATACTAATCTTGTGAAGAATACTGCTGGAATAAGGGAGTAGGAGGAACAACTGATTACCTATCATACAACTGATTATCTATGAACTAGGAAAGGAAAGCAAACTATGGGTATGGTATCTTCATGGATTGTGTAAACAGCAGTTCTTCATGAACCACAGTTTGTTTTGAAATTAGAAAGATGAAGGGGCAACCAAAAAGAAAGTTAAAGGAAATTTTGCCATTAACCAAGTGATGCCTTTTTGTTATTTGGTACTGTCTTATAGCAATTGCAGAGAAGAACATGAGAGGTCTTTTACTATAATAAAAATCTGTAAGTATGAAGAGTGTTACAGGTTTTAAGAAGTGTATTCTTGACTCACACTTAAACTCAGAACATTCACAATTAGAGACAAATTAACCAAAAACCCCAGTCAAACCACAGGAACAAAAAACCTCCAGACCAACCATCTAACCAACCAACCAATCAACCAACCAAATCACCGGAAGTAAAAGGATAAGGAAAAAAGGAGTAATGGGGATGACAACAGCAATAGAGATGTCAAACATAAAGGTGTCAGGCACTTTTGGAGACAGCATTTATTAAAATTCTTAAATGCTAAATGTCTGAAATATTTACAGTTTCTTTTTATTTCTCCGAATGAAGGTAGGAATGAAGACAGATTTTTTAATTCATAAAACTATCAACAGTGTTTCTGTAAGTTTTTTTGCTTTAGATATGTATAATTGTTCTCCCTATATGACATAAAAATAGTCTACAGCAACCCAGCCCTAGAGAATTTTATTTTGTTGTCATTTTTGGGACTTTTCTAACATCAGTCAAAGATTTCCAAAGTGGTGGCTCAGTGCAGCAGATGCAGAGTAACCCCAGATGCAGCCCCACCACAACTGCCAGTAGTCTGCTTATGGAGGCTTCCCAGTCCCTCATCTATCCTTGACTACATTACAATAAAGTACAGAAAAGAAGAGCATTCCTCCAGTGCATGCTGAACTCCTTCCTGAATGGCAAAAGGGCTGCTTTCTTTGCAGCTTGTCTCAGATCCATGTTTACATCTTTGCTCTTGTGTCGTGTTTTCATGTCCATAGTGCTCAGACAGAACTTTCTATTTCAAAATTTAGTTCAATCTGTGAATTATTCAGGAACATAACCCAAAAGGCATTAACAATTTAAATCTGCCAATACCTGATTTTCATATTTTTTCTGTAAAAGTAAAACATGGGTAGATTGTATAATGGATCTCTTGCTGGATAATATTAAATGAGTTTTCTGAAGTAAATAATTGACATGCATATGAGATAAAAAATATTTTTATCTTCAGTTGAACTAAAGAAAATGAGTAAGATACAACTAGGGGAAAGGAAAACAGACTCAAGAATATAAACAAATACCAAGCCCTATGCTAATTCACTTTCAGCCATTCATTTCAATTACATTTGGTTTCACTAAAAATAGCAAAGGCATATCCACTGAGTGAGTTATAGTTTTTTTCCTATTTTTCAAAATAACTTTTGATGAAATAATAATATTCAGGTTTAGATTAAGATAAAGATATAAACCCCTCATCCTCACTGTTGTCATTTTTTGTCATATATGAGGTGCTAGAAAGTTAGGCATTTAACTGCCTAGCTTATCTTCTCGATCAGAAACTCATCTTCTTGGGTTCTTATCCACATAAACACAAAAGGAAATTAGTTCTAGTTTTCTATTCCAAATGAGAAATGAGATTTTTCCAACAGAACGAATTTTGGTGTTCTACCATCACATCAATATATTTTTATCCAGAATTTCTCCCACTTTTTTTCTCCCACATCCACACTGGATGTGCTATGTCTCAAATAGTCCAGTGGATATTAACAGAAACAAAACCAAAAAAACCCCAACCAAACCAAACACAAAAAAAATCCCAAAAAAAGAGTGGGGGGAAAAAAGTCAGTGTTTATTTCCCAAATATTCTGAGGCTCTGGGAATTTTCTCAAAAATAGAGAAGGGAGCAAGAGATCTTCAAGATACAGGTTACTGAATAGTGACATAAGGAAAGAAATGGGAGAGGTCAAGTGGAGAAAATAACAACCAAAAAGGTTCTGAAAAACTACAGAAGCAGAAACATTACAAGTAAACACAGATAGGAAGTTACTAGTGAAAGCAAAGATGAAGCTGTACTGCCCTAGACATGCAACACAAAGAGATGAGTAAATAAATAAGATTATAACAGAGACTAGAACAATATTTTAGGGGAAATAATTGTAGGATTTAATGATGGTTAACAGGACTACAATGTTATTAAACAATATGAAATATATACGTGAAATAGATGACAGAAATCACTATGTAATCAAAAAGCCAATTTGAAAATTATATAAGATTGTGTGGAAATAGAAATAATACATTGTATATAACTGCTAGTTTCATTTTGGATAATTTAATATTCCATGAGATTGATATTGTCAAATAAAAATCTAAACATAATTATTTGTGTGTGTTGGACAAAAGAATGTAAACAGAATTTCTTCTCTATAGACTTAAGATTTTAAATAGTTTAGTAAAAAATGTCATGGATAATTTATCACCCTACTAATTTATTATCTTCATTATTTCTCTCCTGACCATAAATGAAGGCTTAAAGGGGAAAATCAACAAAACAAATGCACTAAGAATTATTTGATGTGTTCTGCATATTTATTTCTTCTCAAAAATCTGTGTCAAATACTCATTATTTGCTTGACTACTTGTTTCTATTACTCTATTTAAAATTTTACTCTATTATAGTAAAAACATAGGGTTTTTTCTATAGTAGATAATAAAAGAAATTGAACTCTTAACTTTAGATGAGTTAAATGGCCAAATATCAGTCTAAATATGACAAAAAATATTCACTATCTCATTCTACATGGGAGAAGGAAGAATTATAGACCATAAAAAATAAACTGACAAGCTGGAAACAGTCACTGATTTGTCTATCATTAACTGATGGATTGAGAGAAACATGACAAGGCATGCAGACCTAAAGTTCTTGACCATACAATTTATATATTTGTCTTATTTTTCCAAAACAATTTACAATCCCAGTGCCCAATTCAAATGCAACCTAAAGTAAGGACCTAATCTTTTTAAAGGGTACATGAAGCCCTTAAAAACTATTAAGGTGTGAACTACAGAAAAACTAAGAGATTCAATTTTGAGCTGCTATAGATAAAACTTTTGATAATTTGTTACATAGAATCCAACAATTTTCCCAGTACTATGATATCTGATAATATTAAATAGAAACTATATTAATTACATGTTTTATAACAAATGAGAAAAAAAATTATAACTGTTTATACAGTCCAGGTTGAACAATTCAGGTTGAACCAAAGTAGATAAGGACACCACGGATCTGAAAAGAAATGTCTACTCTTCATTGAAGAAAGAATGAAGATCTGTAACTTCAGATATTCTTCTTGGATTTTGTTTTAAAATTATATTTTAAAGACATTATTTATCATCTATTAGATAATGGCATCCAACCATCATTCAGAAATAGGCTTAGAGGAGTATCAAATCTATAATTATGAAATCCAGTACCAAGGTTAGTTTTGTACCCAATCAGATCAAATGACATATGGTGCTCACTTGCACATTCCTGATCCAACAGAGTGTTTTGACAGGATGAGTCAAAGCTGTGAGCAGGGACTGTTTCAGGTTCCTCAGAATTATGCTGAAGGTCAAAAACCTTCATTATGTAAAGCTATTTTCCTTCAAGCTTGAATGTATGTAACATAAAATTTCTGTCATGAAAATATAGTGTAGCACCATGCAGATAAGTGTAAGTAGTGTTTATGTGAAGAAAGTTAATTGTAGTAAGAAGTAATATCTCTATATTTTATCTAGGTTCAGAGATTACTAGATTTTGCAAGACTCATTTGTTGTGACACCAAATTTTCAGAAGCCTTAAGAAAGTAGAAGACATGGAAGTCCTCTAATAAAAAAGTATTCAATGGAGAAGTATATTAATTGTTAAACTGTCTCCTCCAGTAGTTAGGACATTGATAGACAAGAGTGTTCTTGCTATTCATTAATTTATCCCTTAACTGTGACACAGAAAATAAACAATTTAAATCTAAGATCTTAGCTGTTGCTGTATTCTGTTGTTAGAATGATTATCTAGCAGCTAAAAGAGTGAAGCTAGGTTCTTTCAGCAAAAAATAGGTTTTTGACACTCTTCAGGGTTCAGGCAGTTACGCCAAAATACAGAAGTTTATTAAGCACTTATTCTCAGGCTGATTAAACTTGTATAAACTTTATTTGTTCCCATGTTCTTTAAGCTACAACAAGAATTAAATTGAGGGTGTTGGTAGTTAAGATCAACTATTAAACTTCAAAGGGTAAGGTAAAGAGTGAATAGTAATGACTAACTTTAGTACCTGAAAAGATTTTTGGTGCATAAATCCCTATTACAATTCCAGTCATTAGGTTTTATAAAGAAAAATTGCATACTAGTATTAAAAATGCAGAAAAAAAATCGCTAAAGTCTTATGAGACTTAACTAGCAATTATTTGAAGAATACTTAAAAGGTATAAAATGTTATGTCATTATTAATCAGAAAATAATAGAAAGTTTTAAATGGAAGGGACCTCAAAGATCATCTAGTTCCAAACCCCTGCCCTGGACAGGAACACGTTCCAGGTTGCCTAAGGACCTAACCAACCATCAGGGTATCCACAATTTCCCTGGGAACCTGTTCCAGTGCCTCACCTTCCTCACAGTAAAGATTTTCTTCCTATGTCTAAACCAACCCTCTTTCAGTTTAAAGATCTTGTATGTCCTATCCCTACATGCTCTTGTAGAAAGTCCCTCTCCCTCTCTTGTAGCTGCCCCTTTCCATTTCAGTGAGTCAATGAAATGGAGTTTAATAGGAAGAAAATAGTGAATCTTCAAAGCATGAACACTGAGACTAAAAGAGAGAAAGAAAGACTAAAACACTGAGAAAGAAAGTTCCATTAAATAAGCATTAGCATTCTAAATTGTTTTCAAGAACTTTTCTCTCAAGAAAAGAGAAGAATTAATTCCTGGGAGTTAAGCTTTACTTAAAGCTTTTACTTGCACTCCACTCTTCTTGGATGCTGCTACATTAGCATTTCAGGTGCAATCCTAGTGTGTTTGAATAAAAATTTTCAGTCATACACACTTCCTTGCACCTCCAACTCCATACCTCCTAGTGTCCTGCTAGAGTGAACCACTTTCCTTGCACCTAAAAATAAACTGTAAGAAAGTCTCCATGAGTGTAACTTGTGAACTTCAATTACTTTGTAAGGAACCAAGCCATAATTGGTTCAAATATTGTTTTTATAGGAGGGGTGGGGGAAGGAATGAAACCCTGTATGTAGAAGTGTTGCTTTATGTTATCATTTCACTAATCGAGATTAGTAGGCCAATGTGACTCTTCCAGTAAGTTTCACAGGCTCAACTGAAGAGGCATTGATCTGCAAGAGGAACAAGACAGCTGCTTAAACAGCATTTGCTGCAAACAGTATTTGCTGCAGTGTTGAAATATTGGACTCTACTCTGAGTCAGTCAGTCCTCTAATCAAAGCATTGTCAGAAAGCAGAGATGATCATAAAAGGGAAGGGTAAAAAAAAGGTTCAGTTTCTCTTCCTAGGTTATTTCCTAGGTTAAACAAACAAACAAACAAACAAGCAAACAAACAAAAACCCTGCAGTTCTTGAAAGCTTAAACTGAGATTTAGATTCACACATTTATAATTCATTAGAACCAGAGCTATGTTATCAAAAATCATACTTTGCATCCAGGCTTGCTTTATGGCTTACTCTGTTGTTTTGGTAAAGGAATATGAAAAAGTCTAATTTTGGTGGCTTATTATACCCACTTTTCATTTTGCTTAGACATGAACGATACAAAGTATGAACCAATAGAGAAACAGATCCAAAAAGTTTAGAAAAATTTTGGTTAAGGTTTTTTCATCTTTGTTTATTATAAGAAAACTGCTTTTTAGTAATTCTGCTTCTGACCAAGTAAACATTACATTCATGCTCAGGGATCAAAATAGGAACATTCTGTGGAGAAAAGACAGTCTATCTGTATTTCTTCATGCACAGTAAAGATATTTTTTCTTTATTGTACTTAAGAATAGCTTCCTTATACTGAAAAAAAATGGGTTTATTACAACTTACGGGCACTGTGACCTTATAGGTTTTGTTGTTTGTCTGTCTGTCTCTTTGTTTTAAGAACAGCAATTGTAATGTTTATTTGAGGCTTGTACTCCCTGGACTAGTCTTGTGTATTCTGTTAATGTCCATTGTTTCCCTGGGCTTTTGCTGTTCCTTCTGTCAATGCTGTATCACAGATTGCTTCTGGTCCAGTAAATTTGCTGTCCAAGGATCCCAGCTCTTTCACAAGGAATGACCGCAGGCTCTGACAAGGATAATTTTATTGTGTGTAAATTATGGCACTAACACATTCAAGATCTAACACAAGGGAAGGAATTACGATCGTTTTACAGACTGATCAAAATAAGAGCACATTATTTAACATTAGCCTCTTCACTTACGTGTTTATACTCCATCTTTATCATTTACATTACCATACCTACCACTTAGTAATCCATTACTTCTCCCTTTCTTTTAATTTTTTCCTGATATTTACCAGGACCAATTATTTCCAATCACTCTCTCAACTTAGAAGAATCTATCTCTTGAACAGGGCTTGGAAAATTCCTACTTTGATTAATGATTAAGCAGAGTATTTCTGTGGTTCTACACATTTACCCTCGCTAAAGGGAGGTCTACAATTATCTGAAGAGTAGTGTTTGGGTAGGAATGAAAAAAAAATGTTCAGGAAAGAAAATTATGTCTTATATTATACAGAATAATTTTTAAAATTCCTTAAGAGTTGTATCTGTACACCAGTGTCCATATACTTGTTGGGGCTTGGACAGGTGAAAGGCATGGTTATTGGAGCTTTTATTTTTTACTTAGTTGTGTTGGGTCTCTGTTTCCAGTCAAGCACTCTGAGAAGAAAATATGTGGTCAAAAATATATATTTATTATTAAAATTTCATTTCACTTCTTTCCTTTGCATGACAGGAACAGGACAGAACATACTTTTCATTTCAGATGAGACTATTTAAATGTAAATGCTTCATTAACAAAAACACAACCAAAACAAGCAAACAAACAACCCCCCAAAAAACCAAAACCAACCCAACCCCAAAAACATGATTCAACAGAAATAGTAGTTCACAGTGGCAAGAACAGCCTTTGAAACTTTGAACTATTGTGAAACCTCTGTGTGACACTCAATATTCTGGAAAAATATATGGAAATCCTGTGTGCAGGATTTTTTTTTAAGCTCTAGGCTGATCAAACTTCTAATTGAAGAGAAACCTAAAGGAACATTTGTCACCATTAGTTCTTTTTAGAGAATACTAACTCTTTTATGCAAAGGGAGAAGGGTTTTTTGCTTTCTATCTGTATGCAACAAAATTGAGATTTATGTAGAAAGTGGGAGACAACTGAGGGAACATTCTCAAAATAAAATTATATTGTGATATTACCATGAGAAAGACTGAAGGGACATGCAAGACAGTGTAGAGTGAAAATGAAGACTCTTAAAATACAAGGAATTTCAGAGGAAAAAACCCCAAGGCTGTAAAGATCCAAATATCCAGTAATTCAGGTTGTTCTGCAATTTGTTCATTTTCATCTCCATTAAAAGGAAAATTTTATAATGCTTTAGTCTGTAATCCCATGTAGAAGCTTTGTTTCTAGGAAAATCTTATCAGTGGTAGCATAATATTAATAGATTTTCTTGGAAATGGTTGCACTAAGGGTCTTACCCTCCCACAAAGATCATTCCCATCTATGCATCTATTCCCGTCTTGCATGTATGGAAGCACTTGACTTCAGTGAGGTACTTCACTTATGAAAAGTGAATCAGATTAAGTATTTAAAGCTTCTTCATCTTCACTGGCAATACTGAACCACAGCTATCAATGCCTTGTGTTAAGAATCAAGCTATATGAGACCAATTTGAGAGGTCTTATTATCAGAAAATGATAAGGAAATGATGTGCATTCTGTTATATAACAGTGTTTGCTGTTCCTAATGATCACATTTTCAGTAATATTGAAAGATCTCCAACTTATTATTGACTATTACTAAGAAAGTATTATGTAGGACTCAAAGAGTAAGCTGTTCTATGAACATGAATTCTTCTTTAATACTGAACTGAAGTGTATAAACTAATTTAATTTCAGTACAAGAAAAAAAGAATCTAAATTTTCATTAGATCAACTAGGAGTGCCACTAAAGTAATATATATTGCCTATGAAAGATTACTATCAAAATTTTGAAGACTTAAAGTGTTAATTTACATTCTTTAATGAGTTTAGGTAGAAGAAAAACTCACTCTGTGTCAATATGAATATGACTACATGTAGAAAAATCAAATTATTGGCTACTCTTGGTAATCTTGCCCAATACGAGATCAGTTTCTTGGTGCTCTGTACAGTATTTTTTATTGATGTTTGAAGTAGGATACAAGAGGCCTAATTCTAGTTGAGTTTGGCCATCACCATCAGAAATTTTTCCACTGGGTCCAGCCCTTTGATTTAACTATGGTTTATTTTGGAAGCAAATAGAATACTCAAGATTTTGATTTCCTTCAATGTGACACAAAAGCAGACTTTGAGAAAGACCTCACAAGTTTTACTGTTGTTTTTTTTTTTACCCTATAATCATCAAAGTCAAATCCCTCAATCCATACAGAATGTCAGAATCACAGAAAGGTGAGATTGGAAGGGACTTTCTGGAGGTCAGCTTGTCCAGTCCTCCTGCTCTACTGGTGCTGGTCTGTGTGTGATCCATAATGTCACGTTTGACATTCTTTACATACACTTTTATTTCTAAAAAAGCATAGTATTAATCAGTGGGTTTTGCTTATTAACATATGCACCAAGAGATCTATACTGCAGTTCTGAACAAGACTAATTACACATTCTTTTTCTCAATAAGGCAGCACATCAACTGTCTGTTTGTAGGTACAGAATTATAATTCTCTGCTAATTTATCTTCATATGGATGTTTATTCCAATTTTAAGCATTAACATGAGTTATGCACAACAGCTTTACATTGCAGATGATATTTTGTTAGAGCAGCACTTCTACTATTATAAAAACTACTATCTCAATAACTGTTAGAAGTCTCCTTTTTATCTATAGTTCAGCTTCTAGCTGAGTTTTTTTACTTTCTTCAAATACTTTGAATTTTATTTACTCAGGTAAAGATAGATAATTTTTCTAAAAGAGTTTCTGTTCTGAAAGTGTTTTTGAATGGGCTTATTATCTACTGCTTGTTCCTACACGTAGAAATACTTATGAACCAGGTGGTACTAATTTTACTTCAATCTTACCCCTCTAAAAATTTTTGGAAAAAGGAAGCTGATAATTAAAATGGACTGATGTTTTTATCAATCAGGATGAAAGGATTGATTAAGGTACTCTATTTATGAAAATTTAAAATAAAAGCAAAGGAAGATTTGTATCTTCAAATAAAATAATCAATGCTGAAAATCTCCAGTTTTTAGTAAATCAAGAGATTTTCTAGGGCTTAATAAATAGTGTGAATTTATTAAAGAGATTTTTGTTTGCAAATCTTCTCTCAGTATAATCTTCTATAATAATATAATCTTCTCTTTAATATAAATTGTAAAAACTGCAATCACACATGTATCTAACTTACCTGGTCAAAGGACTAGTGAAGATGCATGAATCATAGAGGCCAAAAAGTGGGCAACGAGAGTTTTAATTAAAATGACTCTATAGGTCATTCTCATTTAGATGTACATAGACTTAGAAACGGATAAATCACAACATCCATTAGAGAACACCAACAGCCCAGAACAGGTGGATAGTTTATCATTGGATACTGTGTAGTGAAATTCAATGGGACATGATTGAAAAAGCTATCTGAGCACATATTTACTTTGCTACACATGGTACGTTTGGGTGCAATGACTTGTGCATTCATTTGTCTCAAAGTGGTTAAACAAGAGCTCAGCTGAGCTCTGACCTTGGTGCCTTATGCTTTCTGGTGCTTAAAGTGTTTTAAAATGGTGCTTAAAACATTTTAGATGCCATTTACAAAATGAGTAGGAGTAATTCACATCATGAGCAATATAGGAAGAAAGTAGAACAAATTATTATCGAAGGAGTCAGATGTATTTCACAAACATCAAGGTTCTCAAAGTGGACACCAGCCCACTTTCCTGTGTGCTGTCCAACAGTGCAGCTGAATTGCATCTTTGAAACATTTTTTCAGGACACTTGATTTTATGGAAACATCTCATCTAAACTCAAAATCAGGAATTGTCATCTGATAGTTCCAATACAGTGTACATTCAATTTTAATCAATTTCAGTTCAGAGTAACAAATTCTCTTATATTGATATGAAGTTACTGGCTGACATTACTTAAGAGACAAAAAGAATCTTCTGCCAGCTTGATGACATACAGACAAAATGTTGTCATGTTTTTTTCAGGTTTTGGGGGAGGGGGGGGTGGGATTTAGAACAATATAGTACAATAAAATTTTAATTTCTTTTTTATCTTATATAACTTTTTTCTTTGTTATCTCCCTTATCTGTTAGTACAGGTATGATACACACACATTCTTTCTGACTTAGATAAAGAATCTTACTGGATTTAGTGCAGAAGTTTATTTGCAGTGCCTTTCAGCTTTGCTTTTTTAACAATTCAGCAAGAAATAAATTATTTTTTATTAGAGATTTTTAGCTTAAATTTATGTTTAGCAGAAATAATTCTCTCCTTCACACCACCTCTGTGAAGTACGTATTTATGTCTCTAACAGACATTATGATTTTAAAGAGAAAAAACCAAACAAACAAGAGTGTCAGAAAAACACATTTAAGTCACCTAACTTGGTTGTGAAATGAAATCATTGAACCAACATCCATTGAATTCAATTGACAACATTTGAGGTCACATATATACCACAATGTACTGTTAAATAGTTGAGGTGTAATGGATTTTACTTTTTCTATGCAGTATATTGCAGTAACAGAAAGTTTTATAACCTGAAGAATATTACATTTACATTTGCTTGAGTGTTTTCCTCTTGTATCAAGTGCTGTACACCCTTCAGTAAAGCACTGCATTAACTGTCATGAATAAGACTTATTAACACTGATTGTATTTATGTTTGCCTATTCTATCTGCAGCCATCTTTATGATAGCAATGTCCTGAAATACTGACACTTCATAGTATTTTACTCAGGAATTAAATGCAGTCAGTGCAGGCCTAGCAGATTTGTTTCACTGGGTCCTATATACATTTGATTGTCCTTAAGAAAGGTGTTTCTAAATTTCGGATTACTTCAAAATAGCAAAGCAAAAACTTAGCTTCTTAGACTTCACCCCATAGACAGAGTGAAAAAATTAGCAACTTTAGTTTACAAAATTTGGCTTAGACTTCCTTGGAAAAATGTATGAATCAAAAAATATTTTAGTCATGACTGTAACCAATAATTTGCACACTGAGAGTAAACAGAGCTTTTTGGGTATAGGTGAAATTAAATCCAGACGTCTGAAAGGGCTTGAGAAGGCATTATCTACGGACTTGTCATCTTGTGGTCACATAAAGTTGGAATATAGTCAGTCACATTCAAAGACCAAGAATCAATATCTTGCTCTTTTTGACACTGATGCAAATCCTTCAGGGTCCTTAAAACAACTGCAGACCACATGCTGCAAAATACGGTGGGACACCTTTATCCTCAACTTACCCATTATGACTGCTCTCTTTAGGAAGGAAGAAAGAATGACATAAAGGAGAACGTGGTTGCAGCTATTGAATATGACTGAAGTAAGAACACACACTTCGGAAGGAATAATTTTGAGTGTCTGTTATTGCTTCAGGCATTGCAGTTGAATTTTACATGATAGACTTCAAGAATAAAATAATAAATATTTCAGCCCACCCTCATAAAAGGTTGTCTTAACCATAATGGTTGTACAAAAAATCATACATTATTTTCTCTCATATCTGGAGTTTTTATTGTGTCACTTTCCCTCCACGATAAACGAGTGATTAAGATGATGTCTACAACGATACAACTTTTACCTTTCTCAAGAAAAAGGAAATTAATCCTATTCTTAGGCATTGGATCTCATCAGAGTTGTATCATTTGCTAGGGAAAAAATAATAATCATTTTCTTTTTATCTAAATTTATGTTTTGTAGAAGTGTGTCAAGTGCAATATGTGTAGTATTTAAACTTGAAAACATTAACAAAAATATGGTAAAAATTAAGTTCAGAAATATATGAAGTGTGAATTTGAAAATTGAGCAAACAAGAGCTAAGCATTCAGAGACACTTGTTGTGTTTCATAAATGGACTTCCAGTGCATTTGGAATAAAGTGACTCTAATGTAAAGAAAAATATACAAAACTACATAAAACAAACAGTCAAAAGACATTCACAAAATTCAATATTTCATCCACAAAAATTGGTATTTATCTCACTTGGCTTCAGAAACCTATTGGGGAAATGTGTATACCTGAGATATTCAGATTTGGTTATAGACTCCTTTTGTATTCAGTAGAAGGAAATACTTTTAAAGCACCATTTAATATATCCTCAGGCATGTATCTCACAGAGTTCATGCAATTCTCAATCTAGAAGCATCTTTATTCCTTAGTTCTCAATCTAGTAGCATCTATTCTTGACTATAAAAAAACTTAGGGAGAATACACCAGTGTACTGTTGAAGAAATATTTGCACTGTGTGATAAATCCTTTTACTCAAGGTGCTTTCATAGAAATTTGAAATTTTATGTGTTGCACTTGAGTGCAACCCCAGTTCACTTTCAACAGCTACATTTTTGAGTGGTCTAAATCCTTCACAGGTCTATTTTGCCTATTCAGGTCTGCATAGAGAGAGAAAAATCTACAAAGGCAGTACTAATTATGTCTGTAGGTTAATATTCAAAGGGCAAAACAACACATAGCTAATGCTAGCAAGGTTGGTAACAGTAGTTTCTATCAGACATATTGATTTTTAAAAACAATTTACAAAGGTATTTGGCAGGTCAGATACACATTGTTTCTTCATAGCAAATTTTAAAAATAGTTTAAAAACTGATTCTCTGATACGAGGACATAAAAACATTACTTCTCGGGGCTCCATTACAATATTCATGGGTATGTGCATTTCCTAAAGCATTACCAGCACCGTAACATGCATTGTGCAATAAAAGAAAATTTACCAAATAATACATAAGATAAATTCAATGTGTAGAAACTAACTCATTTCATAACATGCTAATATTCAAAAAATTCAAACTCTATTCCTAAATTTGAAACACACTCATCTTCTAAAAACAGTACTTTGCTGAGGGGCAAGAAAATGAAGCATTGGTCACTCAGTATTTTAACAACAGGTATGAAAAATAAGAAAATCTGAAAGTGAAATAGCACAAATTTCAGTTGCAGAAGTTGTGGTCATTTTGATTATTCACTTCTTTATATTTTCTCTATGAACATTCATAATCCCAGAAAAAAACTCCACCTTTTATAACATAGAACAAAGTACAGGAATTGCAACTGAAATAAAAAGTCTAGAAGACTTTTAATAAACACAGAGATGACATTAACCATGGAAATGGAAAAAAACATGGACACTGTTTGGTGGAGCAGTTGTCCTTTAACAGATCTCACCTTATGATGAGGAGCAGATGTAGCAGTGAGATGGGAGCAGAAGTAAATAATGAGTTCATCTTGTATGTAAGATTCAGAGTGTGAGGAGAGCATGGCCAGCAGTGATTTTTTGGCTTGCTATTTATGCTGTTATTAATTCAGGATATTGATTAGGAATATGGGGATAACTTTTATTCCTTTTTATCATTCTTAACAGTTCAGTGTTTCCTTCAGCATCAGTATGTGCTGACATATAATTGTGATGTAATTAGCTTTTGATGAATGAGAGAACAACTAAAACCAGAAAACCTATACCCATTGTTTTAGCAAAGCAATTACAGATGCTGGGAGGTTCATGAACACATATGATTATTTTAGAATGGAAGAGGAAACTTGAATAACTCTTCTGCATTTTTTTTTTTAATCTAATAGGCTTTTATTTATCAAAGATAAGAAAGGTGGTCAGAAATGTTATTTCCTTGGTAACACTTTGGAGAGATTCTAAGTCAACATGGTCTCAAGAATTCATGTGGTTTAAGAGAGATTTTTGGGGCTTGCTGCTCTCCAGAAAGAATCACATCACAGAATAATGTAACAATTATTAAAAAATGTAACAGTGTGCACGATGCTAATGATAAGACCTACAAGTGTTGGGGGTTAGATTTGTTTCCTTTTTTTACTTACAGATTTTTTTCCCCTTAAGTTGCTAGGAAACTAACTACTGGGTACTTAAGCAGAACAAAAGGGTCAAGGGAGAGGAGTTGTAACACCTGGCCACACTTCTTTTGTCTCTGGGAGTTTCTCTCTTGGAGGGGGGAGATACTATAGAGTTTTAAGGCCAGGAAAAAGACATGGTGGGGCATCTGCACTCTCTTGCTCTCTAAATTTCAGAGAGAGGACAGCCAGGCTGCTGCTTGCTGTGGGAGGAGTTCACTGTCACCACCAAGTCCAGTCCTAGGAAATCTAATATCATCTGCTCGTGTGCCCAGGAATTCTGAGCTCGCTCCTCCTGCCCTGCTGGAGCTGGGCCAGCCCTGTCCTTGCTGGGGCTGCCACTTTTCAGGCACTGCTCTGTTCGCTACTCCGTAGTCTGCACCCCCTGCCTGCCCAGACCTTCTGTGTCTCCAGCCACAGCTCCGGAGTGCCTGATCCATCTCTTCTGTCTCTTCCAGTCTGGGACAAAGCCGCCATCCCCGCGTGCTCCCCGAGCCCGCCCCACAGCGCCCCCTGCAGCCGCGGGGGGATCATGGCACCTGCCCTGCCGGCCGGGAGCCAGCAGCGCCCCTGCCGGCCCTGAGCGGAACTGCACCCAAGGGGAACGTGCCTGCAGCCAGGGAAGCTGTTGCTGGGTTCCTGGTTCTGTTTATTATTAATGCTGTAGTTGTTGTTTGTTTGTCTTGTTAGACATACTAATAAAGAACTGTTATTCCTATCCCCATACCTTTGCCTGAGAGCCCCTTAATTTTCAAAATTATAATAATTTGGAGGGAGGGAGTTTACATTTTTCCATTCCAAGGAAGGCTCTGTCTCTTCCCTGGCAGACACCTGTCTTTTCCAAACCAAGACAAGAAGATATGCCCTAACTTTTTCACTAGACAATTCCTAGCAAAATGCACTTTATAACAATGAAGAATCTGACCATCAAGATAGCAGAAATTTGCTTCTCAGTATAAGGAAATTTCCAAATGCCCATTTTAGTATTTCTGTCTGTAGGCTGAAGATACGAGACAACGGCCCAGCCATACAACTAACCATCCTGATCTAACAGCACTGCAGAGCTTCACTTCTGATTTACAATGTAAGAAACCACTTTGAGTCTATCATAAATAATCCTTTTAGTACAGCAAGTTATATGTCATTCAATGGATGAATGGGTTTTTTTAACCCTATTTTGTAATAAAATTTTACATGTATTTTTTGTATAGTACATTAGTAAAATGTATATTGGGTAGTTCTGTTTCATGCCAGAGTGCCTTGCAGTGGTTCCAGGTTAAGTTTCACTGATTTAAATCAACATGATTTTTATTTATCATGCTGTTTCCTGGCTTTACTCACAGCAACATTCACTTGAAACTCTTTATTGCTAGTCAGGTTTTCAACTGTGATTACCTAATTAAAAAAAAAAAAAAAAAAAAAAAAAAAAAAAAAAAAAAAAAAAAAAAAACCAACCCATATAACATAAAAAAGACCTACAGCATTTACACTTTCTGTAATAAGGAAAACTATCCTATACGATGCAGTATTATAACTTAAACTGTGATACTAAGTGTTCTATCACACCCTAAGTCAGGGATTTTTTTAATATGCTGTGTGTATCCCTGATATAATTTAGACTATATTGACAATGAGAGAATCAAATGTCTGCAAAATGAAATTATTGAAATTGTTCTAAAATCTTTATGTATGGAAAGCTTTAATTACTTAAACGTGATGTCTGCTTACATTGCCTTCCAACTAGACCTTAAGATGTTTTCAAGTAAGTCTTTTTTCTAAGTTTAAGATTTGAGAGAATTCTTGTATTTTAATAACTATTTTCTTTAACAACGTCATATGAAAGGTGAGGGGAGGACTTCTGTTTGTGTCTTTAGCAGCAAAAATTGACATGGAATGTGTAAACAAAAGGTAAGATAGAGAAATTAGAAGGGAGAATGCTCAAAGGCTAGTACCAAGGGAAACTGGCCTCTGAATCCATCTGTTCAGAAAATCACTGTATTGAAGGATTCACCAAAATTTAGACAGAAATTGGACTGCATTTAGATGAGGTTTCCATTCCTGTTCTGTAATTCAAAACTTTTTAAAAAAATCAGTGAAGGCAATCCCAAAAAGAACAGTACTTCAACTGTTTAAGACATTTTTCACAGGTTAATAAAATGATATTTGCTTTCTAATTTTCTATGATACCTGCTAGATTTTCTACTTCATGGGTAAAATAAAACTTAGAACATGAATTACTCTCTTTAGGTTCCATTCCAAATATTCTTGGACATGAAAAAGCAGTTTTTATAAACATATAAATTGGAATTTTATATAGATAGCACAGATGTCCAGTATTCATCATGAACTCAATTACGAAAATATTCCACTTTTTAGAAATTATTTTTTCATTGACACTTCAAGATGTAAGATATTTTCTTAAATTAATAGGGACTATAAAGCTCAGGAAAATGGGGATGAAAAATTGTCCCAAACCAATCTACCTAGATGTAGGTAACTATATGTAACCATAGTAACTAATATCTTTGAGGCTGGGAAAATTCCCATAATGTACATCTTCTCTCCTTTGAGTCAGAAGATTGACTAACAAAACACATACACATTTAATAAACACATACACTTATTTATTCACACAAAATTCACTTACACAAGGCATCCACATGGTTGTTTACCCAGGTATCAGTTTGGACTCCATTTTGAACAGTAGACTCAAGGACAAAGAGTTACTAGAACACCAGTGTCTTCTGTACAGGTGTTTATAAAGGCTTTCAGAGTTCTGTTTCATTGTGCATACTTATAACCCTACAGACTTCATCTACATTCAAGCAGTCACTGACATCTTAGATGCGGCCTAAGTTGCTCAACCATGCAACCACCATGTGGAGGAAGCCTCTTAGTCTCCCAAGACTATCCAATCCTGCAGAATCAGCAGCTCTTCTGAGCTTACAAATCCTATGGAAACTTTCCGAGAGAAAACTGCTTTCTCATCACACATTTTTCTTCACTTGGTTTTCTGGGCATTGGAAACAATTTCTCTCTCCAAAGCTATGGAAATGCCACTTACACTAAACACATAAAAGAGATTTTCATGACTGTTAAAGACAATAAATGGAGGAAGATGCACTTATAGACAAAATATGTTCCCCTGAAATTGGGCCACACTTTCAAAGCGCTTATTAATTTTGTTGTATGAATCCATTTTTTATATGATTCCTAATTCAGATCCTCAGTCACATTTCTATATATATTGGATGGGCCCCAGGTAGTTCATAAAAACAAATTACGTTAGATCTAATCTTCCTGGAAGCAAACCTTTTTTTTCTTCTTGTCTTAGTTGAAGACAATTTAAGAGACAGACACTGTAAAATAAGTTTCCTCCCCTTATAGTTTTAACCAATCTCTTTTCACCAACAAGGAGAAATGAATAAGAGTATTTTTTTGAAAACATTTTGTGTTGAGGCCTTCATAAAGTATTAGATGTCAAATTTTTGGAATGAACAAACTCCTATGAGTGATTTGTCCATGGCAAAGATTTTTGTAAATTCCTGTGTACATAGGAGGTATCTGGTATGACTCAGAGTTTAAGATAGATGAGATGGATAAAAATTATCCAAGTTTCAGTGTTTTTTACTCTCCAAACTAGCCAGGACACTTCGCCAATACGTCAACCATCTAAAGCTCCACTGCAATGTAGTATTAAAATATCTACCTAACTTTAGGCAGAAAGAAATAGTTTAGTTGAATGTGTTGCATTATTCTCCTTCTTAGACATAGGTATGTGCTTAAGTATCTTACTGACTTGAAATCAAGGTCAATAATATCTGGTTCATTCAGACCAATCAGTAATTTAGCAGCCTTAAAAAGAACATGCCACAGATCCAGAGGCTGATCAATGCACACTAGACTGAGTGGCTGAAGTCAGGGCCAGAAGATGAAGTTACTGAACAATAACTAATTAATCAGCAGTGCCCCATTGGGGACTAAAATGCTAATTGAAGCAGAACTAATACATGATTGAGATAAAATAACCCTGGAGTTAGACAGATCAACCACTGAGACAAAATCATTTTAAATAGGATCTGTCTCTCATCTACCTAGGAAAGCTTCTTGTTATTAATTATTTATTGAACAATCCCTCCCTTTACAAGTTATGTGTCCAACCACCAAGGAGGATAACATAACTTCCATAGAGCTAACACCTGCTCATTCGGAATTCAAAGCACTTCATCAAATAGTTATATCAACAGCATCATGATGAAAAGGAGTGCTGGAAGGGCACAAAGGGAATTTGAGAAGCTTCTTCAGCATACCAGGATAGAGGCAACTCTGAGCAGTTTAAAATGATGTGTTATACTGTGTTTGATTTTGTTTACAACGGCCATATTACAACTGTAGCAACTAAATAATTCCATACAGTTGCATAAAGATCATTTCAATATTTCTCTTGAAATATTTCTTGATTTTTAGGACATTCATTTAACTGTTGAGAGGGGATATAAGAATCTTTTCTGAAAACTATAGCATACCGTGCAAGAACCATTTTGTCTAACATTCATTGGCAGAAAAAGTAAGCTGGGTAGAAGTGTCTGGAATTCTCAATCTTCTTACTCAAATATAATGAAAAAATGATACAGAAAACAAATTTTGACATTTCTCAGGACACATGGTTGCATGAAAGGCACAAAGAGATTTTTCGTACCCTGCCCACCATTGTCAAATTTTATACAGCCAGAGGCCAATTTAAGAATCAAAAAGAACCTTCACTAATAAATAATAAAAATGGTATTATTTTATAATATAGAGGAAGCCAGTGAGGATGCAGGAAATATTTCCAGATCATGTTCATGAAAGATAGTGACAACCTAAGTAAAAATTTTAAAAATCACAATCAGTCTGCTAATAAAGTAGAAAGTAAAACAAAGTCCCAAACATAGATCCAATTCCTTTTTTAATTCAATCCCCAAAATATTGTTAAAAAATTAGAACTTAATGTGTTTTATCCTGTACTGAACACAGGAAAAAGCATTATTTCATTGCATATGACATTTTAATAACCTATTGTGGATATCTTCAAGCTTATGATCATTTTGGTGCAACCAGAATTTAATTCTGAAAATAACTTAAAAAGTAATTTTTTTAGGTTTTAATCATACTATCCTGAAAAAGAGGGTGGGAAAGATATATCTCACAATCAAACTAAAGTAAAATTAGAAATTATTTGCTAACAAATATCCTCTCCAGTAAGCCAAGGTTGATTCATTGATTCATTCAAAAATGAATCAATTGAAAAATAGGAGAAATATTTAGGGTTTATTCTCTCTTATCAAACTTCAATGCCATCTGTACGTACACAATCTTGTTTTGAACCTAAATTTTGGTTCAGCATCTTTCTTTGCATATATAATCTCTTGGTGTTAGAACATACTTTTCAGATGAATTAAACAGAAGTACTTATTTACATTTCATCAGATGAATGAGAGAAACTGGGTCTCTGGTCAGCTACACTCACAGGTAAATCAGAATAAGTTGGAAACAGAAAGATTTACATGCAATTTCAGACCAAATTACTGTGTTTTTTTCAGTTGTCTTAGAATACAATATATTCCATATCTTAATGGCAGAATTTCAGGGGGATTCTAAATTAGAAAGAAGAAGAAAAAAAAAAAGGTTATAATACTACATACATCTGCAAGTGATATAAAGTCCATGGATAAAATAAAGCCGGACTAAAGAAATACCACTTCAAGCCAAATATAAGCTGGTCTAAATCCTCATTACTGCAAAACATGTGATCCTAATTCCTCTCTCGTCAGCCTAATGTATTCTTCTGCCTTCAGCACCAGTGAAGATTAAAAATTAGAGAATACACTAATGTGAAACTATAATGGGAAGTTTTGTTTTCACACAGACTGCAAAATGAGAAAATATAAATATCTATTTTACAACACAGAAGTATTTAATATACTAGAAATATAGAACTAAAAGTTAATTCAATCATTGTTATTAGGGAAAATAGTAAGTGATTACTACCACTATAAGTAGATGTCACAGATAGTTGAATTTTAGATACTTTTTTGTGGGGGTATTAAGGCCAAAGTATGTTTGATTTTTTTCCCTTCATTCACAAATATGCCATGCAATAAACCCCCAATTGCTTGCTGTCTGTGTGGGAAGAGGACAATGTAGCTTTTAGATATTATAGTCCAGCTGAATTTATCCATCAAAAGGACCAAATAAATGTAGATAATCCAATGAAGATAATCCAAATCTTCCTAAAAGTGATAACTAGTTGTGATTGATGTAGTGGATAAAGTAGTTACAACAGTAGCAAGGAGGAAAGGGGTAAGGCCAAAGACTATGGTACAAAGATACTCCTATTTTTAATACATGTAGATTCATTAGGACCGTGTTTCTAAATAATGTAGACCACATTTAGAATTAGAAATACTTTTCCTTTTGTTTTCAAAAGCATGGAAGGGAAACACGCATGCTGGCTTGCAAATAGATGACTCAGACCATTGAAAATGCAGCCTTGAGCAATGATTTCTTTCTGTTGTAATGGTGAAATGTTTATTGGATTCATGTGAAGTGCCTACACATCAACATCTGTGATCCTAGATTGTAAAAACCTGAAACAGCAATTGCAGGAAATATAATGATCTGAATGCAGACAAACACGTCATTGTGTTTCATCTACATACTTTCCATTTACTACTTCATCTATGTATCTTCCATTTTCCATAAAATAGTGGTAGCCAGTCTAAAGTGTGTATAAAGAGGAAATATCCAGAGCAGAATAGAATCATAGAACCGTTTAGGTCAGAAAAGACCTTTGAATCCAACCATTAACCCAGCATTGTCAAGTCCACTGCTAAACTAAGTCCTTGTGTCACATTTACATGTCAATTAAATATGGAATGGTGTCTCAACTGCTTCCTTGGGAATCCTGTTCCAATGGCTGAAGAAGAAAATAAGAGGAAAGGCAACATATAGTTATTTCAAAGAATAATATACAGCGGTTCTGAGTTATATACTGTCCTAACTAAAATGATACCTCAAAGCCAATGGACAGAAGGACTTATATATAACACCAAAATGCAGCAACTTTATAGTTTCTCCCCATAGTTGCTGTAATGTTTTAGATACCTAAGTTTCTGATAGTGCTGATTTGCAGTTTTAATGAGGTGATTCTAGCCTCACCACTGGTGCCATGTGGTTTAATGGTCTTTCTAAAAATCATTACAAGAATGAAAACTATACAGTAGTGTTTTCCCCTCCTATCTTTAGTTATGATGGAGATGGATCCAGTCACACCCATCCCTACAATATTGTTACAAAAAATGTGGTAAAAAAACCCAAGACACTTTAACACCAATATAGCATTAAGAAGCAGGGACTCTGTATTTGGCCAGATTATTGAGGGGATATCTCCTCCAAAAATTGTGCATGCTGAGTTGCTTTCCATAAACAGGAAAGCTTCTGCTTATACACTGTGTTTTACAAACATACTCATTGATTGTCCCAGAATAAAGATACATATGATAATTATTTCCCCAAAATAATTAACATATTTTCCCTTCTCTTTATGCATGCATTCTTCTGTCCTGGGGGGGTCTCTTTGGTGGTCCCTAGTGGTTGGGGACCCCAAAGTTATAGCTGACTGACTCTGACCTCATAAAGTCGGCAGAAAACTGGGCTGGTTGCCTTCTAGCTCTCCTTCTTACACAATGGGCATTGTGCAGCTCCATGGGCCAGTGGGCTTTGAAGAAGAAGCATTTTGTTTGTTCCCCAAGTGTAGACAATTTTTTATCTGGTAATGCTATTAAAAGCACTTGTCCAAGGTGCTCCTTAGAGATATTTCACTTTCAGTACAGTGTCTACAGCTTATAAAACCATGCCTTGACTGAGCTTCATACAAACTCAGTTGTACATAGCCACATACTTGATTATGTTTTTATGCACTTGTCAAAATCTCTTCAATTAAAACCAATCTGAGGCATTTAAAAGTTAGGCTTGCATACTCATTTTATCTGCCTTATAGTTGAGGTGTCTTACAGCTGAGAGGAGGAAGAAATTTCCAGTTGACCTGGATTTGGATGCTTGGGAATGAAAAAGAGTAGAACGTATGCTTAATCTGCTCCTTTTAATTTTCTACTCCTTAACTGAGGCAGCCAACAGGGTTGTGAAATCCTCTTTTAGGTACCTATCTATCTCCTTGATGGCAACTTGTCACTTATTCTCAGCCATTAACTACACTGTCAAGAAATACAGTTGAATACTATGAGTTACAGTATGTGAGCAAACTGTAGTTCCCTGGTACCTTTTGCTTTATATAGTTGATTAGAATTGGAAGGAAATCTTGACTATCATACTATGTATATCAAAATTTTTGTTTCTATTTCTGATTATCTTGCAACAGACACAAAAAATATTTTCCAAAGTATTGGGATTGAAGAGATGGGGACGACACCATAAAAGATGGTTTATTGCTTAATCGACAACCATCTCATGAAAGGGTGAGGCATTGAGGCTGTTACATCCAATGCCGTCACATCAGAAGCCACTCTAATTCTAGTTACAATGCCTTATATGGGCTTATTAGCCAATCAACTACTTCCACAAAGCCCATTAGCATCTTCTTACACCAATCATGAACTGTTTTGCCTTACGTGGCTCTAGCGCAATGTGTCTTTTCTTAATCAATCATATAACGCTACCCAAACTTACATTGCTACATCTTAAGCTTCCTACTAACTCTATAACAAGCTTTATTGCTAAACTTAAAAATTTTCTACTGTCTTGCTCAATATATTTTTTCACTTACCTAAGGCATTTTTCTGCTTGCTTAAAACATATTTCTGATTAAACCACAAACCAACATTCTTGTTTTGCGTCTGTGTAACTTTACTGCTCCAAATCTGCAAGCCTTTTCCAAGGTCTTAGATCAAACTCTGTATCCATCTCTATTTCTGAGCCTGTATGCATAAGGCTCTGGGAGCTTTCTGTGCCTCCATTTCCCACACCAAAGAGCTTGCAAAACAATTAATAGATGCAGAAAACGCAGACAACGTGCCCTAAATCCCACAGGTTTCTTGTGTCATTGTTGGAACCCTGGAAACTGAGAGTTTTGAACTTTCTGTGCTGTCAAGCACTGACTCTCAGGAGGGCACTCCACAACTGTGGAAGTTGACTGATAGTACTGAGATTGTGGGTGTGTAGTTTAAACACTATTGTGTGATATCACAGAGTGAAAGATTTAAATTTAAAATTTTAGTATACAGTAATATGTGTAGGGCAAGATGGAGGACTTTGGTTGTTGTCTGATTCCTTCTTCACCACCTTCTTCATGGTTTTGGGTGGTTTTCTGTAACTGGGTGAAAAAGGTCAGCATTGTGGGCCTTGGGTGGTCATTATTGGGTCAAAAACACAGATAACATAGATATCATGCTGGTTTTGGGTGATTATCACTTAAATAACCTCAGAAAGAGTGAGAGGCACTCCATTTTACCTCCATTTTCTAACGTGGTAGTTAGAGCTCACAGCTTGTGAGACTGTAATATAGATAAGAAATAATAAACACCGAGTCAGAATGTGAAACTATGACTCCTGTGTATTAATCCTGACCTTGGCAGAAAAGGAAGCCAGAACCCTAACAAATGGTGTCGCCTGTGAGAATCAAACTCATCACCTTCAGATGTCATAAATATAAAAATATAATTTTGTGTCTATCACAGAAACAGTGAATCTTTAAGAGACATTTTAATAAGGAAAGAGAGATAAGCACTTTTCACTCGGGTCTTTTTCTGAGCTCTCACCTCTGCAATGTTTTTTCAACAATCTTAAACCCTTTACAGCTCCAGCACTGACTTCATTCACTTTTGCTTCCAAACTCTCTTCCCTTATCCGTGAGTACACAGAAATATTGTTGCCTATCTATTTAATAATAAATTATAAACTAAATTCAAAATCCAAACATTGAAAAATTTTAAACAACTACTTCCAAAGAGGCAACAGAAGATGAATATGATTTGTAAATTACTTTAGAAAAACAAATCGAACAATATTGAAATTGGTTGTCAGCGACTTTCAAATTAGTTATTATAAATTATTTACTTCCTAATGCAAAGCAACAGCATCTCCATATCCAATTTATGAACCACACCTGAGTCTTGCTCAGGGTCCTGAGATAGTTATCTCTGCTAAGGAGTGAATTAAGGGGTAATATAATTTTTTTTCCTTCAAAAATAAGAAATAATGGGTCACTGGTGGAGAATATATAGCTAAACTTCCTGCAGCAACAAAAATACAGCAATGATACTGCTTATGTATCTGCAGATTTTGCTACTGTAAATAAAAAGTCATTTGTCTTCCTATGGCCTTTGTGAAGACTAGCAGGAAAATAATGTGATATTTATGGAGATCTCTTCCAGTATTCCCTCTGAATTAAGTTTCCCTTATCTTCCATCTTACCAAGGTCAGTCCACATTAATCTTATTGTCATGCATAATGCTACTATGCATGGATGCATACATGTCCCTATCAACATTAAATTTTATCTTCCTATTATCTAAATTCCAATTTTGCCCAAGTAAATTAAACAGCAAGTTCCTTCCCTAATGTGACTTCACATGTAGGAAAGACAAGCAGGTCCTGAGTCATGAAGATCTACAAGCTGGTTTTGAGGATTTTATTGTTCCACTTAGCGTTTCTCACCCTTGCAAGGGTTCTCAGATAAATTGCTTAATTGTGCAGAGGCCATAGTAGGACAATTGTACACTAGCTGTTCACAGACTTTTAGAAAGAGCAATTAATCCAATAAAGCAGTAGATATTCTGTTAATTGTAGATATCTTTTGAACTGACTTGTTACAGTATTTGTTTGGTTTTTTTCTGTAATGTCAATTTTATGTCAATATATGTGGTTAAAAACAATACGGGAAAACTCCAGTTAAGGAAACGTAAGACATTGCTCTATGCTTAAAATGAAAGGGAAAATAATATTCAAACAAACAAACAACAAAATCTCAACAAAAGCTCTCCCTACAGTAATTCCTTCTAGTAGTGTTCTAGAGGTGCTTAGTACTAAATGCTGAACTTAGTTAAAAAGAAAAAAAATCAACTCCTTACTCACTTTCAGTTGTCTTATGTGCTTTATCAGAACAAAAGAGATAGAAGTGCTACATCTCTGAAAAGTATTAGATCACACAGACACAAATGTGTCTTTAAACACATATGTCATGGTGGTAGATGGAACTCCTTACAGAAAATGACTCATGTTCCAAGAATGCCAGCTTCAACTTTGCACACTGCATCTCAAGTAAAGCAAGACTTCGAAAGTAAGCAAGACTTGTCTCATATGTTCTTACAGGCCCACAAGTAGTGCATCAAGAAAGAGGAGAAGGGATGACAGAGAAGGGGTAGGGTGGGGAACAGGAAGAGAGAGAAAGAGAAGGATTTCTATAAATTAAAAAAAAATCACATGATTCAGGAAGATCACATGTTCCAGAACAAGTGTTCTTTGTTTTTCAAGCTCCATAAAAGAATTTTTAATTTCTATTCAATATAATATGTGTCAAGGAGAAAAGGGAAGGGAAGGGAAGGTGCGGGAAGGGAAGGTGCGGGAAGGTGCGGGAAGGGAAGGTGCGGGAAGGTTCGGGAAGGGAAGGTGCGGGAAGGGAAGGTGCGGGAAGGGAAGGTGCGGGAAGGTGCGGGAAGGGAAGAGGAGAGGAGAGGAGAGGAGAGGAGAGGAGAGGAGAGGAGAGGAGAGGAGAGGAGAGGAGAGGAGAGGAGAGGAGAGGAGAGGAGAGGAGAGGAGAGGAGAGGAGAGGAGAGGAGAGGAGAGGAGAGGAGAGGAGAGGAGAGGAGAGGAGAGGAGAGGAGAGGAGAGGAGAGGAGAGGAGAGGAGAGGAGAGGAGAGGAGAGGAGAGGAGAGGAGAGGAGAGGAGAGGAGAGGAGAGGAGAGGAGAGGAGAGGAGAGGAGAGGAGAGGAGGAGAGGGAAGGGAAGGGAAGGGAAGGGAAGGGAAGGGAAGGGAAGGGAAGGGAAGGGAAGGGAAGGGAAGGGAAGGGAAGGGAAGGGAAGGGAAGGGAAGGGAAGGGAAGGGAAGGGAAGGGAAGGGAAGGGAAGGGAAGGGAAGGGAAGGGAAGGGAAGGGAAGGGAAGGGAAGGGAAGGGAAGGGAAGGGAAGGGAAGGGAAGGGAAGGGAAGGGAAGGGAAGGGAAGGGAAGGGAAGGGAAGGGAAGGGAAGGGAAGGGAAGGGAAGGGAAGGGAAGGGAAGGGAAGGGAAGGGAAGGGAAGGGAAGGGAAGGGAAGGGAAGGGAAGGGAAGGGAAGGGAAGGGAAGGGAAGGGAAGGGAAGGGAAGGGAAGGGAAGGGAAGGGAAGGGAAGGGAAGGGAAGGAGAAGAGAAGGGAAGGGAAGAGAAGGGAAGGGAAGAGAAGAGAAGAGAAGAGAAGAGAAGAGAAGAGAAGAGAAGAGAAGAGAAGAGAAGAGAAGAGAAGAGAAGAGAAGAGAAGAGAAGAGAAGAGAAGAGAAGAGAAGAGAAGAGAAGAGAAGAGAAGAGAAGAGAAGAGAAGAGAAGAGAAGAGAAGAGAAGAGAAGAGAAGAGAAGAGAAGAGAAGAGAAGAGAAGAGAAGAGAAGAGAAGAGAAGAGAAGAGAAGAGAAGAGAAGAGAAGAGAAGAGAAGAGAAGAGAAGAGAAGAGAAGAGAAGAGAAGAGAAGAGAAGAGAAGAGAAGAGAAGAATCCAAACTTTTCAAAATGAGATATATATACTGTACATACTCTTAAAAGTTTAGAAGTATGACAGAAAAGTGAGCTTTTCCTCCAAAAGACAAGGAAGAGGCCTGAATTATATGGAAAACTAGTCCTGCATATTTAATATAAGGTGTTTTTTAAATAAGAGCAAAATAGTGCACAGATGCATGCTAACTCATGTGTTAACAGCCATATGCTGGTTCCAGTCTTAATGATCATTTAAATATGTTTTGCACCTCTGTGAAAGAGTGCCTGCAAGGCTGATGATAATGGATATGTCATTCTATCTGTATGTCTAATGCCATGCTCCAGCCTTATAAAGTCATAATGTTTCACAGCTTCACAAGAAAATGATGTCCATTTTAGCTAATCATAATTTTGACAAGGTACTGCATTTAAACATATAATTTCTTTCTAATAATGGTTTCCTATCTTAGCATATTTGGAATACTTTAATGCTGTAGCACCTATTTATCATTTTAGATTACATGTAATAATATCTAAAGGCTTAGGGTCTTCAAAGTCCAAAGACAAATTTCTTTTTTTCACCCCACTGAATTTTATCTCTAAGAAAATGTGAAGGAAGAAAAAAAAAAAGGAAAAGAGTTAAAAAAAAAAAAAGAAGAAAAAGAGCTTAGATATTGAGTGAACAATAATCGAGCATAATAGCCCAAGGTTCTCTTGCTATCAAATGCACTATCACTATTCCACTATTTTTACAGACATCTTATATACTACAGAATAGGAGAAACTATAAAACGTCCTGACAATACACTAATGGAATAAGTAATCTTCACGATAGGTCACAGGGGAGGAATTAGTTCACAGATTTAGGACTAATAACTGACACCTTTAAACAAGTAGAATTCCCAGATAGGAATAAGAATACAAAATATAATGTTCCCTTCATCCTGACACCTAGGTTCCCAGTCTTGCTAGTAGAATTTAGTTTTATTTTAGTTGTGAAATCCAATTCAGTTAATCATATGTATCAGTCTTTTATACTGGCAAATGCTTCCAAACTGGAGCAATGGCTATAAAATCTAAGTTCCTCAAGGAATCCTTGTGACCTCTTTCTCTACTGCAGTGTATCTTTGTGCCATGCCAAAGGAAGTTGTTAAGGGAGAGAAATTCGCTCATGCACACATGCACACACTCTTAAGCAAAACAACAGTGCTAATGAACTTGTTCTGAAGAAGTCACCTGTCTACTTCAGGTTTAAATAAAGTGGTCTTGATGTAGAGGACCTTTTTACCTTTTACTTTACCCCACTCCAGCCTTGCTATGCTAGCAAAGCTCTATGTGGCTCCTTTCCTGCTTGTCTTCCTCACCTACTATCACTATCATATCTTCTGCAAGAACTTTCCTTCATGAAATGACTTTTCTAAACTGGTACCTGAAGCTTCTTTGTGTCTCTGTATCAAGCCCACTAATTTCATAATTGAAAACATTACAACATCCAGATAACAACTGTTAGAATCAATATTTCCATGTCATTTACTTTTGTTTTTCTTTCTCTTATATAGCCTGTCATTTTTATTAGCACTTTTTGATTTGATTGGGCAGGGATTCAATATTATTATTACAAATATGCAAACAGGATATTACTTTGATCCTCTAAATTTAAAATTCAAAATAATAAAGCAAACAAAAACTTATATGCCTTAAATCTGGTGGACATGAATGAAAAATATCATAATAATTCATCTAATAATTGTAACATGCCTACATTTTGATTACATCATAGCCCGTGGTTGTTCATTGGAGCTCTCAATTGCAATTATTGGAGGAATATCTTACTTATTTTCTCAATATTATATTTTTTATCACATTTGCTGTATCAATCTGTTGTCTGATCTCTTGAAAGTGTACTGTCATCTTGAATCCATTATGGAAGGATGCTCTAGACACAGGAGATTTATTTTATTCTTACATTAAGAGGAGATAGCATGACTTGTTCCTGTTTATTACCTTCCTTGTGTGTTGAAGATATTGTTATGTACTTGTCTGTGAAGAGCAAAATGAGAAATAAGAATTCCAAGAGATATTTAATGCACAGGGGAAAGGAAGTCAAATTAAAAGTACAGAAGAGTTCTCTATGACAGAATGGACCCCTCTGGGAGGATAAATGTCTGTATGGGAAAGGATTTTGAGCTCTCTCCAGGCATCCTGATTAGGATTCCCATGATTTGCATGCTGACTGTATTTCCCTGTCAAACACATTATATGTGAAAAATCTTTTACTCTTTGTTTCTTTTCCTGCGCAATCCTCTCATGCCACTTTTAGCTTTTATAAATTGCTTGGTTTTACTTCATAATCTTCTCAGTAGTCTTTATATTTTATTCTATATAATTTGATGCATTTTTCCCATCCTGATAGCTTTTATTATTTTCTTAGTTACCCATACGAGTTTCTTGTCTTTTCTTTCGTTATTATTTCTGAGTAGTGATACTGAGTCAGTTCAGAAATATTTGGATTTACTTCCTTAACTTTCCAACCTTTGTTACTTACTTAATAAGACCTCAAAACATCATTTATGGAGGTTTGAACTTCCCTGTTGTGGATGTGAATCCAACATTGATAGGAAAATTACAGACTGCTCCATCAACTGAAGATAGCCTCCATACTTTACAGACCAAACATTGCAAATTATATTCTACAATTCTCACCCTTTAAATACTTTTATTAATTTCTTGATGTAGAAGATGTTATACAGAGTTACAGGAAGTTGTCTACACCCTGATTTCTCTATGGTTTTGTTTTCTATCAAAAAATAAGTATCTATAGCCCACATAGTTACTAAGAAAAATAAAAAATCGTCGTTTCCTAAAAGAGTAATTTATGTAACTCCTTAATAAAACTTCATTATATTGTTCCTAACTTCACCAAATAAAGGGCATTGAAATGTAAAGTTTTTACTTTTTTTACTCTTTAAAAGCAAGATATACCAAGCTAGTATTCTGGTCCTTTGTCAAATGTTAATCAATATCGTCCAATTTTTAGAGGAGCCTTGGTGCTTCTATCTGCCACTCTCTTCTTATATGACCTTAGCCTAGTTTAATGGGCTTCCTGATTGATAATGTACATGATTTTACTGGTAGGTTTCTGGTTTAAATTAATTCCATGTTAGTTGTGATTGAAAGTCATTACCATCTGATAGATGTTCTGTGTTACTGCTCATGAAGAATGAGTTATTGGGCTTTATCTATCCACAGCAGCTGAAAGTGAACAGGTGTCCCCATCATTAAACCACCAACATTAAATATTCTTCTTGATGTTGTAAGATGTGAAAAGCATCAAAACTCAGATCTTGCTCCTTCCATTGAAGCAATACAGCTGTTATTTAATAACAATTGTTTTTTACTGAGAGCATATGTGACTCCATGTCCATGATGACTCTCACTATAAATGGCCCAAAAATAATTATTTATATGCATTACATTAGTCTAAACACTTATTAGATTAAGTAAAAAAAATTGTTTGGATTACTAGAACTGACAGAATTTCTGACGAAAGAAGATATAGTCAAATGTTAATACTTGTTTAAGAAAGCTCTATTTAAAAGACTCTTACAATTGGTTTCATCAGAATCAATCTTTTAATTCACTGACAAAAATATATTATATTAAAAATTATGCAGCAAAGAAAATTTAAATTTCTGTATTCTAATATTCTGCAAAATTTGCTTATTTTATTCTATGTCATTTTAAAAACATTTGATTCCTACTTTTTCACAGGGTGTCTGGTTGAAACCAGACAGTGGTCATCTTCCTCTGTTACCAGAGTGATTCCAGATAACACATACAGACCTCAAATTTAAATTCACATTCTTATCAGTCATTGTCATCCAGGTTACTTACCACTGGTGGCCCATGAAGACACCCCCAATAAAATTATAGAATGGCTTGGGTTAGAAGTAGCATTAAAGATCATCTAATTCCACCCTCTGCTAGTGGCAGGGAGACCTTCAAGACCAGGTTGCTCAAAGTCCCATCCAGCCTGTCATTGAATACTTCCAAGTGTTTGATAACATGTACAATTTCTCTGGACAACATGTCCCAGTGCCTAACCACCCTCACAGTAAAGAATTTCTTCCTAATGTCTAATCTAAATTACTACTCTGAAATTTGAGTACCTTCTAAATGAGATAGGCAGCTGTGAGCGAAGGATTTGTTCTCAACTGTCTCAGCACCCTTCAGAAAGGGAAAATGACTGAAGCTGTATCCATGCAAGGAATGGAACAACTCTTCATCTCTTCTGCCTGTACTTTCTCAAAAGTTTGAATATTACTTCATCAACATGTTTGTTAGCAGTCTACCTTACCGTATCTCTCTGTTCCCAAAGGGAGGAATGCTCTGAACAAACATATGCTCTGAACAAACATACACACAGAACTCTAATTCCATCCAGGTTTTTTTTTTTTTTCATACTGTACATTTGCTAGCAGGCTTGAAGGATGAGTGTACATTTACACTAATTTCTTAGAAATGTGACAGTTACCTACATAATACCATTTCCTGGTTACTTTCTTTCATATATTTACTACTTTTCAGTATTTATTCACCATTTTTCCCCAAACCTATTACAAAACTCTGCTAAGTTTTTGACTAATTAACTAGGTTTTGGCCCTGTTTGTCACCTAGATCCTATCTCTCTTTGGATGTTCTCACTTCTCAGTTAGGCTGTCGTGATTGTTAAGCCACTGTCCTTCCAGCAGCAATGTCTGGGTAGCCAAGCACTGACTCACACGATGCATCCAGCCTTGTTCAAGCTTTTCCATTCATTCCCCACTGGGGTCAAACCCACCATCCCTGGGGCTTCCCTGCCTTTCACACTACCCCCTGGATCTGTGCTTCCTGCTGGCGTTCTCTGAGTCTCCCCTGGCAATCTCAGTCATGGTCATATAGATGAGAGAAAATGGAGAGAAAATACAAGGGCATGGAGAGGATTTCCACAGCCAGTTGAAATCTCATGTTTTTAGTGAGCCTACAGGTTTGTTACAAAAATGTCAAGCAACATATCATTGATACTTTGAGAAACAGAGAAAAAAAACTTTAAAAATGAAAAAAAGGAACAGTTAACTGTGACTCAATATACAAACAGAGACAAGAAAAAAACTTTGCAATAATCAGATTATGTTGCAAAAGTGATATTAAGTCATTGCCTTGAAAAATTGAAAATAATAAAAATATTTTAATGATTACTGAAAGGAAGAAAATGTGTAAGTAGTAAGAAATAGGCTTTTTACAATCTTCTAGTGACGCTTCATATTTAATTAGGCATGAAAAGAAAGTATGATTTATGAATGATAACAGTATAATTTGGCTTTATGTTTCCATTAAGAAGACATTCTTTAGAGAAAGGCTAAATTAAAAAATATGTAAGTCATGTTTGGTAAATTAAATTATTGTACAGAGCGATGCATTACATTAAAATCCTTCACAATTTCAGTCATTCAAACTCCAGCTGTGCCTCTGTAATAAAATGGAGTATTAAAATTGAAGACAGAGGCACATTTAATTAATATGTATTTTGTAAACTGTGATACTGCATACCACAAAAAGCCATATAATATATTAAACAGCAAAAAATTGAATAACCAACAAAACAACTAAAAATGAGGCAGAAAATCAAAAACTGTTATTATCCTAGCCCTCTCTCAACTGTTCTGTGCAGTCAAGTTCCCTCCACCAATGTTATAAGGAACATAAACACTTAATTGAGGAGAACTATTTCACTTGGCTTCTAGAATTTTGGGAAAATTTTGTGCCTAAGCAAGAAACACTAGCATATTGACAGAATTAGTCCCTTTAAGCTGTTTCTCTTGGGCCATTCATCCTTAGAGTTCAAGTGCTTCATTTATTATCACAAACTGCAAATCATGTGAAATATTATCCCCATTTACAGGACAAGTAGGATTTAAGTAATTGATTTAAGATAATAATATATTATCTGAATATCAAGATTTTGGGGATTTAGCACTTTTTTGGCCAAATTTCTCCAATTATAGTAGTGTATGATAGGATTTCTTATACTGAAGCAAAGTTGTCACTGAATTTAATGGGATTTGTGACTGCACTAGGAATCAATTAATCACCATGCAATGACTCTCAAGGCCTTCTCTGTTACTTTTCTGCTCCCCCATTAAGAGATGTTTCACAAATAACTGCCAAGTTACTTTCACATCCAAGATATGAAAGTAAAGTTTTGGACTTTTAAGTTGGAGGTAAAAGAATTGCATTACAGGTATGCAGATATGTAGAGTTTATCTTTTCCTTTGAAATGTAGTGACCTTGTTTAACAATTACGAAGAAAAATAAAAGTTGTTTGGTTTTTGGGGTTTTCTTCAGAACTTTTTTCTACAAATATTTTATTTCATAAGAAAATAGAAAATCAAACTGTAGTGATGGTATCACTAGTGTTACGCAGTATACTCTGTTGTGAATTTCTCAAAGAAAATATATGTATGTATAATATATGTATGTATTTTACAAAGATATATGTAAGAATTACAGGTAAGAATATTACCTGTATGAAATAATTTATCCTAATGTTGAAAATAAATCTAAGGCAAAAATATGTTAAAAATTAATTAATAATGCATTTACAATAAAATGCAAAAAATATGTCTAGGGAGATGTATTTTTAGGGTTCACAAACTGATATTTTTGTGCCATCATGCTGCATTGATTTTTGTCATGCTAAATTCAGATAAACAAAGTTAATAATCTTGATTTTACAATCCTGATACATATTATTTTACAATAGTCTTGATTTACAATTACTTGTTTTCAATTGCAACAAGACCATGACATTCTGTAACAATTCCACTTGTATTGGTCACAAAGAAGCTCAGCAAAGGTAAGAACAGTTAATTACATCCTAGAAAAAGTATGATAATATTCTTATTTTTGAGCAGCAGGTTTTTTTGATAATACTATTTTTCATTAAAAAACCCAAACCAAAACAAAAATTATTTGAATATGTTTTGCTTGTATCACCATATAAATCCCCAAATGGTTATCTGAATTAAGGAAACTTTGCTAAGAAATCACAACTAACTGTCTCCTGTCATGTTTGAGAGCTACATACAACTGCACTCAGAAACCACTTTAAAGTCAATGAGAATTCGGCACATAATTTTAAAGGCATTAAATAGTTTAAAGGTCACTTTTCTATAAGGAATAGTATCACACTAGGAGAGCTTAACAGAATGAACAGGGCTTTCAAGCAGACAAAGCTTGAGCCACTATTCAGTAAACTCTAATAGTCAATATTTCTGACTGACTGCGGGGTGTCTTTTGTTATTCTCAGTGCCACAGTTTGAATTGATCATATTGAATTCTGGATTCTTTAAATGTCTTGAAAGGAGAAATAAGCACCACTTACATGTAATCTTTTATGACAACAACACTCCTTGCCTTAATTTCCTTGTGCCAGCTTTCCCACTCCTTTTATAAGGACACAATTAAGAATCTATATTTATTTATGTAACTTTTTCTTGATGAAGTAAAAACGTAGGAACTAAAATAGTTTCTATTTTTTAAAGGAAACACTAGAAGATGTGGTATTCAGTAAAGCTTCATCCTGCAAGGGACAAGCACCTGCTGAGAGCAGGCTTTGCCTTCAGATGTACTCTCACTGAAGCTAACAGAAAAGCTATTTAAAGGCTTGGACATTCCTTCAAGGTACAACTTTGTGCTAAAGCATAGTTCAGCATGATATCTTTTCCAGATACCTAATTTATTTGGTGGTATGCCACCTTACTATGCATTATTTCTGCATTACCTATTTGTTAAAATGAGAAATAAAAAAGAAATGAGCCTGGAGACAATGCACAAAGCATACCAAATATTGTTTGCTACTACAGAATACAATTTAGAGAAAGAGTGAAAGAGAGAAAGAGAGATAGAAAGAAAGAGAGAGAGAGAGAGAGAAAGAAAGAAAGAGAAAGAAAGAAAGAAAGAAAGAAAGAAAGAAAGAAAGAAAGAAAGAAAGAAAGAAAGAAAGAAAGAAAGAAAGAAGAAAGAAAGAAAGAAGAGAAAGAGAAGAAAGAGAAGAAAGAAAGAAGAGAGAAGAGAAAGAGAGAGAGAGAGAAAGAGAGAGAGAAAGAGAGAGAGAGAGAAAGAGAGAAAGGGAGAAGAAGAGAGAAAGAGAAAGAAATAGAGAATGAGAGAGAAAGAAAGGAAGCAAGCAAGCAAGTAAGAAAGAAAGAAAATGTTTTTGAATATTTGGAACACCATTTTCCTGAGAACTCCCTGCACACCTTGAACCAATGGTTGTCTTGTAAGGCACTGAATAAAAACTCTTCCAATGAATCTCCTTAAAAGCTTTTATGATATTTTCTATTGTTCACTGTAAAGTACCAAATTGGGGATCTTGAGGAAACAAAGTCATCTAACCTTTTCTAATCTTGTTTGTACCATAATACACCATCTGTACTGCAGTGCAGTCAAGCATACTGGCCACACAGCCAGTGAACACTATTTTTGCTTTGCTTTGCAAAGTGCACAACAATTTTTTGCTTAGATACTTTTCATTAGGAGCCAAAATGTCCACTTAGTCTTTAAAGTTTACCTGCCATTTGTGAAAAAAATGTATCAATTTGACAAAAGTATAGAGGTCATAAAGCATAGGTAAAAATATTTAGAGACATTTATTCCTGTCTTCATATTATTTTGTTGGGTGAATTTGGGGAAAAGGCAAAAGGTTACTGTAGAAGAATATGTAGATGGGCTGTTTCCTTATGAATAAGGATTTATTTATTTTAGGATCTAGCTCTCAAGAACTACTAGGACAAGCAAATAAAACATTTGCCAAATATCTCATGAAATATGCTAGCAAAAATATGCTAGCATTTTTATCAGAGACTGTCATCCTAAAGAGTGAAAAATATATTACTTTTTTGAAATACCAGCAACAAATATCATGAATTATATCTTTCTTCTTTCCTTTAATCCTTTGAGGTTAAAATATACAAATTTTCCTTTTCCTCTTTTCTTCAAATCAGACCCAGATATGACAGTCAATTTACCTGCCAGCCTCTATGAAATAGAAATAAATAGTAACTTACCTGTCATTCAATAAATTGAACCACAGTCCAGATTGGGTTTTTTTTGTAAGAATGGCTATCTGACTTTCTGATGGGTAAAGTATACTGCACCACATTAATGCAATTCAGGTTCTGAATTAGAGTTTTGCATGCAGAAGTCATTGGAGATTCTTTTGAAATATATATCAGAGCACCAGTTAGATAAAACAAACAAGCAGCTGCATTACTGCATGAAATAAAAACTTATCTACTGACTCACCGGCAATCTCTTTATACTGTTCTCAGGTCCAGTCAGTAAAAAATAATTTTGAAGTGTGTTAATACATTGTTTAGAAATAGCACCTAACAAGGAGCACATACAAATTAAGTGGAACAGCTCACAACCATTTGTATCAGCTTATAAATTTTAAGAACCCCATTACCACTCCTGTCCTTTTTATTTATCATGCAGAAACGAATATAAAAACAAAACCTCTTTCAGTAAGTTATTAAACAGGATGTTTTGGAAGAGCCTTAAATAGCAATACTTTTCATTTGTATCTTCATATAGGAAGAAATGTTCAGATAGAGATTCTGACAGTTGGACACTGATGAAACTGTACCTCCAGTGGGTAGGGAATTGAATGCTGGATTAGGCAAAATTAACCTGAATTCCATTTTATATCCTTGTGTAGTCATGTCTTTGATTCTTAAGCAGAGGGGCAGGTATCAATCTCTTCACTTCCATGACCAGTGACAATGCTCGAGGAAACAGCTTGAAGCTGAAAGGTTTAGACCAGAGATTGAGAAAAGGTTTTTCACTTAGAGGGTGATTAAGCACTGGAGCAGACTCCCCAGAGAAGTGGTCACAGCACCAATCCTGTCTGAGTTCAAGAAGCATCTTGACAATGCTCTCAGCCATACATGGTGAGATTCTTGGTGATGTTCCTGCACAGGGACCAGGAGTTGGACTCAGTGATTCTGATGGGTGCCTTCCAACTCAGCATATCCTGTTGCTATGATTCTATTCTACTTCCTGATTAGCACACTCTCATGTCTACACATCATTCCTTTTACATGAAGCTTTGTGTGAATAGTCTGGCTTGTGGTAGGCATACAGACCTTGATATTAAGGCAGAATATGTGCAAACTGAATCCAGAAAAATGAGGTCAGTAGTGCTCCCGAGTTTCACCATGGACAGAATGATGTAGAACCTGGACAGTTGTTAAGACTATATTTAGAAAGCAAGAAATCAATAACACCTTTCCTTTTTTCAGTCCATGTTTAAATTTTTTTAGCTTTTCCTTTATCACTTAATCATCTTCAATACTACAGAAAATATTATTCTTATAAGGTGTATCTATATCTATCTATATATGTATTAATAAAGGTTTTAAGTTTTCAACATATCCACTTTTCCTAAGTAAGCATCCTTTCAGTGGTGATCAATTTGGCCTCATTAAGGTCAGAGTAACGGCACTGCAAGGATGGACAACAGTCAGTAGTCAGGCCAAGTTATGTAGAATGAGAGAGACCTTGTCAGCTCCCACAAGTCAAATCTGTTTGAGTCAGTGAGCATTCTTGGTCCTGTCACCTTGCATTTTTCCTCTGCACTATCTAGCTTATCTTACCTTTCTCTTTCTTTCTTTGATAGATATGTGTATATGCACTGGCCATTGACTGTTATTTCACTCTAATCTGCCCCAAGGGTCTCTATTAAAAAGAACCTCAGTTACCTTGCCCTCAAGGGGCAAGTGAATAAATTTCAAAGGCTTGTAAACAAATAGTGATGTGCTCCTTGCACTAGAAGCAGAAGGCAAAATGCATTCCAATTCATTCCTTAGAAAAAGGATATCCTGCATGTAGATCGTAAGCCAACATGTTCAAAAAAACACCAGGAAGCAAACTGTCTTGAAAATATGTATGTTCCACTTCATAAGGAAAACAAGAATGTGAATCATTAGGACAAGATCTCAAGGCTCTGCCAATATGTACAAGTCCATAACAGTCTTTTCTTATAAAATCTAGTATAAATATATCACTTTGCACTAAGAGATCTCATTTCTTGCTAGTGATACCATCTAACTATTTTTCCACAAACCTCTCTAGACTCATATATTACTTGTGCAGACTTAGTAGCTTTATACTCATTGTAGTACAATACTAAATTATTTTCTGCAGCCAGGACAATGATGTGGTTGTGGTGGGTTGACCCTCATTGGTAGATAAGCTTCCATCCTGTCATTAGTTATGTCACTGCTGTGGTATGAAGGAGAGAACCAAAACAGCAAAAGTGGGGAAAAACCGTTTAGCAGGTTAAAAAAAGATATATATATATATGTAAGCAAATAAAAATAAGGAATTAACATTTAACATTAATTATTAACATATGCTCAGCCTATTCCAGGAAACCAGAACCTCAGAATGGGTAAAATTACTTGGTAAGGCAAGCAGTGCAACCCTGAAAATATCACCTTCCTCTTCCTTTCCACGAGCTCTTATGCTTGAGCACAATGTCATGTGAAATGGAATATCCCTTTGACCTTGCATATCAGTTCCAGTTCTCCCTCCCAAAATCTTGCCTACCTGCTGGAGAAGGTGGTGACACATCACCCCAGCCCTGTAGAAGACAGTGGGAGGCACACTGAGGAAGTCTCAGCCCTGGGCACAGCTTGAGGACAGGCTCAGCTTGAGCCAAAGAGTGAGCCCAGCTCAGCAGGACCGATGGCCAGGCAGGGCAGGGCTGTGGGGGCTGGAGGCCAGCCCTGCTACAGCTTCACTGGGCCCAGCAGCAGCAGCTGATGTGGGGTCCTGGGTGTGGGCAGTGGGAAGAGGCACTGGTCAGGGACACTGTCCTAGCACAGCTCTTGAGACCCTGACAAAAGTTGTCTGTGTGAGCAATTTCACTCTTTCGTTAATTATTTCAATCACAATCTGAAGAATGTATCTTTTTACTTTATTATCAAAACATGCTGCCTTGTGTCTAAGATGCCTTTTCTTTTGTCACGGAGCTGCCATAAAGGATTAGTTTTTGCCTGAATTTCAAATCAATTGTAATTCTGGAAATATGTATGATATTACATATTTTATGTTCTATATTCTATATTTGACTTTACCTACACCTTTTATGTAGCATCTAGTGTGTGTGATGGGTTGATGTTATCTGGCTGCCAAATTCCCTCTCAGCAACTCTCTCACTCTCCATCCTCATGAGAGCAGGGGAGAAAATGAGATGAAAAAGCTCATGAGTTCACATAGAGGCATGGAGTTCCCTTGCCAGCTGCTGTCATGGGCAAATGAGATTTGACTTGGGGTCTTCCCACATGCTTGAGAGGAATATCTGCTCTAGTGCCTGGAGTATTTCTTCCCACATTTCTTCTTTGACCTTGGTGTTACCTCTTTTTTTTTTTTTCCTCATTCTTTTTGATTGTGTTGTCCCTCCACTCACTAACATTTTTTGCTGGATTTTTTTATTGTGTTTTCTTGAAGCCACTACCCTCTCACCTGTGGGCTCAGCTGTGTCCTGTGGTGGGTGAGTTGACTTGAAGCATCTGTGTCCAGCATGGGTCAGCCCCAGGACCCACTGCCATAACCTTGCTACACCTTTTACACTGGCTAGAGTTTCATTTAACTTTCCATCAAAGACTTATTAAGTTTGGATTTTAAGTATATTGTTTGAAAGAATATTAAACCAAATGGTTTCTACTGAATTTCAGAATGAAAAGGTGATAAAAAGGGGAAAAGAAAATCTAATACCTTTCCTGATACTAACATTACTCTGATCATTCTCATATTCATCACTATTTTTGCCTCAGTGTCTCAAAAAGCATCACAGAAATACAAAGGGAAATCAGCCTAACTCATAGCTGTAGTATGCATATGCAGAATAAACACCTGACAGAAAGCTTAAAGAACAGATGAGAAGGAATCAAAACTATGAGGCAACACAAAAGAATTTAAAAACTGATTGCCAAAGAAGCAAGGTCAATAAATTATCAACAAAAATAAATTCATATTCTTTCCTCTAAAATGTCTTTTATTTCTCTAAATTTCAAAACCATTTTTTTTTATTCTCTCACTGTATTATGCATCTTCTTTATCTTTCTAAGCCTGAAGACAATACAACGTTTCCATCCTCTTGTGTCATATAGGAGCTTTGCTGTTCCCAAACACTGGGTAGCATCCTACTGCTAATAAGTCAGTGGGAATTGCTATTACCTCTCGTTCATAAAATCTAATTCTATCCTGTAACCATCTAGGTGCTTAATGCTTGGTGACACCTTTTAATATATTTTATTTTCCATAGTTCTTTCTTTTCTATACAAATATATTTTCTTTTTTACACAACTGGGACAGCAACACTAAGAAAGGCAGTTGTGCTGTAGTCTGCCTGGTGTACTTGCAGTCTTCCACAATGCATTCTGTGATGGTTTTAGTAGCAAAACAAACAAAAACCTAATTATTTTGGGGTCTGAACATTGTGAGAAAGGCCTTTGAAGTATTTTAATTTGATGAATTCTGAATTTTGTAACTAACTCATTCATTGGAGACTTGATCAATAAAAGACAAAATTTGAAGTCTTTATCAATATAGGCAGCAGCAGGAAATAAAATACTTAGGAGTTTAATAAAGAGAATAATCCACTTTAGATCACATTTGCCACTCAAGTAAGACTGACAAAATATTGTAAAATAATTATTTTGCTATTTTTGAAAGTAATTTTATAAATATTACTCTTGGGAACTTCTTATGCAGAAAGAAGAAAAAGATACTCAGACCCAGAAATATTTGATATGATGAAATATAGAGAGGAAGAAGACATATTCCTCTCCACAACAAAAGAAATTTGCTCCTAAATATACTAAGATGGTAAAAAATTACTAACAGAAGAAACAGTTTCAAGGCATAAATATGTATTACCAGACCAGAAGACATTATTTTCTCCAAAAGTAATTTTTCATATGGCTATAATATCAACTTCAAGAGATTATCAGAACCAGTATTTATAGATTTTTAATATAAAAGATAGTATAAATAGACAATATATAAATATAATTTTAATAGCTTTTCTATCTTATTAACACTCAGTTGTTAGCAGCTAGAACAAGAGAACTAAAAAGAAGAGGTATCCAGTTGTATATGTCAGTGTTATATATGAGAAACCAGAACACAAGATACCTCTGTTTTCTAGTATGTGTCAGAAAGGAAAAGCAAAGATGCATTGTCACTCACTCCTGCAAACACACACAACCACACATATGAGAAAGGCAACCTATGTTGTCATATAAAGTGGCCTAGAAACAGCTAATTTTGGCAGCCTTTACAATTTGCATAAATTGGGATCACAGATGCAAGACATTTAGCTTCATCCAGGACTGTACGGCTGTGTCAAACTCAAAACACAATGATATTATCAAATAACTTACACCTACAATTACAAATTATTCTGTTGATGTAAATTAACACTTGAGAATAAAATCCTTGCAAGTACCAGATGCAACCAACAGAGAAAACAAACATAATCATATTTAGGCTGAGCATTAGATTTGGATTTGTCCATAGAAATACTGTGATCTGTTGCTAGTAAGAGTCCACATCTGTGCCTCTGAGTTTACTCTTTAATTTATGCAAAGCACAAGAATGCTTTCTGCTTTTCAGTTCTGTTTTTTATAATGTATGGTACTTTGACTTCATAATAAAAAACACCATGAAATTTTCAGAAATGTATTGAAGATAATATATGTAAGAAAATATGGAAAACAAAGTAGAAAGCTATTCTACAGTAGCATTGGAATACCAATCCCTGTTACAGAATAGCCTTTTACTCTGTCAGGCATTGATCACTCTAAGTGGGAGTCATTTTCTGTGAAGATGATGTGATAGTAAAGAAAGGAGGTGATACAAGACTCTGAGAGACATGAAGCTCATATATCTTGTTCCTTGCAAATTGGCTATTTAATAATGGAGATCCTTAACTGAGAAGTGCTGCTTTGTAAAACCACTTTGATTTATTTTGTATTTCTGCAAAACCAAAGCAGATATGATACTGGCTGAATAGGTAGTACACAGATTTATATCTGACATGTCAGCTTTAGTCTACAGACTTAGGATTGTACTTTCTTACAGACTAAAGTCTTCTCACAGTCCTTACGCAGTGTCCATATGTATTTGGTTTATGCAGCAAAGTTTGATAGTAGAGGGTGCTGTGCTGGTCTCATCCATGAGAAGACACTCGAAACTGATGGAGGTTGTCCCTCTGCAGCCCATGGAGGTCCATGGTGGAGCCAATAGCCACCTGCAGCCCAGGGGGAAACTCACACTGGAGCAGAAGGATGTTCCCAAAGGAAGGTTCAGTCTTGTGAAGAACCTACAAAGGAGAAGACTCCAGGCAGAACCTGTGATGCTGGAGCAGTTCATGAGGAGCCACAGCCTGTGGCAGGGACTGATGCTGGAAAAGTTCATGAACGACTCTATCACCTGGGTGAAACCCTAAAATTTATCAGAAGAGTGCGAGGAGAAAGGAGTAGCAGAGATAATATGTTATGACTGACCACAATCCCCTATTCCTTCTCTACACCTGCCACTCGGATGGGAATAGCTAGAGAAATCAGAAGGGAAGATGAGCATGTGGAGAATGAAGGGGGGGGGAAAGGTATTTTTAATATTTGGGTTTATTTCTTCTTCTATTTGGATTAATTAGAAATAAATTAAATCAATTTCCCTAAGCTGAGTCATATTTTCTTGTGACAGTAATTGGTATGTGTTCTTCATCCTTATCTTGATGCACAAGCTTTTCATCATATTTTCTTCTCCTCTCCTGTTGAGAAGAGGCAATGATAGAGTGGATTGGTGGGCACTTGGAGGTCAATGAAGTCAACACACAGCACTATCATAACTGAAACATTTTATTCTTGTTATTATTACAACATTCCACCTCCTTTTTGCACTTCTTAATAAGATTTTTTATAAAAATAAAGGAATTAAGAATAAGTTTATTCACAACTAATTTTCTCAGCTGACAATAGATGTGAGGGCCTCAGTTATTGCAAAAGATTGTTGTGCATGTAAAAATGGATCATAACACAATTTTCAGTTTGGCTAAAAAGTGAGTTATGGAAGGCTAGGAAGCTGAACAATCTAAACATACTGTTCTTTTTCCCCCTCATATTTACAATTATCATTTCTTTTGCTTAGTGTGATTTGACTGAAAAACCAAGGATGAGAATATCTATGTACCTAAGAGAACTACAGAATGGATGTAATTTTAGATATTGTTTTGCATGTGGATCACACATGCAAATAACAGAACCGTGTTTTCAAGAGTTCAGAATCCATAAACGAGGTATAATTTAAAAAATAATTCTTAGAATTACCATTTAGGTAACTGAGATGCAAATGATTAACAAAATTTTCCAGTACATAGAGATGTCATTTTGTCAATTTGTCCATATTACAAAGCCCCTTTTAAAAATGAGAAGCAATAATGGTCTTTTAAGACAAACTGAGCTGTGCAGCCACAGCTTCTATGGGTTTTGCTTTACACTTATTCCTCAAAATGAAGCAGATTGTTCTGGAGCCATTAGAGCATTGTTTCTAAAGATTTGTAGTGGTTATATATCTTGTCCCAAGAACTGATCTAAAAAAGGGAAGACTACAATCATATGGAAAGCCCAAGACAAACAATTCTGTCTTCCCTTGAATTAAACTAAAGGAGTGAAGGCAGAAAGAGTGGACAACATACATTAAATATGACCTTAGGTGCAGCACTTGCTGGCGAGGAATAAATCAAGTAGTTCTCAAGGCAAGGGCTATTCTGTTAAGCTGTTTATTTTATTTTTAAGCAAGTCACAGATCATTAAAAGTTGAATACTCCATTAGAACTAATTAAAATTATTATACTATAAACCAGAGATAAAGTGTGCTTTATTAGGTACAAAAAAACCTACAAAAAAGACATAAAGGCCTGGAATCACAGGAGTGAAAACTAAGCCCACTATTCACACAAAACAGTTGTGGGTTCCTTTTCCTAGTCCCAACATATTTGTCTTGTCAAAGACTTAAATCTTTCTATCTCTTATGAAGTTCTTTTTCCATTACTAGCAGATTCTGTACAGCCCCATAGTGGTCTTAGCAACATTTTGTTGAACACCCTATAAAAAACACTGCCTAAATATCTGAACTCATTTGTTTTCTCAGAGTGAAAACATGAATCTGTACACGGTGCATCCCTTTTAGAACTTATTCTTTTTCAGAAGAAATTCAGAGTGAATTATTTTGAAAGGCATATTAACTTGCCCTTGGTATCAAAGACTGAAATATTATAGTTTATGGTTTAAACATTTTCAAGGACCACTTTTGCCTATTATAGCAGAACTGTGTTACAAAAGCTGCAGAGAATACCACCACACCCTGAACAGGCCTTCAGAGTGAGGCCCTAAGCAGTTTGCTGATTAAGATAAGGTCTTAATCAACATGATCTTATACAACATTCTTATTTCATTTTAGGTTAATGAAAATGTTTTGCTTTCACCATTCTGGTGAAAATTTTCATGTTCTGTGTCAGTAAAAAAACATATGTATGCATAAAAAAGGAATGAAAATAACCCCATCTCTTTTGTAAGAGCTCCCATTTAAGTAGAATTTTGACAACATGGAAGTTTCTTTATATTTCTCATGTTTCTTCAAATATGGTTTGAATCAAAGTATCACCCTCCCACACTTGATAATAATTTTAAATCATGCTAATCTGTGACACAGCAGGTTCTTGATAGCTCTCTAAAACCTTAATATTATTGCTTCAAGCAATGGTGACAGATGTAATCACCTTCTATAATTCATGTTTAATACCTAAGTGACAGAGAGGAATTGTATGGTGTCCTTGATCCCAAATCCTCAGCCATGCTATATCACCCACCCCTAGAAAATACTTGTGAAAATTGCTAAATATATTTCAAATGTCATAATATTAAGATATTTCTATCAGTGTAAAAACAGATCGGGTGCAAAGGCATAATTTGTAAAGACAAATATATATTTTACAGGATTTTTTACATTCTTCTGAACTCAATTCTGCAGTGTCAACATCCAAGAGAGATTTCTGTTACCCACATTTCACCTGTCCAGAACACTGATAAAATTAGGAAGTAGTTTGACACATGAAAGACAATATCTTCATCCTCTAGTTCTTATAATCTGCTTAGCTTTTGAAAAGTGTCTTTAAACACTAAACCTAGGGAAAGTTATATTTTTGTTATTGTTTGTTATAGCATTTTTAAAAAAGGACAGTTGTTGTGAAAAGACATCTTTTAAAAGTGCTATTAAAATTAAAAGTGCAAACATATTTACACAATCTAAATTTTATATTTTCAGTGAATGCATGAGATATTTAAGAAAGAACAAAATATTGCACGTGTCTGAAGGACCTGTACAAATAGGAAAGATTTCTACACAGGAACATGCAGATAGTCCTGTGTTCTGACTAGATTCTAAAATGGTTACTCATGACTTGTGTCTGTGCATCAGCTTGTAGAGCTGAGCCTGGAAAAACTAAGTATAAACAAAGTATATAAATTTCTATATCATCTGTGTCATCAGACACATTTTTGGTTTCCTCTATTATATAATGATCAGCTCTATTAGGCTCTTAGACATACCCTAATCTTTTCAAACAACTCCATCCTGCTATTATCTTAATAAAAAAATGCAGCAAGTATAATTTCCATGTCTGTGCAAATGTTCTGTCACTTATTCCACAGCAGTTAAGTTTGATCTGAAATGACACAAGTTCTACATTGATGTTATTGTAGGTCCCAAGGAATATAGAGATGTTAACAAGAGAATTATTCTTGGTAGAGAGTGGTATTATCTGTCAGAAGAGCACCTTTGTTTAAAACAGCACCTGAGTTATAGATTCATTGATCTTTGGGAGAATATTCATGGTAATGCTTGCCTTATTCTTGTGTGTTCCCTGTTAATAACACCAGGATGCATAGTTCAACAGACCTTTTGGGTGACCTATTCTAGGACCCTGAGCAACAAAACAAAATATTTGAGCAGTGAGGTATGTGTGCAGGAAAAAAAAGAAGAGAAAAACAAAACAAAACACACCTCTACAAAAATACTCAAAATCCCCCACTTCTTCCATATAGCCAGAATAAGAAACTGTGATTAAGTATTTTGCTTTCAAGCCACCCAAAACATTTCCAATTAATCTTGTTGTAAAAGAAGGTGACCATCTGAACAGGTTTTCAAAATATTTGTAGATAAAAATGTTAAATGAAGAAAAAAAAACATTACAAGCAAGGGCTAATATGCAATTTAGTCAACTCTGTAACATTTCCCATGAAAAAATAATGCAGTTTGTGTATATATTACATACATGTATATTATTTTTTGATCACTACTACTACCTGTTTATAGCTTAAAACTGCTTCTTATCTTCAGGTTTAAGGAAAAAATGAAGCCAGGCTAATGATAAAAAAGAGAACATAGCAGCATGACTTATTATGGAAGAGTAGATGGAAGCAATAACGTGCTTCACTCAAATATGGGTGCATCAGGATTTGTATTTAAACAGACATTTGGTCCCCAGGAAAAAATGTATTTTTTTTTCATGTACTCATTCCAGGTAAAACTTCAGAACTTTTAGAGCAAAATCTCTTCTTACCCTTGTTTAAAAAATGAATTTTTATAATTAGCTGAATTTAGTTTACTCTCACTTTAGGAGAAAAAAACAAACCAAAAACCTAAATTTGAATGCCAGCTTAAGATGTTTGTAACACAACCAAATTAGCAATAAATATCAGGTATTAAATAGAATTATGAACAAGAAATTTTATGTGTTTTTTACAGACGTAATGCTAAATCCTGTTCATGGTAAATGTTGATATATCTGAAGAGGTTTGGATCTTAGTTCATCTTATGGCAATGGTATTGAATCTTGTTAATGAAAGTGATGATAGCTTTTCTTGGTTTTGTTTTCTTCTGTCCAAAACATATATAAAATATATCTTCATAAGCAAAATCACACTATGATCACATGCCAGACTTCATTAGAATTCATACTTAGAATTTAATGCAAATCCACTATGGATGGATCAATATAATTAGAATTCCTTTTTTAAAAAAATTGTCATTTGTCAAAGGTAACAGCAGAAGAGAGCTTCATGATGCCCATTAGCAACAAATGAATTTGGTATTCATCTGCTTTCTAGATCATCATAAGATGGCTGATTTTACAAGGGAAGGAACATTAAATATTGACTACAAATAGCAGCAATTACGGGTAAAATGAAGTTCTTTGATCAAAGGGACAGAACGTAGAGTTAAAAGATGTCTTGATTGTCTTTTATTTCTTCTATATTTTCTAAAAAATACCCACTGTTTTGCAGACTGAGGTGGAGGGAGATACGTAAAGTACATATTGATGTTCCTATAAAGGAAATACTACTTTATCTAATCTTTCTAACTCAAACACTAATCTAATTTATCAGACTAGAGCTCCATTTATTGCCTTTTTAAATAAATTTTAATTTTAATTTGCAGCATAGGATGATCTGAGAATTTTTTTTCCTCTTATTCTATCACCAATCACGTATACCAGAGGTAAACAACTTGTGACTCTTGACCTATAAGTGTTTGTTAGGTCAGGTAAGGGAGGCTTTCCGATTAGGAGGACAGCACACATCTAGCAGGAGTGTCTTTGATACCTACTAGTTTTTTGTGTTGTTTGCCATATGAGTATTTTATGCATAGTTCAGAAGGTCTAGAGTAGTAGATATTCCACACTTTTGAACATTATTCTTTGAAATCTCTTTACAAACAGGAAAGGAAAAAAAAAGGCAGCCTTCAATCTATTCTAGAAACGTTATGACAGACAGATATAGAATAATGATTTCTTCAGAAGCTTAGAAATACAAGTCATTTATTAACTAAACCTTAACAACATTTTTTATATTTTAAAAAATAACCTGGCTTTTCTTTAGGATCTAGAATTATTTGCATATAAAGAAAAGCCAAGCATTATTTTTCAAAGTCTCTTTCAGAGAAGAAGTGCCAGTCCTGTACATATCTAAAAACATGATGAAATTATAAAGACAGTAAGATTAAAAGTATACTATAAAATTTTGTAATTAAACCTTAAATACGTTCATGTATGAATTATGATGTAACTAGATCCCTGAAAGCACCTCTATAAAAACTTGTCAAGATACTTTTTATGGGCCCAAATTGCTATTTAAATATTTAATATTCAAAAATATCTGTTTAATGAAGAAATTTATGTTCATTTGCTTAGTGAAGAGAGATTTTTTTAGCTTCAAGTATTTAGTGAGTGCAAAAAGGTCATGTAACAGAAAAAAATACTCTCCAGGAAATGTCAATTGAGTTGTAAACTCCCAGAGAAATTTATGAGATCAAATTCTCCCCCTTTTTTTTTTTTTTTTTTCTTTTTTTTTTTTAATTGATTGGTTTTGTTTTAACTTGTTCAGACTTCTAGGACTTTCAGAATCTTTTCAAAATCCAGCCACTTCACATACCAACTTACATGATGAATATGTTCTCAGCATTTCAGAATTTTATTTTTTACACTTCTGTTTGAGAAATAATCCTCAATTGTTCTGTCTGAGGTATTTTGTGGTTTCTTCTTATGTATGTTTAGTCTCTGGAAGAAACTAAGAAACAAGATTTTATTTTTTGATCTTCAGCATAATCGCAACTTTAAACTAATTTACGTTCTCTTTTTTGTTAGCAATGGATAACATACTTCAGTTTTCAAAACATTTCAAATGTTTTAGAGATTTTCATGTATATTTAATACAAGTTATAGCCTGTTGTTTACTGCCTAAATAGTTTTTAATGCTGTGAAAAGATGAAAATATCTCTCATTTGTTGCTTTTGAAAAATAGTTATCTATTTGGTAAGGTATTTCAACTTTATTCACATTGTAAAATGCTGCCAAGATGATTGGTGAACATGTAAACTAATATAAAGATATACATTTAAAGAAAAAATGGTAATGCATGTACTAAATTTACAAAACCTACATTATTTATCGATAAAAGTTTTACATATACAAGAATCACAAATGATCTACAGGTTCGCATGTTTAATTCTAGATTCTAACACCTCTTTTTGCATAACTCATTATCTCTTTTTTTTGAGCACAAAAAAACCCTTTCTTGATGATGCTTCTTTTATGGAGAGAATTAAAAAAAATATTTTAAAGGATGCATTGGAATATTTTCCTAACTCTGTAGTCTCACATTTGAATAAGTTTTTTATATGGAAAACTTAATAATTTTTAGACCATTAAATTCTATTAGTCTTTACTTTTGTCAGAAATTATATTATTATTCTGGATTATTTCTAAATATTCAGGAATGTTTAACAATAATTCCCATTTTTTAATTGCCAAAGTTCTTAATATTTACCTTCTGTCTTCCTTCACCAGCCATATGGTTTGGTCTTGCAATTAAAAAAACTAAAAGTAAAACAAAATTTCCTCTAACAGATAATAAGATAAGAATAGAATATGTCACATCCTCACGAAAAAAAAGAAAATTATACTGCAGGATGCTCATAAAAAAATTATAAGTGTATTAAGTGTTTTATATGGAAAACTGCTCTGTATAGTCCTTGAGATTGTAATTAAGAAAGCTTAAAATCTCCTGGGTGAAGATTTTAAATATTTATCAATGTAGTCTTTATACAATCTTTTTAATTCTCCAAGACTACTGTATTTTATTAGACTAGGATTTAAAAATTGAAATGACCTCTCTATGGAAAATGAAAACATTAATTTATACACTTGAACTTGATTTGTCCATTGATATGTGTTGCCACTTCATGCCTGATTTCTTATACCTGTGTTTCACCTCTATCCTGAAGGTAATAATAACAACTCCTGTTGTACACTCTACTGCTAGCATTACTCTCAGAATTTAGAAAGATTTTTATCAAGGCTGTAGAACACTTCAATGATGCTCATTAAAAGCTGAGTATATACTGAATGTAGCATCCTGTCACTCCTATGCTTTTTGAAAATTGTCTGTCATCTAGAAAGCACCAGACTGTGAGTGAAATCTGTAAGAGAACCACATTAGATACTTCTTCAGTTACAGAACTCTCACAGGACTGTTTGCCTTTGTCCTCTGGTGAGACATTGTGTCAGTAAAGAACAAAACATTACAGGAGGTATAACTTCTATGGTTCTTAGTGTGCTGGACTCACTGGGGAGGAGGGATGTCTATTCCATCCCAGAAAAGAGATTAATCCAATATAGCAGCACCCAGGGATATAACTTTTATGGGTAACACCTTAGGGAACTTACCTCTCTGACAATCAGCTGACATTTTTGAGACTGTGTCCTCAACAGAGAGAGTTAGTAACATTCGCTGGTTCAAAATGTATGCAAGTTGAGATTAGCATTGACATTCAGAAAGCTTGCTGAATCAATGGAAAAAATTTGACCGTAGCTTACACCCTTCTTTAGTATCTTATTTCTTTTGACCAAAATTATAAATGGAGAATTCGGCTATCAAGAAGATATATTTCTACTGTGATTTTTCTTTCTGGGAGAAAATAAGTTGTTTTGAAAATTAGTAATATTCCAAACACAAAAGAACTAACCTTACTGCAATTTGTAGAAATATAATGAGTGAAGTACTATTCTCATTTGTTTCTCATGAAAATCTGTTATAGTAAATGTATTGACACTGATTAAACTTCATAGAATTAAGCTCATTGATTCAGAACTAAAAGTCTAAGTGGCAGCATTCTTCCTTTGTATGGCAGATTACTTCAGATTTTTTACAGCTAATAAGTGTAACAAATTACTGTATTTTTAATATCATTAAATTTATATGTAAATTTTATATATCTGAGGTACCAAAAAGTGGCAAAAGGAAATGAAACACTTCACAAATATACAAAAATTATTTTACTTGTTACTTAACCATACTCTGGAACCTAATAGTCAATAATAAAAAGGGCAGCTCAATCATTCCCCACAAAAAGGCAATGACTCGTAGATATGCATTGTGATTATGACTATTGTACAAATATTATAAAAATTTTAAAATCTAAGTGCAACCACTGTGACAATATCTGAAAGTATTTTATATCCTTCCAATTTAGATTCCTAGTTTTATTTCTTCCTAAAGTTAAACAATTTCTCTGGGGTTTTTTTAAGCACATCAAATGGAAATTGCATCCTCTGAAACAAAGCAGAGGAATCAACCTCCTCTTATGATCTGATATGCTGAATATTTTTGCAGTTAGTGCATTCACTCTTGATGCAAAATGGGATTTCAATTGCCTTTGTGGTGTGATGGGGCTCAAATTCCCAGATATCATATGCCATAGTGTACCTGAGCAGTCCAAGTAGTTTATTATTTGATGGTTTTCCACTCTATGCACCTTACAATGAACAGCCTGTGTAGAAGTGTTTACACATCAGCCTCATTCAGATGAACTCATACCCAGATTAGACACTTATAAATATACTTTTGCTGTCTCATCAAACATCTAGTTTCCATTTTTGACAGTTAAAGTAGCTTCAAGAGGAAATCTACTAATGATATTCCTAAAGTTTTCAATCTAGCATATCAATTTGTAGCTAAAGTACTTAAGGACAAAAGACTTTAAATCTTCCCCACATGGGATTTAAACTAAGTTCATCAATTTCTTACATCATTTAATCATAAACAGTAAAGTAAGCACTACAAGTTTACACTTTATTTTTTAAGTCTTGCCAAATAATTTGTCTTCCCTCATTTGATATCCTCTTAAAAATGTAATGATACATTTTCCCTACACAAAAAATGCCTTGATTCCAAAGCACTGCTAAACTTTTTATACTGCCAATAATAGGAGGCTTTGTTAGAAAAAAAAATTAATCTATTTGGAGTAGCTACTGGTGGGAAATGAGGTGTTGTAACCATTTAGACACTTCTAATGCCTTTTAAGGAATGTAATTTAATTTCGAAGTTTCATTTCAGGTTCCTTAATTGTGTTTTTTAGAGCTGATACTTCAAATTCTCAGTGTTTACCATTCAATGTAAATTAAATCTTAACTAAACAAATTTTCATTATGTGTCAGTTGAAGGCAGTCTAACATCTCATCACTAATCAATGCTTTAGTCTATGTAGGGCTCTACTGAAGAAAGTGGGGATTCAGGAGAAGAGACTACTTTTACTGGCTAATATTTAGATTTAGGGACTTTATATGACAACTGAAGTTTAAGTTAAAGTAAGTATTGAGACCAAAATATATCTGATTTATTTAGAATAGTCAGAAACAGTGACAAAGCTTAGCCACAAGGAATTATTTTGAATAAACTGGGTAGGATTCAGACTGCAATATAATCCCCAAAAGCCAGAGGCATACCACATCTATCTCTGAGGTAAGAAAATGATAATAAGGAACAACCAGCAAGATTGCACAGATAGGAGTATATGTGAAAGAGATTAGGAACCAAGATTTAGTAATGTAAGAATACTATCTCAAATGGAAATGTCATGGACATCTGGTGAGAGGTCATTACTGCATTTCCAGCTGTGGTTATTCATTCAGCAGTACCTTATTATCGATATGAAAGTCAAAATTGTGCTTTCTTCAGCTGGCAATGGCAATATTACATTAGAGAAAAGAACTACAAGATAATTTTTCACTTAGAGAATCAAGGAAAAAACATTATGACTTCTAAATTGTTGTTGGTACCAAAAGCACAAACATCAGAGCACATACATTATTCAGAATAGTTGTCTACAGAGTGATTGATGAAAGACACTTAGAAAGTTGCAATTTTCACTGTAATATGGGTCTTCAGCAAGTGAAGTTCACATTGAGTTAGAAATGAGCAGTAATTTAGAAAAAGAAGCTGGCCTGATCTATCATTTGATTTAAAAAGTGGTGTGTAGATATGGGGTTTTTTCCTGATTTTATACCACTAACAACTTTTCTAATGAGTTGTGTGCTTAAATCATTTGGCCAAAACAAACACAATTAGGCCAGCTATAGCCCTTCAGTATATGGAAGGGATTAAAATGAAGTTTCATCAATACCTGAAGAAGACAGCGTATACGTAAGAGTTATGAACAGATAAAGCTTTTGGATTCAGCTATTAAACTTATACCTCAAACCCCAAACTGAAGCAAAACAAAACCAAAGCCAACCATAATCAAGCAAAATAAAAACAGCCAACCAACCAAAATTAAAAAGAAAAGAAAACAAACAAACCAAGTCAATAGGAAAAAAAAAAAAAAAAAAAACCAACAACAAACAACAGAACCACTGAAACCAATAGATTTCCCCCTTTTTCTCATCAAAATAAAAAGCTAAATATTTTTCTATTCATTCATGATACTCCAAATATGATCCAAAAAATATAATGCCCTCTTTTGGATAATTTACAAAAATTATAGAATCACTGTGATTGGAAAAGACCTTCAAAGTCTTAAAGTCTACCCTTTGACTGAACACTACTTTGTCAAATAAATCGTAATGCCAAGTGACACGTCCAGTCATTTCCTAAACATTTGCAGGGATGGTGACGCCACCATTTCCCTGAGTAGCCCATCCCAATGCCTAACCAACCTACCGTAGAAGAAATTCTTCCTGATGTCAAACTTGAACCTCCCCTAGCCCAGCTTGAGGCCGTTTCCCTGTCTAGGAGAAGACCCCACCTTGCTACAACCTCCTTTCAGGTACTTGAGCAATAACGTCTCCCCTGAACCCTCTTTTCTCCAGGCTAAACAGCCCCATCTTCTACCACCACTTATCATAGGCCTTGCTCTCTAGACCATTCTTCAGCTTCATTGCCCTTCTCTGGACTTGCTCCAGCACCACAATGTCCTTCTTGGGGAGGTGCTCAGAAATGGACACAGGACTCAAAGTGCCAACTCATCAGTGACAGGTACAGAGATGTGCCTGTAGAGGCGGCCACAACACTCAGAGTGCTTCAGTAAAATCTCAAGAGGCTTCAAGCATCAGTTGCTTGTTATCTAAAAGTCTTTCATACCTTTTCTGTGTAGCCTCCCACAAGCAGCTCCACACAGCTCTGGCTCTTTCTCTTCTTCTCTCTTCCTTCTGCAGCTCCAGCTCGCTCCTTCCTGTCCTAGCACAGCCACCTAGCCCTGTCTGTCCCTTGTACAATGTCTTACCCTTTCTGTCCCTTGCACGAACTCCTGTCCCTTCCTCCTCACAGCACAGCAGCAGACCCCAAGTGATTCCAACCAGCCAACGCACTCTTTATCACACCCATAGCTGTGAGGGCAAGGCTGTTCCCACTCCTTGGTAATTAAAACAGCTACAATATATCAGAAGCAAGATTGCCTTTAGCACTGCGTGTCTCCCCACACAGAAGGACAATCACTGCCCTGGTTCTGCTGGCCGCACTCTTGCTGACACAGCCCAGGATGCCATTGGCCTTCTTGGCCAGCTGGGCACACTCTGGATCATGTTCAGCAGCTGTTGACCAGCACACCCAGGTCCTTTTCCATCAGGCACTTTTCCAGGCACTCTGTCCCCAGCCTGCAGCACTGCAGTGGATTGCTGTGACCCAGGTGCTGGACCTGGCACTTGGTCTTGTTGAACCTCACACTGCTGGCCTCAGCCCATCCATCCAGGCTGCACAGATCCCTGTGTACAGCCTCCCCACCCTTCAGCAGGTCAACACTCCTACCCAATTTAGTGTCATCCACAAAGTTTCTGAGTGTGTACTAAATCCTTTCATCCAAATTATCAATAAAGACAATAAATAGGACTGGCCCCAATACAGAGCCTGACCAGGAACTGGACTCAGTGATCCTTGTGAGTCCCTTCCAACTCAGGATATTCTGTTTCCATGGTTCTAACAGCACTGCTAAGTTTGGTCTGCACAAAGCTTGGTGCACTTGATCCTACTGTTTATGTCATGGGTGAAGATATCAAATAGTATTAATCTCAGTGTGAACCCTTGTGAGAAACTTGTTACTGATCTTCACTTGGAAATGAAGGCACTGACTGTAGCTCTCCAGACACAGCCTGCCAGCCAGAACTTAAGCTCAACAGTGTTGTCACCTCTTTATCCAAGGATACCACCTGTAGTAATGTTGTCAAGTCAGATTTCCTAGACTTCCAGGAAATCCAGCAGTGGGTGGTTCCTAGTCACACAATCCAGTATTTTCAGTAGGAAATAGACCTCAATTCATTCAAGAAACCTGATGGAAGACTTGTGCCTTGCTGGGGTTTTTTTCTCTCAAAATGTCCAGTTAATTGAGGACTTGGTCCACTTATGAGGACCAAGATATAATGTCTAGTTTGACTTGCATCAAGCACTAAGTTTGATGTTTTCACAGAAGTATCATAAACAAAAATTTGAATCGGAATGACAATGGTCAGTCAGAGGCCATCATTTCCTACGTGAAGCAAGGGTTTTACCCATCTCACTTACTTATATTTATCTATTTTAATTTCCTCTAATGGTTTGGAATATCTTTGTTGGTTTTGATGGGGGTGGTGATTTTTGTTCTTCTCCCTTCATTCTTCCTGCTTCCCCTACTTTTGTTAAGCAATTTTGCTGTTCTTTTCAACATGGCCTTGGACATATTTTTAAAAATATGCTTGTATAGATGGCTGACTGTGTCCCTGTTTGGTCCCTTTTCCAGAGCATTTATAAATTAGGTAAACAGAAAAAGGTTTCCCTACTTGGAATCCTAATGAATGACTGATGTTTTCCCTTTTTAGCAGAACTTAATTTTTGTTTAAAACAAAGCTTCTATTTGTCCCACTGAATAAGAAAAAGGTACATATAGGTGTTCATCTTTACTGGCAGAACTACTTCTTGATATCAAGCAATCCATAGCAGAAATCAAAGAGCAAATATTCATTTCACATGAAATCATGCCACAAGAAACCAAACAAGTTGTGGTTTACCAAATTTGTAAAAATCTATGTTATTGTAGGTTTATTGCAATAAAACCAGTCTTACTCTAAAGTAATTAGATGAAACCTGTATATAAAAAAATCTAGCTGTATCAATCAAATTTGAAAAAAATCATCCGTATTTCATACTGAATATTGCTCCCTTTCTATTTTTCCACCATTTCCATGAAGAATGGTATTAATTTCCCAAATAATTAGAATGCATAACAATTCTGAAGTGTGGAATCAAATTTTACTTTCTCTGTAGAAATTGCAATTAAATAAACAACTGAGAGCAGATTACAACTTGGTGCAAAAAAAACCAAAAGGGGTTGAAATAGTTTCTTACAAAATGTGTTTACCAAAGAATTCTGAATGCTGCAATGAAAAAAAAATCAGCAAAAAATCAAATATTTTAATCTCAAAAGTATTCAATTAAAGAGGAAAATATATATTAAAAATAACATGTTCAATGATTGACAGAAAAAAATTCCCTTATATTATTTGGTAATAATTTTATTTACCTTCATTTCCTATGTGATTCAGGACACTTAGCAGATGCATTATCTGCTTAAACTCTACTGAACTTCTGCAAATGTTAGGGTGTTTTCATGACCATGCTACCATCACTGAAGTGAGAATGTATTGCTCTGCATTGTGCACACTAATTTTGGTAAAATAACTTCTACAGGGATTTGCTTTGCCCCAGCAGTACCCCCACCAACATAAGAGTAGGAAAGGATATGAAATGGAAAATAACCATTAATGTTTTATAAAATCTGAATTTATTTGCTTTTTGTAACTGTTTAAAGTATAAAGAACAATATTATTGCTTAAAATATATATATAAAAACATAAATAAGGAAAAGTAGCAGTTCCATCATTTTGTTGCTTTATAATCACATTATAAAAATAAATTATCATGCTCCATAGTCAGAGTTTGTTTTAATCTTAATAAGGGCCAGTATTACAGTGGGCATTGAGTAGAAGATGCTAATTAACATTTATATATGTTTAATTTGGAAAGAATATATCAGACTTGTACCAATAAATACTGTAATCTATCTAAATTCTGTAACTCTTGAAATAACAGGCTGGAAAATGCGATGTAAGAGAGAAACTGAATGGCCTTTTACCTTACCACAGATAATTTCCTTGATTAATGTGTGATTAGAGAAGTTAGACATTAGCAGTTTAAGGTTTAGTAGGCCAGTGTTTTAAGATGTGATTTTTTTTCACATTTATGTTTGCTACAGATCTTTATATTCCTCTTTTATACAAAAAAGAATAAACTAAGGGAAATTAGATCAATAATTTTGTTTTAACCTATGTCTGTCATTTTACCCAAAGGGAAATTTAAGCCTCACTTTAAAGTATGTATTAAAACAACCCCACAAGCACTACTATGAATAAGAGTTTGCCAGAATATATATAAACTGGATCTGCAATAGTTCAGGCATAACACTTTGCTCTACTCTGAAAATGCCTCGGCAGGACCTAAATCTAAGTCTTGGACAGGAGTACAATGAGCTAATATTATATTCAGTGCTTTTGTCTTCTCACATGCACGTGCCTGTGTACACACAATGCTCAGTTACACGGTCTTAGAGATGCTTGTAAAGGTCTAATACAAGAAAACTTACCCTTTTGATTTTTTTTTCTTTATAGATGGATGTAAATCTAAATAGAATTTTCCATCCATTTTCAGGTTTATCACACTCAGCAGATTACCCACCAAAATTGAAGAACTCTTTTTGATTGTGGCAGCAATATTGCTGAATCTTGTATAACGCAGCACTTAAAGCCATTCCACTCCACCCTTGGACTGACCCAGCAGAGCAAATTTTCCTGCATTTCCTCACATCAGTGTTTGTAGGGCAATGAATACTGACTAGTACTGCTACTACAATTATCCAAATGACACAAAAATAACTACTTTTATATGGTATTGCATTTCTTTTGGCACTTCCTCCTCTTTGTTGCCAAAGGGAAATTTCCTATGTGCCCATACAGCTGCAGATGGAAAAGTTTCTAGGTACATCAAATGTCTCTTGGAAATGGATATTTTTCTGTAAGGTATCTTTTTTTTCTTCAGAAATCTTAATAAAATATTGAGTTTGGGAAAAGAAGATGCCTGGGGTCCCTGTGCCTTTTGACTTTTCTGCTCTGTGTTCCACTGTTTGCCATGACATAAGGCTTTAGTTGTTTAGTTATTCAAAGGAAAAGCCTGTTTTCTCTTTGGCATTGGACTGACAATAAATTATATCCCATATTGCACGATGGTTAACAGAGGCCATTAAAGAAAAGATTAATACCGTTGAACACAATGGATTCTGTGCTTGACATTTGTCATACAAAATGCCAAGAACACTTTTCAATTCCACTTATGAACTTATGAATGATAATCAAAAAATCCAGTGTATATGACTGATTTACAATCCAATCCTCTTCCTACTCTCTTTAAAAGGACCAGATTGACTTCTGTAAGTTTTCTATTAGCAATGAAATTGTATTTGTCTTAATAGTATAGTAATTATTGCAGAAATACAATTGAATCTGTTCATTTCTCATGTTAGGAAGGGGATATCCAGTGGGTGATTTAGGTTGATAATAAAGACTACAGAAATATCATTTTCAGAAAATTGTTCAACTCAACATTCATAAATTAATGTTAAATAGGTCTATTATAAAAGACCTTGACCAAAAAAAGCTATTAACAGGATTTTTTTAATAGGTGATCTATGGTTTTTCTAAGTTTTGTTTGTTTGTTTGTTTTGCTGTTGGGAGTTTTATTTAACTCCTGCACAATAGGGAAATATTTTCTGGAATGGTCTGTCCCTTCTTTTTTTTCAGAGGGGTGTTGATAAAACCAGCAGCAATATTTATTTCTAGCAGGAGAGGCCATATCTAGTAACACCCCATCTTGTTTTTCTAAATATTATTCAGGTGCAAATAAATAAAAAATAGTATTTTAATAGCATAAATCAATAAAACTATATGGAGTAGAGGAGACTAGCAGTGCATATCTGGTCCATCTTCACAATGAGGACAGGATGTGCTTAGATCAGACTGCCTGGGACTTTGTCCAACTGTGTTTTGAGGCAAACAGATAAAGGATTTATCTAAAACCGTTTCCTTCATATATTCCTAATTTAAAAGTTACAGTTATATCTGTGAGACTCAATCTTCTTCTCAGTTTTTTTTCTCTTTCAAAATTTCTAATTTCTTTATAGCTTGAACCTGTCAACAGACTTCAATTAACTTCACATCTTCAACAGGATTTCATGGTAATCTATGAAATTAATTTTTTCATGGTGTCATGAGCCTATCTGATCCTTATTTTCATACTGAGTAATTAATATCCCCTTCTGAAGAAGGAGATGTATAAGAAGAGAACTATGAAGCCAGCAGGAATTAATATGCTGTATCTACTGCTTCAGGATTAAAAGCAAGTTCCCTAAGAGTGGACAGAGTTTCTCTGCATAAAGCAAATATGACATAATGACCATTGGTATTTGTACACCTCTTGAAGCCACACTGTTCATAGAGATATTTTTCCAGAGCTAATTTTAGCCTTTCAACTGGTAGGTGTATATGTATCATCAGGCTGTCCTTCCCATCCTGCAATATGCACAGATCTTCTTATCCCCAGTATCAGACCCATATTCAAGTGGTGAAAAGACAGATTCATGATTAGGGTATGGATTTTATAGCCAAAAAGACCACACCAGATAGGCGAGGATTACAGATAGTTATTGTTCCTGTTAACATTTTCATATTTGAAGAGTCCTGTTTGTCTCACACAGGAAAATCCTCAGTAACAAAATGTGATGAACTGTTGCACAAAATAATTGCTGCATCCTCCATCCCCTTGGCCAGGGGAGTGAGGTGTCTGTGCTGGATTCTCTCCCTATCCAGCCTCCATCCCCACCACCTCCATGGGCACAAAGGGCCATGGTTTCATGGTTTGCAGACAGTGTCTGTGTCTGGGGATGTCAGATGCTCCCCAGCCGGGCCACCCTGGGGGTGAAGCTGGAGCAAAGGAGGCAGCAGTCACTGCCACTGCCACAGGCTTTAAACCAGTGACACCCAGCTCAGGGTTGGCAGCACACAAAGCCATGGCATCCCCCTGATGAGAGTAGACATCTTATTTAGAGACATACAAGTTTACAGACTCCACCATCTGTCCTGCTTATCAGGACTCATTGCAAGTGAAGAGGCAGATTTCTTCTGGCTGCATGTTTCATTGTGAGACAGCAGTCCAGGGATGATAATCTTGACTATAGAATGAGGGGACTGAATATTGATTACTTCAGCATTAATCTTTCATCAGCATCCACTCTTCCCTCCACATTGCCACACTCTCTAAGAAGGAGGCATGGTGTAAGAAGTCAGTGAGAAAATATAAAGAAAGTTTTATCACTTCTCCACTGAATACACTTCAGAGAAGGTACCTTTAGCAGTCAGTTAATGGAGGCTTTGGGAAAAAGGAACCATGAAACTTATTTCTCCCCTTCAGGCAAGGATACTTAATGGTCAAGCTTTTTTTCCTACATTTATATCCACAGGGGGTTTGTCCAACAACAGAGTTTCTCCTGCTTTGTTCCACAGTTACTTATATTCATTCATCAGTGTTTATAAAATGCTGCTTTTACTTTGAAGTGTTTTACCCCCCTTGAAAGGATCTAAGTGTCAATACAAATGCAAGGTCACTGAGGAGGCACAAGAGGTTTTCTGCTGAGCAACATCAAGATTGCTCTGCATGCTTTTCCACAGCATGCACTTCACATTGTCAACCCTGGGAGGTGTAACAATATAAATAATAAAACCTTGTGCTGCGCATAAGAAGTTGGAAGATACAGGACACTGAATGTATTGGAATAAGGAGTGAGGGGAGCAATTAGAGAGGATGGTAAAATAGCAAAGGAGCTAAATTAATTTTTTTGCATCCGTCTTTACTATGTAGGGCTACAGGGAAATCACTCTTCCAAGGGCACTTTTCATGGGAAATTATACTGTGGCCTTAACAAAATGATAGCCTCCAAGGAGGAAGTTATAGAGCGACTTAAAAAATTAAGTGTAGTAAATCACTAAAACCAGATAATATTCATTTGAGGGTTGTGAAGGAAATTAGGTGTGAAATAGAGAAGTTACTGGCAAAGATATGCAGTGTATCATTAAAAAACCAACTAATCCACAGGCTAAAAAGTAATTTTTAATGGTTCTTGGCTTTGGAAAAACCTACACATTGTATAGTTTTTATATCATAATGGCTAGGGGAGCCGCTGAGTAGTGTAAGTACTTGGGGCTGAAAGTAATCTTCTGCTAAAGTAGTTCTTTGCCACATGCTGTACACCATTTACAGTTTAAATTCATCATGCTGTAGAGATATTGAAAATATATTCCCAATATAAAAAATTGTCTGATAAAAGTAATTCCACTGAAGGTTTCTGAGTGAAAGTGTAAAACTCAGTATTGGAACACACCAAATTTGCAAAGTTACAGTATCATCTGTATTATATTCAAAAGCATTTATCTTTTGGTGTAAAACAGAAATAATGACAAAACAAAGAAAAACAAAACAAAATAAAAAGCTTTTAAATTTAAACTGTTAGTTAAAAAGTCAGAACTACTGATCCACCATTGAAGATCAATAGGAATGAGGCATCTTTTGAAAAATCAGGTTATTTGCTGAAAAAAATGCATTTACATAGACTTGGAAATATGCGGAAAAATTTAGATTTTTTTTTTGTATGATTTTAGTGCATATATGTTTGAGGCTTTTTTCTTTAGTCTCCAAATCCACTAGAGTTTTCCCTTTAATTCAACAGTTTAAGACATTATAATATAAAATGTTCCAGAGCTTGGAAAAAGATTTAGATTTCCTCTTCTGCCATCCAATTCTGTAGATTTGAATCCTGCCTTTGTAAAAGGTTATCCTATTAAATCATCAGTGTGACACCAAAAGCCTATGCTAAAATAAATGAACTCACCCACTGATTTGCGGTTTTTGTTTTCCTCTTGTTTAAAATAGGAACTCAAATAAGAATGCATTGTTAAGAGCCACCTAAATTGTGGCTGTTAGTCTCAAACTGAGTTCCAGTATTGATCTTTCCAATAAATGTATTTACCTTTGGAGTGTTTTATAGAGGAAAATGCACTGCAGTTTCTCTTCAGTTTTTCTAATTATGCCTACACTGCTATTTCCATTATTTAGACTGTTTTTTAAGACTAGATAATAAAATAGAACATCAAAAAGTACAAAACCAGAGGTCCACATACAATGCATGTCTTGCCAGTTGCAATTAAAAAACACCCTTTCCAAATAACCACTAGAACAATGGAAACAGATTAAAATAACTGGGCCAAACAAATAAAAAAATACAAAAAAATAATAATAATAAATTCACAAAGCAGAAGCAGTGCCACTTAAGAATGTTAAGAGATATTAGGAGCATGGCAGTCTTTCCCAGCTGCTCTGGTCCAGGTTTCCCTCCAGCCTTGCCACACAGCCCAGGACAATGCCCATGGGACCTGAGCATGTTGAGGAATGCAGCTGTTTCTTCCCTGTGTACAGATTCAACCAGTAGTGAAGATGTGCTTGTGTCCCAGAGGCACACACACACAGAGGACACTGACATGGCTGGTCACACAGATTACCACAAACAAGATATTGTTTTCAATAACACCTAAATACATAAACACAGCCAGCCATTTCCTTCTCTTGGGCTGGCAGAGACAGAAGTGCACACAAACACTCCTGGTTCACAAAGACATACATTGGTGAGTGCCTTGAGCACAGGATCCATTTCCATCTGGCACTCCTGCCCAGATCCTAGACCTTCCTACCTGCCCTTGTGTCCCTAACTCACTGCTCAGTCCATTTCTGTGCTCTCTAGCAAACACAGTGCTCATCTCCCCAAGCATACCAGCACAGACTATTGCCAGCTCCCTAGACTGACCAGAGACAAAGCTGATGTTCTACAAAGTGGTGCCTTTAGTTTCTTGCTAGCCCATTAATTAGTGTAATTGGCAGAATTTGTTTCCTGGTTTTGTCTCCATGTTTGTTTTGGAATGTCTGTGTGCTGCCTTTGATACTGTCTCCCACAGAATTCTCTGGGAGTCCACAGCTTGGATATGTGCACTCTCACTGGCTTAAAAATGAGTTGGATGGCCAGGCCCAGAGCAGGATGGTAAATGGTGCTGCATCCAGTTGGCAGCCACTCACCAGTGGGGTTCCATAGGGTTCAGCACTGGGGTCAGTCCTGTTTAATGTCTTCACTGATGATCTGGATGATGAGATCAAGTGCAGCCCCAGTAAGTTTGTGGATCTGGACAGGCTGGATCAATAAGCAGAGGTCAACAATATGAGCTTCAACAAAACCAAGTGCTGGGTCCTGCACTTGGATCACAACAACCTCAGGCAGCACTAAAGGCTGGGGACAGAGTGGCTGGAGAGGGGTCCAGCAGAAAAGAACCTGGGGGTGCTGGTCAACAGCCTGCTGAACATAAGCCAGCGTGTGCCCAGATGACCACAAGGTCAGTGCCACCCTGGATTGTATTAAAAATAGTATGGTCAGCAGAACCAGAGCAGTGATTTTCCCTCTGCACTCAGCACAGGTGAGATGTGACCAATCCTGTGTCCATCCTGGGCCCCTCACTTCAAGAAAGACATTGAGGTGCTGAAGTGAGTTCGGAAAAATTGAGTGGATAAAACTGTGGAATGATCTCAAGTTGAACTGTCAAGATAAGAAATTTTAGGAAATATTGTTATGGCAAACAATAAATCAGTAGAGACATGATATTAATCTAGGACTTGCAGAGAAACTCATGTATGAAATTGCTGAAACACTGACTATGGTTTGTAACTCTCTGGTTAAATCAGTCTCAATACCAAAGCAATGTAATCTGAAAATTTAAACTGACACCAGTTTTTAGAAAGGCCTCTAGCAATGACTTTAGGAAATGTAGATGAATAAATCTAACTCTGCTACAACCAAGATAATAGATGCCATAATAAAGAGCAGTACCTGTAGATGCACAGATACATATGATATAATGAGATCCATACAGCTTTGGTGAAGGAAAGTCATGCTTCACCAACGTATCAATGTTCTTGAAGAAGTAAATGATAATATTGATCAATAAATATTTAATAATTAACAGTACAAAAGAAACAAAATCATCTCACTAAAGAGGATTCATAACAGTAAGGAAAGATTATTGAATAGGTTCATAGTTGAGTCGTGCTGGGGAGGGGGTGACATCCCCCCCATCATTCCTCTGTGTGCATGGGGCTGGGGACATCTGTGAGCCTCTGCCAGACTGCAGCTGGGGGAAGAAAGAGGGCTGACTCGGCCTCTTTGTGAAGGTGTGGTAGTCAAGCCTGGCTGTGTACAAGACCTCTACCAGCAACTCATTCACTTGCCCTTCTCAGCACAACCATTTGAGAGGATAAGATGGAAAAGATGGGTCAAGATAAAAACAGGGACATCATTTGGCAGTTACCATAAAAAACAAAGTAGATTCAGATTAGGAAAAAATAATACAATGTGTGGCATATTAAAAATATGTGTGTAATAAATCACATTCTCCTGAAATGAAAACCAAGTCATATCAAAATATTTTGGTAGGCTGTTTCATTCAGAAAAAGAACTTATTTTCATTTGGATGCAGGTTCAATGTTTACTCTGTGATTCAGCTTCTGTACCAGAAAACCAGGTGGTCTCAGCCTTACACAAATAAGCACATTATTTTTCAATATAATATATTTTTATATATCCACATATATATGGAAATCATGTTTTCTCTAGAACTAAAAAACTTGCAGCATCGGTCCTGTGAATTTTATCTGTTAGGTTCCAATAGAAAAAAGTATAAATCACTACTAACTTATAGAAATAGAAGTCCTGTTAGGTTTTTATGTACATAATTATATTTGCTGTCTTACTAATATATCTTTTAACATTTCACAGTTACACAGAATTGCGTTTGAGGAGAAATGAGATTAAGTAAATGCCCTTGACTTTGTTGCACTGTACCCATTCCAGATCTCTAGACATTTTGCATTCCAAATTAAATCTAATTGTTTTCCTCTTTAAAGCTAATTTTTAAGAATGGAAAGGTGCACTGTATTTTGCCCACTGTTATATTTCATGGAATGATATTCATGTTAGTAGATATAAAACAATGTGGTACACTTTACACTTGGTCTTGAAATTTGCCTCTGTTTGCATATATCATTGTCTTGGGTTGAAAAATATAACCAAAAATGTGTATTTTATTTTCATCTGTTGAAACCAGTTGGGAGGTATTGTTCTTTATCTCTTGTAACTCTAGGGGTGGAAGAGAGCAGATGCCTTCTGTTAATGAGACACCTGATAACACCAGATAAGGCAGTGCCTCCTTATCTCTTCCTCCACCCATCCTCCGACGGATATCACCTGTGAATGGGCCATTTAAGGCCTCTCACATTTCTGATAACATCACCTCATTCCATTGTGAGATGCTCCACCCAGTGGGAGGAGCCAAAGCCTTTCCTCCAGGATAAAACCAGCAATCCCAAACACCAAGGGAGCCTGCTTCTACTGGATTCCCAGAAGAATATTGGACCCTTTTCTTGATGAAAATCTCTACTCCAATGGAGCCACATCTGTCACTCTGGGAGGACTTACGTCGGGCTGCTTCCAACACCCTGACCAACAGGGTGTCAGGTTTGCATTCTAACTCTGTCAGTGGTCCTTTGTACTATTGTATTTATTTTATTTTATTTTTACCTTTTTTGTTGTTTGTTTCTTCTCTCTCTATTAAATTGTATTTCTGACTTGGAGTCTCACTGGTTTTACTTTCAAACCAGTACAATCATGTCTTAGTCTCCTAGTCATGCATGTGGATGGTATGTGTGGATACCACCTATACATGTTATCTACTCCCCAGCTAGGATTCACCTGACCTCTATAAGGTAGATCTCCAAGACAGCTTGAATGAATTATGCCTTAGAGGTACATATTTCTTGTTGAACAGTACAGAGAAATACTTGCTCTGTGTAGATATCTACAGTCTAGCCATCAAAGATACCATACTATAAAAGAACAGATGAATCCTGTCACATGTTTACCCTAATTCCTTCACGGGGCTGTGATGCAGACTTACTGTTGCTAAAAAGAGATAGACTCTCATTTTAAAACCCATCAGATACATCTTTTATCCTTCAGTGAACAGTTCTAAGCTTCCTTAGGCTTTTATATTTAGGTAGTTTTATTTGGGTTTTTTTGTTGTGCTTTTTTTTTTCAGCAACATTCATATATTACTGGAAGGATGGCTGGATTCCATTTGTTGCTTGTTTGTTAACTGAGAAAATAAAGTTCTATTTTAGGAGGCAAGAGGTATACAGACCTGGACCTATGCCTATACATATGCCGTAAGTGTATGTAAAATGAACAAAGTGTATATTTTTATAGCCACTCTGCTGAGGTTCAGTTTAGATGGCAAATTCATTTAGACTGGATAAGAGATGTTTTGACAATATCAAAAAAAGAGAGTCAGGCTGTGACAGGAAGATGACAGACAATGGCCATAAATTGAAAGGTGAGAGGTTCAGATTGGCTTGTAAAGAAGAGCTTTTCCTCTGTGAAGTCAGCCCAGTACTAGAGCAGGTTGTTCTTAAAAGCTATGCAGTCTCTATTCCTGGTTTTCAAGACCAAACAGCATAAAGCCTTGAGCAATCTGATCTGATCTAATACCTGACCCTGCTTTGAGCAGAAGGTTGAAGTAGAGACTTCCTGAGGTCCTCTCCAACCTGAATTATTCTATGATTCAACCCTATTAACATTATTTTCTCTGAATTTATTTGTTTAGCTTTAACTGAAATGGCTGAAAACCAAGGCTGTGGTCCAAAAGTTTCTAGACCCAATGCCTGAAGATAATTTTGTTTCTATAAGCCCTTTTCTTTTTTCCATATGTAAGGTATCTTTATGTGCTTAACAAGAACATATACGGATATATGCTCACATTAACTGTGGTTGTTAACCAGCTTCTTCCTCTAATGATATTTTTTTCTAATAAAATGGGAAAACAATTTGTCTGTCTCACTTGGATACGATGTTGGAACAGAAGCAGTAGACAGTTGTTGGAAGACAGATGATATTAAAAGTAAATAATACACCTGACCAGAACTCTTATACCATTGCCAAGCATACAGTGTGTAAGTAAATAAAAAGTAATAGTAATTTTTTAAAATATATATTTTAGATGTTATGTATTGAAATATAATTTTCTGATTAATTCAGTGTGATTATTCTAAGCTGTGATTTTGTATGTTTTTCTATATACTTTTTAAATTTATTTATTTAGAAAGATAGCATGGCATTTTGCTAGTTTTTTTTGTGAAAAGAGATGAAAATATATTATCTGGCTATTTTTTTGTGTTGTTTTAATTAATGTTCAGCTAGAACCTCTAAAAAAAGTTGTAATTCATATGAATTCATTAATTCATTGGAAATGTCAGAACTGCCAAAGTGAAATCTGAAAAAACATGTTTTTCAACGGTTATTTTGAGTCAAACTACCTGTTCTAGATGATTTTACAAATATTTGCCCTCAAAAATCAATGGTGCTATATGAATCTCCTAGTATAATAGCATAAAAAAAGATATTAGAAAGGAGCCCAGACATTTAGAGATAAAATCTGTGTTTCATAATGCTATTTTTAGTTTGGTTTTTTTGCTTGCTTTTTAATTTACTCTTTAACAGCCTCATTATGTAAATGCATCTTAACAGTTCTCTAAATAGGTTTTCTCAAATATTTATTTCATACACACATAGTTGATGTTATATTAATTTATATTTTCTATATCTTTTGCATTCAATAGATAGAACCCAGTGCTTCCATTTTCACTATTTTTTTCTCTTAATGCTGCAGGTTTTGTATTTTAAAGTCCCACATTAACTCTATTATATTTTGCAAAAGTTTGAAAGAGTGTGTCTGAGGTATGTGAACTGCAAGTGATGTTATAACTCTGTAGTGTTGAGATGAACTGTCAGCTTCTGGACAATTTCTTCATAAAAGCACAGGAAGCTCTCGGCCCATCCTCTCCAAAGAAAAATTGATTTAGAAATTGTAAAGAACACAGGAAATAGAAGGCTTGACTCACTATTATTTCCTTCATCTTATAAACGCATTTCCATAGGTTCGAAGTAAAGGTAAAAGACTGCCAAAATCAATACAGTAGCACTTTCTGTCTGGTTTTCCCTTCTTTGAAGTGTTCAGATGTGCACTAGATTAGAAAATTAGCCTAAAAGTTCTTAAAATGTAACGCTTACAGTTTAGTGCTGCAGTTTCACAAGCAATTAAAAATCCATGAAAGCTGCATTTTTTTCCTTTGGATTTATTTCCAAAGTCTAACAAGAATTTTTACACTATAAATTGAATAACCTTCTTTTTTAAATAAGTTTGATATTAGAGATAAACTGAACAGTCCTGAAAAATGCTGTAGTCCTCTTACCCAACCAAATAAACACTACAGAAATGATCTTGCTAGTGGTTATCTGTAACTCAAAGGGATTTGTCCCAGAGTGTTAGCTATCATCCTGAATCCTGACTCAAAGATATTAAGGGAATATAAACTATATTCCAAGGAAAAGAGGATGAAGAGGGTTTTTTCCCCCATCCTTTGATTTGTAGGCTGAGAAGTTTCATTCATTAAATTTGCATCAATACTTTTTGCTGCTGGCTGACTATCATTTGCAAATTAAGAGATCATTGGTAAAAGTATTAGGGAGAATGGAGCTTTTTGAAAGTAGCTTTTAAATTAAGTAATATGTAAAAATATAAATTGGAAATATTTCATATTTCTTTTTCTCATACTTTCCTTTTCTTTCCAGTGTGTCTCACAATGCAGCAGATGTTTTGCATAACCATTCTACAAAGAGTAAAATCATGACAAAATAAAACAACAAAACTGAGATTTTCTACATTTCCCTTAGTAGGAATTCTAATTGCTTTCATGAGGCTCTAATTAAAATGAACCTTTTTTTGGAGCATCAGATACATGTTTTTTGTAGACGTTCTTAGTACAGTAAGGGATTTCTATGCTCTTCTAAGGCCCCATTCAGCTGTAGTTTAAAGTAGAGGTAATTTCTGTTTATGTCAACTACCACTGCCAGCCGTGTGGGAATAAATGAGAGACACTTGTAATTAGGCAGAATGAGTTTGCTGCTGCTAATAATTGTGAGCTGCAGTCCAGAAGACTGTTAGCCCCTTCTCACTGAATGCAGAAAGCTATTTCTTAGCTGCTCTCAGCAAACCAGCATAGGAAAGGGACATTATGAAATGTTTCTGCATTGAGTCTTAGCTACTGGAGACATCTGAGTTGTTGGAACTGGATGTTCCTGGGTGCTGGAAGTATCACGCTTTCTGCTCTGACAGGTAGTGATGCTCAGGAGGGTACTGAGTTTGACTTGAGGCCATGGGAATGGCTTCCAAAACCAAGTGATAGCACTAGGAGTGTGTGTGTGTAATTTATATAGAAGTGTGTAATGTCACAGGGTGAAATACATAAAGTTTGGGGTTTTGGGATATAGAATAGTAATATACATATATTACTGTTATAGTAATATATATATAAGGGACAATATAGGGGAATTTGGGTGTTGCCTGGGTCCTTCTTCTTCACTTTCTTCTTCCTCCTCCTTCTCGGGTTTTGGTGATCTTTTCTGATTGGCTGGTGAAAGCCCACATGGTGAGCATTGAGTGATGTTTAATTGGGTTATAAATAAAATTAACTTAGGTTTTATTTAGTTTTGCTTATTGTTTAAAAGTCCTTAAAACAAGCTAAAAGTAGCCATTTTCTTGTCTTCTTAGATAGACCTCACACCTCATGAGCATGTAACTTAGATAAGAAATAACAGACAACCAGGTCCAAATGAGATACCATCATGTCTAGCGTCTTCTGTCAAGACCTAGCAAGAAATAACAACCTCTGCACTGAGTCTATTAGCTTTTGGGGTACCAGTAGAGCAGTCACTAAGACATGGACAGTGTTTGAATATAAATCTCATTTTCAGGCAGTTAGGTTAATGAATTATAGAGATTAGCTGTATAGTCATCATCTATAGTAATGGTATACTATAATAACCTAAAATACATGTAGTTTGAAACCCTAGGCTATTGATGGCATAAAAAAGTTTTACTTAGTGAGAATATCAGAATGGAGTTAAAATAATCTTTAATTGTTCCCTTTTGTAGAGTAGGCAAATAAAAATGAAGCCACAGGTTGACCTCTAAGAAAGAGGTGTGGCCTTTACTAGACAAGGAGTGAGAATTTCTTTTTTGCTATCTCTTTATGTCTATACACCAGACCCAATAACAATGTAGAGGCAACTAGCACTCACTTTCACCACAGTAATGCCAAGCCTGCATCATAAAACACAGAAATCATCAATATGGTTTTTAATGAGGACGATCCCACAGACCTCACACAAGCTATTGGTGCCGAGAGGAGCATGGGGGGAGAAGGTAGCACAAATCCTGTCTTGACTGCCAGAACTGGGCAAAGATGACTGAGGAACATTTTGTACCAAGTCTTGTGTGGGGTGTCTAACAATCAGGTCACATGAAGAGCTTATGGCTGCTTCTCCACAGCCTCTCTTTCTGGCCAAGTGAGCCTTGACCTGTGCACAATACCTAGTGGATGGTACAGCTTTCTCCAGATTTCCATTACGTGCGATAGGTCCAGTCCTCTAGAAATTGAAATCTGGAAATAAATTTATATGAAAATCTTTCCTAGCAACCTAATGGGAATATAGCAAGTGTTTTTAAAAGCAAGCTCACATATTTTCCAACATATCTTTAACTAGAGCTAGAGAAATGATGAACAAAAGCACACAAATTGTCACCAGAAAGTCATCAGATTAATTCAATCAGTAAAAGTTATCATGTTACTTTTATGTCTGTGTTGTAGGTAAATTTAAAGACCAATGTACCAATAGACAGATAGTGTATCACTGAATGATGAAAACCTTGTGCAGGAAGCAAGACTAGGAGAAAATGAAATTTCTATTTATCAGTAATAGAAGTACTGATTTTTTTTGTAGAAGAGAGGCAGATTAATGTTACTATTCAAGTCAGATAGGTGTTCATCCATCTTCTACATTAGTATTTTATAAAAAAACATTTCAGTGCATTTCAGATCTTTACAAGTCTAATTTTGCTGCCAGGAGGCCCCTGGCTGTGTGCTGACCCAGCAGTGCAGGGACTCAGCCTCTCCATGACCTGAACTGGGTGTCACTGATTTGACACAGCACTGCTGCCCGCCCTAGGGACAACAGAAGGATGATAGCGCTGCCCGCTGCAGCCACTGCCTGACAAACCACAGTTGTGTGTGTCTGGGGCTGGGGAAGGAAATGAATAGCTGCTAGGAAGAGACTTTTTTTTTGTTTGGCTTGGTTTTGGTGTGACATGGTTAATCTTTATGTCCTTGAGGCTTGGAGCAGTACTTTGGACCGTGACTGTTAGTGTCACTAAGTGGACCAGCAATATCCATTCACTGTATTTTAATGCGATGGTTAAAACATTCATTGGGCTAACAAAAAATTCCCAGCTTCATACATATTATTTGCTCTTTTTTGCACACACAGCAAGCTTCTGAGTCTGATCCATCCAATAAAACTGAAAACTATGAAAGAAAAAAAAAAATGTCCATTTTTATGTTGTTGGTATCATTCTAGCTATTTTCAACGTGTATTAGGACAAAATAAGAAACTCCAGAGTAGAAAAATGGTTAAAATTCTTTATAATAGCAAAGTTCTCCAGAGGTTGTGCGTTAGCAAGAGATTAATGTTGGAGTGTAAATTATCCATCATCTATCTAGTATAATATTTATTTGTGGTCTGATCAAATATTTAATCCAATACGGGCTTCATATTTATATTTTGTGTATAAATAAATTATATTTTTTTCTTTCTGCCTGAGGATTTTATCACTTTTCTTTTTCTCTTTTCAGCATTTGGACAAGCAAAAAGCAATGGTAAGCCACCAGGGTATGCAAATATATCATGGTGTTCTCTATCATCATCAGAAGGCCTTTAGAAACATTACCTGAACTATTTATTCATTATTCATTATGTGAATTATTTAGAAACATTGGAACGTTATCTGTATTAGTAAGAGTTGATACAAACTACTGATTCTCATTATTATGCAACTATTATGTACTAAATGAGGAGTTCTTTCCACTTGTTTTGTTTGTTTTCTCCAGACTGCACCTGTATTGATCTTGTTCTCCAGTTCTTTTGAACAGTGGTAAAAGATACTCTTTTAGTGAAAATTCTATTATGATGTTGTGCAAATTATATGATTTTTTTGCCACTAGAGTCACTGTAACAATATATTAGTAGTAAAAGTAGAGAAACAAAAATCAAAAAAATAATATAGGTCTGCCTTAAAATCAGTATAGAATATCTTTCATTAACATGCTGTAGTCTGGATTTCTTGGGGCATCCTGTGTTGGCTTGGAAAGACAGGTATCTGTCAGGGAAAACTGGAGTTTCCCTTGGAATGGAGAATGTAAAGCCCCCTCCCTCCAAATTATTACAACTTTGCAATTAGGAGCTTTCAGGCAAAAAATATGGGAATAGGAGTAACCGTTCTTTACTAGGAATATTAAAAAATGCAAATACAGTAATACAAAAAAACCCCAAGAAACAAAAACCAACAAAACAACAACAACAAAAAAACAACCAAGCAAGCAAACAAATAAATTCCTAGAAAACCCTGACGGAGTCAGGAATGTGACCTGACCCCCTGTGGGCCAGGGTGTTGGAAGCAGTCCAAGTAAGTGCTCCTGGAGTGACAGATGTGGTTCTGTTGGAGTAGAGATGATGTAGTGGCGGTGAGATAAGTCTGGTCTTCCTCTGGGAATCCAGTGGAAAACAGGGTGCCTGGGGTCCCTGTGTCCCCATTTTTATCTGGGTAGGGAATGGTTGGCTCCTCCCCACTGGATGGAACATCTCACAATGGGATGGTGTAATGTGTCATGTCATTGGTGAGCCTTAATGGCCCATTAACAGAAGATATCCCCTGGAGGGTGGACAGTTAATGAAAGAGGTAAGAAACACTTCCCCACCTGGTTTTAACAGCTGGTCTGTTATCAGAAGGCATCCACTCTCCTCCTCCCTGGAGTTACAAGAGATAAAAGAAACAACAAATATCTCTCCAACAGGTTTCAACAGATGAAATAGAATAAACATTTTTTTGGTAACATAACCCAAGACACATCCCTTTTACAATTTATAGTATGCCTTACAGAGGATGAAAAATATACTTAACAAAAAAAATTCAACATTTCAAAATATGCTTTAGTTCTAACTTTCAACAAAAGAGATGAAGCAACCTCACTGATGTAACTAGATACCACTTGGAATTTGTAAACAACTCACTGTGCAAACACATTAGAATCTGAGCAGACTCTTAGTTGTTATGTTCAGGTTGAATATGCGTTCCCATTCAGATTTAAGTTTTTCAAAGGAGACAGCAATTTATTCCCAAAATTATACTAAATTGCATAACAGTGACATAATTCTGAGATGAAGGACTGTGGTGTATTTTGTCACTGGAAGTGAAACAAATAGCTGTTTAATGAGGGTTTGAGCTGCAGCACCTGCTTCTGAAACCTCAAAGTAAATGGAAAAATTGTATTAATGGTTTTGTTTATCAACCACTTTCCTGTTGTTTTTGTCCCTTCTGAAGATAATGGACTTCTAAGGGACTTACAGGACTGTAAGGCATGGTAGCACATTTTAAAAGCATATTTTTAAAAAGTATGGGGAAAATTATTATTTGTTTTGGAATTTTAAGGTTTGATCAGCCCCTATGCTAAACATTGTACTTAAGAATCATTCACCTATTCAGAATTAATATCCTTTGATAGAAGATAAATTTGTTTGCAAATTACCAACTACACTACCATAGATATAGTAAATACAATAAAAATGAAGTTACTAGTATCTTTGTTTTAAAGCATCAAAAGCAATTAGAAACATTCACCCTGGGCTATATAATCTTACTTTAGCTGTCAATGAACACCTGATGTCCCTCAACTACCCGATTTCACACCATAAAATCTGAATTAGGATTACTAATAAACTGAATTTTGCAGCAAGACCTCTCCACAGTGTATGGTGCAGAAATGGATCTAAGGAATCTTCTAGCAGTCACCTGTCTATTACATGTTTCAAGCAGACAACAGACATTGCTGTCTTCTTCTCAGCTAGGGAGAAGGAAAGCAAATGCTGCCCCTTGTGTGTGTCCTAATGGTTCTGCCAAAGGTCTTTTCCACTGAAGTGGTTTTTCTCCAGGCACAAGCTTGGTGGAAAGACTCAGTGACACAAGTCACCTACATAGAACTGTAGGTGGATATGTACAATTATTATTCCTTTTTTCTATTCCTAATGTGAAAAAGTTGCTGAGTAACATCAGTGGTTTTCTAACTATATGGTTTAACTGTTGGTGTTTGTTTGCTTTTGCTAAGTGTTTGTTTTGTTTCTTTTTTTCCTAAAAATGCCAATGCAAAGTTGATGCAACAAGTGCAAACTGATGTGTGACTTGCTTTAAGGAAATGCTGATATCCAAAATGTTTTCCATTTACCTTACATCAAGCCCCAGGTGGACAAAGATTTGAAAAAAATTTGACTGATTGCTCTTGGCATAAATATTTTCCTTTTAATCTTAAGACTCCCATGACATCCAGTTTGATGGGAATATATGTGTGTCAGAAATTTCAGTCTATAATGTATGAGCTCTTAAATAGTTATAATTATTACAATTGCTTTAATATACATGCTTTTTCAAATGCAGATATGAATAATTCCTGTTCTCACAGCAGAGCTGCCTGATTATATTTATAACTTCAAGAAATATATTGACAAGAATTATTTTCTACACAAATATATCTGACTTAATAATGGATGACTAATACCCATTCCAAAATAACACAATAAATATTTATAGGAGTTAACTTTGAGCTGCTGCATGTAGTTGCACACCATCCACTGATTTAATTTCTAGATAAACAAAACAACCCTTCCGATATTACATGGTCTGGGTTTGTTGTTGTTGTTGGGTTTGTTGTTGTTGTGTTGGGTTTTTTTTTGTTGTTGTTGTTTTTGGGTTTTTTGTTTTGTTTTGTGTTTTGTTTTTCTTTTTTTTTTCTTTTGAATCAGATGTTATATAATAATCTAGGATTTCAGGATATAGATGCTTGCTGGCTATTAGCTTCATTAGGTATATTTTAAGCATTGTACTTACTGGAATGGTCTTCCTATAATTATGTTGTTATTGAGATTTTCTGTTTTACATGAAAATGTCATTATTATATGCTTGTTAGAGGCAAAATAAGGAAGAAACAGAAAAATCATATAACAAGAAAATGGCAAAAAAGATTTTTTTGTCTCCTTTTTTCTGTTCTATTCCTATTTTCCTTCTATTTTGTTTAATGTCTTCCTCATAAAATATGGTGAGAAGACCTTAAAAAAGTTACGCTAAGCTAAACATTTCATTAAAAATATGTTGACTTTCTTCATATTTTCCTTTGCAAATTTTATCTAATTTTTTTCCTGTTTATTTTCTCTTTAAATCTGAAATATATTCAAAATCTTCTAGAAAACCAATCAGAATTGATCATCAATGTTCATTCAGCATGTTTCTTGTTTACACTCTCAATAAAGAAAAAAGCCACACAACTGACACAAATATTTTCCTTGGAAAAATATGTTTAAATAATATATGAAATCATAAACTTACCATCTGAGTGATGAAACTGAGGAAGCATAGTGCACAGAAAAGGAAAGCTATACACAAAATGCAGAGAGGTAATTTTTCAAATACTGTAAATGAGTACACTTACCAAACTGTATTAAGTGTTTTATTCTTTCTTTTATAATGTCCTTCATGCTATTTACATGGGGTGTTCGTTTGTTTGGGGTTTTTTTGTGTATAACACATTATTATAGTAAAACAAAGGACAAACTGACAATAAAAATGTAGGTGAATATGTATATATAGACCAACTTTTCGTTTTTATTACTTGAATGAAAGTAGTGTTGCTGATGCAGTGAAAAAATTGTAATTATTTAAATGTAACAGTTTCAGCTGTACATTTAAAACCCAGGGGTATGTACAGGAAGCATTTCCAGCTGGGACTCCTAAAAATAGTATAGTTTTCCAATAAAAAGTTACTATTCAATGCTATCTATGGAAAAAATAAACAACAACAAAACCCAAAAAAAGCAAGCAAGGCTTCACAATGTGCTGGGTATATCTATCTATATGATCGTGATTGACTGACCTATTTCCTCCTTGATGAGTTCCAAAGTTTGATAACATTAATTATTTAAAAGTCTGACATACTCATTGAAGTATTATCATCCTGTGCTGCTATAGTTAATGTACAGAACAAATGACAATGGAAGTAATTGGAAAATCGGAGGCTCAGGAAGGTTAAGTGAATTTCCTGAGGTCACAATTGACCTCTTGACTTGAAGGGCCATATTTAGTTCCTTCTCCAGCTTAATCCAATTAGTAGTTTGTTAATCAGTTCAGCCCAAAGAACTATTATTTTCAGCCATCTGTTTTATCACATAGTATCTGAGCCTGCCTTATATGCTCTGTTGGAGATGGACATGATATATCAGATGCATGTTTCCTTTTGTGGTGCTCAGAACCTACTGTAGTCATAGCACTTGTCTACAGAAGAATGAAGTGGGTTTGGTGCACTTGCATTTTACTGTCATGTCCTGGGCAAGTGCCTCAAGTCTCCATGTGATCTTTAGAAAGAGCCCTGAAAATTAAATAATTTTGCTCTCCCACTTCAGCAGCTATAGCTACGGACATTAAAATAAAGCTGCATTGTGTTGGCCTGAAAATAAATGTGTGTAGCAGTTGGAAGACCTTTGCTTTAAATACATCATCATGAGAGTTTGTCAAAATACAGTGCTTCAGTCAATAAAGCATTAAATCCAACAATAAAGTAGGTAGTTTTAGGAATGCATTTACTCAACTTGATTGGGCATACCACCTACTGAGTAGTAGGTTCTTTTTTCATTTTCCAAACACTGTCAAGAGATTACAATCAGACTGGTACAGAGAAAATTGCTCTTCATGAGGACGATAGTACTGCTTTGTTGTACTACTATTTCCAGCTTATTCTGATGTCACATCTCCATCTCCAGTACAGGGTTTCTTAAAAATACTTCATCAGTAACTAAGTTTTTCTTTTTGAGTGAGGATACTGTAACACTGGAGTGGCATAAGGAAGAAAAAAAAGAATGTATGAAATCATTGAGCTGATCTCACCCAGGAGAAAACCTGTATCTTTGAAGATAAACCTAAGTGTTTTAAGAAAACGTTAAATGGCTGCATGAATATACCTGGAAAAAAAAATGAAAGTATTAGGAAGAGTCCTGAATATCCAAAATGTGTTAAAGTCCTAGAATCATAGAATGATTTTGGTCAGATGGGACCTTTAAAGATCATCTAGTCCAACTCTCTTTCTGTGGGCAGGAATATCACTCATCTTTATTAAGTCACTTTTAATAAATGTTGGTAGTTTACATTTCACAATGCAAACAGGGAATTTTCAATTTTCAGAGAGAGAGAAAATACAAAATACAGCATTTCTGGCCAAAGATTTAGTTACAACTGAAACCTTCCCAACTACCATCTGAAGAAATTAAATGAAAGCAGGTGCTTCAAGCAGGTGCCATCAGTTGCTACATGGGTGATGCAAGTACATTATATGAGGGCAGCTGTTAGGATGTGCTTTTCCACATTGTAAGACTTATATTACCCAATGCTTTAATTTAGTGAAAATTAACATTTTTTTCTGAGCTTGTTGCTTTTCTATGGTCACTTGGACTTCCTGAAATTAGTTTTAAGTAACAGAGACACTGCAGAAGAATCATTGGCAACATCATTTAGACTGCTTAATCAATGGTTTCATTTATCTTACATTTTCTGGACAAAAGCTGCTTTTAATGGTATAGTGTAATGAACAGTCAAACACTTGAGTGATTTTTGTTTAGCTATTTAATAACAGAAAACTATTACACAGGGGAGATGGAAGCATGATAACATGACTGGCAATAAATAAATAATGTCACCGAAAGTCAGCATTACTTTGTCATTGCATGAAATGGTCCAGATTTACCCATTTTCTTTATGTCACATAGCATTCCAAATGATTTGTTATAATGGTATTGTGACTTCAGGATGTTTCCAATATAGCAGAATAGCCTGAAATATATATACTGGATGAGATACCCATTCCTCTGCAGTTAGACCTTTGTCATTATTTCAGGACAAAAGGAGATTTCTCCTGAAATTTGGAAATGGCTGTCTGCTTGCTGGCTGTTAAGGACATTGCAAAGCAGCTTTAGTAAAGTATATTATGAGTATTAAAATTTAGTCCTGCAACAAACAATGCTGAGAGAAGAAACTTCCCATACCAATACCACAAATGCCCAAGTAATTTTTCACTATTTCAGAAAAGCTTCTTGTTCATCAAAAATATTACTACTGAAACACACTGAAATATTGTATGCTCTGTTTCACTGAAGCAAGATTCAACAGTGGTAGTGATTTGCTGTATTCCAGCTACAGCTTTGATTCCTTCAATAAATAAATTATTAGAACTATTAGTTTATGAGACAGAATACTTTGCACTATGCCTTATTCTAAAGCCTGAAGGAAGACACTCCTTTTAAACAGATGTTTCAAAATTAGATAGTATTTAAAAATTTACTATCCTAATTACTGGGGAAAATTTCAATAGCTTTGTTTTAGAATAAGTCTGGTCATTTATTCTGAAATATTTGATCCTAAAAAGCTAATAACATGTCAAATTATAGGACAATTTAAAAACTGAAGCTGGCATATTTATTAGGCTTAATTATTAGGGAAATGACCTTGAGTAATGCTGAAATAGACTATTTGTGAGACATGGTTTAAAGGTATTAACATATAATCAGGGCATGGAAGCACACCTATAAACATTAAGACCTGACCAAACTAATTAAAAAATACATTGGTTGAAATTTGCACTTCATATTGCACTGCTAAATTTTTTAGCATTTTACCTTTTACAACTCAAGTAAAGCCCAATTTCTAGCTTCTATTATACAAGTTTGTAAGGACTTTTAAATAATAATCATGAAGAGAGTTAATATGTTAGTGGTTTTTCTTCCCTTGAAATAATTACTTTTAGACTGCCACTAAACAGTAATTTCTATAAAAACTGAAAAGGTGACAGATTATTTTTGGGTACAAGTAGTACTAAACAGGGTTTTTTTTCCTTAAAGTTTATTTTGATGTACTTTATCTGTCTAGGAAAAGTCACAAACATTAAATGATCATTCTTGTTACCTGTTTTGTAACTGCAAAATGACAGTATAATACAAGACCATAATGAATATTATTATTAGAAATATATGTCTATAAATGTTATTGGAAATATAATATTATTAGAATAATATTATTAGAAAATATATGTCCCAACAATAATGAGCTTAATTGCTATAAAAGGCAGGCACTTCAAATAAATTTAAACATAGAATTGTATATGTTTGTGAATGTCTGTTTTGATTCATCAATCAGTGTCAATACAATCCCTCTGTGCAGCAAAAACAACAACAAAGATAACCAAACTTAGAAAACAAGTATCTGACTGTGAGAGTAACTTGCAAAATAAACTTGTTTGTTTGAATAGCTGTTGAAAATGAAGCCCCAGAAAAGTCAGGGACTAATTTCTGAGTATTTGCTTCCATCTAAAGTTATTTGTAGCTGGAATATTTACATTTGCCTCACCATATAATATGATCTGGATTAATGTAAACTAATATGTAATGACAGAACTTCTTATTTTCAAGAGAAATGCATGGTATTAGATTAATTGTGTCAGTGATTATGTTAGTCTATGTTATTATCAAGGTCAGCAGTGTCTATTCTGAATATATTTCTTTTTAGGGGGTGGGAGGTTATTAATTTTTTGTTGTTGATGTTTATTATATCTTGTTAAACCTGGAGAATTTCTCAGCTTAATCAGGTTACTATTCCAGCAGCTAATATAACTGGATTTTTTTCACCACATTCCACCCTAACTTTGTAAGTGTCATCGTTACAGGCACTGATAAACTACATTTGAAGTTAAATGAAACTAAATCAACAAAACCCAACAAAAATATAAATACGTTCTTTAAAAGTTACCAGAAGACATATAGTTGAGTAATATCATAGAGTTTTATAGGAATTTAATTTGATTAGGTTGTCATTCAACAAGTGATCTTCAGAACCTCATTTCTAATGTTTGAAAGCTTTATTAGACTATTGTTGCAGTCATAGTTTCTGTCTCTGTCAAGTTAATACTGAGGTGACTGTATAAGATGAAGTGTACAATATAATACATTTCTTGCTCTAGTAGTGGCACATGGCTTACTTCTGTCAATGCCTCTTTAAGAGGCAAATTGCTATCTGGTGAGTCTTCTTGACATGGGAAAATTAATAAAACTAGGCAAAACTAAATATTGTTCAATAGCTTCAGCTATTGAATAGTATTCAGCTTATCGTGCTGTGGATTACATTCATTGGAGAAAGAAATATACATATTTAGCAGATGCCTTCAGATAGAAATGTTCATCTGAAACCTGGCAGGTTTTAAAATTTCAGGCATAAGAGTATTTACCCACTGCATACATTATAAAGTATTTTTTTCATACCCATAATTGTCATGGCTATGATAGTCCAAGATGAAAATGGACCTATTAATCTCCCTACATATATTCTTTTATGGCAAGAAGTATCATATTTGCAGTTGTTATTCATGATAGACTCCAGCTTCCATGAAGTTATTTGACATGCTTTTTTTTGGATAAAGTCTAGTGCTACTGTGTGCAGAATTTCTAAACATAAGTTATTGTTCATTCATATCTATCCTTTCACTGCATCAAAAGAACAAAGTTTCCTCAAACTAAAACATAAACACCATTAAACACCATTGTGGCTAGTTTTTGTCATTTCCTCTACCCAGAGTCACAGATTTAAGGACACCTTCCCAAGATGCTGATATCACTGCACACTAATGACCAACCTCTGAATCTTGAACATGTTTTACTTTAAACAAAATGAAGTACATGCATGTGTTTAAGAACATGAAGGCAGGCAGGGTTCTTTCTTTTGAGGCTGTTTGCAGGCTGTCCAATACCCTATACATGTCTGATTTTCTTTCTTGTCCATTCGTGATAGGATGCTGCTAAGAAAGATGCTCAATGCTCACTTAGAAGAGCACCTCTTTTTTTTCTTTTCTGTTTTTTTTTGGTTGGTTGGTTGGTTGGTTTGGTTTGTTGTTGTTGTTGCTTGTTAGTTTGTTTTGGTGTTTTTTTTTTTTTTTTGGAGGGGGGTTGAATGTGTATGTATATATATCTGTGGAACTCCTCATCTAGAAACATTTTCTTCTTAGGCCCCACTTGGCATGGCTTCTGATGAAAGTAACTACAGGCAAATGGCAGATAAATTCTGAGATGCAAGTCTCCTCCAGAGCCTCATGCTTTGACATCGGAAAAGATGCTTTGTGTACAAGATCTCTGAGTGCTCTTTGTGACCTTGAATAAAACAAAGCACTCTCTCACACACCTTACTTTTTACCTCTCATCAAGCACAGAATGTAAAGACTTCTCCCTCTAATTCTATGCTTGTCAGTAATCTTGCACAGTAAGGCAATGACAGGAGGGAATGTGGCAGGAATGGGCAGAGGATCATCTGGAGTGATGGAGAGTGGTGGTGATTTGAAAAAGGGGTGAATGGTACAGAAGATAGAAACTTGGAGATCATGTTTAATGCTGCTTTTTTAGTTCCTATAAATGAAAAATTAAATTGCCATGATTTTACACAAATTGTTATTCTGGTAATTTACGTACATATCAGAGTGATTTTTTTGAACATGACATCTGTCTCACCACACTCATTCTCTCTAAGAAAAAAATTACATTATGGTAAAAATAACATCAATTTTTATATTCTCTGGCTGGTGCACCTCAGCTCTGGGTGCATCAGTCAACAGAAAGCATGCATTCATAAAGGCATACGGGCATGTCATAATAAAGCACTTTGAAGTAAGGGGAGTAAGAAGTGCAAGACACGAACAGTCTGTGCCCAGCTTTCCTCTGCTTGTGGATGCAGTGAGGATTCCATGGGTTTGTATTGCAAACTAGACCAAAATCCCAAGCATGTCCAAACAGAGATTTGTTCTTCCCCTTCATGGAATACTGGAGTCATGTCAGAGGAAAAGTGCTTAGTTTTTTATTATTTTTTATATTGTGGAGAAAAAGTTGCTCTAAACAACTAAGCAATCCTTTGAAATCCTTGAGCATGTTAAGAGGACTACAGCTATAGATTGTATCTCATTATTAATACATAGATATTTGTAGTTGTTTACCTTCTTAAGGGATCCTTAAACACAGGAATTATTCCTTTCTCTGAGGGTATAATACATAGTACTAGGACTTTAAAATTCTACCATGTTGTAAGTTATTTTCTCAATGTCTAAGTACAGAAGAACGGTTATTCAAAGTTGTTCCAGAACATTTTTTGTTTCTTTCCTTCCAGAAATAGCTGCAATTATACCATTCCAGACTGCTCATTTATCCCAAAAGTACATTGTCTAGAACTATCACGAAAAGGTTGTGTGTCTAATTTTCTGCACTCCCTTTCTGTCCTCTTTCATCTAAGACTACTCATGCATTATCTTTGTTATTCTCACTCAGAGAATAAGAATTACAAACAGTGACCTCATACCCAGCCACAAAAGAACTATAACTATAGGTACATGTGTGCTTAGGTGTGTTTAGATCTGTTCATTAACATCAGTGTTAACATCAAGGTGGAGAAACAGATTTTTCTAGAGACCTGGGAAATTTTTGCTGCAGAACTGACCTCACTGAGCACAGAAAAGCTCCAGAGAAACCATTGCTGCAGACACAGAAAAGGTCACACAGGTCAGGCCTTTTTACAGTACAGAGATGTCTTACATGTAGTTTTAAGACAACAACAATGGATCCTTTATATTCCACATAGCCTTCTAGGACCAACGAGCCAGCTGGGCATTGTAATGCTGCAAAACCGAGGTTCATGGAGCCTCTGCTGAACAGCTGAAGATGGTGTTGCAATAATGACTTCAACAGACTCTTATCATCCAAAGAGGGACTGACCAGCCTGTTCTAAAGGCTGGAATACATGGGAGAACATCCTTGTACAAAGACACACACAATTCCTCCCCACCTAAAAAAAAGCACCCTAAACACTTTTTCTTTGAGTGTCTGTACAGCACAAACCTACAGACCCCTCTAGGGATAATGATGCAAGATCTTTTTCTCTCCTGATGTTTAACCTTCATGCAATCATTTGTTTCTGATTAATATTTTCCATTTCACACTGTTTAGGAAATTTATCAGTCTGTAAACTTTAAAATCTTCTTTTCTTTTTCTTCACTAAGTTCAACCCCATCCTGTGCGAATACGTTTTCTTTCTTCGTCTATGATATAGCTGTTTCTCATGCTTTGTCCATCTCTAGGTATTTGGTTTTTTCCCCAGAAATGCTGTGTACTTCACATATAATTCTGGAGCCGTTGAGTATTCCCTTGTTATGATTTGTTTTGTTTTTGTGGGGTTTTTGGTGGTTTTTTTTGTTGTTGTTTTTGGTTTTGTTTTGTTGTGTTTTGTTTTTTTCCCTACTGAAATGGCATCCTTCCATTTTCAAACCATATGAACTTAAGAATAAAAATACTCATTTGAGCACCAAAGGTGTTCCAAGGGGACAAAGGCTTTTCTAAGCCATGAACCTAAACCTATATTGTCATGATTAAGCTCATCTTCTTACAGTCAGTGGATGTATGATGTAACAAAAGGAAATAAATCAAAATAAATCTCCAGTTTTTATTCTAAGTTATATTTTCTCTCTATTGATCAGTTATCAGAATTGTGGTTTCTGTAATCACTCTGGGCATGAGGTAAATGAGTTAGATGATGCAGTGACCAAATATTTCGGTTTATTAAAATCACAACCATTTGCAGATCCATTCCATATTTCCTGTATTCATAGCTATCCAAATAATAAGGCAATAATAAGGTAAATATATAGCTCTGAATAATTCAGGATGCAACTTTCTAATGCTTTCTGTTTTCCATTTTTTTTAATATCTTCTCTGCATCATTGCAATACCACTTTATATTTTCTCCTTTTCCCATTATCTTTCTCTTCTCTTCTATGATTGCTTTCCCTCACTACCCTGGACTATTAAAAAACGTGGTCATATTTTAATACATTTTATGTTTGGTACGGTTTTATATACTCAATAAAAATTATCATGCAAAACAAGATATTGACATAAATTTTATGCACTTTCAAAAGCTCATGCGGTATGTGCTGTTAAAGTTTTGACTATCCCTTGTCGACTATAGTTTCTTAGTTCTAAGTTGAAGAATATTTATTTCTGTACAATTCTTCTTTAATTTATTCTTTTTTCTCACAAAGTCATGATACTGTACAGATACTTGAGATGTTTCTGTGCTAAAAGTAAATTATAAACTCACATTAATAAGCCTTAATAATAATAGACCTGTAACATAAATGGGATATGACAATATTAATGAAGAGTTAGTAAATCAGTCATTGAAATGACAACAAGGAATCACAAGCTTAACTGGACACTAAACAGGAGTGAGGAGAAAAAAGAGAAGTTTCCTTCAGCAGAAAAAAATCTAACTTAAAAATAACTGTTTAGGTAATGTAGAATCTCAGACATTCTGTGGAACTCTCACTATCAGTTTATAGTTATTTTTTGTGTATTAAAAAATGTAATAATTTTTATATTAAAATTTGACAGTGTTACTCAAATTTACTTTTCATCCATATTCTTGTACTCTTCAGTCCCTTAGAGACATTTATACCTGGAAGTACAGTCTGCTTTCTATTACATATTTAGTAACACTTCTTTTAAATTCTGTCCTTGCAGATATTCGATCTGTTGCTCTAGCTCTCTTAGAACTTTATTAAGACTTCAGTTCTGAGAAATTGAAACATCCAAACTAGAATTGATAGAACTGCATAGCAAGACATAACTGCCTTCAAAACATATCAGCACAACCTTTAACATAGCATTCTCAGTTTATTATCTCTTGGAAATAAACAAGCAAAGAAAGGAGCCTTTCTTATTGAGTTCCTCAAGTTTTCACTGATAATATTGTAGGAGGAAAATGCTATGAAAATGTATGTTGTGATAAATATGGGGTTTTTTGAGATTACAGTTTTACAGACAATAGCAACATTCTTCATTATTCGTGGGACCCTAGCCCACACCAGAACTACATGTGAAAAGACATATTCAAATGTTTATTGTTACAGTGTAAAAACAATCTCTAAACACCTAGTCTTTCAACTGAGTAAACACACAGCTTTACTAAACAATTAACCTTAATACACAAACAAATGAGAATGAGATTTATGTTGTTTAATTTAGTCCTTTGCAAGATCTAAATTATTGCCAAAGAGACATAAATGTTTTAATAGAAAGCTATGACTATTCCTATACATTTCAGATATATCTTCTGCAGGATTCTCATACTTCATTGATTCTCTTGTCTTTAATGATCATTGCTAATCTGTGCAATGAACAAATAGAAAACTAACATGGATGAGAAATCTGTACTTCTTTCAAGTAAATTTTATGGCAGCCTGTAAGTGCTTGATATGCAGACCACAAGATTACATCTTACACTGATGTAATTAAGAATAATTATTGTACTGTAATTGTGACTCTTTCCTAGGCAGACTTATAAAGCTACCATCTATACTGTGAATAGATGTTATAGCTTAAAACAATTGCCTATCATTTGTCTTTATCTTTTTTAGACTTTATCCTTTTAATGTCCACAGTATTAGAGCTAACTTATGCTGCTAAGCTTGTAACTGAGGGGAACAAAAGACTCAGTCATAACCAACCACAATACAGCTAGTTCAGAGAGGTTTTTGAGATGTCTGACCTGGAGTTCCATTTTACCTCACTTGCTTGTTGAAGCTCTTATTGCTCCACTTGGCCAGGAAAAGACCTGTTACCCTTGCATAGCCAAGGATTTTGTTGTGCTAGAGAACAGTTTTACATTTCTAGTGAAACTTACTTTAATGATATTAAAAAAAAAATTCCACCAAAACCAAAATGGATCAGATAGATAAAATAATTTCAAATTATTTCTTGAATTCAAGAGAAAGAATATACTCCATCTCCATTCTGAGGCACCAGATGACACATTTAACCATTTCAAATCTCTGCAGGGGTTGAAGACAGGCTCTCAAACTCAGTGTAACCATTGATGTGATTTTTCACACTGACCACAGAGCTTTCATTCGGAATCAGAAAAAAAAACGCATTCATGAGAATATTCCAATTCTCATCCTGGAGGCTCTCAGATCAAAAAGGTTTAAAGATGCCTCTACTGTGCACTATTTCAGAGGGTAGATGTGGCCTCAAAATTTATCTCATCAAAGTACCTAAGCAAAGGTTTAACTTTACAACTAGCCTCACTAACTTGTATAGTGTACTTACTGTTTAAAGACTGCTTAAAAATTGACTAACCTTAATGAACTCATGAATCAGGCCTCTAAAATGAAGGAAGGGGGAAATGCTACTCACAAAATAACTAGAAATGGGGCATAATTTTCTGGCGAAAAGTAAATATGAAACAGCTTTAGTCTATGTCATTTTTATTATTACTATGATTTTGTTTAGGTGAGAAAGTTCATAGACAAAATAAAAGTCTATAAATTGTAATTACATTAGCCAGGATATAGCAGAACAGAGGCATAGTAAAGTAGTATAAAGTAAACAGCAGTAGTATACAAGCATTCTGTTTAAATAGTTATGGCATGCTAAAGACAATGTAGGAACATTTTGCATAAGTATATGATCTGTGTGACCACCAAAGAGGCAATAAATTCAAGTACTAAAAATTACTAAAAGCATGAGATAAGCAAAAGAAGAAATTACAAATAGGCAAGACATTCTGCAAAAATTCTGTATTCAAATATATAAGAAAGATGCCTTCAAAAATACTGCTCCATTCAAAAATGATAAAAGAATATCAGGAACAGATAAAACTCCCTCATATACTCTTTGTGAAGGGAACAACAATACAAAAGCCTCAGGTATAAACCAGGAAAATCAGAGAAGAAAGAGGACAGGCTTACTTCAGTTCTGATATTCTTCAGCAGTGAGCTCCCTAGAGCAGTCTCCTGGGCCTCAGCAACCAACAGTCACCCATGACTGTAGATATCAATAATAAATAAACAGCTTTGGCTCCACAGTATTGTAAGACCTTATTTATGATACAAGTGCTGAAGATAAAGTTTTTAAAATGCAGTACTAATAATTATTATTATGTAAGAATAAGCCAATTGCAAACCATATTAATGAATAACATAATTTTAAAAAGTTTGAAATTTCTCATCACAGTTGTGTCTAGATACTGGACATATGTATCAACTCATACATATATACATCATAAAAACTTATGCGGTTCTGACAATTCTGAATACTTCCCCAAGTAAGGATGTGCTAAGTGCTAGTAGAACAATTTTCGCTTCCAGCCTACTCGCCAAAACTCACAAATTAAAAAAATAGAAGGGGAGCAGTGGAAATTACAATAAATTTTATTATTATATATTTACATGTGGTTGTTCCAATTAATGAAGCATTAATAATAGTGATGATAAGAACAAAACACTTTCAAACAGAAAGACTAACACTGTATAATTTAATAGTTTCTGCTTTACTTTCCCGTGAGAATTACGTTTCTTTGTAACTTGAAGCTCTTACAGTTTCATTGTAAAATCATATTTAATCACTGTTGTTTAAATTGCTCTACTAGAGCTATTAAAAGTTTGGTTTCATATTTCTCCAGGTGGTCAGCATCAAAGAAGCATGCACTTAACAATTATGGCTAGTTAGGTTGCTACTCTTTTTTTTCATTTTGCAATAACAGTTAAGTGTTCCATGCATTATGTTGAGTTATCTAAAAGCTACATTTTTTCAGGATGTCATGTGCTACTGCCAGAACTGCTATTCACAAAGCATTGATGAAAAGTACCTCTGTTTAACACAGAGATAAATACACTGTCAAATCATTGTAGTTGTAGCACAGAATGACATATCCTTTCTTTACTGAAATACCAAGTGGCAACTTATATTAAGCTTTTTAACAAAGGTAGAAAATAAATGTAACTTGTCAGGATTTCACAGCAAAAGGGACTTATCTTCTTATGGATGCTGCAGGTGTAATGGAACACATTACTCTTGACAGCTATTGATGACTGTCACTTACCTGGAGTTTACCACTCCCACAGTAAGCCAACAGAGAAACATTTTGAGCATTCCTAACCTATTTAAGTGTAACCTCAAATCATTTTGTGTCAGAGTAGTCCTAACACATGAGATGGCTCATGGCAACTTGGCTGTCTTTGTCTAGAATACATTCTGTTCTATGTTTTTTACAACTTCTGAACTAAAAATGCAATGTTACAGAAAGAAAACAAAATTAATATGTTTTCAATTTATAATAAAAAGTACTGTTCAATTGAAATTTTCCAAGCTTTTAACATAACCAAAACCTATTCTTAGAATGATTGAACACTGGTAAATAGAAAAGGATCAAAATGCTGTAAAGGTTACAAATTGAATAATTTTAAAGTTAAATTATTTTTTAATTATTAAATTAAATACATCATAATACATCCTTTAAATGCATAAATTCATTAAAAGTTGACAAGGTACATGGTGACAGCAGTGACAACAGCAGTGACAACAGCAGTGATAATGGTAAATTCTGCGGCAAAACACATGAAGGAGTTAGGCAGTGGGTTCCTAGAATCAGGGCAAGCTGAGAGAGAGCAGAAAGACCCAGCAGGGAGGGAGGCTGACATGGTGAGGGCATTGCTAAAGCAACCATAAACAGCTTCAGGGACTCAGTACCTCAGGTGAATCCCATCTGGTCCCATAGACTTGTGAGTTTACCTGGACTTGAGCAGAGCCTTTGAGGTGGCAGCCCACAGGTGCACCCTTCCTGGGTTACACCTGGCTGGGTGGCTGGGCCAGAGGCTGCTGGGGAGTGGAGTCACGTCCAGCCCTGTTTAGTGTCTGTGCTGATGATCATCGTGAGGGGATCGGGAGCACCCTCAGTCAGTTTGCAGATGACAACAAGCTGGTTGGATTGTTGATCTGCTCGAGGGTAGGAAGACCCTGCAGAGGGATCTGGACAGGTTGGGTCGATAGGCCCAGGCTAACTGTGTGAGGCTCAATAAGGCAAAGTGCCAGGTCCTGCACTTGGGTTACAACATCCCCATGCAGCATTACTTGCTCCATGGAGCTGGGGAGGAGTGGCTGGAAAGCCGCCTGCTGGAAAAGAACCTGGGAGTGCTTTTCAGCATCCCAACAGACATGATCCAGCAGTATGCCCACATGGCCAAGAAGGCCGGTGACATCCTGGCCTGTATCAAAATTGGTGTGGCCAGCAGGACCAGGGCAGTGACTGTCCCCAATCCTCAGCACTGGTGAGGCCACACCTTAAGTCCTCTTTCCAGTTCTGAGCCCCAAGAATGACACTGAGGTGCTGCAGTGTGTCCAGAGAAGGGCAATGAAGCTGGAGAAGGGTCTGGAGAGTAAATCTTATCGAGAGTGGCTGGGGAAGCCGGGGTCATTTAGCCTGGAGAAAAGGAGGCTCGAGGAAGACCTTAGCACTCTCAACAATGCCCTGAAAGGAGGTTTTAGCAATGTGGGGATTGGCTTCTTCTCCCTGGCAACCAGTGACTGGAAGAAGTCTTAAGAGGATGTAGTCTTAAGCTACAACAGGTGAGGTTCAGGTTGAACATCAGTAAGAATTTCTCACAGAAAGTTCTGTTAAGCATTGGAAAGGACTGCCCATGAGATGGTGGGGTCAACATCCCTGGAGGTTTTCAAGATATAGGTAGACATAGCACTTAGTGCTATGATCTTGTAAATGTGATGGTGTTCAGTCAGATGTTAGACTCAGTGATATTGGTGGTCTTTTCCAACCTTATTAATTCTATGATTCTTGCAAATTATCAAATAAAAAAAGTTAAAATTTTGGGTCAAATTAGGAATAACATGATTTTATCTATTATCTAAAAACATTGTTATTGTTATGAATTTGTGGAACTTATGCAAATGAAACAGATATATTTTCTGAGGTGGCATACTACAAAGCAAAATTATCATTTACTAGCTAATGAGTAACTATAGTGTTCTCTATTGTACAAATTGAATTATATTTTTTGAAGTAAAATAGTATTTTCAGCATCAGCCATTCACATTCAGTGTCATTCCAGGTTTGTGTTTTTAGCATTTTATGAACAGCTTGCATTTATTTGCATACTGGAAGAAGGATTTCAAAATGCACCCTGGAGGTTTATTAAACTTGCCAACTGGAATATTATTCCAGAGCTCTTTTATTAAAGAGCACACACTGCAGTATTTTAGGAGAGAGCTGAAGAAATAGAAGAAGTCTTCAATGTGTATTAAAAAAGAAAAGAGACTCAGCATTCAAAATTAATGTAGGAAATTATTTTGTGGCTGAGATTATTTCCTATAAAACCCTTTGGAAACACAGTGCCTAGTTTTGTTTTGTTGTTGGGTTTTTGTTGCTTTTTGTTTGTTTATTTGGTCTGGGGTTTTTTTTTGGTTGGCTGCTTGGTTGTTTTGGGGGTTTTGATTTGTTTTTCTGTCTCCTTTATCATGTTTTAATAATGGATGTTAAAAGTCTGAATTCTGTTCAATTCTTGCAGGTACCTCCATCAGTTCTGTATGACTGAAAGGTATTTCTATGCTTATATTATTAAAATTGCTTTCACACTTTTTTTGAACATATCTTCTTTTTTTCTTGTAATTAGGGTAAATGATGAGTTTTGTTCTTTTTTTTTTTTTGACAAGAGCATTGATCAAGTCTTAGCCTTATGGTCAGTCTTAAAAAGGACTTAGTGGGTCTTTAAGGAAGAAGATAAATCCTATTTCCTACCTTCTTCACAAGAAACTCGAGTTCCACCATACCTGAGAACTGCTTTTTATCTATCCTAAATTTTCAATATACTTACAAGGGTGAATTGACTCCTCAAGAATTAGAAAAAAATGAAAATTACTCATTCTCAAAGGTCCTCTCTGAGCTATTAACCTTCCCAAAGCAGACTTCCCTTGTTATCCATGAAGTAGGTAAGGTCTCTTCTTTTTAAGATTTGTGACTAGCGTTCAAAATGCCCCAGGTAAATTTTAATTTAATAGGTCTCATTAGAGGTGTGAGACCTAGAAACTAAAAGTCTGAGGCTTTTATTCCCATCCACATTTATATTCTCTTTGCAATAATTAGTTTTGCTTAGTTGCAAACTGCAGTAAAACGGATATGAAGGGTTCAGATGCTCAACAATATTAGGTATCTTAGGCTACTTATGGGCATACTATGTATATTTAAGTTCTAAAGAGGGAGTGCTTTTTCCAAAAATTATCACATTATCTTTTCACAAAAAAAAAAAAAAAAAAAAAAAAAAAAAAAAAAAAAAAAAAAAAAATCAACAAACCTCCCCCCCCAAACCCAACCAAACAATAAAAAACCACCAACAAAAAACACAGTACACCATAACCCCTTCCCAAACCAAACAAAAACAAACAAACAAACAAAATCCCCTACCCCACTTAGGTAAAACTTAAATGTTTGGACATTGTTTGAAGTTCAATTTAAGCTTACACCTGAATTACAAAGTAACAAAGATATCTCTCCCTCCAGACATTTTCAGGAACAACAAATGCTAGAAGCATTTCTACTTCCACACAAAATTATGTGAATGGCACAGTCTCAAGCTACTCACATTCTGGGTCTCTTCCACTGCTTATGTACATATATATATATGTATATATATGAGGTATTTCCTTATTCTTCTCCCAAACTGAAATCAGGAGTTTGCTCACAGCTAGCAAGAAATGATGGATAGTGTTAGTATCGTTCCTTGAGAATCTTAGTGCCCAAAGTCCTGCATTAAAATCAGATGGTTTTGTTATTGGTACTGTAAATTGGATATCATATTCAGCTTCAGGAAATAATTCCATTTTTATTCTCCATAGACATATTTGACCTACAGACCACTTTGATTATTTTGGATTCATAAAAATAGCTGCTAGTAGCAAGAAAAGTGAGAGAACTTGAGATGTTACTTTTAGCTCATTTCTACAAAAAAGGTTGTACATATAGTCAGACTCACTGTCACTTTCAATCTATTTTTATATTCATCTTCCAGCTGTCATTTCCATGCTTGTTGAGCATCACTGCCACACAATACTTTGCTCAGAGCCACTAAGGGCCAAATATCCACGCAGAACAGGATTCTTATTGACTTCAGTGACAGTTGTACTCATGTAAGAAATAAAGTTTGGTTCACTCTCTCTTATATTCAACAGCACCATCAAAGAAAGCTTAGCTTGTTTTGTTGGTTTTTTTTATATACATAAATCCAGTGCAATCAACACAAAGCCGTGTATTTCTTCTTTTGCTTGTGCTTGCTACATTTACCACACCCCCCCAAATCTCCTTTTTTTTCTTCACCTGTCAAAAATATCACAAATATTAGCTATTTCTAATGTGAAATATTGTTTGAAATATTATATGTATATATAAAGCATTGATTTATTTGTGTCTTCATAAAAAGTAAGAGCATTTTTTAAAAATTCTTATCATGCTTTTAAAAATGGTACTGTATTTGAAGCCATGTAATTTAAGTCACACTCACCTAAAAAGTCAGTGGTCAAGCTATCAGTATGAGTAGAAAATGTTTCAAACACATCAGTGTAAAATTAAATCAGAATAGAATGTATATTTTTTAAAAAAGGAAATCACTGCAAACAGAAAACTAATTTCTTAGATCAAATTCATTGGTAAGATATGATTTATCACAATTCTGTATACTTGGGAATAGTCTTATCCTCTTCTTTATGAAATCAGGAAAAATAAAAAGAAAGAACTGTGAAAATAATGTTTAATATGCTGTTATGACCCAGATTTCTCAAATTAATATCATCCCATTTGTTGTATGATGGGCAAGTGAAGAAGGGTTTGTTTTCAAGCTGATTGAGGAACAAAAGGGTTAGCCAAGAGCTCTCACATATCTCTGAAATGCTTCTGCCCAGCAGAAGCATTTTCCCCAGGAGAAACAGAGCTTGGGAGTCTTATCTGGAGCTGGCTGCCTCTGCTTCTCTCAGAAGCACCCCCTTTAGCCTCCCTCTTCCCCCTGCAAAATCTGGTTATGCAACCTCAGTATAGGGGTTGCATAGAAGTGTTCTTTAATATTTATATTCCAGTAGTACAAAGGAAGTAGAGATGAAGGTCCTTTCACTTGGAGAAATTCTTCACATTTTAAAAATGAATTGTCACTTACTTTAGAAGAAAAAGGAAGTGCAATGAAGACTTACTTTAGAAGAAAAAGGAAGTGCGATGAAGACTTTCTCTTGTGAACTTTTGACAGTATGTGACCATAGATAGTCTTTAAAATATTCACTCTTTGCCAGAACTAGAATAAAGGGAAGTAACTTTGGAGTCCTAGCTATCTACTGAACAGTTCAATTACTCTGCTGGATCTGCTGTAAACTGAAGAGAATCAAAGAGCAGATTCAGTACTAGTATCAAACATAAATATGGATAATAAAAAAACCAATAAAACAAACAATTCTGTGAAAAAAAAATTAATAGCTGAAGATAAAATTTTGGGTTCAATAGCCACATTTCTGGTTTTGTATTTTTTCAAAATAAAAATTAATGAATAAGTTTTCTACTGTAACATAAATTTAGTGTAAAATATTGACAAATGCTTTTCTTATTATTTGGGATCATATTTCTTCCACATTTTCAAATTTCATAAATTAAGGCGTGAGAAATTTTAAGGAGTTCAAAGAAATCCCACAGAGCTCCAAAAAGCTTTGAATACTCAAACTTATTACTTAAACACTAATTGTCTTCAATCAATAGGGCCACATCTCTGTAAATCTGCATTCTTAGGTCTTGTATACCTTTACAGTTGAAAGTCATGTACAGGCATCTGTTCACCTCAGTGAAGCTTATTTTTTTTTCTTCTTTGGGAATAATTTCTGTTCATCCCTGTTGATAAATATGTTCTAAATACCTTATTCCTAGCCTTTCTCTTTAGCTCTCACTGATTTGAATGCAGGTCTTCTTTTTCATTACGCTTAGATAATACTGGTTGTCCCAGTTTTTTGCTATAGCTTGCAAGAAATGTGATTTTCATGAAGTGTTTTAAGATTTGGAATGAAGCTTCATGTACAGGAGTCTATCTTTCTACATAGACTTTGTACAGAACCTTAGGCATAGAAGTTCTTAAGTTTGTACACTATTTATGCACTCAAAATTAGATAGGATGGATATGGATCCCTGCATTCATTTTCATTATCTTGCCTGTCTTGCACTACTTAACTATTTCAATTGTTTGGCTGGAAACAAGAATATAAATTATATTTCTTTAGAGTTTTTTGTGTTTTTCAGATTTGATTCTTACCTGATTTTCTTTTTCCTAATTCATCTAATATAGCATTAAAATCTTTAATCAGTGTGAAAGAGTGCTTCTCTTATTTTTAAAAGCAAGAGTTTTCTGGATTTGTCAGGTTTTAGACTTTATTTTCTTGAAATAAGTGTTTATAACTGAAAAAAAAACCCCTTTTCTTTTTTGTTCAGTTGTTGCTTTTCTTCATTTTGGTTTAGTTGTTTGTTTGGGGTATTTTTAAAATCAAAATCCAGCTATTTCATAAATATTGTAGTCACTTAAATAGTATTGAAGGAATAACACAGTAGTCTCTTACCTTGTAAAACTTGCTGATTTTGCCGAAGTTGAATAAATTCTTGAGTGTAACCGAAAAACACCTCACCAAAAGCAAAGCTACCTTATCTTAGTTTGGTGAGTTTAACTGGATGACAGGTGCCCACCAAAGCTGCTGTATCACTCCCCTTCTCAGCTGGACAGCAGAGAGAAAATATAATGAAAGGCTTGTGGGTCCAGATACAAAGAGAGAGCGAGCATTCAGCAGTTACTGTCACAGGAAAAACAGACTCAACTAGGGAAATTAATTGAATTTATTGCCAATAAAATCCAAGTAGGATAATTAGAAATAGAAAAAAAACTCGAAGAACTTTTCCCCCACCTCTCCTCTTTTCCAGGGCCTAATGCTACTCCTCCTCTACCTCCTCCCTCCATGTAGCAGGGGGACAGGGAATGGGAGTTGCAGTCAGTTCATCACATTTTGTCTCTGCTGCTCCTTCCTCCTCAGGGATAGGATCAAGAATAACAGTAAGAACTAATTTCTTATTCTATATTTGTCTGTTAAGATGTATCAAAGTAAATAGTAAAGCAGAATTACCTAAAGTAAACTTATTTTCCTTGCTCAAAATGTTTTGAATTAGAACATTTAAAGTGTTTGGGTTTTGTTTGTTTGTGTTTTTTTTAGTAAATATTTTTCATGTGAAATTTGCTTTATTGTTCCTTAAAGTTTCCATTATCAGGAAAAATTGTATGATAGGGAAAAATCTTTTCCCTGAAATCCATCTAAAATACAGAATTTCCCATTTTGTTTCCACATTAAGTTTGGCTAGATGTTTCCATATTTCTCTCTATAGTGCTCTCTTCTCTGTGCCTTGAGGTTATCACTGCAAACTTCTGCAATTCATTTCTCAGCAAGTTTACTATTTGGAAAGACCTAGGCTGTCATTCATGGGATTGAGGCTTTATGTCACAAAGGAAATAAAACTGTTTGATAGCACCTGTTCTCTCTATTTTATATCTGAAATAAACTCTAGTTCAGTGCTGAAGCATTTCAAAAACATCTGAAAGTTACTGTTGCATGGGCCCTGACTTGTGCTTTGGCTGTATTAACAGTTGTGAAGGTAAGATTTATAGTTATTTGCAGATTGGGCCAAATCCTCAAAGATATAAAGCAAAAGGAGTTGTCTAACACTTTTCTATGGAAAAATAAAGACTCTTTCATATCTAGATGGAATAGAGCACTTTAAAAAATTACATGAACACAAGAACACCTAGCAAAAATTAAGTATCTAACCATTAATCCTTCTGCCAATGGAAGCTAGTTTATTTTGCTGTAACTCCTACCTCTACATATTCTTCTTATTTTATCATCATGTGCCTATTATATAAATATAAACATTCCTGCATATCAAATAAGTTGCCAATACTAACAATTTTCACTGCCAGACGTATAACAATCTGATAATGAAATGTGAGCCATGATGTATAGAATATGTTAATACTTCTTCTAGGTTGGTTTTGGTTCACTCCCTCTCCCCTGAATCCCATTTGTCTTAAATACACTTAGGCAAACTTCTATTCCTCTGTGTAGGTTTCTGTATGGCTTGAATAGAATGCCAGAGGATTGTTATGTCACCTAGTTAACCTTCAAGATCTAAGGCAATATTAGCTGCAGCTATGAACCTATCTATAGGTGTTTACTTAACCTTTGTTTAAAGGTGCCCACAGTCTACTTGTATGAAGCTATTCCAATGTTTCATTATTGTTACCATAAAAATGCTATTTTTAGCATTTATGTAACCTGAATCTGCTTTGCTCAGTTTGAAACCCATGTAAATATGGACATAAAGAACATTCTATTCCCTTTCTCATAACAATAGTCTTTGATGAATTGGGAGCACATCAACATTTTTATACTCACTCTTAAGTTTTAGAAACGAAATAAGTTCCTTTCTAAACCTGCTCTCACACATTTCATTTCTATACAACTGCTAATTTACATTAGTCCCATTTGGATCCATGAACTGAGCTCTTCTGGGTTGTACAGTGTCCAGATCTGAATGCAGTTCTCCAGTATGGACCCTAGCAATGTAGGATAGAGAAGATTCCCTTTCCATACCTTGTAGTCTTTTTTTTTTTTAGATTATCTGTCAATACACTGATTGTCTTTAAATAACAGTTTGACTTTAGTATAACTTGATTATTTCCTCACATTAATTTCTATTAAACGGATACTTGTCATTGTCCTGCATTTATGCACAATTCTCACGTGCAAAATGAGTAATTTTCTTAGCTTGCAATAGTTAGATATTCTAAAAATCTTGTAACAGTCATCATTCTGAAACATTAAGCTTCAAAACATGTGAAGAGTAGAATTACGATAGCAGAATTAAATTGATTTAGAAATAGTAATTGTTTATATCAGAATTAAAAACAATCTGGAATTCACATGATTGATTTGTCTATTTAGACATACAGAGGTTTGTTTTTTTGGGTTTTGTTTGTTTGTTTGTTTTAAAATAAGACAAATTTATCTTCCTGATGTTCAGTGGAGATCACTGCCCTGTTATGTCAAAATCAAACAAACAAAGAAAAGAAAAATCCTTATAGGCATCTTTATCTCCTTCAGGACTATTAGAACAGATTTCGACTGGCTCAGACCCAATTCTCTGCCAAGCATGCATATATGGGAAGTGGGTTTTCAGTCTTTCCTCACCAAAGATTTAAATAAATAGCTTAACTTAGTATTTTGTATTTTATTGTGTTGAGATTTCTAAATCACTTATTAGCATTTAAAAGTAAGTGTTTATTATCCCTCCTGAAAACTTAGTGCTAATAGCATAAACTTCCTGGGATTTTTAAGATCAAAACTTATTGCTACTGTAAATCAACAGCACTGTGTGTACAAGAGGTTTTTTCAAGGCTATTTCTTAGAGTTGCTGCCTTAACAACAAGTGTTTGAAGATAAATATAAACACATAAGCCTAGGTGGATCTGACCTTCTGGCATTAACATAGAACCATAGAATGGTTTGGATTGGAAGGGACCTTAAATATCATCTAATTCTGACCCTTCATGCATGGACAAGGACACTCTTCACTAGGTCAGGTTGCTCAGAGCCCCATCCAAGCTTGTCTTGAACATTTCCAGAGTCGGGGCATTCAGAGCTTCTCTGGGCAACCTGTTCCACTGCCTCACCACTTCTACAATAGAGAATATCTAATCTAAACTTAGTCTCTTTCAGTCTGAATCCATTTCCCTTTATTCTATTGCTAAATGCTTTTGTAAATCATCTCTCTCCTTTCTTGTGGGCTCCCTCAGGACTGCAAATGCCATCAATGCATGATCACTGCAGCCCAGGCTGCCTCCCGCCTTGGTGACCCCAGCTGGCTCTCTTACACTGGTGACCATATGATCCTGTATCACATTGCCTCTGGCTAGGCTGTCTATCACCTGGGGCAGGAAGTTATCTCCTGTGTTTTCCAGAGGTCTCCTGGATTGCCTATGGCTCATTGTGCAACTTTCCCAGCAGATGTCAGGATGGTTGACGCCCCCCAGGAGGACAAGAGCCTGTGAGCACCATGCCTCCTGTAGCTGCAGCAAGAAGGCTTCATCAGCAGGATTCCCCTGATCAGGGGCCTGTAGTAGACACCGACCACAAAGTTTCCTTTGCTGCCTTGGTCTCTGCTTCTTACTCACAGGCTTTTGACCTACTCATGGCTATTTTTCAGAGACAACTCTTCACACTCAATCCACATCTTGATGTAGAGGGCAACTCCTCTACCTCTCCTTCCTCCCCTGCCTCTTCTAAATAGCCTGTAGCATTTGACAGTCACACTCCAGGCATGTAATTCATTCCATCAAGGTTTGAGTAATAGCAACAAGATCATAAGTTACTAGAAGCCTGGTGGTAGCTTCCAATTCTTTCTGTTTCAGCCCATGCTGCATGAATTGGTACAAAGGCACCTAAGCTGGGCTCTTGGCTGTGTCATCTTCCTAAAGGAGAACCTCTTAACTCTTTTGGTGCTTTCCTTTTGGCTTCTATTATCAGATGAGTCCCTGGCGTATAAAACTGTAGAAGTGTTATCTAACTAAAGTCTCGTCAACCACTGATCCATGAAGTTAACTGAGATTTTAAAAATTTGTAAAGTATAAACCCTTCCACTGCATTCTCCTTTTTGGTCATAAATACAGATTGATTCAGTTTGATCTAAATAAAATGAAGAAAGTTACTGAGCTTCCAGCGTCTCTGACTTGAGTTTTGCATGTGTATTGCCCAAAGAAATGAGCAGAGCTCAGGATTACTGAAATATTATATCTAAAGAGGGTATTGAGAGTCTTCCAGCTAATCAATGTATTGGTTTATCTCTGGGTGACAAAGTCATAGGTGGAATTATTTTTCTCTTGGTTACATTCCTGTTTTGATAAGATGAAACATTCTTCTAATAAGAACTTTTCTTTTCTTTTGTCATTAGACAAAATAAATTTAATCCAAATACAAAGGTAATAGAAAACAGTAAAAAAAATCAGTCAAGGAAAGAAAATTTCTTTGTACAATAATCAGAACTATTATGTTTGATTCTGCTTACATGGCTACCAAGTAAAGCATGCCACAAACCACAGGCACTGCACATTAATCAAGGGAATAGTTCTGTTTATTGAAAGCAATTGAACTTATTTGGTGCAATAACCAAGTAAAACAAGACTATATTTAATAATTCTTTCTAAACTAATTTTAGAATTGGTATCTAACAAGTGACCTTGATGATAAAAGGATGTGGATGGAAACTAGACCTGCAAGAGGGACTCACAGTATCAATTTAATCTTGATTTCTTCCTCCTCTAATGTGTTTCAGTTCTGATTGAAATTAGGAGAGGTCCATTTTGAAAATGGAAATATTGAAAGTATAGGGTTATAAAATTTCACTAAGTATCAATAGTGCTGTATGTATTTTCCTATTAACATTCACTTCATAATTTCTTTTCTGAGATTCGAGAACTATGGTATTCTGTCAGCTGTGGTCTGACAAAAATGAGTTATGCTGAGAACTCAGTTATATTGAATACCTTGATAAAAATATTAGTAATTTATTTTGTACTGTACTGCAGTATGTTCTTTCAAAATAAATATCCAATCCTATTAGAGATCAGTTTAATATTAGTTTAATATGGGTTGTATATATTTTAAACTTTATACATACTTTTATAAATACTTCTTACTATAAAATATAAATATTCATCAATTAGTTATTGTATAGAAATAATGAATTTCTTTGTGTTGTTGTTCTGTGCATTAAGTGAGGCTACATTATTGATTAAATTTAATTAGAATATCAATATGCTCCAGCATTAGAAGACAAATAGTCATCTACTATGTTTTACCTTGTTTTTGAATTTTGGTTTGTAATCCACTGAAGTAAAGTCTAAGAAAATTTTTGTAAGACTTCCCTAATAAGGTTGAAAATTAATGTACTTGTGGCAATATTTAGGGTTTTGTGGCCAGCAGGCATATTGGTCAAGAGAATGCTGCATTAATTAAATTCTCTGTTTGGCTCCTAACTACTTTCAAAGAGTACATTTATGGGGGTTGTTTTCCTTAACCATCATGACAACTGAATATTATTCTGACCCTGTAAATTCTGTTAATGTCCTGGGAATGCTGCACAATATTAATACGTCTAGGAAATCATACCGCAAACTGAATCTGGTGTACAGTACAAGTTCATGCAGAATTTCTAGGAGACTTGTATCAGTAAAGGAAAAGATCTCTAAATTTAAAATTCATGGGGAAAAAAGCACAACTCCTAAAACTAACAGAAGAATCTATTTGAAGTGACAGGTACAGTCGTAGCACTTACAGATGATGGGAATGTAAATGTTTAACTCACAAAACGATGAAGAGAAATCTAACTTACAATGTTTCTTATGTACATATAACACAACATAGTCAGATTCTCAAGGGATTCATAATTTAAATTTGCTGTGTAGAAGGAAAGAGGGAGAAGATTTTTTTCCTTTTTTTTTTTCTCTTTTCCAAATGAAATTCATTGTTAAATTATATTTTAAAATGTATTTTAAAAGGAAGTTTATGCTTAAGTGGCTGTTATTTGTTGGGGTTTTTTTTCCTGGAAAATATTTGTCTTATATTGGTCACAAAGTTTTAGATCCAGATTATCAACTGATTTAGACAGACTCACTAAACTGAAATCAACAAAGGCAATGTACAACTAAGACAGCTGTGCTAATGACAGAAAAGACCATGAGAACAAAAGAGACTTGTGTAAAACAGCTGCTGCATAAGAATGTCAATGGACATAATGGTCCATACATAGTGCTATCAAGATTAAATGATGGAGTGAGCTTCAGGGGGAGAAGGACATATGAAAGATTATGTAAAGAAAGGGTTTAAGTGATACCTGATCAACATTTTTGAATATTGCAATGTATCAAAAGCTGGCATTCAGGAAAATATGAGAAGAAGGCCACTCATGGAAAGTAGAATACTGCACTGTTAGTGAGATAAAGAGCTTTAGAAGACATAAAATGAGATTGAGAGAATGGGAATGTCTTTAATTTCTGGGTAGGGTATTGTTTTCCCTTTCTATTCATATTCTAATCATCTTGGGCAAAAGATTATGCATGTGCAAAGTGTCCTGCTCAATATCATTTCAGACTTGTCAGTGTGCTATTTTATTTCCACTAATTGTACTATTTATTACAGCTCGGTTGGTTTGCAGCTGACAACATAAAAAATATCCTCCAGTGACTGGAGTGCTGAACAGTGCCCCATGCTTCCTTTATTGTCTATATCAGACATTAATAGAGAAACACTATTACTGAGATGTGTTGACATCATTGATTAGGATTTTGAATATACTGGAAAGTAAACAGAAACATTAATTTTAATTTTAAACTCCATTAGGAATTTGAGAGTAAAACCAAACTGATGCCTGCAGAATACAAGCGTAGATTTCTTAATGGAGCAACAGACATTTACTTTGTGGTTTCTAAGGGAAATTTCCAGAATAGATAGTAAAAGCAATTAAAAAAAAAATTAGGTCATTTTACCAATAAACTGTGGAATTCAAAGACACTTATTTTTGATCGGGAATGCAGTGTGAGAAAGAAGAGAAAAAAAGGGACATTTTTAACCATTCATTGTAACGTATCACTGATAACAGATATTGTTATGTCACACTGGTGATTTTTGTACACAGAAATAATGTTTATAAGGCAACCTTATCTGTGATCAAAGCCCTGGACTTGTTGAAAACGGTGTCAGTTATGCTATTTAATCAAAATAGAACATATTTATACATCTTATGATATTCACCTCTCCTGGTTGTATGCCAACAGTAAAATGTTCAAGTCTGACTCCTTGGCTAATGTAAATCTCAGCATAACAGAGCTGAGATCAATCAATTCAAAGAAAGCAAAAGCAGAAAATGCAATAAAAATAAAGTAGTGGATGTGAACAAATTCTGCTGTGCTAAGTGTAGCAGACTTTTTTAAAATTGAAAATTTAAGTTTTGTAATTTCTGCAGCATCAGGAAGCCCTTTGGTTATAGACATTGATTATGCTCAATGTTGATACAATTCTGTTGATTGTCTCTCAGGTCCTGATAATGACATTGAATACTCTACACCTGTAAAGCAAAAGATGAAACGGCAGTGATGACAATAATGAAGTTCATGATTCAGTAACAGTGAAGTAACAGTGTGAGACACTGAGAATTTGGCAAGTGTTGAGAGATATTAGATGTTGGAATCAATGAATGATTTTTAAATAAAAATAAGTGACTTAGAGTTATAATATTGTGGGTAGATATGTTGAGATTTTAGCTTTACATGCTTGGCATCAACAACTAGATTTGCTGAGGCCTTAGGCTAGAAACTGTGAACTTTCACCTGGAGTTGCTTTTAGATAGAATAGAGTTCATTTTCTTAGTATCTTTCCTGATAGCTAGTTCAGTGCCACGTTTTAAATCTAGTGAGGAGACATGAAGACTGATTTATACAAATTTGTCGTGGGGAAGTGAATAGAGAGGTGCTTATCTCCTCTCTCTGTCATGTGGTAAAAGATGAGGGAATGGCTCAAAGCTGCATCAAGACAAGCTCAGGAAAAAAGATGTTAACTGAGAAGGTGGCCAAATACTAGAACAAGTTCCTCAGGTAAGTGGTAATGCCCTTAAGGTGGTCAGTGTAAAAGTGTAAAAGAAGCGTTTGGAAAACATTTTATGATTTTCATGGATCCCTACCAACTCACAGTATTCCATGATTCTATGATAACTGCAGAGAAACCTCATATCAAGCTTAATCCCGGAAATTATTATCTCATGAGACTGGGTGCTATGCAAGTAGTTTCCCCTGCACCATCTTGAAGTAGATGTTTATGCTGAAGTATCACCTGGCATTCAATGTTTTTTCAATGTTTTTTGTTACGCTCTTCTTTTAACTCTACATGTGATGTCCACACCAGGCTAGAACACTGGAAAGTTATTTCAGTGGCAAGTGGGATCTGTAACCCACATCAAAGAGATTTGTAGGAGGGATATGTCAAACTACTCTAACAAACAAAAGGAGGACTGGGAAAAATTATAGCCTTATGTTGTGCCACAGTGTATTTTTCACTAAAAATAAAAAAAAAACCAAAACAAAACAAAGAATGTGAGTCAAAAGCTGTGGCGGTGTGCGTTTGTGATTATGAGCTTTGTTTAGACCCTTTTATGAACCCTCATTTGATGAGAACTAAGATAGAGACTTTTCGAAGGACTTAGCAAGTGACCTAGAAGGTTTGTGTCAGGAGGACTGGTGGACAGACGAAGGAGAGGATTTTGAAGGCTATTTGGAGTAGTAAGCAGAGGGCGCTGACAGGAGGATTAAAGAGGGAAGAAACTGAGACAGGGGAAGTAGAAAAGGATTTTGGGGTGGATTGCTATTGTGGGTGGAATAGGAATGCACGGAAAGGACATTAGGAATGTTTTATTAAGGTTTAATTATATTGCGTTTGTATGGGTTTTAATTCTCTGTATTCCCCCTTTTTCTCTGTACCCCCTCCTCCCTAATTAATATTCAGACTCCCTGCTGAGTTACTTACAGCCTGTTCTATGTTTAGCTCTTCAGTTAACTGTCAATCCCCTTTCCCGCCTTGAGTTGCTCCTCCCAACTCCTCCGGATTGGTCCCGGTTCCCTAACTCCTCCCCTGTGCTCCCCAGAGATAGCATTTGATTTGTCTAGAGGAAAGGAGACACCCCTTTCCCCGCCCCTATTCTAGTCCCTTAAAAGTTGCTGCACAGGTTTGTTCGGGGTTCAGATTGCTTGGTTCTCAGTTGTGTTAATAAATCCGTTCCTGTTCTCGCTGCGTCTGGACCCTCCCTTCTCTGCTTCTGCACGCTTGGAAAGCCTTGGAGAGGAACGAGAAACCTCTCTTGGTGGCACAAGAACCCAAAGGGATCAACCCTGCTCAGCCTGCTGCAGGTTGACCCTACTTTACTGTGCCGTGGTGCACGAGCTAGCCCGGCGGAAAGCAAACAGGCTTTCAAAGCACCGCGACAAAAAGCTATGAAAAGTTAACAAGAAGAATAATTGAATGAATGAGTGTGCATAACAAGAAATTTTGAGATATGTTTATTGTACTGAGTGCATTCAGTCTGTAACATTCAAGGGATTAAACTGTAGATGCCTTGGACCTAAAATCAAATAGTACAGAGACTTTACATGACAGGACAATTGTATTCCTTGTCAGAATTTCTATGGATGCATGTAAAGTTTTCTGTATATTTTTGTGCTGAAGTATGTACTATTTACTTTTGTAAAAAGATAATTTAAAAAATATTTAAACTGTGTTTTTTATGGGTTGATGCAGACTTGATATAAATTCAAAGTGGGATTTAACTGGACTGAAAATATTGAAATAATTAAAAAGTTTGGTTAGTTCATTTGATACAGGTGGGAAGAGATTACACAGTCTCATCTGGCTGTCAGAATGGGTTCACAGATAGAGTGGAGGTGAGAAACAGACTGACAATCAAATTTGGTTTTCCTGAAGACATTGCAACTGTGCTATGACCAGATGTCCTAGTTTCATCTGGGATTGAGTTAATTCTTTTCCTGTAATTGGTGCAAGAAACTGCTGTGTTTTATATTTAGGATGAGAATGATGTTGATAACACAGTGATGTTTCAGCTGCTGCTGAGCAAGGCTTGCACTAAGTCAAAGATTGTTCAGCTTTTCACACCATACCACCACTGAGGATGTTGGGATACACAAAAAGCTGGGAGGAGAGACAGGCAGAGCAGTAAACCCAAACTGGCCAAAAAGATGCTCCAAATCATATATCATGCTCAGTGTATAAACTAGGGCAAAAGATGACCAAGAGCCTGCTGACCAACTGCTTGGGAATGGACTGGGCATCTGTTGGTGGATGATAGGCAATTGCATTGTACATCATTTGTTTTGTATATTCTACTTATTATAATTATTCTTTCCCTTCATTTTCTTCCTGTAAAGCCATCTTTATCTCAAACTGTGAGTTTTACGTTTTGTTCCTTCCAATTTTCACCCCATGCCACAACAGGGCAGAAGAATGAAGGAGTGTCTGTGTGGTGTTTAGCTGCCTGCTGGATTAAACCAGGACACAAGAGAATGGAAATGCCAGGGATTTTAAAGACTCATTTTTAATTTTCATATCCTGAACAGTTTTCTGTGGATTTTCAATTCCATAAATGGCTGCTTCTGATGCTTTGAAGGGAACAGAACAATGCTTTAGTGAACAGAACAATGTAAGGGGACAGTCTGTGCCTCCTAATCCTCAAAGGGCTCCATTTTTGATCTCATGGGTAATCCTAAATCTGTGAATTTCCTGTAGGGTGTAAAGGTGGATATTTGTTTGGGATTTTTGGAGGTTTTTTTGACCAACGTGTTGGATTTACCTTGGCTGCCAAATGCCCACAAGGCCACTCTCTCACTCCCTGCCTTCAGCAGCAGAAAGTGAGAAAATAATACGAGAAACTCGTGGGCCAAGATAAAGACAACTTATTTTACTATAAGAAAACAAAAGCTGCCACAGAAGCAAAGCTTAAAAAAAATTATCTACTAATCTGAAGTAGATATCCAGACGTTTTCTGGTAAGTAGGTACTCAGTACATGTAGCAGTTTCTTCAGAAGACCAAAACCTTGATAAAGAAATGCTCTGTGACCTCCTCTCACCCCTTTCCCTTAGCTTTTATTGCTGAGGATTTTATCATAGGGTATGGGATATCCTTCCAGTCAGTTTGGCTCAACTGTCCCAATTATGTTCTCTCCCAGATTTTTGCCCCACCAACTACTTGCCTACAAATGTATGTGTGTATGTGTGTAGAGATGTGTGTGACAGCCTAAACTCTGCACAAGCCCTACTCAGCAATTGCTAAAACACCAGTGTGTTACCAGCATCATCTCAGCTACAAATACAAGGCACAGCACCATGTGGACAGCTATGAGCAATGTTAACCCCATCCCAGCCAGTTCTATGCCATATGCATATTTGTGAGTTCATGTTTGATTTGGCAGAGTCACTTCACTTAAAGACAATTTGAGTACTGGGGGAATAATAAATATGTAGAAGGAAAGCTAAGAAAACATAAGGCTCCTGAAAATATGTTAATTAAATGATTGTTAAGTAGCAATAGCTTGTCTACAGCAAAATATTTCAACACAAACTTTGCTACTGCTTTTCATTTAAAAAGTGATTTAAAAATTGTTCTTTAATAATGTGTTTCACAGAATGGGTAAGGGTGGAAGAGACCCCAGTAGACCCCAGTGGGTCATCTGTTACAGCCTCTCTGCTTAGGCAGGGGCATCCTAGAGCACATGGCACAGGATTGTGTCCAGACTGTTCTTGATAACCTCCAGTGAGGGAAACTCCACAACCTCCCTGGGCAATCTGTTCCAGTGCTCAGTCACTGCAAAGCAAAGAAGTTCTTCCTCATATTCAAATAGAACTTCCTGTGCATCAGTTTCTGCCCTTTGCCTCTTGTCCTATTGCTTGGCACCACTGAGCACAGCCTGGAAACCTCCTCTTGACACCCTTCCTTCAGATACTCATACACAGTGATGAGGTCCTCTCTCAGTTTTTTCTTTTCAAGACTGAACAGGCTCAAATCTCTTATGCCTTTCTCATAAGAGATTTGCTCCAGTCCCTTAATCATCTTGCCTTCCAATAAATTTGCTCTAGGAGCATCATTTCTCTTGTATGGAGGAGCCTTCCTAGAGCAGAGCAGAGACATAATTTTATCCTTAGATTGCAAGAAATCAGTTCCTAAAATATTATTAATATTTTTTTCTTTAAATCAGATGTAAATTATTGCAAAAGGCTGTCCAGAGCTCCAAGCACCCTGCCACAATTAATCATAAAATAAATGCAATTAAATCCTCAGCAAATGAAAACCAATTTTACACAAATGAGATTAGTAAATCAACCAGATGTGAACAGTCTCTATTGGTTAGGAACCAAACCCATGCCATTCCAGGGAGATCCTATCACATAGACCTGTATTTTAAATATTCTTGGGAAATCATTTAATTTGGTCTATACAAGGAACCTGTCTTTGATACTTATCCCCCTTTCTTGCCTTCAGCATGCATAATTTAGCATTATCTTAAGGAAATCCATGGTACACAGTATATTTAAATCAAGGTAAACAATAATTTTATACATTTTAGAGGAATAATGTCATGATTTTAAGTACTGCATTTGACATACAGAAAAAGAGTCTCCAAGTGAATTCCAAACATATATACTTTCGTAAAAAAACCCCAAACCAGTGAACACCAAAAACCTAAAACTAGCCTTCTTTTCACATAAATGTGGTCTTTTTAATTTGAAAAGCCCTCTCCAGTGATCCTTGTTAATGTTAATTATTGTCAACAGAAAGAGAAGATTTCTTCCAATGTCTGAAACTATGCACAAAAGGGAAACAGAAATATCACTTTAATTAATTTCTTTTCTCATTTCTCTGGAGGGAAATAGTCATAATCTCTCTTCTGGTCATACCCATATATCCCATTCAACAAGTTAGGATCCTTCAGAAGGTCCACTCAGGTTTTAAAAGGGCACAGTGCAAAGTGGTGCACAGAATATTATACCATGTTATTGTAATGTAGTACAACCCAACAGTTGTTCTGCAGTTTTAAACTTTTCTTTGTTTAAAAGGAAGTTTATATTTTCATATTCTACAGATATGATCATTTTATGCAAAGAAATCCTTTGAAAGTCAGCATACGAGGATCTTAACTACATCTATGAAAAAGTTCAATAATACCATTTATGTACTCAGAATTTTGCGAGGTTCCCACATAAGGCACAATTAGCCTGTTTACCTATCAGCCTAAAGAGCAGTGTATAGGTAAAATTAAAGGGAGGTTTCATACATCTGAGACAGAATGTGCATGAAATCACAGACTGGTCCAAGTTGGAAGGTACTTTACTGTTCATCTAGTTCCAACCCTCCTGCCATGGAACAGAAGCCCTAATCATCTTCTTATATGCACTGCTATAGGTCATAATAGAGGAAATTAAATTAGCCTGGTTCAAAACAATGCAAACTAAAAATCTGATATATTTTTTTTTTCTCTGTGGGGTTCTCTCCTGACCTGCACTATAGTCCAGAGCAGGGATCACACCTCTCAAACAGTAGTCTCTCCTCTCTTAAACTAATTTATGCTGTTTATCCACCTTGAGTTTCCACAGCTGAAACATCTTAAGCATATTTGGTATCAAGAAGAGTTTAAGGTTCCTGGTCTTTTCTTGTTTTGTTTCTGTTGTTGTTGATCTGAGAGACTGCCTCACAAAAGAATAAAAAGAGCACATAAGAATTAGGAATACATAATTCTAACCAGCAAATGGAATTTCTAGTACTTTTAAACTCATTTTCTTAATCTTTCTTTTACCAGGAAAATCTGTGACATACTTGGGGTTTCTACACACACATACACTCTCCCTTACTGTCATATTTAGTTAATTTCAGAAATAAGAATATAAGGCTAATTTATTTTAATCTTTCTTACTGAGATACCCTTGAAAACTTTATTGTGCAAGTCCAAGACACATAACTTGACAGTAGAACTTATTGATATGTATGCTTTCAAATTATATTAATCTTATTCTTTTGCCATCTGTGTGGATTTTCAACATTTGTTTCCAGATACTATTTCAAAAAATGGCAGGTGTATAAGGGACAACCCTGATACTGACTGAGAATTTTTTTTCTGAAAATTCACATTGCGTAAAGAATATCATTGAGAATTCCTTGAGGAAACTATTTCTACCTCATTGCCATGTAAATATTCCTTGTTCCTGAGTGGGTGAGAGGGTTACTGTGAAAGGGACACGAATTTCTACTCACAGATTTCAATAAGGTAAGAGATTTTTGGAATAAGTTCTTGCACCTGAAACTGATTCTGTATTTTCTCATGTTTTGAAGGTGACTCCTTTTCTGCTGCCAGATGCTCCCTGAAAAACTGGCTAGTTTACTATATGAAAGCTTTCTGACAGCTTTCATGTCAGGAAAAGCTTATTCTTTGAAGAGCTGGAAATCATTTAAAAAAATGCCCTGTTTGAAGTACTTCAGAATTTAGTGGGATTTACTATTGTCACAGAGACTTTGCAAAAGAACTGATGTTGAGGCTTTACCTTCATATTTTAGAATAAGTAGCTACTAAGGGAAAAGTTACTTCAAATCTGCTTGCTTGGTTTGGATTCTGATCATCTCAGAACCCTGGGAATTTAAGATTATCTGTCTAAATTCACATTACAAATAACAATGCCACAAAATTTTCATTAATTAAACATTAAAAGCTGGATTTGGTTTGTTTGATCTTTTTTCATTGAACACAAAATGTGGGGTTTTTATACAAAAAAATTATGTAATGGTTATAACTTTGAATCAATTCTCTCTCAAATTACCATCTTAACTTTGTAAAAAAGATTATGTTCCATTCCCACTGTCCTTTTACTTGATAACATACTCCAAGCATTTGCCTACATGAGATACTTCTGTATCTTATGTATATATATAAAGGAATTTATATTCTATATTCTTGTCTTTTCCTCAGAAACTGAGTTACAAGGATCTCATTATTACAATATTTGAACTCTTTTATTTTACTTTCATTACCCTTATGTAGTCTCCTATCTAAGTTGAAGTATTCTGAATACATTTTGCGTTTTAGAAGACAATCATTAACCTAAGTCAGAAAAAATTCTCCTTAGAAAAGCTTTTGAGATTTTTGCATTTATTTATTTTCTTGAATAAAATTAAGGACACTTGAACTTATTTTTCATTATAAAGCAAACAGAAGGCTGACAGATTATTCCCGTATTAAAAGGGCGACTACTTTCAGTGTCTCACAATCTAACATTTGTTGCAGGTTATTTCCTCATTTTTGGCTACCAGCATTTTTATATGTTTACCATGAAAATTGCATGTTTCTATGAAATTCTGTTTTTCTCATGGAAGGAAAATTTAGCTATCTTAGCTATCTTGTATGGATTTCATATTCAACAGGTCACTAGGAGTAACAGGTAATCCAATGAAAGCTGTCCCCGAATTCCAGGAGTAACTATGCATTGTGAGCTCTTGTTTGGCAGAATCTGAACTGATGTAAGAAATGTTTCATGTTTAAAAGTAAACTCATGCAGGCAGAGATCAGGCCAGGTCTGATGGGTCACATCTGAGTCCCACTGAAACCTAAGCCAAACCAAATTTTTTATTTTTGTTGTTTTGTTTTTTCCAAAATTATGTGCCAAGATTTTATTTGGTCTGCACTAGATTGGAGGCATGCATGTAAACAAAAAGCCAGACTCTTTTTAGAAAAATAATAATTTGGGTCTGTCTAAGCATGCTTCTCCAAACAGGCCTTTCCTCCAGCTGATGCTCTTGCTGTGAGAATCAAAACCTCCAAAGTTCAGAAGTAAATCTCCACTCCTTGGCTGATAATATACTTGACAGAGTTGGTCTATTTGCAACTATTTGATGTGATTTTTTAAATTAAAAATGAAAAGAAAAAAGAGATTTTTAAAATCTACAATCACTGGTGAAAAGACTCAAAAAACTATGATCAAATATAGTAGTCCTCTCTCTAGTATGTCTGGCCTTTAAAATCTTTCAGAAATAGCCACTTTTTCAGCTGTCGTTCTGATCAAGTCCACTTTCCATATTTAAAGTAAATTACATTTGCAAATGATTTCTGTGTCTCTTCTGTTTCAGTAATTCATACATTTATTTATACCATTAAATTTTCTTGAGCTCTTCTGAAATAAGAAATATTCACATAAAAATCATAATTGCTATTGTAGTACTTAATGGAGGACTTTAGGACTTTAGTTACCAACCTAAGCAATACCATGGTTTTTTTTTGGTTTTTTTTTAACAACTAGAAAATAAACTACTACTCCATGTTATAAACCATGAAAAAACATTTGGATAATCTCTCTCTGGGTCTCACCATCTGCACTTTCGTCTAGGCAAGAAAAATATAATAAGATGTAAGAAGCTTTTCAAAGTAAGAAAAAATATTAAAGCCTAATTGAATGAATGAACAAATGAGTAAAATATTCAAACATAAAAATTAATATATTAATGTTTTCTTAGAAATAATTGGTGTGAAGCTGACTTTATACAATCATTATCACTATGATGACAGTTAGCATGACTTTGCTTAAAGTATTTTTATGAAATAAGGGCAGTGATGTTCATAATCACAGACTGACTGCAGAGTAGTTTTTAACTGACAAAAAACTTCTCCTGAAGCTTTCCTTTTCTTTGTGGAACCTGATATTTTTCCCTTAAAGAAAAGACAGGTCTCATCCTAGGTGAAATTTTGAATTTTGTATTGAGGGGATGCCAGACTTGATATTTCTGAATCTTGCCTTTTTAAATATTAATTGAATGGGGATGGATTCTTCCATTCAGTAACTTGGAATTGGAGTACTAACATTATGGATTTAGTATGTTGGAAGATTTTGGAAACTACAGGACAAAGACTGCAAAGTCTTTCAAATGTGTCCTCTATATTCTGCATTGACTTGCAAAATCATACATGAAACAGGTCATATTAAAACTATTCATTACATGGTATTTTACATATCCAAACAAAAGCTTTGAATAATCTTTTGCTAAGTCAGTATATTCAAATTGTCAAATGATTTCTGAGAAGAGTTATCTAATCTTGCTTTCTATGACCTTAAAGCAAAAAAAAAAAAAAAAAAAAAAAAAAAAAAAAAAAAAAAAAGTCTCCAGGCATATTTCTGCAATTAAAGACTTAAATTCAAAAAGGAATTTCCAAAAAAGTGTTTTGGAGGGCTTCTTTTTTCCTGCAATACACAGCAGTTTTCTCTAGAAACAGATTCTTTTGCTGGTTTATTTTTTTCCTTTTTTTTTTTTTTTTTAAGTTAGAAAGAATTAAGAAATACCTTCATTACATTCCAGAATTTAAACAATGTGCAATTAAAAAATGCTTCAGTGTTCTGTAAAATATTTCTTTCCATGGTATTTATGTCCTTATGACAATAAATATAATGAGAAAATGTTTAACTTTCATTTGCTTTTACAATTGCTTCAAAGTTTATATTTTGCTTTACTAGCAAGTACACTTACAGGTAGTACTGTGACAAACTTTGGAAGTAAGTACATCCAGAATCAATATTAATTCAATTTAACAAGTGATAACTGCTCTGAATTTGTTCATAGTTATAACTAGTGTCTTAGGAATAAAAGATATCATCTTTCTAGAAGAAAAGAACAAACATTTGAATTTTCCAAACTGAAGTAATATTTACTGAGAAGATAACATCACACAAGTGAGGTAGTATTTCTCATGAGGTCTTCAATACCATGAGCCTTAACCAGCTAATCTACACTATCTGTAAAAAAACCAAAAACAATAAACTGCAATACTTGTTACTGCTTTCCTCTATTGGTTCTAATAAAACATAAATGAATTGTTTCTGTTTGTAGCAGTAGTTGTAAAACTACCTTACAGATTTAAGAAACATAGACTGAGATTAACATTCTGATTCTTCCTTAACTATATACAGAATATATAAATACATGTAGAGATATATCAATATTTCCACACAAATTACTTTGTTTTCTTGCTTCTTGGCACTATACACAGATACAAAAATTTTGCTTGTGGTGGATAAGCCTTGTCTAACAGCCAAACTCCCACCCAGCTCCTCTTCACTCCTCTGTTCTCTGAGGCTGGGGAGAAAACAGGAGAATGAGAAACCATTTGTACTGAGCTAAAGAGACAGAATAAAGACAAAAGACAAGTACCAGTCACTGTCATGGACAGAACAAATTCCACTTTGGGGAATTAGCTTCATTTATTGTTAATTAATACAAATATTTAATTATTGATTCATGTATTTGAAATCAAAGAAAAATAAAAAAGAAACAAACATTTCTCAGCCGGGGAAAGCATCTTTTCTCCCCTTTTCCCAGGCTCCACATCACCCCAGGTACCTATTCTCCTTTTATATCACTTCCAGTGACACTCGATCCCTCCATCAGGCGATCAGTGGCACAAGGTGTGTTGTGCTCAGGAGGCTGAAATTTCCCTCTGCATGTCCGTCCTTCTCTCTTTTGCTGCTCCAGAGCTCTCCACCACTGACTTGTTCTTTCTTTTCCTCCTTTCCTCACCTTGCTGTTCCTTCTGTCACTCCTCACTCCTATTTACTCCCCTCCCCCCACTATCTCCTTGTGTCCTTCTTACACACGCAATCCCTGCAGTGCTCCTGGCCTGGCCTTGGGCTCAGCCAGCCCCTGTGGCAGCTGGTTGGATCCGGCTGTGTCCGGCTGGGGCTGCCCTGGGCCTTGGGCTCAGCCATGCCCTGTGGCAGCTGGTTGGATCCGGCTGGAACCGGCTGTGTCCGGCTGGGGCAGCCTGGGCCTCCTTTCACAGAGCCCTGCAGCCCCACTGCCGGCGCTGGGACACCCGCATCCCATACAGCTCACGAAGGAAGAACTGTCATTACGTTTGCACTCAGCTGTCCAACACGTATCATGAATATTTCCCATCCTGGAAAGTGCCATGACAGTTTCAGAGACATCTGTGTGCATAGCCCATGCTCCTTTTGCCTCACTTGATCTGAGGGACCCTACCACAGGATCGCATTGCAATACACTGGAATTAGACTAAATAAAAAATACATAGTATGCCTGACACTCAACCTTTCCAAACTTCATAGCCCATATACTTTTGTCCTGGTTCTGATAAACCTGTGGGTGACCAAAAGTTGAAATAACTTAAAAGTTATAAAAATCACTGTAAATGTAATATGGTTTTTTTTTCTTTATATTCACTAGTCCTACATTTGTTTGCCTTCCACCTGTTCTGGTTTAATAATTATATTGTGTTTGAAGACTAGACTAAATCAATTATTTCCTGTACTAAATGACAAAACAAAGGCTTTATGTAATTGATCACAATTTAAGTGATAAGACACATTTTTTGTAGGGACTGTGCTCCAGAGCAAGACATATGAGGGAGAGGAAGTTAGTACAAGCTTAACACATCTTTCACTTAGCTGCCAGCCTTGTACAGATTATGAATGAAAACTAAGAAAGCTGAAATTGCAAGAAATACTGGCTCAGCAGCTGGATTCATCAAACAGAAGGAAACTTAATAGGGATGCCTTTCAAGGGAAGCCAGTATTAAGTACCATCTAGGGTTTTCACAGTGACCTGTCTGATTACAATCACAACTTTAATGATTTCTACCCCTTATTGATGTGCCATGCTCACTGATTTATTCATTAAATCTGGAAACAGTGCAATAAATAAGTGCTTCCCATGTGTTATTTTTTCACTTCCTACTTGGTATCACAACTAGGAATACAAATACATTGTGTGTATTTCCCTGACGACTGTGTTCTGACCATACCTCCTGTCCTTGCTGACTATTTATAACCATCAAATCCTCCAGCTATAGGAGAGTGAAGCCTCTTGGGAGAAGCCAACATGTTTTGCTTAAGATCTTGATATAAAAAAAGTTACAGATCCAACCATTTCCCCTTTTCTAGAACAGAAAGCTTTTAAGCTCTGCCACAGTGCCATGGGATTCATACTCAGAATTCCTTTGAACTGCAGTTTCATGTCTTAACACGTACCTCACACATGGCTCTTCTTTGTTACAATGGGGAGTTGTAACAATGTGCAGATCAAATGAAAGCATTTTTTTATGGATGAAAAGTCTTCAGGTCAAACTCAGATGTGATTTCAGCAAAGAGAAACTTGTGCATCCTTAGCAAAAGTTCAGCTGCCTAGAAGATGCATCATTTTTAGCTCAGAAGCACTTACTGTTTCTACATTCATAGCTAGTCAAAGAAATTACATGTCAGTAAGCATTGACATTCCACTAAACAAACAGACAAAAAGATAAGTAAACTGGAAAAGAACTATTCAAAAAGCACCATCAGTAATGAAGTTCAATCATGCCTTCCAGGGCACACAATAATAAACCCAAGAATGTTCACATTGCACTGATCTTTTACTGTCTTCGAGCTACATTTTCTACTATTTAATCAGATGAAAAGGTTTTTTTCATCTATGTTTTCTCTCCTTTTTTTTTTTTTTTTTTTTTTTTTTTTTTTTTTTTTTGGTAATGACACCTACTAAACTCAGTGGTATGCAACCAAAAAATGTAAGAATTTCTAAAAGAATGGGTCTTTAGTTTGATTTTGGTAAGATTTGTATGATCAACTCTGTAGGAAAAGTCTTGAAGGCATCAGTGAGCAAAAAGGATTTTACAGTCATTCTGATTATTAATAAAAATAAAGAAAGGAAAAAATACATTAAAATACAGTGAACATGATAGTGACTTCACACTTACAAAGTAAAAGCATGGCTTCAGGATATAAAAAAAAGTTTCATACTATAACTGGTGAGTGTTCCAGTCCCTGGGTTTTGTAATCAAATCAAACTATCCTTTGTCAAGTGATTAAAACACAACTTTGCCTTTGATGTCATTGCTAATTCTAACTACATTGTGTACGTTATTTTTCATTACAATTAAGGAAAAAGAAAGGGAGGGTTATTATTTCTCTTCTATTTTAGATTTATTTGGTCTGCTGAATTGCTCAGATCTGTGTTATTGTCTCAGCTTTTCTGAAATGACTTTTGAAAGCTTTTTCTTGAGGTTTTTTTCTACACTTGTTCAGGGAGATATAGAAAGAGAAAGTGAACAATATATTGGATATAAAGGTGAGATAAAAACCAAAAAGTTTGAAAAAGTTGTTTTCTGAAGAGCCAGTCAAAAAGTTAAACATTACCATGTTGTTTGTTGTTGTTGTTTTAAAAAATTTCTATTTTTAAAATTATTTTATGCATTTAAAAATGTTCCTTGTAAACAAAGAATTTCTTTTTCTCAGCTAAAAGGCTTTTAAAAATAGAATGTAGCTGACAACATATTTCAATACTGGAAAATTCAAACCTACTTTTTTTTGTATTCTGATTTATTCTCATCTGAGCAATAGAACAAAATCCTTGCTTTTAACCTGTTTCTCCATTAACTTTTTTAGTTTCCCTTGTATGAAATGCAACTAATAATGCAACTATAATAAAATAAACCAGTGTATCCTTTCATTGTTACGAATTACCTCAATATGATAGAAGATTTCTACACAGGATAGACTATCTATAGTATATTCAGTAATGTAGTAAAACAGAACTTAATCTGCCTTGACATATCTATGTGTATATATGATTTTCGACCTACTAACCCTTCATACCAAGAAACTATTTAGTCAAGCACAGTGAATGCATAGAAAATTTACTTCTAACTCCAAAATATCTTTACCACTTGCTCAACAATTTATTTTTTAATGTGCCCCAAAGCCCTATTTTCTTATATTACTTCTGTAGTATAAGAAAATTTAAAGACCTTGAGACAAGGTAACAGCTTTCACGTAAATAAAAAGCTATTAGAAGAAAGAAGACAATTAATCATTCTTTATTCCATTGGCCAAAAAATAATGGGCTTAATTTACAAGGAGGGATATTTAAGTTAGATGTAAAAAAAGATAAGGTTTTATACATTGTTAAGGGTAATTAGGCTTTCTAATACATTGTCCAAGGAGCTTTTATAATCGTATAATTGACATCTTCATAAAAACAGATAAAGTAAATTAGTTAGGAATGCCTTGTCTGCAGCTGATTCTGTCCTATGGCACAGAATTCAAGTCCATGATACTTTAAATTCCTTTCCAGGGTTATTTTATGTGTTTTGTAACACTGAAAATACTGAGACAATTAGAAATAGTCAATGTACAGTAGGACACAGAACAGTATCAATTACAGTGTCTGGTCTCCATTTTAGTGCATGCTGGCATGGATTTTTGAAAAGCCTTATCCTCCTCATTATCTTGTTACTACCCTACTGTGTGACAGAGCCACATGGCTGTGGGGCTGACAGAATATCAGTAATGACAACAGAAATGCCTTTTAGCTGTTTGCTGTAATTTGAGGGAGATTTAGCAAAAAATAACAACATAGAATGTTCTAATTTGTTTTTTCCTGTCTCTTCATAATTGTGTCCACCATGACATTAATCAGTCTCCCTGAGGAGCAAAACAAGTTCTGGTTGGTCATTTGTTTTATGTTTAGATTTTTTTTTTCTGACCAAGCAGATACACTGGTTAATTGGGCAAAGTTTCTAATATCACATCCTAAATGCTATGCAGCTTAACATAAAACTTTCTTTAGTGAGTTTATACTACCATAGATCTTCACATTCTTCCACATGCCAAATTTCATCAGGAGATTCCAATCTGAAGAAATAAATAGGGTTTCAAAATACTCCAAAATAAACAGAAGAGGGCATTTCAGACACTGAACTGATTTCAGAAGCAAGGGTGCCACAAACAGCTAGCCCACATAGCAAAATAAATCCCACTGTAGGTTTTTGTTGTCATAATAGTAGCATATACAAGAGAAAAACTTAGCCCTGCTAACAGTATTTCCAAAAGCATTTTTCATTAATTATTATAATAATAACTATTAACAATCAACTCTTTTGGTTAGAGTTATCCAAAACTTCACCAAATAACTCAAATATGCTGCTAAATTCTGTATAATGTTTAACTAAACATGATTATGTAACTGCTAAAAATATGTATTTCCTGTCTTTGACTTTCAGTGGAATAAAGTATATGTAACATGAAACTAAGAAGTTTTCCTCCACATAGTTTTAATTATGACATTTAAGTTTGTAAGGTACTATCACTTCCAATGGATTATTTTTTCAGGTAACATATACTTTGAGTTCTGTAGTAAAAAAAATTCAAGTATTCAGTCTCAAAGGAAAATACCATATCACTGGATATACATGATGGCAATAACAAAAACAATTGGGTACTTTTGAGAATGTTGTCTACAATATTTCTGGGATTCAAAAAAAAATTTCTTTGAGTAGGCATGTAATTGTAGTTTTCTTTTAGTCATGCCATATGAAATCTCTTAAAATCTGTTTACCATACTCAATATTTGTTGTCTCCATAAATGCTATTTAATGTAGAATTCTTTTTGTACTTGGTAAGACTTGGAGAATGGCCTCTGGTCTCTATGAGGTAACATTAATATTTTTGTTTCCACAGGAACTTTTCCCTTTTGGTTGCCACATAACTAATGATAAAAAAATTCAACCGCTTTGCTGAGCAGATTTTTTTTCTTTGTACAGCAGTGTATGCATAGATTTTCTTATGCTTGCATCCCACTGTTATGAAATTTTCAGATTTGTAACAAATGCTTCAGTGACTCAGACAAAGTTTCGGCATGTCATTGTTTATGATGTTGTCCTAATGATTCCTTACTGAATGTGTGCCTCTGATACAGAAATCCCCTGAAGGAGCTTCCTGAACTCTAGCACTTGATTTCTGTAAAGAGAGTTATCAGAGTTCAATGATTTGAAGAGCCAGACCAATATTCAGCTTTGTAATTGGCAACGTTCTCACCATGCCCAAGTGTTTCCAGGTTGTTTTTGTTAGAAATACATTAATTGATTTCATTAATACTTTTCATTAATACATTCTCATATGCAGTTTAACAGCATGCCATAAATATAATACTCATAGTTCACCTTAAGGTATGCTGAGCAAGTTATTTACATTAACCACTTCATTATAAGATTTATCCTAGGATGCATCTCTTCTGGTATTACCATCCATGTTGTGAATAACAGAATAAAAATATAAATTTTAAATGAATTAAACAAATAACCTGCAAAATGTGAGTATTAAACTATTAATGACCTTACAAGGTAAGAGAAGTAATTTTCTTAAATGTTTGTCACTAAATGAACTTAATTCTTATTAAGTATTCTGAAGTACAGATGAAAAGAAAATAATGATAATTTTTCCCACTGCTAAAAGAAACCTTACACTTAACATTATTTCAAAGAGAATTTTAAATGGTGAAAAATTTTATTTATAATCAAGAGAAATTATCTACTCATATTTTCAAGATTTCTTTTTATCAGATATATAAAACACATTTTAAAATAGTCAGCATAAGAAAAGAACAAAAAAAAGAGAAAGGAAAATCACTTAAGGAAATTATATGATTTGAACATGCAATGAAAACAGATATTAAGATCAAAGTATAAGACATTCAAAATATAGAGTCACTCTGAGCCCATCAACAGTAATAAACACAGCATAAAATGTACACAATGTACTACAGTTATATTTGAGTGCTTCTTTGTTTTTCCAAGGAAGTGCTAGTTAAATCTATGTTGTGTTTAGATAACTGTTTATACTCTACTCTCATATTTTTGCTTACTTGGAATTCTTTCAAACTTCACTGGGAGAATTCCTAGGTTTTCAACATTGCAGCTGGTGTAGCTTGGCATAAGCTTATTGAAATTTGTGAGCTACAATTCTCTAACCTCATAAAAACAGGCTCTTGGATCCAGATCCATGCTGGAGTCACTATTGTTCCATTTTGGTTTTTGTGGCTGGGCAACACATAGAAAACCTTCTAATCAATGATATATTTTACATCTATATAAAGAGGTTCCTCTAAGTGGAGGATGAGGATGCTAAGCAGTGTAACCATACTCAGCAACAAAACTATAGCGTTTTTTGCTGCTTGATAGTGAAAAAGTTCGTCAGAATTGGCACGAACCCTTTTTTGCCTTTCATTTGCTGGAAAGTCTTTAATTCCCCCTTGATAGAGAAATATTCTTTTAACAGAGGACATTATATCAAACAATAGACTTAATTCATGGGAACACTTGGTTCATGTTACATGGAAGAAATAAAAAATCTGCATCCATTATTTATGCTTGATATATTTTTCCTTGATTGATAAATAATTCCCAAGTTATTTATTCTTCACGCATTATGATTTCACAAATCAAGTCTATGTTTTTATATTGTTTTGACTGACAGGTCTACAGATTTAAAACTCACATTGATGTAAGAAAATTATTGAATTTTGGCAAGTGTGAATTTTAATTCACTTCTGCTGCTGATGGAAAACAATTCTGTATATTCATAATTTGAAGTATAATTTGTTGTACATATAAATAGCTTGTTTATCTGAGATTGTCTTCTTGAACAGTATAGATTAACTAAGATCCTGTAGAATGAAAATAAATAACAAATGAAGAGGACCTGGAATTCTTTACCATTTTCCAAGAATGCAACATATTGTGACACCAAATTATTTTGTCATGCTTTGCATTTTACTAAATCAGCTCTATTTGGTAGTAACCATATCTGTAGGAATAATCTTAGTAGTAGTTTTACTAAAATGTGTGAAGAATTGTAGTTCAGGAATCAAATGTTGAGGACAAAAATCCATTTCTTGAGCATCACATTTCTTGAGTATACAATGAAAGGAGTGGGGTCAACTACATGATCATGATCAAACAGGGTACACAAAGCAGTGGACATATGATATTTGCTGCAGGCATTCATCCTGCAGGATGTCTATGCAAAGAATGCATCCAAGAGTTTTACACAAATGTGGTCAGGAGCAATTACATCACACTATTAAATAGAAGAAGCAAATGTATCTCTTACACATACTTCAGAGTGTAAGAAGGAAAAATACAGAGGCTGTGTATTAGTTCACAAGTATTTAAAATCACAACACATTTCTGTGAAAATGTTTCTTAATGACCTTGGTTAAAATTAGTTTTAATTAAGATAAAATTCAAAAGAACTTAAAGGTTGCTTCAATCCTTATACTTCTCTTCTGTGAAATACTCCAAAATGAAGCCACAAAACTAATTCAAACATGGGGTGAATAAGAATGCTGGAAGTATGTCAATACCTTTTTACATCAAAAAGTACAAACTTATGCTTCATTTGGAAGACATAGAAATGCTCCAGAACTACTTCACTACTGTGACCACCCCTCCTCATCCACCCCCCTCCAACTATGCCAGAATATCAGGAGGTTCAAACTTGTGTTGAAATTGAGTGGCAAAGGTTCATTTTGTGGACTGGGGAAGGGAGGGAGGGGCCAGGGGGAGGCTGCAGTGGGAGCTTCTTGGAAAAGTGCTAGAAATTTCCCTCTTGTTCAACAGAGCCAACCAACTCCAGAACAGACCAACTGCTGGCATCAGCTTGCCTGTCAGAGATGTTGGCAGCAATTTTGGAATAACAGTTAAAACTCAGGAAAACTGTACCATGCAGAAGCAGTTGCAGGCAAGAGAAGAGCAAGAATACAGCTCAGACTCCCAGGAGTGTGAAACAACTGCAGACTTAAAGGCCAGAGAGGAAGCACAAGGAGGTGCTCCATCCGCTGGAACAGAGTCCATGGCTGAGGCCATGGTGAGGCAGCTGACTCCCTGCAGTGCATGGAGGTCCATGGTGGAGCAGGTAGATGCCCCAAAGAAAGCTGTGACCCTGCGGGAAGCTGGAGCTGTAGCAGGTTCCTGTCAGGACCTGTGTGCCCGTGGAGAGAGGAACCCATGATGAAGCAGGTTTTCTGTCAGGAATTGTGACCCTGAGGGGTACCCACACTGATCTCTCATGGGATGGACCCCACACTAGAGGAGCCTAAGAGTGTGAGGAGCATCCTCCCCAAGGAGGAAGACGCAGCAGAAATATTGTGTTTCTCAGAAACCACTAAGCACACCAAAAAACTGCATAAGAATTTATCTCACTTTAACTTGGACAGTCCTGGAATTTATCATGTAGCTGGAATTAGGACCCAGCAGTGGGCATATAGTGAGAAGGAATTTGTATGAGTCAGCTCATTAAACAACCAGAGTTGTGAAACTGGAAACTGAGTCCAGGTTTTAATAATTGAAGCCAACTAAGAAGGAAAGAACCTCAGAGCATGAAGAGGTAGAAGCAAGGATGGAGTTTGTTTCTTAGCCCACCTAAGCAGCCAGTACACAAACTAGAATTGCTTGGGGTTTTTTTCAGAATCTCACTGAAATATTTATTTTTCACTGAATTCTGAAATTCTTATTGTCACTTCTGTCTGAAAATAAAAAAAAATAAGAAAAAAAAATTAAACTATCTACACCTTACTTGACTTCTACCAAAATTCTCTGGGACTGTAAAACTTATAGATTAATTTCTATACAATTCATATTCTAGATTTACCTTTTTCAAAGTGAATAGAATTACTTAGAATAGAATAACTCAAAGACTTTGATACAGTGAAATGCATTCAGGAGGTAGTTCTTTAAATCATACAAACTTTCTTAATCTTGCACAATAATATAAAGCTGCTACAGAAAATTATGACCACAGGTTACACAGTAAAAGCATTTGTTATCTCTGCAGTGAACTGTGGCCTATGTACAAAGATCTACAATTTCCAAAGTATTTTATATATTCAAAGCACTGTAAATGTTTTGAACAGTAGCTAATTGGTAAAAAATTTTGTTGCATCTACACAAACTTAGAACAGTTTTAAATTTTTGGTGAATATTGCAAAACAGTTATAAAGAATCTGAAAATATTTAGCACAGGAAAATAATTCCAGTATTGAGAATAAAGCTGAATAAAGAAAAATGGGGAAAAAAAAGTTAAAATATCCCCAAATAGTAGATCTTGAAATTTTACCCCCTCAAGGCTTTTTGCAGGGGGCCAGATTTAAACTCAGAATTGAGTAACTAATACCCAGAACTTAAATAACTGAGCAAACAGAGCAGCTTAGAAGATACAGTAAGAGGAGATTAAGCCCTTCCTCTAGTTCAAAATAAGCAGGAAGCTGAATGCCAGTCTCTGAAATGAGAAAGTGAGCTTCTCTGTAGGATACTAGCTGCTCTAGCATGTAAGCACTCTTATTTTCTATAAGTAAAAATATTCAGGCAGTAACTTTATTATACTGTAAAATGGGAATACTGTGACTATTGGGCAGGATGCCAAAAATCTCACCTCAGTCGTTACATACTTTAGAGAGTGCACAAAGATCTTCATGGCATTTTCGGGGTGTTGTAGTAGGTGCAAAAGTCCTCGTTGCACCTGGCATGGCTTATCCTCTTTTGTTCTTTATGGTTTGTTATTTTCATCTTAATTAAAATATTTTTGCTTTTCAAACCTGTCTGATGATGCCGTCTTGCTAATATTTTAAGCCATTCTGAGGCTGCTGGCCAAACCCAGAGGTGACGCACCTGCGAAGAGCTTATAATACCTAGCTCCCCATAAATATGTCACAGTTTAATACATTCTACTTACAGTTAAGAAACTTGTGTTTCTTTAGCACTGATATGCATAAATACAAAAATAAAATAATTAAAGATTACATCATATAATGTTTAATATAGAGGGTACCAAATTGCGTTCAAAATTCATATGAAAAGCCCTTACTACACTTATAGAGATCATTTCATACATCCTTGGAATGAAGACACTTTAGGTAAAACTCAGCACCTGTTTAACAAAACACAGCAAACCTCACATAATGTTTTACTAGAAGAAGAAGAAATGGAGTGTCCAAATAAAATGCAGGGGGATTTACTGCCACAGTGTAATTACTTGTGTTGGAATTTGTCCAGGACACTGCGGTTAAAGGTCCTACGGTTACAGAAAATCCCACTACCTACTTAATGGTTTCAAATAGTAGAGCTGGGGCACAATTTGATGTCTGATATAAAGTAGGTGATAAGAATCTCTGAAAGGTGTTTGTGTTTGACTCTGCTTTCACTCTAGTTTGAGGGTAGTATAGCATTTACTGTTCTGTGCAGTTACCAATTGTCTACATTAGCAAGAAAAAAGAAATGTCAGCTCTTCAGAAAGGTTTGTGATCCACGAAAAGCTGTAAGTGTTTTTCTTGGTATTAGGCATACATATTATTGAAAATACAGGGTATTAAAGGTCATGACTCAAAGAGGCACTGTCAGTATAAGAAGCATAATCATTAGGGAGACCAGGAAGAAAGCAAAAGTTTCAGGGCTATATTTCGAATATTGTCACAGTCCTGCATAATTCTGATCTGAAATGATAGCTCTGAAAGTAGGATCTCTCTACTTAATACACAATCCTAAAATCTTATTTGGAAAGAATCACATTATAAACTGGAAAATAGAGCTGGCAAGCAATATATGAAAAATATTAATCTGCAGTGAGAACTTTTCCTCTATCTAGGAGAGGACTCTCAAATACTTAGGTCCTGGCAGAAAAAAGCCCAAACCTCTCTATGATGTTGCTGTTATAGTAATGTGAAAATATGAATACAATAATCTGAAAATTTATACATATTAACATAATTTGGAAAATAAATTGGGAAAAATTATTGGGGAAAATAATCTTTTGTAAGTATTGAAAGTTGATTGTATACTAATATTTTTTCATGGAATAGATTTTATCTTATGAAAAGGCAGATTTCACTGAAGGAAGGGCATGACAGTACAAAAGATCATATGCAAATAAACAGGTATGTTTTAGCACGTGTTGAGCAGAAGTAGTTATAAAATTGTCATGTCTATACATGTGCATGCACAGATTTTTGTGGGATTCAAAAGATTGTAAATGTCACAACACATTTTATCCCTGTGATATTGTTAGACAGATATTTTAATTTTGAAAATCAATTCTTATTAAATGTTTCATAAAAATCTTTCAGTGTTCATAAAAAGTACTTTTAAAAGGTATTTTCTCCTCTTCTTTATAGCCAATGCTGTTATAAACACGTAAGTCAGAACGTGAAAGAAAAACCTGGCATGTCAATTTTATTTTAAATTGTCTTTTCTAGCTCATCATTTTCTCTGCATTTTTTCAAGGCAGCTAATATAATTGTGTTGTTCCGATTTTCGCTAGGTTTCACAAGTTAAAGATAGAAACCTACTCCTTATTTTTCATCAAAGACAAATTGCAGGAACTGACTTCTCATTACTAGTGACCAATGAAAGAGACAGATAGCTAGTTTATGAGAGATTAAATGTTTCAAAAATTTGGATGTCATGATCTCTGCATTGCAAAAAAATAAGTACCCAGGAAATTAAAGTATGTCCTTGAAAATCTGCCTTAAATCTCTTTGAATGGTAATGATATCTGTACTTTTAAGAAATGGTGTTTTCTTCAAATTTATACTCTAAAATGTACAGAAATGCCTTTAAAATAGACTTAAAACATGCCATTACTTCATTTTTTAAAATGACAAATATACTACGTATTATCTCTCATTCTTCTCAAATTTTAACCTTGTGTTCCTTGCTGTAGGGTGAACAAGAATAGCTTGAGTATTTCAGCTATTAGAAGGCTGAGTTTTAAATATTATGAGTAGCTTTAAGGCCTGAGGCTCTTTTCCTCCTTTGGTTACTGATGGGGAAGAAAAGATATAGAACTCACAATTTCATGTTATTGTTTCAATTTCATGTCACTGTTTTCCTTCATATTTTATTTTATGGCATTAGAATCAAGAACACACTGTTGTTTTTCATCTCTGACAAGCATTTGTTTTTATCCAAGTCATTTGCTTTGACCAAATAACTTATGATTTCACAATGGCTCTCAAATGATTATTACTAGTGATTCTGAATATAAAAGACTATTTACAGCTTCCTGATTAATTTTTTTAAAGTTAAATCCCTGCAGCTACACACCAGATTTTTTAATCCACATTGAATAAAAATAATTCTATAGAAAAAGATTCTTCATAGTTCATTAGAAAAGAAGTCAAATTAGTTGTTTTTAACTTGTTCTAAAGAATGGAAGATAACTAGTTGCTATCAACCTCTGAAAAAAATCTTAGTATATTCACAGTGGTATGTTGGAAGAATAATAGTACAGTGATTAAAAAATTGATAATAAGTCAAACAAAGTTAAAAAAAGGGCCTTGTTTACTGTAGGTTTATGAGAATTAAGAGAAAGATTCAGTCTCTGGCCTATACTTTTTTTTTTTTTTGAGAAAAAAAAGAAAATGTTACTATAAAGAATAGTTCTATTTTTAAAGACTTATTAACGTTCCTCTGTAGAACCTGTCTATGTACAATTTGAGAGTTATGTGTAATACTGAGGACTTACAAGTTCTTTCAGAGTCTAACCAGAAATTTCACTTCTAGTTCTGTATATCCCACTTTACATTGAAATCCCACCACTCTATAATGCAGGGATTAGTGTAGCAAAGTTCTTGGTCTGTAATAGTTTGTTATTCCAGATGAATTCCTTTTGTAGAAAAAAAGACTGGTTTTGTTTTTTTTTTTTTTTTTTTTTTCCTTCTCCTGCCTCCCCAAGTCTGGATGATTAAAAAGTGACATTTTTCTCTGTTTCTTAACATGTTTCCTTACTATGGTTGTCCCAAATTGATAGAAATCTCTTTGTCAGAGTGTGTTATGCTCTGCCTCTCCATACCTTTGGTGACGTGATGGGCAGCACAGGAAGTTGGACTTCTGACCTAGTTGTATCCTTCTGTTAAATCCATCCTACTTATTTTCCTCCAGTGGTGAGGAGCCTGGTGAGGAGCCAAGTTGATCCTGGCTAGACAGTGGGGTACCACCAAATCTTCTCTATCACTTCCCTCCTCAGCTGAAAAGGGAAGGAAAAATTATAAAAGAAATCATGGGTTGAAGTAAGGACACAGAAAAATCATTTGCAAGTTACTGTCATGGGCAAAACAGGCTTGATTTGGGGAAAAATTAGTATAATTTGCTATAAATCAAGCCAGAGTAAGATAATGAGAAATAAAATTCAAATCTTAAAAGCCTTTCTCCCACTCCTCCCTCTTTCTGGGCTCGCCCTCACTCCCAAATTCCCTTCCCCTCCCCCTAGAGAAGTGCAGTTCTTATGTTCAGTTCATCACACATTATCTCTGACATTCCTCACAATCATGCCCTTCATGCTTTGGCATGGAGTCAGTGGACTGCCAGGGCATCTCTGCTTGACTGTGGCTGCACAGGAAGAGTCTGCATCACCACGGGCTGCCAGGTAATCTCTGCTCCAGTGTCTGGAACACGTCTTGCCCCTTCTTCATTGGCCTTGGTGTCTGCAGAACCCTTGATTTCGCAGATTTGCTCTCCTCTCTCCCACTGCTATTTGTGCTATAGGGTTCTTTTCCCCCATCTTAAATACATCAGCCCAGAGGTACTATTACTGTCTCCTATGGGCTTGACCTTGCCCAGCTGCAGATCCACCTTGGAGCTGGCTCCCATTGGCTCTGCTGGACACGGGGGAAGCTTCTTGCAGTCTCTCACAGAAGCCACTCCTGTGGCCTCTCCTCACTACCAAAACCTTGCCACTCAAAACCAGTACACATCTACAGTTCCTTGCTTTCTGCTTCTCCTCTGTACTGGTATGGGTTACTTTATGTGTTGTGGTCTCCTCAGGGGTATCCCTGCTCTGGCATGGGTCATCCATGACTCCAATCCTCTCAGAAGAATTTTGTCCTTATGGCATGGAACTTCTTCCAAGACTGTGCACCCAGCTGTGAGCCCAACAGTGTCCTTTCCACCATGGCTCTCTGCTTCCTCTTCATTTTCTCCAAAACTCTGCCTCTTCACAGTCCTCCTCTGGTGTTCTCTTTTGTGCTTCTGCGCAATGTTCCCTCTCATTGTTTTCCTTGCCATGTCGCCTCACTTCTTTCGCTTGTTTCTCCTTTCATATGTTCCCACATATGAGTCCACGTGAGTGCTTATATCTCCTCACATAGGTCCAGATCTCCTGCTCCTCACAGCTTCCACCCTGTTTTATCTGAGGTGTAGTGCTGTGTGTTCCCCTCACCATCTGCAGCTGTGGGACACGGGTGTTTTCAACCACTGCAGAGCCAACAGCTCATGTTCTCCTCCTACAAAGGTGTTAATCTGAGGGGTGAGAGCAGAGAAACATCATGGTGTCACTTCTGGGAAGGATTAACAGGTGGAAACATGACAGGAAGGAGCACTGCTCCTGTCCATTCAAAACTCAGGAAGCATAGGAATATAGAGATGGAAAATGCTGAGATCCAAATGCAGCAGTGTGTGAGAGCAGCACTGCCTGAGATTTCCCAGACCTGCATGACATCTTCCAATTATTATTGCTTATGAGAAAGACCAGATACAGATAAACAGATAGTACTTGATTTGATTTTATGAAAGAAAGAGTATGAAAATAGATGCCATTAAGATCATAAATCACATTATGTAGCAGATACAAATAAAGAAGTTATACACACTGTGTAATGAAAACCATTTGTTAAAGCATGAAATACATTTTACAGAGAAGCTGAAATACATAATTTAAAATGCATTCTAAAATGCATCTCTTTATAATATAACAGGCCCACCATGTGGACAATTTTCAGGTAAAATATTTTCTTAGACTCAAAGTATATTGTATTAATAATTAAGAGAAATGTATCACATTCTATATTTTTCATATAAAACCTGGCAATACCAGAAGTTATGAAATTCATTAAATTTCATTGCTTAACCTTAACCTTCTTTCATCTATCATAACCTCAGTCATGATATCATCATAACCACCAGTTCATGTTTTGTTATGACCATTAGAGCTGTTGGATCCTGACTTGTTAACAATACCATACTGTTACTTCTGCTGCATCTCATGTACAAGATGCACTACAGTTCTGCTGGAAGATGGTTTGCATTTTGGAGGAAAAGAGTTTAATAGTTATTCAAAAATATAAATTGGTAAGGAAGATACATAAACTGAAATACTACTAAGTAACAGCTCTTTTATTTAACTCCTAGAGGGAAAAGGAAAATTAGACTTTTTGATTTTCTGTGTTTAATACGCAAATTTGCCTTCGAAACAGAGGCTTTACATACATTATTTCCTCAACTGGATCTCCACATTGTCTGGGACAGTGTTATTTGGCCTAAAGCAAAGCCGTGACAGAGATTATATTAACAAAGAAAGGGATAGTAATGGCCAAGAGCTCAATCTCATGCCTCTGTTTATTAACTCGTATTGATGTAGCAATAGACTTTATGGCCAAAAGCCCTGTTATGATAATTCACTCTGTCATTTTGCCTAATGCCGGTCTTTAGGCAGCAAGCAATTAATTTTTTATTCATTATTTTTGCTACTAATCTATTACATATTTCTTACAAAAATATTGAGACCTGCAAAAAATTATCAAGTGAGTCTTGATGCAGGTTTTTTTCCCATACTGACAGTGCCATAAAGCTTCCACTGTTAAGTCTTTTATTCATAGAATCATAGTGTTATGGAATCATAAATTCATAGAATTGTGGAATCAGAGATAGGCTTGGGTTAGAAGGAACGTTAAAGTTGCAGGACCTTGCGCCTGGTCATGTTAAACCACATGTGATTCCCATGGGCCACTTCTTGAGCTTGTACAGGTCTCTCTGGATGACATTCTGTCCTTCAGGTGTGTCAAGCACACCATTCAGTTCATTGTCATCTACAAATTGGCTGAGCATACACTCTATCCCTTTGTCCATGTTGTTAATGAAATTATTAAATTACACTGGTCCCAATATAAACCCCTGAGGGAAACCATCACTGATCTTCATGGGCATTCTGAGCTGTTGACTGTTTTGACTGTTACCCTCTGGATGTGACCATTCAATCATCTTCCTATCCATGTAACACTTCGCTTTTGCTTAAGTTGTGGTGATTGTCTTGAATCTCCTCCTTGTTCTACATGTGATCAAGCACAGATTCCAGGAGGATCTGTTCCATCATCTTCCCATGCACAGTGAGTCTGACAGGTCTTTAGTTCCAAGGGTCTTCCTTTCTCTTCTTCATTTTCAAAGATGGGTACAATGTTCCCCTTTTCCAGTAATTGTGTCTTCATCTGGCTGCCATATCTTTTCAAATATCATGAAGAGTGGTTTGGCAACTGCATTGGCTAATTCCCTCAGGACTCTGGGATGTGTCTCATCACATCCCATAGAGTAATGTACATTCAAGCTTTTCAGGTGGTCATGAACCTGATCTTTATTCACAAGGGAAGCCTTAGCTCCCTCCATCCACTCAAGAGTGAGGTAAGAGAGTTGGCAACTGAAGACTGAGGCCAATAAGTTGTTGAGTACCTCAGCCTTCTTCTCATGCATTGTTACCAGTTTTCAAGCATTGCTTCAGTAGAGGTACACCTTCTTTGACCTTTCTTTTCTGGTTAACATACCTACAGAAGCTCATTATTTCTGTCCATTTCCAGGTTTAGTTTCAGCTTCTCACCTCTTCCTTACACAACAGAACTTCACCTCTATACTCGTCCCAGGTTACTTGTTCTTGTTTCTACTGCCTGTGTGTTTACTCCTGGGTATTGGTAGCTCTTTCAGTCTGTGGAAGACTTCCTTAAAGATCTGTCAGCTCTATTCCACTCCCTTGTCACTGATGGCAGTTGCCCTGGGGATCCTACTGACTATCTCCTTGAAGAGGTGGATGTTTGCTTTCCTAAAACTGAAGGGCCTAACTTTACACCTTACCTGACCCATATTCCTCAGGAGTGAAACCCCCACTAATGTATGATCACAGCCCAGGCTGCCTCCAATCTTGATGTCCCCTCTTAGCTCTCTCCTATTGGTTACCATCAGATCTACTATCCTCTGAGTCTATTACCTGGCTCAAGAGTTATTGTTTTGGCCCTTAAAAGATGTATAATTTCAAGTTTCATTTTTGTCTAAATTAATTTTGCATACTTTGCTTTATACTTGTCTTGCTATTGCTCATATATTCTGCATTTAGAAATCTTCTCACAAATGCATCCTCTTCTATGTTTTTTAGATAGGTTATGGTTCTTCTGTCTTCTCTCCAAAATGCCCATGCAAACTGTGGGTGAAATCCAGCTCTAGACTCAGATATTTGTACCCAGATCTCTGTAATGTAGGTATCTATGTGTAGACTTGATATATGTCTAAGCTTTCTTCAGTCTGTGGTGGTCTAATCAACACAAATGCTCCTTGTGAAGTCTTGTAGATGTGCTTATTTTAAAATGAGCTAAAAATCTCTCTGTATATATCAATTATATTGATCAAAGCCACGGACCAGTTGTACAATTATATAAATTTCATGCTATTTTAGACACCCTAAGGCATCTGAGATACTCATGCAGGAATGACAAATGTTACACAGGACATGCAGGAGAGACACAGCCACCTAGAGTGATACCTAGAGGGCAATGCACGTAGATATTTCAATCATTCCTAAAATACATACTGAATATAAAGTAAGCTTAATAATTTAGTTCACTTGTAGAAATCTACATTACAGACACCTCAATTGTACTTGTTTGTATCCAATGCAAATCAGCTTGCAAGGCCTAAATCCAAACTTTTGTGAAACTGTATTTAGTTCTTGTATCATTTTACAAATTGTTCTGATCAGAGGAAGAATTCTTCAGAAGAACTGTTCAAACTCAAATTCTTAAAATAAATTTCTGAAATTCTAACAGGGATCTTATCAATGCTGAGTACAATCAGTGCTCGTTTTTGTTGCTGCTTAACAACATGGATGATTCCTTTACTCTTTTATTGCTGATGCTGCCTTGTGTAGTTGATCTTCCATGATCTTCTAAATCCTTTTTCAGAATAATGTCTTTTCACTGTCCATTAAACTATATTGAAATGAAAAGTATTTGCAGAAGGTCAACTTGATTTTTTTCCCAGAAGTGTTGTGACACTTCTTCACATACCAAAAACAAGAATCTCCAATAAACTAGGAGTTAAAGCTCGTGTAGTGTTTGAAGTCTAAAGAACTTTCTGCTTTCAAGAGCTTTACCAACTGGGCTAATCTGTATAAGGAATTCACACAATCACAGAATCACTATGTTAGAAGAGACTTTCAAGATCATTGAGTCCAATCCATGCCCTAACACCTCAACTAAACCATGGCACCAAGTGCCACATCCAGTCTTACTTTAAAACATATCCAAGAATGGTGACTCTACCACCTCCCCAGGCAGACAGTTCCAGTACTTTATTATCCTTTCCATAAAAACCCTTTTCCTAATATCCAGCCTTGGCACAGCATAAGACGGTGTCCTCTCATTCTGTCAGTTGTTGCCTGGAGAAAGGAACCAACCCCCACCTGACTACGACCACCTTTCAGGAAGCTGTAGAGAGTGATAAACTCACCTTTGAGTCTCCTTTTCTCCAGGCTAAACACCCCCAGCTCCCTCAGTCGTTCCTCACAGGGTTTGTGTTACAAGCCCCTCTCCAGCCTCGTTGCCTCCTCTGGAAGTGCTCAAGCGTCTCAATGTCCTTCCTGAACTGAGGGGCCAGAGCTGGACACAGCACTCAATGTCCTTCCTGAACTGAGGGGCCAGAGCTGGACACAGCACTCAATGTCCTTCCTGAACTGAGGGGCCAGAGCTGGACACAGCACTCGAGGTGTGGCCTCACCAGTGCTGAGTGCAGAGGAAGAATGACCTCCCTGCTCCTGCTGGACACACCATTCCTGATCCAGGCCAGGATGCCCTTGGCCTTCTTGGCCACCTGGGCACACTGCTGGCTCATGTCCAGCTGCTGTCACCAGCACTCCCAGGTCCCTTTCTGCCTGGGCACTGTCCAGCCACACCGTCCCCAGCCCATAACTTTGCAGGAGGTTATTTGGGCCAGAATTCAGGACTTGGCACTTGGGCTTATTAAACTTCATCTTATTGGACTCTGCTCATCCAGCCAACCATTCCAGGTCTCTCTGCAGAGCCCCCACTACCTTCCAACAGATCGACACACACTCCCAGACTTTGCAGACTTTGTCATCTGCAGATTTACTAATGAAAAATTCTATACCCTTGTCCATGTCATCAATAAAAATATTGAACAGACCTGGCCCCAGCACAGATCCCTGAGGGACACCACTGGTGCCTGGCCCCAGCTGGATGCAGCACCATCACCACCACTCTCTGGTCCTGCCATGCAGCCAGTTCCTGACCCAGCAATGAGTGCTCCTGTCCAAGCCTTGGGCTGCCACCTTTTCCAGGAGTGTACTGTAGGAGACAGTGTCAAAGGCCTTGCTGAAGTCCAAATAGAAAACACCCACAGCCTTTCCTGCATCTACCAGGCAGGTCACCGGCTGAAAAAAGGAGACCAGGTTGGTCAAACCCTCCTAAAGCCATGCTGGCTGGCTCTGATACCCTGGCCATCCTCTAAGTGCTGCGTGATGACACTCAGTATAAACTGTTCAATTACCTTACTGGGTACTGAGGTCAGGCTAACTGGCCTATATTTACCAGGATCCTGCTTCCCACCCCTTTTGTGAATGGGCATCACACTGGCCAGCTTCCAGTCATTTGGAACTTCACCAGTGAGCCAGAACTGTTGGTAAATGATGGAGAGAGACTTTGCAAGCTCATCAGCCAGCTCCCTCATCACCCTGGGATGGATCCCATCTGGACCCATAGATTTGTGAACATCTAAGTGGCTCAGCAGTTCTCTGATTTCCTCCTCCTGGATGTCAGGGGAACCATTCTGCTCCCTGACACCATTTACCAGGAGGACAGATGTCCTGGGGACAAGCTGTCTTCCCACTAAAGACTAAGGCAAAGAAGGCGTTAAGCACTTCCACATTCTCCTCATCTGCAGTTACTAAGTTCCTTCCCACATCCAGTAGAGAAAAAAGTTGGTCTTACCATTACTTTTGTCATTAATATATTTTTAAAGCATTTTTTATTATCCTTTGCAAAAGTTGCCAAATTAAGTTTGAACTGAGGTTTGGTCTCCCTAATATTTTTTTCCTATGTGCCCTAGCAACCCCCTTAAAAAAAGGATCTGACCCTCCTTCCAAAGAGGATGCATCTTCTTTCTATTCCTAAGTTCCTTCAAAACCTCGTTGCTCATCCAGGCTGGATGCACATAGCGTTTGACAAGCTCTTTCTTTTAGAAATTTCTTTCAAAACATGTTTACCTCTAGAGATTTTTGAACCAAAAATAAACCTACAAGAATATTAAGAGAACATCACAGGCTCAAAGTAAGCAGAGACAGAGGTTTTGTTGGCTAGGGTTAAACAGATGTTTATATCCTAATGGTAGTTTAATTGCTCAAGAAAATATTTCTACTGCACAAGAACATGTTAACAGATTTTCTTTTTTGAGCTTAAGGGTAAACCCCACTGTTTCAGTTGACTTCAATAAAGGAGTAAGTTATTTATATGAGGAAAAAGACAGTCAGTAAAATACATCTGTAAAACATTTTGTAAGAAAGGAGGATAATTTAAAGATCAATGTATTACCCAGCTTCCAATGGATAGAAATGTTCTTTTTCATTGGTGCTTTTGTAGAACCCTTTCTGTGTTATAAATGTAACATGCAAAAACCCCCTTCTGCTAATTAGTCTTTGCCTTTTGTTACAACTATTATGTGTCTAGGTACAGCAGTCTAGAAAGACCATAAGGCTATCAGCTATCTGATGACTGGAGATGTATGTCCTTACTAAAACATGAAACAAACATTTCAGCTAGCATTATTGATCTTTGATCTGGTTTGAGCAAAATCTGATGGCTTCAGTTTTGCTGTTTGTGGGTTAAAAATGCCATAACAGACAAAAAGAAAGGTAGCTGGTATGTTGCAGCCTAGAACTGCAGAGCAAATGTCTGCCTCTCAAACAACATAGATTAGAAGTGTATAAGTAAGGATATTTCTGGTCATTTGCCAGACTTTAAGAGCTAGAATTCTCTCTCTCTGAATGTGCCAAAATATTTTCCAATAAAGTTTAAAAGAAAAAACTGTATTCCAGTATAATTACATTTTAGGGAAAAAAGAAGAAAATATGATAGAGTACTTAAATTGCTGGTTCATTACATTTTAGCCTTTAACTTCAGAGGCTGTAGATCACCACTTTTAAGACAGTGCCAGAGAGGTTTTATGTATCGCGTAATCCTATTTAAGTTCTGCAGTGAGAAGCTAATTGAGACTTAGGTGATGTGTCATCCCCGTGCAGGCCATCTGCACAGGCTGAATTGCATTCAGAGTCAGCCTGTGAGAAACTGCAGAGTACCCAATTGCTGCTTGTTGGGAAAATAAGTTACAAATTTATCTACATCTAAACTAATGTGGTAAAATGAATAACAGGCAGTTATGAAACAGTCCAGACTTCTGTATTTCTATATTGGTTGATCAGCTTCAGCTCAAAACTTGTTTTCACTCTCTCCAAAGAAGGTGTCATTTGGTTGTTCTTATCTTTAAAAATCGTGGCACTGTAAGTAAACCAGCAAGTGATCCAGAGTCCTTATCCTCTGCATTTTGTATAGACAGAAACATAAAGAAATGTTCCTTGAGGTTTTCAGTATACTACATTATAAACCCTCACCCTCACAACCCCTCCCCACTCCCAAATATATCTTTCTGAAGTTACAATAATCAAAATAAGGGTGACAATGGCAAAGAAGCAAAGAAGGAGAGGGGAAATCAAGTTACAAAGCACTGTAAAATTATGGTTGGATTATCAGATTTTTATGTAATACAGGACCATAATAGTTTCTAGGCAACAAACTTAAAACAATCTCTTTTCAAATCTGCTCTCTTCTGATGCATGCCTACTTTATTTTTGTAATTTTTTTTCTGTCCATGTAAATACATCTAATTTATGTCTTCAGTAAATAAATATTCAGTCAAGTCTATACTTTGAACAGTAAATGATATCTCTGATCTCCGCTCTTTCTCTTCTTCCACTTCCTAACTATGCTGGAATACATGAAAAAAAGAAAAAGAAAAAAAAAAAAGAAAAAGAAGAAAAAAAGCCTGTGGGTGGCTCCCCATCTTTACTTGAACTATTACAGTAAGTGGTTTGCTCTGGTGATCAGTCATGAGTAACTAGTATTAACCAGCAAATATTGCTGGAAACAGATTAACTGGATAAGCATTCTGTATTTAAATAGAGACAGCAGTAAAAATAATAATTATAAAGAGAAAGAAACCTTTTCTAAACGAGGATGTACATGAAAATTTGGTCAGTGAGATTGTACTTTTTCTGGTTAGATATATACACGTGTGTGTAGAGAGGAATGGAGGAAAAATGGTCAAATAAGCAAGCAACAAACCATGCTAAATGATGGAAATGCACTGATGGATAACAGAATGTGAGAGTGTGAACAAATCACTGTAGCATACCGAAGGCAGTATTAATAACACCTGCTATAAGTTCTGTGTTTGGGGATTATGGTTTTAAAATATGCTTGGAAAAATAAACTTAATGAAGGTTATTATGATTTAAAACATTTGATTGTGGCAGGTGAAATTCCTATGGAATATATTTGCCTTTTTGTTATTATAAATAATTGTTTGCCTTTGAATTTTTTCAGGTCATTTGCAAGTTGGCTGTTTTCTACAAACTTCCTTTCCCCGCCTGAAAGTGGAATGTACTGTTGAACTGCAAGAAGGCGGGTCCTAAAAGATGAAGAGTAAAAGCTTGGGTACAAAATTCTATGTGTTTGTTCTCAAATTCTTGTGCCTACTATCATCTTATCTTTTAAGGTAAAAAAAAGTCATGTACATGGAGCTCAGAAGATCTGGTTTAGGGATGGTTTTGCTTTGACTGATGCTTTCAAAGGTCATTTTATTGTATTCCCTTCACCTCACAGCAAAAGTGCAAGAGGATCAAGTAAGGGCTGATTTCTGAGAAGCTGTATAAGAATAACAAACTCTAAATTGTTCTCTATATTGGCTGGAGATATTTTGTGTCACGCTAAACTAAATACCTGTGTGGTAAAAAAGGAAGGAGGGATGGAGAAGACAAGCACCCTTCTAAGGCAAATACAGAGTTCTACAGAAATATAGAATGGCCTGGGTTGGAAGGGCCTTGAAGAGTTTCTAGTTTCAGCCCCACTGCCATGGGCAGCAACACCTCACACTCAACCATGTTGCTCAATGCCCCATCCAACCTGGTTGTGGAGTTTGCTAGCTTAATCTTCATCTGTGTTTGTTACATATAAACATATAAAAATATTTAAAAGCAGTAGATTGTTAAACTATCCAAGTAGTTTGCAGATTCCTTCTTTAGAGATAATAATGCTTCTTGAAAAGAAAAAAAGAAAAAAGAAAGAGAGAAAAAAAAAAGGACAGCTCTTTAATTATATTATAATATATATATATAATATATATAATATATATATATATATATATAGCCGAAACCACTTCTTTTTATTTGGCTATAGATATTGCACCTTTCTTAGCTCTGCAGAAGGTTGATTTCCTCTGACTTACATGAATCAGATAATTTTAAATAGCAGCTCTAAAAACACTTCCATCAACAAAAGGCATACACAAGATTCAAATGGGTTTTTGATAGTGGGAAGGAACTGCAAACTGTGTGAAGGAAAGCTACAATGTATTTCTGCACGAAAAAAAAGCAAATTTCTTACTGAAAAATGAAACTTCCCTCTCTTAAATCCAGTTGATAATAGGCTAACAGCTAGACCAGAGAAGCTCATCCATGGAGGAGAATGACAATCTGAGGTACTGAGTATAGAAATTTTCTAAGGTTTGACAGCAATACTATCACATAAATGTTTAGGGATTTCAGACAAAAATAGTTCTTCCTTGTGTTTCATTTTTTCTTGTTCCTGAAATGAAAGGGGTTTTTTCTTTTTTATTAAATATTTAATCAAGAACTTCAATTTCTATAAACACACTTCTGAGAAAACATTTTAAAAATGTCCAGTTCTTTTTCCTGCAAAAAATATTGTTACGCTGGTAAAATACATGGAAGAGGTGATTGAGGTTTTGAAGTCTTGAAGTTTAACAGAATTTATAGAGGAATACACCTGTGAGTTGTTCCTTATTATTTCAGATACAGCCACAGAAAAGGTATAAATGACATTTGTTGCCAACAAATAGACTCTACTTAGATGATGTTTAAAAAAAAAAAAAAAAGAGAAAAAAGGGAGAAATAAAGCTTCATTGCAAACTAGATATTTGTATTCAATCCTTTCATAGTGATCAAAGCCAGATATGAAGATGATGAAGAATTGGATCCAAAAAATGTGCACAAGAATCATGGCATGACCAAGTTTGCTTATTTAGATTTTTCTGTCATAGCCATTTTTGCTTCATCTGTCACTAAAACCACAACAACTTTCCAGCTTTTGTTTAGCAATCTATTCATGTTCCCTACTGTATATTATTAACAACAACAAATATAATACTTCAGGGTTTGGTTTTTTTTCTACTACACTTTCTAAATTCAACTGAAATCTGAACTCCCTTTTTCAGGAGCTATGAGTGCCTGTCTAAGAACACACAGGCAGAAGGAAGAGGAAGTGGCTTCCACTAACTAGAAGATACCTTGGAAAAAAGTGCCAGTGTTGTGACAGTTATATGGATGTCTAAAATCATTATGTAGTAGTAGCTCACTTAAATTTAAAAGGTTCATCAACCAGACATTTGTATGCTGTGAATTTACAGAGATATATTCAAGAGAGAAAAACAAAAGATTTAGCTAATATTCTCTGCTTGTTGCATAGGTGCATTTACTATTTATGGGACCAATGTCTATATATAAAAAGACTCTTTATTTATGAGATCTGATATGAAAGCAGAAGAATGATGAACTACTGGAAGAAGGATTGTTGTCACGTTAAATGAGTTACGAGCCTCATATAGTTCCTACTGCATTTAAAAGTATTACGACTAGTCAGAGAAGAATTGAAGCAGAAACTTAACAAAATCTCTTATGAATCTGAACTTTAAAAATTACAGACCATGGTTTTTATAAGTGATTTTTTAATAGCAAAAATATAAGTATAGATAGGAATAAAAAGACAAAAAAAATTTAAATAATATATTGTTTATAATTGGTTGTATGAAAAAGCAAATATAAAATTTCTTGTTCGTTTGGGTTTTTTTATGTTCTAATAGAAAATTTGAAGTTAATGAAATAAAAGAAAAAGAATCTCATGTTACTGTCTACAAGGACATAATATCTCTTTACAAATAAATATCCTTGAGACCAAATCCTCTGTCCTCTGGGTTAAAAGCTAAATTAAAAACCATAACTATTTGTATCAATGCAGGAGCTGCATATTTGCTGTTCTGAGCTTTAAATATGCCTGATTTTTTGATACTTTATTATATTTCAGCATTCTTTGCAGGTAGTCTAATGCCATTGGCCAGAATAATGGTTTCCAGAGGTAAAACTGAAAAAGTGAAAATGAAGCAGAAATATACCTGTCCTTCCAAAACAGTGGGGTACTCTTTAAGGTTGAATCATTAACGGTAGTCAGTCAAGTCTCCTCACAGTTGGAACAGTGTCCAAAGGTTTGATTTGAAAAGACAGAATAATCTCCTAGATATCAGGGTCATTTTTTAAAGTACTGTATCTATATAAAAAGTTCTATTCCATTTTTACCCACACATTTTCACCCACACATTTTCACCCACACATTTTCAAGTTTTTATTCGCGCATATAGTACTTGAAACTGGATTGATAAAATAGTACTAGATGAATGTTAATTATCACGTTACAATTTATTGTATTTTCCATCTTACTTTCATCCAGTAAATAGAGCATTTCCATTTTTTCTTTTATTTTCTGTCAAGTCAAAAATTAACTAGATGAAAATTTACTAGCAGCAAAACAAACAAGCAAACAAAACTCTAAGGGTTTTTTCTTAATATTAAAACCTTAACAGACAGAATATAACTCTAACTGGAGGAAGTTCTATTACACAGCTGTATTTTATACTGTAGAACTAGAGAAAGTGCAAAACAATAATGAAGCTCCCTAGAAAATAACATTTGCTCTTCTGTTTTGAAATTACTGGGGCTGAACAGGTAATCATCTGAATTCATACCAGGTGAAACTGAGCTTAGATGAAATATGGTGACAAATTGGTGTATATTTTACATTCAGCCTGCATTCTTTCTGTTGTGAACCACTTGTCCTGTGCATTGGATAAGGTACAAAATCATATCTGGATACCACCTCCCAGCTCCGGAAGACTTTCAGTCTTTGAATTAAAAGTATAGAATAAAAATATAGAATAAAAGTGTAGAATAAACTGGTTTTATTAATTACCAGGATCATAAAGCTACTTGTTCTTTCTTAAAAAGAAGGAGGAGCAGTTCCTAAAATTCCTACGTTATGAGGGCATTCTCCTAAATTAAAAGATATTTGAAGACATCATTTTCAAGCTTCTTAAACATGTTAGAGTAAATATTTGAACACAATATCTGCCCTTTACAGATAATAGTCTAAGTACAGCACATTCTACAGTGCTAAGTGATTATGATGAAAAAGTACAAAAGAAAACAGTATTTTTTCTGTTGGTGTCATGCCATAATATAGAATTGTTACATTATCCCTAATCAACAGAACAAATGATTATGATAATGTGACTAATACAAGTTGTCAGAATCAGAAAGATTTTTTTTTTGCCTGAGGGCAGTCCAAATTGCAGTAAAAATTCTGGGAGCTAAAATCAGCTTGGAGACAGTAGTTTCATATTTTGAAACTGAATTCCTTGCTCATCAGGATCTTGTAGATGGGATCAGTAGGAAAACTCTCATTTGGTATATGATGTTGGACCTTAGGTATAATAAGGGCACAAACAGGTGACTGATGTTTCTCATACAGGTAGTTTTGACTTCTAAAAGGAGAAACATAAGAGGCATAGAGAACAAAAATATAAGTCTTCAGGGTTAAGTTGGTGGTATACACACTTTTAGGTGTGCCTGTTATGCTCAGTGCTATACCTTAAAAATATTCAGAATCCATGTCAGGATAAAAGCTAGATATGCGTTACCCTTGTATGCAACCTTGTTTTCTTGGAAGGGAGGAAATCATAGTGTAGTTCAAGCAATCCCCTGATCTGGAGATTGAAAGTGCTTGAGATTCAGTATCCTGCAGTTCAAACCTGTCACTTAACACACCCAGTAATCTAGGCTTAAGTTCTTTTTATTTTTAATATTCTTTCTTTCTGTGATTTTAGTTGGAAAATGTGCACTGGCAACCCATAGCGGAAAACAAATTATTCCGAGCTCTTGTAGATGGAATAAGTGAAGACACTAAACATACTTCCTTTCATTAGAAACAAGTTTTAAATTCTTTTACTGAAACATATCAAAGAAAGAGTATACATCTCTGCCACCATTTAGATAAGAACATGTTTGTTAAAACGCATCTGCAACTGAAAAAAACCCCCAACCTCATAAACTTACTACAGGAATACAGTGTTCCCCTATTTTCCAGCACTAAGCAAGGAGTTTTGGAAAGACACATTAGTATATATTGTCATACCTTGGCATAGAATTCTTGATCTCTTATTGTCAAAGATCTCTTATTCTGAAGAAATAAGCCAAAATTAATAAACCTATCCATCCTGTGGAGAAATGGTTCAGATATGTTACTAAAAAATCAAACTACATATATATTTTAATAAGAATCTTAAAAATGTTATTGATTAATAGCTGTAATACTCCCCTTCCCAGAAACCCACAAGATGACATCAGAGAGATCATCTACTTTTCTTTGAGTAACACAGAAAGTTTCTTCTATATTAACAAACTAAGCAATAGCAGATCTTGTTTATCTTGTTTTCTGTTCCTGAGGTAGCAAGTCCACATATGGCCACATCTGTAAAATTAAAATATCTTGACCTATTAGATGAGAATCCAAACTGTATATTTGAAAATTTAAACATGACTATTATGTAAGGAGTTAAACATGGAGAAAACTTGCTAAAGTGAAAATCTATAAACACCACCATTTATGAGATGAGATTTCTGACTCAATTTCTCTCACTCTTGATGGTGTAGCCAAGTCTATGTGTAAGCAATAGAAACAACAAACCTGGTTCTGTGTCAGTCTGAACATTTGGATTAAAACAGTTCTCATTTCTTTCATGCTTACACTGGTCCTACAAACTGAGATTGTAACAAAAACCCCTATGCTTCCATTTCTCTATTTTTTCAGTCTCTCTGCAGGAAAGGAAAGTAAAATTTAAATGATAGAAATAGTTTTTAAATTTAAATTTATTTAGTATAATAATATATTTATTTCATATAATAACATAATAAATATTTTATTTAAATTTATTTAATAGGTTTTTCTTTAATTTAAATGTTAGAAATAGTTGGGTTCCATACAAAAAACCCAACCAAAACTAAACTACAATCCAGTGATGAAAAATCATGTCTAGCAGCAAAACATTCAATCTTTTCTTACAGGCTTTATATAAAAAGGTTCAACTCTATTTACTGTATGATAACTAAACTCATAATTATCAAATCTTCAACTTCTTACTAAATAGAGTACAAAATGCTAATCACTTTGCCACATATATAAAATACTATATCACTATGATGTATATCTATTACACAATGTCTGAGTTATAGGTATGACAATACAGAATATGACAACGTGAACGAGGGTTCCTTGAAGTGCTTATTTTATTTATTATACTTCATATATATGTATATATCCTGAAGGACAGAGATGAGATGAGATGAGGTGCAGTAATATCTGCACCTCATAGGTGCAGATAAAGGACAGATAAAGAGCTGTCTGCTTTAAGATACTACAAACGATAAATTATAGATAGTTCACTGATGTCTGTTCCTACTCTGTTTCCAATAATGTTTCCTTGAAATCTTGCCAGATTTAAGTTTTGGTAGGAGAGTGTTTTGAATTGCTTTCTATTGTTCATTATTTAACATTTTTATGTACCTTCAAATATATGCATGTAACAGTGGAGTGAGATAATATATGGTCCTTGCCCGAAAGAGACCAGTTCTTACCAAGAAACTGAAAGAAATGGTGCATAATAAAGTGAGAATAGAATTACTTGTAGCTAGTCCAGGTGTAGGCTTTTTGAGAAGTAAGGGAGCTTAAAGGGAGAGGAGCATATCAAAGAAGTAATGTCTGTCGCAAACCACAGGACTGACAATATGGACTGCAATATGGATGGGCAGGGAGAATTTTTCTTCATATGACATCTACATTGATATACTTCTTATTGATCTGCTGTTAAAGCTGAGCCCCAAAACAGAAGAATGCTTGGGGGACATTTTTGTTTTGTTTCAGTTTGTTTTGGTTTTGTTTGTTTGTTTGTGGTGGGTTTTTTTAGTTTTAGTTTGAATTAACAGAGTAAACACTACAAGCTAATTTATTCAGAAATGTGACAACTAGGATGGGAGATCATTGTAGTATATTAGCCAATGGCTTCTAAATTATGTTGGGCTGGATGTTTCTGTCTTGTTGAAATAGGCAGCATTTCAGTGGGAAGCTGAAACTATAGTGTTTCATTGCATAGAGTTTTGTGTGGTCATCAATGGTAGACCTGAAACACACTGATCATTCATTGATCCTTGTGAGAACTATGGTTTCCTCGGATGTATAAACAGCCTAGAGTTTATAGAGCCTAGGCACTAGAGTGACTCAAACAATTTGCACACATATATGGAAATAAAAAAAAAGGACACATTTTGCACATCATACCTAATTAAGACCCAGTCTATTTTAGTGTCTATAGTGTCTATAACAGTAGAAATTACATGAATAATAGATATAGCACTGGCTGTGAGTTTCAGTACTAGAAAAGTAAAGTCTAGTGTACTGAATTTGATATATTTGACTGTACTTATGGAGCTGAAACACATAAACCAAAATCAAGTTAAATTTCTAGATCAGAACATTTGTATTATTCACAAACTGATCATCTACTGCTACATATTCAAATCTTGAAGTATCTGAATTACCTTGCTTATCCTGGCAGTTCAGTTATACCTCTATTACTTTCATTTTTCACTAATCTATACCTGGTATAACTGTGCTGTAAAAGTTCTGAATTCCCCGAAGTTTCTAAATGAGAAAATAATTCAGTTAATCAAAAGTTTTTGAATGATAGTGATTCATAACATGATACACATAAGAATTAATAGTGAATAGTCAGTAATTTCCTAAGAGGACAACATACAGCTTGGAATGCTAATTATCTTGGTAAATTGAGTCAAGTATAAGGATCACAGAACCATAGAATGGTTTGGGTGTGAAGGGACCTTGGAGATCCTCGAGTTCCAATCCTTCTGCCATGGGTAAAGAGACCTTCCACTAGGCCAGGTTGCTCAGAGACCTGGCCAACCTGGCCTTGAACACTTCCAGGGATGGGGCTGTCGTGGTGTCTTTAAGAGAATTCAGTCTCTCTGCCTGCCCGGCTAGCTCAGACACCGCAGCAGGCTAAAGGGCACAGCCAGGCAGGTCACACAGGCCTGCTGATCCCTGGGAGTTCTTGTCCTGAGAGGCTGTGTGAGGTGGTGGAGAATGCTGACAACGATGGAGAAGAAGAAGGGAGGAGTCAGTCCGGTAAAAACAACAGATTGATTTGGGGGTCCCACAGTACCCCCTTCCCACCTGCCGGATGCTCAGACTGCCCCCGAAGCTCTTCTGCCCTGCCATTTTATACAGCAGTGAAATGGGGTGGGGTAAGGAGGTTACAACCAAAGAGGTGGTACAAACATGGGGTGACATAACCAAAACCACTCAGGGACAACAGGGAGGGGTTTACACAGACTGTGAGAAAAGATCGACAAATAACTGAAGAGTTATATGACTTAGGGAATGCCAGGATAATACCAACAGGGGAAAATGGGGTACAAGGAACATACCATGGTACAATCAACCTGCACAAACCTAACAAACTTATTATGAACTTAATTCCACACCACCACATGGGGCGTTACAGCTTTTCTGGGCAACCTGTCCAAGTGTCTCACCACCCTCACAGTAAAGAATTTCTTCCCAATATCTAATCTAAATCTACTGGTTTAGGCCATCTTCCCTAGTCCTTTCACTACATGCTTTGGTAAATAGTCTCTCTCCATCTTACAGGCTTTTTTAAGGTACTGGAAGGCTGAAATTAGGTCACCCCAAATCCATCTCCTTTCCAGGTTGAACAATCCCAGCTGTCTCAGCCTTTCCTCATTGGAGAGGTGCTCCATCCCTCCAGTAAATTTGGTGGTTCTCATCTGGACTTACTTCAGATAAGTTGATACAATTCCAGTTATCCAAGATATGAATAAATCACATTTAAAGATATTTAATATAAGTTTTTCCATTTTTCTTTTACATATTTTTATGAAGTATAATACTTTTAAAAAAGAACAAATCTGTCATACAACATAGGATATTGCCTATTTTAACCAAGTCTATTTCATCCTTTTCAGTATAAATTCAGTGATACTCTGAGATTTTTAATGTCTCACAATGATCTTGAATCTAAAATAATAACAGTTTTTTCAAAGCAGGACAATTTGCATTCCAGCCGTGATGTAAAGCCATAATATTCACAATAAGGACCAATATGTTTCAGTGTGTCTTAATGTCATACCCTTTCCAACACATTTTTTAATGTCATATTTCTCACTGTCCCACTACAATTATGTATGGCATCTTTAGAGCGGAAGCAAGAATGCAATTATTAACTTAGATTCAGAAAAGCATTAGGGCATCCATTGCTAGTAAAATCCTAAAGACACTTAGGATTTCACTTAACAGTTACTTCAGGATCCTTCAGGCTTTGATATTCAGGAAAATATAGATATGTTTATCTTTCTTTTAGGAGTTCCATAAAAAACAACAACAACAACAACAAAACAACAAAAATAAAACAACAAAACAACAATAAATGTCTATCAGCTAGAAAGAACAAGACATTATTCAAAAGTCTCTGATGTAGTGAATATTTTTAATAAGAAACAAACTCAGAGAGGAAAAGAGAATAGAAATGGTAAATATTTATAAGCCTCTCTGCCCTTTCCTGTGCATATCATCACTAAGAGTTCCCCTTTCCTAAGATTAGTTTCAACTGCTCTGTGACTTTTTGAGTTCTAGTGACATCTGCATGATTTTCCCTTGGCCTGTTTGTGGCCTATGAGGTCTTCGTGCTTCTCAGTCTTCTCAGCAGTTTTTCAGCCTCCTCTTAAGATTCAGACCTCCACTCTCTCACTCTAACTCTTTCATATTCTTTTTCTGCAAAATCCTGTAGTCTCTGAGACATTGTCTAAGTATACCTGGTAGCTTTCAAGGAGTGAGTTTCCCTATCTTTACAAAGATGATAAAGCCATTCTAACATGTTTTATGACACATGCACTCTGAAATCAGAAGGAAAAACAAAAGATACCAAGACACCATAGGTCACAAAGATTAAAAGCTCAAAATAACATAAAATAATTTCAGCATCTCTGTGATTTTTGTTTTGAACATGATGGACCAAAAGAGACTTCAAAAACCCAATGTGTGTTTTTAAAGAAATTACTCTACAAATATTTCCTTTACATTTTAAGATACTCCTAAATGTTGTCATGTCAAATTTTTTTTTCATTTGTTTTGCTTGGTAACTTCCATTAATAATTTCCCCTAGTTTGGAAATTTTTAGAATAATTTTCTTTAATGTTTTCCTAAACACTTCTCTTGAAGCCTCTTCAAAGCTCTTTCAAAATTTAAGATGGAAAAAGGTGATTGTACGTGTAGTACTTTATGTTCAAATACCATGTCAAAATATGTTATAGTGCTTTAAGTATTATATGCTGTAGTGGTGTATTCTGGGAATGCTTTTGCCAGGAGGTCTTCAAAGCTGTTGCACAACATACACTGTGTGGGGTATTTTATTGGTTTTGACAAGTATTACATATGCCTAAAAAGGAACTGGGGGAAAGTTTGGGTCTAAATAAAAAAAAAAACTCAGATAGAAATTGGTGGGGAGCTTGGACTCCTACAATACAGGGGGATTTTCCAAGAAGTTAGAAAATAGTTTATTGGTGAAATGTTAAGACATTTTATTTTGATTATTCAAAAATAAATTCTTCTCCATTCAAAATACTGTTTGTTTAAAAATAACCCAAAATGTTTATATTGATTGTTTTTGAATGCTTAATTCAAAAAGCATCAGTTCATTTAACCCAAGATTACCTATATTGACTCCATATTAATATTACTCTGTTGGTTTTGTTTTTGTTTTTGAAGATAAGCTTACTCTTGATCTTGACCTTTCTAAATCTTATTAAAAAACCAATAGAGAGAAAAAATCAGACTTGTAATTTTAATTTGACTATAGATCAACAATTAATATTTTTTCCCAGTATTATTTAGGATCCAAGGAGAAAATATTATGGGGAAATTCATAGCTTCTCCATGCTCTGGCCAGTTTGTTTGGTGAGAGATGTTTTTGGTTTTGTTTTGTTTATTATTTTTTGTTTTATTGGGGGCTTTTTATGGGTAGTTTTTTATGAGCAGAGGGATTGCTTGGCTCTACTATTGACATAATCAGAAATGCCCTTTGATGCTAATGGTGAGGCCTGTTGACGGGCTTATCATCATGCTGAAAATACCTTAGGCTCCAGGAGATACAGCCTAAAATCCCAGTAGAACTGAATCAATCTTTAACTTTCAAAGCCATATTGATCAAATGGTCTTGTGTGATGTTAGGTTTAGATCTTTGAAATGGCAGTCCTTTCTGCTCTATTTGGAGAGTAAAGTTGCAGTGGCCTTATTTATGAAGGAAAGGAGTTGCTTTTGTGAGTGTTATCAACAGGCTTTCAAAAATTGTGTAGTGGGAAATGTGTTTGTAAAATTCCTTGGAAAATAAGACCTTCAATTGAATATAAATTATTATTTTTATGTATTTATATAAGCTTCCCAATGAACTAATATCCTAGAGCTCAGATGAAATAACAAAAAAAAAAAGAGACATATTTGATAGAATAATCACTGCTTTTATTTGCAGAAATTAGTTTTATTATATTTGTTAATCTAGAAACAATCAACTAACTACAGAGGAAATGAAATCCAGAAAGATTTGTGAAGTAGAAAGAGACTTTATAGAAGAAAATGTTGGCCAGCCAAATACATACATTTTGACAGGTGATACCTTGCAATCCATGCTGCCTGTGTTCAGGAATATTGTTTCTGAATTGTAATAATATTTAAAAATTTTTATCAAAAAATAAAAATATACACAAAACTAAATTACTAAATAGGAAACAAATCCCTGAAATTTAATAGTTCTGGGCCTCTGTGAATCTGTAATTTGTTGGAAATCTTTCCTCTTTGGATTTTTTTAAACAATAATTAAGGAACTTAAAACACATGAACTTAAAAAGTCTTCATTTTTATAAGTTGTCAGTTTAAAGACAAATTATTTGAGGAAATGTATGAGTTAAATATTTATCAGACTAAAATGAAGTACTAATTTTATAAACATTATATATTGAATAAGGATTTAGGAAGATTAGTTACCTGCATCGAGGGCTTCCGGGCAGATTATGTTAATTTTTTCTAACATTAATATAAATTCTTTGCATTTGCTATCAAATTATTATATTTGAGGCAACGAAAGGCTTCTTCTGATAAAGCAAATTGAAAAAAAAATTTGGAATCCATTCTTATTTCTTATCAGCAGCATTCTGTGTAGTCCCTGAAGCAGACAATCTCTAGTACAATACCATCTGATGCTGTCATTAAATCCTCAGCGTCAGGTTTCCGTAGCAACAGCAGAGCTCTCCCTGCTCCCCTGTCTGCATCTGAAACCCAGCCTGGAACAAAAACAGTTAAACTTATGCTGCTTTTCTACGTTTATTTGACAGCTTACATCTGAGACCTTCTGTAGCTGGAAATAAGCGGTAAGTAGCAGTTAAAAGTTTGTGATTATTAAATTGTAGGGCTGTTCTGTAGTTGTTGATGTGCGCGCACACCAGATGGTGGCCTGCTGTATTCATCACCAGATTAGAAAGATAAAGTCTGAGCTATATCTAGGCCCACACACCAGCTTAAGAGTTTATTTTGTAATGCATAATAGCTTGTAGTACTTATTTAAAATAGCAAATATTGAAAAGATTTACTTTGATTTGATTATGGATTTGACAGGATGAACATGTTCCAAAGGTGTTTAAAGTCAGTTTGATGTTACTGTTTCCACACTGCTATCCCTCTCCAGGCCAAAGATAGCAAACCATATACAGGTTAAATCGAGTTCACTTGGTTTAGGAGTTTGTGTTCACAGAACAGACCACTGTCTTTAAAATATAAAATGGTAATTAAAAACTGTTACCAGAAATAAGGTATGGATTTCTTACAGAAAAAACCGCAAAATATTTCTGAAGAGAATTTAGAAATTGAATTTTTGTACTTGTTAGACTATTCTAAATAAAAGAATGTTCACTATGTTCACTAAAACCAAAGAAAGTGTCTTTCAAAAATAATTTTTTTTAATTTCTAAGGCAGACAAATTTTCTGAAAGTGATTAGAAAGCCCAGCCAACTATCATGGAGAGTTCCCAGATCAGAGGAATTTTGGGTTTCATTTTACTAATTATCTATTCTTTCTCATTATATTTTTATAATCTTGTTGCAATGCATGATTGCAAAACATGCATGATTGTTTTAAGGAATTTTACTTAGATACAGTATCCATTTTATGAAAGCAATATCTATTCAAAATGTACCTGACAAATTTTTAAAAACATTGTCATAAAGCATGAACTACTGTAATTTCTTGGTGTACAAAATTTGATTTGGTAAGTATGAAAGCTTTGACATGGGTTGAATCCAACAGCTGCTGCTGTGCCTTTACTGCTGAGTTAAAATGTGACATTGTGACATTATACTTCTGAAGATTTGAATATAAAAGGCAGCACAGGTATAATAAGCATTTTTGTTTATACACATATGAGCATATGTTTAGTTATATTTTATCATCTCTGAGATTAAGAGATACCGTAGCAAGTATCAAGAACTTTCAGAGAATCAATATTTTTGCCTTTTTTTGGAGGCATCTCCAGACATGATTTTATATATTTGTTTTGTACTAAAAGAATACCATAATGAGTTAGACTAATCTTTATATAAAGGTGAACGTAATTTAAATTGTAACTATTATTTCATGTTTAATTTTTAAGTATTTTGCTACATAATTCTACTGACTAGTAAGAAGTCTTTGAGAAATTTCATTAATAAACAATATTCATCTAGTTCAGGGCTAAACCTCTTTCCTGAAGAAATCAGGACAATCATGGTGATTTCCCAAGGGCCTTTTCCAACTAATATCACTGGTAGCTAGCTTTTGCTAAAGAATGACATGATATGAGAGAGATGATAACCACGTGAAAAACATGTAAATATTTAATAAAAAACATGTTTAAAACTAGAATATTATTTTAATGTTATATATTTGAAACATTTTGAACATAAGACACATGCTCCATCTTTATACATGGTAGCATTTTTGGTTCATTACAGTGCACAACCAAAATACCACTACCTTTTTGTACATCTGTGAAGAGAAGCAATATAAACCCACTAGATAAGTTGATGAAGCTGAGGTGTCTACTTAGTACATTTTGCAGCAAGAAAGAGAGTAGGAAATAAGCAGGCCTTTGACTACAGTGTTATGCTGGCAGTAGCATTGAACAGATTTGAGGATGAAGAGGGAATAGAAAAAATCCACACTTGTCAGATCTTTGGCATGGAACGCTCTTTCGCAATAACGTGAAGATGGTAATGGAAGAGTGGCAAAAAACCCACATCAGAAAAATCCTCACATCTTAACCACACAGAAGTGAAATAAATAAAAATGAAACACTGTGCTAAGTAATCCAAAGTAGCAAAAATGCTTTTATGTCCTCATGGCATAGGGCAGCACTCTGGACCCAGCTGCCCCAGCAGAACCAGTGGTAGAACTCAGACCACAGTTAATCAAGCTTCACTGCTTTAATAAATTTTTCTTCCTTCAAAAGGCAATTTGCAAATTGCTAATACAGCAGTGATGTTTCAATAAAATAATCAATGTTTTACTAAGAATATTTTGAGATATTTTATAACATTTTTTTAAAATATAAAATAATTGCTAGAGCTATCTAAGTGCCTAGTCAGGCCTTGAATCATTTTACTGTAAATATAAAGCAATTGATCCAGTTAAATGAATTATTTCTGGTGAAACAATTTTACCCATAGAAACATTTTTGGATATTTGAGACTAGATGGAAATAGAATTCATTCTTATTCATTCTTTTCATCATTAGTATAATGCTTGGTCTGGATCTTAATTTTCCTTATCTCATTGATATTCATCTTGATTATTTAGGTTTTATTGTTTAGGGTTTTTTTCTTTTTGTTTGTTTGTTTGTTTGTTGTTTATAGACAAGCAATCCAACTAAAAAAGAATTATGAGGAAATTTTAAGAAATTATGAATGCATTTGCCAAATTTGGGATAATTTCCTTCCTCGATGCATCTGTGTTGCAGAAAATGTGTGGCTATTTGCACACAGATTCATCCACTTTTATGTACATTCTAAATAATAACAATGTGCATTTTAAATGAATAGTGAAGAAATAGGCAGGCTGTGATATTTACCTTTTTTAAAAAGACACCACAAAAAAGACATTCATGTTTGTGAAAATGCTGTGTAATGAATTACAAATTAGATAGTACAATATTCAAAAAACATAAACCTAGATATTTTGTGTTCCAAGAACCCTTTAGGAGAGCTGATTTTCTTTCTAGTGTCATATGTTGTCTTGATTTGGGGTTTCTGATTTTTTCATAAACATTTGGTAGATAAAGATAAGATCTCTAAGAAAATTAGATTTACTATAGAGGGAACATGCTGACAGATACTGACTGTGATAGATGCTGTAATATGAGGATTTCATGTCCATACTGATGCATTTTGTTTCTATCTCCCCATTCTGTCAATCTTGTTTCCCTTTTCTTGTGCCAGTCAAATTAATCACATTTGAACCCCAAATTCCAGAAGCTTATTTAGCTGAAGAGAGTTGATAGAGAAAGAAAAATAATGTCATTGGTTTCAGAAACCAAAGCCACTTCTCCGGAAAACAAATTTATGATGAAGTGAAATATGAAATAATAACATTTCTAAACAGAGTTGCAAACTTTTAGTCATTTAGTAAAAACCCCACATTTTTATGAAGTTAACAAATCAAATGGACAGGTGATCAATGTCAAATCCACTGGAAAACTGCCTGTGCAAATGGAATGCCAGATTAGATAGTAATCTGTCACTCAAAGTGCTGATGACCATGTGTATATTGCAAAGCATGCCTCAGACAAAAACTGTAGTAAGTCACCTTCATCCTAAAATGAATTTTACACTAAAGTGTGAAAGATATTTAAGGTTAATAAAGATTTCCAAATCACATGATGAAGAAGCTGTTATTAGCTACAAATATCTCTTGAACATTGACTTTCTGGACTGGTCCAATCACTGCAACAATTATAAATGGTAGTAATTATTTATTGAATAAAAAGACACAAAGATTTCTTTGTTTTTTTTGTGAACAAAATTAATTGATGAAGGTTGTAAAATACCTTGGTATACTTTACATTGCCAGGACTCTGCTGTGTTTATAGGATCCTTCTGATCCCCCAATCTTTTACAAGCTTTTCTACTTTTGTATGACTCCCAGAGAGTGTGCTCTTTTGGAAATCTTCCTTTGGAAGATGCCAGGTGCCGTTATTTTATGTATCAATATGGCAGGACTTGAGTAGGGTAATTATGCTATGCAGCCTGAAACCACTGGTTATGGAAAGATGCTCACACAGGTAAGTGGCTGCAAGGTAGGTAACATTTGGCCTCTTTTTTCATTCATTAAATACCAGTTGCTTCACAGACTGAGTGGATGCATCTTACATGTATACCAGCATACAGGTAGATCACTGCCAGTGCATGCTATCACTCCTAGGCAAAGAAATAAAATGGGTTCTAAAACAAACAAACAAACAAACCTAAAAAACTAGGTGTGAAACAAGAGTTGTGTATCTTGGCCTTCATCAGAAGAGGGAACTTAAGGGGCCTGGAAGAATTTAAAGTGACAGATGAAAAGAGAGATAATAAGTTCTTCAAAGATAGGTAGCAATTTTGAAACTGTGGAGCTGTTTCTCTTCTATAATGAAGAAATTAACATGGCAGGATTCTTCTGCTTCCTGCAAGGTCTAAGCTACTTCTTAATGTTCCTTCAGGAGCACGTTAGCCTTTAATTTATTCAGTTATGCTTTTCTCTTCTTGTTCCCTGAATGGAGCACATGCATTTTATAAGATTTGTCTTAGCTTCACCAAGATACCCAGAAAATCTCAAATCCTGGTATTTAAAGAGTTTTACAAGGATGTAGGAAATTTAGAAAACACCTGAGCTACTTAGGTTAAAAGGCTACATTTCGTCCTTCATGAAACAGCATCTACCTTGTAAATTTTGAAGTAGAAATTATATGCTCTTAAAGTCTTAAGAGTTTAAACTCATGGGTTTCTCTTGGAGGGAAAAAGTTGTTACCATTCACATAAATAAAGAAAACTAAATAAAAGGTAAGTAATTTATTTTCCTTTAGTTTATATAAAAATATTTCTCCGCTTCTTTTAGACCTACATTAAGTACATTGGACAAATGCTCCTCCGGTCCTATTTAACTGCTTATTTTACCAGGAAACTTAAAATTTTCATTAATACAATGTTTTTGAAAAGCTTAAATCTGAAGACTGTCAATGAAATTAGTTTTGATACTTAGATGTCTATGATTTGCAAAATTCTTTTGCCAAATAATACTGGACATAATACAAGAAGTGTAAGCTTGACATCAATGCTTGTATTACCAAATTATTATAGATTTAATTTTCATAGTTTTCACAGTATTATCTTTGAAAGTGCTTGTGATTGTTTTATAATATCTCTAAATTAATAGATGTGATCATCATATAAATGTCATAGAAAAAGTGGGATACAATTTCTTATTCAAAATAAATCTTTCCAATGTGGAATTTAAATAGAAGTAAATAACACCTTAATTGACAATAAAATAAAGAAAAAACGTTTGAAGGGTGAGTATTCTCACTGGTGAGAGCAATGATGTAATTTCATTTATGCTGAACATTGGAAAGGGAGTTGATGAGAATGACAAAAATCTTGAACATAACTGCATGTGACAGGCAGAATTTGTGAATGTAACTTTTCAAATGAAAGACTAAGGTTACCTTAAAATATTTTTAACAGTAATATTTCACAAATGTGAATTTTTTCAAATAATATAGAACATTATTGTTAACGCATTGATATATTTCTATGAATATAAAGCTAAAATATAGAAAATGAGAAAAAATAAATGGAAGCAATGGAGTTTCTAGTATCTGATGCCCACCACTTTTTTTTTCTACAAAGCATGACTTTGGCAACTCTAAGTACACACTGAAATTTTAAGTAAAGCTATGCAACAAGAATTCAAAGTTAAAAGAGGAAAATCTGTTTCATACCTTACTGCTCAGGCACAAAAATGAGTATTCATAGCAGAAGTGCCACCAGTAGAGCTTGTCAAATAAAAATAGAAATTAAATAGAGCTCTGAATGTCTCAACTCAAATTCTATCTGGTCCTACTCACAGCTCTTTAGTGTGAAATGTAAATGGTTCAGAGTAATATTTGTTTTTCGGATTAAAAAACAATAGTTGTTCAAAGGAAACTTGGAAGAGTGCTGAGAATGGTGTGCAAGATGTCAGGCATTCTGCCTTTTCGTGTCTCTGGTAGCACTGGCAAACTTCAGTACAACACAGGAAGTGTTGAAGTGGCTCTTCACAACAAAACAATTCATGTGGAAGGCTTGGTATTCATATTATGTAGTTCTGGATTTTTATTTCAGATTAGCTCTAGTTTCTACATAGAGACTTGAATGCCTGTTAGCATTTGGATTTATTAGTTCCACACTGGGAGTTCATGTTCTGGTTTAATTTCATTTGAAAGGAATCTTATTCATGTGCTATGTGATGTGATCTGAAGCTCTGTAAGAATGAGCAATCAGGATAATCACTTAAAAATCACATACTTCATCCAACAGCAACGACTATGCAGCACAGCTCAGCCTTCAGCTATAGCTTTAGTCCTGTACTCTCCCACTGCTTGGTATACTACTGCATTTGAAAAAGTGTTCAGAAAACCAAAATGAAGACCTGAGCAGCCTTTCTACTGAGTAGTGCACCCTTCAGTTTGATCTATATTCTTTTTGTAAAATTTAATTTGCAGAGCTGCAGAGTGACATTCTGGAGCCTATTAGCTATTACCATGCTTCCTCTTTGCCATGAACTTGTGTCTAGTTAACAACTATGGACATCAGAAGTCACATACTTACCCTTTTTTTTACTATATCCCTCTCCCCTTGTATTTGTTGCAGCTTTGTCTATGGGGATAAAGTACTGGGGAAACTGGAAAAAAAAAAAAGAAAAGGAAAAAAAAAGCTTTCATTGATTGAGAGACGGGGACATTCTGAGTTCTGGTCAGAAGCCCAATTTATTGAGCATACAAGGCATTTATATAGGGGTTTTCTTGTATGGCACTAATATAGAGTTCTATTTTTGGTAATAGTTGTCATTGGCTATACATTCTTTATGACATCAGTTACTTGATAATCATTGCAAAGTTTCACAACATATTTCTTGGTCACGTCTACTCCAGAGAGCCTTTATCTGTGTCTCTCCCATGGTTTCTGCTCAATCAGGCTTAGTTACCAGGCTCCTTTATCAGTTCCATTATACTCTGTTTTAATTCCTATAAAGAGCCATGAAAATTAGTAAGTGTAAATGCACTACCACACCTTTGTAATTTCCTCCCTTTGTCACTACATCCTTTTCTGTTGTATTTACTCAATTAAGCATTTTTGAGAAAGGTTATGAAATCTATATGAGTCAGGGGCTTGCAAATCTTTACAAAACTTCCTAGAAATTTTCATAGATTTTTTTTTAAGCAAAAGGCTTGTCATTGTATAAGAACATCAGCTTTTCCTTTCATAATGATCTCTATATTTATCAGACTAGATTCTATCTGTTGTTTGTTTTCCAGGGAAGAGGGATTAAACTTGGTGTATAGACAGATATCCATGAGAGACACTGCTCTTCTCATCATCTCTCTGTGGTACCAATACTACTCTATGTTCACTTTAGGTAAAAAACTTGTTGGACATTTCTGACATTTTGCAAAAGATAAGGTAGCTCTGATGTAATGTTATTAATCAGAATTTCTTTTCTGTCCCTGCTACTGTAGAGCACTTTTTTTTTTTTTTTTTTTTCTTTACAGATAAATTATGCATTGCTGGAAGCACAGTAGTTATTTATACTCCTGTACACGGAAGGAAGACACCTTTAGGCTAACTTATCGTTTAAAAGTGTATGTCCTTATCATTGTACTGCTACATGGATGAATCACTTTCTGTTACAATGTGTCCATATTTTCCCCACTTGTCACCCAGGAAATTATTTATTCTCATTCATTTTCAGATTTTGCATCTCTACAGGCTGAATCTATGTTGTGAAAATTAAATAGTGATTTATAATCTAAAGGAGAAAAGTATTAGGACATTATGACCTTGTCACAGTCTTGAATGGTTCCCTGCTTTAAAAATAGATGATAATGTCGCTATTTAGACTAACAGACAACTGATTTTTTTGAAATTGGACACTGAAACTATTGTTCCTGATTTGCACCAATAGTCTTAAAATATGTTAAAAAGACAACCATAAAACTCTATATTCATCTTCTGCTTTTAAATATCCTCTCCCCTTCTATAACCACAATGGCACTATAACAACAATATAGTCTCGGACATACTGATTTTCATATTAAGTATTATTAATTGCATTTAAAAACGTTAATTTCTAATTTTCTTCATGTAAACAAGAAGAACCTACATGCTGTTTACATAAAGGTTGCCAAGTACAGGAAAACTAGTCTAGCTTTCCACATTCCTATGAGATGTGCATTTGTCATAAAGAAGGAAAGAAGAGATCTTCAGTTTCCATTTTTGAAGCAATACTTGAATGATTATTTAAATAATGGTGTATTTAGTCAAGTTATTCTTCAATTCTTCATTTCAGCTGCCTCATTTCCAGCTAATGTCAGGCTAACTCAGTTGTGAACCACCTCTATCAAATTTTGTAAATTTAGTCCATTGGTGTTAATACATCGTAATCAATAAATACTGCAATATGACTAAATAAGTTATGCCCTCTGATGAATACTACACAGCCTAAAAGCCCATGACTACAACACAGAGGATGCTTTCTATGCCATGAAATTTCTCTTAATTGCAGAACTTTTATCTTCCAGGATGGCAAAAGACTAAGGTATGTTATCCCTGCAATGTTAGGAACTGGAATAATTTAACATATTCTTTATCTTGAGGAAATATTGTCTCTTACACTAATTGCCAAAATATTTCATTCAAACAAACAACAGTTCTCCAACTTCCTTTGTAACATATTACAGGTAGCAACTCTAATAACAAGTGAGAGAAGAAGGTGAAAAGCAGCTACATGTTGGCAAAAGGAAATCTTTTTAGAACTTAGACTGGCAGGATGAACTAAGCATCTTTCATTTTGTTCTACTACACTATTTTCATCCCCATATGAAAGAAGAACTTTTAGCAAACATGTCAATTTGACCAAAGTCTGCCTCTCATCCCTACTCCCCTCCTTGTTTAGTTAAGCTAAAAGACTCAATTTCTTGCCTGTTTATTAGTTTGCATAATAGCAGCCTTTATCATTTCCAGTATAATCTGTGAATGATAATTCTCTATGTTGAAGGAAACACAGGCCTGCTTTTTTTTTTTTTTTTTTTTGGTTTTGTTTTGTTTTGTTTTGTTTTTGTTTTGTCTTTTTTTTGTGATTGATAATGTCCAAGCACTCACCTCTCTTATGGAATTGAATGAGACAGCAGAAGACAATTTCAAGATTACAAAGTAAGCAGGTTTAATTTTTTGTCCTGTCAAATGATCATAGTAATCTTTCTGTATCACAAGAAAATATTAATTTTGTGTGATTTTGTTTTCTCATTACAATCATTGCATGAAAATAAGAGTATGGAACTGATTAGATTACAATAATTGTTGAGAATAAGAATTAGTCATAAGATTTAGTATGGAGTTGATCAAAGACTACTAAACCCATTATAAACTTTACCAGCATTTTCAGAAGCTGTCATTAGTCTGCCCCTCACAAAAAGCAGAGGTTGTGACTGATTAGCAGATCAAACTCTACAAAATGATTAAGATAACATTTTTGGCTATTTCCCACAACAAACCCCCAAAGTCATGATGTACCACTGCAAGAGTTATGTGTTCTTAGCCTCCTGCCAAGAACAGATCTGTCTGACCAAGTGCTAGCCCAGAGCTGGAGAGCTGCCTGAAGTAACAAAACAACCATGCTATAGTAAAGTGTCTTGCACATTAAGCCAGAAACTGTGTGATACAAGGATTCACACAAAAGGTACTTTAAATAAAAATAAAGACACAAGGAAATCCTGTATTTAAAGCAGGACACTGAATTATTTTCTTTTATTGGATTTTCTTTGATATAGAAAGTCCATTACGCTGTGTTTTAAGGCAAGTCTGTATGCTGTTACTGGTGGCATCTCATGTTGACACAAAAGCTGACAAAATATGTCAGTGTTGATCCATTTCTATATCAGATGCAAACTGAACACAGTGAACTAGTGGTGTTAGTGCAACCACTTGGTATAGTCTTCTTTTATTGTTTTCTTGATGTTATGAAATCTGTTTTTTGTTGTGTAGATATTTTATGGGACTATTCAAAGAGGATATGTGTACTTCTGGACCTCTAAGAATGGTACTACTTAAGACCAAGGTGTAAATTGTTTATACCTATCACATCAGCAAGATGGGAATTACGTTGTGTACTTGTGGAAACCATGTTCTTACAGAGTCTAATTTAGACACTGTATTGTGTAGAAGCTGCAAAACAAGGCTGGTTTTCATCATCAGAAGGTCTGTTTTGTTTCTAACACTACTGCAGCTAAGGGTAAAGCAATTGTGAGATTTGGTTATGAAAACCAGGGCAGAGAGCAACTAAAGGTCTCTGAGATCTTGTCACCAGTGTACCAGGATATCATTTGCCTGTCACTTTTAAGAACAGTTGTTTCTGTTGCTGTTAAACAGACATAAAGCATAGCTTTTACCTTTGTCAGACAGACTCTGAAACAATAATCTACAGTATTCTCGAGTTAAAAGAGTTACACAAATTGTGCTGCAGCAAAACACATGCGTTGTCATTTTTCTTGTTACCTTAGAATATTGCTTTGAGCTTTTGGGAAGGATATAGTGCAACAGTATTATGTACACAGTTTTGCAGTAGATTTGCTGATATATCTATATGTATAAATAGATATATACACACACTCATAGCAAACTCAAGAAACTTACAGATCTACCAAAATAGTCAAGTATATATGTATATCACTACCACCTCCTTTTCCTTTGCATTCAGAAGTATTTGTACTGCTACAGAATTCAAGATGGACAGAAACATGGCTCTTTGGACACCCTTTGACCAATTTCCATCACTTTCAACAAGACTGACAATGGAAAGTTTCTTTTGCTCTGAAGCAGCAAGTCTTTGTTTATCAGTTGTTTTATTTTTGAAACTCTTACATGTGTTTAATGTAAACACACAGCAACTCATTTCTTTTTCCTACAGACCTGTAGCTTTTCATGTGTTCTACTCATTTCCATGTTCCACTGAAGCAAAGCCTGTGCAGCTTGATTCAGTCATACAAAACTAGCAGTTCCTCTCTTTCTAATGGAAAAACAGGCTATCTAAGAAAACATGGATGACCAGAGAACAACAAAACAACAAAAAACCTCATTACATCAGAAATAATTAATCACATGCCCCTATATACATGTTAATTCCCTAAACTGTAAAAAAAAAAAAAAAAAAAAGTTTCATATGGAAATTAGTTTTTAATATCTGTTAAAGAGGAAAAATTGCTGTAAGAGGTTTTTAGTATATCCTGTAATTCTTTTCAGTGAAATATCTTTCTTAGTCTATACAGAGTACTATTTCCTTAATGAGGACTAAAGTAGTATATGTTCCAAAATTAAAGTTCATCTCATTTCTACTTTGATTGGCATCTTATATATATGTGTGTATATATATAATTTGCCTCTTTTTTTGTTCATTTGGTTCTTGTTTTGGGATTAGGTTTTTATTTGACATCACACCTACTGCTAAATGCGATAGACTTTAGATTGAATCATCATTGAACTGAATAATCTCTAAATTTTCCTTACAATCATATCATCACAACTCTTATAAGACTGTATATTTCCTGTGAATTCTTTAGCCAGGAGCCATCATGTCTTCTGGTTACCAGCTGAATGTTAAAAGGCACAGTAGAAATAGAAGAATGGTGCTTTTTCAAGTATTATTCACAGCAACCTTGTGAAAGGCACTACAACTTAATATAGCATCTGTCCTTGGAAAAATCACTGAACCTGCACAAAGAAGTTCAGTTAGAGATACTGGGTGTCCAGGACCAATTTTCAGATGGTCCAGACCACTCTGCTTTTGCTGAGTTGAAGTAGTTCTCTTTTAACTATGTTGAGATTTGAGTGCTGTTATTCCCTGCTGTCTACACTGGCACAGCTCTCTTCAAAAACTGCCCTAGATATGACTTTCAAGAAACGATATATGCAATTTTATAGCACTAACTCTTCATAAGAGCTTGAATCACCTTGAAGACAGTGTCTGATGTCACTGCCTGGAGAGATCATTTTGTTCATTAGGGGAGCTGTATCAGCTGGCTCCTAAGAGGCAGCACCCTGACATCTTTAAGCAGATAGATTGCTAGACAGGGCACAAAGACTCCATGGGTAAGAAAAGAGACAAAGGCCAATGTAGCTAATATTTCAAGGGTCTTTTTGAATAAAAGTTTGAAATGAGCATTATATAATATATTACAATTCTAGTCTTGCTTGATAAGTTACTAAAACTGAATATGTAAACTACTTTTCAAGTGAAGATGAAACAACTTTCTTTTGAAAAATAGATGATTCCTCAGATGATATAAAGTACTGAGCAGAGCTATTGCTTAATATGATTCTGAATCAATATAGTTTATCTGATTTCTCTTACTTTAAAACATAGAAACTGCAATGACAAAAAGAGAAGAGTAATTGTGATTACACTTTGAAGATAATGGGTCAGTTCTGAATAGTATTAGGAGCTTAGGATGAAAGTTCAGATTTAACGTTATACGATAAGGTCTATGGAACAAGGCAAGACTATAAGATTAATTCAAAATTGGCTACGTTAATCATTCTTAGGTTGTTTTTACTCTTATTATGTATTTGAGAAATGAGTAGATTAATAAGCTAGGTTTTATTCTCATTAGGTACTTGACCATAAGAATTCTGAAGAACTTCATAGCCAATAAATTATGTGAAATCACTTTAAAAGTTGTGTGTTTTTCCTGGTTTTCCATATATAGTTTTGATGTAAATATACCACTGCTTTCAACTGCAGAGAAGGCAAACAACACTCAGACTAATAAAAAATATGACTGATGCAATGATCCAGAGCTTACAAAAATGATCATAAAGAAAAAAAAGTTAAATTCAGACACACAAAAAGACATGGATGTATAGTACAATGATTTATACTGTTGTTACCTTTTTAAGTACATAACCTGTATAAATTACTTTTATAAAAAGGGAAGCAGGTTTAGAAGAGCATAAGCATCCAGAGCATCCAGACTGCAACTGCAGTAAACACCTTTTTTTCTGAAATAAATTGTATTCTAAAATTTTAAGGTATTTGTTTTCACAAGCTTAATGAATGATGGAAAAACCTTCCACACTGGTCTTTGGCCGACCTCTGTTGTCCTACTTTTTAAGCTGATTTCACGTTGGTCCATTAGCATTCATCAGGCCAGACAGAAAGGGTCTGCAGGAGATGGCCAGGTTGTGAGAGACCTGCCTCATTTTTGTGTCACCTGGTCTCAGGCAGGCTTGTGGCACAATACCATGCCAGGAAGTTCTTGTTATCACTTTATCAAGAGCTTCTGGTCACCAGCTTTCTTGATGTCATGGGGAGAACTGTGAGAAGAGAGTATCACACCTCTCTACCCTGTATTTGGAAGGCACTTATTAGCTATAATCACAAACAAGATTTTATTTGCTGAGGCAATTTGATAGGCACTTTGCCCCCCCCTATTTACAAAAGGTCAAGGAAATAATTTGAAATTCCTGTATTTTTCATACACAGTGATTGTCCTGCAGTGACAGAAGGAGAAACCTTAGAAACCTTGGACACAAAGAAAACTCATTCAAAAAGCCAAAAAATCGGAATGCTCAAATTAGCTGTGCATCTGCTGGACTACTCAACTTTTTCTTTTGAAACACTGGGCTGTGTTTATGGGATATAGTCAGACCTATTCTCAGAGTGTCAGGATCTGTGGAAACTCCTGGAAACTCAAAGGAGAAGGAGTTCTTTAAGCTTTGCAAAAAAGCTTGAAAAGTGTAAAGCTAAAAATATGTTAGATGTGAGTATAATAAAGAGTGAGACATACATAAAAATTGCTCTATTTCCTTTACAAATAATAACTACATGATTATTATGATTACATGCTTAAACTAAATGCTCACATAAGTTTGAGTAAAACTACTGATATAGCCAAAGCAATCTCATTGTACAAAATGAGCTGGGTGGAAAAAAATAGAGTTAATAAGTAGGACAGTTAAAATTAGGATATATTTCTTTGGAGCTTTCTTTTAAGTGATCTTTCTGGATTTTAAGTTCTACATATTTTAAATTTCTCTGTGTTAATATACAAAAACATAACAATAGGTTTATTATTAGCAGTCATTTATTGACTTGTTTCTTCCTAATTCACACCAAAAAAGTTAATAATTACTGTAATGAGAAAATATTTCTATGCTTACTCAGAAAAAAATAAAAGAAACTAAAAATAATTCCATGTGAATTACCTTGGAAATCTGATGACAAGAAATAATCTTTTAACTTGTTATATGATTCTTTTAAATTTGATGGAATCCAAACAATACACTTATATTTTTTAAAAAGGAAAACTAGTTTGATCTAAGTGTTTACCATTCTATATTCTATATTCTTGGGCTGTTTTACATAAATTCATTACAAATATGGTGGTTTCTGCATTTTCACAAATCTGGTCATGAAATGCCAGTTTCTTCAGAGCTCCATGACTGTTTCCTATGAACTCTGTTTAAGGATCATTAATAAATATACTGTCAATTTTAGATACCTAAAACAGGTCTGATTTTTTTAAAAAACAAGAATTCAAACTATAGGGTAAAATGGTACATAATGGCAAGGAGATTGTCATCAAAGACATAAAAATGTGGTTAAAATGTAGATCTCTTCACTCAGCACACTAGCTGAGAGCTACAAGATTGCAATCATAACAGAGTAATGAAAATGGATTTAGCTGATGCCATTTCTCATTTTCATTACCATCATTTTCATGAAAGTGAATTAATATTCTGCTATTTTGTATTCTCATAGCAAATTTTTGTCACAAAATGGATTCATGCCAAGCCATCTTCTGTTCCTGTTAATCTTTGTCAAAGAGGCAAGGCATCAAATTTTTCATGTCCTACTCAGTTCACAGAAGTATGTAAAACTTTTACAGCCCTGCAGGCTTCAAGCATTTTTTGGTGGTTTGGATAGTTTGACTCTAGGTAATGCTTATTAATGCAATAACAGTAAAACACAGAAAGCACAAGAAAGATGACAAAATATGAAGTTTTTTTCTTGCTGTCATTTGTATCACAAACAGTTGAAATGGACATTAGTGAATAGTTTAAAAGGGATATAGGTTAATATCTAGTTTTACCTATGCAAATAAATGTAGGGCTATATAGCCAAATGCCCATATTCATAGCATGTGTTAAAAACTGAGATTTTGAAAATAAATAATAATATATTGATAGCAACCAAAATTTAAACCCAATAGGTTTTCATTGTAGTGAAATATAGGGTACAAGTTCAAAAAACTGGCAAAGACAGTATTTCAAGAAAAATACAATCATTAATGTATGTATATAAACTTATTCATTCATGTGATAAATCGTAACACTATTCAACTATAATTTTGAACTAGCACATTCATTTTTCTTTTTATTTTTCTCTTTATAATGTAGTTATGTTCCATACTAGATATATAGATGGCATATTTGGTAATGAATTTGGTATAAAATAACTACATTGAAATTACATGCCTTACAACCTGAATGTATTTTTGGTCTGAAAATTATGTCCTGTACGGAGAAAGAAAATAACATGGTAATCTACAAAATAGTGGAAATGTATGAAACTCTTTGTCCATGTAAAGAAAAGTCCTTATTCTTTTATTTCAAAAGACTGAACTTGACTGTTAAATAGGATAATGCATGGAGTACCTGTAGCAAGTTGGTGAAACTAGCACAGGTGAAATAAACCAGAACCTGAATATGGAAAAAATCTGTTGAATTCTATAGACGTTTAGCAGCCAAATTATTTTGAGAGATATAGTAGCTATTTTTTTTAGAAACAAAAATGCACTTAAAACCCATCTGAATTAATGAAAAGGTACCTTTTCCTGTACCTTTCCCTACTTCAGTGTCTTTTGATTTGGCAGCAATTGAAAGTTAAATTAGTTTAAAAAGTTAAATTAGTTAAAAAAATCAAAAGTTCAATTGTAGCACAAACAATAATCAGAAAAGGGAATTTTCCCTTTGTCAGTAATTTTCTCAAGTAACATCTGGTCAGTTGATGAACTAGAGAAGTTCTAATCAGCTGATCAAACACACTATACTGATTAGAACTTCTCCCAAATACTAAGTTATAAATACTTAAGTCATTTTCCCATCTTCTGAATTTTTCCTTGAATACTAGATATTAGATATTTTGAAATTAGATCTTACTGAATATACAGAAAATTATTTAAAAGATTTGTTAGGTCTCCAATCTTACAAACTAAATAATGAAAATCAGCTGAAGTCACAAGATTGACTAACCATAAACCATTAAGAGAGCAACTTTACAAAAAAGACTAGTTCGTATTCTTTCCCCAGCAAAATGTAGTACTAAATCTATGAAGGATTATCACTGTCCATAAGACCAAGAGGTAACTTCTCTTTTGAAACACATGGAACACACTTTTAATTTAAAATAATGCATTTCGGACAGAGAGAAATCTGGTAAAGCACTGTGTAGGGCTTTTCTTTTGGAAAGAGAAAAGTTTTCATTTTAAAATAGAAACAAATATCCATTTGTACTTTAATAAACAGTTTTTTAGGTGACATTAGATATATTTGATAAAATATTTCATATATTTAATATAGTATTTCATTATAGGTCTACTTATGACCTTTTATTAGATTTGAATCATTACTTAAATGAAAAACCCAGTAATGTTAAGACATCTGATGTGTCACATAAAAATTCTAGGAAAGAGCTGAAAAGCCTCCAAAACCCCTGAGGAGAGAGCATGTTGTCGCAGGCAAATAAACTAGAAATACTTTATTGACTATATATTTGAGAGTGACCTCAAGATTTTCATAGACATAATATTATCTATTTCTTCCAGTTAGTTGTGTGGCTTTCTCATATAAAATACTGTGTAGAAAATGCAATGTAAAATCTTAATTTCATGGAGTTATATGTCAGAGGGTTTTATGCACAGAATACATATTTGCATAACAGATAAATTATCAAGTAGAAAGAATTTTCACCTGGGTGTAAATGGGTTTTAATTAGGTAACATTTGCAAAGCAGATGGAAATGCTAAGATTAGACCTACCAACAGTTTATTTTAGATTTCTTTACAGGGGAACACATTTGTTCTTATACATAAGGTATTACATATTTTATGTTAATATATCATATTTTAAAAATAAAAACATAAAATCGAAACTATCTCATATAGATGCCAATGAATTACATAGCCCACTTGTTAAAGCTGGATTGATAAAAAAGAATCAGAATGCCTACCAGAGATTTTAGCACTCAGTGTCTGTAGATGTTATTCATCTTTCAATATCTTCATTGAATCTCTTGTGTATTTGCAACCTTCTTGATATTCTTAACTTCTTGCTTAGCTTTTTGACCTTGACTTCATATCCCAAAATACTAAGGACCTACACAAATCACATTTATAAAAGTGTGAGAAATGTCTTTTCCGGAATTTGTGAATTGCATTCAGCAAAAGGGATCTGACCTCAGAGCTCACCGTAAAAAAATTCTCTCTTACAGCCTGCTCAAATTTCCTCTTTGCTGTGTAATCTGAGTCAAAGGAAACAGACTGTGTCAGGCGATGAAAAGAACTGCGAAAACATTTCTGTGTCAACTTGAAAGGAATATTCCAAATTTTGTCTTCCTTTTAACTGAGTAGATGTAGGTGAAAACAGTTTTGTTCAAGTTAGGTCTGACCTTCGTTCATCTTTGTGATTTGTTCAAATGATCCCTCAGTCATTAGCTTTTTGTGGAAAGGCCTACCCGTCTGTTAACTTGTTTTAATTTTGGCTGGTTTGTTGGGACTCTGGTTGCTTACTGGAAGCTTCAAGACACTATCATGACACAAATACCAAGAAAAAAATTCCTAAGAATTGTGAACTTGTTCTATCAGACTGGATGACTGTAAGATCTCAGTCAATACAAGAGGCAAAATGTTGATTGTGTGCCTACTGCTTAAGAATTGAAGTATTACCATGGAAGACATTTATAGTTGGTGCCACATCCATAAACTTGAAGAACAGAGGCCTTTCATGCTAATTTATGCAAGGAGTGGCTGCCTCATTCTGTTTTAACCTGTCTAGGATCAGGCTGATTTGAAAAGAAAGTTTAGTGATTGCTTCTATGACAGTGAGGTTGTTCTTCTCTCAAGGACTAGATTAGTGCAGCTGCTCTCTCAAGATAAATTGCTGTATGGAACAGAATGATTCTATTTCTATCTCAGATGGTAGAATTTACTTTTAATATGAGATGAATTGATTCTCTAGAAACTACATCTGTTAAATATATTGTATTCATAATGTCTGTTAATTAAAAAGCATTCCTTACACATAAAAATAGAAATGGAAAAGAAGCTTAATGACTTCTCATTTAGTGTAAAATATATCTTCATACAATTTTTCTTTCTTTTTCTTTTGCATATTGGAATACCATTGTCTGTAGTTATCTACCTAATTTTTTTTCATTTTTTGCAGACCCCTGGATTCTTAATATAAAATTATTATTATATTCATTACACAAATACTTGAACATTCAAGCATCTTTTTTAATTGTTAACTAGCATAATACAGAAGAAAACTGATGCCAACTTTTCCTTTATTAACTTTTTTCACAGATTTTGATTTGTATGGTGAATGATTGTTAAGTTTTTCTACTATAGTGGCTTTCATTTTCACAAAGATTTAACTTCTAAGCAGGTAAAAATGACTCTGATGTTACATGCACAAGTGGATGATTTCATTGTAAAAGATAATTGTTTCAAAAAAGATTCAATCACTTTCTTTGAAAATTGAATATTCAGTAATCTCTCATCTTCCTAAATTTAAATTCACTGAAGACTAAAAGCAGAGGCACATTTTGTTAATTAATACCTTATTAATACTCCTAAAGACCCATTTGTTTGTAGAATATTAACTCACAGCTGTCAAATGAGGTTGTTTGCATTACACATATGACTATTCAATCTGACATTCATATGTAGTGAGACCATTTTATAAGGGAGGGTTTTGTAGCAAAAGTGTCTGTATATATATTAAAAAAACCTTAGAAATAACTTCACATTACAAGTCAATTCTTGAAGAAAATACTTTATATTATGCGCATTTTGATGCTATGTGATGAAAAACTCCACAATAAATACAAGATGCAGGTCTTTAATAACCTTTAATATCTTTCACTAACATTGTTACACTTACCAGAAAAAAGCGTTATCATATCACATGAGAGAATGCAAGTTATGATAGCTTTTGATCATCTGCAAAGCCAGGGTTTTACTAATTTTGAAGAAATAAAATATGAGTAGTTCAAACAATTGCATTTCTAACAGATTATTTTGAGATAAAAAATCCAATACACACAAGCATATTTGTATTACTTATGTAAAACATCTGCTGATATTTTGAAAACTCATATTTCAAAGAGCTTTAGCAAAGAAGGTCAGCATCACTATTTTTTTTCTTCAAATAGTGATGAAACTTGAAACTATTCATTTTTATAATATTGGAATAATATGATTCAAGGACTTAAAAGTAGGTAAAACAATGTGAAAGTAGACAATAGTAGAAAGTAGACACAAAATAAGTCCAATGCCTCCAGCTTATTAGAACTGGCAGAGAAATAAACAGTCATTTATTGCAAATAATCTAGGAACTTGTTAGAAAAGTTTAACACATTAAAAGACATTTTCCTCTACTTCTACATAGGGAAACAAATCTGTTGTATACTGCCAAGCATTTGCATTTATCTAACATACTCCCAACCAAAGCTCTAGTTGTTTCAGAAAAATTCTAAATTCCTATATTTCTTAACCAATGTGAGGAATATTGCATGTGAAATTCCCCATCATCTTTAATAGTTATGTACATTTGTATTATCCGGTGTGAACATAATGTTCAAAAGTTTTCAGTATTTCTGATAAATAAGCAAAAATCAGTGTGTCACTGAATTGTTAATTTAATGCTATTGTATGGCAAGATGACATTAAAGAACTTGCGCAATTTAATGATGTTCATGCAGCAGTTTCACGTTCCCCAATTCTGACTTTTCCTCCCATTAGCAGTTTCCCAAGCTGCTTATGGGTCATGTGAACTCAGGCACATTGGGATGGCACTTTTAAAGACTAACAACTCCAGAGGCATAGAATTCTTCATCACAGGGAACACTTCACTTCTTCACTAACACAGAGGGCTTCTCATCTCTCTGTTCAAGCACCTCATGGGACTACAAGAATCACAGATTCTAATGCAATATTACTCAGTCCATCACAAACACCTTTGCTCAAAAATCCACAAAAAACCAATAATCTCATATGCATATATTTCTCATGATTTAATGGGATAATCTACATATAAAGTTCATTTCCATGACTCTAATTGAAGTCCAGCCAGCAGGCAACTCCTCCATCCTTCCTCCAGTTAGTCTTTCACCCTCTCTCTCCATCTGACTTCATGCTGGGTCGTCTCTGTGTTTCTATCTGTCGTCTCTCTCAAGGAAAAGTTAAGCTTCAAAAGCCTCAGGTTGCCAAGAAAGGGCGAAATCTGCCCGGGCCTGCAATGGTCATGTGCTCTCTGCTGGGCAGCAGCTTCTCCGGCCGCTGCTCTTCAGAGTGACCAGGTTTCCCCCTGCTTTTTCCCTCTCTGCCCGGGAGTCATCGGAGGAGAGGGAGGAGGAGGCCCTGCCCACCCGCCGGTGGCAAAAGGGGTGGGCTCGGCCCTGCTGTCTCCCTCCCGGCTCACCTGGCTCCGGGGCAGGGTAGGCAACCTCCCCTCCCCCGCCGGGAGCCCATGGAGCCCGATCAGGCCTCCGGCTGCCTCCCCCGCCTGACAGGAGCAGCGGCAGGGCCTGGGCGGGGCCCGGAGGCACGGCCAGCCCTGAGCCACCTCCCCTGCAATGGGCAGGGAGCGGCAGGGCCCAGAGGCACGGCCAGCCCTGAGCCACCTCCCCTGCAATGGTCAGGGAGCGGCAGGGCCCGGAGGCACGGCCAGCCCTGAGCCACCTCCCCTGCAATGGGCAGGGAGCGGCAGGGCCCGGGCGGGGCCCGGAGGCACGGCCAGCCCTGAGCCACCTCCCCTGCAATGGGCAGGGAGCGGCAGGGCCCGGGCGGGGCCCGGAGGCACGGCCAGCCCTGAGCCACCTCCCCTGCAATGGTCAGGGCCCGGGCGGGGCCCGGAGGCACGGCCAGCCCTGAGCCATCTCCCCTGCAATGGGCAGGGAGCGGCAGGGACCGGAGGCACGGCCAGCCCTGAGCCATCTCCCCTGCAATGGGCAGGGAGCCGCAGGGCCCGGGCGGCCTGGGCTGCTCTGACAGAACGCCCCGGCTCAACATTACCTGTTCAATGGGCCAGAAGGAAAGGGCTGACTTAGACTCACTCAGAATTTTATATGAGTATTCCTCAAAGTCACATCTGGATTCCTCAATGGTCTAAGAGTATGTCAGTATTTAAAAATGAACTCTGATAGGTGCCTGTCTCAAAACAATTCCAAGGTCCTGACAGGGAACTATTTCTACTTTAACTTAAACCCAAACTGTGTCGACCCATACCATTACATTAATAGACACAGATAGAGTCACATGTTGGGTGGGGTAGTGGGTTTTTCGAGGGGACTGTTTTTTCCATTAGTTTTTGTTGGGGTTTAGTGGTTTAGTTTGGTTTGAAAAAAATTACCTTCTATTCAAAAAGATAGAAACCAGAAAATAGTAGTAATAGTAGTAGTAGTAGTAGTAGTAGAAATAATGCAATAATAATAAAAAATAACAACAAAAATAACAATAATAGTACTGTATTTATGTATTCATGAAGGACTGTGTTTTACAAAATCAAATACATTTGTTTCAACTTTTCCATATAATCAAACTGTACCAATAGCATTGCCTAATTAGTATTAATCATGATTACAGAATTTACTTCAGGTTATTGAAAGTAATTATGTAAGTGCACAAATGATTATACTAATTTTATTGCAAATGTATTACTCATAAAATATTTTATCCAATAAAACTGTTTGCTAAAATTATGGAATGTACACTGTAATCATGGCAACATAAATACCTGATTAAGGTCTCCATATGAGTAAAAAACTTTTGATGAAAGTGAAGTGTACTCTGAAATTACAGTTGGTTCTCGTTTATTTTCATTACACCTACTAAAGGTATAAACTTTCCATCCCTTTTATAAGTTGTAATTATTCTGTGCTGATGTAAAATATGAAATAATATTATCAGAAGAGATTCCATACTATAGAAATGAGTGTTCATTTAAGCATAAAATCTGTAATATTTAAGTATCTTCAAATAATGGAATTTCTTGCATTTTCCATTTCTTAATGTTCTATTCACAAATATAAAATTTTTAATGAGGCCTATGGCCAACTTGAGATTATCTGTACTCATAAAGGAGATAAAGATCTTATTCAAATCTTTTATTTCTGGAAGGTGAGACCTCTGTGTGGGCGTTGAGTGTAATTCCTAGCTTGATTTAAAACAAAATAGTGTTTGTGCAAAAAACAATGTGGAAAAAGGGTTCTACTCAAAATGAATACAAATACAAAAGCATTTCTTGTTTGACACAATACTGGCCAGTTTCAACTCTGAGTTGAGTTTTAGCCTTTCATATTTTCTCCATGCATATATGAGCCACATCTCTGTAACATTCTTTCTTCCTTCATTGTTTTCATATCCTTGCTAGTTCTTATAAATTTTAATAAGCCTGTTCAAGCAACAAAAATATTATCTATCTAAATGTTTAGAGGTAGATAACTTATAATAGTATTAAACATTTCAAATGAGATATTTTATCAAAATTAATTTTATTTTTATATTGCATGTCAATTGTTTAAAAAAACAAACATATGATGTATTCCAAATAATGACAACTAGAAAAAAAAGTATCTGAAAAATAATTTATTGTTATTTTGAGTTTCTATCTGTTAGAACTTGTTATAGAAAAGACATGTACTTGTTAGTAATCATACTGTAAGCATTTTGTACTTAGACTTTTGATATGATGCAGGGAGCTGACTGACTAGACTCAGGCAGCTCTTCTTTGTCTGTAAGCACTAAATTCCCACTAACGGCCATATAGGTCCTGCCACCCTTGTGGTTTGTATGTAAAATACGGGGTTTTTGTTCTTAGTTAGTTTCTCATGTTCAAAGTAGTTTAGATTTGCTTTCTATATTAATATTTCTCCCAGTAGTTGAAAATGCCACTTTACCCCACAAAATGAGGTAAGTTGAGCATGTTTAATGGGTACCAAAGAAGTATTGTAAAAAGAGATCTTGGACAATAAACTATTTTTTGATCCCATACCTTAGGAACATATTCCTGAACAATTTTTAGTATGTAGGAACTAGTGACTTAGATAAAATGAAAAAACAAAATTCACAACTTCTAGATGAAATTGCAAACGTAACTGTAATTTTTAATTTTTTTAAAATATGTGTTTGTAAAAAAGACTTTGCTAGACTATGTATTTTTAAGTGCTATTATAGGAGATACATAAATTACATCATCTTTTAGGATTATTAAAAATATTTGCATGAAAAAGGTTACCATGTGGCATGAATGACTATTCCTGAGGAACTATGAGGAAACTTATCTTTTTTTCGGTCTAGTTATATTTCAGTAAACAAAAATCCTTCTTTAAAAAAAAATTAAAAATATATTTCCTGCTTCTTAATAAGAGACAAGTATTAAAGGACTTTTACCATAGTTTAAAATAACTTACTTCTTTTAAAAAGTGATAATTTAGTTTATTTATTTATTAATCAAGAACTATACCTACAGTGACTAGATAAATGAATTCTATTACCTACTTAAAAAGTTATGCTGATTATATGGGAAAGTGGTTATAGCATAATTTCTAATAATATCTTAATATTCACAGATTTTTCATTTTTTTATTGACACCCTGTTCAGTGTCCTATCAAATACTCAGTGTTCTATACAGCAATGTTTTGTTTGTTTTCTGACTGAACAGTGAAAATAAAATTTCTTTAATATGCACATAACACTGAGGATAAGACCAGTGATCTTCAGGATAAGAATGAATATTTCGATCCTTTACTTTTCAATTTTCATTACCAAATATAGAATATAAAACATATACTGTATCTGTTCCTTTTTTGCACACTTCTTTTTTTTAAGTTTTCTATGCTTGTGTACCACTGATGAGTAACACTTTCAGATTCTTTTTTCTGACATACTCATGTAAGAGATTACTATATAAATATGCTTTTGCATATCCTGTTGATTTTTGGGTTTGATTTGTACATAGAATTCATAAAAATATTTGCTTGTGGTACGGCAGTTAAATATATGTGTCAAACACTTCTGTATCATGCTTCTAAATGCAGAAAAAATTAGACATTTTTAAATGCAAAAGCACTACTCTTAAAAATTCTTCCACTAATATCATTTTTTCTTTAAAATCAGCATGGATATCAGAAAAGTTTAAAGATACTTTTTATTTGAAAGAATAAGACTCCAGTAATTTTCTGAAGATGCCAGTCATCTGCCACATAAAGACATTCAAATGGAAGAGAAAATAATCTCCATGAGAAAGGTGTCATAGGTAGAAAATAAAGCTATTTCTTGCAAATAAGAGCACATGATTTTTGACAGAAAAATCTTTAATGTCTCTGCAACATAGTTCTTGATTTTCTGCTGGAAATTAGGACAAGTACTCTGAGTACCAAGTAGCTTTCTACTGTTTACTCTTACTCAGGTGCCTTTTCTTTCCTTCAACTGTTAAAACTAAATCCAGATGATGAAAAACAAACTAGTAGAAAGCAACTTCTAACAACTTTAACTCCATTGCTGTTATTGTTGTTATTAGAACAGATGAATACACATTTTATATGTGAATCTCAGAAGTTTCATACTGTAAATGTACTCAAGTAAGTCTATAAATTAGACCTGATTCTTAGTATGCAGTGATTGATTTTGTAAATAAAGATTTTAAGATAGTGTGAATGTTGTAGCAAGAGGTTTAATTAGGGTTGCCTTCTTAATTACAAAAGGCTTCCCATTCGCTTCAAGAATTTTTTAGCAATTCCCAAGGTTGTTCAAATAGCTTTCTGATCTTAGAAATCTATATGGAGTTTAATAGAGACAACACCGACTGACTGAGGTATTAGATTCCTTAGTAGTTAGAAGTACAAGGCTCTTAGTTATAAAGTTTATTTTTAATCTAGTGAGACTTGTTTCCATATAACCTAATGCAGTACACGAAGTATTACACTCACAGGACATTTGTGATTTACCAGCCAAAACAATTTCCAAGCAACAACTATCTGAAAAACAGAAAAAGAAAAAAGAACAGAAATTACAGTCAAAATCTTTATATTATATCACTGTTTTAAGGTCATGTCCTATTCTCCAGCATCATAAAATAATGCTAAAAAAATTCCTTTTGCAACCTCATATTCAGGCATGAAAACATAACTACCATCACGTCAGCGTACATACACAAGATAGGTTAATAATTACTCTTTAAATTCCTCTCAACTCCATCAAAGCACTCAGTCTCTCAAGTCTGTGGGGGTAAAAAGTGGAGCTTTCTGGTTTTCATCTACCTCTACTTGGTTCTGTCCTCTGAGAAGAAATAAAACAGATTAAAAAAAAAATGCAGTTACATACAAGTCTGCCACAAATTAATTGGTATATAAGAAATACTAGGGCCAGGCTTCTGTATAAATTAAGAAAATTAGTATGCTTCATCTATACCTGGGGAGCAAATAAAGCTTGCAAGAGTGTGGAAAACTGCTTAAGGGGCAGGGAAAAATTCATTACTGCATAGCTGGGATTCTATTTTTCCTCCACTCAGTAATTCCCTATAGCACAGTTCATCTTAATTCCAGATAGGAAAGGTGAGAAAGCCAGGAAAACCAGTCTGGAGCCCATAGCTTTTCCTGACTTGACCACCTGAAAGTAAAACTAGAATGCCAAAAAAGTAAAAATACCTCCCATTTCACAAAAAACCCAAAGGGATTATTTTCAAATAATTCTGTCATGAAAGCCTTTTAACACCCACAATTAAATACCTTTGGTTTCTGAAATCTGTAACTGCAGGTTTTACTACAGTAGCAGCAAAGATTTAATTTGTCAGCAGTCTTCTTTTTCAGAAATCCTTACTACAGTGGCCACTAAATATCCAGTGTACATTAATACAAAATAAGAAACGGAGTTTTAGCTGCATATATATATAAATACACACACATGTAAATTTTAATAAATTCATGTAGTAGTGGGTTAACTTCTGTATTTACACATGCACACATTCTATTTTTACATGTTCAGGAAAACAGATGATTTTCTTCTTTTTCTTTTTCTGTTATTTAATTGGACCTTCAGATCAATTCCACCTTCAATTATCTTCCAAGGCATTAGGTTAGAGTTCACAGCCTTTAACACCTGAAAGAGATTAGAAACCTGTTCTTTTTACAGATTTAGATTTAACAGAAGGTTATATCTACAGGAGTAGAACTCAAAGACTAAATTAAGACCTAGTAGGTAAAAGACCTAGTAGGTAAAAGAATTAAGTTTAAGAAAATTTGCTCAGCACAGTTTTTTTTTCCTCAGAAAACCAGAAAAGAGCTGAGAAGTTTCAGGCAAATTTCTGCCTGGCAGCCACTTAAACTTTAAGAACAGAAGTGCCTGTTTATAACAGCTATGCTATAATCTCTGTTTCAGCAAATTCATGACTGCAAAGTGTGAATTAGGGGATTATTGTGAACATGCATTGCCATATGCTTTTTTTTTCCTTCTCCCCCTTAATGTTTTTTCCTACGTCTAGTTCTGCCCACTGCTGGAAAATTTTCAAGAGTTTTATGTTCTTACAGTGATTAATAAATAATTGGTTATTTTAAAAAGACAGTCAAATATTAAAGATTTCTTTTTAGCTATATATCAAGTTTGTCTTACTATTGTTAACTAAGCTATTTGCTGTCAAAGGAGGATTTATTAATGCTATATCTTTAATACATAAAGGTTTAAATTATTGCTCATAATTTCTGTATATATAATTATAAGCATTTTAACTTTTAATAATGAAAAATAAATTTCATATTGATTGAGATTAAAATTCTCAGAATTCATAACTAAAGGAAAGAACAGTTATTTTCTATGAGGCACTGAAAATGTATTCACCAGTTGCCGGTGCATCTTTTGTTTAGATTGGTCATAAATAAATTTATGGAGATTTACTAAAAGTCTAAGAACTTTGGTTTCATTTTAGAGAGAGAATGCTGATTAGGTGGGAAAATTTTGTTAGAACAAAGATTAACATCTGTAGTAGCAAAAAAAATGCATCTACCATATTAGGGAAGCAATAAATTAAAATAGAGTAATTTTGTGTAACTCTTTAAAATTAGCAGTAGCACATATTTCTGAATATTAACTTTCAAGGGGCTTTTGTACTACATGAAGGAAATAAGTAGAATTACATTTATTTCACATGTTTTTAACATGATGGTAAATATTTCTTTCAAGTAATCTTTGACATTTTCAAGGCAATTAAATGTGACTTTTAGAGCAGGACTGGCTAACTTTTAACAATAAATTCTGATAATTACTTCTTTATCACAGCCTGTTGTTCTATCAGGTGCTGAGATGATGTGTGCTGGCCAGACTGTTGTATGATGGATTGGTGGATTGTATGAGGAGACGGCCTGTAGAGCAAACGCACAGACTGAATGCCCCACAATTTTAATCTATAAATAAAGTATTTGAAAAGCTGATTAGCTGCATAAAGCTATTATGACATATAGAGCTTTGGGGACTTTCTCTTTAGCAAATGCCTCTTTTCTTTGAAGTCTGTATGTTTGCCTTTTAGGTGTATGCCTCACAATTCTTCAAAATGTGGTCATATTTTTCCCTGTCCTGTTTATCTTCACTTACATTACTGGTGCAAGAGACTTGCTTTATTTTATACTTTTTTTGGATAGTATCCTTTTCATTCACATTTTAAGAAGCAGGAAGGGATAGGTCAGATAAGTTCTGATTATGTGATCTTTTCATAACTTTTTATTCTAAACTTTTTTTTCCTATGGCAGTGCCTTTCTCTAAATATAGCTCCATTCTTCCATGAGTAATGTTTTCATTTCTTTTCTATGTCTGAAACAGGGAAGAGCAGACTTATTTTAAGAGACCAAATCTACATTGGCTTAATTATGCCAGAGGATCTTTGTAGTGAGCCTGGCTTCCTCTCATCTCCATCATATGTGTCTTACCATTTTCATTATCCTGCAGAAAGCCACTTTCCAAGTCCCAGGGACTGTGAAGGCATTTCTTTGTAAGGAGCCTGGCATCTGGTTTTGAAAAAACGCCTGTAGACAAAACAGTCATACTTAAAGGAAAAACTGCCTCCAGTATTGCTGATATCCTCACTGCAAGAGCTGACTGTAATCCTCACTGAGCACTAAGCCTCACTAAGTCAGTGATGATGGCACCTACTGCTTATTTATTTTCTTTAGCAACAGAAAATTTATCTCAAATCTGGGATTGTCAACATTCTTTTAAAGTCAGACATTTACAAGAAAAAACAAACAAACCAACAAGCTAAACAAAGAACTACCACCTGTTTCTGTGAATCCTGAGAAATTTGTCCTCCTGGAATAGCTGAGATCATACTTCTCTGTATTCTAGAAATTCTACAACATTATGTGTTCTCTAGCATAAATATTTCAGCTTCAAAATTGCTTATGAGTTTTATGCAATCTTAATTTTAGAGCCCTTCTGGTTTCCAGAAATCCACAAATATTGTAGGAGAATTGCTCAGAATCTTCTGGCTATGTGTTCTGCTTTGCTAGGGTGGATGTACTTTCAGACATCCAGGGTTCAGACTTCTTAGAAATTGTGTTTTAGCATTTAGAGTTTTTTCTTTCTCTGTACTTTAAAATGACTGGTTAACCTGTCCATGTCATATGTGATGTGAACCATTAAGTACAAGTAAATGTATACAAACCTTTGATTAATAATGCAAAGTGGCTTCCTACTAAACTGAAGAATTTCAAGATCTGTTTTCAAAATACACAACACCTTTCTGCCCTCCTTTCTGCTTTTAGAGATCTCTCTGAAATACCAAGGGCACTGGCAGCAGCTGACAAGCAGAGAGACACACTGCAACACCACAAGCACACAGTAGGGTATGAGCATACTCCGTGGACAGTCCTAATATAGATGTCCATCTTAGGTGCTTGCAAAGCATGTTGCAGAATGATGTGTAAACAATTTCTAAAAACCATGACTAACAAACACTGATTATTTTATAATGATTGCTAATAAATTACATTTTAATATGCCAAAACTTTGAGTATATAGAATTAGTTTTTGTCTCGACTGGATGTCTAGGGTTTTCAAGGCCAAGTTTTGGTAATGGGGGGCCTGCAGTGGTGGCTTCTAGAGCAGGGAAAGGGTGTGAGGAGTCCTCCCCCTAAGGACAAAGGTGAGGCAGAGACAATGTGCAATGAACTGACACCAATCACTATTTCCACTTCCCCTATGTTTGTTATGGGGAGGAGGTAGAGAATTCAGGGATGATGTTAAGCCCAGGAAGAAAGAACTGGTGAGTTGAAGGTGTTTTAACAGATTTAGTTTGTTGTTTCTCCTTATCCTCCTTTGATTTGATTGGTTATAAATTCAATTCATTTTCTCCCACATTTGGTCTTGTTTGCCTGTGGAAGTACCTGGTGAGTGATCTCTCCCTGTCCTAATCTTGACCCATGAGTCTTTTGTTATATTCTTTCCCCAGGGCACCTGAGGAAGAGGACTGATAAAGTAGCTTTGGTAGGCACCTGGCACCTACTCGGTGCCAGCACACTGGATTATATAATTTTGTTATGCAACCTCTTGATTTGCCAATAAAGAAGTAACCTCATCATATCAAAGCTCAATTAGCCTGCCCTTAAAAGTATTCACTGTATTGCTCATGTTGCAATAGATAGACTTCCACATCCACTTTAAGTCTATTTTGTCCTGCATCCAATACCAAAATTTGTGACCTTTCTTCTTGTCTTCCAGTATTCCTGGGTTCCTCAAAAATTTGTGTGCCTTGATTTATTACTGACTTACAGTAAATAATTAATCTGCATTCCTGCTTTAAAAGGAAAAGAAAATATGATCAAACACTTTTCAATAGCTTAAACTCATTTAATGTCAAAGTTCTACCCTAACATCAGCGGGGTATACAATTCTACCTTACATCAGTGGGATCAAGAGCACCCTCAGCAAGTTTGCAGACAACACAAAGCTCTGAGGTATAATCAGCATGTTGGAGGGAAGGGATGTGGGCCCATGCGAACCTCATGAAGGTCAACAAGGTCAAGTGTGAGGTTTTGCACACGGGTCAGGGCAATCCCAAGCACAAGTACAGGCTGGGCAGAGAAAGGACTGAGAGCAGCCCCGAGGAGAAAGACTTGGAGGTCTTGAAGGATGACAACATAAATACGACTCAGCAATGAGTACTGGCAGTCCAGAAAGCCAATCACATTCTGGGCTGCATTAAGAAGAAATTTGGCCAGTGGGTTAAAGGAGGTGGAATCTCCTCTAGTCCACTTTCCTGAGACCCTACCTGGACTACTGAGTTCAGCTCTGGAGTCCCAAACATAAAAGGATGTGGAGAAAGTCCAGATGACTTTCTGGACTTGAAAGTCCAGCCAAAATGATGGTTAGAAGGCTAGAGCACATCTTCTGGTGCAGACTGAGATTTGGGGGCTCTTCAGCCTGGAGAAGAGAGGGTTTCAGCAAAATCTTATAGCAAATTCCAGTGTCTAAAGGGGCCCTAAAAGAATGCTGGAGGGGGACTTTTTACAAAGGCCTGTAGTGATAAGACAAGGTGTAGTGGTTTCAAACTGAAAGAATGTCGATTTATATTTGGTACAAGGAAGAAATTGTTCATTATTAGGATGCTGGAACAATTTACCTAGAAAAGTGCTGGATGTCTCACCTCTGGAAGTGTTCTAGGTTATAGTGGATGGATCCCTGAGCAACTTAGTCTAATGGAAGGTGTCCCTGCCCATGGCAGGGAAGTGGGAACTGGATTTCTTTAAAGTCCTTTCCAACCCTAGCCACTATGATTCTATGAGACTCAGAATCCTGTATCTCAAATTTGGAAATGCTTTTATACCTAAGGCTCTGACATGGACAAAAGCAACTGTGTGGTGGTGGTTTAACAAGCTACTGCCCACCAGCTGAGCTACTGCAAATGTGCATATGCATTCTATTAGCACAACCTAATTAGCTGAAAACCCCTGCCACTACAGTTAGTTCTGTAGTCTCATTATAGTGTACTATTTGTAAAATGAGTTTTTGGTTTATGGACTGAACACCCACAGTCGTAGGCAGTGAATATAGAAAAAAATATCATTAAGTAAATATAAATGACAGAAGACTCATATTGTTTTCTTCTTTTCTTCTGAAACTTTCTTCAGTTGCTCTGAGGCCATAACTGGGAGCTGTCTTGCAAAATGGGACATAATACTTATCATCAAAGTTTTTAAGGCTGTATAATGAAATACCATGTAACTTATGTTATTCGTACTTATTCAGGTTTTTCTTCCTAAACTTAGCCTCTACATTTCATGTTATTTCATTTTCAAAGCACTTTTTCCTTCCTAAACCAGGGAATATTTCTATGTCATTATTGGGACAAAGAAATGTAAGAATGGATGAAAAATACTCACTGTATTTTGGATTTTAATGCTCAAATTTATCTTGTCCATAAAGAAGTCCTATTTAGTATTTCACTTCAGATATATATAGTTAGACATGACTTTAAATCTGTGGATGGCTTAAAACAGGGGCATAGTTCCATGGGATTACACTTTAAAGCAAGTCATTAGAACTGGAAAGAACTATCCATCTATACTTTTAAATACTACTATATATATTTTTGTTTTTCTTTTTTCTTTCTTTTTTTTTTTTCCACCAAGATTTACTTGCCTTTTAGTAACAGAACACAGAAATGAGAAGGTCAAGTTCTCTGAAATCAGATACGTTGGCTTTTGGGGTTTTTTTTCTAATTAACCATGAAGATGATAGTTTTAGAATCTAAGAGCTTTATGAAGCCTTGGCAGCAATATGATAAACCTTTCTGTACTTCTGATATATATCTTAGTATACAAACACAAGTAAAACAGTGTCATAAGACTGCTAGGTTAAGTGCTGTAGGATTCAAGAGCAGGAAGAGGATATGGCTTTCTACAGGCAGACTGAAGGAACCTCATGGTCACAGGCATGGTTCATGTGGGGGATTTTAACTATCCTGACATCCTCTGGAGAAGCCGCTCAGGGAAGCACAAACAGGCCAGGAGGATCCTGGAGAGCACTAATGACAACTCTCAGACAAAGCTAGTGGAGTATATCACAAGGATTGGCTTGTTGTGTGACCTCCTACAAACAGAGAAGGCTGCACTGGAGATGTGAATGCTGGGGGCAGGCTCAGCTGCAGTGAGATTGTGGAATCCAGTGTCAGATGAGGAGGAGTTAGGACAACAAGAGAGATTATGACCATGGGCTTCAGAAGAGCTAACTTTGAACCCTTCAGGGATATTCGTGGGAGAATCCCATTGGAACAGCTCTTGCAGGAACAAAGAGTCCTAGAGAATTGGTTGATATTCAAGACTCACTTTCATCAGGCTCGAGAATGATACATCCCAATAATCAGAGAAATCGAGCAAAGAGAGCAAGAGTAGATGAATAAAGAATTGTCATACTGAAGCCTAAGCAGGAAATATGCAGGAGATGGAAGCAGGGTTAGGCCACTTGGAATAAATACAGAGAGGTCAGAATAAGTAAAAATGAGACAAGGAAGGCTAAAATCCATTATATCTGGCCGAGGATGTCAAGGACAACAAGAAAGGCTTCTTCAAGTGCATCAATAACCAAAGGAAAACTAAGGAACATTTGTAAGGAAACTCTCTACTAAATAGAAGGAGGATCCTGGAAAAAAAGATGTGGAGAAGGAAGAACTACTAAACACCTTGCCTGCATCAGTCCTCACTGACAAGACCAACCCACAGAAATCTCTGACCCAGAAGATCAGGGTAAAGAAGACCACAGAACTCACTCAATGAGTCTCTAAAGAGGTCTTGTGTTCTATTTTTGATGTAACCTGAGTTAGATGCAAAGGAGAAATACTGACAAGATATTCTCAAATACATAATGTCAAAACAACAAAAGCTTTATTGACAAACTTCAGAAAATCAGAGAGCTTTGGTAAAAGTCCAGAACAACATTCAGTCAACATAAAGCTTTTCACAAATTACAAATTTATTACTATTCATTGATATTGTTAACAGGCAAGAAAATAATTAAACAGAATCTTTTAAAACAGAATTAATAAAACAAAATATTTCAAGCAGTTTATGCAGTTTACAGTGTGTCGAGAAGCCACATTCTGGAGTATAAAAGACTTCAAGTATCTATGCAGAATTCTTGTTAGGTGGTTCAGTACACTTTTCTTTCATAAACAGCAGAACTCTGGTTGCTTCAAATTCCAGGAATATAGGAGGAGACCACTGTCACCAACAAAAAGACACAAAAAAATGAGACAGTTTTAATTAGCTTGGCTTGCAGAGCTCATAACAGAACAGCTTGTCAAGTATTTTTAGATGAGGCAGAAAAATGTCTCTACTTCAGAATAAAAAAGAAGATAAAAATGTTGAATATAACATATTTTATAATTTTAGTTCCTTCTCTGAGGAATAAGTTGGGCTGCTTTTCTTCAGAAACTTCCATTTGTTAACCAACAGATGTAATGTGCATTATACTACATACCTAGATATGTAAACTTTAAAAATAATGAAATCACAAACGTAAGGATATATGATGTACCAAAGCTATGACAGGAGCTAGAAACCTCTTCCTTAATTCCTTGTCAAGAGATAAAACTACTTGATTATGTAGACATTTTTCCCAGGAGATTTTTTTTTTCTGGTGAGGAATTTATTGTGCCAGAATTAAAATCTCATACAATAATGCAACAATTTATTATCCAAACATTAAAAATACTGATGATTTTCTTTGCAAAGTAGATTATTTTTAAATTACTGTAATATTCTAGCCTTATTGCTGTTGCTTCCAAAGATAAAGAGCCTTACCTTAAAGTTTATTCTTTTTCATTATAAAGCTAAAATAAACACACTTTCTAATCATGTTTATAAATGTTGCTGTCATCCAAAAATCGGTGGCTTAAAGCATTTCAGTCACATAACAAAAATTATGCATTTAAACATTTTCTTTATTGTTATGGGAAAAATAAAGCAGAGGGACATTCAAATTCAATTTAAGGGAAAGTATACATAGATAAAAAAATTTATTCTGAAGTTGCACTGTATTAAATAAGATATTCTAAGAAAGCTTTTGCTTAGATTTTCAGTGGAGTAAAGCATTAGGCATCCTTCCTTAAGTTAATTCAACATCTATAATTTGTTCAGTATCTTCAAATATTTCAGATTTTGTGTTCAGCTGAAAATTATTTTCTTACGTTTTCTTGGAGTTTTTTATTTATTCTGTGAAATGATTAATAATAAGAAAAACAAACAGCTTAAACACAACAAGAATTAACATGCATATTAGATTTTCTTCAGTATTTTCATTTTCTCTGGTTATTTGCAGAATCTCTTGCTATGCATAATGCAAGAAATATTAGCAGCCTTACTTTAACATCACAAATATCTTAGACCAGGAAATCTTTACACTCTGCCTTTACAGTATATTTCAAAGTTGTTACTCACATATATAGCTGTTAAGAGTTCATTGGAAATTATAAAAGGATAATAATAAATTCTCTGTAATTTTTTCTGCAAAATTCTATTTTGTTGGAATTTTTTCAAGGACAAAATAAAATATAAGATGGTAGGTAGAAAGAAAAAGAGCAGAGGTGTTTCAGACATGCTACAACCCTTCTCTCATTAAAAACTTATTTGCTAATGTTATGTGACTACAGCTGGAACTATCTGCATATCTTCTTGTAATTCAAGTATTTATTTCTTTTAGCAATATTATTATTACTTCTATTAGCAATATTAGCAAATTATTCCAGCTATATATAAATGATTAGGAATCCAGATAATTTTCATTATGAATTTGCTACATGCTTTTTATATCATCACTTTACAACTATATCACTTTACTTTTACCTTATCTTGAGCTCTTAAGCAGGTTTTGTATTACTATTGTTACTTGTATTATGCAACCCTTATTGGCTTTATGACACAGAGATATTTTTAGTTTAGTCTTTAAACAACTAGATTGACACCCATATGTATATTTTAAACTTGGGCTTGTCAATTTCACAGCAACCTCCTTCCCAAACACCTGAAAGATGTTCTTGCACCTTTTCCTGCCACTGTTCCTACCCATTTCCCTGTGTACAAAAGGTTTTTCTGAAATTCAGTCATATATTTCTTCTTTATAATGTTGGCCTTACCCTGGCCAGCGGTTGTTGTACTAAATGACTTCCTGAGATTGGCCTTCAACCTAAATTATTATGTGATTCCATGGAATTGTCAAATGCTTAATTAAGAAGGGAGAAGAATCTCTGCAAATTACTGAATATTTGACCTAATGTGCAAATTGTACTTACCAAGTAATAGAACATTAAAGTCTTGACTAGAGAGGCCAAGGCAAATCAAAGCCTTGCAGATAAGAAAAATTGTTAGGAAAAAGAAAAAAACCCCTACAAATCAAGAACCAACAAGCAAACCAGTCTAAAAAAACCCAAAACAAACAAACAAAAACCAAACAACCCCAACATCTACTAACTAGTTAGGTAAATGTGTTTTTACAATTACATGCAGTAATGTAAGATTTTGATGCAGACTGTTTACAGAGCAACAGACATTCAAACCCAGTATGAGTTCTAGAGCAAAGAGAAGTTGGGCTGATGGACTGAATCTGAAGATTCTTGCATGAGAAATTCTATCCTATCACTGGCAGCAGTGATCCTCCCTAGAAGGATTACCTCCAGTCCCTGGACTCTCAGATTCAAGCAGAAATCAGAACTCATGAATACCAATGAAAGGTTTTTATGAAATTCAGTCATACACTTCTGCTTTATAATTCCTGTTCTCCAGGAATCCATAGCTGAGCCTTGAAAACCTGCATAGCATAGGCCCCACTCTTCATTCCTCAGCAGGCTAGTGGGATTCCTACAAAGCAAATTCTCTGAGATACTAAAAGATCATTCATTCTTTTTTCTTTCAACATATCATGCTGATAGCAGGGAAAAACACTTTTTCTTCAGAAATTTTGGGGCCAGCTCCAGTCTGCTAATTCAGATTGACTTAGATATGGTAGGCACGTAGCAAAAGGCTTAGGCAGCACTGATTATTTCTATGGTATTGACCACTTCAGATGTTACTAAAAAGAAATGTAAGCCCCTCTGTTTTCAGCTGTGAGCTAAGTTGTCTCTCTCTAGCAGTAAAATGCACCTGCAGCATAGTGCAAAACAAAGAAGAATCTCTGCCAATCTTTAAATGTAAACAATGAAAATATTTAATAGCTTTGGGCTTCTTTTGTTGCCTTTTCACTTATGCCTGTGCAGAATATAGTTGTAAAAGACTATTTTGTATAATTCAGAGACTAAGAATGATTATCAAGAGCAAATAATTTGTAATATCTAGAGCACATATCTTGGATTTCGACTTAGCCGTTATTCTTTCATTTTCTTAAAGGATCAGTAAGTTTTGTTCCTTCTTCAAAATCTATTAGTTACTGTCTTCTTTGCTGAAAAAAAAGTGTTATCTCCTAAGTAATTCTTGTATATAAACAGAAAAGTTTGAATTTCACTTCCTCAAATGTATCCCTAACTCTCAATATATCAACAGTCAGTAACTATGCTGCTGTCACAGACTAAAATATTAAGGTCATAATTATTTTTGTCTTTAAAAACCCATATTTTATAACATACACATAAAATGCTAATCAGTCATGTTTCATGAAATATAGTATGGAGAAGACCTAGAAGGTGTTGATCTGAAGAATTTTTTAAATGGATCTTGATTGTTTTGAAATATCATATAAGAACATTGAATTTAAACTACAGTATAAAAACCCCATCCAAAACAAAACCCCCAATTTAAAAACCCTGGAAATTGTGGAAAAAAGTTATTTCAGAAATGCTGTCTTACTCTTTTCCCCCAAAGGAGATCATCATCAAAGCTGGTAAATGACAGATTGAAATCCTAACAGGATTGGATTTTCTGGGCTACAGCTCTCAAATGCACTTCAGCAAGTAAAACATTTGATCTGTCTGGGCTACGTTCTGTTCTGCTCCTTGAAGCCCTATTTTCAAGTGACCAAAAGTGATTAGATATAACATATTTCCAACTTAAGGTTTCAGACAGGCAATTGGAATTTTTTAACAGCACATTTTTTCCAAAAATTTCTGGTTAATGCTATACATAATCAGAGCTGGGTTCAAATACATGTTTTACTTTTGTAGTATGTGTGACTTGTACTATAGCTATGATAAAGTTTAAAATAACAAGACAATGAAGGGTGTTGAATACTTTTATATATATATATATATATATATTAATATATATATTAAACATCAGTTTTGCGGAATTAATTTTAAATGAATCATAAAAAGGCTTTGTCTATATTTCATTCTTCATTTAAATTAACATTTCAGCTATTTGTTTAGATAGCAGCATAATATATCTTTTCATTTCATAGATATTTTAGGCTCATTTGTATCCTTTTTGGTCCTTCCTATATTATATAGTCAAATTGGTTATGTGAAATGAGAATAACATCATTATAAAGTCCTCCTGTTCACTCTCACGTGCAAACTGAGTTCTTGTTCTGCCTGTCCATTCACCTAAATTAACTATTTTATATCTTTACTGATTATTATAGTAAGCAACTTATCAAGAAACTTTCAGATTTTGAATTATTCAGGTAATAGTATTTTTCTGGGAAGAGTAACATAAATCTAAAGTAGCATCTGCTAAGGGGTATATATTTCCCCAAAGCTTAGCCTTTTTAAGTAATGCTAGATGGTTTTGCTAACAGACATAAATAGCAACTATTGAAAATAAGGTTGATTAGGTAAACAATTACTGTCGTAATGTGTCTTCTGGTGGATATGAAGAACTCTTGGGGTTTAACTTTCTAGTGACTGGTATTAGAGCGTGGTCAGTTATGTATCTGGATTCTGGGCTTGTGTTGGGTTTTGGTGAAAGTTTTGTAATATATAAAGCAAATTGAACCAGAAACCTTGCAAATATCAGGCCTTTTCTTAACATCTTAGTGAGAAGCTAATCAAACAAGATAAATCAGTTACAGGTTGTAATATGGAGACAGTATTAGAGACGGTTTTAATGAACAGTGTTGTAGTTTTGTAAGTCTTTGAATTTCTTCAAATTCAAATACCATAAAAAGTGACTGATCCATAGATAGGAAATTGAAGAGTTTCATTGCTTATTTTTCAGCTATCTCACCTCTTTTTCTTCTTTACAATGCCTATGCATTATGATCATTTTCTTGCCTATAAGCCTAACATTAGAATAAAAAATGAATTCTTAACAATTACTTGACATGAATGACAATAATTGATAATTAAGAAATGACAATATATTACACTATTTAAGTCAGAACTCCAGGTGTTGGTTACACTGTCTTATCACTGAGTTTGCTTTAAGAATCTCCCTTAAAGCATCTGGAGATATATTGCATGGCTTTCATTAATAAGACTATTACTTTCATTTCTTGTCTATAATTGTTCTCATTTTTTTGTCTTCATATATAGTTGAAGTGTAGAAGATTGCTACTAAGAAGACTAAGAATTCATTTGCACCATACGATCAAAGTACAAGAGTAACATTTACAGCATAATTAAAAACTAATTTGGTTTAGGGTTTTTCTTCAAGAAAATAGAAGCCCTGATACAGCAAAGTAGCTCTTCCAGCATGCATTTGGAAATGTAGCTCTGTAAAGGAGCTCCTGGGCTTCAGAACTAAAGCTTGTGTGATTTCAGTATTCACATCTTTCAGATATAAAATAGATGGGTTTTCCTTTATATTGATTTTTTCCTTCTTTCTTCTTGTTGCCAACCCTATTTGTATTAGAGCACTGTTTAGACATATTTAATAACTAATAGACATTTTTTTGTTTGTGATTCAAATGTTTCCACAGCCAACATATCACCTCTACCACTGTATCAGTATTGATTTATGGGTTAAACAGTATTTTTTTCTTTGCTGATGCTTCTAACCCTAATCTGTTTTTAAAGAGGTATCACACTCCTTCTCTGTCTTTTTTGCTAGATTGCTTCTGATACAAAGAACTTCACTGCCTTGCTTCGAGCAAAATAGTAGTTCCTTAGCTAATGTAAATATTTGTGGGAAGTCCACACATTTCATAGCTACAGCAAGCTGCCTCTAACACTGAAATTTTGACTCTTGGCAGTATATTAGAAATACTATGCTAGACTGAACAAGCCATGTTTTTCCATTTCCTCTTCTAACATTTGCTCCATACTCACTTTATCATTGTCATAGCTTTTGTCAGCAGCTTTTGTAGTTTGATGCTATCAGTCTTAAACATGAGGAAAGAGAATCCTATTCAGCAATTTGGAATTCAATGAAAGCTGAATCACAGGGGTTTTTTTATGGAGAAAGTTTTAGCAGAAGTGCCTTGGAATATATTTTGTGTCCACTGATCTACACTGATAGCTCATTATAATTCCATGGTCAGTTTGTATACTCAGGTTTTTCTTGTCCTCAGCTGCTTGTGGAAAAGTTGTTTAGCTAGGAGACACCTCTAGTGAGCAATTCATTCTGATGTAAATATTCAAGATAAAAGTTAAGTACCTTCTTGAGGTGAATATTCGTTTATTTATTTACAAAAATGGTAGAGATCCAGCAGGATTAGCTATTACTGGAAAGCTAATTTTTAGATAGCTTAAGAGAAATGCAGTGAGAAAGCTTGATCTTGTATTTTCCTAAATTTAAACATGTATATAATAGATAATTTTAAAATTAGTTACTTTTATGTTTCAGTTTGTGGTATGTTTTAGACCAGTGGCACTAATATCTAACTAGATATTGTGTCCATTTAGGACTCTGAAAATTTTGTAAATAAAATTTGCATTTTCCAAATTAAAAAAAAAGTCTCATTTCTCAATGTATGTATATACATATATCTGAGTATTTAGAAAATATTTCTTATTTGCAAGAACATCTTGGAAGAAAAATCAAAAAATTAGTATTTTCCTGAGCTTTGTCCTTTCAGGAGTTTATTTAAGAATATTAATACAATTGATAAACTAACTGAGATCTTCAAATCACTAAATCATGTAAAATTCTTAGTTGTCACTTTAGTTAATTGGTGCATTGAACAGAAAAAAATTAAATTTCTCAAAAATGTATAGAACAATATGAACACTACATATGAGTTCCTCTAAATAGCTAGCCAGCATTTTAAAATAAATTATATCACTATTCAAGCATTTTACTTGGTAGAACTTCATTGACACTCAACACTGGAAGGAAGAGTTGAAGTCTAGTGTGTAAGCATGTATTTTAAGCCTGGTAGATAGTTTTTGGTTGTTATCACATTGTCAAGAAACAACTGGAATCCTTAAGATTTTTATAATATTTCTAAGTGTTCCTAAAACTTTTAAGTCAGCATTCTGACACTGGGTGATCTAATAATTAAAACTTGTTCAATCATATTTTAGAGAACCAATTAATTTTTTATATGCGAGACAGATTTCCCATAAAAATTTACACAGATTACTTGGGTTTTTATTGCTTGCTTCTCTCTGTAAAAGGGTTCTATAAAAAGTGGTTCCATATTCAGGATCACTGAAACTAGACAAGAGTTTAGAGCAGCCTTGTAATACAAATAGGAGGATCATTTCTCTCTATTAAGAGTTTGAAAATTAAACCCCATTCTAATTCTTGGTATTCCCAGTCCAGGTGTCTTCTTTCAGGATCTCCAGGACTTAGATGTTAATCATTTGCCTGTAGGATATCATCTATTTATGTTTCTCTTGCAGTTTTGATATCAAGTTTAAGTTCCCTGACAGTACTTACCTTTCAGCCTGTGATGAGGATTTCTTGACCTAGCAGATTTCCTTCCCAAATATCCTGATGATATCAGAAATGGTGTTGCCAGGGTATTAGGGAAGTGTTTCTCCCTCTTAACTATTCACTGATGAGGCTGCATCTTGAGTGTTTTGTCCAGTTCTGGGCCTCTCACTGCATGAAGGACATTGAGGTGCTGGAGTGAGTCCAGAGAAGGGCGAAGAGGCTGGTGAAGAGTCTGGAGAACAAGTCCTCTGAGAAGCAGCTGAGGGAGCTGGGGTAGTTTAGCCTGGACAGAAGGAGCCTTGGGAGACCTTATCCCTCTCTCTAGAAGTGCCTGAAAGGAGGCTGCAGCCAGGGGCATGTCAGCTTCTTCTCCTAGGCCACCGGCAACAGGACAGGAGGACACTGTCTTAAGCTTCATCAGAGGAAGTTCAGGTTGGATACCCATTAGGAAGAATTTCTTCACAGAGAGGGTTGTTAGGCATTGGAATGGACTTCCCAGGGAAGCAGTAGTGTCACTGTCCCTAGAGGTGTTAAGGAAGGGCTGAATGTAGTACTTAATGCCATGCTCTAATTGACGTGGTGGTGTTCAGCCACGGATTGGACTTGATGATCTCAGAGGTTTTTCCAAACTAATTGATTCTCTGATTCAGTGATTGTCTTTTAATAGATATTACAAATGATCAGCAATTTAACCACTATCTTAATCTATCTTCTCCTATTAATTAAATTTATACATAATAGGTAGACCCTTACCACTAAGATTCTAACTCTTACTGCTCAATCCCATATCTGTTTTCCAATCTATACTAAACTACTGCTTCTTAAAACACTGGCCACATTAAACTTAATTTTGTTTTCCATGACAGCTGGATACTTACTACAAGAATTGACATCATCATAATTTTAGGTGAAAATAGGAATTGACTTTGTCATATCATACTATTAAAAAGGACCACACATATATAAAATGGAAAAAAACATAGAACTTTGATTACAACTTTTTAAAAGAAATGTCAAAGCAATGATGTGACAAGAGAATGGCTGGATGTACATGAGAGTGTAGTTCAAAGTTCCCATCTCTCTTTCTATGAAAAATATTACCTGAAACATTTCAGTTTTGCTCTGATTTATTCTATTTTACCCTATTCAATAGAGAATAGGTCTCTTGACAGGTACATTGTCACTTTCATTATTTCAAATTCCTTTCTCCCAACCCAATTATTCAGGGAGACATATTGTTTTAATGATATAGACACACAGGGACTAAGACAAGCTTGAGAAATAGAATTTAATTTGTGAACTGATGAGGATTCGAATTTAAGCCTTCAGTGACAAAGGTGTGTAATTCTGGCACCCCCTATTAATCTTTATGTTGGACAGCAGTATATCATAACATGTTTCTACATGATATTATGATCCAGGTAGTATTTGAAGTGCTGACCATAATATATATATGCATGTATGTATGTATGCATCTGTTTCTGAAAAGTTTAATATTTGAGTCCCAAGTTGCTGGAAAATCATTAATGTCGTAAATGAATTATTTTACACTTTTATAAGGCTAAATACTTTTGGGTTTTTTACTGGAACAAATGTTTCATACAATATTTATACAAAAATTGGACAGAATTAATTTCTTTGTTAATAAAGGATCAGTTAGAAATTAGATATATGTTTTCTTCAGTAAATACACCTGAATTTAGTTAGAATAATTGATTCTTTTTGTGCCTTTCTCTAACTTAGGAAGCCCTTTACAATTTGTTTGGTTTTATTTGCTTTTTCTTGGGAAATGAAATAAAAACTTTGATAAATTTGGATTTTTTCTTACTGAAACACTTGAATTCATTTAAGTATTTTGATATATGTTTTCCTTGTTGCTTTCATATGTTTTGTGCTTCTAATTGCAGTCTTTCCTGAATTTTGTCACCTGAAAAATGTAGTCATAAAAAAGTTAGTGAAAACTTTAAAATGGGAAGTCACTTCACTCTCTGTCCATACTATTTTGTACAAAATTATTCTGATTTGTTTCTGTATTCTTGACTGGACTTCCAAAGCCAATACATTTTATGAATGCAATATTTGTAAATATCTGCTTCATTTCTTCTTCTGAAGTATATTTGATTTAGCTTTCTGTTCAATTGGCACCAGCTAATAATGTTATGGACACTTCATAATTCATCTAGCCTCCTAATTTTCTTAAATACCAATAATCTTTATATGATGTATGCATTTTATCCATAGTGGTTAATTAAATACACTGAAGTTGCATAGTATAGGTTTATTTTTATAGCAACATTTACCCATTATACCAGTTTACTCACCGAAAATCCCAAATTACATAAGAATTACATTTTGTGAGGAAATATAACACATTTGCTCATTCCGCATGTAACTGAAATGCATCTTGGAGAAAAACAAAAGGAAAAGGGGGAAAAAACACTCTGTCTCCACAGGCAGAAGTTAATTGTTACACGTATTTATTCCAGTTCTTTTGAGCAGTGGAGAATGGCATAAAACACAATAATATGCTATTAAATTTTTCCCAGAGGTCAATATTTTAATTCCTGCATGCTGTTATCTAGTTTAACATAAGCTTCATCTTCTGAATTGTCATGTCACAATTTAATGTATATTAACAGAATTTTCCATTGCATTTGAAGTCAGTCTATGAAGCATTACCATTTAAAATATTTGTATGGATGCAACTTCTTAGTTAATGGACTGTACAGAGAGTATTCTAAATATACTCCACAGAGACTAAAAACCCACTTTATTTTCAAATATGCACATACCAGCAAAACTGGAACCTTCCTCACTCTACTGTATAAAATAGGCTTAATCTGGAAGGGAGAAAAATTGAATGTCATTCATCAACAAAGCTGAGCAGGTAGGCAGGAGCAGAAAACAGTTTTCCCCTTTTCCTGAGCAAGTAACACATTGTCATGGTGGAAAGAAGATTTTAGTTTGGGCAGAAATTAATGTATGTGATTGCACTGATAAATGTGTTAGTTTAAATGACTTTTGTATCTAACTCTTAATGGGTTTCAGAAAAGTTGAAAATGAAAGATATTTTGTTTTGGAAATAGAGTCCAGAGGCTAGGATTTTCTCTTCATGGACAAGGTATATCAGTCCTGATGGTGTGACAGGGGGTCAGGATAAGGAACTAATGGTGTATTGATTTTGCATTGTACAAATTCTACCTATTTTCTCAGATGTTTAAAGAGACATGTATAGGTCACTGATGGGACCAGAGGCTGATGTTGTTAACCTTGTATAGGGCTGTGGGGTTCAGGATTGTGTTTATGTGATTTTTTTTAGTATTTTTTTTTAACTGCAATGTTCTCTTTGTAAAGACAAAGGTTGTGGCACTTCAGACATTGAACTGTCATTTTCATTGTAATGACAAATAAATAGAAACAAAATTAAGAATTGTCTTCAGAGAATTCCTTGGATATTTACCTTTAGATATTTTTAATTGAAGATCAATTAAAATTTACATTTGATTAATTCAATAATTCAGTTGGTATGAACAATAAAGGTATAGTGTTTTATTTTATTGCATTGCAGGAAGTTTATGCTAGGAATTATTTTCTCTATAGATATATTTTGGAATTTGTTTGCATTATCAATTATTATTAAGTTTCCACATAGACTAAGGAATATTATTATACTGAAAAAATACTAGTAATCTAAACAAATATATAGAGGTAATTTCAATTTATCAAGCCATTATAAAAATTATTAACATGTCTTCATCACTTCCAATGACAGGACAAAAGCTTGATGTTCTCCAAAATGCTTCTGATTGCAGTGAAATGGAAGTTTTAATATAAACAGTGTTCCCTGAAATTTCTTTGGCAATGACCTTCTTTTTTTTATTTTCTGATTCATAATGAAAGGAAACAACACTTAATTCCCATAAATTGTGAATACACATTACATCATTAAAAAAGGTTCAAATTAAATTAATCTCCTGTAGTGGGTTGACCTTGGCTGGATGCCAGATGCCCGACAAGGCCACTCTGTCACTTCCCCTTCTAAGCTGGACAGGGGAGAGAAAATAAAATGGAAAACAACCTGTGTGTTGAGACAAGGCAGTTTAATAGAGCAAAAGTGAAAGATTTAATATAAAAAAGCAAAGAAAAAAGCTAAAGACTTTATTCTCTACTTCCCACCAGCAAGCAGTGTCCTGCTACTTCCCAAAAAGCAGCAGAATTTGCAGTTCCTCTGGAAGGTAAAACTTATAAATAATGAATGCCCCCATTTACTTCTCCTTTTCTTAGATTTTGGGTGTGAGCATTAACATTTGAGTATTTTTACTGAATATATAAAACTTTTTTTTTTCAAGTATGACATACTAGACATGCAAGCTCTGGAAGACTCTTAAAATTCACATTTATTTATTTGTAAATTTGGTATTTTTAAATCTATTTGCTTTCACATTGATACAAGTTTTGACTTCATCTTAGGTAGTCATCACACTTTATTATTCACACTTTCTTATTCTAATTTTTTTTATTCAAGAAGTTGCCTATCAGATCTAAATAAAGAACATTTTATCCAATTCTACTAACTTTACTATTTTAGTGATGATAAAAAGGTTAAGCAAGCCTTCAAATGTTTATGTGTTTAGTTGTACCTCACTACTGTAGAATTCAGTCAGGTGTTTTGTTTGTTTGTTTGTTTGCAAAATAAAACATAAAAGTATTTTATGTCTTTATTTTTGCAAGTAATGAGCAATTAGCTTTTGGTCACTCTTTAGGTGCTCCATGTAACCTGAAGATCACTGATGTCTTTTAAGCATTTTAGGAATCTAGATAGTTCATTGGTTTTAAAGGTGCCAATTATTTAAATTTTATGGAAGACTAAACCTAAACTTTACAGTGCAAAGAAAATAGTAACATTTTCAGAGATTAGGAAAACAGAACTTAGGCATTTTCCATTCTTATTCACTTCTCAATCTATACTATGGATTCTGCTTTATTATTTGAAAACAATATACATCCTTGTTAAACAAGGTGTGATAAAAGCTTAAAGTTATAGTGTTATACATCTGTACAGTGTCCTAGCTACACAGAATATAATTACAGTTAAATATTCATATATGTAGCTGTAGAATATAGTTGCTTATGACAAAACCCCTTTAAGTCATATGTCTAAGACATTGAAATAATATGCCAATATAGATCTGAAAATTACAGCAGAGAACTATAGATTTTTAAAAGAACTGTCATTGGCAAAAAAGGGCAGATTTTTTGTTATTAATCATATCCTTTTCCATGTACATAGACTTTAATGACTTAATTCCCAGAGTTTCAATTTTAGGATGATTTAGCATTCTTCCTTTAAAAGTCTTGTGACAATAGCAAGAAATAATTCACACAACTCGTTAGGATTCCCTTGTGTCATATTGTCTTATTGTCACGAGCCTAATCCAAAGCTATTTTAATGAAAATTTACTGAAATATTAATTCCTTCCTATATAGCTTACAGTTCAAAGTAACTTGTCTGCGAAGTATATCCCAGTGGAAAAAAATTCCAATAAACATATTCTCCACAGCACACTTCTTTTATATAATAGATATATTTTTAAAACATAAACTGGATACAGTAAAATAAATCATCTTTGAAGTCAACTTTCATTGTGATCAAATACAAAGAACTTTTAATATTTCTTGTCTAAGTATTATGTTTAGTTACCTGTCTAAAAAGCCTTTCTTGTTTTTATAAATGTAAGGTGATATCAGAACTACTGAGGCTGTGAGGCTGCTAATTCTTGTATTCCTCTAGCACTATATTTTGGTTTGTGAAGCACCTTCAAGCTGACTTGAAGAAGTCAGTCCAAACATATATCAGTCTCTGAATTGTGTCATTTAAAATCACTTTACTTGCTCCTCCTTTTGATATTATGATCATTCTGGAAATATTCTGAAAATATAAACATTCATGATTTTATGTATTTGTTATCCTGCTCAATCATGTTTCAGATATCCTTTGAAATTAAATTAACTTTAGTAAGGCATTCAAACATTCTTAACCCAAATAGTTACAGGAGTCTTCAGTTCGCTTCCTGCAACATTACTGCTTATCCTTTACATGGTAAAAATTAAATATAAATTATGTCTTTTAGATTAGAAGTACATACTTTCAATGTAGCCTAAGGGATGAATAGTTATGAATAGTTTCAGGCTGATTGTAATGTCTAACACTATATTTGCCTGTCATGCCCAGTACACATCTCAGACTCACAGAGCTTCTTGCTCACTAGCCCCAGGGTGATGGTGAAGAGGCTGGAAAGGGGAAGAACAGGAAAGGGTAAAAGTGAGAAAACTCCTACGATGAATGAAGCAGAGAGAATAATGGAACTGATAAAGGAGCCTGGTATCTTAGGCCTGATCCAGGAGAAACCATGGGAGAGACAGACACAGATAAAGGCTCCTTGGGGTAGAAGTGACCAAGAAACATGTTGCGGAATTTTGTAATAATTACCAAATAACTGATGTCATAAAGAATGTATAACCAATGAGAATTGTTACCAAAAAAACCCCCCACCCTGTATAAGTGCCATACAAGAAAAACTTTATATAAATGCCTTGTACGCTCAAAAAGTTGGGCTTCTGATCAGAACTCAGAATGTCCCCATCTCTCAATTGCCAATAATTCCTGGGTTGAGATGAAGGCAGTTTTACAGGGAAAGCAAAAGCCATGCACACAAGCAAAACAAGGGAAGGAATTAATTCAGCACTTCCAGGTGTCAGGCAAGCGTATAGTCATTCCCACAGAAGCAGGGCTCCATCACTTCTAACAGGAGCTTGGGAAGACAAACATCGTAACTCCAAATATCTCCTCTTCCTGTTTTTCCTCCTCTTGCTCCACCCCTATATGACATTTCTGTTCGTTCAGAAATTTGCGCTTGTCTTAAAGCAGCTAATGTGAATACCCAAAAGGAAATGGAGATTCTCACTGAACATCTGACACGTACCTTTTGAAATAGTTATTAATTCTAAGTGATAGTTTAAAAAAAATGCAATGATATATGGAAAGAAAATACCAACTTAATGGAATTAGTTCACCTGAAGCACAAGGTTGTATTGGACATGTGACAGGATCTTTTTAATTTAGGGACAGACAAAACTTACTTTACCTCTCTGAAACCTCATTAGAGCTCATGGCGTTTGCACTGTCATCCACTGTCCTTCTCATTACAAAACTTCCCAGCAGATAGATTTATTTTCCTGAGTCTTTAAATGATATATTATTGATTGGTTTAGGATGATAGCTGTTTAGCCCATTAAGATTGTTTTTTAGTATTTTTAGTATCATCTGCAATGCAGTCCTCCATTGTATCTTTTCCTTTTCCGGGCTTTTGTTGTTCACCCTTGGATTAATTTTACTTGAAACAATACCTTTTTTGTTGTTGTTGTTGTTGTTTTTGGTGGGGTTTTTTTTGGAATGGGTTTGGTACTGTGCATGGTTTCAAAGTTTATGGTCAATATGAAACTAAAGAAAACAATAGGGCCAATAACTGGACATAGAAAACTAACAAAATTTCTGTTTGCTTTTAGAATCTAATCTAAAGCTTTAATGTTGAAATTATCAGAAATCTTTCTCTAGTTTGATTGATTGACATATTTCCTAGTGAATGTTTAGCAAACTATATTTACAGGAAATATCAATTCAACCTGTCAGGAGACTAGGTAAGATTCCTTCAAAACCTCTTAACAAAGATGATGCATTAGTGAAACCTGAATATGATACAATTTTTCTCTTTAAAAAGAACTGTATACAAAATGACCTAAAAGACTGTTGGGAGCACTCTGTACAGAAATTGAGGACTAAAGACAAGAACATCCTGTTTTCTCTTCTTATACCTCTGATATAGCTCCAACATTAATAAGAAATTGTATAAGATGTAATGGTAGATTCCTAATGGAGCCTAAAATGGGATAACAATACTGAGAAATACAAAACTCAGGAGAAACCTCATCCAGCTGCATGCTGTTGAATGCATCTTCTAATCTAATGAAGATGCCAGGTTCATGTTGACTTTTCCTTTTTTCAGCAAAAGTTGAGTTTTCTTCTATTGTGCTGGTAAGACTGTCTTCTTAATGCTCTTAATTTTTTTCATTTTTTAAAATTTGCTTTAATATTTTTACAGTGGATGTGTATCTATTTCCAACATTAGCCTAATCTTACCTAATATTTACCTTCATGCCTATAAACATCTATCATATCCCTTTGAGCTTTTATTTTCCCATCTTAAAACTAACAAATTAACCTCTATTTTCTATTCATGGTTCAATTTTCTGTGTCCTTGACCACAGCTGTGAATTCTATGTTTACTTTTCCTGACTTATTTCTTTATTCTCGAGGAAATATGCCAGCTGAGGTCTTGCATAATGACATTATTACTTACCTGTTTCTTCTGGAGATGCTACTCTGCACATCCAAAAATTAGAAGTTTTTTTCTTCATAGTATAGTTAGCTCTTAAACATCCAGTGACACATTAACCTAGCTATTTTGTCTTTCTCTTCTGTCATTTTAAGAATCCCTGGTTTATAATAGAAATTCATAGTAATAAATGCTTAGTAAGCCCCTAATTTACTTGGCACAACAGAATATATCAAACATAAAAAACATATGACAGAATTGAGAGAACAAACATCTGCAATTAACCTACAGGACAAAATAAAATCTTAAAATATTAATTGCTAATATTTTTTTGATCTTTTCTGGGTTTTTTTTTGTTAATAGATAGATAGATACTTCACTTTTCTCCTTTCACCATTCCAAGCTTTTGAAACACTTTGATATTAAATAAAATAGGTTACTTCTATAATTTGACCACTGAGAACCCTAGTGACAAAGGATGAATCATCATTTCAGAATTTCACAAAAAGTTTAAGTTCCATCATTAGTTGGAATACAGAAAATGCTTCAGGGAGGAGGAGGAGGATGGACAGGAGGGAACGCAGGACTGTCTTAGTTCCAATCCATTTTCTAGTCTTGATAAATTTGTTGGATGCAGAATAATGGTTCCCAGAAATTTAATCCCTTTAGAAATAGAAAGCAGTGCTTAAAGTGTGAAGATATGAACTGTGAAAATAAAATTTGAAGTCACTAAGCCATAAACCTAAGTAAAATTGAACAACACAGAGTTCATCATCCCAAAAGCCTAAGTAAAACCTCCACAATGAGAAGGCACTATCAGTCTTCAGGATTATGAATTTTTCAACAAATATTTCAGGTAATGGGTTATGATGTTTGCCCATAACTTAAATAGTTTTTTCTGAGATATTGGTTTGGGGGTTTTGTGTCTATTGTTATTATTTGTAACAGTGTCTAAATGTAATCTACCAAATAAAGCAAGTTTTTCACTTGGAAAAATAACAAATATATTGACCTGGCTACATTAAGGATTAACAGTGAGTATTGGGGCAGGGAATCCTTTGTGCTTCAGATACACTAGAAATACAGTTAGCACTGCTTATTGGAGGCCTGTTATTCTGTAGTTCAGCCTGCATAAACATGGGGAAAAAATAACTTGACTTTGAGACTCGATTTATTCTGGCATAAAAAAGCTTAATCTGGTTACTGATGGGTTTTATTTTAATTTCTTTAATCAGGAGTCCTGGATCTGAATGACATTGTTGCTTAACTTCATTGACATTATATTTGCCTTAAAGTCAACATTAGAATCACTGATAAAGATGACTTGTGTACACATTTGTTCTGTCAGTTTTACTTATTCTACAGGCTGCCATGTATTCTTATTTTTCACTTCTACCCACATTTTAAGTGGAAGTTGTGGCAGTGTTCAAATTAGATTTATTAGGTCTATCGTATTATTCCTTTGTTCTCTTTTGCACGTGCATGCACCTGTGGTTATGTAACAGTCCGTTACCTGTCATTCATGATGCCCGCGGTTTTTTGTACCCCATGGGAATCAGCATCGTTCGCGCAGCGTACAAACTGATCCTGCAAGCGATATTCACAGTGCCTGGGCTAGCTGGAATAGAGACGCTGAGGTCTTGAAACGCGGCACAGTGACAGAAGTTAGTAAAAAGTTCATTATCTGAGCATAAACACAAAATAGAGAATCAGAACATTTTGGACATTTTTTTTTCCATTCCCTATTGACTGATGTACAAGGAAAGCAGAAATTTTATGAAGCTCAGAGGACTATGCTGTGAGGTTTTTGGAGATGAAAAGATGAAGTTTCATATTTCCGCTTCAGAAACTGTTACTGTTTTCTACCACCTACAAAGTTAATCCATTTTCTTTAGGGAAGTACAAATTTTAGGCTTTGCTGACATCAGACACTTGAATTGCCATACACTCTTTACAATTCAGTACTACCTATGCTGAAGTAACAAATCTTATTCCCCTCATTAAAATCATACAATATGCAATCACCTTAAAATACTTAAGCGGGAGTTGGAAAAAAAGAATGTGTTCAAAAGCTCTACATGAACCTATTCAAAATCTTAGCTGAAGGTTCCCATTGTCTTCTATCACTTATGCCTCTCCTTTTCTCCTACCAATAATTCCCTCTGATTTTCATCTGGGAGATGTAATATACAATATAATCTTACTAGGAATAAGCAAGATGTTACAACTAAAGGCGAAGGTGTCTCCACATGCTCATCTACCTTCCTACATTCACCTCCTGGACAGTAAGGGAAGTAGGTAACCAACTGGCCAGTGATTGTTAAAAATAATGCCCAGTATTTTAAAATATCATATCTATCAAGCTATTACTGTATCACTCTGGATGATTGCCATGGTGCAATGCAACGTTAAAAGAAAAAAAAAGTAAAAATATATTTACATCTTATTGATACCTACATGCACAAAGCATTCTGCAGAGTGGGAGATGGTGAACCTTTCAAGTAGATGCAAAACATTTCATACAAATTTTTAATAGAATCTGGAAGCATGTCAGAAACAACCTGTGGAAATGCAATGATATTTGTGTCAATATAGATTTTCTTTCTTTTCAAGCTGCAACCTTCCACCATTACCTGGAAAGACCGAGTTGCTTTTGCTCATCAAGCTCCTAATCTGAGTGCATAAAAAACCTCAAACAACAAAACAAAAAAACAAACAAAACCCCTAGAAAATGACCACATAGTATATTCTACCATAATAGTGAAATGACTGATAACACGCGGCAGACAATGTCAAGACACTTAAGTGCTCCAACTAAATGTAGAAGAGATTTGTGTTCTGAGTGTTCTGAGTGTTCTGAGTTTCCAAGTTTTTACTTAATCCTTGTCATTTTGTCTCTGAATAACAGCACTGCCTTTACCACTTGCCTATTTTTTGCATTTTGCATTTGAATACACATTTCATAGGAAATAGCTTTTGAAGATTCATAAATAATTCTCTTTGCAATGACATTCTGCATCTTTTTCACCAACAAATAGGTAAGCTTAGCTGGTTCTAAAACAGATTAAGGTAAGGTAAGGTAAGGTAAGGTAAGGTAAGATAAGGTGATAAACTACAGGATGTAAAGCTAAAAAGCTGGATTTTGATAAGGTTGCAGTCATAATACTATTTTAAAACACTGAAATGGAAAAAAAAAAAAGAAATGTCTTTGAAAAAGTCTCAAACACTCCACATTTCATGTTCAGGATTCAGTATTCCTAAAAGACAAAGCTTAAATTTTGTATGTTTAAATACTGATTGAGGTAGAGGTTATTTTATACCTCTTCTAAACTCCTTCACAGACAAAGTTGGCCTTCAAAATCATACTCTTTCTAAAGGTATGATCACTGTATACATAGAAGCCAACTAGGAGGTTCATGTTATCCATCTTCCTTGCTTGAATGTTTTGTTGGTAGACTTAAAAGAGTCACAGGAGTCTAATTATCTGTTCTCAAACTGCAGTCAGCAATAAGCAACCAAGTTATTTCCTGCCTTTCCCCTAAAAAAACATATAAAATCTGAATTGTAGCAACCATTTGGTGTTGAAAGGTTAGTTAGTCACTATAAAAATTTGGAGTGTTGACAGCAATTTATTGATTGACAGACTCCAGTTTGTATAAGCACTACAGTTCGAGCCTTTAGTACTTAGATTAAGTAGCAGAAATTAACAGTAAATACATGAAAATACTACCCTCTTCTTTAGCTTTAACTATCATATCTTCCGTAAAAGAAAGGAAATTTATTAGGATAAGTAGATGATAATTAACACAAATGAATAGAATCAAAATAGAATCAAAATACTAAGTCATAATATCTATAGGACACATGAATCCAAAGGTCCAGGTGGGTTTTTACATCCCATTTAAGCAAAAAATACCCCAAACTTAGCAAAGAAAAAGTGCTAAAAGACAGGAAAAGTCTTTAAGATCTTAGCAATAGACATACATTTTAAATTCTCTAAAATTTAAATTTTAACTGATTGGTTAAATATATGTAACCTTTGTGAGATACATTTCATAATTAAAGGAATGTGAATATCATGTAAAGTCTGTAGATGCAGATGTCAGAAGTACATTGTCAGTAAAGTAGCTGAAAGTGAAAAAAATGAGCTTTCACTCTTATGCAGTATGTGATAAAAAAAGCCAAAAGATACTTCATTAGTCATGACATCAACAAATGTGTGATTTAATTTTGTTATTTGTACTGCTAAGCTGGTAAAATGGTAGGACTTTATTTATTTGCAAGTTAGAGATTGTTTCACGATCCCTGGCTTCATGAAATAGAGATGCAACTAAATTGCTTGAACAGCAAAAGGGTAAAATCTTTGGATATGACTACAGTAAAAGCTTTACTGATGGCAGACAAAACTGAACTCCAGCTCTTCTCAAAAAAACCCTGGTTCAATCCCATGTACCTTTAAATCTGTTGTGCTTCAGTAAATTTAATTGCAATTTTTACATAGGCTTGCAAGCTTATTTGGAAAGAATAGTCATGTGCAACTGTAAAAGCAACTATCAAACAAATGCACTTGACAGGAGAGAACAGTAATCTTCCTCAAAAAAGAAAGTGCTTGGGAAATACCTCAATAAAAGGATTTTCAATAATTAATCTATAGATGATCTTATAATTGAGCAGCACACATCTGCTTTATCTGCTCTTACCATATATACCAACTGTATTTTCTCTTTGTATTGAGTCCCAGATTTTTTTGTGCATTTCCATAATTCACAGTCTAAGGATGAGAAATAAGGAGTAGGCATGCAATGTCATAAAAGATATAGTTCATGTGTGAATTCTGTGTTAAAATTAAACATACAAACAGAAAAAATCTGTCAAAAAAATTAAAACTAAAAGCAAAACAAGATATTTCTGATGTGAGAGGGCTTGTACTAGCTTCAGCATCATAAAGATTCCAGTACAGATTAAGCTTATGATTCAACTTTCATTCTGCTCAAATAGACAAGAAAGACAAGCCACAAAATTTTATTGAGGAAAATTAGGTTTTCAACTGAATTATCTAAGTTTTACAGTTTGTATAGAGAATGGGTACAGATAAAAAGAATTTCACAGGTTCTTTGTGGATAATTAGTTTAAATATTAGATTTGATGTTTATGGATGAAAAGACTGAGGTGTTAATTTTAATAAAAGAAGATGAAAAAAATCTAAAATTTAACTAAGATTAAATTTTTTCACAATGAAGCTGGCTCAAGGCTCACTCCAAAGCATCTTTTAGAGTTCTATAATGCATGAGGGACATAAAAATGAGAGCACAGATAACTTACAGCTAATACTCCCCTCAAAATCTTGGATTCGGGAAATCTCTACTGATTTACTGGCTCTCAAATAGGATGACTAATGGAACAGATAAAAACAAAATATGTCCCAAAAGCCAAACTCTAAATTCCTTTATCTCTGCTTATGATGTTAAAGGCCATAAATTCAGATTTTAAATCAAGATACTAAAGAATAAAAATAAAATGTACAAGGCTAGGAATGTTTTGAAACATTTAAATGGAATATTTGCACTTCAGTGTTTGAAGTCATTGCAAAGACATTTTCATTTAAATTATTTAAGCAGAGTGGGAATAAAGAAACTGAAGCAATTGCAAATGTTGGCAAGTTCTTTAAGTAGCTGAGATAGATTCTGACATCTGCTACAGCTATTGGTAGAGTGGTTTGATTCAGGAGTGTTAATAACCCTGCTTTAATATGTTTCTTTGCACAGATTTAATAAATTTTTAAAAATTTGGATGTAGAGTTAAAGCTATGTGTTTTCAGCCAAAGACAACTAACGTAATATACTAAAATGTAAACCGTGCTTCAAAAATACATAAATGAAAAAATCTTGCTTTTACTTTGTTGGTTATCTAGAACTATCATATATAAAATCCATCAAATACAACTTTTTTTTTTTTTTTTTAAATTACTGGTCCTATTAAAAAGAATATTTGTTCTTTCTTCTTCATTTCCTTTCTTTTTAAAATTATATTTATGAGGGAAAATTTTCAAGCTTTTGTCCTACATACAATGTTAGAAGACAAAAAATGTTCAATATTTCATTCTCTTGTGACTCACTTATCACTGCAATCTTTTAAACAGAGGCTTTTTTGAAATCTCTGTCCTGTGTGGGTGGCTCATTCAGGAGCTACTCGGGCAAAATATGTCTGTGATTGTGTTAATTTTGATGGGCCATCAAAGATCTGCATCATCCTCAAACCACCTACATCTGCTTTAATTGCTTTGGCAGGTTTGTTAAACCAATTAACATCAAGTTTCTACAAACTTTCTGTCTTCTGACTATACTCCGTGTAGTTTACTGCTGTATTCCCATCAGAATTTGTGCTTTAGTGTTACAAAAGGAAAACACTTTAAATTATTTTGACAATGAACAAGAAAAAACATTTGCATATTTTCTTTTTTCAGTGTTCTCCTGCCTTGATTCTATGCAGATAATTAAGCATATAATTTAATTGGAAATCATTTATGCAGTTCTAATATCCTATTAGGAAGAATGTTTAAAAAGTAGGATTAACTTCATTTTTTTTTAAAAAAAGGAGGACTAAAGAGCATCCTATAGAGAATGCCAAGAGAACATTATACCCTTAGCCATTAATTAGTATTTTTGAGGAATGTAGGAAGAAGCCAAGTGAAAACCTTCATGTTCCCCAGAACTAAGGAAAATACTACATGCTTTTATCTAGATGATTCTTGGGTTGCCTGGCTGACAGTTTGGAACGAGATTTCCATGAAAATCTTTCTCTTAAGTTCTTCATGTAGTGTAAACATAGGTCACAATGTGTTTGGTCACATACAGAGGGTAGAAGCTGCAGGTACTTAATTGAATAAACCAACTTCTGACTTTTAAGACATTGTCTTTTTCTTGAAAAGTGCTTTTATATGGCATAAAAAAAATCACCAAGAATGATAAAATTACATTACCATCAAACTTTTTGTATTTTTAAAATAATTTATATTTTTAGGTTCAAAAGGTGTTCTCTAATACCAACATTAAATTTAACAAATTTTGCTGGACTATAAAAAGTAAAAAGGTCTTTGATCCTTATTTTTTCTACATTGTTTTATACCACAGTTCTTGTAACTTGTCATTTTTATTGAAGCATTTACTTCATGCTCCAGCTATGCTTTCTGTCTTTGCTAATTTCTTGCTGTAGTGTTAATGTTTTATAGGTATTGTTTTGCATTTGTTATCAGTAATTGCTAATGCTTCTCTCTTCACATTTCATCTCCCTCAGCATCCTCGGGCTGGGGACAAGGGATTAATACTCCAAAATATAAACAAACTAGCAATTCCTGATTGGAGCATCCAGTAAAAATGAAAAAAAAAAGAAAAAGAAAAAGAAAAACAAAACAAAACAAACCTTCAGGTTCACTACAAAGGAACCTTTTACAACTTCAGCATCTTACCCTTGAGAATGTTGGGGCGCATAAGATACTGTCTTCTTCCTTTTCATAGTAACTAAAGCAGAGTATACTCTATAATTATATAGGTGGGGAAAATGGTTTGTCTGGATCTTCAGTTCATAGAATATTTGCATAATACAAGCAAGATCTTCATCCTTAGTGTCTTTCTTTACTGAACATCACTTGCCATCTGCTGGCTGAGTTGCAATTAAAGTGCTTTTGAATACAATATCATTTTTATTGTTTATCTTCCTGATTTTACTGTAATTTAATTTTTAAAAAATCAGCATATCTTGTCATTATCTGTTTCTGAATTTTACCTTTATATACATATTGAGCAACCATGTGGACTTTGACTACTAAATGCAATAGTAACTAAAGAAACAAGCAACATTTCACACATTCCAGATATTATCAACCTGAGTGGTGCTTGTCTTCTGATATAAAAAAATTGTCATGAATTTGGTAGGTTTTGGACAATCTTCTAAACAAAACAAACCAAAGTGTATCAGAAATGAGGAAATGAAATTAAATAATATCTGTATGAACTGTGGAGGAAAATAAGAAGTTTATGAAGTTGTAATGGAGGCAATTAATGAAAAAATTTGAATATAGCAAAATAAAATATTGGAAAAAATTCAAACATTTGTGAAAAATAAGACATCTGACAGAGAGCGCATGCAAAGAAATTGGAAACAAAATTGGCAAGTAAAAGAACATTTAAATGAAAACCATTATATAGAGAAGAGTAGCCTACAGTTATTTTGTATATTTGTGAAATTGTGGGTTCCTTCATTGTTCTTTTACTGTGCCATAACATAGTGTGCAGGTATTAACCAGCTAGAATGGTTTTGTTGACACAGGTACTATTAAAAGCCTGAGGTTATTTCACAGAAGAAAAGTGATTCTCTGATCATTTACAAAAGAGCAGGAGACTAAAGAGAAGTCTCCTTGTCCACATGTATATTTCTAAATTCCTCTTACTGAAGTCGACAAGCTAAATTCAATTGAAATCAAGGTGACTGAAGAGAATGCAGATTAACACAATCTCAGTCCATAAAATAGATGCAGATAAATGTTAAACTGGAGCTCAGGAAAGAAATGTTAGTCAGTTAGGGGCCACTTGAATTGACTCATGAGATACTAAGACTAAAATACTGCTAAATACATTTTTTTTCCCAATATACACATTAGAAAAGTAGGTTACAACACTTTGTAGTTTATATACAAATTGGTAATCTTTGCCATAGGATAATTACAGCATGTTACTGATTAATGAATATAATCAGTAACAGTATAATAAAATTAATGAATAGTAATTCTTCTTAACTGAGTCTTTTAGCTTAAAAAATTGTATGCATTATTTGATAGTCAGCACTTTGACAAATTATTGTGGGACAGGCCTGAATGGTATAATTACAAATGCAGAATACAGAATTTGAGATTAAAGGCTTTTAAGAAATCATGATGGCCAAAACAGTACACTTAGTCATAAAAATATGACTCCTGCTTATTTTAGGGTACGCAGAAAGCTCCCATCAACTACAAAAAATTTACTTATGTATTTCTTACACATACAATCCTAGACATGACCAATCTATTGCTCTCCTGAAAGAAGTATAAATAAAGAAGAAATGGAAGCCAAGTAAAGTTCAAAGCTGCACATGCAATTGATCTTTTTTAATCAAATCAGATGAGGCAGAAACAGTATTTGTTTTTTTGGTTTTTAATTTAAATTAAAACTTCTTTTTTGTTTTAGAGGATTCAATTGCCTAAAAAACGTTATCTTGCCCAAAAAAAGCAAAGGCAAATTGAGACTAGATTCAGAAATCTGTTAGTGGTTGTTCTGCCATTAAATTATATCTGTTTAAGAACTCACTTAGAAAGTAGGTTTTGTTTTTAAATCACTTTCCTTTCCAAGACTACTTTGTACATCCATTTTGGATTACCTGGGGGAATAAAGAGTACTGGGTATAATTGCGTATAAAGATCTAAGCATTTAATGAACTCCATGAAATAGAAATTCATTCAAAACCCTACTTTACTTTCTAGTTCAGCAGTTATCTGAGAATTTGTCTGTACAGCCGATCAGCTGCTCAAGGTCATTACCCCAAATAAACACACGAACACACACACATACAGTAAGTTTAATAGTTTATAAGCTATATATAATAGTGAAATAGGAAAATAATATTGAACTACTGAGCTGTACACCATTGTCAAGCAGCTGAAGCACAACTCTTGTGCAGGTGCAACATGTAAGCAGCAGTGAAGCTTGTTATTACATAGGGTTTGTTAGACTGAGCACTTAGTCAGGAAAAACAGCAAAGGAACAGGGACTGCTGAGGCTGATACAGCTTTGTTGCAGCAGGACTGAGCAGTACATTCACTCTGGCTGATTATTTGCTGTCTGAAAACTATTCTTGTGTCTTTTTTCTCATAATTCTCCAAGATGCATTGTTTCCAGCTATACGAAGATTTATACTTGGTTACAGAGAAAGCTTAGGCTTTCAAGATCAAAAACTATTTTCTTAGATTTTTTTTTATTTTTAATGTTGCACCCTTCAACTTTCATGACTGAAATAATACTAATACTGATATAACTAATAATAGTATAGATATAACTACTTAATAGTAGCACATGACTTTGATGAATGTAGTTAATATGGTGAAACACAGCCATAATGCTATTTCATAAGTTTATTTTATACACTTTACAATTTTAAAATTATGCACAATTACACCATTATAATATAAGATCTGTAACCTGTCGATCTTTAATTTCACTCTGATTTCTTCTAGACTCTCCTAAGCACACATTTCCTAGAGTTGTGTATGTAAAAGAAATCTATTTTCTTTAAAAAAACCTTCAGTGCTTTCTTCTGAGCAGCTGAGGTTTACAGCCTTTCTGGAAGTTCCATAAGCAACACCACAATTATCAGGTACAAACTGTATTTCTCCTAACACCTTGAAAGAACAGAAGTAGGTATTCTCAGTATGAGAAAATGAATGATTTATGATGTAGTGACAACATTGAGATGGCATGCTAAGCTGGGCTCCTTTTTTTTTCATATAGATCTGTGACTGAAAGAATGGGGCTATTTATGTCAACAGGCAGTAGTGATTAACTCCCAGTATCTGTAAAGGTAGATTAAAACTAGTTACTACAATTTTTCACGAAGATTCTTCTGATTACTGTTTTAGTAAGACAATAAAGTAATAGCAATAATTAAAATAATAATAATAAAAACCCATAACACTACTCTTACATTTGCCAACCTATGGGTGCAGACAATTGGTCTGAATTTAGGCTTGAGGCTCTGCCAGTACCTGTGTGAAAGGCAGGCAAGCAACTTTCTCATTCTGGCCTGGGAAAATCTTAAGGAGGAATTCAAACAGACCTTGGGAAGTGAGAAACCATCCGCAGGTGGTGTTTTTCCAACATGTTTACTGGAAAGAAATGTTTACTAAAGGGTGTAGACTCTAAGGACCTATCATATTCTTTGTGCCAAAGTACTCTATAAAAAGACAATGTAGAGGAATAAAGTTTGCTCTCATTTTCACCATCATATTGAGAGTCATGTTGTTATTTCCTGCCGTCTGAAAACCAGAACAACATTAACCCTTTATTAGCTGAAAAGTTTTTTTCTCATTTTACTTGCTTGGAATGACAAAGGGTATTGTGGAAGTTTATATACGACTGGGAAAGAAAAATCAGCCTTGGGCAAATTCATTTATCTCAAAATACTGAAAATGGGAAATAATAAGAATTATCAGCTAAATATTAGAATATCAGAATTATTAGCTAAAACTATGTCATGAACTTAAAAAAGACAATTATTCACTACTCTTAACAAAAAAAAGTGAAAATTCTTCAGTGTTTTTAGGTTAAGTCTCTCTTGTTTTGGAAAGAGTTGTACATTTTTACATGTCACTAAACCCATGATAATATAAGCAAACATATTGTAAATTGATCCACTTTTCTAATAAATTTAGCAATAAATTTTTGTCCCACTTAATACTACTGACATAATACTGACTGTCTACTGACTTAATACTCTCCACCACTGTGAGATTTAATTTAGAAATGTCTGGGTTTTTTCTCCTAAATTTATTTCTGTTCCATTTATATCAATTTCTTCTTGTGCCAACTTTGCACTTTAGCTCTGTAACGTATTTATGAGAAATTATAAACCTCTATTTCGATGAGAAATTATAAATGAAGTATAGCCTTCATTTCACTAGGATAAGCAAGTCAATCTGGGTTTAGTATTTTTGATTCAATTAAGCTGGTTTTATGATAAGTCCTTTTCCGCATCTGATTAAATCTGTTTAAAACTATGACCCATGCTGTATACAGCAAATATTGCCCATATTATTTAAGGAATCTAAGATAGTTTCCTCATGTGATAAAACTGTAAAAAAGGCCATTTAGAATGAGAATTCAGAGTACTATTGGCATAGTCTTGAGCTTATTTGTTTCTGTTAATTTCATAGACAGACTTTTTTTATAACAATGATGTTCCAACTGAAAACATAAAATTAGGTCATAGCAGTTCTTCCCAATATTTCAGATGAAATTTCCCTTGTGTTTTGGCCCAACCCCTTACCTATTGCAAGTACATGGCCTGATGAAAACTCAAGGACTTTTTCTTGTCTCTGTTATACTACTAGCTGAAGAATTAATACAGACAGTATTTTGTCCTCCTTTGCCCTTTACAATTTATAATCTCCATGCATAAAAACTTTTATTATGAGCAATCATGCACTTTATACTAATATATTTCATTTTTCATTTCCATTTCTGTTCCCTCGGAGTTAGTTCTTCCTGTTCTGATTCTTTCTGTGAATGATGTTTTCCATATTTTGAGTTAGGGAAAGGTTATTAACACTTTGTTACCTTTTTGTTCTTATTAGTGAGATCACTGGGATAAGGATTTACTTTTCATCCTGGTGGCTTCCTTTTGAATAATGTTATTCTCAGTCTGAAGCAAAACTCCTTACAACTGCAGCCCTCATTCTCCAACTTGAGAGTAATTTGTGGTGTGGCTCTATGTTGAATGCTTTTCATCATATCCCTAGGGTTTAAGGAAAAATAACCAGTGCATTACAACTTTTCTGAGAAAATTAACATTAGGGAAATGAGCATTATATTTAGAAGTAGGGCGAGCACCTAATTTTTGATGATGGTATAAGTCATTTATGTGAAATAGCTTCAACAGTTCCATCTGGTATGTATATGGAAGTTTATTCCTTGAATTGGGAACTTCTTTTTTGTGAACATGGATTGCCATGTTCCATATAGTACTTTATTACTTAATCTCAATTTCATACAAATAGGATTAACTAAATGTAATTCTTGATTAAATGTGATTTCTTGAGAAATGAGTGCAGAGAAAGAAATTTTTAGGCTTCAATACAGACTGTCTCCCAAATACAGTATAACTAAATTATGTTAGGTATGCTTTTTGCACCTGAGATTTATAATCCATGAAACTGTTCATCTAAAAAACACACTATAACCCATTTGTTGCTTTTATGACCTGATCCACATTAATCTCACTGCAAGAACAGTTAATCCAGTTACTTGTCTTTTGGGGATTTTAAAATGCAAGAGCTTGTACTTATTACTTAATTTAGGACATGGTAAAAGTTCTCATCCGTATGAGAAAAGCTGCTCCTTTTATATTGTTGAATCTGAGGGTATTGTATAATTGAAAGAGGTTTAAAAAACCAGCCTCTCAATTATGAAATAGTGCCAGTTTTGCTGAGCTGCATATAATGTTCAGTGTGACAGTCTGTTAACTGGAACAATCTGTGAATGACAGTTCTTCAGTAAGTGTAGGTTAAATTTTTAAAAAGAAGGAAAAAAAAACAGAGAAAAGAAAAAAATGTTCTTTGCTTTCCTGTTGTTTCTGATTTAACTGTTCTACATTATCTTAATTTTGTGGTTTTAGTTTGAATATGTTTTACTTATAGAGTTTTTAAAATTTATTTATATATCGTATTAAAAGAATAATTATTTTAGGAGATATTAAAAATCTGAAGAATTATAAGAATTGGTTTTAAGTTTTATGCCCCAAAGTCCTATTATCAAGGAAATCTAGGTTGGTTTATTCATAAATGTACAGCAAGTGTGCTTTCAGTATGAATTCTAGAAATGTGATATAACTTACCAGGGGTAGCAAAACTAGCTCTGAGAGCAGGTTTTACATGCTGTATTCAACAGAGTTCCTTTTTCTTTCTTTTTTTTCCAGTAGGTGCAGATATTTTTCTTGAAGGAAAAGACTATATAACTACTATCTAGAATGTTGCCTCCATGCAAAGATTAACTGTATAATATGAATTCCAATGCCAAAGCAAGGGGGGTGAAACAAAGTGTTTTAAAGATTTGAAGATCAGATTTCTGAAGATTTGAGAAAGTATTTCTTCTGCTCTTATGAATAATAAATCTCAGATATAGTTTTTGAATTCCTAACATCTTCTTTCAGAATATTATGGACAATAATAAGCAAAATATTTCTGTAGACATTTTGATATTGTTTAGTAGTACCTTTGCAATACTGAACAGACCACAGACTTCACTTTTGAAGTTAAAAGTACTACGTATAGTTTATCATATAGAACTGTAGTACAGAAGCATAACTAATCCCCTTTGGAGATGTTTTAACAATATCAGCACAGGGACTTTTTTCTTTTTTTTAGTGGAAGTTGATAACATGTTTAGTTTCAATCTCTTCAAGGACCATATTGAGTCAACTCATGGATGGGACCTGCCCCTCAAACATCCCCTGAGTAAATGTGAGATTTTCAAAGGAGATTACACTATGTAATTAATCCTGTCATCAATCCTATGTTATTCTAAATAAATCTGGTCCAAAATCCTCATTCTATAGAGTATATAGAATTATATAGAATATATAGAATTACATAGAATAAAATAGGGAGCAACCTCAACAGGTTAGTACATGCCTACAATCTAAGTAATATCATCAGAGAGGTGAACTAGCTGGTTCTGAGTTCTGGGTGTCCTGTCCCTTAGAAACTTGAACCATTTCTGATTTCTGAGATCAATACATGGGGAAAAGTGACACTTTGAATAGTGAAATATTCATCTCTCTGGGTGTGCACTAACTTTAAATCTGCAAATAATTTTCCTCTTATGGAACCTGACATTCTTACTCTCCACAAAACTTTTAGTGATTTAGAGGCTTTATATGCCAAAATGTGTGGTTATATACCCCCATGAAAACTTCTTCCTTTCATCATTTCTGAGACTTAGCTTTAAATTCATTTCCAGCTGTGTATCCTTGTCCTTTCTGTTGCAGGCTCTTGTCTTGAACACATTGTCCCATTTAGGAAGCTTTTAAAAAACTGAGCACTCTCCAATGAACTCAGTCTAATCTACAGCCTGGAAGGTTTTCATGGAGGATGTGAAGGTCTGGGCCAGAGGACAGACTTCTTTCCTGTCTTCACACTATCTTTAACCAAAGACTGTCTATCTGTTGTGCATCCTGTTCTCAAATTCTGTGAAATCTAATGCAGAAAGATCATGATCAACAAATACTGAAGCTGGATTATTTCCTGATGCTTCCTGGATCACATTTATGAATTAGCATAGAATAGGAAAGCAGCTGGGGCATTTTCAAGGAAAATTACAAATCAATAGATGTGTTTCATGAAGGCAAGCAAATAAAATTTGACTTCAAATATAATATATGCCTTTAAGCAGAGCTGGTTAAATACTTTTCACTTCTAGTGTGTAACTGCCATATCCAGACCATGGAGTATATTTGATATGTTTTTCTGATTAAAAACCTGGATATTTAAACTCTTACTAATGCAGCTTTACTTTTCACTCCTTGTAAGGAGATTATTAGTCTTAACAAAGCACACTGAATCATAGAGTCATAACATGCAAAGGATTGGAAGGGTCCTTAAAGATCCCCTTGTCCCAGAAGCTCTGCCATGGGGAAGGGACACCTCCCACTGGATCAGGTTGCTCAAGACCTTATTCAACCTGGCCTACAACACTGCCAGGTTGGGACATCCACAACCTCCCTGGGCAACTGTTCCAGTGTCTTACCAGCCTTACAGTAAAGAATTTTTCCCTAAAACCTAGCATAAATTCCCCCTCTTTCAATTTGTACCCATCACTCATTGTTCTATGACTGCAGTTCCTGACAAATAGTCTCTCTCCACCTTTCCTGTAGCTCCCTCTGGGAAGTTTACCACTAGGTCTCCATAAAATCTTCTCTTCTCTGGACTTAACAGCCCAAATTTTCTCAGCCTGTCTTCACAGGGAGTGTGCTGCAGTCCTCTCATCAACTTCCTGGCTCTCCTCTCGACTTGTTCCAGCAGTTCCATGTCCTTCTTTTGTTGGGACACCAGAACTGTACACAGTAATTCGGGTGGGATCTCACCTGGAAGAAGAGAGTAGAGGGGGGGAGAATGACCTCCTTTGACCTGCTGGCCATGCTCCTTTTGACACAGCCCAGGATATGGTTGGCTTTCTAGGCACACACTGCTGGCTCATGTGGAGTTTTTCATCAACCATCACACCCAAGTCTGTCTCTGCCTGGCTGCTTTCAATCACTGGGGTCTGCCCAGCCTGTGGGTGTGTCTGGGATTACCATGAGCCAGGTAACAGGACCTTGCATTTCACTTTGTAGAACTTCATGAGGTTGGCATCGGTCCATCTCGCAAACCTCTCAAGGTCCCTCTGGATGGCATCCCTTCCCTTCGCCTTGTCAACTGCACCACACAGGCTGCTGGTGTTGTCAGTGAACTTGTTAAGGGCGCCCTTGATCCCACTGCCCATGTTGCCAACAAAGATTCTGAGCAGTACCAGCCCCAGAACCAATCCCCCAGGACACCAGTCCTCACTGGTCTCCATGCAGACAATGAGCTGTTGACGCCAGCTCTTTGCATGAGCCCTCCAGAGAGTTCTTTATTCTTTCTCTATATGTACAATGTGGTCCATCCATCCATGTCTCTCCAGTTCACCAACAAGGATGTTGTGTGGGACAGTGTCAAAGCTTTGCATCTATCCAGGTAGATAATGTCTGTTTCTCTGCCCTTATTCTCCAAAGCTGTAGCCCCTTCGCAGGAGGGCACCACATTCACCAGGCATGATTTCTGCTTTGTAAAGACATGTTGGCTGTTACCATTCACCTCCTTGTTTTCATGTGTCTTAGCATAATTTCCAGGAGAATCTGCTCCATGATCTTGCGTGGCACAGAGGTGAAACTGATTGGTCTGTAATTCCCTGGCTCTCACACTTTCTCCTTTTTAAAATGGAGCTCATGTTTCCCATTGGAAACTTAACCTGACTGTCTTGATTTTTCAAAAATTATGGATAAGGGCTTCGCCACTTTATCTGCCAGCTCCCTCAGGACTCTGGGATGAGTCTCAACAGGTAGCACAGAATGACATTGTTATTTCAAGACTGCTGATTAAATGTAGTAGGCTAGGCTTTTCACAGAAGTATAGATAATAGTAAGTTTGATTTGTTTCCCCTAAAGCTTCAATAAACATAAATGAGTCCTTGGTGTAAACAGACATGTATTTATTTTACAGTGAAAAGCTGGATCTGGACAAGGGAAAATGATATAATTTGCTTTAAATGTTGTGAATGACTAAGGAACACTATAAAATTACACAATAATGCTCAGAATTTCATGTTCATTTTTTTGCAGACTTGGTTGATCACACTTCAGTGACAGTTTTGGTCATATGTCATGGACTGTTTAGGATCACATGTTTTTCTGCAATCACATTTCTCTTAGGGAAATTATTGTCCTTGAACAGTTGCTCTACCTGTCACACTGAACAGAGAAATTGTCTATTCTGAGGAGCAGAAGCAGCTGGTTTTCCTTAGTAGGTGCTAAACCAAATCTCAGTCAGTGTCTAACAAATTTACACCAAGTTCTGGTCCCTAGTGTCATTCCTATTTAAACAATTCCTTTTCCAGTTAGTCTTTTTCAAAGTGAGCATTATTAAAATCTGAATTTCAAATATTTCATCTGTTTTAGTTATCTGTGTGGAAAAGTTATAAATTTCACTGCTGGCTGTAGGGAATGTTCTATATAGACTTCTGTTTTTGTTGTGGCTTCACCCCAGTCAGCAACCAATTCCCACACAGTCATTAACTCACTCCCTGATGAAAAGGATCAGAAGGTGAATCAGAAGGGTAAAAACTAGAAAACCTGTGGGCTGAGATAAAGACAGTTTAATAGGGAAAACAAAAGCCTTGCACACAAACAGAGCAAAACAGGGAATTAATTCAGAGCTGCCCATGGGCAGGCAGGTGTTCAGCCATCTGCAGGAGAGCAGGGCCCCATCACAAGTAACAGTGACTTGGGAAGACAAACACCATCACCCAAAATGAACCCATTCTTCCTTCTTCCCCCACTCTACATACTGAGCATGATGTCATGTGATATGGAATATCCCTTAGGTCAGTTTGGGTCACCTGTCCCAGCTGTGTCTCCTCCCAAACTCCTATGCAGCCCCAACTTCTTCGTCGGCATGGCCATACAAAAAGAAAAAAAAAAGGCCTTGGCTCTGTGTAAGCTCTGTTGAATAGTAACAAAAATATCTCTATATTATCAACCCTGTGTTCTGCACAATTACAAAACACAGACCCATGCCAGCCACTGCAAAGACAATTTATTCTACCCCACACAAACCGAGCTGAACAGGAACTCCCATCAAATACTTCTATGAGAAAATACCTTTTTATTTATAAAAAAAGAGAATTCCAAAATGACCATGTGTTCTAAGCCAGTATGTGTAAGGCTTACCTGTCAAATGATTTATAAGGTAATGTGAAGATTAAAAAAAAAAATTCAAGCCTTGGTTCTTAGATCCAAACACTAAACCAAATCTGTTACAAGCTTGTAAAAACAAATAACTAAAATTTTCATTACTCAAAGCAGAATCTAGGATTGGAAGTTTATTCTCGTATGTTTAATACGTGTTTAAACTGTGTCAAATGCTTATGAAATGGCATGTGTTCTTTTAAATTGTGTGTTTTTTCTGAATGAAGAAAATAAAATTAGCACAGCAGAGTATTAGCAAATCAGATAAATAATACATCTACAGTAATTAATAAATCTACACTAATTCCTATTCCACTCTGGTTCGAGTAGCTAAAAGTGATGAAAAACAAGAGTATGTTACTCACAGTTTCCCCCATTATTTATTTAATTAGATAACTTTTCATAACAATATAATTTATGAAAAACATGGATAAAAACTGCTAGATTCTGTCAGTTTATTTATGTTTGTTTCATTGCAAAGTTTATTCTTGCTCAGCCATGTGTAAAGAGATCCCATCTTCAGTTCTAAGACTGTCACCCTTGACTGCCTGTTTGTCAGCTCCTCACAGAATCTCCCCAAGCTTTCACTCACTCAGTTCTTTGTGTTGCATCTCATCCTGTGGCTTGTTGTGCAGTGCCCCTAGTCTGATCGTGTTTCAGGCCTTCTAAGGAGCCATTCCTTTTATTCTGTAAGCTTGAGAGCATGCAGTCTAGTAAACATGTATTTCTTTTTGATCCTGTTTGGGAATTTTAGCCTTGATCCTGATTAGTAATTTTTCCCTTTATTTCTCCTTCTCTGCCTTCATGGCAGGGACCATCTTACAAGGGCAAAAATGTCTTGTACATTCAGACCACAACTGTAAGAAATGTTTGTGCTATAGAGTATGGGTATGAACAGAATATGCAACACTTTGGGAACGCTGCAGCTTTTTATTTTGGAGCTAACTATGATTACATTAGGTAACCTGTTACCCTGTAAAAATGAAAAAATTAGAAGTAAGCTATGGACAAGATATAACTTAACTGAATGAAATGACATTCATTGATAGCCAGGCACTCCAACTCAACATAGTAGAAAAAAGAAAGGTGGATTTGTTCAGAAACACATTAAATTGATTAAAAAATAAATGTGCTGTGTCTCTCAAGTTTGAGCTTCTTTGTTTGCACATAATCAAGCCTGGGATACAATTGTTAGTTGCCCTGCTTCTTTGACTAATCAGGCCATTTTTCCTTTCCACATATGCATTTAAAAACTCTCTTTTGGCAGACAATCTTTTGAGAATCTGGCTCCTTATCTTTTTGTTACTTTGTCAAGCAAACTTTCAAGCACACCCTCTTTTCAACATTGGACTTTCATCAGCTCCATGGTTAGAGGAATCAGAAAACTTGTGATTGAAAAATAATAAAATGTTTATTTAAAATTCTCTTTATTCAATTCAGTACCATAAACACAAGTATAAATGAACAGTTAATAAAATATTAATACTTTAAAAACTGAATTTTTTGGACAGCCACAAGAGTCTCATCAATGAGTCCGGATTACCCAAGAATTCAGAAATATGCTGAAATCACAGTACATTGAAACCTGTATTCTATTAACAGAAATAATTAAACTCCTACAATGATTTTTTGCTTGGATGGGAAAAGATTACAGAGTAATAGAATGATCTGTCTTGAAAGGACCCTCAAGGACCAATGAGCCCAACACTTAAATGAATGGCTCTTGGGGACTGAACACATGACCTTGATGTTATAAGTGGATAGATATTTTTAAGACAAGAAATTATAAAACCTCAATTTTTTTCTTTTTAAAATTTTTGTAATATACATTTTATGTTTCTCATACAGCAACATATATGAACCCTTCTGATAATTAGTTTAATTGAATGTCCTTTTGCTATCCCTTATCACAATTGCTTCTGCAAATAAGTATCATTACCTCCCAGACACTAGGAGCTTGTCTCAGGAGAGTTAACACCTTTTTTCAAGTTCATTAACTGTTCTCATGATCATCACCTGAAATGCTCGAATGATCAAATCTCATTTTCCCAAAGCCTATAACTTACCTCTGTAAACTCATTCTTTACAGTGATCTCTAGCATGTGTGAGGCATCATTTGCACTCCTTCAGACACTGATGAGAAAGTGAGTTCTGTAAAGATTATGCTTTCTACCCCAGAAGTTTACTCAGTTAAAGGCTGGAATAGACAGTTTTGAAACAGAGCATAAATCTTTCTCCCTCTGTCTCTCTCTTTTTCCAGTTAAGTGCTGAGATGATGACAGACAGACACTGATGCTACTAGATTTGTAAATGGGAGACCTGACCAGTAAACATATAGTCCTAAATATTGCACACTACAAAATGCATTTACCTGAGCAAGATTTTTCTTAAAGAACATTTTTTTCTTCCTATTATTTTGTATGTATTTTACATCTAAGTTTACAGCTTTTTCCTCTCCAGACAAAAAACTCCTGTGTTGCAAATCTCCATGTTTACTTTGAGTTTCACACACACAGGGTTTGCTTGCTGCCCTCTTTAGCAAATGTAGAGAAAACTAGCACTACACTGATATATTCCTGCATAAATTTACTATAATTCTAAAATTATTTATGCAGAAAAATAGAAATTTCTGGGATTTTTTCCCCTACTGTCACTGAAGAATATGCTGTCAACATTACATAAAAAACTTAATCTTTAAGAAAAATCCATGGAATTTCAATAATAGGAAAAATTAATATTGCATGCATCTGCGTAGTCAAAATATGAACTGCCACGAATATTTCTATAGTGTTATTTCTGTTATTAATCAAGTTAAAACTTCTGTCTGGCATGACAATGCAGTATTACATCTGTTCAGTAAGCCCAAATGAAAAGGTTACAGGGTTATTTGAGTACGTTAAATGTTCAGTCTAAGATAATTAGCATCAGTTTAAGATTATTTCCAAATGCAACATATGCCTACATATAATTCTACTACTACAAAGCTTTGTTTTGGCTTTTTTTTAACCTTTGTTAAGCTGCCTGGCTTAGTTAATGTGCTTCAGAGATACCAAGCTCTATGTCTTATATTGGAATTATATTATAAATAGAAGATGACACAAAACTGAATACAAGAATAGTATGACTTGTAAAAAATATCCACTGCAAAAATTTGTTATTGAACCTCAAACAACTTCTCACAAATCTGTTTATTTTTGAAATGGAGGAAGGATAAAAAAGACAACAGGACAAGGGAGAATGCAATAACTGATACAGAAGTCAGCAAGATATTTATGATGCAGGAGATTTAGAAAATTCATTTCTTTGCTATGCTACTAAATTGAATGATTACAAGAGACTGTTTGTGGTTTTTTGTTTGGCTGGTATTTTTCATTTTGTTTTGGGATTTTTTTTTGGTGTCTTTTCTTCTGTTTGGTTGGCTGTTTTGGTTTGTTTTTAATTTGAATATTAAATAACCTTACATGCTCTTCAAAGTAAGGATAGCTCATTTACTTCTGAAACAGGTACCTGTTTTCTAATGTGCAGAGATTGTGCATTTTGCCAAGGCAAAGGACAGTAAGATCTGGCAAAAAGGAAATGAGAAGCCATGTGAATTGTTTCTCTATTCAAATGTTCAAAAAGCAAAAAACTAATAGCAAATTTTTTCATATAATGAAAAGAAAAGTTAAACCTCTAATTCAAAATTTTAATAAATACATTAAATGTTGCAAATAAAAATGTAGAAATACATCACTTCTCAATTAATTCATACTGATTGTGTGGTCGTGAGATGATGTTTAGAACCCAAAGACAATTTTGGGAATGAGCTAGTAGAAAAGAAATGCATGCAATGTACTGACAGAAGTATGTAATGATTTGTAATTAACAAAAAATGGAATTTTGGGGGGTTACTGTCATTTCATTAATAGATAAAAATTAAATATATAGAAAACAAAAAAGATTTTACTTTTTGCATATACTTTTTTCTTTCTTCCCATTTTAAATGGGCAAGAAGACAAAGGGGACAAAAAAATGCAAAAATCCCCCAAATGAAAAACAATTTGAAAAAAGAAAATACTGTGAAATGGTATATTTTAATATTTTTTTTTACATTTTTCAAAAGTTTTCCTCTTTTATGCAAAGAATCCTAACAAGTCAACAAAATTTGTTGAAAAATATTGTCCTGTAAATGTCTTAAAAATTGAATATTTTTGGATCAATCCTGCTAATAAAACAGGTGAATACATGTTGCTAACCATGACTTACCAAAATTTTTGGACTGTTGTCTCTAATAAGTCCACTTATTTCTATTCATTCTGGAGAGTATCAGTGCTGCTCTAAATCTTCTATACTGCAGTCAACTTATAAAAAAAAAATTGAGATGGCTCCATAATAAATGATCAGGTGGTTTCTCTTGCTTCTCTTATGCTGTATATCTGCATAATTTAACTATAATTTTGAAAGAATTGAATTTAATGTACTTTTACTACTTAAAGGATTAAAATAATTTTCTATTTCAACTACAAATATGATCATGGAAAAAGGAACTGTTTAAGAGGATTACTTTTGTGAAGGGATTTATACTGAGAGCCCAGTGTCAGGCCAGAGTTTCAGCCTTAATTCTGTCAGGTTTTGGTTTCATGGCTTTAGAAGTCAACCCATCAAGAGTTTTAAAAGTGTGCCTCTGTAATGGCATAGTGTTTCCGCAAAGGAAGCTGAAAGGTGCATCCCCAAGGCAAGGCCCAAGAGGAGAGTAATAGCAAATGTGCAATTCAAAAAACAGCTGTAAATGGGGGAAATTAGCAAGGCATAATAAGGAAATTAGGAGGCTTTCAACAACTATATGGTGAGAATACAGAAATCTTTTGAGAGTAAGATGTGCCACATGAAAAAATACGAAGAAACTGGGGAAGAACGAAGGGGGAAGACACTGAAGGTCTGCAAGTAGATACAATTTTAATGACTTTCTAGAAAAGTCAGTAACTTTCTGACTTGTCTATAAATATTTTCTGTGACATTTCTTAATTTACAGACTGAGTTCAGGAAGATACATGGCAATATTAATTTTTTCTACACTTGTGCAAGTCAATGGGCTAGAATCTTGTTTTATCACCACCTATAGCAATAATATTGCTCATAATTAATGAGTAGAGATTAATAGATACAATGCCACAGAGGAGACACATACTAAGTTAGAAAAAATATAGAAAAACCTTTTCTTACTGTGAGTATGGTCAAATTCTTGGGAGACCTGCCCATGGAGGCTGTGAAAGTCCCCCATGTACAAACATTTTCAAAACCTGACTGTCCTGCTTGAGCAGGAGTTTTGGACAGGATGATCTCCAGAGGCTCCTTGAAACCATTCTGAGATTCTGTGAAAGCCGAATATAGAACTGTAAATTCAAATTACAGTTCCATCATCTATTACCAACAACTTACAGCTGTAGGCTGACATAAATATAATCTCCTTGACTGTAATACTTCAACTTTGATTTTTGATTCTCTATCTTAGGTGTAATTTTTATGGCTGGTCTTTTCCACAGGATCCAAGAACAGATGCTACAGATCTGGATTTGCAATGAAATATCTAATCTAACACTTTAATCTTCCAGATGACCAAAGAACCAATAAAAATTCAGCTATCACTCCACAAAAATAAAATTGTCTAAATATTCTTATTCTTAAAAATCTAAGTTTACTTTAGAATTTTTCTGTCTGCACTTACACGACACATGACAGTAGACTATGCAAAGAATGATTAATAAAATTATAGGCAACTTCTTGATTAGATGTATTGAAATGTCACATTTCAGATTTGAGAAATATATATGCTGCTTTATTTGTACAACACAGAAATTAGGCTGTATTTTATATCAAATAACTTGAAAACCCAGAACTTTTTTGAGAGACCAAATAAGAAATATTGTTCAGATATGCAGATTTTAAGAGACAGTGATGTTTAATTCTGATAAAGTACTATAAGAAGTGAAAACAATTTGGGACAATTGAATTCCGCAGATGGAAAAGTAGAGTAATGCTGTTGCAAAATGCAAGATCATGAATTAAATCATACATAAAATAAAAGTAATTGCAAATGCCTCAAACGGATATTCAAATCTCCAAGTATAGCTCATGAATTACGTGTTATGGAATTCAACAGATTAAATGTTTTAAACTGATCCTGCCTTTTGAATAAGAATGCTTATGCACAAAACAAGCTGACAAAATATCAGAAAACTTACACGATACAGAAATGAGAATAAAACATAATTAGATTGTGAATCTCTATTATGTGAGGTGAATTCTCTGATGAGTTAGTCAATACATCTTATACTAAGACTTTTTTCATTACATAAGTGTGGAAGAGAAATTACTTATATTTTACAGCTTCTAGAATGTTGATGTAACATTCTGAAAAACTTTGGAAGACATTTCACCTGCTGTAAGTTGAATTAATTTTTAGATATTATTTACATAATTCTTAATACAATATTCCAAATTTGCTCTATGTTAAACATTGATTTTAAATTTTCTTAAAAACTTCCTGTGATAAAGACACTACTGTGAGTAGTCCCATTACTAACTCAGGCTAAAAAAAATACACTTTAGGAAAACAATTTCCAGTGGTCTCATATAAATGTTGTATAACATTTTTAATGCCAAAGTAAGTATAATAAAACCTGAAAACCCAGAAACTTTTCCCCAAGTACTTAAATTGTACAGTTTAGATTAAATATTCTCTCTTAATCATTCTTATCAAGATGTGGATAATATATCATCTGGTTTGCTTTTTGGACTTACAAAGTTCTCAGCTTAACCAATTGATTTTACAAATTTCTACAAATTTCAACCTCTTGAAGATTATGTGTTTGGGTTTTTTTTCCCTATGTTTTGTTGGGTTTTTTTACAAGGTATGTAAAACTGTGTATGCATTTCCTCTCTCAAGGGATGCATACAGATATCTCTGTGGAAAGAGGAAAAGATGCTGCTTTGTTTAATTGCATCTCTGAGCTTTGAAGACACTTTTACAATGCAGGTGGTGACCAAGAACCTCAGTAGCAAGAACTGTCAAGCATGAACAGAGCCAGGAAGGTCTTTGGAAGAATAGAGAGGAGGTTTCAGTGGCTACAGGAAATACAGACTGATTTTATAACTTATATAGAGACAATCGTGTAGTTTTTCAATCCAAAAACCTCTGAAAATTGCTGGACTACAGAAAAGAGTATACCATTCAGTTACACGTGGGTATTAGTGATGCTACTTAGAAATACTTCTTTTCTTGTCTGATCAACTCTTAACTTCTAAGTTTCTTGTTCTAGCAATCCTAGAAATTCAAAACCACTTCAGTCCTGAAAAAAAAAACCAAAAAAGGTGATATACCTCTTTCAAAGCTGCAAGTGCATTGAGGTCAGCAGCCATGTATCAGATTTTAGTTTTATAATTTATGGAAAGATTTTTTTCATCTTTGTTAAGTGTTTTAAGCATTTTGGGGTTTGGTTTTTGTTTGTTCATTTTAGTTTGGTTTATTATGGCTTGTTTTGTTTGTTTGCTTGTTTGTTTGGTTTGGTTTGTTTTTTCCCTGAACTCTACCGAATTTTGCCAAAGCCTGCTGGGAAAATTCAGCAGGAAGCATTTAACCACTTTTTGTTTTGCTCTGAAAATGGCAGTATGTATGCTTCCCCCAGAGTTAAAAGCCCTGCACCTTTTTCATGCATGATCAGGACAACAGCAAGGAATCTCTCACAGTCGTGTGAGAAATTTTCTGAGGTTATTATGAGATTCTGAACAAAATTAATGTATTTTACTGATCCAAAATCTACTGTGGGAACAGTGTTGTTTTAAGAGAACCTTCCTCAAATTTCAGATACCAATGAGAATTAATTTTGATGCATCAGTATCCTACTACCTCTGAGCCAAGAAGTATTTCAGCTTTGACCACTAGTACAAGTGTAGTTGAATAAAATCATCACTTGAATGAAAGCAGTATGAGGTCCAAACCAGATCTTTCCAGGTAATTAAATACAAACACCACCTCATCAGTTTTATAAAACTCTCTGTGTCATATTGTTTTTCTGCAGCCGAAACAGGTGATGATACCTGCTTCTTCCCAAATAGCAAATACTCTTGAATACTCTTTCAGGAACACTAAGACATTTATGGCAACAAAATGTAACACATTGTGTTCCTTATTTGTGATGAGAATGCAGAATAATGTTGATGATATTTTTTTTTCCTATATACAGTTTGATTTTTTCCCACCATCAGCTAAAATCCTCTTTTGAGGATTATTGTAGAGTCTTGGTTATTTTAGTTGATATTTTAGGAGAATTTCATGTTCATGTCTGTATTATACTTGTTAGCTCTTTCATTTTGACATCAAGACTGAAATTATCTCATACAAGCCATACAACACCTTCTTCAAAATTTAGATTAAAATTCTATTCATCTCATCTTGACTAGTAGAAGGGTTAGCTTTGGGTTTTACTTTGTTTTTCTGTGCCATATGTGGAAAAGATTTTTCCCATATACCTGCTGCAGCTTAACACAGATGTCTAGAACTCAGTTTCTGACAGGGCTTGCCTGATATTCGTTGTTAATGGTAATTTTTCAAAGACCTAAATGATTGACTGATCTGCCTATTTACTCAGGTTTTTCAAAAGACATTTGCTGAAAATCGTGAGCTCTCTGATTTTTTATTATCCCTGAAATAGAGTTGTCCAACAGCCTTTATTTTGTGAATTCCTACAGAATTATGGTGGAGGTAACTAAAACCAAAGAAAATTATATGTAACTCTAATAAGCGGCATTAATTACTTTTTTCTTTTTTTGTGGTTCTTTTAAGAATACAGCTAAGCAGTCAAATAAAAAGCCTTAGCTAAATTCTCTATGAGTAGTAACAAGCCCTCCAAGTCAGTATAAGTGAGAATGTAGTTGGAGGTGCAGTGGTGATTTAATTCTTGCAAAGTAGTAACTTGTAAAATCCTAGCAACAATAAACCAGTTATTCAACTTCTCTTGTTGCCTAGATATACTGTTGTATATTTAATTTAGAATATATTAAATTATGGAACGATTTTATTAATTCTATCATTAAACAGAATATTTTGTCAAATATATTAGTCTATTTCAAGAGGCCTATTAAGAACATAGATTACTGTAGTAATGCACTTTCACACCCAAGCAGGTGTTTCCAAATAAGGAAAAGGGGTTCCAGTTTCACCCCTGACTTTTAAAAAGAAGCCCTGGAACTTTCTGTTCTTCCCTTATTGTAATTGGCCCAATGCCATCACAGGGGCACTGATTGGGCTTTGGAAATGTTTCTCAAATCTTATTGCCAATTTCATTGGGCAAGGTGCCAAAAAGCCCACCTGAACCATCAAGTACTAAAATGATTGCACAGAACTGCTCAATTGCTTTTTTGGACTGCCTTAGCAGTGCAAGAGTCTTCTCTGGACTGTGTTAGACTTATATTTATTTTGTTTGATAATGTTTGTTATTTTTGTCATTATTAAAACCTTTCGTTTTACAAAGCATGTCCAGAGAAGTTGTCTCGTTGTTATTAAGACACTCTTCAAAGTTGCAAGTCAATCCTCAGACTTGATAAATCTTCACGTAGCTTGTCACACTCTAGCCACATGTCAGACTGTATCAGATTATAACCATTGTTATTTAGAGAGAGTTTGTATTCCCTGTGTGTGTGCTTTAGTGTTGGACTTTACACTGTTAGGTTTATGGCTGGATTTGATGATCTTAAAGGTCTTTTCCAACCTAAATGATTCTATGATTCCACAATTCTTTTTACACATGGTGTAAGAATGAGATTTCCTCACTAAATATTTTTCTGTGCTAACATATTTCATTTTCTGATAGTGCATGTTTGACAGCTATGGAATATTTAGAAAAATCTTTTTACTGAATTTGAATTATTAGGCCTTAGGATTAAGTAAATGCAGAACTACGGAACTGACAATTATCACTCAAATCCTTTAATGTTGTGAGTCATACAAATTAATTTATTGTCATTATTCACAGGTCCAATTATTTTGCTATTATATAGATTTCAAAATATTAGTAAAATAGCACCTTATTCTGAATTCCATATTCTGGGCAATTAATTTTTCAGATAGACATAGATATTGTCCTTTGTCTTGTGCTTCCAAACTCCCTGAAACAGTATAATGATATCCTGCAGTACAAACATAGCCTACTTTAAAGGCCTGAAGACATTTTTCTAACAACTGAGTGTTTCCAGAGGTTGTTGTCTAGTCTTGAGGCTTGATGGGATTGGCTGACCTATCCAACCTATGGCTTTTTCTTGGACTCCAAGAAATGTGTATGCACTCCTGCCTGCCTATTGGGAATGATTCTTGACCTGACAAGTTTTCCTAGAGAACTGACTTTAAATTACAACTTGGTAACAGTCACAACTGTTCCAAGCACCAGCCTTAAAGTTTAATAGTATAGAAGATGTTTTTTTTATTTCCACTTCCAGAACAAATAAAATAGATGTGTGATTATTACTACAGACATGGCCATAGTATTAGACAAGGCCATGTGTAGATACATCACCTGGGCTTCAGAGGGATTCCTTTTTACACCTAAGTCTTCCCTGCTCTGGGCCTGAGTTTCCTTCTTTCTATTCAAATTCATTATCATGCTGGACTTAGAGGGTGTTTGGTGATCGTGAGCCCCCTACTGGTTCTTTCTGTGGTCAACTGTCCATGCCGGCTTCTCAACCCACAGCTTGTGCTGTGCTGCTCTCCAGGAGCCAACACAAGGAGTTTATCCCAGAAAGGTGCTGGCCTGCCTCTGTATGGGGTCCTTCTCCAGCCACATCCAGTCCTTTCTCACAGCAGGTTCTTACCAGCAATCCCTATTTGCCTCCAGAGTTATCTGGGTATTGGTTTTGGGACATGTATGTTACCCCTTGCCTTCAGGGCTTCTACAGAGGACATGATACAGAGACTAGAGTAGCTCTCCTATGATGGTAGGCTGCTAAAGTTGGGGCTGTTCAGCCTGAAGAAGAGAGGGGTGCATAAAATCCTTCCAGTATCTGAAGGGGGCCTATAAGGAAGACTCTTCATCAGGAACTGTAGTGATACGACAAAGAGTAATGGGTTCAAAGAGAGGAAGGTTTAGATTAGATGTTAGAAAGAAAGTCTGTATTTTGAGGGTGATGAGGCACTGGAACAGATTGTCAAAATATACTGTGGATGCCTCAACCCTGGCAGGGTTCAAGGCCAGGATGGATGGGGCTTTGAACAACCTGGTCAAGTGCAAGGTGTCTCTACCCATGGCAGGGAGGTTGAAAATAGACGATCTTTAAGATGGCTTCCAATCAAAAGCATTCTTTGAGTCTATGCCATCTAGGAGTCTCCAATTTTCTTAGTCTTTCTTTCTATCTAGCCTCAACAGGACTCAATGGACTGTAATAGTTAAGCCATCCCTGAATAAGGATGCTCCTTATGCATGAACAAATCAAGTTAATACTTTCTCAGAGTATTGAATGGAATTCACTTAACCTATGTTATCTAGAATTGATGAAAATTAATTTTATTTTCAAGATTTGTGCTATTTTTCAGGGAAATTGGTCTTAATTCCTTTGCTTTTATTAAGGATCAATTATTTTGAATGCAATAGAGTTTAATTCCTTGAACATGTTAGGAAACTAGTTCTATTTTTGTTCATATACAGCTCACAGATTTGCCTCTGTTTTCAAGCAGTATGGAGGGATAAGAGAGGATTTTAAAGTGAAGCAGTGAAGCTACCTGATCCCTCTAAATGATATTCATGCTATTGCTCATTGGGAGGATTTACTGCAGACTAGACTTACACATATGGATCAACCATCCATACTCACTGAGGTATACTAGGTACATTCTTCAAGTGTTTCTTTTAGGTTTGTTTCATTTGAAGATTCACTTGTTTTGAGACTGCTGCCTTCAGTGAACTAAAGCATGCTAAGTGGTGATAATTTTAAGTTAGCTTCAGAAGAATATTTTTGATTTTAACAAAAAGATTACTGTAAATGCTCCTCTGAAATACCTGCTGTAGGAACTCTAAAACCTCAAGGAAAGAGGAAAAATGTGCTAATCCAGTTTAAAAATACATATTGCTTTTATAGACAACAAGTAAATAGAGCAAACTTTTCTTTTGTGTTTAGAATCCTTTTGCAGTTTTACTTTGCACTTCATAATTTTCATGCATTCTGCTTGAAAATCATATATTCACTTTAAAAAAGTTTTTACATGCTTTACTGGCATGACTAAATACTTTCAAAGCTTAAAAACCGAATGAAAGGTGGATGATGATGGACATGAGAAATGTGTATCCTGTTCTAAAGTCCATCTGTTTTCATTTCATTCTTTATACAACACTAGTCAGAAAAATTGTTGGAAGGAATTTAACTGAAGTAAACACTCCATATATGTTCCAATGAATGTCAATGCTCTTTATCATCATCCTTGATGGTCACTTCCAGGACCTTGTTCTGTGATTGTGCTATAACTAATAAGGGCTCAAGGTGTCTTGTCCATTGTTGTGAACCTTGTGTTGTCAAGTACAGCAACGTTAAAGGACAAAACACATTTAAAACCACTTCTGCCTTATCTCTCTTAATACAGCTGTAGTGCAATAAACTAAATATGAGCTATATAAATTAATATGCAGACTAAGACATATTAGAAATTAATTTTCAAGAACACAGTATCCTCCTTAACAATTTCCATTGTTAATGTTTCTGGCAACATTTTTTTATCCCCAGGCATCCTAAGCATCATGAGTGAATTCAACAAACCTGTGAAATTCAGCAGAGTGATCAGTGGGACTGGAGAGAATGTAATTTTCAGTAGCTTGGGATATTGTCTTTTTCTTCTCTACTTTCTATTGCAACTACAGTTTTCACTGAGTGTGAATATGATCCGCTGTGATACTGTATCATAACTGAACAATAAGTCCATAATTAGAATGTCTGTTGGTTATGGAGGGTCTCTGTTGGAATTTCTGTTACTGCTGTCTTTTTTGAGATTTGTTGTTGGTATTGATGCTGTTACTTGCTCTTTGATTTTTTTTTCTTCCCTCCAGTGTTTTCATATGACTCTGTTTTCACATTCAACCTACCAGCATCTGTGATATTTTTATTTCATTTATTTATGGACAATTTCAGATTGTAAGGTCTGCTTCTTTCTTTCCTTCCCACACATTTAAATTTAGACATACCAGCTCGTTTTTATCTATTTTCAAGCCCTGTCCAGTAGTACACAACTTTTAATCTATCTTTAATACATTATATAATTTCTGTTTTTCCTCTGAGCACTTTACAGCATTGCCCATTCTAAACATTCTTTTAACAAATTAACTCATTAATTGTTTCTCTTTTAGAAACTGAAGACAGCTGTTGACTTTTTTTTTTTCACCTTAATTCTTTCTGGAGGCATTTTAAATTCCAAACACATGATGGCCACTGCTAGAGACACTCTTAACTAGAATCACATCAAAGGTTGCTTTGCCTTTTGTGTTTTTCAACCTACTGCTCCATGAAACAGTTATAGATTCTACATAGAAATTTAACCTTCATTTAAACTGTGTTGTGATATTTGTCTAATGCACATCATAGCTGCTATCTCCCTTTTCTTTGCTCACAGACTCTTTCACCTCAGCAGGTCACAGTTGTGGTCACATGGGGGCTTCATTGTGGTCTTAGAAAGAAAACTACAATAAAGACAAGAGGCGGAAAGTGTGTATTTATAGATTGATTTATTTAGGTGAAACACTTTTTCTAGGATCTGTTTTTCTGCTATAACTCCTTCAACAGACTTTTTGGTAGATTTTTAGTCCTTATACTATTGTGTTGCTCACGCAAAACTGTGAGTGAAGTAAATGAGAGCTGCGTGGGTGTAACAGGCATAGAGGACTGGGTTTGAGTAGTAGGGCTGCAGTGGCACCAGGCCACCATCTGCCATCTGCTCCTCATAGACATTTCCTGAACTGTCTAGACAGGCAAATCCATCTGTGCAAAGCTGTCATCAAGCTGGAGGAACTCATGGCCCTGTTCAAGCATACCTATGGAAAGCACTGGTAGCTGATAGGGGCTGGAGATCAGCTGGAGCAAAGACACTCTGACACAGGGGTACAGGCATCAGACTTCAGCCATGGTCAGCTTAATGTCCCAGGGCTGTATGAACAGGCATCACAAACACTAAGCACAGGGCAGCAGAAAAAGTTGTGTTACATGCAACACCAAAACCTCCCTGACTATCCTGGAGGAATTGTGACAGACTCTAAGAAGATATTTGAGTGTGGGCCTAAAGATTGTTTACGTATGTGTTGTTTCCATGATGCTTTTTCTCGCTATCAGAACTACAAAGCTGAATTTTAGGCTGGCTGGTGATTGGGTTGGAGTTTATTTTCTTCACAGGAGTCAGTATGGGGCTGTGCTTTTGATTTGTGATGAAACCAGTATTGATATCACAGTGAAGTTTTAGATGTCGTCAAATAGTGCCTCTACAGGGCCAAGGCCCTTTCTGCTCCTCACCCCACAATGAGGAGTCTGAGTATACACAAGGAGTTGGGAGGGGGCTCAGCTACGACAGCTAACCCCAAGGGACCAAAGGGATATTCCTCACCATTCCATACACCATGCAGGGTGTTGTGCTCAGCATATAAAGCTGGGGGAAGAATAATGAAGGGGAGTATTTCAGAGTTATGCTGTTAGTCTTCCCAAGTCACCACTATGTGTGATGGAGCTCTGCAGTCCTGGGACAGTGCTGGACACCTGCCTGCCCATGAGAAGGTGTGAATTTCTTGTTTTGCTTTGCTTGTTTGCACAGCTTTTGCTTTACCTACTAAACTGTCTTTATTGCAACTCATGAGTTTTCTCGTTTTTACCCTTCCAATCAAAACAGGGGGAAATGAGCACACAGTTGTGTTGGGCTTACTTGTCAGACAGGGTTAAACCATGCCAGCTAACAGCAAACTAAAGTAAAATTCCCTGGCTTAATACTGTTATGCCTACCATCATTTTATAGGGATTGCTGAGTAAAAGACTGGCCATCAGCAACCCTGATAAGCAAGTTCAGCACTGTCTACATCACTACTCTGTCTACATTTATAGAACAACTATAAGGTAGAAATAAGGGTTCTGTAATTTGAGGTGTAGGTAAACTCACTGTCTAGCTTGTTCAATATTGCTTCAGCAAATGCCATATGTTTTAAATATTTTAAATTATGTCTAGTAAATAAGGAATCATTTGCAAATAATTAGGATTGACATAAATAATGCAGAATTTCCTAAGAATTATTAAATTTGTGAAAAATATAAAGGTACAAAGGACCACTTGGTATGCCATTGAGAATATTAATGCATACTGCAAACATGGAGTAGAGGTCAAGTTTTGCAGGCACTGTAATTTACGGCTTTTCCTTTATTTTACATACCTATTTAGTCATACTTAAATTTGGTATTTTTTAAATACACATCAGAAAAAAAGTGAACATAATATCACAGTCTCAGGGAGCAGCAAATATGGGCTGCCATGCAAGAGTTGTGTGCTGGAAGGGGAGAATGACAGTGACATCAGTGACAAGAGGCACCATCTCTATGGTGCCACTTTTCCCATTTGGGAAAGTGAGTGTCTGGGGATGGTGCTCAGAGGCAACCAATGCTGCAGTGGCACCCAGACACCAATGCTGCAGTGGCACCCAAACAGCAAGGAGACAGGTTCTGAGCTCAAGTTATTAAGTCAAATATTTATGTCAGGGTCAAGGCCCAAGTACTCGAGGTATAAAGGCAAGTACCCGGTCACTTCCAGCATAGCCCAGCTGAGGATTTTGGGTCAGAACTTGAGTTCAAATGCAGCTCATGAAGAAGACAGTGATGTCTAGAGAGGCTGATCTGGAGCAAAGACTAGACAGAGTTAAGGGAATAAAGTATGTCCTCATTGAAAGGCCTTTAAAGGATACACCTTGGGCAGTACAAGAGCCTGGTCATGGCTACATTCAAGATGGACACAAGGTAGATAACTGTCATGAATTTTTACACTTTTATAAGTTTTGGTACATTTACATATTGAGGTTATTTGTCTAATTACAGCTTCAGGTTATAAAGTCCCATCCTCCCAGTTTGCTTTCCTCAATTTGCCGTTGTTTATACTTCTTGAGCCTAAAGCTGTGACAGTGTCCTTGGATCTCAAGCTGGAAAAGGATTGTTTTTCCTAACTAAACTGTGAAGAGAACTTTCTAACTTTATATGAAGTTCAGAGTCACACACTAAGGCAGTACAGAATCTAAAAAATATGAAAGCTAAAACTTTAGGAGTCAGTGGGGCACACCCACAAAGCATCCCCTGCTCCCCAACAGCATCCTCTCAGTTACTCCACATCACTCTGATCCAAGGTTGCCACCCCATCCTACCAAAACTGCTCAAGCACAGGAAGGAATTTAACAAAGTCATCAGGTGACATGTGAAGAGGTGGAAAGAGAAGGTTTTTTCCTGGCCAAAATATGGTGGCATGATGTTACTGAACATTTCCTGGTTTATTCTCTTCTTTGTCAGGTTTTCTTTTCCTGAGAAGTTGATAAAGTCAAATATCACCTGTGGGTGTTTCTCCAATCTCACTTGTACTGTATTTTTTGTTATTATATTGTGTGTAATATCAGTTATTAATAGAAAGAACACATAATCCTTAAAATGCTGGACAGGAGTGCAGATCATTTGGGATTAATTTTTGCTGAAGTTTTGCACAGATGTACCTGCTTTATTCTCCTCTAGTGCAAAATAGAACATTGTGCTGCCTTTAACTGGCCTTATATCAGTTTAAGAGTTAGATTTTCTTCAAGTATCTCTGTGTCCATACAAATCCCAGTCTTGAAATATTCTTAGTCTTCATCAATTACATGGAGCCAGCTGGGCTTATAAATAGGAGGATTTTATCCTTGGCTAAAGCAGACATAAGGTATAACAGTTGTCATAATCCCTTTGAAATTTCATCTCATGACATCATTTTCTCTCATGAGATAGCATCATTTCACATTTAATTTTTTTGCTGATTTTCTAAGTAATATATGCTGATATTATAACTGTATTTCATACACATCTTTTTACTTTTTATACTCTTCTCTGTTAATTTTTTTTTCCTTCATGATTTTATCATTAAATAAACAATCTCTTGGTATTTTTTTCTATATTCCCTTGAGGTTTTTTTCATTGCTTTTACAGGACATCTTTGTTTATTTAATATTATTAGTTATAGGTTTCCCATAATAATTTTTAGCTGCATGAAGACTAATAATGATTTTGTGAAGAATAAAAACTGCTGAAATGTTACCAACCACTTATATTAAAACAGTTCAGATTTATCCCATAAAAATATTGTAAGGAAACACATTTTCATTACCAGTAAAAATGAAATTTGTATATGACACCAGAATGATGCATAATTACATGAATGAAAGTCAAAATGTAAATGGGAAAAAACCTTCTGCATTAGACATGCAATAACTTTTTTTTTGGAAGTGTCTAAAAGGAAAAATAACTTTTTGTAAAGGTCTATTTTAGTAACATTTGAGAAAACCTCATTATGAAATAGGTATGAAAAGATGGGCTGCTGAATGTAGGATTTCTAAATCTGTGCAGTAATATAGACCATAGGCTTTTGTACCTGATAACAGTGACAAATGTAACAGCATTTATAACGAACATAATAGTTCAAGACTGCTACCTAAAAGAAAAGAATGCTAAATGACCCAAACTACACATTTGCTACTCCATTATCTAATGGTATCTTTGAACATCATGAGATTCTAAAGATAATGGAATGGTCTCAAAATAGAAAGACTGAGTATTCAGCAACAAGAATAGTAGTTTTCTTGCAGATACATGTCCTTTCTTTCTTTCTCTGGGGAATTAACTCCCAGGAGTGAAAATACAGAGGCAAAGAGAGAAAATTAGTATTAACATACTTGCCTAGATTTGGAGCTATGTGGCTAGAGTACTGAAACTCTTTGAAGGCAGAATTTGGATTCACTAATTAAATTAAAATGAAATCTATTCTGGGAGAAGGATCAAAATCTAGTTAATAGCCCTTCTGATTTTAATATTCTAAACTCCAAGTCTCCTGTTATTACTATTTGTTTGTCATAGTCCACACTTTTCTGGTATCTTCAAAGGCTTAAGCAGTGCTGGCCACTCTGCTGCACAAAGGTCATTGGGACAGGTTCACATGTTCAGCATATTATTAACAGGACATAGCTATGTTTTAGATGTTTTCATCTCAACTTAGATTAAAATAGGAGAGATTGAATATGGCCCTTTAACATTATCCTATAATTGCCAGCAGGCCATTAAGTTGTTTAAAATTCTTCAACTAAAGGTTTCCTCAAACAGTATCTTTTCTGTCCTTCTTTGATCTTTCAGCCAAGTCGAGAGTATGGACCAAAATACACTTGAAGAACTCTGGGGAAAATGAAGACATTTAAGGAAATCATGTACTGCTGCATCATAATCCACATGCACTTTTGTGATAAACCAGTGCAGTGTGTTCACCTTGGGCAGATGCCAGGCACCCACAAAACCTTTCCATCACTCCTCTCCACACTGGACAGGGGAGAGAAAATATAATGAAGTGTTCATGAGTTAAGGACAGAGAGCAAAGACAGAGAGCAATCACACATCAGACACAGTCATGGGCAAAACAAACTGGAATTAGAGATATTGGTGGAATTTATTACTAAAAAATTCAGAGCAGAATAATGAAAACTAAAATAAGACCTTAAAAATACCTTCCCCTTACCCCTCCCTCTTCCCCAGCTCTACCTACCTTGGTGGTACAGGGAGACGGAATGAGGATTGTGGTCAGTTCACCACAGGTTGTTTCTGCCACTGCTCCAGAAGAGGAGTCCTTCCCCTGCTCCAGCATGGGGAGCTTCCCCACGGAAGATAGTTCTCCACAAACTTCTCTAATGTGAGTCCATCCAACAGGCAACAGTTCTCTTCAAACTTCTGCAGTGAGGATACTTTTCCATGGGTACTTCAGGAATAGGCTGCTCCAGCATAAGTTCCCCACAGGGTCACAGGTTCTAGCAGGAAACCTGCTCCAGCATGGGCTCCTCCCTCCACTGGTTTGAAGATCCCTGCCAGGATCCTGCTCCAGCATTGATAGTACAGCCTCCCACAGGTTCACAGCTTCCTTTCAGGCATCCACCTGCTCCAGTGTGGGTCTCCTCCCTGGGCTGCAGGCGGATCTCTGCATGCCCTGGCCCTCCATGGGCTGCAGCTGCCTCACCATGGTCTCACCACGGGCTGCAGGGCAATCTCAGCTCCAGCACCTGGAGCACCTCCTGCCCCTCCTTCTGCACTGACCTTGGAGTCTGCAGAGCTGTTCCTCCCACACGTTCTCACTTTGCTCTTGTCTGGCTGCAGTTGCAACAGCACAATAACTTTTTTTTTCTTCTTAAATCTTTTATCTCTCAGGTCTTACCACCATTTCTGACTGGCCCAGCATTGGCCAGCAGCACGTCCACCTTGGAGCTGGCTGGCATTGGTTCTGCTGGACATTGGGAAAACCACCCCTCTAGCCTTCCCTGTACCAAAACCAGGCCATGCAAACCCATTAAAACAACGTGTGTGTAGCTGTAGAGAAATATGCATCCACATGATTTTTACACAAGCTTTGCATAAATGAAAACAATATGAACATTATTCAAACTATTAACTTCTATTGTTTATTTACATTGAAAGGCTTTCCTTGTAAGATGAATTTTCTTTAGAATAACTTTCTCATTTGTAAATATCAGTTTAGGGGCCACTATCCTAAAGGGAAATATAAATATCTGAGAGTGTCAGATAAGGATACTAAGTGGAAAGAAGACTAAAAGAGAAAAAAAAAGATTTGTATTTAAGACAAATCAAACTCTTACTAATGCAAAGCTATTGAAAATGTCTAAGTTATTTAAAATAATATTATGTTTTCATCATTTTTATTATGACTCCAAGTAAAAGCTTTATAATCTTATTTTGGTTTTCTTTCTGTAATCAATCATCTCCATGCAATAAAGATTGCTAGATATATTCAAGGGACAGAAAAGGGTAGTATATAAATTAAACAGTCCTGAAGGACTCTGTAATCTGTTGTGTTTGACTGTAATACATAAAAGTCTCAAGCATATGATTAAGGACATCTGGTTTTCAAATATATCCTTTGAAAAGTAAGGATTTAATGAAGAGGTTTGCTAAATGTATAGGAACAGAAGAGAGTTGAGTAGTGCTAGCATGTTTTCTTCATAAAGCAAAAAATCCGAGGCCTACATCTTTGGAATGTCTACTTTTATGTTAAACTGTTAAATGATTATCAGAAAAATATTTATGGTTAAAGCTTATGACTACAACTTAGATGTCCTTGTTTAGTTCCTTATTTTACCTCACATGTCCTATCTTAATTTATTACCATTAGTTTTGTCAACAGAGGGAGGGAACATGAACCCTCAAGCTCTTTCTCTTGCACACACAAGTACAATGAAATGGACTAAATAAATATAATTTCTTTTAGCAGGAATAAAAATAGGAAAAAACAGACTTTTGTTACAGTGTTGTAGTCCTGATAAGTTCATTTGACTTATTCCAGTTTCCCATTACAGTGTGTTGTACATTTTCTGTTTTGTAATGAGGTTTTAATAGTCAACTGTATTTGGTGTGAAAACAGAAATATTTTCCTCTGTTTGACTTCCTAGGCTACCATGGAAAGCACTTGTGAACCTTAAGGAATAAGTGTTCTGAAGTTATTCTCAGTAGTGAAGCAGATGTGAAAGAAAACTCCCATTGATCAGGTGAAACAATGACTATGAAATCAGCATTTTGCATGGTAGTGTGCTTTCTTCAACTTTCCATTGCCAATGGGCAGGTAACATGTGAGAGACAAATGACTACTGAATGGAGAACAGAGCCAAAACCAACAGTAATAAAATGGACACCGAGGGAAAATGTCTGTTCAGACTTTTACTCTGAATGCTGGAATATGAATAAAAGTATTGCTGGAGAAATCTCTGAAGAACATAACCTCAGTATCCCTCAGATATGCCCTTTACAGCTTCAGTTAGGTGATAGTCTCTTCATCTCCTCTGAGCCATCCTTTCAGTCCTATGGAATGAATTTGGTAAATGTCTCCAAGGAAGAATTTATTAACTGCCCTAAGGCTGGTTTTCTTCAAGAGCAGTTGCTTTTTTTTTGCCAGATAAGAGGACTGCACCAAGTGGACCCCAAGTGGCTTGGTGTTGGAACTCATTACTTTGCAGAACTCCACAAGAGAGGCCCACTGTTGTGCAGCATGGGCCTTCGTCTGAACGTCACAGTGAAGCAGCAGTTTTGCCAACAGTCTCTGGATGCACCACTATGCTCCGGGCATGGAAAATGTCTAAGCCGTGTTTGGGAAAAAGCATATCATTGCCATTGTTTTTCACAGTATTCAGGAACATTCTGCCAGAAGTTTGATATATGCTCCACTAAACCTTGCCAGAACAATGCCTCCTGTGTTGAGAAATCAGAACTTTCCAGAGATTCTTACAAATGCATGTGTCCTCCAAAATTTTCAGGTATTTGTTTTCTCCTCTAGGGATAAACATTACATAGATCATACACTTTCCTTAAGAGATGATAACACAGTAAGAACAACACTAGAAAGGCTTTTGTATCATTTGATTGCCCACTGCTGCTACCACACCTGCAGAGTCTCTTCTACATGGAGTCACTTATGGGTGACTGTGCAGACATTTGAAGACATTTTGTACTTGGTGACATTCATAAATACATTGTAGAGAAAAACAGAATAAGTTCTCATCATGCTTCTTTCCTACTTAAGCACAAGACATAAATAAGTACTTGTTGACTTACAGAAGTAACTGATTTTCTTTCTTTGTTTTCCAGTTTAAGTTCTTAGACCAAATAACATAAATCATTTGGAATAAGCTCTCCCAAAAATAGCTGGTTAGCCAAACTGGTGAAAAAGAGTACATGATTGTGTTGAAATGGGCATTTCATTCAACCTGCCAAAACTCCCCTATTTTCAGTTTAAAAACTTTTCAAATTACATTAGTGATTTTTTAAATAAAAATTTGGTTTAACTGAAAGGTCAAACCTTAAATTAGAAGAACAGCAAAAGAAAATACTTAATATTTTCTTCCAGATTGTTCTGTCCCCTAAAGTTGTTTTCAAAGGCAACTTGTTAAACATACTCTTATTATCAAATTAAATAAATCACAAATGAAAAAAGAAAAAGCAAGTAATCTTCCTAGAAATATTGCAATACTTATCTAAAACTCATTGGAGAAACTGAATTTGGAGTTGGATTACCATACCAGAGATTACCACATAACTGAGTAAGTTCTTGTCTAACCATCACCTTTATTTCATGGAGGAAAAAAAATGGATTAAGGAAATTATGGGGATGTTGTTCCTGCACTCAGACCAATAGAGCTTTGGTATGTTTTAAAAAGTACCAGAAATATTTATTCTCATCACAAAAAGAATTGTTGTAGCTCTTTTTGTACTTGTGGAGCAGAATTCTTGAAATGTCCCTCTGTTGTACTGAACTTCTATGCTCTCACAATAGTGATGCTATACTATGAAGCAAAGCTGATGGTTCAAGAATGAGTGAGGTTCACAGAACACACTTCATAGAAATGAAGCTTATGTTGCATAAAGATTGCTGTAATTTATTTTTAATTGCTTTTCAAAGCGCATAATAATTTGGTTACTAATGCATTTGCCAACTGAAGATTATGCAGGTATGAATAAGTCAATGTTGTGAGAATTTTTTTTTATAATTATGAACAGTGAAAGAAGTGGAAAACATTAATGATATGCAGTATGTTTGATATTTCCTTTATCATCTACCAGAAGCTGTGTAAAATGCTTTGAAAATAATAATACCAAAAGTATCTGGTACTAATTGAACTCAAATTAATGAAAAAAATTGCAAGCAATTCTGATAAAAGCAATTATCATGCCTAATACTATCAACAAGCAATGCTTAAAACATTTTGTTAGCATATATAGGAAGGTTGTAGGTAATGCCATCATTTTGTACTGACAATATCTGTGTCATAAATAAGCTGGATGTAAACAAGAAGAATAAGGAGACTAAACCACCATATACTATGGGCAGGCTACACAAGAGTAAGGGAGGAAAAATGTTTCCCATAACATAAAGTCTATTAGAAATCTGGAGACTTTTTGAAGTGGGAATAATGTCATGGTAATAATTCAAGAGGAAAGCATAATTATATGGTATTCAGACCTGTATGTTGTAATAGCATAAACAACTTATAACTGAAATTTTAATTTCCAGAAAGCTGCATATTAAAAAAATTTCTCACATTCCCACTCAACATAAGAACTTCTTTTGTTTTCAATTCTGAAAGAAACTGTAAGCTAGATTCATGTTTAAAAGAAATAAATACTCCAGTTCTAGTAGCATTTCTGCATTTTAAGCTGTATGTGAATTTGTAACTATATGTCAGATAAGGTTAAGCACAGTAGCTGAGCACAAAAGCAGATAAATATCTTTGTGACTTGCCTTAGAAGTTCAGTAAGTTTGGTGCACACTAATGAACAAAGTTAGCACAAACATCTTTCTATCCATTTGCCTGTCTATAATGTAGCTCTAAATTTGACATTTATAGAAAGTTCACCAAACTCCTTAAATACTTACTAAAGTCCAATGTTCCTGTTATTCCTTTGACACAGGTAAAAACTGTACAGAAATAGTTGGACAATGTCAGCCGTCTACATGTTTCAATGGTAACTGCATCAATATTACTCCAAATACTTTTCTTTGTGAGTGTGACAAGGGCTTTGCAGGTAGGAAATACCTTTTTTCCCTGTTTTACGACAATAATTGTATCTGTTACAATAATGGCATGGACTTTTGCTTTATTAAAATAGTCATGTTTTATGATTATTGCACAGATTGCCATATCCTTAGATTTTTAAAAATAGGTTTTGCAAAATATAGAAATCAGACTTCCAAATTACTCATGTACTGAAGTAAAAACATTTAAATGGTAGAAGCTTTTCATAATCAGATGCCATCCACAAGTACCTTTCTTCTACTGGCAATATAACATGGAAAATTCTCAATCACTGACTCACTTGTTCTCAAATACAGTTAGCAAGAATCAGAACTCTTCCTGGAAGGATGATTTTGAATGGTCATGACATTTGCATTTATAATTTCAATATCCTCTTATAGATGCACTAGAAATATAAGATGGAAATAATCTAATGAGTCAATAATGTCATGATTTTGGGGTGCAGCTTGATTTAAAAAAAAAGGAAGTTAATTGGTTCATTTATGATATGTGGGAAAAATAAGATGTTTTCATGAGAAAAGCTTGAATGAAAAAATATACCTAAAAGCATCCTATTGTAAACACTTTTTTGGGGTTATAGGATAGCAGTCAAAAACTATTTAATCTTGTGCTTCACAGCAGAAGTTCACAGTATGGATGTGAGAAAAGTGGTAATACTCAGAAGAATATTCTTTAAGAAGGAACTAAGTATAAAGCTAGCTCTTGAAAATCCAAAGACAATAAAATTTTCAAAATGTCCCTTTCTTGGAAACATCACTTATCTTTGTCATTTATAGAATACAAAGAAATCATTACATTTAAATGGAGAGTTAAAAGGGAAAAAAAAGCATAATGGAGTTAAAGGGATCAAAGAGCCAATCTTTATTTTCATAGTGAAAGACTGAAGATCGTTGTTGATTTTTTAATTAAGTCTGTATAGAAATATATTTCTAAAAAATGGGACAGGCATGCTGAATTCTAAATTCCTAGTCAATCTGTTTGATATTCTCCTTTTCTTCCCTTTCCTTCACTATTGAAGCATAATGGTCAGCATAATTCTGAGAAAACTAAAAAAAAAACTAACCTCTTTTTTTCAAATTAAAAAGTCCATCAGTAAAGTTTTCTGGAGCTGATTTTCCACCCAGTCATGGTCCATATCTTTTAGAACATTTACCTTTGTCCCTTCACATAAATTGTATAGACACATCACTTTTGAAATTTTCCCCACAATTTTTTTTATCCTTGCAATTCTGACTTAGTGAGGGAGAGGAAAAATGAGATAGGAGGAACACCTTTCCAGATGCAGTAAATCCAAACCCATAATGACATGAAAATACTTTAATACTCTGAACTGCTGGAGGGCAAGACACACTGCAACCTGCTCTCGAAGTAGTTGGTAAGGATTGAGACGGAGAAAAGGAGACTGTGAGTGTGACTAGCTGTCTTTTTATTCTCCACTTAGCTAAAAGGAAATGGGGAATCCTTTCTTGTTTCTAAGCACAAGTATCTTAGAAGAAGAAGGATTTTAATGATTTTTTTCTGGTTCTGTGGTATAACAGGACTGATTAACTAACATACGGTGTAATTTTACAATTATTTTCTAACCAAATGTGGTGGTTTAAGTCTACATGTCTTCTGTGGTCCTGTGTAATGCTAGCACAAAGGTAAATTTTAGAATACCTACCTGAAACAATACTTCTATGTGAAACCAGACATTTTTTGTAGGAAAACAGACATTTTCTTATTATTGTTCCATTGCAGCTGTATTGTGTTCTCAGCCAAGGCGAGTTGTGTAAGCATGAATGCTATTTTAATTGTGTTAAATTGGCAGAAAATTCAAAATATTCTTCTCTCTTGATATTGAACTTGCATGCAGAAAACAAAACATAAAGCCTAGATTATGTACATTTTGTTAAAGATTTTGTAAACTTTGTCCTACTTTTTTTCTAAAATGAGGCAAGACACTGACAGTAATTAGTTCACATAAACTGAATTAAAATTAAATATACTTCTTATTCTATATTGATGGGATAAAAGTAAAATTATAATAAAATAAAAATGCTCTGAAAACATTTATTCAAAATAAGTAAAGGTTCTTGGGTCCAAGTTATTATGTTCACAAGGATAAAACATATCTATTAGAGAAGTAATGTAAATTCTCATTTCAATTCTGTATTTTTCTGTCTTATTTAGGGTTTAGTTCATTCACTGAGGTCTCAAAACTCTCTTTACTCTTTTCTGAAGGAAGATTTTTGACATAACAACAATCAGCTAACATTAGTTTTCTCAGTATTCTTATGATTGAATACTCAGCTTCATACCAGAATTTGCACCCTTAGACTTATTAAGAAGCATTTAGAGGAAGGGAATACAGGCAAAACAAAGACAGGGTGGGTACAGAGAGGAAGGAGGGAAAAATAGGCTGGTAGTGTGTAAGCAGTTGCTGCTCAGTACTCTTGTCTGACTGAGACCTGCACTGAATCACTTACGGTGATCTTACAGTCTATCCATTCTTCTTATTAAATCTTTTCTTAACTCTCTTTCCACATAATCTCACTCTCTCCCCATCTATGCGTTTTAAGATCCCAATGCCAGAAATGGAGAGAAAAAAGTGCCTGAGTATTTGGTGTCTGCAATTTGAGTTAGACCACTGCTGATAGTGGTCCTAACAACTTTGGTGCCAGCATGTGGAGTAAATGAGGGTCTCAGCATCAGCAAGCTGAAGGAAGACCACGGAGTGTAGGAGAGTGTGTCTGATGAGAGTCAATTTTGTGCCAGCAAAGGGCATCAGACCCTGAGCAATGGTGGCTCACATACCTAGTGCCAATTGGAGCAGGTGAGAATCCCAGCATCAGCAAATGAAGAGGGGAGCAAGAGTGTAAGGGCCTGTGTGCCCTGACAGGAGCCACTCGGAAGATAAAAAGTTTTAATTTTCCCCTAAGCTGGCCTCTGAGTGTGTGTGCAGATGTGCACTTGTGTGTGTGCAGTTCATCAGCACCCTTCAAGCTGGACTGTGTCGAGTAGGCGGCACAGGATCTGCGCATCAGTACTAGATGGGCTGAGGCCCACACTGCTATTGGAAGGGTTCACAAAAGTGTTGTTCTTTGTGAGACAGAGGATAAGGGCTGGGTACTGAAAGGGTCCACAAATGTGTCAATCCTTCTGAAGTAAAGGGCAAGGGGCTGTGTATCTCTATTAGCAATCTTCAAAACTCATCAGTCAAGAAGAGGACTAGGATTTGACTGCATTTGTTTTATGTGAATTCTGGGTGGATGCTGGTAAAGGCAATGCCTTATCTGTGGATACTCTATTCATTGCATTAGTAAGGATACTAATTTATGTAAGGATACTATTTATCTACGTTTATGTATATCTGGCATACATGTTCATCTTGGCTACAGGCTGAGCCTGCAAACAGGAAAGCAGCAGCTGCATGCATTGGATGAATGGAAATTCCAGGTCTTTGGGTTCACTGGGCTGGGCTCCAGCAGCTGGGAAGGAGGTTCTCCAGTCCCCAGAGTCCACCAGAGGAAGTGTCTTTTATACATCTCTTAACAAAGAGGATGTCTCAGAAATTTTGATGGATGTTGTCCTGTTTTGATGATGCATAGAAAATTAATGTGACTAATTCATAACCTACAGGAAATAATATCTTAGCTATCTCTGTAATGGTGCTGTTCAGTATGCTTACCCTAGATAACATTTAGTGGATTAAGAGAAGCAGTTTTCCATTTGAATATGTTTTGTTGAATCTGTGTGGTGTTTTGGTCCTTAGGTGGGAAGACGGGACTGATTGAAAACACACCACTTTGTAGAGCACTTGAGATTAAGTTTTTTTCACACATTCCTGTAATGGAGACTTGAATTTCCTGCCTTCCCCAATGGTCCAATTGACCTCTTTGCAGACTACAATGTTCCATCCTCACTTGAGGGACAGGAAATACTATGAGAATGGTTTTGCTTGGAGCCACTATGATAGAGCTTCCATCATCTAGGCTCTTTAGTTTAAAATGTTCTGTTTCCTCAATTGGTGAACTACACCCAGACTCTTTTGAAAAAAGGGTCATAAATGCAATGATACTTTTATATGTATATAAAAGAAGAGAAGAATTGATTGTTTGCACAATTACTGTTTTAACAGCCTAACATCTCAATTTGTCTATTACTGGCACTCATTGCCCAAATTAATACCCAAAGGGTTCTTAGCAGTACCCCTAAAAATGTTATGCAAAAACTTTTCTACTATCTAGTTTTTACTTTGGTATGATGCTCAGCTTTCCACTGTACCTCTTGATCAAACATATCCATCTCCCTCAAAAAGAGTGCACAATTGCAGCAAGTGATCAGCATTTTGTGGTATTCATTGAGAGGAGTGTTACATTTACACTGTAAGTATCTCACCTATCCATCAAGGGATTATCTTAGTCTACTTGTACATGTTTTCAAGTCATTGTCTATTTCTTTTACCCAGGCTACCAATGGGAGCCTGGCAGTGGTCTCCAGTCACCTGCCAGAAAGGTCTGTGATTTGTCAGACAATAACTGAGGTGGGGATGGGCTGACCCCTCCCAAGATGGGTCATTCACAAAGGTGAAGTTGAAGCAGGGGAGAAAGTCATCACTGGTCCTGAGCATAGGGTCTAATAAAAGCTAAAAAAGTTCTGAGATCTTGCACTCAGATTGGTACAAAGGTCATTCTGAAGAGCTGTACCTGCTACAGATTCTGGTTTTTAATGTTTCTCTACGGGACAGTGAAGATAGCTGCAAGCATGTGAGAATGAGAACCAAGTGTGTTTTAATAAAATCATATGTCAAGTATGACAGTTTCCTCAGAGAAAGCTGTAGATTTCTGGGATTATGATTCTTAACTGTAAAGATACTCTGGAAATATTTATCACTTATAATTATTATAATTATTATAATTATTATAATATTGAAATGGCCGCAATTCTTTTAGTGTTAAGAAAGAATCTATATATTTTTATCAGGGGTTTTAATGAAGTTATGGTAATATTTTTTTTACATCATTTCCTTTATGTTTCATATATATTTCATAGAATCATAGAACTATTAAGATTGGAAAAGATATACAAGATCATCAAGTCCAACCTTTGAACAAACACTTCCTTGTCAACTAGACATGGCACTAAGTGTCACATCCAGTCATTTCTTGAATGTCCTTAAGTTAGTTGATGAGAATGTGAGACAAGTCTTTTCATACATCAGTTGATGCTAAGGAGTTTAGGCACTTGTCTTTTCAGTGCTAGATAATTCTAGTATTAGTATTTACTCTTCCAGATGATGCAGATCAATTCATCTTAGCTAGAGACAAAGATATACATGAAGAGATCTTGTCAAAACTACACCAATGACGTGAATTAGGTTGTCTGACCTAAGCAGACTTCAGTTTTCTCAAATGTACTCTCCTGGCATGATTTCATTGCACACTTCAGTAGCCTACGTTTCAAAACTTCCTATTAGTTTTGATAACCTTTCCATATTTCACAATCTTTTTTTCCCTTTTATTATTAGATTTAATTGAATTATTAGTAATTGTCGTATTTATTGAGTATATCAACTCAACAGTGTAATAAGTGAATATCTCATAGCACTTTAAAACTGATGAGTATAATTACTCTGGGAAAACACAAGGTATGTATGATTCTTGTATTTTACTTTTCTGCATATGAATAAGTTTCTGAAATATTCTTTGTCAGGGAAGGAATTTTTTAACTGCAAGATGATTAATATCATACTTTGCAATGAAATTATAACTTAATAACTTTTTGAGATTATTTCTATTAAACTAAATCTATTTTTTCATAAGTTATTGTGCTACTTTAGTATGGAGAAGCAATGTAATTCTTGCCAAATCTTAACTATATTAAATCATTAGAGTAATCCACACTAGATACATTAAATGAATGAATTTGTTGTGAAATTACAGCACCTCCACTACATTAAGTAATACAGTTCTTATATTCTAACCCATGATAGATATAAGAATAAAGCATTGTATTATCAGGCTGCAAATCAGAATGATAATCTTTCCCATCTCCTTACAGACAGAAAGTCTCCTCAGTTTTTGGATGTCGGTCCTTCCCTAGAGATGTTCACTAGTTATTCTTAAATTTCTATTACATTAATTTTATTTTTTTATAGTTCTTCAAGAAAAACAAAATAATGCGTATGCATGATCTTGCAAAAGGCAGTGAGAAAAGATGTTTTATATTTACAGATGCAATCAGCTAATAGATGCTGATAACACTGAACACAGAATTAGAAATACTCTGTAGAAGATATTAAAGTGACTGAAACTCTGAGGTATGAATGTCTATGGTAGTGAAATACCCAAATAATTTCATCTCCCTCAATTTTCTGTTGTTCTCCAAACTCCTTCTGCTAGCTGAAAACATACAATCATTTTTCCACTTGATTAATTATTATGCTTATTTGAAACACAGAACACTGCAAGTTTAACTTGTTGTGATAAAGACAAAAATAACCCTTTGCAGTTGGAGTTTCAGTTCTTCTTACATATTTCTGATGGTTTATGACTGAAGGAGGTATTTCATCCTCTAATGAAATAATGACATCTAATGACATTTGTGAGCAGACACTTGGGACACAAGATGAACAACTCAGTGTTCTGAAGTCCTCATGTGTGTCCCCTGTTCAGAGGACACCAAATGCCTTAGTCTTACTGAAGTAGGGGTGGCACAACTTTATCCTGTGAGAACACAAGGTATTCTTAGGCCCTAAATGAGCAAAAGTCAGCCTCTTTAAAGATACTATACCATAATTATTAACATGTTTAGCAGAATGGCTAAGCCTGTAAACCCGTATTGTGGTCTCCCATGCAAAAAGTTGTCAGAAATACAAAGTTTGAACTTGCAAGGCTCTGGAGATTCATCTCATTTAGCACCAGTCTGTTTCTCAGCTAGATGCCTAAAAAGTTAAATGTGACACGTGATAAAAGGCACCAGCATAGAAATTGCTTTGTAAACTGTAGATCTGTGAGGTAAAGTTCAGTAAGTAGTTGAGCTATATCAGCGGAAATAAAAGCAGGAGGGGAAGGAAAGAAAGGAGGGAGGCAAGTAAGGGAAGGGAGGGAGGGAGGGAGGGAGGGAGGGAGGAAGGAAGGAAGGAAGGAAGGAAGGAAGGAAGGAAGGAAGGAAGGAAGGAAGGAAGGAAGGAAGGAAGGAAGGAAGGAAGGAAGGAAGGAAGGAAGGAAGGAAGGAAGGAAGGAAGGAAGGAAGGAAGGAAGGAAGGAAGGAAGGAAGGAAGGAAGGAAGGAAGGAAGGAAGGAAGGAAGGAAGGAAGGAAGGAAGGAAGGAAGGAAGGAAGGAAGGAAGGAGGGAGGGAAGGGAGGGAAGGGAGGGAAGGAAGAGAGGGAGGAAGGAAGAGAGGGAGGAAGGAAGGGCGGAAGGAAGGAAGGGCGGAAGGAAGGAAGGGCGGAAGGAAGGGAGGAAGGGAGGAAGGGAGGGAGGGAGGGAGGGAGGGAGGGAGGAAGGGAGGAAGGGAGGAAGGGAGGAAGGGAGGAAGGGAGGAAGGAAGGAAGGAAGGAAGGAAGGAAGGAAGGAAGGAAGGAAGGAAGGAAGGAAGGAAGGAAGGAAGGAAGGAAGGAAGGAAGGAAGGAAGGAAGGAAGGAAGGAAGGAAGGAAGGAAGGAAGGAAGGAAGGAAGGAAGGAAGGAAGGAAGGAAGGAAGGAAGGAAGGAAGGAAGGAAGGAAGGAAGGAAGGAAGGAAGGAAGGAAGGAAGGAAGGAAGGAAGGAAGGAAGGAAGTAAGAAAGAAGATGGGTAGAGAGGGAGAAAGGTTGGGAAGATTAGGTGATGTCTCAGAGGCCTCACTATGACATCAAAGCTGATTGCAAGCTAATGGTACCCATCTGTTCATCAGATCATTATAGTGTTCATTTTGTCATCCTGTAACAAAACTTGTGTACAAGATTTGTATAATGAGGTACCTTCTGCAATCCTCAATATTGCTGGGAAGATGTCCTGTTCCTAAAAATGCCACAGTTCCAGTCAGACAAGTGGCTGAAAAGTCTCAGCGCAAGTATCAACTGATGATGACTACAGTATCATATTTTCATTAATTATGCAGAGTAATATATCTGATCAGTTAATTTCCCATCTTTAGATTTCATTTGCAAATTACTCCATAGCAAGTGCATTCAAGTATGCAAAAGGTCTATTTTTTTGTAATGAAAAAGATAAAATAGATTTAGTATAACTAATAAGGTCTAACCCATTTACTGTTTTGCACTTTAAATACTCTAAAAATCTCATATTGTCTTATTTTACCTTCTGACAATTCAGGCGTCTTTTTCTTTTCCAACTTAAAAAGTAACTCAGCTGTACTGAAAAAATTATTTCATTTGACACTGATAATGTGCTTTGGACTAAAGTACATATTTAAATTATATTTTTCCATAAATGATTTTAAATAGTTTTATTCACTGGAATTAAAAGAGATATTTGTTGATAAAGGCCTTACTATATAAAATATTACCATGAGTCCTCAAAAGCATGAAGTAGAAGAACATGGTTAATATCTTAATACAATTAACATTTATACAAATGGTCCTCTGGAAAACAGACTTTCCTGAAAAAATGTTACATTATGCTTTTTTATTAAATTTAGATTTTGGAAAATAATAGGAACTGTGAAGTGCCAAAATACATTGCAGTATGTAAAAAGAGCACAAAACTGATGGATATTTCAGATGTAAGCATAATTCATTAACTCTTTTTTTAAAATTTCTGTTCCTAATCTGATCAGAATCAGATTCCATGTATGATAGAAAACAAAAAAAATCAACATTTGTAAATCTTTTAAAGCAAGAAGAGTGTGAATAATGGTAGTACAGGTGATGCAACTACAGCTTGTAACACAGATGAATACAAAAACATAAATCTGTCCAAAGGAGGGCCATGAGGATGGTAAAGAACCTTGAGGGGAAGCCATCTGAGGAGGAGTTGAGGTTACTTGGTTTGTTTAGCCTGGACATGAGGAGACTGAGGGGAGACCTCACTGCAGTCTACAATTTCCCCATGAGGAGGGGCAGGTATTTCAGCGCTCTTGTGCCCAGGGACAGATCTTGAGGAATAACCTGAACCTGAGTCAGGGGAGGTTTAGGCTGGATATCAGGAAAAGCTCCTTCACCCAGAGGCTGGGCACTGTAGAAGGCTTCCCAGACACATGGTCACAGCACCCAGCCTGACAGAGTTCAAGAAATGTTTGTACCTCGCTCTTAGGTACATGTTGTGATTCTTGGGCTGTCCTTTGAAGGGCCAGTAATTGAGCTCAGTGATCCTGATGGGTCCAACTGAGCATATTCTATGATTATATGATTCTAAGAATCTCATTTAACTAGGAGTAAAGAAAACACCATCTTTACAAAGAGTTTTCATATGTGCAAAAGAGGAGACTGTTACTTGATACCATTATTGATTAAGAGGATGTAAAATTAAAAAAAAAAAAAAAAAAAAAAAAAAAAAAAAAAAAAAAAAAAAAAAAGAGGATAAGATATCACAAAGTAATCTAGACTCCATAGACTCCATCCCCTTTTTTCAGGAGTCTTAGCCATATTTATCATATAGAGTGCCTGGTTCAAGCTGCAGTTCCAGCCACTCATTACAGGTCATGGCTAAGCCCTCAGCAGAGGTAGGGGCACCTTGGGTGAAATGTACTTGAGAAAGGACAAAATGCTGCACACTTATAGAGTAACAAAATTAAAAAATGTGAAAAACAGCTCAGTGAATGTCAAGACCAGTAAAGGAAGGGGGAGGAGGTGCTGCAGGCACCAGAGCAGATACTGCCTTGCAGCTGGTGGTGAAGACTGTCCTGGAGCAGGTATTTTCCTGCAGGGTGTATCCCTGCAGGGTATTTCCCTGTCTGGAGTGAAGTGATGCCTAGGAAAGTGAGGAGGAAAGGTATACTAAGAATGGCACTGAGTGCAGGTGTATTAATATTTTTGCTATACCAAGAAAAAACAATTCCAAGTGAAAAAAACCCTAGATGCTTATATTTCTTTTGAAGCAGGTAAAGTTAGCGATATAATTTTGAGTCTACTTAGCTCAAGTGTTATATCTGGTTTAAACAGACAGGGATTAAAAATGGGTAATGAGACCAGTGAGTCAGAAAAGCTTCAGACCAAATACTAAATAAAATTTTCTTTAATAACAATAGAACAATAGGTATGTAGTAATACATTGTAGGATACCAGAGTGGTCAGCCTGCATATGCAAGAGCTGTAGAATCAGTTCTTTTTCATGTAGTCTTGTATGCACTGTAAAGACACTTCCAGGCATGCTGTAAGTTATGGACAGCTTCATGAGATTGTTACACAATTTTATATCAATTTGCCAATTAATGAGCATCACACTGCAGTCTGATATATTTCTCTATTTTTGAAGCCTCTGCTTTGAACTGTCCAGAACCCCTCCCAAAGTCTTCTGATAATTCACTTTTATATACCTGTCTAATCTGCAATAGCTTACAACGAAAAGCACTGGTGTTTAAAAGTTTATCACTGCATATGTATCACTTTCTCAACGGATTATAATTAGCATCTGAGTCACTATTGGAATTTTTGGTATGTTTTCAAAAGCAGTTTATTTCAGATTATAGCAAAAAATCATTATATAAAGTCAGTGGAGACATTTATTTTAATCTTGCTTGATCTGCCCTAGAATTGTCTGTCTCTCCACTGACAACAAAAAGATCACAGTAAGCAAAATAATAACTTGTATGTTTCAGCTAATTGCCTAAACTATTATACAGAAATTCAGTGAGTTTCATTTCATAAAAATATAAAAAGAGATTAATCAAAAGGTGTAAATGAATTGGTAAATAGGGAATGAGAAAGTGTTTGGACATAAATCTTGCCAATTTTTAATTTTAGTTTATTGTCTCAACATCTGCTAGGTATTTTATGGAAAAGAATATCATCAATAGTATTTACTAATGAAATAACCAGTTCTGTAAAAGATTCTTTTGGGAAATAATGCTGTTTCTCTTACAACTTTAAACACATCAGTGCAATAATCTTTCTTTAGTAATATATATATGTATATATAACATGAAATATGACAAGCTGTAGAAAGCATCAAGAGCATTTCTATATGGCCAGAAGCACACTTGTTTTCTTTTCTTAATAGACCTTTACAAATACATTATCCAGACTGTTTCACATAACTCTGATCTGTGTAGAATTCAAAGCATTTTACGCCAAGATTTAATAATAAGTTTCTGTATAACTTAAGAAGATAGGATGAGACTACAAAAGAGGACATAGTGAAGGAGTGGCAAAAAAAAAGAAAAAAAAAACAGGAAAAAGAGATTTGTTTATATAAAACTGTGTTGAATGTTTGTGATACTTCACAGAATATAGGGTCATAAGGTGGTATCAGCTTATAAACTGAATGGAAATGAGAATTTAGAGAAAGATACTTTAAGTTTCATAATTACTATTCAAAGAGAAAAAAAAAACCAAACCCAAACACCTGATAACAAAAGAAGAGATAATAAAAATAGGAGGAATGGAAGGGGTTGAAATAAAACCAGAAACACTCTTTGCAAAAAGGCAAAAGTGGGTGTTCTTATTACTGCTTATGGTTGGGAATCTGGAGCAGTCAATGAGGCTGATGAATGAAAGGTTGCTGAAATATGGCATTTTTTGTTAACCATAAACCACAGCAAATACCAGGAACAAAAGAGCTCTACCTCAGCACAATGCTGGGCCTGAAATGGGAGATATGCCAAAGGCTCCATTAGGTCCATAAAATATATCACCATTCATTTTTATGGAAGTGATTGGATAGTGGGGTGATGGATGAGTAGACAGGTAGATAATACAACAGAGATTGCTCATGGTTTGACTGTCATTATTCATATTTAGCAATCACTGTTGTATTGGTGAAGACAAAGCATACATTGCAATATATTGGGTTAATATTGATGAAAAAATGGAGATGTAATATTTCTTTTTGGTTCTGCCTGTGCTGCCATTTAACTTACAGAGTTATAAATTACACTTACTAAGAGGAAAAAAATAAAACCCACAAGGTGATATGAAAGCTTTGAGAGCATACTGACATCTTACAAACTCTGATAAACCAAATATTAAAAATAATATACATTCTAGAAAGAAGACAAATTCTGCAGGAAATAATGAAAGTGACATAGCCAATAAAGTTACTTCCACTTTGAACAGAAGACTGTTTCAAATTCTCAGCATTAAGCAAGTAGGAAATTTCTAAAAGAAAAAAAGTTTGAAATCAAATCCCTAGTTTATGAACACAAATAAAAAGTTACTGTTACTATTTCACAGTGGATTGACAGTAATAGCTTATGAAATTCATACTGAGAAGGAAGAAAACAGAATAAGATAGATTACTGTGAAATTGAAAAAATAGAGGATATCACTCTTACATTAATTCTAGCTGCAACTTCAGTCATTGTTGTACTAAGGACTACGCAAGAAAAATATATCTTCTCCAAAGATTTTATGACTGAAATAATGTCAGCTGAATCCCAGGAAACCAAGTCTGAACCTCCTAAGTCATTCATTAGGACACTGTACGAGACAAGAATACAGCTCAGGTGTTTTGACATGAATTCCTGTTTATTCACTGGACAACTGTAGCCTCACTGTAATTTTGTGTGCATAAATGAATAATATGTTAGATACCACGTTGATGTATCCTATTATAATATGCAGGACATAGAAACAGAAAATAATCAAACTCAGATTTCATGGAAAAGGAATTGTTGTAGTTACAAGCAGACAGGACTCAGCTTCTTCAGGCAGAAAAAGCCAATTCTTTATTCACGTAACTCATTTTTATAGAGTTTTCACAGACCTCATGTTCAATTGGCTAGTAGTTTTCTTGCCACTCAGTAAATTGGTTAGTAAATGGCATTTTACCTGTCCATCAAATCTCTCTATTCCTGGATTGTTTACATATTTTATTCACTGATTCTCATGAGATAGATTTATTGTTTTTACAGGTGCAAACTTTTTTTTTTTTTTTCACAAGACTAATTGTTGTGTTAACTGACTTTCATTTTCAAGATTCTTTCACATGGGAACTTAGCTAGCTGTTCAGCTGTACTTAAAAAAGTAACAGGCCTAAGCCCTGATTTTATAAAGCTTTTCTTTTATAAGATCCCTACCTGTATGCAGCAGTGAAGTTTATTGATAGGACCTACAACAGCAAAAATGTTATGCAAAACAGTAGAAATCATAGTACCTGACTGCTTATGTTTTTATAAAAGTGCACATTACCATGTTAAGCTATTCTATATCCACAGATTTTACTGCAGCTTCTCATAGGAAAATGTATAAGCTTCACCTACTTAATATGGTGAAGCTTCTGGTGAAAACTCTCTTGCAATCAAATACCACATTAATCTATAACTGTTTAAAATATTGTGATTTATCGATTTGTATCAGACATCCACATAGAATGGTGATTACATTTGGAAATTTACACCTACTGGTGAAGACAGGTTGCTAGGAAAGTGAGGTGTGCAAATATGCATGACAGATGGTCAACAATGACAACAACAATTATTGCAACTTGAGTAACGAAGTTAAAGCTGTAGTAATGAAATTTGCTAAATATACCAGTTAGGATGTTCCTTCAACAAAAAGGGAATTAGAAAAGTTTTACAGGAAGACCTGGGTGACCTGGAAGACTAAAGAAATATAGGTATTAAAAAAATAATAATCTCTTCAAATCATAAACTGTTTGGAGGACTTCCTGCCTTCAGCCTTCAAATCCCCAGTTAGCCAATTATCACCGCGGGGCCTGACCAGCAAGAGAGAGACTCGGGAGACAGTTCTGGGTGCAGAGCAGAGCAGGGCAGGAAGCAGGAAACCCCGGAGTTTATTTACAAAACCACTTTTATACATTTCCTATGATGCCCATGGATTGGAGGATGGAATTCCCACCTCCCCACCACACTGGCCAAGCCAACTGTCAATCACCTTTCTCCTCCCAACTAGAAATATGTAAACAATGAAAGACAGTTAGCAAAACATGGCCAGTGTTTACATTAACAAGCACAAGAGACTGCACATCTCTGCTTCAACATGAACGCTCGGCACACCAAGAAGAAACCTTATGGCAGCAAGCCAATCCTTCTTTGTCAGTATGAAGTCCATCAGGACATCTGTCCTCACTGCCCCTCTATGACTTGGGTCAGGATGTTGTCATTAACACTCCTTCAGGACCTCTTGGATTGCTCCTGCCCTGCTATACTGTTCTTTGAGCAGATATCAGTGTAGTTGACGTTCCCTATGAGGTCGAAGTCCTGTGAACACAAGACTGCTTCTCTCTGTCCAGAGAAGGCACCACCCACCTGTTCTTCCTGGTCAGCCAGTCTGTAGCAGCCACACACATGTCACCTATACCACTCTGCACTTTCATCCTCACACATAAGCTCTTAGTCAGCTTATTGTCCATATCCACGTGGAGCTCCTCGTTTCTGCATTTTGCTCACATAGAGAGCAACTTCTCATCCTTGTCTGCCCTGACAGTCCTAAAGAGCCTGTATTTCTCCATTGAAGCATTCATTAAACAAACCATCTAACCAAGTCTCTGTGATACCAACAAGATTGTAGTCCTACAACAGCAAAAAGATCTCCAGTTTCTCATGTTATTCTTCATTTGCAGAGGTCCCTGAAATAAAACGCCTCGGTGTGCTGATTTCCAAAAACAGTCTCGTTTTTCCATAAGAGTGTTTTGTAGGCACTTTTGCTTTCATGCAAATGCTGGAGGTGGTCTTGCTTAAGCCATGTTTATTGATTTTGTGTTCCCATTTCATTCACATCACTTCAGACTCTAGTCAACCCTGTCTGTCACTCCCGTACAGGCTGCTGGTAACTCTCACTCCTCTGTTGGTTTCTAGTTTAAAGTCCAAATCAATCATCATTCTGGAAATAATACTTTTGCCCTGCCTATTCAAAGGTATCCCACGTCTTCAAAAATGTAGATTGTATATTGTTATAAAAGTGAGTCTACACTGTAGTATTTTTAAGAGGTTATGGGGCTCTGCAATCCAAAAAACTCTTTTAGTTCATGCATTCCCGTGAAGCAAATTTAGCTGCATAAGTAGCCACTAAACAACCAGAAAAGAACTACTCATTCTTTCTTGATTTATTTACTTTAGGATTGCTGATGCAATTTTTTGCCATCAAGTAGCATTACATTTTCAGGATCATAGAACCATAGAATATTCTGAGCTGAGAGTTACCTGTCAAAATCATCACGTCCAACTCTTGACCCTGCAGAGGACACCCCAAGAATCTCACCCTGTGTCTGAGAGCACTGTCCGAATGCTTCTTGAACTCTCTCAGGTTTGGTGCTCTGGGGTGCCTGTTCCAGCACCCAGCCACCCTCTGGGTGAGAAACCTTTCTTGATGTCCAACCTGCACCTCTCCTGACACAACTTCATGTCATTTCCTCAAGTCCTCTCACTGGTCAAAAAATGAAGGGATCAGTGCCTGCCCCTCCACTTCCCTACATGAGGATGGTGAAGGTCACAACCAGGTCTACCCCCAATCTCCTCTTCTCCAGACTGAACAATATACCGTATACAGTATAATGTGCTCCCTCTAATACCATATAATATTTTCAATTCAGCTCACTCAATAGCAGTCTCATATGAAGCCTCAAGGCATACTAATTGGAAAAAAGAGATATGAAGCAGAAGTTTTAATGGCAGTTAAAATGATCAGAGGGAAAGAAATACTGAAAATGAAGTATTTATATATACAACAAATTATACAACTAAGGATTACTGTAACAGAGTGCTGTAAAGGAAATCAAGAATTTTCTAAGAACTTGTTGATGTTTTAGAATACATTAAAAATAATTTAAGAGTTGAATAATCTCTAATAAAGAAGCAAAAGTAAATTAATATGCTTAGTTAAAACATAAAGAAATTAATAACAGAAGGTTAACATGGTAATATATTTGCTAAGGAAACCATAAGAAGTAAAAGGCAATGGTGTCACTGCTGACTTGTCCACAGCAGTAAAATCAATAAATTAGCATTTCCTGGCAGGAGAGACTCTGTATCATACTCATAAGTTGCAATGAAGTAAGTTATAACATTAAAGGCCTTTACACCAAACTACCTATCATCTATGTGAGAGAAAAGAGCTAAGCAGAAGACCAAGGCAAGGTAGATACTTTCTTAATGTAAACATGTGCTATTTCACTTGGCTTCATCCCCACAAATTAATATTGTGCTGGCTGTCTTCACATAATAGGTCAGACTTAAAAAAACAACTCTAAACTACATCATCAACATCCAGGTGGAAGCAGTAGTTATATTTGCTTAGATAATTGATTGCAGCCTATGTGTTACTAGGCTTTTCCAGAAGAATATTAAATATATATATATAAAATAAAAACAGAACTAGTCCACAAACACTTTTTTTCACAAAAATTGGACAGTTTCATCTACACATCACCACCACAAGTCCTGTAAATCTGTAAGTCTTATTCTTTCTCAACGCCCCCTCACTGCAAAGCTCTGCAGTGCCAGATTTCCATCAGAATAGCCTAAATCTCAAACTGTTTCCTGTGTTTCCAGATATGTTTTTACAGAGCCATTACTAATTCACTATGGGAAAATTCAGTTTTATGGCTTCTTCATGAAAAAATTAGTCTCACGTTTTGAAGGCGTCATAATTTTTAGCCACTGTAAATTATCATGCTATTTTGCAGCCAATTAGTAAGATAAATGCCGTAAAAATATTTTACACTTTTCACTGCAGTCTCTTTTTTCAATCAATTTTTGCTTGAAGGCCTTAGCAATATCAACATAGATTCTCTGACAAAACATGTTACTCTTAGCCTTTAGCTTTATACATTGTGGTGGTACTGTTCCCATTTTTCTGGAGCAGGTCCATGTAATGTTTCATCAGCCTTCATTTCAGTCATGTATGTATATATTATCTGGTCAGTGAAAATAGGTTGCAGCAGTCTATTACCTGACATAGAGATACCTGGAAAAGTGTGTTTTTTTCTTAAAAAAAACATCCGGCTGTGTTGTTTTTCTCAGTAGTCAAAATCATATTCTGTCACTTTATGTCAGCAAAATAATTCATACAGACTCATATGGGAAGCATTGAGATGCTTATTCTGATGACTGCAAGTTTCTTAACTTCTGCACATTACATAAAACTAGTTTTGAAAAAATGAATAGAACATACTTGCATTCAAAATAATGAATGATGAGGTTTTAATGTCCCAAAACAGAACTCGAATTCATCTCTTTATTATCCATGTATGTTTTATCAGTTATATTGTCAGCCTAGCTAAATTCTCACGCAGATTTTTAAGTTATTCAGTAGCAATGCACAGATCTAACTGACTTTTCAGCATCTTCTAGCTCTTCTGTACTGTGAAGATGGATGAGGACATTAATTTCATCGATGTTGATGTAAAGGCTTAATCACTTGTTATTTTGATCAAAAGAGAAGATGATCTATGGCACATATCCTAAGATGTACATAATGATTGGCAAAGAACTGTCTATAGCCCAGCAATTATATAAATGTTGATTTAGCACAAAGTCTCTCTCTCACATATGCTGACAAATACAGATTCCTGTCTGCCAGCTAAGTACAACATACAGGTTGTACTATCACATAAGTTATTGCATTGTAACTTTTTATCACTGAAAGACCTAAAGTCTACTTTAAACAAGGATGTGTCCTACCCACTGTGAACTAAAAATATATTTGAAAACTTGCCTGTATAATGCTTTTTTCCTGAAGCCTCCAGGGAATCTGATAGCTGATAGTACTGAGTGGTTTGTATTGCTTCATATTCTTTTAAAATTTCCTTTGTTGTACAAATCATGCCAGCTTTGATCAGGGTCATGGTTTAACCCCAGAAGGCAGGAAAGCCCTACCCTGCCTCTCACACTCCCCACACCAGTGAAATGGGGGAGAGAATCAAAAGGAGAAAACTCATGGGTTGAGATAAAAACAACTTAATAGGTAATCATAAACTTGTCCGCACATGAACAGCAAATTAAGGAATTCATTCACCACTTCCCATGGGCAGGTAGCTGTTCAGCCATCACCAGGAAAGCAGGGCTCCATCTCATGTAATTGTTACTTGGGAAGACAAACACCATCAGCCCATATATCTTCCTTTTCTTCCTTCTTTTCCCATCGTTTTGCTGCTGAGCATGACACCATATGGTGTGGAATATCACTTTGGTCTGTTGTGGTCAGCTATCCTGGCCATGTTCCTTCCCACCTCCTTTTGCCACCCCCATCCTGCACATTTGTGGAATGGGGAAAGGAGCAGAAAAGGCCTTGATGCTGTGTAAGCAATGGTCAGCAATAACTAAAAGGTGCCTGATTCTTCAGGACAGTTTTTGTCACAAATCCAAAACACAGCACCATACTAACTACTATGAATAAAATTCACTTGATCCCAGGCAAAACCAGTAAAATCAGAAACGGAGCAGATTAGCTAGAAATTTATTAGGATCAGCACTGTCAAGCATAATTCTCCTAATAATATTTTTATCACTGGGAGAATTAGTATGGTCATTATCATGCCTGAGGAGTCATTTTTCTATTTGAAGAGATGAACATTATCTTTCAAGCGAAAAAATGTTCTTTATATGAACTTTGTCAAAGCACCGTCTTTCTGAGTCAGTAATGTCTTCTATATTTCTGTATTTTGGTGGGAATGCTGGAAGTTTCTGTTGAATGACTCTATTGCAGCTGTTAAGTAGTTTTAAGCATATCACAAAGGTGGTACTGCTGCTATCTGCTCCTTGATGGGTAGCTTAAGTTTCATTTAGCGTTTTGTCAGAAATGATAGATGAATAATTTAATGGTACTCAATTGTTCGCCTTGCACCAGGATTCAGGATTTCTTTTCCATCGCTTCACAGAATTTGATCATCTCCATTGAATTGCTGTGCAATAGCACCATCGTAGGGACACATATAATTTGAAGCCACTGCAAAGATGGTTGATGTGATACCATTTGCATTTTTTTGACATTTATACTCTCCTTCATTAGCATTTTAAAACATTTTAGCATTTATGTTAAGCAGCTTGTTTATTTGCCAGTTTTTACATTTTACTCTAGCTTTGTTCAACATTCATACTTGAAGAGTGTTCTGATGAAATTATTTTTAAAAGAACTCAAGCATATCTCACGTTTGCCTTTTACAAAGCGAAGAACAACCTCTAAGGTAGAGTATGCTGCCCGACTGCCACGCTAGCTGAAAAAAAATCAAAGAAATGTAATATTAATATCAGTATTATCTACTTCATCCCTCTTCTTCACTGCTAGATACCTATAACATTCCCTATAAGAAAAAAAAATTCTTTTATTGGGCTGCAACAAAATAACCAGTACCTGATTTCTAGTCATTGTCCCTCGTTTTATTTTGTAGCACTTCCTATCATGAAAGTATTTACCAGTAGGTGCTAATCTGTTAGGACCTCAAGAAGAAAGGCACTCAGGTTCTGTAAAACCTTATACTTAATGATAATTTAAAATTATATCTATACTGGCTAGAAAAAAAATAATAATGGTAAAAAAAAAAAAAAAAGATAAAATAGTATACATAATCTTTACATGTATAGATTCTTGTAACCCCAAACTGTGTAGTATTGAACAATCCTCAACACAACATGCTGACATCCAGGTTGACTCCACTATGGAATAGATTTCTGTATTTTGGTCATTCACTCTATTACAAGATTTTCTTGGAGGAAAAATCTTGAAATCTTTCTGTATTTGGAAGCTGACGTCACATTATTCCAAGACTGTGTGTTTTTTACGTTAAATTGAACACAAATTTATCTAAATTGTCTTTGTGAAACCTGTTTTTTTAAATTTTCATGCTTTTTCTTTTAAGCAGGTTTCTATAATGACTCCTTTCTATTTTACATTCTTTTTTCAACTGAACAGGTAATCTGAGATACAAGTAGAATATGTTTTCTTCAACTATTTATGAAAAGCAATGTTAAATGATATATTAAAAAAATATTATATAAATGTCATTAACGTACTTGTTGTTTTCCATAAACACTGGTTTGACAAGATTTGTAGCTTTGAATTTGTGTTGTCTATTTTTGCTCTTTTATGGTAACTTTGTTGTCTTCCAAGGAAATGGCTTGATTACTTGAAATTTTCCATTTGTTCTTTTAAACAGCTAAATATTAGGAATGAATTCCATTATTTTTTTCTTCTCTGCTCTTCTGATTAATTGAATCTAAACCCTTTAATATGTTACAATTGGTTTTTAAATTGTAATTGTCAGGCATCCTCTAACATGTAGTAACTTGCAGGTTGATATCTGCACTCCAACTTCATGTTACATAGGTAATTCTGACATCTGCAATTTCTAAACTACCTCTCAGTGATCTGACTAGAAAACTGCTATGCCCAGAATGTGTATGAAGACTTTTTTTCCTTCTTGGCTGATTAAAGTACTACAGTAATGATGACCAGTGTTCTGAAACCCAGTATATTATAAATGCCAATCAGATATTCCAATTTTAAATAAGAATTTGGTTTATTAATAACAAATCAAATCACAAAATTTCGATAACCCACCAACAGCGGAGAAACTTGACAGAGTTTTCCTGGGAAATGTCAAGGGTGAACCGTGAGATACAGGGTCTGGCAGCCTGCTATCTCCCCCAGCGGTTCACAAATTAGCCCGGTTTGGGGCTTGGTTCTAATACACTTTATTCAGCCCCCAGCAATATTTCCCCATATTTCCCATTGTTTCCCCACCAACTATACAAATCCGGGAGTTGCCTCGACCAAGCAAAAAGAGTTCTTTTTCGCAGTTCCAATGTTAATGTCCAATTTCAATAGATCCTTATAGCTGATGAGTGGTCGGGACATCGGAGATGTGACTTGATGGTCTGTGAAGCTGGCACCCGAGGTGTGAGTTGCTGGTGTCAGCTTATCTCTGGGGTCCCCTCCCTGGTGCTTGGGCAGCTGCGAGCTTTCCTGGAGAAATCCCTTTGTTCTCTTATGAATGGAGGCGCCGTCTGTCTCAGGGCTGTCAGTTTCGCCGTCTGCTGCAAAGTCTCTTAAACATAAACTTCTACCTGACATCACTTTATATAACTTTATAAATTTCTAATTTATCATAAGAACATGAATTAACCATCTATGTTTATAACACAGTAGTATACTATTTTTATTTTCTATCTGAGAGCCATACTTATCAAAGTCCTTCCTTTAAAAAAGAACTCAAGGGTTTGTCATTTCATGCCATCAACTTTGTGGCACTATAAAGATAGAGTTTTCTGACCGCTGTTCTTTCCTCATAGTAAGTTACCTTTAATAGTAGTAAAATAACCAGCTGCCTCTCTGTAACACCTGTAGCTGGCCTACTAGTTCCTTAGATACAAAATGGATTTGTCAGTAATCACATATTGTTTGTTTTCTTCCTCCAGCTTGGCAACCCAAAGCTTTCTGATTAAGATGGCCAAGCACTTTTAAACTACACCTACAGCATTGGAACATCACTTTTTCTACTTTTCTGCAGTGCTTGATTTATTATAGTCAAGAATAAAAGGAAAAGTGTAGAAAATATATGGAAATTATATTATCATAGTAAGAAGAGATTGCATTTTCCCATTGCAGTTCTCCTATCTGTGGCTTCTGCTTATCTGTTCAGGTGGCAGGTGCTTGATGGTAGAAGAATTCAAGGCCAGGTTGGACAGGGCTCTAAGCAATCTGATCTTGTTGAAGGTGTCCCAGCTTGTCGTGGTTGCGGGGGAGGTGAATTTTTTCCAGGGGGATGTAGGCAGTCCAATCAGTAATCAGCTTTTCTGCTGGCACCTGGATTGGTCACTTGGAGGTTTGGACACGCCTCTGAGGACACAAAGAGTTAAAAGCAGGACCCCAAGGGGGTTTGGCCTCTTTTCAGATCCCGGTTTCAGCAGAGGGACGTGTCAGGCCTCCTTCCCCTGCCCAGCCACGAGGCTGGGTGGGGGAGGGGAAACACGTAGTCGGGCTCAGGTAAGCCAGAGCCCCCGGGGGGGGGAGAAGAGAGGAGACAGGACTGGAACTGAACTGCCCCGTCCAGGATGGAGGGGTGGAAAACTGTGGAAGTGCCTGCTGTGTGTGCTCACCCCCCTCCACCCCCAAACTCCGGGAGAAGGTGCCGAGCCACGTGGGGGTTGCCGAGCCTGGGAGTGCCTGAGCCTGCACCCTGCCGAGAAAAAACTGTTAACCCTTGTGTAGCAGAAAGAAACTTTTCTTAGACATTGATTCTCATGACTGGTGGTTTCGGAGAGAGGGAAGTGGCCTGAGACTGAGATGATAAAGCATGATTGGAAGGAACCTGATGGGCAAAGAATGAGAGGAGTAGCCTTCGGAGCTGGACTTTTCTTGCATAATGTCAGCCATGGACTGAACTTGGGTCTCTTTTGAACATAAACTGCATTTTTGGGTGGATACAGCTGCCTTTGCTTTTGCTACAGTGACTGGCACTTGCAGAGTGGAGCGAGCAGAGAAGAGAGAGGGAGAGTGAGGTGGTGCCCTCTGCCCTCAGGGCAGACCTGCTCCTGGAACCCCGGCCCCTGGGTAAAAAGGGGAGAGCTCGGCATGCAAGTATCCTTAAAAGAGCCCTGTATGCAGCTTTAGACTATGGACAGCGGTGAGAGCGCTGGACATAGGAAAAAGAGAGTGTCACCCTGGCAGACTTCTCCGGGCAGTGCTATGGGTGACATGGAAACACATAAGGGGTGGACCCCTGTTTTCTGAAGAACAGTCTGTGGTGCCAGAGAGACTCCTCTCTCCCTTGCTGAATTGAAGATTAGTTTTTTTTTGAGTGGTGATTGTTTGATCTAAAACCCAAAGGTTTGGTCTGTGAAGAGTGATGTGTGGGGAGGTAGAAACTGGGAGAAGAAATGTTCTAAGAAGTTTTTATTTCTGTCTCTGTGTGTGTTTAAGAGTATTTCTGTCTCTGTTCTTATGTAATTAATAAAGTTTGGGTGGGTTTTTTTTTTTGTTTTGTTTTCAAGTTTTAAGCCTGCTCTGCTCTGTTCCTGATCACATCCCACAGGAGTTGTTAGAGAAAAAACATATATTCATGGGTGCATTAACATCTGGCCAGTGCCAACCCATGACACAGCTCTTTGCAGGGGTGGTTTGACTAGAGGATCTTTAAAGGTCTCTTGCAACCCAAAACAGTCTATGATTTGATGGCCTCAAATTACAATCTGTGCCTAAAGGAAAAAAGAGTAGAGGAGAATGCATTGTATGAGTCACAGAAATGATATATTTTTTTTAATTTATAAGGAAAGTATTTCTATTTAAATAAATATGGTTTAGAATGACAAAAACTGATTCACATTTTGATTATTGAGCTCTAAATGCATGAAACTAATTTTTAAATATTGTTTAGTCAATTATTACATATATGAGTATTCTTACCTAATTGTAGAATCTGCACATTTCACTGGATTACATCCTATTTTTCTAATGTACTAATGTGAAACTCATGCACAGCAAAAGCTGTCCCCAACAAATTTCAATAATTTGTAATTACAGACTCTCTCATTTTCTGTCAAACTTATTTTCCAGTGTGACCAACACAATTTTATGGATTTCAGATTTACAAAAAATTGAAAACCTCAAGTCAAGCAACATTATGTAAATAAATACACATTTTTAAATGGAAGAAATATGTCTTGAATGTACTGAATTGCAGCTCCAAGATAACAATGGCTTTATTGGACAAGAGGAACAAAAAGCTTAAGCATATATTTAATTTTATGAATAAACCCCAAAATAGTCAAACCACGTCTACTCACTGCATACTCATGTTTTCAATGTAGGTGGGTTTTTTTATGGGGTTTTTTTGTGGGTTTTTGTTTTGTTTTGTTTTGGGTTTTTTGTTTTTGTTTGTTTGTTGTTTTGTTTTTTGGGTTTGTTTTGTTTTGTTTTTTCTTTGTGATTTATTATTTGGCACAAATTAAACTGGATTTAATTATACACACTTATTAATCATTTTCCTTTTAAAACAATTGAGTTCCCTACTGATGTGTCAAATCTACCAATAGTTAGATCACTAATCTACCAATAATTAGATCACCATAACTGTGTCTCTAAATAAAAATTTTTCTGAATATATATGTTTTAACAACAAGGCAAAATGTCATGACCTAAGATACATGCATTGTGCAGTAAGTTTTTGTGAAAGTAATATGATCTCCACAATAAGTGGGCATAGAATTGTTTTATTAAAATTAATTATGATTTCCCGTAACTGTTGCTTTTCATGGAGTGAATTCTTTCTGGCTGATAGGCATGACTTTCCCTCATCCTTTATAGCCTTTCAAAATTTGGGAGAGTTTAGAGAGGCTTCTATTTCTTTTATCTTCACTGAGCTTGTGTATGTAGCGTGTGTGGATGTGATGTGTCAAAAAATAAATAAGCTGATGGTTTTGGTGTATGTTACTTTAATTAGAAGGGAATAAATATCATTTAACTCCATTATCTCAGTTATATCACTGAAGATAGGCAGCAAACACCTCAAACTCAGTAGGCTTGAGCCTATATTTGTCAACTGTATGTTAGACAATTATAAAATATTGAAATGATTATAGAGAGTTGGTGCCTTGATGATTAGGTGATATTTATTCAGAGGGTATTTTATCACAGTTTGGATAGAGATCACTTATTTTCCAAAGTCCTGCCCCTAGTCTAGAGACTCTCATGAGCTCTGGGGTGCAGTGCCTGCTTCCTCTCCATACTCACAGCCTTCCCTGCTTAGATTTGTCACTGCCATGACCTGCATGTGAAAGTCCTGATCGCTGTAGCCTTAGGTATTCCATGACTGCAGGTTGATGTAGAATATAGGCATTCACTCTTCACTTGATTTGTCCAAAAGAAATCTATTTCACTGCAGGAATAAAGAGCTTAATAAGTGTTCAGTACAAAAAGCTGCAGTTTCACAGTTTCTTACTGTTATTATTGCCCTTTAAAGCCAGCAGGTAGCCTTTATTCAATTAATTTCATAGAATATCACTTAGTAGGTGTCATTTTATCAACACTTGATAACTAAAGCATGTTTTGCTTATATCAGTGGGTTTTTTTGTTGCCATTGTTTTATAAAAAGAAAACATAACCAGAACTGTTCCTGAAACCATTTTTATTCAAAACACAGAATGCCTTTATACACACTGTTAAACTATTGTACAATACAGAAACTTCTGTGGGTGTCTAGTAGCACAAGAAATCATACATGGAGTTCATACTACAGTTCATTCCTGTAAAGAAACGCTGTGCTGTAGGAATACTTTTTTTTTTTTGTATTTTGGAGATCATTGCAAACACAGAGAAGTTAGAAATGTAAAGCAAATTTCATACAATTCCTCTTGAGATCAATTGATCCTAAATATTTTCCTTTTCTTCAATGGATATCCTTGCAAAAAGCAAATTTGTAATAGTGTTAAGACAGTACATTGAGTAGACTGAAGAATTCTAGAGTCTGAAGAAAAAGAAATTATGTACATGGCTTATTGATTTAAATTATATTGGACACTTGCAACTCTATTTAATACCATCTAGGTTTCTTTTTGTAATTATGTTAGTGGGGAAAAATTACTAAATAAAAGGTTTTCTTACTTTTGAACTGTTTTTGTTGGTTTTATGAACTGACTCTAGAGAACAATTTCTTTGGTTTGCTGCTGGCATCTGTTATTTTTCTCTTAAGCACTTAATGCTTACTGGTCAACTTGGGGTTGTTTGAATGTAAAGCTGGAATGAACACGAGCAGAAATTTTAATTTTCTTTTGGCACTAAGTATGGCTACAAGAGCATATCAATCTATAGTCAAGAGAACTGCATTTCATCTCCTTTTATTACTATGACTTATTTCTTCCCCCCTGGCTTTTCAGCTTTCTCCCAAGCTAATGGGTTCTCAACTCTGAGATACCTGATAACTTGTCTTGTCATTAATCACTCTGAAGTTAACAGATAGTGCACCTTTCAGCACTATCTTTTCTTTAACTTTGTCCACATAGTAATGAATCAAGGTCATGAAAATATAGAATTGTGCCTTTTGAAAGCAAAGTCACTTATCTTTTTATATCAGGCAGTCTGGCATTAAAAAATATATCTTTTTACATCCTTTCAGAAGAATAGAAGACTGGTTGAAGTTTATGTGTTCAAAAAGCTAATTGCATATACAACCAGAAAGACCAGCACTCCTGCCAATTAATGCAAATGAAAGGAAATATATTTATTTTTTCTAGAAATGCATGATGTTAAGAAACAATATGTAATTAAAGACTGTAATACATTTGGGTCTTTTACCATGCCATTTCAATTTAAAAATGAATGCTTTGTCCATTAATATGTGGACAAATTATAGGTCTATGTATTCATGATACATTTTATTTCTGTACAGTTGTTTATGTCAGGAGCTCCAAATAAAGAATTTTAAATAGCTCGCAAATGGCTTTTAACCCACGGTTCATTTGGAATCCATCCTCAACTCTGATGGTCGTGCCTGCAAAACAGACAAAGGTCAGTGCAGGGCAGATAATGATTGCTGATTGATTATTTTAGTTTATGTTTCAAAATAATTCCACTAGTTCTGAACAAGCCATTAATATAGGAGGTATTTTTTCACTCTTCAGGGAGTAGGAGACCCTGGCAATTTTTGATACATTTCCAAGAGTTCCATTCTAATTTTAGTTTTGCTTCACAATGATTTATAAACAAAATAGGATAGTGTTCTGAACATGTAAATCCTTTGAAAGCCTTCTGGCAGACTGATCATGATCACAAAAAAGCAACTGTAACTTTGAACTTAGAGCCCAAAACCCAAAACCTGACAGGTGCATTAACATTCGAAATGTTTCAGTATGTTATCTACCAAGTAAAAAAAGATCACAATTTATTCAATGTTCATAAGTGTAAGCCCACAACCATAATTATATATCTTTTATTTCAGAAATAGATTTCACTGTTTATATATTTGATTGTGGGACTGCATAAATAACTGCAAGACTTTCACATCTTTGTTTAAGAGAATCTCCTAAAATCAGCCTTTCTACACAAATGCGCACACGTCTCTTTTCTGAGCACAAGAGGTTTAGAGAGAAAAAGAGAATATTCTTTTAAAAAAATCTTCCATATGCTTATTTATAGAATTTTAATTGTAAATATATCTCATATTTAGAGAGATGCAAGATCACCAGTAGCTTCATAATTTTGTAACTCTCAAAGCATTCAAATATTCAAATTTTTAATGATACTATGCAACAGGGCAGTCACAGGCCAGGCTGAAGAGAGAGTGGGATATAAGTGAGTCAGGGTTACTGACACCAGCAGCATCATTTTAAAACAAACAAAAAAATGAGTACCATGTAATAGTGGTACCCTAGCTCATTTAAAAAAATGTGGGTAATACAAATAATTATTCTTGCTTTTCAATCTGAATTAATGTGCCCCCCAAAACAAACTAACAAACAAACAAAACCAAAACCACAAAAGATTGTTTCTTCCAGAGTAAAAAACTGAGCAGACACAGTGTAGAAGCCTTAACATGACAGTGTAACAAAGAGGAGAAAGAGGCCCTGTACAGCAGCTTATGAAAAAGACTACTTGAGAGAAGCAAGTATCAGATAGTCAGTGGTATTATATGAGTCAGTGGTGTTGGAAAGAACTTCCCAGGAGCTATGATAACTGACCAGTGTACCTAGAAATCAAGCCCAGAAACAGGGCATCCAAGGGGAAAGGAGGGAAAGAATTTGAAGGGTAAAAGGGAAAAATCTCATGGGATGAGATAAAGACAGCTCAGTAGGAAAAGAAAAAAGCCATGCCTGCAGGAAAGGCAAAACAAGGAATTCATTCACTAGTGGCCATCAAGGGACAGATATTCTGCTTCTTTGAAGAAATCAGGCCTCCATCATATGTTACAGTTACTTGGGACAACAAATAAAGTAACTCAAAATGTCCCACCACTTGCACCAGCTTCCCCACAGCTCTTCTTGCTGAACAGTGTCATATGGCCTGGGATATCCATTGGGTGGGTTGGGGTCAGCTGCCCCCTCTGTGCCCCCTCCCAGCTTCTCATGCACCTCCAGCCTCTTCACTGGTGGGGCACTGTGTGAATTATAGAACTGCAGAACCACAGAATAATAGAATATTGGGGTGGGATGAGACTTTAAAAATCGTCTAGTTCCAACCCTCCTGCCAGGGGCAGGGACAAATCCCACTAGACCAGGTTGCTCAAAGCCCCATCCAACTTTGCCTTGAACACTTTCCAGGAATGGGCCATCCACAATTTCTCTGCACAGTCTGAAAAGGCCTTGGCACACTGGGAGAATTGCTTAGCAATAAACTATAACCCTGATGTGTTATCAACACTGTTTTCAGCACAAGTCCTTAACACAGCCTCATGCATACCATAATGAAGAAAAATATCTATCCTAGAAAAAAATAAGAATAAAAATAAGCAGAATAGATAATATATATAATATATAATATATAATACATGATATATAAAATATATAGTATAATTAATATATATAATATATAATATATATCCTATATCATATACCATATATAAATATCATATAATATATGTTACATATTATATATTTTATATCATATGTTATGTTATATGTTATGTGTTATGTGTTGTTATGTGTTAAGTGTTACATGTTACATGTGTTACATGTGTTATATGTGTTGTATGTGTTATGTGTTATATATATTTATAACTGCGTAAAAAGCAAGGACATGAAGACAGAACAGAAGACAAAATTTGAAAATATGTCTGAATGAAGGAAAAAGATTAAACCTTGCAGCTTTTTGGCTCATTGGATCATGTGGGCTTTCAGGATGAGTGAAACTGCAGAGTCTTTATCTTGCAAATCAGTGTTCTACATAAAATGACAACTGAACATCCATGGCAGAATAAAATCAAGAAGATACAGTTTTGGATAGGAAGGCAATAGGTTGATGCATAATCTGAAGTGCTTTCTAAAGAGGATACCATAAATTCTTCAGTATGTACACAAGATTCCCTTTTTGTCTAGCCAGTTAAAGGGTAAATACTGATTAGTTGGCTGGCAGTTTCTTGCACCTGTGATAGATGGTAAAGCTTATGTAGTGCAGTGAATATGTGATTTTTGCCATTAACAGTAGAAGGCTTCAGGCTATGTAGTGACCTAGCAGTGCAGGGTCTCATACTCACCTTGGTTTGAGCTGGGTTTCATGACTGCTGCCTCCCCTGCTCCAGCTTCATCTCTGGAGGTGGCCCCTGAGGAGAAGAGCACACTTCCATCCTTCAGTCTTTGACAGGCAAACAATAGCTCTTTGTGCCTGAGAGTTAAGGCTTCAGCTGGCAGTCCAGGAAATTGAAGGGGTCTGTGATTAGAAAAATATATTTAAACTAAAAATAAAAGTAATAATAGAAAATAAAAATAAACCAAACCACACAAACAGCAACAACAGCAAAAACACAACACACATACAAATAAACTCTAGACTTGAGATACAGGGGGAAGAAATGCCTTCTATTAACATCAGAGTTGTAATCCAGACATCTACACCATATTGAGCTCTGAGTTCCCTATGCCATTTTGTTATTTCCTTTAGTTCTTGGTTTTATATCCATGTTGCTTTTATCATTTGATATCCCAGGTCATCCTCAGCCTAAACATCAGCAAAAAGATAACATTACTGGTTTAATAGCAAGTGAGAAAATAAGGAATATTTAGAAACTTTCTAACTTTTTGGTTCCATCTTCAAGAGCAGTGTCTTTGGAGACATAGCTCTAGTCATGTGGCATGAGATACAGTGATACTATCATGTAGTACTTAACTAAAAAAATTCATTCAGCTAACAGTTTGGTGTTAATTTCTAAAAATTCACGCAATGAAATGTAACATAGAACAGAGCTAGTCTGACATAATACTGCATGTTGAGTAAGGCTGAATTCACTAATTCAGATTGCAATTGGGTTTTTTTTGTCTGAGTCATAGACTCATAGAATGGTTTGTGTTGGAAGAGACTTTAAAGATCATCTTTTTCCAAGCTCCCTGCCATGGGCAGGGACACAGTTTGCTAGATCAGGTTGCTCAAAGCCCCATCCAAACTGGCTTAGGACATTTCCAGGGGTGGAGCATCATGACTACTCAGGGCAACCCATACCAGTGCCTCATCATCCTCACAGTAAGGAATTTCACCCTAATATTTAATCTTAACTGCTACTCTGAAATATAAGTGGTTTTAAAATCAGATAGGCAGCTGTGATCAAAGTACTTGGGAAGAAACGTTCATTCCCTAGTGCTACCAGAATTTTGGTTTTGTTTCCTATATTCTCAAATATTTAAATTGGGTGTTTTTAAAGGTTTTTGTGACTCTTCAAGTCAAGAATAGGGTACCCAGTACATTTGGTTAGCAGACCAGCCAAAACCCCTTTGTTCTAGCTAGGTTATGCTGAGTGTATTTGTATTAGAATAATATTATATAATAAAATATAATATCTGTTTCATTATGAAGTGGGAAAAATATTAGCAACAGTGACACAAAATACCAGAGCTTTGAATGGCACCTGCCTGCACTTTCACTCTAATATAGAAGGGCTTTGAATTGCCAAAGACATGTTTTATAAAGCGATAATGAGAACAATGAACTTTAAAAGAGACACAGTATAACAAAGAAAATTTAAAATAAAAAAGCCTTTGTTGTGTCCTTTCCTCCAATATTGCCAGCAGTTCCCCAGCTCTTTTGTTAATCCAGTTCCCTGGTTTGAAACAATTTCTACACTTTTCTTTATGAGACCATAGGAAAAGTATCCTTCTGCCCTTTGCCATGGTGCTTTAGCTCCTTGTTTTCTTTGTTTCTCACAAATCCTTTGCTTGATGCACACACTTGTCACCCTGTTGCTCAAAGTTCTGCCTGGATTCCTGCAGCCTTGGTTGTACTCAGGATTGGTTTTACCCCTTTCCTCCAGCAGCTTTCCTCTAATCCAAATTGCAGTACACAGTAAAAGTTAAGCATTCCTTTATGCTGCTCACTCACATACATTTAAAAATAATTGAACATATACTAACTCCTATTGACATTTTATAACAAAACAAAATGATCTAACAAGTACATAATCTTTTCACTTGGAACTTTCTTCAGATGTGATACAAAGTTCCTTTAAGAATTAAAATGAAGTTCCTTGCATACTCATATGTCACCAGAAGTCTGTGCTTTGGGCAATATTTTCAGATACAAAGTCACAGGACTGATAACACTACTGTGGAGTCTACTAATCTGTCTCTCCAAGGTGGTGATTAATTACCATTGACGGAGAAAAGATATTAGAATTCATTGCACAGATTTCTTTACTCTTCAGGATTGGCATAGAAATATGAACATTTAAAATCTCAAAATAAAGGGTTTAGTACAAGACATTAAGATAAATAAAAAACAAATTAACTTATTCAATATTATGCTTGCAGTTCCACATCACATCTGAATTTACCATTACCATTTACAAGTTACTCCTTTCAAACCCTCATTATTTCTTGCAGTTTTGTATTTGAAATGTAACACTTCAGAGTCCTGGCTCAAAATCTTATCCTATGGCAGGGCCCATTAGCACCTATCTCTGCATAAAAGATAAATGTACTTATTTTGACTGCAGTGTTAATTTTCTTCATAGGGGCTGGTATGTGGTTATGTTTTGGATTTGTGCTGGAAATAGCGCTGATCATACTGAGGGTTTTTTGTTTCTGCTGGGCAATGCTTTCACAGCATCAAGGTCTTTTCTCCTTCTTACACCACCCTACCAGCAAGGAGGCTGGGAGTGCCCAAGGGAGTTGGGAAGGAAACAGTGGGATATCCCATACTGGAACAGATTTCCCAGTGAAGTTACAGTCTTCATCCTGTGAGGTTTAAAATACTAGGACAGATAAAGGCCTGACAAACCTGGCCTGATTTCTTGGTTAATCTTGCTTCAAGCAGGAGGTCGGACTAAAGACTTCCTGGTGCCCCTGTCCTTACACTCTCTCATAAGCGTGGTGAAATTATCTTAAACCTAGAGTGAATAACAATATTATTGTTGCATGTTTATGGGGGTAACATTCCCCGGGGCCCTGAGACCCTTAAGCAGTCACTTGTCTGTCGGTGCAGTAAAATGAACGAGATGGGCCTCACTTGCCAGTCATTAATAATCAAATTTATTAATGAAACACAAAGCCCAACCTTACTCAAATATGAGGCAGCTGTGAGGACTCTGAACAAAGGCAGGACAGTAGGTTTTAAGGAACTGTATCTGCAATTTTTAAGGCCTCTTTTACTGTACCAGTCCTCCATTTCTTTAAATTACATGACAATGTTAGAGCCATGAACTCATGTTGATAGCACCAGCTTCTGAGAATGACTAATCCTTTTATGAGAGACTCTCAGACTCTACTCTTCTTTCAACATTAGTGCTTTGGCATTTATTCCAGCTCTGAGTACATTGTACCTCTACAGTGCTTCCAGAATTGGCAGGTGCTTGCACTACTCAGCCCAATATGCAAAGATTTGAACACAGCCAGTTTGTGCCATTAAATAATGCTGATGGATGTCAGGAAATGGAAATATACCCAAATGGAAATATACCCAAGGTCATGGGAAACTGAAAGTTACAGTTATGAAAAATTTTAAATGTTCAAAGTTTGGTTTTCTTGCAAACCAATCTTTTATAATACTCTGTTGGTTCTGAGAGTTTAATAATGCTACAAGCTGAACAATAAGCAGACCTTTTCATTTTTGTCACAATTCTGATAGAATGTACAGATGTACAAAACTTAGTTAATTCTTATTAATACTTATTTTGCTTTTCTGAATTTCTTCCATAAGTGTTCCCAGGGATTTTTCTTCTTCTCAAGAATAATTATTTACAATAACCTAATGTATAACCTAGAATATAAATCTGGATTATAAGATGATGTGATGTGGTCACTTGAAAACATACCATATATTTTATCCATTTGATCAGCCTGAATTTTGGACATTAACCCAAATGATTCCTCTTGAGACTTTTTGACAATCAATTTGCTTAACATTTTGCAGCTGGATAAAAAATCAGCAATATCAAGATTCTCAAAATAAAACAACATATTTTCCTCACCAACAACATACAGGTTATAAACTGTTTATTTAAACAGCTATCCTCAACATTTTTTTCTTTCCCTCCTAGGATACAAAAGGTATCAAAACAGGTCTATTGATAACTACTCAGCCCATCCTACTGCCACTGTGTTGCTGTGCTTTTCTAATCCTGAGATTCAAGCTATCTTTTGCTCTCACTTTCTGTATCACCTGGTGTGTCCTGCTTCTCCTCAATGTACTTAATATACCCTGTGCTGTCTCAGACTTCCCCTTATTTAGCACACATCCCTGGCTCTGTGGTTGCCCAAGGGCACACCTTCCCAGAATATATTCCTGTCATTTAGATTTCTTTTCAACCCTTACCTTGATTATTGAATTTCAAGTGGCTATATCGCGTGAAGATCCATTTCCCAGCTCTTTAGTAGTTGTCTCAAGCCTACAGTCATGTTTCTGAATATTGTTAAGCAATTTAGTAGAAATCCTCTTTCACTGTAACAGAAGTACCTTGTAATTTAGACTTATGATTTTTGAGGACGAAACAAAAGTAAATGTATATATCTTAAACAGATTCCTTTGTCAAAGACTTTAAAAGTCAATTATCTTTTGATAAGACTATTCCCTATGTCAATTTCTTTCTTCTAGAGTAATTGTATACCTACTTCTGCACTATTACAGATTAGGAAAGGAGTATATATAATCTTTAACAATACTTAGCTGTGAAACTATGGAGACAAATGAATCACAGGCTTCAGTTATTCACATCCATCAAACTGATTTTGAAGAGAATTTTGTTAAGGGAATAAAAATTAATGTGAATTTGTAAATTTCAGAGGTTCAAGCTGTTCAAAGAAAATAAAGGGTTTAAACAACTGTATATTCACATCTGAACATTTGAAAGTAGTAAAAGTTTTTTCAATATTTTTAAGTTCAATATATGCAGTTGTGTATAATATGCTATGGCTGTGAGCTGCATTTACCCATAGCTGTATATTGTTTATTTATAGGTGATGTACAAAGTTGAAAGTGGCTTGACACACGTTTACAAAAGCATTTTTTGTCTTCTCACACAGTTTTGACTGCAAACAAGACAAAAGACCAAGCCAGACATTATATAATTTATTATAGAGGGAAGTGTTTAAGTATTCTCATGAAACCACATGATTTTTCAGCCCATACATATCTTTCTCCTGGCTGTGTTAACTCAGCTGGCTGTGTTAAGACTGAGGAGAGAGGAGAAAGTTAATCACCTGTCATCTGATCTAAAAAGTATATTAGCAGAGAAATAAAAGAATACCAACTTTCTGGTGGCTTATTTATTTAAGACTCTTCTTTCTGGATTCACATAGCTAACTGAACTGCCCACTGTCAATATATGAATTACTGCATCTTTAATTTATCCTAGTGTCAGAGGAATTCTTGAAAATATTACTTCCAAAAGGATGGATTATAGAAATTATCATCATCATCAACAATAACAACAACAAAACCTCTGAATATTTTTAGAATTCTTAAAGTTTTATATTTATTATAAAATATCCATGATTGCTGAATATGGAGGTATGTAGTACAGGCATGTCACAGCCAATTTTTAAAAGCTTTTTATGGAACTTTCAATTGCAGGTAAGTTTCTTTATTTGTCTCTCAATATGTATTAGCCTAAAGCTTTTGGTGTCCAAATATCTGAATTCTACTCTTCATCAGCTGACTTCCACTCCTAAAGAAAGACAAATCTACTAATGTATGTATCGATGCCTTATATCTCAGTCAGTCCAACATGTTTTACAGAATTTTTCTGATTTACACTAGATTATGTGAAGTTCCATTGAGATAAATCATAAACACAACTATGACTGCCCGAAAAATGGGGGTGGGTCGTGTCATTTTACATAACTGAATTAAGAATAATGCAACAAATATAACCTGTGTCACTTTGCCAAAAAAAAAGTGTGTCAAGAAGGCACTCAGAATAAATTGCTATGCAAAGTAAACATGTTAGCACAGATTTAACAATACATTTTAAAAAATATATGGTTGACACAAGTATTCTATTTTCTAAAATTTTTATTTATCAACCTATTTTAGTTTGGGATCACATATACTTTTTCCTTTTAATGAAGAAAATGTCTGTCCTACTTAGTATACTGATATGTTTTCATTTAGGATTTTATCAGAAATGTTTACCTTTTCATACCTTTAGAAACCACGTTGAGAAACGTCATGCACAATGTGAGTCCATGAATCCTAGGTGGACCTCATGTCTAAGAGGTGCAATTCCTCAGAATTAGAAAGTGTTGAGCTTCTCACAAAAGTATGTGAGCCATCAGAAACATGCTTTAAATTGGAGTATAGACAAGGCCTTATCACTTGATGAGTAGTAGAGGAATTGAATTAATACTGTCTGAAGAAAATTGCCTCAGATAAAACACTGTTTATCCATTACATTTTTGAAACTGCCTTTCTAAAAATTGTTTGAAAAGAAATCATATCATATTTACTGTAGTAAAACCCATGAAGTATAAGTGAATTTATTAGCTAATGGACACACTCAGATATTCTTCTGTGTGGTGAAAACCTTCAGCTGGCTGCCAAGAGGAAGGCCATTTTAAATCTAGGCATTTAGTGATTGGGCACCATTGGTGTTCTTGACAAAATTCACAACAGTCAATCTGAACATTATAGCTATAATCCTGATGCCCCTAACAGCACTTTGAACACCCCTTTCTGCAACCGACTGAGGGATCAGGAAATGATTTTAAGTGAGGAATAGTATATGTTCTCTTACACCTAGGGTGATGCCCTGCTCTTGCCCCAGGGAATAAGAGCCCTCCAGCAGCAAGGACAGCCCATGCCCACTGCCTTAGCAGCAGCCAGGGTGCTCAGCATCGGCTCAGGATCACACCACTTCTGTTATTTTGTACTATTTTTTAAACACTTTGGTTAACCAAGGTAAGAGGTAAAACTAAAAGTTTATTAGGACTCCTAATGAGTTTTTCCAGCAGTAGTGTAATTTTTTCTCTAATAGGCTTCTCTTTGATGGAACCTAATGTTCTTCTCATTCATTTACTTCTAAAATGTCTATTTTCAAGTATGCTGTTTGGAGACTTTCCATAAAGCACATCAGTGAGCTTTGATGCTGCCTATTTGGTCTGAAATTAGGATTACAGCCATTATAATCTTTCACAGAGATCTACTCCATGAAAGACCTAGATTTGCAGTGCCTAAAGTAGATTTCGTTTTGATTCATACTTTACTGAAACTTCGTATACATGAAAACCAAGCTATAATTCATCAGTTTTGATTAAAAATGTATATAAAGATGCGAATACTGTATTTAAAAGAATGAAAAAGATTAATGTTTTTAGTACAGTATTAGAAATATTGATATATTTCAGGGTCCAGATATATAAGACAAGAACTTGTGATTCAGTGATGTGTTTAAACAGAAAATATAAAATCATTCTACAGAGACATCTTTTAAAAACACTTTTCAGTTTTACATTTAAAAGGAAGGACTTTAGCTCATTAAGCTAAAAACAACAAGTGGACTGGACTAAACTATTTCTAATAAATTGTTAAAGGAGCTAAAAAGATAGGGATTATTTAACTGTAGAAAATTTTTCAATCAATTGAAATCTGATGGTCATCAGATTAAGAGTTGTTTACTAATTAGTTGTGTGGATTTCTATAATTCTAGATAGAGATTGAACATATTAAAATATTAACAGTAGTTTAAACAAGTTTTCATACTTGTCTTCATACTCAACATTTATTCAGTTTACTGCCTATTGTGTATCTTGGTCCTTGACTGCATCAAGTGGCAGTCACTTGCTTCATTTATGCCGAAAATAAATCTCTCTGCCAAATAAATCTCTCTCCTAATAAATACTTCAATTTTTTATCCTAACCCTGGAATATTATTGCTTTATTCTGAGACAAATACAAATAATTGACTATAATATATGCTGTTTCCTGAACCTGTCTACTCTGTCTTATGCATAACTGCTCTAGAAAATACTGACTTTTCATTAGAGGAACAAGAAAATGAGAGTACTTACATCATATTAAAGTGTAGCATGTTAATATGAGTCTTAACATATTTTGCTGCTTGGGAAGAGAAATGTTTGCATAAATGTAAGTCCAGAAATACTGTAATTAAAACAGAAACAACTCAATCAGTAACCTCAGATATTTATGTGTCACGATATATCTTAACAAATTGAGTGATGTTTATCAATGTCACCAGGAATGTCCTTTGTCTTTAAATGAGTTATCATTAGAACATGGCAGTAAAACCATTGAAAAGAAGACTAGATGGGATACAGTTAAGTTGAACAAGGAAGAGCCGGGGTTCTTCTGTCATTAGTGTTGGTTTGGTGAAAAATTTCATTCTTTTCATGTGGAAAAACAACAGAGGATGCTGGAAATGACATTCAGTTCCTTAAACTAAAATTCATTATTGGTCTATCACATAATCTTTACTCATTTGTTGCTGCTTTTTAATCTTCCATAATTGTCATTTTATTGAAGTAAAGCAAACAAGAATTCATTATATTGAAAGATAAAGGTGAACTGCTCCTACTGATAATACTTTCACTTTCTTGGTATTCCCTCTTTTACCAGGGTATTTAATCAAGCTGATAATTATTTTTTAATTCACACTAAAGTTTCCAGAATCAACCATCTCCTATTAGATCATGGTTTCTGCGTTTATCTTCCTGAGAATCTGAATAAGCTTTGAGTAGCTGATCATTCATCAGCAAGTACTAATGGGACTTCAGTATTTTCAGCAAATGTCTCTTTTTGTGTTTAACTGAGGGAAATACTGCATCGGTTGAAACTGGCAACAGAAATAGCATCTAGGGCACAAATTATACCTATACCATGTTTTTATTGATATCAAAGTAAAATAGAAGGTTATGTATCAAATCTATGCAATTAAGGCAATATACCTTGTCTATTTTTTTTTTTTTTTAATTCTTTCAGTTTAAGTCTCTGGTCTTCAGAAGATGTACAAACATTTCAAATATGCATCTGCTTGTTGAACTGAAGTGTGCTGATCCCAGGTGCACTGTTCATTGCTTAAATATTGTCCTTTTTCTGTGGCTTGCATCTGATATCAGATTACAAAGATCTGCTTTTGTCCTATTCCCTCTTTACCGTGCTGCTAACCCCAGCATTCAAGAGGTCAGTTAATATTAACATGGTTATGAATTTAATTATTTATTTAAACATATTGCAGCAAGAGCCATCGATAATGACAAAATGTGTACATTTAAAAAAAATAATTGAGAAATAATTCTTGATTTGCACAACTTTTAAAAGGGTTTGTATGTATACCTTGAGTCAAAGTAAATAAATAGATTTGCACGTTTAGAGGACCAGTCATTCACATCTTCTGACCAAAGCTTGTTATATATATTGCAGATGTCCTCTTCTATATAGTTGTATTCTTCTATGTAGTTAAAGATGTATTTTTCAAAATGCATTGGTGTGAAAACATCAGCAACTCTGGAATTCAATTCTTTCATGGTAGTCAGGTAGAGATCTCTGGTAAAAATGTTGTTTTTCTCACATTATAGCGTTCTATGTCTCTCTTCACTAATTTGCTTTTCTTACACTCTTCTCTCTGAATTAATTATCCCTTTAGTGCTTAATATTTTCCCCATCCAAGAGCTGTAATCAAGTCACCTTTTAATCTTATTTAGCAAATAGAATGAGTGTGACATTGGTTTGGGAACGATAGAATAAAAATCTCAAACCACTAACTCTTCAAAATTCCATTTCTTGACCTGATTTGTCAAACTCATCAGGCATGGATGTTCAGGTGAAAGAATGTTGCTCTTGTTTTTCACATAAGATGCTGAATAAGGGAATTATAAAGTAGAGGAATATCAAAGACATAATTATTCATAATTATGTCAATGATTAAGGAAAAATTCCAGCTCAACTCTGAATTCTTCCTAAAAAGACATTGGTAGATGTGACTTGTGTTTTAGACCATGAGTCAATATCTTCATTTAAATTTAATATCTCTTCACCTATTTAGGTAATTGGCCACCAGTTTCTGCTAAATGCACTGGTTTTTTTCCTAGATGAACAAAGCTGGGTTTTTTTGCTCCCTTTGCAAGGAAATGCCAAGGAGAAAAGACTAATAAGTTAAATATATTTTTTGTTGTTGTTGCCATCCTTGAAACTTGCAGTTTTCCTTGGTATAATTCTCATGGTGGGATTGACAATATTTCCTTATCTGCTCTCAGGTTTTTCTTTATTCCCCTTCTAACTACTTTAGTCTTCTCTTAAAAGAATGTTGTACTACCTCTCTCTCTCTCTTTTTTTTTTTTTTTTTGGCATAATAATATCATTTTCCTAGCTTTTCTACGAATGAGCACAACCATATCAAAGGCATCTTTCATCTGATTTTCCCTACTGGCCTTCATGTTCTGTCCTATTTTGTTCATTTAGACTTTCCTTGTTCTAATAATCCCACTGAGAGACATTTTTTAACAAAAGGCTAAAAATGCTTGGTAATGGTGGCACAAAAAACCACAGAGGAATGAATGGTTTCAGGGGTAGAAACAATGTCAGGAAAAACTCATTACTCCATTCAGCTAGAGAGACTTCACTTTCTGGCTTTCCTTTGGGTAGAGCAAATGGGGTCATTGTTTTGCTCATTTTCCTTCTGATTATTAATATGGATGGGACAGGACCACCCATTCTTGCAAATGTGACTAATAATGGAGAAAAAATAGAGTGAGCCTTGATATATAACCACATCTATGAGTACTGCTGGGGTGTAACATTGCACTGAAGTAGAACAAGACAGCTAGATAGTAAATTGAATAATATGAAACAATTGACCAAACCCACCAATCCCCCTCACTACATGTTGCAAATGTTCTCATATATTTTCACTAATACCAATTAATGGCCTTTTTTCTGAGGAATGGCCTCCTTAGCTTTTCCTATTAGCATCTAAGCCCTAACATCTGGAATTTGCAATGTTCTGTAATTTGGTTACTATGGTGATGAGGGATAGCAAAAAATTTTTGAAAGATTCATTGAATATCCTCTAATGGTAAAGACAAATGAATAATCTGTCATAAAAGATAGATCCAATTCATTTTACCTAATTGGAATAACTTTTTCTACAGAACTAAATGAAAAAAAAGGAAAATGTTTTGACCCTGTAACATCAGCTGTTCTGTTATATAATAGAGACAGAGTGTGATATTTCAATCATCTGGTAAACGTTTTTCCACATACTTTCAGTTGCTTTAGATAGCTAGTCTATTCATATTTTAATTACTGGAAGTTCACATACTTATCTATTAAGTGGTTTATAATTAATTATGTTTATCCTGCATTTTACAATTTGAGTTAAAAGTATTTTGTTTACCATTTCAAAATGATACATCTTATGGTAAGGTATAATTCATTCTTTTATGAATGTCCATTTTTCAGTCAGTGGATCCAAATTATGAATAAAATGTTGAATCAAAACATATTACTTCAGAAGGGATTTATTATAAAGCTGTATTATTGCTACAGCAAATTGCTGAAAAATTATTCTGATATAATTTGTAAGTATGTATTAGAGAGCTGGTTTTAATCAGAGCACCAAAGTAAAAAGTATGTAAAAAGCATATTTGATACATAATTTTCCAGAAGTAAATAGAAATAAATTCTTAAATGTTATAATTTCTCTTTATCTTTGATGTTACAGGATTAAAAAGAGATAATTGTCAAAAATACTTAGGTAGTTCATAAATGTTAAGGTATTCAGACAGATTAGTTAAATCCTGCCAAGGGTTACAAGAATTTAGGAGAACATGGGAAGCTATTCGACATAGTGTGAGAAACTGCTGAGTTCAACGAGAACTGGCATAAGTGGCTGACAAATGTTGCACAACCACCATGAACAAGGACTGAATTTTACACATATGAAGGGAGAATTTTGTGAGAGACCTGGACATTTCAAATAATTAAAGAGGGTGACTTGGGGAAACTTCACAGATTCTTTTCTTGCAAGGCCAACAGAGCCTGAGTAACAGTCTCTTCTTCTGTGTTAATACCTCTCCTGATGAGGAGTGATAGAGCTTTAAACTACACTAGCCAGTGTAGTTTATATCTGAATGATATCCATATCTGGAAAGACTCAAGCTCTGAGACAGCAAGTCAGCAAGAGGTTCAGTATCTGGATATGGACATCAGACATACTTAAAATCCATGCTGATTCTTGAGGGATCCACTAATGACACTATATTTAAAAAATGAAGGAGTATGTATGTTCATTGTTGAACTTCAATACTAACTAGCCAGAGATGAGGAAGAAGTTTGAGTCCTCATTGCTGTTTACGCTTATGTGACTTGATGTTTATCAAAGGGAAAAGACACTACTCTTCATGTTTATTCACGTGGGCAGCAGGTCTGTAGTGTGTGTATGTATGTGACTGTGTGTTTGGTTACTGAAAGCACATTCAGGCTCAGTAATGGCAGGATCTACAAGCAGGAATGAGAATAACCCTCCTGGTCTGGGAATACACTGGATTAAGTTTCCATTAACAGTAAGTGTTGTGAGATGTTCAGTGACTGTTCAGCGTCTCACAGGGCCATGGCTCCAGTCACATCTTTCCTTTGCTACAGATCGGGTTGGTCATTCCTAGAGATTCCTACCATGTTAATTCACCAAAACGAACAAAACATAGGGGAATATTTAAGATTCTTTGCTTTCTAAATGGTGATACCTCACAGATGTCCCAGGCAGTAATTGGAGCTTCATAGTGCAAAAAACTTTAGAGAAATGCAATTAATAAAAGCCTCTCAATCCTTCAACAAAATAAAATAAAAAAAGGCAAACACAACATATTTAGAAAGTAATGTCAGAGAGCATGTCAAAGAGTAATGTCAAAGAGCAAGTATCACTCCAACACTCTGTATTTTTTTATGTTTGTTTCTTTTAGGTCTATTTTGTGAGGAACCTGGTGATCCTTGTGCCTCCCAGCCATGCCTGAATGGAGGTATATGCCAGTATAACCAGTCTGGATATATTTGCGATTGCCCTTCTGGTTTTCTTGGTCACAACTGTGAAATCAACATCAATGAATGTTCTTCAAGGCCATGTCAGAACAGAGGTACATGTATTGATTTGCCAAATGTAAGTATAAATGTTAGAGATCCCTGTTTGAACAGAGAATCATGGAATTACACCATCGCATCATAGAATGATTTGGCTGGAACTAACATTTAAATATGATCTATTTCCAACATCTCAGTAGTGGGCAGAGACCTCTTACACTAGATCAGGTTGCTGAAAGTTCCATCCAACCTGACCTTGAACACTTTAAGGGATGGGCATTTACAACTTTTTCCTTATCTCATCAATTTAGCAAAAATGATGATGTGTGAGGTGATGTCAGAGGTCTCATAGAAATTAAGGCAAATGTTATCAGTTGCACTTCCCTTACCCATCCATGCAGTTACAACACCATTGAAAGACACCATTAGTCAGACATAATTTACCCTCTGTGAAGCCATATTGTCTGTTTCTAATCACCTTCCTGCCATCCATATGCTTTAACATACCTTACAGGAGGATCTGGTACATGCAAGTGCCAAAATATTTAATTCTAATGTATATTTTTTAATTAGCTTTGCATGCTTCATGGAGAAACATAGCATTTTCTCAGTGTGTCCTGTTTATAATATTTTTATGATAAAAACCCCCAAACTCCTCATTCCACGTCAGTAGATTGGTCATCACTTGAGGAACTACCCATGTTATTTTATTTCTTCCTCTCCCTAATACAATCATCTGACACAAACATGAGGCATCATGTGATCTTTATTAACTAGTGATTGTCTTGTTCTTTCTTTTCATGCAGTATAAGCTTCTTAATTCTCTTTTTTCTTTCTTTTTTCTTTTTATAAAACAGAATAAATTCATGCAGAACTCATGAAGTTTTTATAATAAAATCATACCTGGTAGTATGTCAAAATAAATTGTTGATATTCTTTCATTAGCATGACTATTGCAAATAGCAGTGATTACACAGAATCAAAACAGTGAAAGAAGGGTTCAAAAGCTTAGTTATCACATAGCAGTGATACATACTCATACACAGAGAGAGAAAGAGACATCTAAATTGCTGAATAAATTGATAGATCTCTACATTATGCAACCTGAGTATTTTTTCTACTAGATATACTAGCACAAACTATTTTGTGCAATAAACAAACAGTTGTAGTAGTTTGATTCACACATAGAAATGTCTCAGTGGGAGTTGGAGTTTCCTGATTATACCTTTAAAACCAATTCTAAAGAAACACGTAAGGACTTTCCATTTCATTGGAGGAACAAACCCCTTTACTTTTCCCTTTAATTTCTGACTTCAAAAGGCCTATGAAAAGCATAGAAAAATAAGGATGGGACTGTCAGCCCTAAGAAATATTTTGTTTTGTAAAATAAATTTCTTTTCTTATTCTTCAAATTAGAGATTGCAGCGACTGACAGATGTCTTTCACTGTTAAAGAGAAGTGTAGACTCTACGTTTTATATTAAAGGAGAAAACGGATACCCATGATTTTGTTTCCTCTTCTAGTTAGTGGCATTGTTGGGTTACTGATGTACCTTGTGTACCGTTGCTGTTTAACAGATGCAAACATTATATTGGAACATAATCAGAAATGAGGAAAATACCTTAAATTAATGGTAAAACTCCTTCTTGATTCACTTATGAGATCACAAAACCACAATTTAAAGCTGGTATATTTCTACCTAGCAAACTCAAATGCGGTATAATCTGTGCTGGAAAACCTATTCTACCTGTCCTAAATTAAGTTTGTAACCTGAGACCAGAACTGTTCTGTCTTTGTAGACCGCTTTATATGATGAGAAGTTGTCCTAGTTAGGACCTCTCTATTAATGGATGTAAACATCATAAACACTACATTTTGTATTGTCATGGGTGCAACCAATAATTATTTCTAATTTCCCTCTCTTCTATAGGATGTAGCATGTATCTGTATGCCAATATTTACTGGCAAGTTCTGTGAGAGAATACTGAATCCATGTGAACTATTGCCTTGCTTAAATAATGCAACTTGCGTAGCTCAACAGCAAAACTATAACTGCCGGTAAGATTGGAAATTAATTTATTTCAGTACTTTGTTGGTTCACTTGATGATATCACACAGATTGAAGAAAGAAAAGGCATCATCATTCACAGAGAACATAGAAAACTATAAAATTTTGTTTAAAAATATATATATTTATATTTGTACTTTACTCTGTTAGGCTTCTTGTAAACTCCGGGAGCGATACAAAAAGATTTAAAGCATTTAAGAGCTATAAATTGTTTCATTATTAATACTATAAAATATATTAATTTTGAAACATTGATGACAATAGAGACAGTTATACTACATGTGCCACTCCCTTTCAGAGTGTATGAAATTCATGTTGTTTCTGAAAAGATAAGGCAACCCATTTATTTTCTAGTTCACAGACATGCATTAGACTTTAAATTGATCCTTCAAAAAGCATATGGAAAACTGTTTTATTCAGAAAGACCACACTAAAAATTATCCATTTGGAAATACCAGAAGTGACCCAATTTAATTTCATTTTTAAATAGGTTTTTAGATATTTTTTTTCTATGCCAGTAAGGAGTACAGTTTATCCTGCTCCTCTTTGCTTGCTTTTATCTTGCTGCCTGAGTAAATTTTGATAAGCATAACTGAAGTAAACATTTTTAAAATTTTAGGATATTCATAAAAGCAGAGAATTGAAAGCTATGATACAAAAAAGCCTGACAACATATTATGAATGGATTTAAAAACTGCAAAAAATATAACAGAAGTTATATAACAAAGAAGTAATATAACAAAGTTACAGTGTGACAGCAGAGATTCAATTGAGAGGACTTGAAATTAAAATATGAGGAAAACTATGTTTACAGTTTTCCCAAAGAAGAAAGTCCTCACAATTCCATTCATATTCACTCCTAAATACAGATATACATACAAACACACATATGCAAGCTCATATAGTTTGATCTTCCCATATAGATATGCAAAGCACAGAACAACGATGGTATCATTTTCCAATTCTTTAAACTGATATAAGCTAATAATTTATTATTATATAACCTGTCTTTCCCACAATATGCATATATTGGTAAGAAATGTGTTGAAATTTACATTGAAAATATGCATAACATGAACAATTAATATCCAGACATAAATTGCCTTTATTAACAGAAACCAAACCAAAAAAACTGTTATTAATATTGAATAATCTATAACTTCACAAACTATTTGTAGAAATGGTCTGTACCAGGAACCTAATTATATCATAGAAACTGCTTAATAAAAATGTCTATGGGAAAACATTGTGGTTGAACTATTTTTCCTTTGATAATATTATGTGAGAATAAGCATGGAAGTAATTATTTAGATCAATAAAATGTAAAAACAGGCAATTAAGAACCCATTTTACGTTGGGGTGCGTTATAAGCTCATTAACACTAAGAATGCTCTGAAAGGGAAGTAACAACCTAGAGAGAGCACTGTGAATAGTGTTCAATCCACACAGTTTACCCTAGCAACCAATTTGCCCACCAGACACTCTTGATGAAGGAAGGGAACTCCAGAAAATGACTCATATCTTCCATAGAGAAATATCCAGAACTGTGACATGACACATCTTACACAAGTTTGCAGTTTACTTTGTACAAAGGTAGAGGATTGCAATACAATCACAGAATATCAGAACACAATAAATTTACAATACTGTCAGAGACTCATAGAATAGCCCAAGTTGAAAGAGATCTTGAAGTATCTTCTGGTCCAAACTTTCATGGGAAAGGTAGTTTAGAGCAGATTATCTAGTACCCTGTCCAACTGATTATTGAAAAACACCAGTGTTCAGCCTTAGTTTTGCCATTCAGTCCCCAAAGGCTTCAATTAATGATTGCAATATTTTTTATTAATACTTCTTAATAAATAAAGCATATTGTCCTTATTTTTGTGAAATTAAAATCAATTTTCCACCACTAAATCTGAAATAGTTAATAAATAAAATAAATATTTATGCCTCTGTACTTGAAAGAAGGCACTTAGGTGAGAGAAAGTATTTTGAGGTAGTATGAGTTACATATTTTTCACAAGGAGATCACATTCTGTAGTTTTGTTTGTAAGAGCTGCAATCTTGCCAGAGTGCTGAAATGCAGAGGAGGTGTTGAGAGATGGAGAGGCCCAACAGTCATCTTCACTGTTTTAAGAATTCAAAATTTTCCTTTTAAATTCATGTTCTACATTAGCTACTTGACTAACAGAGGACTTCAGAAGACCTATAGGAACAGTGGTTAGGCAGTTTAAGTGTTCTAAAATCACAGACTTGGATGCTTTCTGCCTGTGATTCACGTTTTAATTCACTTTATCCAAAGGGAATTTACCTTTAATTATATTGCCATAATTTGGGAGATTTGTAGCTGCTCATCAACATTTTAAGTGAAGATTTGATTAATTTTTGGTAATCATTGTCAAATACTGTATGTTATGTCTCTGTTTAGTCAGTCCAAAATAAACTGCATGTGTTTCATACTACATTTGGTGTAATACTGCATGTATCATGTAATACTATGACGTGATCCACTTTTATAGCATTTTAGCATCATAAAAAGAAGTAATAGTGTTTAGGTCAGATACATGTACAAGTTCAAATAATAGCTGAATTGAACTTTTTACTTAATTACTTTTTTTATTTTGCTTCCCCCTATGCTGTTTAGTTCTCCTTATGCCCAAACGATGTTCTCATATCCTACACAATTCCAGCTTCTTCTCAACACATCCTTCCTTCTTTTGGAAACACTTGTTTTCTATTCTAAACATACAACCAAACAGAATCAATTTAATTTTCCCCACTTCACTTATGATGTATGACCGTCTTGTATCCTAATTCCATCCTTTCAGTCTTGATATCACTCACAACTTTGTGCTAAGAATCTAATAGTTGCATTTTTTCTTAAATGTCAAAATTTAAGGTGAATTCAAATAGGCAGTGAACAAGTATATCCATCACAATAAACTATAATTATTTGCTTTCTACCTTCTTCTATTATCCATGAACTTTAGGATAATAAAAAGTCACAAAAAATGTGAAAAGATGTTCTAAGAAAATATATTCTGTTGGCGCCATCTTTGGAACTTTACTGTCAACTTTTTTTCTGTTAGCTTACATTTCCCTTTCCTGGCATTGCTATGTTTATTGCAAGACAGCAACAACAACAAAAAACCAAAGCCAGAAAAAATGAGAAAATATAAAAGTTAGAATAAGTCACTTCTAAAACTGGCTTACTAGATTATCTAGTTAATGAAATAATCATAGATTGAAGCAAAAAGCTAGGAACTCTTTCACTTCAGATAATTGGAAAAAAAATTAGTATAACAAACCTAACTGAGTTACTCTGAATTGACTTTAGATGTTATTTAAAAATTATAAGAAAATATACAAAATATTTTTATTATTATTTTACATTCATAGGCAAATCTTATGTGAAAACTGAAATTTTAAAATGAAAATTTTAGCTACAATACATTAATTTTTTTTTAAAGAATAGACTTTGCAAGAATTTTGAAGCCAAGTACTTGAAATGGTAGAAATATGATTGCATGCAGCACTTTTTTCAAGAGAAAAGTGAGGATTATGTGGTGCACTGCTACTTGCACAGATTATCCATTTGCCTCCATCCAAATGGTTCAATAGGCAGGAATTGTGGTTGGCTTCCAGGGATTTATGATTAAATCCCACCAGTTTAACACTTAAATAAGGTTAATAAAGTGACTTAAGCTTCTGGACATGCTAGATTTGTCTGTGCCTTCCTCGGATTCAGAGCCACACCCACAGATAGACATTTTAAACTGATTTAGAAAGTATGGTTAACTCAGATGCTTTCTATTGAATATACATTACCTAAGTAGTTGCTATGGAAAATATATCCCTTACTTTAGTATGCTGCATAACTGTGAGAAGCTTCATGCATTTTGAAACAAGGAATTGAATTTTTTTTAAAAATAAGAAAATATAAGCAACACATCTGGGTCTCCTATCTATTAGGAGCAAGAACATAGGAACACCAGAAGCAATTCTGTATAATCTTCATAATTTCCAGCTTCTGGACTGAATAATTTGAATAAAACTACCTCTTAGAAACAGCTAAAAAATTCTCATCTATTACTTTTGGATTCTTCTACAAACACAAAATTTGAGCTTACAGGCCATTTCCTTTCTCTTCTTAGATCTTTTCTTTCCATGATACCAGAAATTGCCTTTAGAAAGGGGAACATGATGTGTCTGTAAGAACATAGTGAAAGTGTTTGAAAAGGATTATCTATCTACCAAGATATAAGTATTCAAATATTTTTCTAAATTGTTCTATAATTGCTTTTGAATGAGACTTCTTTAATATCCATTTGAATCTCATCTTTTTCATTTGTGTATATGAGATTTTTTTAACATGGGAGAGGTACATTTGGAAAGGGTTTTCTCCTACTAAATTCTGACATGAAGAAGAAGAAATTTTTGTCATTCCTTTTATATAAATGAGTAATCCATCCCTCCATGGGTGACATCACATGGAACTAACAGCCACAAAAATGGAATGCTAGTTTTTTCTTTAAAGAAAATACTGAATTACGGTTAAGCAAACACATTAACAGCTCTGCATTGTTGTCTCTAGATTGCTTCTAACATAATTAAACATGTCATTATTTAGTATTTATGCTACTCATTATTCATTAGCAATGATTGATGTTTATTTCTCACTCATTACATTTTTATTTTTATGTTAAAGCACCTCTCTGATGCTTAAATTGACATATCCTTTCTAATAATTTTCCAAAACCTTGTTACCCTGTCGATAACTGTTTATTAAATATTACCTCATCCTAGATTTTTTTCCTGGAATATTATATGAAATATTGGTGTGAAAATACTTTAATCAATGAAAGAAATTATTTAGGAAAAAGCAAAATTATGCAGAATCATGCAAGGGATTTTTAGTTTCTTGAAAACATATTCTGCTTATTTTAAATAACATAAGAGAGCTGTTTTGTTACAGCAAGAACTTTATTTAATAGCATTATGGAACATAATTAAATACAATTAACTTTTAAAATGCAAGTTCTCTAAAATACACTGTTGTATTTGCAGCTGCATGCCAGGATTCACTGGAAAGAACTGTGAGGAAGTAATTGACTACTGCAGGCTGCTCAGCATCAACTGTCTGAATGAAGGATTGTGTCTTAATATAATTGGAGGATTCACTGTAAGTAATTTAATACATGTTAAACTAATTCAGTGTTCCAAAGTATAAAAGCTTCAGACAAGAAAACCTGAAATGCATTCATTACTCTAAGAGACAAGAGAGGCACAATTTTATAGGTTTTATTTATTTTAATCGATAACACAAGGGCAATTCACTTGGGTAATATGGATTTTTTTAATACTTTTCTACTGAGATCGTGATTAGTACCATATGAAGTACGATAACTAAAGAGTATTTTTATAGTAAATAGAACATGTAACTAATTGTGGTCCAGTGTCATTACCCACAAAGTTGAAAATCATATCCGTGTTACAGCCTCTAAAAATACGTCGCTGGAATTAAGAGAATCTTTTGCCATTATTGTAACCAAAATCAAATTACTTAAATAAACATAAACATGTTTAAAATTAATAGAAATTTAAAACTTTGATGATGAAACTGTAATGTGGTGATGTTCATTCCAGCTCACAGTTTGGGAAAAAAATATTAGATCTGCTCTCTTTAACTCTCTAAATTGCTCCTGAAATTGTTAAACAAGGTGCAGAATCTGGCCCTTGTCCTTGTTAAACTCCTTATGGTTGGTGATTGCCTGTCCCTCTAGTTTGTCAAGGTCTCTCTGCAGGGTCTCTGTTGTTGTTTAAATTTATGGGGGGTCCCCGGGGAGTGCCCCCCGGAGACCCCCGGGGTCTTATGGGGTCGTGGTGTTCCCGTGCTGGCAGGCAAAGAGACTCAGATGCCGGTGGGATGCTGATGAGGTGAGGGTTTATTCACTGAGGGAGAGGGGAAGGGAAGGGGGGGGGGGAAGGGAGGAGAGGGAAAGGGAGCATCAGGAGGCCTCCAGGGGTAGAGGGGCAAGAGGGGCAGAGCTTTCTGCCTTAGCATTCTTATCACAGAGGTTCAAAGGGGCGCGGTAACAGTCTCCAGCCAATGAGGTTACAGATACAGGATACTGCAGGGAGGGTACAGACTTGGGATAAACCATACATTTTCCAGGGGTGAGCCAGAGCAAACCATTTCCATAAAATGCAATCCCACAAGTCACCCTTTTTTTCTTTAAAATGTGAGAAGAGAAATATGACATATGACAATTAACAATTTTAAAAATGAAACAGTAATTACAGTTTTGCAGCATGAAACCAAATACAATTGCAGTAAGGATTATGTTATACTGTGAACTTTTTTCTGACCTTGTAATTGCAGTAGACGGGTTATGTGAGTTTATATTGCAAGATTTGAAACAAGTTAACAAATTTGTTTGAGCCTTTCCAGCGTGACTGGCCTAATAGTGTCTAGTCTTTTCCAACTGGCTTTTCAGACCACCTCAGCCCCCAGCTCAGGCTGAGGCGCTGACCTCTGCTCCCATTCCAGGGACAGGAAAACACGTGGAGTTCCCCGGGCTCCACACACGGCTTCAGATTCTCCAGGTGGCCTGCTGCAGTTCCCCCATTGGGGCCGGGCAGGGGCAGTGAGGAATTTAAATCAACTCAAGCTGCCATTTATCTGTCACGGAATTCCCGTAAGGCCTGAACAGCAAGTCACCGACACTCACGGATCTGAGCCAAACCACTCCTTTCACTTTCCAACTGGTTCAACCAAAACAAAAGACCCCCAGTTTTAGGTCATCAAAAGAAAAACAAAAGAAAAAAAACTACAAAAACCGTCAAATACTTTCTCAGACACTCTATCAGGTTATCAATCACCCTCAGAACTAACTGAGGACAGTATAAACCCAAAAAGCATTATCGATTCAGTAGTCTACTACTGATTCGCGCTTTACAAGAAGACAATCTAAAAACTGCTTCCCTTGGATCCACACTTGTGACCTGAAAAGGCCTCTGCTTTCTAAAACAGAAAACAGGGGAATCTGCAATATGAACACACACAAAAGCTAGAAAGGCATGATTGTAAAAACTACTTCATGGGGATGGGAAGGAAATGGAGGGGTTTGGGACACCCTGCTGTTTGGCCAGAACAGCAAGGGACAGGGGCAGAACAACAGGGAAAGGGAATCAAAGTAGCATTAACAATTATACAATGCTGTAAAACTGGTATTACAAATTCACTTTAGCTTTGGGGTTTGGTTTCTTAGCGTTTACCTTGTGGGACTTGAAAAGCGGAAGATGGGACTGAGAGCACGTGGCCATGGTGGCCATGCGGTCACAGCGCAGCACGTGGTGTTAGCTGTGCCGTGCCGGGTTTAGCAGGAAGGGGTTAACTCTCGGGGGTTTGTTAAGGGAAAGGGGGTTAGGGAGAAGGAGCAGCGAGGGGAGGAGGGGGTAAGGGTAAGGAAGGAGGTTACACAATTTACAAAACCGAGTTTTGGAAGGTGCGGGGCTTGGGCACAGTTGAAGACTGCTTTTTCCTTCTCTGATGGCTGTCTGGCTGAGTTCCTTTCGCTGCTGTCCAGGGCTGCTTCGCCGCTGTTGCCGGGTGGGGGGAGGGGCACCTGTTCGCGCGGCTTCTCCCGGTGCTGGGGCCTGCGCGCGCTGCAGCGGGGCCGGGACCACGTGTCTGCTCGTGCCGGGACTGCCCCGCGCCGCGGTCCCGCTGGGCTGGGGCCGCTCCTCCGCCGGGGCCGTGCCGGGCCGGGGCCGCTCCACCGCCGGTTCGCCGCCCGCGCCGCGGCTGCCGCGGGCCGGAGGGTGCCGCGCCGCTGCCACGCAGCCCGCGCCGCCGAGCCGAGGCGGGCCGGGGCCGCGCCGCAGCCACGCGCCGCAGCAGCGGTCCTGCCGCGCCGGGGCTCACGCCGGAGCCTCGCCGTGGCGGAGCCGCGCCACCCGGGCCGCGCCGTCCGGCAGGGCTGCGCAGCCCGCGCAGCGCCGAGGCGGGCCGGGGCCCCAAGGGGCCGGGACCCGGGCCCGCGCCAGGCTGGTCGGCGGTGGTGGGACGGCCGCGTGGTGGCTCACGAGGTCTCTGTGCGGTGGGGGAGGGGCCGCCCCGGGCCGCGATGGCCCAGAACGGCCGCTCCACCGGAGACGGCACTGAAACGGAGTTACCATGGTCCATCTTGTCTCAGGGTCGCTGATGCTGTTGCCCGACGTTGGTGTGTCATCTGTTGTTGTTTAAATTTATGGGGGGTCCCCGGGGAGTGCTCCCCGGAGACCCCCGGGGTCTTATGGGGTCGTGGTGTTCCCGCGCTGGCAGGCAAGGAGACTCAGATGCTGGTGGGGTGCTGATGAGGTGAGGGTTTATTCACTGAGGGAGAGGGGAAGGGAAGGGGGGGGGAAGGGAGGAGAGGGAAAGGGAGCATCAGGAGGCCTCCAGGGGTAGAGGGGCAAGAGGGGCAGAGCCTTCTGCCTTAGCATTCTTATCACAGAGGTTCAAAGGGGCGCGGTAACATTCTCCAGCCAATGAGGTTACAGATACAGGATACTGCAGGGAGGGTACAGACTTGGGATAAACCATACATTTTCCAGGGGTGAGCCAGAGCAAACCATTTCCATAAAATGCAATCCCACAGGTCTCTCTGTCCCTGAGGGAGCCTAAAGCTCCTCCCATTTTAGAAGGCAAACTTACATCGTATTCCTTCAAGTTCTTTGTCCAAGTCGTTTATGAAGATGCTGGAGAGCACAGGGCTGAGGATGGAGCCCTGTGGAACCCCACTAGTGACAGGCCACCAGACTGATGTCACGCCATTCACTGTAACCCTCTGTGCCTGACCTGTGATCCAGTTGCTCACCAACCACGTAACCTGGCTATTAGTATTAATTATTTGTCTGGAAGTTTCCTGTGAGGGACAGTGTCTAAAAAGCTGCTGCAACCATTGCATCCACTCATTTTCCTAGATGAGCTAAGTGGGTTTCCCTTTCACAGAAGGAAATAAGGTTTGACAAGCAGGGCTTCTGCTCATGAAACTGTGCTGGCTGTGATTGAGGACTGCAACGCTCCAGGTGTTTTTTTCAATACTGCCCAGAATAATATTTTCCATGGTTTTACCAGGCACTGAAGTACCTGTAGTTTGTGGGGTCCTCCTTCTTCTTCTGTGTGTGCAGATGACCACAGAAAATGGTAGTGTAGTTAATAATACACAAATATAATAAGTATTTGTTGGTGGACTGCACTACTTTGGAAAAACGTGTTCTAGGAGAGGCAAATTCAATGCTGTATGCATAGAAAAAGAATATTAATTACACAGTAATGAATGGTCCTGATAATCAGTGACAAAGAAAGCAACTTTCAGCTCAAAGTGAATTTTAAAGTGTGACACCACACCATTGATGAAGACTGAAAGACAATCTCTGTAGTCAAAAATAAACACTTGTATATATAGAAGCATTTTTTAGTAGTCAGTGAAGGGTCATCATAGGCAGCTATATCATCTAAATTGTTTTAGGAAGGCTGCAAATGAGTAAAACTCTAAAATTAGGTTTATGAAATAAAATAAAGGAATAATTTAATATTATATTCTCAAAATATATAGACTCTGAGTCTTAAAACAGTCCATGGTCTATCAGTGTTTCTTAGAAGAAAAAAAAAATTGTATTTAAAATATTCACTATTGGTACCAAAAATTTTGATGCCACATTAGCAACAAAGTGACAAAAGTACTGTGTATGGTTATGAGCAGCTGCTTATTCTGTGTACTATTGATTATAGCAGGAGCATTTCCAAAAGCTCTTCAGGTAATATGGTCCAATGTTGTCTTTCAGCAGTTTCCCATCAGATCAGTGCCAGGTCACATCTGTCCTGTCCTTGTGAATAACTTCAGTAGACATTAAATTTCATGAGGATCTACTGCTGTGGGATCCAAACCCCATAATTCCCACAGAAGGCTGAAGGCCTTATTGAGGATTGCTTCTAGTAGTCATTGCAGCAGACTCATTTCACTGGTGTTAAAAGGTTAGGAAAAGAATTATATTTTCCAAAGTTGCCATGAATAGTGAAAACATAAATCCCCCCATTTTATTTGGGCTGTAAAGAAGATCAAAAATATGATGTTGGTTTCTAAAGCACAAAAAGACAACACTGCAGCTTTGATTCAGTTTCAGAAATACAGACATCATTTGGATATACAATTTTAACAGGTGACAAACACAATTCTTGAACATGAACATATCTCCCTCTCAAAAAATACTGATATGGAAAAATTCTATTACTTACTTCTGATTTGTCAATTATTGCAAGAAATCTGCTATTGAATTTCTCCTGATTTGCAGCTGCAATGTTGGAATTGCTTCTAAGAATAAATATAGTCATGCAAATGTTCTGAAGAAAATATAACATAGAATTTTATTTTTATTTATATACATATCATAGGAAAGGTTTTAATTAGTGTACTGGTTTGTCAATATTGTAATAAATAATTCCACCTACTTAGAAGACAGGGAGCACTGTTTTAAGAAAAGAAATAAATTAAGAGTTTGAGCATAAAGCATACTTATACAATTACTGATGTGTGAATCAATTTCAGATTTCAGCAGAGTTTGATTCAATAAAAATATTTAACTACATTATTATGACAATATGATAACCTGCTTCTTAAAAATATTTTTTAAAAATCTGCCCACAGATACACTTTTCAATAGATTTTTCTGTTCTCATGGCAACTTTTCCTATTCTTAAATGGATTTTATAAGTGAAAAGTCAGTGTTCTTGTTTTGCAGCTGATAGTATTTTCTCATTGTTTTTAATCTGATTATCTTAAACAATTTATGGCCATAGGTATCTGTTTTCATTATCTTTACCTGAAGACAGGGAAAATATGAGCAATGCCCAAAAGGCAAGTGATAGGGAAGAAAGAGCTGTTGTTTTTTCCATGCTAATTTTACTGCTGCCACATGGTAACCACCTCAGGGTATGGAGTGGTTTGAGTAGAGTTCTCCCAGTGATTTAGAATGGCTCCAGTAAAGCCTCTGGCACACCACTGGGCAGTAAAAGCCAATAAAGAGAGTATATAAACAAGAAATCACTTGTGGATGTAAAGCTTTCCTCTAGGTCCCAAGGGTGGATTAAGTACCTTACTATCTATTTATCCACAGCAAATAGATCATGGCAAAAAGAACTATCTCTCCTTAAGATCTTGTTTCTTCCTGAATCATTAGTATTAAACTGAAAAAACCTCAAAATCAACCAAACAAAATAAGGATAATGAAAAAATATATTAAACTAATCCAGTGCAAATTCTGAGGGTAACAGAACTCTAGTTTACTGGAGTTTGGAAGCCTGGAAAGTAGCACAGTTTTGAAAACACAACAGTGGGAAAGTTGGGGTATGAAAACTATCAAGTCTTTGACGTACTGGCTGCCTTTACTGAATTGCATAAAAATGACAGAATTTACAGGTCATTTGTGATTACCTACAGAAGGGCATTTGAGGGATGAGAAAGCAGCTCTTCAGTAGTTGCTACACACTTCCTATGGAAAGGTATGCAAATTAAAATTGCTTTCTACTTCTTGTAGCGTGTAAAAATGTTCATTCAAGATTTTTTTTTCCCTAAAAGCTTCTTATTGTGCAACAAGCAACTATCTTTCAACTTATATGGTCTGCACTGTGTATCCAAGTCTATTTTGTCAATATGCCTTTCTCCCATCATCCTGACAAACCACTGATTCATGCAAGGCTGTGTGCTTACAGCTAGCAAAGAAATTGAGTTATGTAGACACAAAAACTGAAGCTGAAAGATGAAGAGGCAGCAATGTCATAGTAAGGTCCATTTCCATTTGCCAGCAGTACATTTGAAACAAGGTCTGAACAAATTATACATATTGCCTGAACAGCAGAGCTGTGTTGGCAAGCAAATGCACACTAGGGCAGCACTAAAAAAGAGAAAACAATCTCTGTTATCATTCTGGGTTTTACCACTACACCTACTGCTGGTCATTCAAAGAAAATATTTGAAATTTCTCTGAAAAGCTGTACTGACACATCTGGAATTTTGTATTGGAATAATTGCCAATGGATGTCCTGGTACCTTCGAAAAGAGCAAAAGATGCTGCTGATTTCTAACTCATGTTCCTACAGTGCAGTGGAAGCAGATTGTGCTTTTAAAGGAGAGTGAAACTAAGGAATAAGAAGTAATGGTTTTAACTTCTACAAGTAATTTGCCTGGAGAACACTGATTAATAACAGGTACACAGATGCATTCATGTCAATTCCCTTCTGAAAATTGTTCCCCAGTCACAGAATTTTGCTTTCTTATATGGACATTCATTTAATAATGTTTACCTAGTAGTATGATTCACTGTAAGAGGATAGAAAAATTAATATAATAGAAAAGAGTGATAGTTAAGATCTTGCCCTTCAGATGGCTCTGTGCTTGTTCACGTGATACTTTTTTGATCTTTTTCTCACATCCATATAATGAAGCCATAGCTTTTATATTTGGAGCTTTATGGTGAATCTGAGATATTTCAACAACAAAGTGGATATATGGTTGATAAAGTAAAATGATGAATATACATTAATAATCAATAACACCATGGGTCACAATGTTGTCGATGGAGTTAAAAAACCAGCAAATCTGTTCTGCCCAGAGACTACTATGTTCTGTAGCAAAGCAGGAGACTGTATTTTAACATAGAGAATGGTCTTCACAGAAGCTAATATGTTCCTTCTGGGGTGATGTGGGAAGGAGGATAGAGGAGGGAACCTCTCTTTGTCCTGTGATGTTTCCCCATGTCAACCTGATAAGTGGCCCCCACTCAGCAGAACCTGAACAGAAATTGCAATCAGGCAGACAGAGGTCCAGGTTTCATCCCTTCCAAATGAGGTTTGCCTTTGTGGGGGCAGAACCAGGCCCATCAGCCAGCTGTCAGGCTGGGAATCAAATTGCTTCTTTGCAGAAGAGCAGCGAGCAGTGCCAAGCCCCACAGGCTTGCCTGAAAAACGTTTGTGGAAAGTCTGCTGCTCTGGCCCTCTTGGTAAGCTCTTCCCTGAGGAGCCACTCTCAGTCCTAAAGCTTTTTGATAATGCTTTATCCTTAGAAGTCTGGCTGCATTTATAACCCAGAAGGAAAGCATCTCTATCCAGAATTGACAATAATCCCCAAAATGGAGCTATGTCATAATGCTTAGATCTCACAGCCCTAAGAATGCCTCCAACTTATTCTTAAAGAAGCCATTTGTGTTTATTTCATGAGAGGAGAATAATTTCTAGATCACGTATCCAGAACTGAAAGGAAATATAGCTGAGAGAAAACATTAACTTGTTTAACAAATTCAGTTCTTTAAAAAAATGCACTGGGGCTTTTTAAAAGCCTTCTGCATTGTATCACCATTTGTTTTCTGAATATAAAAAAGCCATAAGGAAACAAACATTTAATATTATTGGCATATTATATATTAAAGTAGTTGGTTAGAGCGATAAAAATTTTATGAATATTTATAACAGATCTACTACCAATGCTAGAAGCAATGAAAATTGGCACTGCAAAGTCTGTTGCTCTCAGATGCCATTTTTATACTTACGTACAACATATAAAATAGATTATTGTCATTTTCCTTTTTACAAAATCTACAGTGTCTCCTACTGTTTCTCCCCATGGACCATACGAGAACATTATAGCCTCATCTCTGAGAAGCCACTTTGCCACTATCATTAATTCTATTGATGTCTCTCCTGTGTTTGTCCTTCCAGCTGCGTGTTCAAAACAGCAGTAGTTCAAAGTCAGATACTTCCATTAGTGGCTAGTTTTACACAATTTAATGAGTCAATTTTCTTTCACACAGTAGCAGCAATTCTACAGAAGAGTTCACATAAATTTTAAAATGTCCTAAATGTTTTTTTTCCTTCTTCAGTGTTTAATTTGGACTTTATCAAAATTAATTTTCCTGCTTTACTTATTCTATTGAAATAAACACCATCAAAGCACCCTAGGTACATTTTATATGTGCTGCTAATTATCTCTAGGCTGTACAGAAGTTAATAAACAATAGAAATCTTCATGTAATAAACTAAATGTCCTTCTTTTGAATAGCAAATTTAAATGAAAAATATTTAATTAAAACTGAAACCATGTAATCAATTCATATATCTTTATATGGCAGATCTGAATTTATATAGTAAAAGATCATATAACTAAATATAAATGGTCTGCAAAACACACCAGATGCAACAGAAATGTTCTGGTTTATTTTTAAATGTAGCTTCTGAGAAGTTAAGATCAAGCCTGTGCTCAAGTTTAAACAACTTTTGAAAGACACAGAAATTCCCCAAATTTCTTCTTTACTGACTTCCCTATCTAATAAGGAGTTGGCCCCTTGGGATAAGGAAAATGTCTGTAGAAGGAGTACATAAAATTTTGCTCAGCCAGATCAGCACTCTGTATTTCTAAAGCACATAACTTATAATATTTTTTTACCGGTTTATTAATGCCAGTAAGATCAGAGATACATTCTCCAAGTGCTGTATAAATTTTGTGGTGTCTTTGGCAGCTGTTTCCAATACTGTACAGTAAGTTTCTAGCCTGAGCTCCTTGATGATTATTTTTTATTCTTCGGTATTTGCCCTTTTGTCATCTACTACCAAAAAAAAATGGGCATTCATAATTTGCCTTTTAAAGTTATGATTAAATACTAATAAAATTTCATTATTTTATGAAGTCATATGTAAAGAGAGATGGCAGCTGTTCAAATTACACAAAAGATAACTTCATCTTCCCACCTTCTAGGTGAGATGTGCATGGATAGAATTCTAGTTTCTGTTTTACCCATATGTTCACCTGAGAAATGAAAGAATATATTTATTGAAATTAATTAATTAATTCAAGCTATGACATATTTCTGCTGAGACCCCTAATTGTTTTACCTAAAATCAGGGTTTCATATGAAGGAGCATGTCATATCAGAGATCATAGTATCGTAGAACAGTTTGGGTTTGCAGTGACCTTTAGAGGTCATTTAGTCCAAATCCCCACCTATCAGTGGGGGCATCTACCACTATGTCCAGTTATTCAGAGTCCCACTCAAGCAGAACTTCAAAGTTTCAAGAGACGAGGAATCTACCACCTCTCTGGGCAACTTACTCCAGTGTTTCACAATTCTCATTGTGAAAAATATCTTCCTCCTATCTAAACTGAATACTCTCTTACCTCACAAACATTATTCCTTCTATTGCCATACAACCTGCTAAAAGGTTTGTCCCCATCCTTCTTATAAGCCCTTGTCATGTGAAAAGTGGAGATTTGCAGACCCTGGTGTAGGAGATTTACTCAGCCCTTGGTGTTTAATTTGTCAGCACTCCAGGAAAGGTGAGTCCCTAGTGTCCAGCCTGTCAGTGTCCCATTATGGGGACGCTTCGTTGAGCAGTCCCTAGATTGGAGAATTATCACCGTGAGCCTAGCAGATAAGGACACGCTTGGAGACAGAGGTCTGGGTTCATGAGCAGCAGGGCAGGAGAGCTGCCCCTTGTTTATTTTCCTATTATATACTTCTAACAAGGTGACTTTGGATTGGAGAGTTGTTATTCCCACCTCTCACCGCACTGGTCAAGGGGACTGTCACACAGTCTTGTTTGTCCCAGCATGGAATGTAAAAACATGGCTATGTTTATAGAACATAGCTGGTGTTTACATGAAAAGAGCGTGAGAAGGTACAAACCTTCTACTTAATAAGAAACGCTCAGCTAGCTAGGAAAACTCATGGCAACAGAGAATGGCTTGACTGACTCATTCAGGGACACACACCAACAGCATAAGGGAGACCCTTCAGCAGGTCTGCCCACCTTGTGATCCCTCACTGGGTCGTCCACCATGCTGAGTATGTTCCCCTTTGGGGGAAACTGCCAGCGCCTGTGAAGGACTCACATCAACAGATCACACAATGTTCCTATCAATATAAAGTTGTGAAAGGTTAAGTTTCAAGGATTGTCAGTGGTAGTATCTGACTGCAAAAACATGTTCAAAGCAATACACAGACAAGCTAAGATCCTCAATAAAAATAATCAGCACAAACAGAGTACAGTTCTTACCTGATAGGCGTCCCTATGGTTGAGAAGACAGGTTCAGACTGATCCCAGCAGTTATGATAGTCTTCCCCAACTTTCTCCCCATTCCCTACTTACTTTCATACTATTTCTCTATGTTTAGGTGGAGGTTGAGTGACTCTGATCACACATACCTTTGTTACTGGTTGGTGCAAAATTCTCCCACTTCACTTTTAAAGATACAGTCAAAAAATAGAGAGCACACACCTTGGGGGTGGGGGTGAGGGGGAGGTCATATGCTGGAGGGGAATAACTTGGGATGGAGATGTGCATTAGTCTTACAATTAGGCTATAATGAACCAAGTTCATCTTAGGAATGTGATTTTGCCAGAGCTGCTGGCTCAGCAGCAGGATATCTTTCCCTATCTCCCCTGCCTGACAGGCATTGTGCAGTTTCTCTGCTGCAAAGCACCATCGAGTTCCCTTCCCTGCAAGGGTTTCAACACCACTTGGCTGCAGTGACTCCACTCTGCCTCACCCTTCGTTCCAACCCCCTTAGCAGGTGCCTATAGTTCCAGATCATCTGAATAGACAATTATCACAGAATAGGTTTTCAGCACACCAACTTCATTCCATCCAGGGAGCAACGATTGTATTTTACCTTATCATTTTCCCACCTAACTTCTGTTCGGATGTGGATGTAACTTCTCGGTTTCCTCTCATTTTACAGCCACTCATCTTTCCACAGTCCTCTTTGATGAGAGGTCACAGGAAGATCTTACCAGAATCTTTTTGCTCCAGACTGAACAACCCAAACTCTCTCAGCCCGTCTTCTTAGGAAAGCTACTCCAGCCCTCTGTGGCTCCCCTGGCAACCCACTCTTAGAGGTCAATGGCTTTCTTATAATGAGGATCCTAGAGCTGGGTGCAGCACCCCAGGTAGGGTCTCACCAGAGCAGAGTAGGGGGACAGAATCACCTCCCTTAACCTGCTGGTCACTCTGCTTTTTATGCAGCCCAGGATACAATTGTCTTTCTGGATGCAAGCACATGTTGCTGGCTCATGACCAGCTTTTCCTCCTCCACCACCTCCAACCCTCTCTACTGGGCTTGTCTCAATCCCTTTCCCCTGAGCTGTGTTGGTACCAGGGGTTTCCCCAGCCATGTGCAGGATCTTGCATTTGGCCTTGTTGAACCTTCTGGTGAGCTCCCATGGCCCCACTTCCCAAGATTGTTCAGGTCCTCTGGATGGTGTCGACTACTTCAGGTGTATCACCTGCGCTGCTCAGCTTGGTGTCATCTGCAAATTTGACAGATATAGTAAGTTAGGACCAATTAATTTTCTTTTTTAAAGTTTAAAGTCACTTATGTGCCCTGGTATATTGTAGGTTAATTATCAATATTGCAAAATTTTAACATCTATCAGTTCAAATAAGCAAATAAAATGTTCTACACAAATAAGTCTCTAAATTCACTAAGAAGTTACACTTTTGTTGGCTATGGGCTAAATTTATATATATTTCTTGTAGATATTTTCTAGTGGGAGTGATTTATAGAATTTCAGTTGGGAATGAACTTCACATACAAAGAAATGTAAGCAGAATTTTTTTTTAAGCTAAGGATTTTGTTTTCTTCATTTAAACAATTTTCAGAGCTCCATCAGTGCAGAAAAATAAAAATACTCTTTATTTTTAATCATTTGGCTAAACAGCATGTTTTGAATTCTTGAAACCTTTCTGTCATAAATCAGTCACTTCAGTTCCTAATGTCAAAAATAGCTATGGAAAAAATCCAAAATATAAACACTTCTAAGGATGTACACATAACTCAGATTGAATTTGGGAGGCAGCAGGGAGGGGTGGGCAAAGAAGAAAATCTGAGCATAGGAATAAACAACATAAGAGAATAATGTAAGATAAATCAGAAATTGAAAGCATTCATACCCATTTCAATGCATAAATTTTGGGTTGAGTTGGAATTTTCTCCACATATTTTAAAAGGGGCAAAGCAGTGAACATCTTGATTTTCCATGCCATCTTACCAGCGATTGAAAATTTTGAAGGAAAAAAAGAAAGGTTATTGTACCTGTATGTCATGGAGATGATTACAATTAAGCTTAGAGAAATTGCTTAATGTTTGTGGAAAGTGCTGGCTTCAGCATGCCTAAGACTTGTCCTTCAATTATCCTCAAAATGATTCAGGCATAGTCTGGAAATAGTGATTCAGTTCCTGAATGCTTTCTTGCCAGCAATACATTTCACCTCAGGTGCAGAAAAGTCACTTTACTAGAGGAAAAATAAATATCGTTTTCACAACTACTGTCACAACTATACATTTTTTAAAGTTAACATGTATCCACTAGAAATGGGATTAGACTTCAGTGAACCTATTTGAAGTTCTTTCTTGCAGAACGGACTTAAGACATGTAAAGAAAGAAAAAAATGACTAAACAGTTTTTACCAATAAATAGGAATGTTTAGTGACTGGGTAAATAAAAGGTTGAGTCTAGTCAAGGAGAATTTCCACATGTGTCCTCATGAAAAAAAACTCATAAGGGGAAGCTGTTTTATAAATCCCATTTGTATAAGTACAGTGGCAGAAAAAATGAGACCAAAGAAAATGTATGCCCGCTGCTGAATGAAGTGGATGACACTGTATGTTTTTACTTGTAATTGGACTTGCATTGTAAGCTTTTGCTTACAATATGTGCTTTCAAATTTCCCAAGTCCTGTGCCAGGTGGCAAAATTAAGAGGAATGAAATACCACCAGTTAAAGAGAAATGCCAAACCAGGACCATAGGCAATGAGGGTATTTATAAATGTATAAAGGTTATTTATTATTTGACAAGATACATCTATGGAAGATGAGGGAGTGGGCCAATGTAACCAAATCGTAATAAAGGGTAGGTAGCTTCATCTAATACTGGCTTGCATTAGTAAGAAGCACAGAGAGCAGGTGCGCTCATTCCCTTTTGCCCAGCACCTGACAAGCTACCTGTGGAGTACTCTGTGATATATATAGAACTTAAATGTACAAAAAATAAGACTGACAAAATTGTAACAAGTCTAGTAGAGCCATCAACATTGTGAAAAGTTGGCAGCATATGAGGAAAGGCTGAAGGATGTGTATTTGTTAAGACTTGAAAGCAGAGAGCTGGATGGGGACATAATTCTTTTTTTCAGCTCCTCACTGGGTGGTCATAAACAAGATGGAGCCAAACTTTTCTCAGAAGAGCACAGCCCTGGAGCGAGAGGCAACTGCCAGAAGTTGCAACAAAGGAAAATATAGCTCTGTATTAGGAAAAAATTGTTCATGATGTAGTGTGAGTGTACTTAAGTGCTGCAACAAGTTGCCCAGAAGGGCTGTAGAATTGTCATCCTTGAAGATATCCAGACCTCAAGTAGACAAGATCCTGAGCAACCAACTAGCATGTCAAATTGACCTGCTCTGAGCAAGGTACTCCACGACCTTCAAAGGTCTCTCTCAACCTAAATAATTCTGGAGCCCTATGAATGCAAAATATATTGACATACAGGATAAATCATGTTTCTAAAGGCTTGTCTGAGGTAAGCTGTGTGAACTGACTAACAAAGATAGACAAACCCATAGATAGAGTTACTTAAAACATGCCATCTTTTTTTTATGTCTCTTATTACCTTTCACCTAGTAGTGTCATATTTGATCAAATACGATATCAAGGACAAGCACAGTATATAGCACTGAAGGGTATTCCTGGAGATCGAGGGGAAAGAAATCAGGAAATGTCAGGGGTGTGGATGGGTATTGTGACAACAGAATGATGCAGGAATAAAAATGCTGACAATTCAAAGGAATATAAAACTTCTGGAGAACACTGTGTTCTTCCAGGCATTGGAAGGTAAGTCCCTCTAATTCTGTAGGCTATCATGCTCCTCTTATGGTCAGTTTGGAGATGGCAGTCTACTTTAGTTATCTACTGCTTCAATCACTGAATGAAGAGATTCACAGTAAGGGGTTTACATCAGTGCAGTTCTCTTATAGCCCTCACTTGACCACCTAAGTACTGCTCATTTTTACAAAACATTTACGTCAGACAGGGAATCAGAGATCACTGTAAACGGAATGCTTAAAAGACGGAGGGTAGGGCCAGTTTCAAATTTTAAACCCAACTTGAATTAATTCACAAACAGCATACTTAATGCTAGTAGTTTTCAAGCTTGTCAGGCATTGTCAGTACACCTAGGTACCGCTACTCTGTAACATTTACATTCTAAATTCTCTGTGATCCCACACTGCTGTGGAGCTGATGCTGAAGAGTTAGTGCTGACTACTGTGGCCTGGTGATACTTAACAACAGAGGTCTAGGTAATCTGTCTCATGAGCTCTTTGATGAGAGGAGTCATTATTGAATTGAGCTTGTCTCCATCCTTCCTTTACATATTTGATGGTTTGCAATATTTTATCTCCCTCTCAAGCACTCTCCCCACCCTTCAAAAAATGATGGTCTCCTCCTGGTACTACTTGCCTTGGGGCTTTTTACAGTAATTTTTATCTGTATTCAGCAATATATTCTGCCTATTTTCTGTGCCTTATGCTAATCTTGTTCTTTGGTAACTTTCTTTTTACTTATGTGAGTCACTACAATGCATCTCTCTGTCTTTAATGGTCACATGTACACATATTCATGTAAAATGTTTGTGCATTGTGAACCTGGTACACCATTCCAGTGTTCTAAAATACTTGCATGGTACTGCTAGCTATACTATTTTATTGCCCTTGTAATGGGTTTCAGGGTAAGCTACTATTAATTATATTTGATCAGAGCACTTATATGAGTTTCACTGGACTCTTTTGAGAAGCTAATATAAGCTTCAGATCTTCCCCTTTCCTCTGAATAATCCATTTTAAATTATTTTCTTTAATAGGTAGAGTCTATATATATAGCAGAAACCATGTACTATGTTTTCTGAATACTGGTTGGTGACAGTGTTTGTCTTGCAGGCTTTGTTATCATCACCGCACCATTTCTCCCTCATCTCTATCCCCTTAAAATCCATTTTGCACACTCAGTTCCTCTATTCCTCTTGGCATTTTTATCCCTTACAGCCAGTAATTTCCTCCAACTCATGTGTCCTTTTTTCCCCCCATTTTTCAACAGACATGGTAGATGAGTTTTGCCTCTCTCAACTGTTTTATCATCTGCAAATACAGGCATGAAGAATAGTCTCAGCTGGATGCAACACTGCATTCTACCACACTTTTACTCAGTAATAAAATACAAGACCCAAAGAAAATTCTACGAACTTTCACATTGCATTTTCATTTTGTATTTTCTGTGTTTATTTGTTTGTGTGTTTGTTATATCTAGTGTCTCTGTGCACCTGGATGGACAGGAGAATTTTGCCAATTTGCTGAAAACGCATGTTTAATATACCCAAATAATTGTTCTGATGGAGCAACTTGCATTGATATGAGTCAACTGAGAAAACAACCTTTGTTTCAGTGCTTGTGTCCTCGTGATTTTACAGGTAAGGCATATAAAAATCATGTGGAAGTTTGTACTTTCATTTCCTTTTAAATATTCAAATATAAGAATACTGGATTAAAGAAAAAAGGGACAAAGGAGTATTTGGAGAGTAATCACACCTCTCCACATTTTCTGCCCTTTGCTGTGATGCCTATAAAATCTGAATGGAATTTACAGTTACTTTTGAATCTCCCAATTAAGGTTACAGTAAGAATAGTCCTAGAATAAGCTTTAGCTTCAGTTTAAGAGACTAAGTGGATGTCTACATATAAAAGTTTTGCATATGAACTGCATGTCTTTTGTCTAATTATAGTTCCTGGACATCTAATAATGAGAGAACTGGAGCTCAGGAAGTTTGTTAGTTTGTATCAGCCTGTATTTACTCAGATAACTTTACTTAGTTTTTGAGAGCTGAATTCCACCTTCTATTTGAATACCTTAGGGGACCACCAGTGGTTTATGAAATTTAACTTGGTGTGGGATTAACTGATTCATCTTACTTAACTAAAGCCTAGTCTTCAAGGTTCTCTGTATTGTCAGTAAGTCCATTTTTCAGAGGGGAATGATATTTATTAGTCATTGACACAATTTCTTTAGCAGTGTTTCTCTTTTAATTAGATGCAAAAGAAGCCTAAAAATGTAGCTTATATTAAGCACACTAGTTTTTTAAGTAGCAAAGAAAATAATTTCTGATTTTTTTTCCTCTAGCCTTATCCTTTAAATAGAAGCTCATTGAAGTTGGAAAGGAAAATCTTTCACTAATCTTTGTCTAGAGAGGGAACTGAAAGAAAAGATTCAAATGTGATTCACTGCAGGTTTAGGCAACATTATGGAAAGAGACATTAATTATATGTACATAAATTTAAAGATAAATGCGAGAAATACTAAGAGAACTTAAAAAAAATAACAATTTGAAATATAGGAACAATGTTTATTACCCAAATGAATGAAATTTAATTTATTCTAAAGAATTGATAGCAATACATAGAGAAAACGGACTTTAATTCTACTACCATTAAAAAAGAAATAATATTTTAATAACCCCGAGTTTTAACTATCGTCCTTTCTTTTCACTTCTCTATTATACCTTTAGGGTTTTATTTTTTTCAGTCTATGCTTGACAGTTTTTAAATTGGTGCGACACCTAAATTTATGGATTCGTTAATAAAAGTAATGTTTCACTACAATACTTTAAGGCTTTTGAGATAATTTAAGGTTTCTAGTGTACAGTATGATAATGAAACCAAAGTTTAACAGGTTGCAATAAATATATTCTGTTAATAGAATAAACCTGCTAAACACTGAGTCATGACTGAATTCAAGTGGAAACAACTCTGTTGTTCAGGGACATCTTGCTATGAGGCCAAGATTCTTTTATTGTGGATTCTCATTGTAAGAGGTTCTATATATTACAATAGAATTTTTTTTAAATTTTTCTGCTTTTACATAGCCAGTTATTTCTTCAGTCTTGAGCCATAAAAAAGTTCATTTATACCTGTTTACTGTTTCAGTTACGTATTTGGGAACTGAAAGAGAGAGGGGAAATATAGTAGCAACTTTGGTACATCTACTTCACTCTGAATTAAATAGTTTCTGCAAACAGAAAAGCTATTGTAGTTTTGCTTCTATTGGTTCTTAATTGTGTTTTTAAATTATAAACACTACAGCTACAGCTTTTGCATTAACATTCAAAACATGTTTGGGACAGACATCTTAGTGAAGACAAAATATGACATGATCTAATGTTATCAGCTGTGAAAAGCAAAACTTTGATTTAAAAAGTAATAAACCCACTTCAATGTGGTTCCATACTCTTTGACAAAACCTTATAGAAACTTAGCATATACACAGGAAATTTTAAACTATAGATTTTTTTTCTGTTTATATGTAAAACATTTTGGGTCATTTAGTCAGAAAACTGTTGCCATGTTAAGTTTAAATGTTCAGAGAATAAAGGGTTATAATATATAGCTATTTTTGTTGAATAGGTGTAATTATTTTTTGTGCTTTCAATTTTCTTCTACAGTTAGTTTCCTATTTTCATTATCATTTTTCTCTTCTCTGAAAGTGGATAAAAACCTTTGAATCTACAACAGTGCTTATAAGTAATATGTCTTATGACATTGAAATGATCCATATCAGCAATTTCTCAGGTCCTGCACAGTAGTAACAACTGTCCTTGAATAAGCTGCCTCTAATTTATTGCTATCTTTCCTTGTGTGTAGAGTAATCATATTGGCAGGAATTGATTTGGCACGTTGGACACTTCATTCTCACTTCACAGAAAAGTCTTTTAATTAAAATAATCTTACTACTGCTAAAATGAACTGAATCCCAAGAAAACTCACCAACCAGAGTTGAAAGTACTACTTCAATGGCATACTTTTTTCTTATCTTTAAACTTTTTTATAACATTCATTAAGATGGTTCATGGATTTATTCACAATTTTTTTTCTCTTTCTTTTTTTAATTGCGACAGATTTTTGAATTTCTACAGGTATATGGGAAATGTATATAAACATACTTTGATGGAAATTGTGCTATTGAACTGTGTAGGATACAGTATTCTGTAGAAGGTATCTCTGGTGCCAGAGAACGAAATATGACATATAAAAGTTCCTATATCTTTCACAGTCTGGTTAAGGCAACATTTATACCAGTGAACAAAGAAATTATGTGGCCTAATTTTAATCCTTCTCTCTGGTTAAATTCACATTTTTAAATTCTTTTGTTCTCAAGGATACAGTGGTGACACATTTTATTCATGGTGGGCAGCTAAATAACAAATATCTAGTTGTTCACTCTTCCCCAGTGAGGTGTTGGAAAGAATCACAAAAGTAAGAAAACTTGAGATAAAGATAAATCATTAGGTCAAGCAAAAGCTGTTTACAGAGGTGAAGCAAAATAAAGAATTCATTCAGTACTTGCTGTTAGCAGGCAAGGGTTCAACCATTTCTAGATATATGAGGAAAGTCTCTGTTTCATTTCGAAGTACAGTGGTAATATCATAAGTCTGAAAACTCAAATAGATAGAAAGAGTAGTACTTTTTGTTGTTGTTGTTCTCACAGGTCTAATCCCTATAGGAAAGGTGAGCGAGTAAAGGGATTTTTGAAGCATCACAGGAGGTCCCTATATTGCAGGAATATTTGTCTCAGCAACAGATGTCATTTTAATGTTGCACTTTATACATTCTTGCCATTGTCACCTCTGAAAGAGAGATGGTTGGGCACATGGATCCCAAACACCAACAACCATCTAGTGAAATAATGGAATAAAAGAAGTCACTTGTTAAGTAGTGCTATAGGAACTCATTCAGAATACTTACTTTCATAGGTCAATAAAAAGGGAACAGCTTGTTGTTTTTCAGAAAACTCAATTTTTTATTAAAGAAGAACTTTCAGAGATAACTGACAGAAAACAATGACAACAGTCGAAGAACTTCTCATTCTAACCCTCTTCAGTCCAGAAACCTTACCTGCTTTTTAAAATTTCTTTTAGGAGGAGTGTCCATACAGCATTAGTTAGGATGAAAAGAAAATGGTTTAAGCTAGTCTGTTCCTTTAACTTTGTTCCAAATTCAGGTCTCTCCCAAGGCCAGTAAAAGTCCAAGAAAAAAGAAGAGTTACACTGACTCTATAAGTCAGAATGATAGCATGTACTGAATTGGAAGGGACCCACAAAGATCACCATGCCCAAGTCCTGGCTCTGTACAGGACCATGCCAAAAATCACACTGCTTGCCTGAGAACATTTTTCAAACATTTCTTCAGTGCTGTCTTGGTGCTGTGACTACTTCCCTGGGGAGCCTGTTCCCTTTGGGGGAGCAATCTTCTCCTGATATTCAACGTAAACCTGCCTCAACTCAGTTTCATGTCATTCGCTTGAGTTCTGTCAACTATCATCACAGAGAAGAGATTAGTCCCTGCCCCCCCTCTACACCTAGTGAGGATGTTGAAAATCACATTGAGGCCTCCCCTCAGTCTCTTTTGAACAGACCAAGTGATCTCAGCTGCTCTTCATACGGTTCCCCTTCTAGGCCCTTTCACATCTTTGTGGCCCTGCTTTGGATGGTCTCCAATAGTTTTATATCCATCTCATATTGTGGTGCCCAAAACTGCACCCAGGACTCAAGGAGATGTTTCACTAGAAGGTGTGCTGTAAGGACACCTGACACGAGCCAGCAGAACCCCAGCTAGCTCTGATTCCTGGCTGTGCCAGGGGCTGTTCCCAAATCTGCCAGCAGTCTCAGGTAACGGTGCAGAACAAGGCTGTTCCTCTATGGCAACAGGGGCTGCAGTGTCCAGGCTTCGGAGCAAGGACTAGAAAAGGGTCTTTTTACTATGATTTATCAGAGATCTTTTTTTCCCCAAGAGGGGAGGATGAAAAAGAGGATGAGACAAAGCTCACACATACTTTTAAACCTGGGGGTGAAGGGTGTGAAACAAACAGGTGATTTGCCCCAGGACAGATGGACAGGTGTTTTTCCATAACGTAGGGCAGGGGCAGGGGAAAGATGGACAGCTGACCCAAGCTTCCAGAGACAGGGCTGGGGCAGGAGAGGTGGACAAAGAGACAGGGAGGAGAGACATTTGGATGGTACCTGGCTTATCCGGGGGGAAATGGGGAGGAACCATTGGGATATATAACTCCAAAACAGTCTAACAAAAACCCACCAGCACAGACACCAATCCTTACAAAGACGTCTCACCTAAGATGATAGCAAACGAATTATGTGAAAACACAATTATTTCGGTCCATCAAGGGCATTCGACTGTACTAATTGTAATTAAAGGGTAGAAAAGTAAACAATGAAAAAAGAAAAAGGACACATTATCCATACTGGTATTATATTTAATTTGAAGCAGATAAACTTCTGAACAATAAGTGAAGGCTAGGGCTAATGTCTGATGTTGTAGCATACTCCAAGCTGACTGCGACCTACAGTAGTTCAAGTCAACAGTTTTTTCTCAGGTCTTGATTTACATACAAAATACTAAGGCAATTGAAATTTTTATGTGGGAAATACTTCTATCACTTTGGCATGCAGCAATTGCATGAAAAGTCAAAAAACTATAAAAACATTCTACATAAAAATTTAGGGAGAAATATAACATCAATATTTAGGTTCTGCTTGCTTTTAAAATTGAATAAAGTGCTTCCAGTGCAGGGGGTTATTTATGAGTTTGTTCATTTTTCCTAATAGTTCAGTTTCTGGTTTAATTTGCTGTGCACAATGTATTTTGCCCGTTGGAATAAGTAGGAATTTTGATGGAATTTTTGTTCATTAAGAATAGTGATGGTAAATTTAAAGGTGCTATTTTTTTCTTTAAGAAGCATGGCTGTATGAAGGTCTGGATTTCTAAGCATATAATTAGTAAAGTTCTCAACTGGAAGACATGCTTTAAAGTATGCCCTTAAACTTGGCATATGGAATCCTCCAGATAGCTACATCTGCTCATGAACTCCAAAAATTACTTTCACCCACCTCTATCAACATTGTATTTTTTAAGACAAGTACAAGCTACTTGAATTTCTGGGACCATGAGCCCAGAACTCAAACTGAAGAGGCATTTTACATCATTAACTGAATATTTAAAAAGTAACAAAGTTTCAGGAACATAGCAGAAGGGTTTCCTATTCACAGTGTGTTCCTATGAAAGTCTTTTTTCAAGTCCAGGTGTATATTAAACAGCCTACCATTTTATTTTCCTGCTTCCCACTTCCTACCACCTACCATGCCTCATTTTATTAAGGCATACAACTTGAAGATTTACCTGTCAGGGAGCTAGAACTGTGCTGATTTCTTTTAATTTGTCTGACTCTTCTGGGTTTACAGCTATTGATGATTATTAAAGCTATTGTTTCCTTTTTTACTCATTCAGAGTAAAACTTAAAAGGTTTTTTTTTTCTCCCTGGATAGTTTGTAATTCTCCTATTGAGAACATCACTGCATTATTCGTTCTCATTCCCAAATATATAAATCTGCTGTTAGTGACAAAGGAAACTGTAGCTTTCTCTAAACTTTCAGAGAGGTAGCTGGATAGATAGTGAAAATTCAAATAGCTATATATCACCCCCCAAAAAAAATCACATCATCAATAAGAAACATGAGGGATGTAGGCCTTTTATGCAAAATCAGTCAAAAAGTCTTCTGAATAAGTTGAAGTGCTTAAAAAAGTTAACTATAATAACTGTGAGGACATTATTTTCTGCTTCTCAGCTGGACCTGTGTTTAGTCAGCCAAGTAAACCATTTCAGATCTTACCAAGGTACAAAAATTGTCAACAGCATTATAAATCACCTTTCACACTAATGGGTTTAAAACATGACAAGGTGTGCAGTGTAGATATAATTATAGCATGTTTAAAATATATAATGCATTGGAAAGATGAATAGCACTATAGTGTAGATCCAGTGACTGTTTTCATTAAAAAGCTGAACTCTGTAGCTCTGTTTTAGTTCTGTAAAGGACCTCAGTCTTACATCTTTTGGCTTTGAATACCAAATTTCCTCTTTAAAATATGAATAATCAGGCTAGTCACATATTGTTTCCTTTTTCTCAGACACAATGTACAACATCATTAGCAGGCATAGCTTACTGTATCTCCACTGAAGCTAGAATAATATCAATATATGAACTAAATAATCTACTTTCTTATGCTATATTTTAACCTTTGTGCACAGTAGTTGTTCCTTCTATTAAAAAAAACCCAAAACCAACCCAAATGCATTCTATTGAAGTACAATAACACTTTGTTACAGACTGAAAGCATGGCTTCATCTGTGTTAATGATGTCTCTTATTAATGTATATTTCTTTTTGTTACATAAGTAGACTTCTTAGGCACTTTAAGACCTATCTTTTTTTGGTTTTGTTTATTTGGTTTTTGTAACCTGAATCACATCAGAAACGTACATTCAGCAACAACTTCTATATTTTGGTCCTCAATCTTGGACTCTCTGAACAGCTCAGGTTTACTTCTTCTGCAATAAACTTGTCTGCATTTCTATTTACTGAGATATATCTCACTTTAGACCCATGTTCCTTCAAAATATTTGACTTCTTTAGATCTGTTTTTATTAAACCTTTCTCCTCAGCATTTGCCATAAATTTAGTATAAAATCTCTATAGGAGGTTTAATTTACATTTCAGATCAGAACATTTCAGATAAGAACATTAAATAATATTGAATTTATATCGAAGTGCTGCATCCAGTCCTATAGCCTTCCATGCAGGAAAGACATAGAGCCAGTGCAGAGGACTGAGAATTGTTCCAGGAAAATTGAGGAACATGAGGAAATGAGGAAATTCTAAGAGGATTTGGGTTGTTCAGCTTGGAGAAGAGAAGATTCTCCAAACACCTTATTGAGGCATTTTTATTCTCCAGGTTACAAAAAATCTGAAGAAGAACTTTTTACAAGGGTCTGTAGCAATAAGTTTAAGGGTAATGGATTTAAATTGAAAGACAATAAATTTACACTACATATAAGGTGTAGTGTAAATGAGAGTTGCTAAATGAGAAGTGTGAATGAGACTTGTGAAACACCGGCCCAGGTTGCCCAGAGATGAGAAAGATGCCTCATCTGTGGAAGCATTCAAGGACAAGTTAGACTGGACTCTGAGAAACCTGAGTTAAAGATATCCCTGTTTGTTGAAGGCAGCTTTGACTAAATAATCTTTAAAGGTCTCTTCCAACCTAGTCTATTCTGTTATCCCATGATCAATCTTTGTGTCATCCACCCAAATCTGGACTGTTGCCTCAGTGCTCTGACATTTACCTTTACTCCAGGCTCATAAACCATTATCTTATTCTCAATCCAGAGTTCTTGTATCTAAATAATTAGACTCAATTTGCCAAGGAATATTTTCTACAACTTTAAAAAGCCCCACATCCTCTCTGGAACCCAAGTGTGATGTTCAAGTGTCTTCCAGAGAGCAGAGGAACCTGGAAGTATGGTGCTTTTTATCCAGGCTGGGTAGGATGATCTTTCTGGAATCTGCCCTCTCTCAGTGAGCATCTCTGTGAATGATTGTTCTGTATTATTCCATATTTCACTTATGATGAGTGAAAAAGTATCAAGCTAGATGTAATTTCTGTGTTCCAGGCATGAAAATTGTTTTGCATATTCCCCTAGTATCCTGTTGTGGTTTTTATACGAACCAGGTTTTTTAATGAGACACATAAAGGGCACTTTGCCCAACGAGAAAACAAAGAAACAAACAAGACCTTCACAAGAGGATAAGAGACCGTGAAAGAGAGGTCTTAAAAAGATTTTACCAAGAGATGAATCTTTATGACCGGATTCCCAGCTAAATCCTGAATGCAGCTAAGAGAAAGGACAGATAATCTATTAAATGGTCAAAAGTCTAATTGTATGTTCCAGAATAATGAGTTCATTTAAGAGCCAAGGTTATTAAAATACATCTCAAACAAATTTAAAGTCATTGTGCAAAAAGTAACTCGGCTAAAGACTCTGCTCAAACAACAGTTGCAGAAGAACTTTCAGAAAGGACTAGTTCTAAGTGCCCTTAAATGATTAGTTGCACTCTAAACCAGTAGAAGGTAAAATTTTAATTGCATATTTAACATTTGAGAATATCTGACTGTGTATAATTCATGTAGTTGTAGACAACTGCAATAAGTCATAGGCTTACTGTGATCAGTGGAAGTCTTTTTGATCTTTTCAAAAAGCTTTATATTCAGGTCCGTGTAAATAAATTATTGTAGCTAGTAAATTTTGAGAATAAGCATAATAATGTTCACTTGAACTGGAAAATATTCCTATTATAATTTATACCCCCTTAGTCTATGAAGCTGGGGCAGTACTTAATGAACCTAGGTGTTTCACTTTGGCTTTTACCTATTGGGATATGTATGCCTTTATGTTGAAAAGGTTATGTTGCTTTCCCGAAAAAGGAAATAGTTTTCTAGAAGGCTGGTCCATGATATAGTGTAAATGTGCCTAATTTCTTACATCCAATCAAAATCTAGTCAGACTTAATGCATGATGAAGTCCAGTCTTCGAATTGTTATCTCCAACCCCAGTATATTCTTGCTTTTCGTGAGCTAATGGAAACTATCCCCTTTATATGTTAATTAGAAAAGTTATGTCATTAGAAAATTATTGCATTGTTCTTGGGTTTACCTTATTTATTTCTCTCAGAATAACTCTTCTTCAAAGGGATTTGTGAAACAACATCCTAAAATGGAGATAGAAAGGAATTTTGGAAGCAAAATAACTGAAAAGATATCATTAAACCTGCAAATTTCAACAAAATAAATATTTTTAGATTATTTTTTAAATACCACTGTAGAAAATACATTCATCTGATGCCAGCTGCCATTTTAGATGGCTGTATCATTTTAAAATTTTTTTTCATTAAATACAGGGATGTGGTAGTGATAATCAATGAATGAGCTATTTCAGTATGATGTACTATAGAAATCTAAAATTTAATCATTCAGTCTAAACAAGTTGTCTGGATTTCATCTATAGTCAATGAAGATGTTCCAGTTTCAAGTTTCCTCAATCCACCTATAGCAAAAATGTTTTCACCAATGAGAACAACAAAAAATCTTTCTTTAATGATTATCTCTACATTTTTTTTTTTATCAGTATGCAATTAGATTGTATTCTAAGAAGACTGGAAAACCACATATAGTAATCTTAAATAAATCATTTGAATATTTATGCTAAGTAGTTTGTAAAAGAGTTTTTTCTAATGTCAAAACCAAGTCATTTAACTTGATTGTTCAACTGTCAGGCAGAACTATGAACACCTACATATGTGAATGTCAGATCAGTTCTTTATTTCTGCTATTTTTAAAATTCTTTTCTCTTTCACTGTACTTAGAAAACCACAAAGATCTATCACTATACCTAGGTTTATCTAGGAATGCATTTATTGCACAGTTCTACACAAATCCAAGGGAAAATAAGGAAATATTCTGAATCCATGGAAACCTATCTTTGAACTTCTCGTGGTTTCAATAAATATAACTAATAGTAAGTGGATTTAGTGTATTTGAAAATAAATAAATAAATAAATAAATAAATAAATTTAAAGTTCCAGGAAGTGGAATAAAATGTAATTTTGTAATTTTTTAGTACTTAAAATGTCTGTAGCAGGCTTCTCACTCTGTGATCTCTTTAGGATACATGGAAAGAACTGAGAACTTTAGAGGGCTCTACTCATATGAACTTTTTTGGACTGAGTTCAGGATGAGACAAATCATACAACCAAGGTGGAATTTTTCATGGTCTAAAATGCAACAGCATGGATATAAAAGTAAAAATTTCAGAGAGTGAACCATAATTGCCCATGTTCTGCCAAAGAGCATATTTTTTGAAGATACTATTAGCTTCTTGGTTTAAAGGGTTGAAAAGTAATGGTTCTGTGATTATTTCAGCATGTGCACTTGTGTGTACATATGCAATAAATCTAATTGGGTGTTACAACTGCCTTCATAATCAGGGAACAAGAAAACATACAAAAAAAAAAAAGAGTCTTGAATTGTAGCTTCATAAAATTACTTTGGAGAAAAAACATTTAAAAAATAATTATGATACAATCCAGTACTTGTACACTAAAGAGAAGTGTTAGGTCATGTATTCTTTTTGTTTGATAAACTTGTTACCCTACAAAATAACAAATTTTAAATGTTTACTGTAGATCATCTTTATGCACTCTTTATTAGCACACAGGTTGTTACACAGTTTCTGATAGTATATAAACCAGATAATATTAAATTGAAAGTGGAAGTACAAAAATAGACTAGAGCAGAGTACAAAAATGGACTAAAGCAGATCACATAATACGAAAAATATATCTAGGAACTGTAAGTGCAGCCAAAGTCCGAAGGAATGCAAATTCCCTTTTATAGGTTGAAATGTTTGGGGCAATTAAAAATTAAACACACTGGAAGTACTGGCTTTACTATACTGTGCAATATAGAATTCAGCTGTGAGTTATATGCTTTCTAAGAACCCTCAGGAAGTTATTTGATAAAGTAACACTTAATGGTACGTAAGCCTCTAGAGGATTCTGTTGTGTTGAAAATCTTTATGTGCCGGGTAGAAGCATACCATATGTAAGGTGAAAAATGTACTGATAATGTAAGTGCAATATTAAAATAAAAATCATTATCAGGGAAAATATAATTGCTGCAGAAAATGAATGAAAATGCAGTTTTAACATAATGTTTCATTTCTGTCCCTTTTTATGGTATTATACTCACCCTTTTCCCTCCTCCTCCAGATCTTAAGGTCAATAGCTGCTGTTGGGAGCAGTGCTGTAGAATCTATAGTCCTTCACTGGAAGGAATGTGACATTCATACTGGTGGTTTCTTCTTTATCTCCAGGATCCACCTGGGGTCATTTCTACATGTCTATCTTTTTTTTTTTTCCACTGGACTGCAGTTCTATTTTGGATCTTAATTTACATTTTATGTTGTATAAAGTATACTAAATAAAATTTCTTTGCCCCTTTTGGCCTTCAGATCAGTTTTGTCCAGCTACAAGTCTTCATTCTTTAACTGGGCACTGGTGAGTTGCCTGTGGTTATGGGGTCTCCCATCTGTGATCAAGGCAGTGTTCCTCATATCACATCCTATGTCCCAACTTCTCAAGGTCTCTTGCTATGGTACCAGCCCTTATTTGTATACAGCACTGCATTAGTCTAGTAAATACAATCGTACCTAAAACCTCTACCTGTTCCTGTTTATTTAAACCTGTGGCTATTCCATGTAAAGATAAACAAAAGTAAATCAGAAGAAAAAATCTATTGTCACAATTAGGCCAAGTAAAATATCACTGTAGGATAAACTGATGACCCTCAGTTCTTGCAAATTCAGTGCAAAGTTTCTGGTCTATTGCAAGAAAAGGCAGTGTTGTTCTGCAGGGCTATGGGGAAAAACATCTCTCAGTTTACTTTTGGAATTTGTATTGAATTTGCCACCTTTCCTTCTTCTGGTCCCAAAGTCCATTTAAAAGATTCCTCACTCTACTGACGCTGCTCCAGCAAAGTCACATTTTAGTCTCTTTAGAATTCTTACATTAATTTTACCTGAATTGGGTTATTTGTGGTTATTTATTTAAATAAACTAGTAAGTTTATTATCAGCTATAGACACAAGTACACTAATTTATCTGTTTCTTAGCTGGCTGGTATGAACCCCAGAGCTATGTAGTTGTTTTAGTTAATCATGGATTCTAAACTAACAAATACACAGATGAGAAACAAGGTATACTCTTTCATGTTTAGTGTGTTGATGCAATTAAATGTCTCATCCCACAGTAAAGTAAAAATTCCTCAGAAAGTGGAAGCTTCAAGCTGCATAAAAGGAACATGTAGAGATTATGTGTGTGTATGGATGTAGTTCAAAAAGCTAAAACTAAGCTGGAAATTATAGAGCAAGAACCAAGGAGGACAAGAAAGTTTCCTCTAAATATATTGGTAGTAAAATAATATTAAGGAAAACAATTTAACTTTAAAGAACAGATCCTTGGATAAATAATATATGCGGTCATTTACAAAAATAAAAAGAGCAACTAGTCTTTAATCCATTTTTTCCCTTCTTTTAATGTTGTAAAATTTCTTTTTTTTCCTTTTATTCCTTGGGCCTGCTGAACTTATTCCTGATAGAAGAATAACATGCTTAATTGTGCACAAAAATCTTGTTTGAGGTCTCTAAGTACTGCATTTCTCAATTACTCAGCCCTTACTCACTATGAAGTGATAATTAGGCATTAAAAGCTAAGTGGATTACTGTGGAGATTTCTCCTGATATCCATTTATCACTTAATCAGACTTTAATACCATAAATTATGCATTTCTCAGCAGTATTCAGATTCCAATAAATTTTACAACCGTTTTGAGTTGCTAGGTTTTCTTGACCTCATTGTGGTGGGGAAAAGTCATAAAGTTTGCTTAAAGGATACAGCCATGATAAGAATTTCAGATTTATAGCAAAATCATTCTTAAAGCCTGTTGGGTTGCACTAATATTTATTCATAAGGGTTTCTTGGACAAGACAATTCTATCCTCTTGAATAAACATGAAAAAAAAAATTGATCCAAAATACATACTGAGTTGAAGTTTTTTCCCAGCTTTTTTTTTTCCTCCTGATCTTGCCTTCGACACCTCATTAAGAAAAACAAAACAGAACAGAACAAATCCCACAATTCCTAGGAGACTGCAACTTCCTCAGCACATCCTGTTGCTTTTGGAAAAAAAATATGTGTTAGCATACCTTTTTGCTGGCCATATTACAGAAAAAGTGGCTTTCTAAAAGTATTAATCATGATGAAATCTGCCCAGAAAATGCATATAGTTTGGGTTACCATTTGAGTCAATATGAACAGAGCAAATGAGAATCTTGTAAATGTAAGGGCAGATTGCCCATAATTTCTCATGTGGTATTACATATTATAATAATAAATAGCAAGAAGTATCTATTTTCCTATTTTCCTATGTTCCCTATTCTTATATAATATTTAAAAAATGTTTTTTTCACTCAGTAAACTTTATAAATTAAAGTAAAATATAATCTTGGCTTTTAAAAATTTGATAGATGTTATCAGTGGGCAGTTTTTAACTGAGTAGTGAAATGATAAAATAAATATTAAAAGTCCTTAGAAGCATGCTGGTCAGCCTCTCTGTAAATACATGAGATTGTACTTGTAGTTCAGCACCGGTTGGCCCAAAATAGAGATTTTTGACCAACAAATCACAGCATATTCCTGTTTGCATTTACAAAGCTCCACAAAAAGCAGTCTTCAGGTCTTAATTTGGCACTCCATTCCAGCACACTGAAAGTGAATAAAATTGGCAGAAAATACTGTAGGAGAGATATAAATTTTACCCTATTAATTCGTGTTTTCCTGATGTCTCTAGCTTTAGATGAAAAGTAAAGATGATTAGAAATTTTAAAACAATTTCATTATTTGAAGTAAATTTATTGACATATGAAGAATTTGAAATAAAATACTAACTGCTGACTCAACATTTTACAGGAAATATTGTCTGATATAAGAAACTATCCACATTTCTTGTATATTCCTCCCAAATATTTTTTTCTGCTGTACAGCTCTTCTATGTTTTCTGCTTAAGCCATAAAGTAAATTAACACTGATTACAAACAAGTAGATGGTAAAAACATCAGTAATTTACACTTATTGCATTTCCTGAAGATTTCCTCTTCAAAATATCTCAAAACTCCTGCACCTTGTTCTAGTTTTCTCAGCAGTAAAGATTTTTTCTCTTTTCTTTATTCTTTATCTTTTTAAAATTTAGAAACTGCTGCCTCTTCCCAGAATTCCTTCTATTAAAAGAGTAAATTTTAAAAAAAATCAAGGAAAATGAAACAAAGTACATCAATAACAAGGAAAAAAAAATCAAAAATGTATACATAGAATTCATCAAATTGTTTTCAGTGGCTACTAAAAAGAATAAGAATAAGAATAAGAATAAAAAATGAATCATTTTGGTTTTGTCAAATCTACTTGTTTTCCAAGACTAATGATAAACCTGATGGTCTGCCTTATTGATTCATATAACATTGTCAGGGATATAATTATCTTCAGTACATTTTTTTAGAACTGTCCAGTTAAAAGTTTAATTAATTTTTCCTGCTGGGTTAAAAACAGTTTTCAGCTAAATGGGCAAGTTGTTCAGTGAATCATCCTAAAGGTTACTTCAGATAAATGTGGACTAGCCTTTTCCTAGTCAAAACAGAGCTCAGAAAATACATAATGAAATATGTATATAATAGATTCAAAAGTCTTGAGCACATATCAGGGTTGACTTATGCAACAGGAAAAAGAAGAAAATACAAAGGCATTACCTCCATTTCAGTTAATTATTTCCAGGGGAAAATCTACCCTCTTCATCTCTGTATCCTCTTCTGGATGCATCCTAAATTGTTTCAAATGCTAAAAAAGTAATTTTGGTTTGACTTTTTTTAAAAAACCCTGAGATCTATTTTTCATATGTATAAGTGGAGTGAAAAAAAGTCTAAATAAATACACAAGATCTTTAACCAATATTCCAGTAATCTTATTTAAAGAAAGTATCAATATTACTAATATGACTTACGGTGTTTCCTTAAGAATGTGATATCAATTCCTAATCTTTTTAGGACATTTTTTCCTCCCTCAGGAGAATTCTGTGAGGTGAAAATTGACAACTGTGGTTCCAATTCATGTGAAAATGGAGGAACATGTACTGGCTATGAAGATCATTTTAAGTGCACTTGCCCTATAGGTGAGTCATTGTAACTTATTCTGTTTTCTAAGAAAACAAATAAAATGTCATCCAAATATTTATTTTAATAAATAGCAAAATAAAAATAACTATGTATCTCAACAAAGGCAGTGAACATTTTTATGAAGAAAAGCACTTTTTGTCTTTGTTCAGGAAATAAAACTGCCAAATAACTCTAGTAGAGTGGTGTTAACTGTTAACACCCTGAACAGACATAATGTCAATATTCTGAATGAACTGTGATTAAACATTCTCTTTGTGGTGCAGGTTTTGAAGGTGAAAGATGTGAACTCGATATTGATGCCTGCCTATTCAACAATACAAGCTGTGCCCCAGGAGCACTGTGTGTGGATAAATCTCATGGATTTAATTACACATGTTTATCACCATGTATTGGAAACACAGAGGTAGGATAAAGCAATATATATTCCCCCCAGCGTTTTTTGGGAAATCAAACACCTTAGTCAGCAGTGAGCTGATGAAGTCTCATTTTGCATAGGTTTCCTAAACATAGAATTCATTCTTGATTTATTCTCATGCTAATATTCCTTTTCTTTTGTGTAACTTATGCATGTTAAAGTGTGTGATCTGACTAGCATGGTCAGATTGCCCAAAAAACTGTGTAATGGTGTAATGTCTGAGCTCTGCCTTTCTTGTTCTTTATAGGTTTAGTCACTGGTGTCTCCTTCTGTCACCTAGTTGCTGCTGCTATATTATGAAACTTGAAAAGCTTTAGGCAAAATCTCTTAGTAATCTTTGGTATGCTTAAAAGTTACCAGATAGAAGGCTGACGGTACAGCACTTCACAGAAAGAATGACAAAAGTTTCATTTCCATTACAAGCAACAATACAACCCACATTCAACAACAAAAAAGCAAGACTAATTACACTTAAGTGGGAGATGAAAATGCAGTTAGAAAAACATCTAAATTTGCCTCGCAAGTTCCTCTTCAATGCTCACAGAATATGGAAATGAATACTACTTCCGCACTTTCAAAGTTTTCTAGAAGAAATGCATTTGTTGTATCCTTCTCACTATCCTTCAGTGACCTTTTCAATTGAATTTGGGTACGATTCATTCATACCAGGGTGGACAGCAAGATTTTGGTATAGGTCAAACTAAAATACTGTTGCACTTTCTTATCATGATAGTTATTTTAAAAGCTCTGTACATAATGCTATAGAGCCTTCCAAACAATTACACAAACATGATAATGAATGTTTTACAGGCTTTATCAATTCCTTTATTGAAATATATGCACCATAAAAATATACTATGCATAGTAAGCAACATATTTACAAAGAACAATCTATATTTATGTCACCTTGAAGTACATGGGTAGGCACTTATCAGTGAATATGAAATATAGCACTGAAAAACTCACCAGATCAAAGGCTTATACTTAAATTGTTCAACATCTGGTAAATGTTAACATTTTTATGATTTAAAGTGTCATATTGAGTGCAAATATATCTTACATGGAATAGCATCATAATGGTGCAATTATCATTATGGCTAGTTAGTGTGGGAAGTGATGCCAAGGATGCTGATGGGAGCTAGTAAAACATTTTACTGTAATATTTGCTTAAAATACCTCAGATATATTTAATTTCTTCATGTAAACATGTCATAAACTATCATAAATGTCACATGGGAAAAAAGTACTTTTATATATAAATATATCTCTCATTATACACTCACTGTATGATATGCCTGATTTGGACATAATGTAAATAATTAGTAGATTTTCTAATGGGAAAAGGAATAGAAAAGAAAATTATGGAATTATATACTTGAGTTTTACCTATTTTCTTAGCTTAACGATCATTAAAATGATATAATTTCCTTATTGGAAGAAACAAAGGCTGTGTTAAAACAAATATTTTAGTACATTGCTGAACTTAAAGATTAATATTAGTCAAATTTCATTATTCATTATTTAATTCTTAATTTATTTGTTGTGGATGGAAAATAAGTATATATTTTTGCATCCTTTCATTTCTTTTACATTTCCAGTGGTAACTTGGTTATGCTGAATTGCTTTACCTCTGTGTATCCAGCAAAATACATTTAAAAGAATGTTACTATTTGTAATATTTTCCTCATGAACAAAAAATAGATGTAATTAATTTAGGCTCTTTTATTTATGTATAGGTATATAATGATATCATATATTATATGAAATTTTCTTTCCCAGCCCAAAAATTAAAACACTACAGTTGTTTATATTTTTAAATGTTAAGAAAAAATTGAGGTGAACAGATTAATACAGGATATCTTCCTTCAAAATCTAATCTTAACTTTGTAATTAGGATGCCTGCTTATTCTGAACAAAGAATTATGAAGGAACTCTAAATAAATCAAAATTTTGTCATCTTTAAATTAGTGGCTTCCAGCAGGACCAAATTTAGCCTCTTTGTGTTATAATGCCTTTTCTTCTGTAATGTGCTCAGGTAGACATGAAAAGGAATAAAGAAATTTGTTTTTCCATTTTAATACTCAATATATACTACAAGTTTTAATATTTTTATCAGCAGGAGGTCATAGAGAATTGATAAGATCCCTCAAACAAATAATTGTAGTGCATCATGATAGGCCTAAATAATAGAATTCCAGAACCATAAAGCAGGCCAGGTTGGAAGGGATCTCATAAGACCATCTATTTGAACATTGCATAGAAAAGCAAGCCTTGGTTGCATTATAAATCACCTTTTGAAAACCTCCAGTGATGGAGGTACTGCATCCCTGAATAGTTTACATACCTTGAAAGTCCACCTGTGACCCAAACAATTATAAATGAGGTGGCATTCTAAGACATTCTGGGCCCCTTCAAGAAAGACATTGAGGTGTTGGAGTGTGTCCAGAAAAAGGCAACAGAGCTAACAATGGGTCTGGAAAGTAAGGATTATGTGGGGCAGCTGAGAGAGATGGGGTTGTTTAGGCTGGAGAAAAAGAGTCTCAGGGAAGACCTTATGCCTCTCAACAGCTACATGAAAGGAGGGTGTAGCCAGGTGGGGGTCAGCCTCTTCTTCCAGGCAGCCAGCGACAGGACAAGAGGACACAGCCTCAAGTTGTGCCAGGGGAGGTTAAGATTGGATATCAAGGAAGAATTTCTTCACAAAAAAGGTTGTTAAACTTTAGACTGCCCAGGGAGGTGGTGGAGCCACCATCCCTGGAGGTGTTCAAGAAATAACTGGATATGAGATTTAATGTTACGGTTTAGCTGAAATGGTGGTGTTTGATCAACGGTTGGACTCAATGGTCTTGAAGTTCTTTTCCAGCCTAATTCTATGATTTGATGTGTGATTACTTTTTAGTGGCTACAGCTACATCTTACTTAAGAATTTTATTGTTTCTCTTAAAACACTTATTTTTCAAAATTCTGTGAGCAAGCTTAAAAAATCATTGTTTCCTTTTGCTCTTACTATGAAAAATTTGGAAGTGTAACCGTAAAGTATGGGAACTGCAAGATGTTGACCAATGGTTATTGTTTTTTAAAAGGAAGCATAGGAATTAAATAGTACTTTTCAATTATTCTTCATTCTCTTTTCAGTTTTAAGATGTAAACAGATGTGCTTAGCAGACATCAACTTGGATTCTCAGAAATAATTCCCATATGAGTTAAAAATAAACCACATCTGAAAGTTCCTCCCAGTGCCTATCTACAGCTTTATAATACTGAATTTTATTGAATTCCACTGGCATATTTTACTTGAAAAGTTTTCTCTGTTTATCAGCCAGGATCCCATATTGCACTTGCACTCAAGACCATAGTTTCAACATTTTCAATGGAAATGGCTACATGCTCAATATATATTTAGTGTTGAGAGGAACTGCCACTTCCATGTTTGTTCTGGTCCTTACATGCTGTGCATTTTTACAAAGTTTCCTCATCTGTAAAAGTAAGGCAATTTCTGTTTTCATTATTTTTAAGACAAACATTATATCTATTTGCTTAGTGTACCACTGGAAAAGTGGAAAGAATATAGGGCAGATTAAATAAAATTGCACTTCTGGAAAAATTTGAATATTCAGATACAATTGACTTTGCAGTAATAAAATCTGAAGACTGTAGCAAAATTATATGCTTGGGGGAAAATACATATATATTGGGTGGGGGGGAGGGTATATAAGTAAAATGCAGTTTCATTCAACCTGCAGAGAATTCCATGAAATGTGAGATGAAAGAGGGCTTGGAAATAATGACTGTTGTCTTATCTTGTGCCTTTGACAACACATGGCACTTGGAGAAGGCACTTAGAGATATAATAGGGTTATATCCCTCAATTCCTGCAAAGGAAAGATAGGAGAAGAATAAAATCCTCCAAGGACTAATTATATTCCCTAGCTGAGGTAAAATTTTCTGGCTGATTTTGGAAGACAGTGATTCTTACATTTTATCGTGACTACATAAAAAAGCAGATTTGTGTTACAGTAGTTTCCATGGACAGAACTATGATGGTCAGACTGATGACAATAGACCTCTTTATGGTCTGTTGAAACATAAGATTTGTATTCAAATACATTCCAGAGCTTTCATTTCAATTAAAACCTTAAGATTACACAAACCTCTTAAAGGGTAGCACCTTTCTTCACAGCATAAATTATCAAAATGACATAAGAATAAATAAAACATAACATTGCAACATTGAAATATTTGTCTTAATTGAAGGGTTTCTGGATGTTTTCTTGAGTATAAGCTTATTTGACCTATTTGAGCATTGAGAAAATAGTAAGCATCAGGACAAAAGCCAGCAAAAACATATAAATATGAAAGAAAATACATAAAAATAATAAAAAAGGAAGATAATAATTCCCATACCATACACATAGAAAGGGTTTTCTTCATTTATGTTGAACTGCAATTTTTTTCAAGATGTTGTTATATTGAATAAGTATACCAAGGTAAGTCTAAAATTCAGTACAGGGAGCATAACAAAAATCTCTTCATTTTAAGGTTAATTTAAAACTTAATCAAAGACAAACGAATATTAGAATATTTCTGCCAAGGACTGTTATTATTACAAATCTTAATGACATTATAAAGAGATTCAGACTCAATCAAACTGAACTACTAGTGCATTAACTCATCTTCTAGACACCATTTTCTTTAAAAACCGATTGATTAGAAGGAGGGGTCTTAATTGCTTTGAAATGAATATGTAGTTATCTGTCTTCATACTGGCAAAATTTCCATGGAAATGAAAATGGAACCTAAAAGTAAAATGAGTAAAGGAGCATTAATTCAGACTTATAGCTTTTTGTAATTTTTGAAGAACACAGGAAATACTGGTTTAGTAAGTAATATTAGCAATTAAAAACAAAAAAAGGAAAATAGCTGTTCCAGTCTTAATTTACTAATCTTTCAATATCTGCAAATTGAAAATAAGCAGCTTCTGATTTTCCCACAGCATAGATGTAATTTGTAAACATGTAAAAGATTGAAGGATAGATTGATCAGCATTGTAATTATAATGAAAAAAAAAATCATGTTTTTCCTGATAGTCACATATTAAGCTAAATTATATAGCATAGGAACAGTTGCTCTACTCTTTCAATGGAAAAATAACAGTCTAGTTAACTATTATCTCTCCTAAAACAAGCACATTTTAAGAGCAGTTGTAAAAATGGTACCATTAAATTAAAGCATAAACGCCTTTTACCAACTAAAAAATAAATTGATATATTGATTTAATAACATTCAGTATTTTAGGTTCTTGGAGATGTATCTTTTTTAGTATTACAACATAAAAATATTAAATAATCATATTTATTACCAATGGTTTATTCCATTAAACTCTTGGGAAAAAATCCAACACATAAAGAAAAAACTCTTCATCTACGGGTGGTTTGACCCAGGACAGATGCCAGGTGCCCATGGAAGCCACTCCATCAGTGCTCTCTGCAACTGGAAAGGGGAGAGAAAATTGCTTATGAGTTGAGATAAGGACAGGGAAAGATCACTTAATGATTATTATCACAGGCAGAACAGATTTCACTTAGGGAAATTAGTTGAATTTATTACTAACAAAATCAGAGCAGGATAATTAGAACTAAAAAAAAATTTAAAGAACATTCCCCCCTTCCATCCCTCCTTCCCAGGATTAATTTTATTCCCAGTTTTCCACCTTCTCTTCCCTACAGTGGTGCAGGGATTTGAGGAATGGGAGTTATGGTCAGTTCATCACATGTCAGTTTTGCCACTGCTTCCTCCTCAGGGAGAGGAGTCCTTCCCCTGCTCCGTAGTAGGTTCCTTCCCATGGGAGATAGTACTCCACAAACTTTTTCCAGTGTGAGCCCTTCACAAAGGCTACAATTCTTCTTGATCTCTTACAGTGTAGGTCTCTTCCACAGGATGCTTCTCCAGCATAGGTCTCTCATAGGCTTACAAACTTCTTTTGGGATCCATCTCCTCTGGCATGGGTCTCCTCCCTGGGCTGCAGGCAGATCTCTGCATGCCCTGGCCCTCCATGGGCTGCAGCTGCCTCACCATGGTCTCACCACGGGCTGCAGGGGAACCTCAGCTCTGGCACCTGGAGCACCTCCTGCCCTCCTTCTGCACTGACCCTGGAGCCTGCAGAGCTGTTCCTCCCACACGTTCTCACTTTGCTCTTGTCTGGCTGCAATTACTTCTGTGAAATAAGCTTTTTCTTCTTCTTTACTCTGTTACCCCGAGGCTATACCACCATCACTGACGGGCTTGACCTTGGCCAGCAGTGTGTCCATCCTGGAGCTGGCTGGCATCCTTCAGGCATGGGAGAAGCTTCTGGCAGCTTCTCAGAGAAACCACCTCTATAGCACTCCCCCCTACCAAAACCTGACCACGCAAACCCAGTACAGAGTATTTGTAATTCTCATCTTCAGGTGTGTGGAAATGGAGGTAGTTGCTTCTATGATGAAGAAAATCAGAGATCTCACTGTGTCTGTGCTCTTGGATGGACTGGAAACACATGCCTTGAGAATATTAATGACTGTGAGATAAACCAGTGCCAACATGGAGCCACGTGTGAAGATGGAATCAATAAATACAGGTATACTAACATGTTACTTTCTGTACAAGCCTTCATAAAGTGTTTTATGCCATAGAAAGATATTTTGATTTCAGAAAGAATTACAAAGGGTGTTGTTAAAGCATTAATAAAATTTTCATATCAAAAAATGCCATGGAATACTAATTTTCAATAAGGATGTGCAATCAGTAAAACTGTGTAGTCTGAAATGTTGCAGGAAGGAATCACAAATATTCCTCTTTGCTGGTCAAAGAAGTTAAACCAACCATGCAGAATCTCACATAAACAAATAATCTTTTTTATTAAAACTGCAAACAGTTTTTGAGCCTGGACTCTGTCATAGTGTGTCTTATTAAAATTTGAATGATAATTTATTATCATTTCAGTTATTGAAAAAAACATAAAGTATGTGTTCTCCTTAGTGAGCTGCAACATGCTGTAGATATTTGAAAATGAGATTTTATAAAATATGGTGAAAAAATAAATGGGAAAGGTTTTCTTTAATAAACAGACTTCAGCTGTTCTTATAAGACTTGAATTATTTATTTTTCCTCTACAAAATCCAGAATAAATAAACTTTTTCCATAATATCTGTAAATATATTTTGAAAGACATTATTCAATGCAGTGCCATGCCCTAGTTAGAAGCACTGTAATTAGTATGCTTTAGTATTTCTGCTTTGAGAAGATTGCAATAGTGCACAAAGTAAAAATAGAAGCAATTAAAGATTTCTTCAACTTCACTTCTGGTTTTAAAGTATCTTCTTTAAAAATAACTGAAATCACCAAATAGACATATAAATGGAGAAAAGTGATTGATTCTCAGTATACAGAGCTAAAGGAGTTTTTGTCAAAGAATCCTTACAAAGAAAAATATCCTTACTTTTTTCCACCTTGCAATCAACTCTTGTATCAAATTACTGGACTGTATTTTGACACTTTATTTAACTGTTAAATCTGTGGCCTTCCTTTCTTTATCAGAAAAAACAATTCTGATAGAAGTACAAAGCCATGTTTGCATTACAAAATCCACTAGCATTTACTAAGAAATTAGTAGTTCTGAAGATATCTGGAAATAAAGAACTTTTGATTTTTACTTACTAATCCAGACTCAGTCTTCTGACAGAAAACACTTAATTCTTACTTTTTCAGTCTGTGAAAGACAAACTAATTTGAGAGATCAGTCTGTTTATCTAAGGAACAGGAAAACATACCATTAAGATCTGAATCTCAGATGGTTGGTTTTGTTAGCAGAGAACTTGACCCCAAAAGAACACAACTGGTTATTTTGTCAAGACAAAGTGTAGCATGTTTACTATATAATACCTATTCTGTTGAAAAAGCATGGTTATTTCTCAATTGTAGTGAAGCATTTCTTAAAAATAATTAAACAATGCCTGCCTTAAAAATAATGATGTTTCCCAAGTCGTTGTTAGTAAGTGAAACAAAAGTAATTTTACCTTCCCAATACATTATTAAAAACAAAAAATACAAGAGGAAATGTTGAATGTTCTAAAGATTTTTAATTGCTTTTCTGTACTACAATGGGTACAATTTTTTATTAAGGACTTTTTCAAGAGCTATATTTGATGCAAAGTAGTTTCAGGAAGACATAAGAAAACTGTCAGGAGAACATATGGAGAATCAAATGTATAAGTGTCATAAAGAGCCCTCTAGAGATCCATTTTTAAAATTATTGCAGTCATTCAAAACCTCTCTAAATAAGTGCAGAAAATAAAGGTATGCCAAATTTTTATATATATTAGATTTTATTTACATAAAATAATTATAAAACTCTAGACTTTCTCCTAGTTAAGAAATCTTAAACTTTAAATTATTAAAGTTTAAATTATTAGATTCTGGTCATAATGCATTTTTCTAGTGGTAGCTTGATGTAGTAATGCTAATACAAGGAAATCACAGAAAATATCCATTTTTTGATTCAAGAACATCCCCCTCTTTTAAGATCTCATGTTTTGCACGCCATCATTTTTTTCCAGATGGGAAATAAACTGTCAACTGAATGAAATGTTTCTAACTTGTTGTCTCTTTACCATGGCATGTTCTTTTTCTCTCCCATTTTGAAATTACTGTTCCAGACTGTAGTGTCACATAGAGGTATATTTGTATATATATGCAAAGAATTTTGTTTGAGTTCAGATTCATGGAATTGCTCTAAGTGAAGGAGGGGGAGATTTAAACTTTTATATAGTATAATTCTCAGCAAATTGCATACCAAGAGCCTCATAATTACAGCAAGAAGTCTTAAGAGTTTTACTCCTTTGGTTTAGTGAGCCTTTTCTTACAACTTAAGTGGCCCCAATCACAGTGACACAAAACCTGCAATTAATTCAAATTAATTGCTGCACTTCCGGCTCAGTCTGTGCTGTTTGCAATATCATGAAAAAAGTCAATCAGCATGTTTTTAAAATTATAACTTTAAAGAATTACTGCTCTTGCCACTGGGTTGATGGTGTAGCTGTCAATGTGAATCTGGCAGATACAATGCAATAGACTAATTGAATCCACAAGCCAAAAGAATATCTTGACCTTTGCTTATGTCTACCTGATAGGAAAAAAAGGACAGATAGGATTCATTACCTCAGTAAATAGACAGTGTTTCCACATTAAAAAGAAAATAGTAATAATTTTTCTCTTTTAAAGAACGTGTATTGTTTGATTATGTTCTGTGTTGGAGAAGAGAGAGAAGTGATCTAACAAGGCTCAATGAGAAGCATTTAATGAATAATTAAAGTGAAAGAGATCTTCAAGGAGCATAACCTCCTTCCTGTTTTGAAATCCAGGGCAAATTTATTACTCTGTTTTCTTCGCCCTTGTAAATATTTTTCTTGTCAACATTACATTTTGGACAACCAAGATCCTAACTGAAATAAGGCAATAACTGTAGATACTTTACTATTGTCTATTCAGTGGAAAGGAGCAACAGAGAGAGGACACAATTTAAAACTCAGTGTAGTTTCCATTACCTGTCCTGTTTCCCATTTCTTCAGTCCAGTGTGTTTAGATGAAGTCCTACATTTATCACAGCCTCAGGAAAGCCCAGCAAGAAGGACTGAGAACTGTTAGATTAAGACTTGAAGAAGCTGTACTGTAGGATTTACCACTGTTTAAAAGGTCACGATGAACTAATATATTTTTAAAATGTATTTTAGTCAATAGCTATAGCTCTGATGTCAGCATTTCATTCGTTTTTATGCAGGAAAATGTCTCATTAGGAAACTGGGTTTGGTGTATGGTAAAACTTGAATTGCCAACACATTCCTAAGTATTCAATATACAAATTTCAGTGCGTAAAATTAAAGAATTAATCTGAGTACAAAAGAGTAAAGTGACACATTGTAGAGTAAAATCCTTTAGAATATGAAACACTTCTTTGCCTGATGCCAGCAAGATTGTGAAAAGTAAACATATTTTAGATCATTTCTGTGTATCAGAAAATTTAAAGCTTCTATTATTTTATTCATCCTTGACTTTTTCCATTTTCTTCCAGCTGGGTAAATTGAGCTGTTTGATTAGATTTTTTTTATATATCTAATTTTCTTTTTACAAGTTTATTCATCCTATACTATATATGCAATTTGTCTGCAGGACCTAGTTGACAGTGCCATATAAAGTTAGTACTGTGATATACAGAGTTTTCTGCAACAATAATAGGTTTCTTCCACTAGAGAAAGAGGAGAAATACTTTTCCTCACCTTTCTACAACTCCAGAAGATTGGTGAATATATGTCACAATTTCTTAGGGAATACCTCTGTAATAAGTTATACAACAGCTTTTCTGTAGAGAATAGAGATGCATATAAAAAGTCAAAGTGAAACTAAATAACTTTTTCAACCACATATGTGTGTACAGTTCACATTTCAATGGCAAAAAGGGATAATTAATACTGATAATTGTTGCTAATATGCTTGGACTAATACTAATAAACATACATATCTATAAATAAGAATGACAAATATTAAGAAAACAAAGTAGAAAGATTCTGGGAATTCTTTGCTGATTCCAGGCATCAGTGCTCCGATATGCCTCTTGTATCAATACAGAAAGTAGCTAGGTCTCTCCTATTACGGATTAGCATACATACATCTTCAGTCTGGTCTTTGGCTTTTTGCAGCCATTTTTAAGATTCATGTGATGTGCATGGGTATTTACTCCATAACACAAGCTACACTACGTCTTTAGTGCAGGCAGTTTATGATGACAGCTTGACAGCTACCCTGCCTGGACTGACCAGCACCTTACCCCACATCTGCTGTTTGAGACTGGTAATGATAAAATGTCGGTGGCAACGCATTGCACTGATGCCATAACCATTCCCATTTAAGCAACACATTCCTTCTTAGACTAAATTCCATGCCTGTCTTTGCATCTCCATTTAACATTCATTTCACAAGCATATCAAATTATCATTATAGTTAATTAACATTAACTAAGTCTAGGCTCTGGAGTAGTAACATACAATCATCTGCATGATATGTGTGGGAGCACAGTAATCCTCAAATTATTTGTGTTTGCAACTCGCTACTAAAATCCATGCTTGTAGCAAAAGCACTGATGTATTTATTTTCTCTCTTAATATCTCTTACCCTCGGAATCTTGCTGTGGATGAAAGAGGACATACATGCAGCAAGAAAGTATTGTGATTCCTATTAATGTTAACACAAAACTGCTTCATATGCTGTTTTCTGGTGCCATGCTTCTGCTTTCACTGTTCCCCCGTTTTGTAAGGCTGACATTTTAGTCCTCCTTAAGAAAGAGGCTGATAAGGGGTCATCAGCATCTCCTGGTCTCTACTGGGAGATGTCACACACACACCAGATGGGCCATCCCAGAGCTGAATCTGGAGAGGAGAGGCAGCAGTCACTGACTCGAGCACAGGGAGTGACATCCAGACAGGCCATGGAGAGGTTGAGCCCCTGTGCTGAGACGCCAGTGCACAGCCAGGTCATCCCTCTGATAAGGGAAAAATACAAGTTCCCTGAACCAGAAATACACTTACAAATGGAAATTCTGGTATTGTATATATCTGTATGAAATTTTTTTGAAAGTTTATTTCAGAGAAACATTTATGCTTTGAATCAAATAAGACTGAAAATCAATCCATGCCTCAAAGCTTTTGATATCATGCTCAGTATTTTAGTGCTGCTGAAGATAATAAGAAACTGCATTATAATAAAAAATAATAAAAATAACTATAACTATAATAATAACAGTATACAGCACTTAATTATGCTGATTTAAGAGATAACTCATACTAAATTAAAAGACATCTGGGAAAAACAAAGCACATTTCATTCTCAGCTGGTTTTGATTTCTTGAGATACCAAAACATTGAAAAATAAGATATTTATGACATCATTGCTTGTAGTGTGAAATCAGAAGTATGAAACTGAAACTAGAAGATTCTACATCACATCTGTTTCTGTGTAGCTCTTCTGTGGTCTCTGAAGATAAGCTATACAACTAGTAATAATCAGGAAATAACAAAAAATTCTTCATCCTCCCATTCTTGTTAAGAAGAGCTCTAAGTTAAAGTTTCCGTTCAATGCTAATGATAATAGCCACATTTTTGAAGAATGATTGAACAGTTGCATCTTTACAGTGCACACACTGTTTGTTACTGTAAAAACAAATTAAGAAATAAAGTGATTATCTACACCAGAAAGATTAATATGACTGGTTGTTTACCATATTATTGTTGGTAGATTCAGAAAATGTGCAACTAAAGGTAACTAAAAGCACACCTGCTTTTAATGTTTAAGCATAATGAAATTTTATGCAAGTCAAAATTTATATTTAGCCATAAATGTAATTGTCTAACACCACCTGCATCCAAGCCCAAGGCAGTCACTCGCTCACTCCCGCAGAAGCAGGGTGGGGAAGAGAATTGCAAGGATATAAGTTAGAAAACTCTTGGGCTGAGATAAAGACATTTTAATAGGAAATGCAAAAGCCATGCACACAAGCAAAGCAAAACAAGGAACAAATTTGCTGCTTCCCACGGGCAGGCAGGTGTTCAGCCACCTCCAGGAGAGCAGGGCCCCATCACACATAACAGGTACTTGGAAGACAAACACAATGAGTCAAAATGTCCCTCACTTTTTCCTTCTTCCCCACATGTTATATACTGAGCATGTCATGTGATATGGAATATCCCTTAGGTCAGTTTGGGTAACCTGTCTGGGCTGTGTCTTCTCCGAGCCTCCCATGCAGCCCCAACTTCCTCACCAGGCTGGCAGTGTGAAAAGCAGAAACAGCCTTGGCTCTGTGTAAGCCCTGCTCAGCAATAACAAAAACATCTCTATATTATCAACCCTCTTTCCAGCATAAATCCAAAACTGTGGATTAAAACCAGAAGAAAATGAGTACTAGCTACTGTGAAGATTAACTTTACCCTATTGAAAACCAGCACAGTAAAGTAACTGTGTGATATTTTAATGTACTCCATTTCTTTAAAAATGAGAAACAGAATCAGCTGAAGCTCTCAAGAGAAGGCAACAATTTCCTGTTTACTAAGAAGTGACTGTGGCTGGAAGAGAGAATACAACAGCTATATATACTTGGGTCATTACTGCAGTAGCAATGGATCTGTAGAGCAAAACTGGTGGTGATGAAGAGCTCACAACCACACTGAATGCGATATGGAGGGCTTACTTCAAGCAAGCTCTATTTAGGTCCATGGACTAAAAGCCCATTTGCAGTTGGTGTTCTTTAGCTGTACTCCAAGACACACAGCTCCTGATTTAGTTTCCATATGTCTACCATAAAAAATGCAGGCACAGTAAGCAAGGACAGAAGCAAAGAGCCACATGAGTATTCACTTCTGTTTAAAATAAAGGGAAAAATACTCTTTCTGCCAGATGGATTGATAGAGAAAATTACTAGAATCAAGGCTTCTTTAACTTGTTAGTTCTTTCCATCTTCTGGATAGCATCTCTATGGGTCAAGACTATGTATTATTGTAAAATTACCTCCTGTGTGAGGACACCTCTAGATATGATAAGGAGAGGATCAATCAAAGAATATATTGCCAAGTACAAGAGATTTTCTAATTTTATGAGATGTAGGTCAACTATGAGATAATCCAGATTTCACACAGCAAAAGAAAACAAAGAAGTGGAAAGGGTGAACATGAAAAAGTTATCTCCAGCCTTATATAATTTAGATGTCTGTCTAAATTTCAAAAAAAAAAAAACCTCTGAAAAATTTCTAGAAAATATACTGGGCAATATCTGTAGAATTCCACAGATTTCTTTTTTTTTCAAGTAACAAAATTGTAAGTCTTGTTGCTAATGATAAAGCACTTTTATACTGATTTTATATCCAAACAGGTTGTAGTATTGTTTCTTTCTAGAGGTAGTGTAGCTAGTAACTACTTTTTCAGAAAAAGACCTTTAAAATCCATATTATTCATATTTACAGGTTTTCCCTTTCAATATTTTCATTTGAAGCCTAATATTAATATAGCTCCTAGTTTGTCCTATGTAAATAGCTAAGATTTTAATTTAATTATTGTTAGCAGTGCATGTGAAATGAAGTTACTTAGTGACTAATTGAAGGTAAAGAAAGAGGATTGAAAAAAATTATGATTCATTTGTGGGTAATTCAAAGGGAGAGTTATGTTAACATTATTAGTGATTGTTGACCTACATATTCCAGACTAGCGATTTAGTTGGATTTTTCCCCCTCTTCTCCTCTCATTTCAATAACAGGTGCATATGTCCCCTTGGTTACACTGGCACATTTTGTGAGCTTGATATAGACAACTGCATTGGAAACCAGTGCTCTCAATATGGATTCTGCCAGGACCACTTGCATAATTACAGCTGCTACTGTGTGCCTGGATATGAAGGACCCTTCTGTGAAGTTAAAATAAATGAGTGCTCAAGTTCACCTTGCAAAAATGGAGCTACTTGTGTGGATTTAAGTGGCCACTTTTCTTGTTATTGTACTGCTGGGTTCAAAGGTAAGTTTTATTCTTTTGAAGTGCCTTGTATTACAGATGTGGTTGTCCCACTCTATGTAAGCAATGTTTATGTGACTGTTTAATTACAATTATATATAAATACAAATATGCATACATTTGCAATTGTATGATTCATAGGAGTTTTAACTTAACTCACATTGAAATTCTTAGGTTGTGCTTCCTAATGTCTCCCCAGCTGATCTTCCCTCCACTAAATGTACAGTTCTGAGTATTAGCTTTGATTCTGTTGGAAAAAAAAAATCAATGAAATTCCAAATCACAATTTTAATTGTATTGTTTTCATTTCACAGTTATGCAGTGTTACATATTGTGGCTTCAATCATATACAGGCTGATAAGAACATTGTTTTTGTACAGAACAAGAAAATGTAAGCTTGAGGAGGAATGAGATCAGCAGTATCATCTCTGCACATATAGAACATAATCAGCTACATTTGAGTGAACTGTTCAGACTGCCCTTTGATACACCGGAGGGACATAGGGCATCTGTCTGTCCTAGACATCTTTTCTAGGAGGAGATGGGCTGTAGATTTCTGCATTGCATTGGACAAATCCTACAACACCTGACATTATGATTTGTTTTTGTACTAATTTCTGTTTTGTGTGAATAATAGTAATATTCAGACTACATGTGGGAGACAAAAAATAGTTTTGAATACAGTAATACCAAAGTGTCCAGTTTCCAGCCTGTAGTTTATATCATCAAAAACAAGCAGTTAATGATCCAAATACTTCTCTATTTACAATCTGTGGTATCACTAACAAAGGGAAAAATAAATAGCCTAGTATGCACAGTGTCATTTGTACTAACTAAACATTAACTTACAGCTTCTTCTTCCAAGCTGCTGAGGGCTTTTACTCCAGTCTAGAGAATGTGTGTAGTACTAGATTTTTAAGTCCCAGATCAACCACTGAAATATTAAGTAACTATCACTTCACTGCTATTTTTTCATTATATATTCTGGCTAGCTACACATACTTTTATTATTTAAGCACGTGTATTTTAAATTTCAAATACATTTATATTCATTTACATATTTCATTTACATACATTTATTTACATACATTCATTTACACATTTAAGTATATGATATACACTTGCAGATTTGTTGTCCTTAATTTTAGTTGATTAAATAATCTCTTGGCCATTTGCTTACACATTTAATAAAAGATGTTACTTCCTTTTCATGCTCATTTATTAATAAAAGTGCAATGAAGCAGAATTATCCCTGAAGTGACTTAAATTCTATTATGATAGCAGAACTGTATGTCTGAATAGAGGTAAAGAGAACCGTACTTGGCTCACCTGTGCAAAATCTCACACAATGTATTTCCATCTTGCTGCTTAAAATTCAAGCCTTATTTTGTACTTTGCTGGACTTCATGGGAAACTTCAACTGCCCTGATACCTTCTATGGGACAATACTGTGGAATGTAGTATCTGCTTGGAAGAGTCCCATGGGATAAAACCCTCAAGGGAAGGGCCTAAAAAAATCTATCTTCTAAAACTTCTAAGCTCAAGAGCTACTTCTCTCAAAGAGCAGACAAAAAAACACCAGGTGGCCTGTATGGATGATCAAGGAACTCCTGCCCAAATTCAACCAAAAAAAAATAAATGTATACTGACAGAGGATGGAAGCAAGGACAGGTAACCTGGCAGAAAATAGGTAGACACTATCTGAGCATGCAGCAGTAAGTTTACTAAGGTCAAAGGTCCAGTTGATATATGAATATATTAAGAAATTTGAAAGACCTCAAACAAGGTTTCTCTGAGTATATAAGTGACAAGGGGAAAAGAAAGGAAAATATAGTCCCATTCTTAATGAGACTGGACATGGAAAAGTTTGAGGTCATAAATACTGCCTTTCTTTCACTCTGTACTGGTAAGATTGTCCTTCAAAAATCCACCATCCTGAAGACCAGAGAAAAACCTCCAAAACAAGTAAGACATACCCTTGATGTATGAGACACGTATCAGGAAAAACATCAGCAAACTGGATATATGCCAATGAGCCTTCTTAGGATGCACCCACAAATCATAGCATCATAGAATTTTATTGTCTTTAAAGCTGAAAAGCCCCTCTAAGATCACTTTGTCCAAATGTTAAGATAGTACCACCATATTCATTGCTCAGCCATCTCCCCATGTGCCCCATCCTCATACTTTATGAACAGTTCTGGGGGTGGCAATTTCAGCACTTCCTTGGGCAACCTCTTCCAGTGCATGACCACCCTTTTAGTGAAGACTTTTTTTTCCTAATAACCATTCTAAACCTCCCCTGGCACAACTTGAAGCCATTTCCTCTTATCCTGTCACTTGTAACTTGTTAAAAGAGATTGACCTCCACCTTGCCACAAACTCCTTTCAAGTAACTGAAGAGGATAAGGTTCCTCCTCATTCTTCTTTTCTACCAGCTCCCTTAGCTGCTCCCATTCTTCTTTTAACAACCCCAGCTCCCTCAGCTGCTCCTCATATGACTTATAGTCCAGATCATTCACCGATTTTATTGCCTTTTTTGTGTATTGGTTTGGAAAGACCAAATCTGTATCTGTCAGGGAAAACTGGAGTTTCCCTTGGAATGGAGAATGTAAAAACGCCCTCCCTCCAAATTATTACAATTTTGCAATTAGAAGCTTCCAGACAAAAATATGGGAATAGGAATAACAGTTCTCTACTAGGAATATTAAAAATACAAATGCAGTAATAAAAATAAGAAACAAAAACAAAACAAAAACAAAACAAAAACAAAACAAAAACAAAAACAAAAACAAAAACAAAAAACTAAACAAAACAAAAACAAGCAAGCAAGAAAACAAACAAAAGTCCTAGAAAACTCTGACAGAGTCAGGGATACAACCTGACACCCTGTCAGCCAGGGTGTTGGAAGCTGTCCAAATAAGTCCTCCTGGAGTGACAGATGGGGTTCTGTTGGAGTAGAGATGATCCTGTAGACAGGTTTAGTGGCAGTGAGATTAGTCCAGTCTTCCTCTGGGAATCCAGTGGAAAATAGGATGCCTGGGGTCCCTGTGTCCCCATTTTTATCTGGGTAGGGAATGGTTGGCTCCTACCCACTGGGAGGATGGGATGATGTAATGTGTCATGTCACTGGTGAACCTTAGTGGCCCATTAACAGAAGATATCCCCCGGAGGATGGACAAAGTTGATGAAAGAGACAAGAAATTCTGCCCCACCTGGTTTTTACAGCTGGTCTATTATCAGAAGGCATCCATCCTCCTCCCCCCTGGAAGTACAAGAGAAAAAGAAAAAAGAAACCATCTCCCAACTGCTTTCTACAGATGAAATAGAATGCACTTTTTTTTTTTTCTTTTTAGTTATGTAATCCAAGACACTTTGGATATGTAATTCTGTGAGAGCTGGCAGATGTCATTGCAAAATCACTGTCATTTAACAGTAATAGATCATATTGATTAGCAGAAGCACACAAAGAATGGAGGAAAGCAAATGTCACTTTTCAAGAAAGGCAAAAATGAATGGAAAACTTCAAGCAGCTCACTGTTGCCTTGATGCTTATTAAGGTAATGGAGCAGTTAATCCTGGAAATCATGAATAACAAGAAAATTATCTGGAGTAATCAGCATGCTTTCAGCAAGGGTTACTCATACTTGAGCAACCTGATAAACTTCCAAAGTGAAATGAATGGCTTGTAGATGAGAGGTGAGCAAAGTGTATTGTCTACCCTGACATTAGCAAAGCTTTCTGTGTGATCTTCCACAAGATCCTCATGAAAAAGCTGATGGTGTATAGGCTGGATGAGTAGATAGTGAGGTAAACTGAAAACTGGATGAGTGGCCAAGCCTAGATGAAGATGTTTTTTGTGGAGGGAACCTTTACAGGAGTAACCCGTGGTGTACTCCAGGAGTCAATAGAGGATCCAGTTATTTTTAACTTCTTCATTAGTGATCTGACCAATGGGGCAAAGTGCACCCTCATAAAGTTTGCAGAAGCCACAAGGATGGGAGGAATGGCTGCACAGGACTGTGCTGCTACCCAGACGGTCCAATAGAGGCTTGAGAAATGGGCTGACATGAACCCCATAAAGTTCAGCAGGGGAAAGTGCCAAACACTGCACCTAGGGAGAAATAACTCCATGCCCCAGTGGATACCATGGGCTGATTAGCTGGCATGCAGCTTTGCAGGGAAGAACCTGGGGGTCTTGGTGGACATCAAGTTTAGTGTGAGACAGCAGTGTGTCCTTGTTCTTAGAAGGCATATGCCTGGGCTGCATCATGAGGTATTTTTGTCAGCAGGTCAAGGAAAGTGATGCTGTCCCTCAGCACTGGTGCTGAGGCTATACCTGTAGGACTGTGTCAAGTTCTGGGCTCCTCAGGAAGAGACACAAGGACACATTGGAGAGAGGATAATGAAGACACTAAGATAATAAAGGGACTGGAGCATTTCTTCTATGAGGAAAGGCTGAGGAAGTTGAAACTCTTCAGCATGAGGAAGAAATGTTCATAGAGGGATCTTACCAATGTATAAAAATACCTGAAGGGAGGGTGTACAGGAGATGGAGCCAGGATCTTTTCAGTAGTGCTCAGTGACAGAACCAGAGGCAATGGACACAAAGGAAAACACAGATGCTGCTGTCTGAACATCAGGAAATACTTTATTACTGTGAGGGTGACTGAGCACTGCCATAGAATGATCATGGGGGTTATGGAGTTTCCATCCTTGGAGATATTCAAAAGCCATCCTTACCTGGTGCTGTGAAACTGGCTCAGGGTGTTCCTGCTTGAACTGGGGGACTGGATGAAATGACATTCAGAGGTCACTTCCAATCTCAACCATTCTGTGACTGTTACTGTGAGGACTTGCTTATATAAATGATATAGCTATATATTACTGGAAAACACTTTAAAAAACCCCTTCATTTTATCACTCAATGAGATATTATGTAATGGCATTTCCATAGAAGCAAATTTAAAGAAAAAAGAAATATAATATTACCCATCAGGTGTCAGTCATTATGTCATGAATCAGTGATTTGTATCTCTGTGTACAACTAAAAACCCCACATTTACCCTGATCTCATTTTTGTGTGTTTTTTGTGTTGTTTCTCTGTCGTTTAGCTTTTTAACAAATCCAGATGTAATCCATTTTTCTTCATAAATAGTAAATTCACATTCAGATGAAATATCAAAGTACTTTCCAATGGCTATAAGAGAACTTTACACAAGTTAAACTTGAAAGTCTGTAGTATGATTTTAAAAATTAAATTAATAACTTTTTAAACTTTTTTAGCTTTTGATCATGAGGTGACCCTCTACATTACCATCTTCTGGTTCAGTCCTTCTAATGTAGCATAATGCTTCAGAGTAATTCCCAGTTCACATTCAGATTAATTCCTAGTCTATCCTTTGTCCCATATCTTTGTGTTAACTCTATTTTGATACATCAATGTTCAGCATCAAATAATTCCAGATCTTATGATAATTAGTATGTCTAAAGAAATAGCAGTCTGTTTATTTCTGGTTTAAAGGAAGCCTTTCTTGGTATTATCTGGAAAAAAATCCCATATTTATCTAAACATGTGCTTCACTAAATTTTTTTTCTGTTTAGATGACCATAAAAATGTGAAGGCAGTTACTGAGAACTCTAAGCAGATAGGCAATGTTGCCTCATTGATTTCTCTTGAGGGTTTATATCTATATAATACTGATTGTAGAATTAACATTTGGGAAAGCTCTTAATTCTGAATATAAACTGTATGATTGTATAATATTAACCTCACATAGCAAAATATGATCCAGTATTGCTTCACCTGTATGTAATTAATAATTAACAGTATTAAAACTCATCACTAAAGGAGGTCTCACAGTGACAATTTGAGTTTGACATTCATATATCCTATATGTCATGCTCTTCAGCATTATTCTTTTTGCCCAGAAAGAGAAAAATGGCATGTAGGCTTTTTGAAATCATTCCATTACTTTAACTTTCTGGGGTTTTTTTAAAAATATTTTATTCCACAAATAGACAAGAGAAGTCCATGTGATATCTGGAGTTTGAGGAAATATTTAATGTTTGTATTTTCTGTACATTATTAATTGGTTTTACATTCATTGGAAGTTTTAAAAGGTTTCCCCCTTCTGCAATAGGTGTGAATAGTATATCCTCCCTTGTAGGCACATGGTTTGTGGTGATGGGGAATGAGGCTGAGCCTCATCCCTAAGGGGCTACAATTGTGTAGGACAGGTGAACGTGGAATGCTGGGGTGTGCTCACCAATCACAAAGGGGTAGATAAGGCACACAGGTGTAATGCATTGTAAGAGGAAGGGTATAAAAGGCTGTACTGAAAGACAGTCAAGTGCTGATGCTTGGAGCCCTTCGGTGTCAGTTGTACCTCCTTTGTCACTCCATGCTGACAAGTAAAACAAATCTTGAAGGAAAATACTTGACGTTATGTAAAAGCCAATCCTTTTTGACACAAGTAAGTTTAAGAAGACTTAATCCCTTATACAAATCTGGAACAGCTGATGGACACCTTAACACATCATGAAGATTGAACCTATTCACAGGGAGCAGCAAGACCAAGGATGCTCTATGAGAGGAATCACAAACTGGAATCCAAGTTTAATCTCAGTGCAACATTGCCATCATTAAACAAGGCACAGTTCTGCAGCATCTAAACAGGGAAATCAGGACCAGTGTCTGGTAAGAGGGTCCCTCACAAGCCCCAGACAGCACAGGCAATGGACCAGATCCAGGATCCAGCTAGGGAAGCAAGTTAGAAGCAGCAGGAGACAGAACCAGAGACAATTCTGGTATGAACATACAAGCGATCCATCCAAAAAGAAAAAAATCCTTACAAGATCACTCCTGAAACAGGGAGGGAGGCAGGATTGGAAACTGCAACATCTACAGAATAGTCCAGGCCAGATCAGGGTGCCCACAGCTCAACTCACTGACAATGGGCAGGGTGTGTAGGAAGGACCTCAGTGGATATGCTTTAGTCAACTTTAGTACATTAGTGCTCTCAGGGCTCTGATAGCTGCTTTACAGGATTTGTCTGAAGCAGGGTCATCTGGAAAAATGAAATGTTCAGTTTTGCTGACAAAGGAAGGCAATCAGGTTCATTTTTTCCCCCTACCTGTTCTGCATTTGCACCACCTGCTTCCATTTCTATTCAACAGTTCCTATTGTGATAGGACTAGGCCATCCTGGAAGCACAGCTCATGTCTGCTCCCACATTTCCACCACACATCAAGGCTGGGCTGGGTTTGCAGCTCAGGACATTGGGTAGTGCAGCCTTTTCAGGGGCTCTGGCTGTCTTTTTCTGCTTGGGAAGATTGATTATTGCTGGCATATTGTGCCAGTGCAGCCTGTCAGATGTACAGTGTAATCCCATGGACATAAATGATCTGGACTCTGGGCAATTTGTATTTGAAGAGTCACAGACTTTCTCTGAGTTAAAATCTTTCATGGAAGCTAAGAGGATGGAGTGGCTTGACACAAAAATTATTTTCAATCTGTAAGAGGTGTTCACAGAAAAGATTAGTCTATATGAGGTAAAAAAAAAATTAGATTTGATTTGGATTTTTAACTACGACAATATATTACACAGAAAAGACCTTGAAGAAATTCAGAAAATAACCAAGTATGTAGAACAAAAAAAGCTGAGAAAAATAAACATCTGTCAAGTTCACTAAAGCCTCACCTGGACTGTCTGTCTTTCTTTTTCATAACTGCTTTTTTTGCAAAGTCAGCAGAAGCGTTACTCAGCTCAATACTACTCTTATCTAACAAAATATCTCATATTGCTTAGCAAGCAACAGAATTACACAACTCGTTATCAGCTGCATGACTGGAATGCTTTACAATTATACAGATTTTTATAAAATGGTGGACAGTAAGATAGGTGTTGTGAAGACAATCCTCAAATAATACATTGTTAATATTTTGGCTACTCCTTTAACTTTATAAAACCCATGTGGTTTGGTTTTTTTCTTTTTTCTTTTAAATAGTACTTTGTTAAGTTTGCATTAAGCAGAATTTTAAATCATTTGCTTTTCATCTCATCTCGGAACAGAAAGAGAAAGATTAATTTTATGTCATGAATATCTCCTCAAGTAAGGAGTTTTACTTCAAAAAATATTCTTACACATCCTTTTCTTAGTTGTGGTCATTCTGCGTGCCTTTAGATTGTCAAACTTTGTATTTCATTTTGCTTATAAAATAAAAGTTGGTATAAACAGTATTAAAAAGAAAATTTGTATTTTGAACTTTTTGCATGTGTTTTGTAATTCAGACAGAAGTGTTATAGTGGTGGTGGCACTTAATAAAAGATATTTAAATATGATATGTATTACATTAGAAAATAAGCTCTCAAATTATTTCAGTTTTATTCCAATTTCTGAATGAATTTCAGACATTTATTCTAATGTCTGAATATTGTGTTTGAGAATAGTTTAAAATTAAACTTATTTTAATATCAAATCCCCCCTCAGTTTTCTGGATATCCTACAAAATCTAACAATAGTTCAATAAGTTCAGATAAAGTACAAAATTAATGCCTTTAAGTTAAGTAGAAAAAAGACATCCAAATTTTGAAAGGTACGAACTTTAAATTTAGCGATCTTATAGAGTTACACTTCTGAAGGTAAGAATATTCAGTTAGACTTCATCCATTCAACTTATGAAACTTAATTTTTTTTGTTGTCATTCATCTGCAATTATATTTACCTGAGAACTTCAGGGTTCCTCTATTTGCTAAAATAGCATGACTATTTTAAAGAGAGTAAGTGATATCAGTCACACTGGAGGAGGATTAAAAATATCTTTGCTAATTTTTTTAGCATTCACCTTCTCAGGTCCTTATGTTCTTCTCAACACCTTTGTGCTCCTGCAGAATAAAGTCTTGTGTATCATCAGTGTGCCAGCAGAATATGTTGCTGTTAAAAATCAGGCAATCCAATTTGCAAAAGTGACAGACTTTCCTGTAATTGTCTGTTATATATTTGAGAACACTGCAATTTTATACAGCATAAAGTATTCTATAGCATCAATAGAGTTGGCTCATGGTAATTTTTAACATTCTCTTTGTACTTCAGAACTGGTGATATGATGCCTTTAAAGTGTATAGGAACTCAGACCTTGAGCTATGATTTATTAAATAGCTAATTAAATATTATGTTTTACTAGTAATTGATAGGATGTGTTTCATTAATTTTAACCTTAAAATTATAAACCAAAAAATATTTATATTAACATACTTTGATGTTGAAAGTAATTTGTAGCCAATTAATAATTTTTATCTGACTTTCTAAGAAGGTTCTCATCATACATTTCAAATGTGTAATTGAGAGGAGCTGCATACTGAAAACAAAAAAGGCTGTTTTCATATCTCAAATACTCAGAAAATATGGTCTCACAATAGCTTCATAGATTCTTTGATTCTCTCTGAAATATTTTTAAAATACTGCCCACATATTACCTTTGTATTCTGAGAACATGTATTCCTAAATTCCCCCTTGCATATTATCTTGGATATCAACAGTATATGAGGATGATCTCATTCTATTATTTCCCTTGAAACTGCATTTGCTTTAACCTTTAATGATTTGAGGGAGGTGAAAGAATCTCTTTCAATGATTTTTTCTAGTACATGCTTCAGTTTGCCTATGGCTTGTGGTCAGATAATTTACTTCTGCAGGAAACTCCATTTGTGTTATTTGTTCTATTCTTCACCTGCCTATCCAGAGGAAGAGAATAGATGCCAATGCATTTTTATTTATATCCCTCAAAAGAGACACACCATAATCAGAGATCTGAACTGGAAAGTGTAAGGAATGCAAAATACCATGATTAGATCAGCAAGGTAGTATATAGTGCCATTACCTGATCAGCACTTCAAAGAAAGTCCTTTAAAAATTAAAGAACTTAGAAATTAATTTATGTTGGCCCGTCCTTGCTGTAATGCTCACTGTTGTCATGGCATATGTTAGACAGCACTCAGCAGCTGCTCTTAGCAGAAAGCCTTTTAGTTTACTGAGTCACCTGTACTCTCCCTGGACTGTGCTTCTTCTGCCCCTTTTAATCTATATATCTTCAAATCTTATGGTAATTGAAGAGTATGTTTAGAGGCAGAAAAAAAATCAATAGGAGCCTTGCTATCACAAGTATATATTTGGAAGAGAATCTTGGTGCTTCATTTCTCCAATGAAGACCATTTCTATCTAGTAGATACAGGTTTTAGAGCCATGAGTCTTGCTTCATATGATGCTATAAGAGGGCATGTAGGTGTTCTGCAAAGAAGAGACCAAATTATTTTCACCATGCAAAGAATTCAGAGGTATATCAGCATTTGGTTTCTTTTTATCTGCTGTGGTAAGATACACAGAAAGCCCAGTGTGCTTTCCATACTACTGACTTGTTATAACTATTGAATATGATTTACTTCCGCATTCCTATGGCTGGATGTAGTGGGTAGACCTTGGCTGGACACCAGGCACTCACCAAGTCCTCTCTATCCTTCCCCTCTGCAACTGTACAGGGGAGAGAAGATATAACAAAGAATTCACGGGTTGATATAAGGAGAGATCACCAGCACAGAATACCATCACAGGCAAAACAGATAGAATTAGAGATATTAATTGAATTTGTTACTAATAACTTCCCAGCTCTACCTGCTCCTTGCCAACTGCACAGGGAGACAGGGAATGGGGGTTATGGTCAGTTCATCATCTGTGGCTTCCCCCGCTGCTCAGGAAAGGAAGAGGAATCCTTTCCCTGCTTCATCGTGGAGTCCTTCCAACAGGAAATAGTTCATCATGAACTGCTCCAACAAGACTCCACCCCACGGGAAATGGTTTCCCACAAACTAGGTCAGCATGGGTCATTCTTCCATGGTGTGCAGTCCTTCAAGGACAGGCTACTCCATGGTGTCACCATATGGTGACAAGTCCGACCAGGAGCCATGTTCCAGTGTGGTCTCCTCTGTCCACAGGTCTGCAGGTCCCTGCCAAGACCCTGCTCCAGCATGGACTTTCCACAGGTTCACAGCTTCCTCTCAGGCATCCACCTGCTCCAGTGTGGGTCTCCTCCCTGGGCTGCAGGCAGATCTCTGTATGCCCTGGCCCTCCCTGGGCTGCAGCTGCCTCACCATGGTCTCACCACGGGCTGCAGGGGAATCTCAGCTCTGGCACCTGGAGCACCTCCTGCCCCTCCTTCTGCACTGACCTTGGTGTGTGCGTAGTTGTTCCTCCCACATGTTCTCACTCAGCTGTTCTCTGGCTGCAATTTCACCTGCACAAGACCTTTTTTTTTCCTTCTTAAATATGCTATCATAGAGGTGTTACCACCATCTCTGATTGGTCCACCCAGCCTTAGCAAGCAGCACGTCCATCTTGGACTTGGGTGATGTTGGCTTTCATGGACATGGAGGAAGCTTCTGGCACCTTCTCACAGAAGCCACCCTTGTGCTCCTTCTTCTACCAAAACGTGGCCAGACAAACCCAATATACTGGAAATAGCTTTTCCTGTTACATATCAAAGCAATTCCTTTTGCAGATTACAATTCTACATTTCACTATACATCCTAGATTTGCTCTTCATTATTTCATCCTCTTTTATCCATGTTTTGCCTCATTAAATATTCCTTTGTGATTATTTTAGTTGATCAATAGAATTATTTTAGTGATTTGATCTTATTCCTCCTTTGTATTACATGGATGAAAAGAAATGTCCAATCTTACAGTACTGACAACTTTCTGTAGAACATAGGCTGAACTGTTCTATTACAAATAAATATCTGTAAATTAGTGTTGGCCTAATTTTCATATGCAATAATACTTCACAATTCTGTTTCAAAGATATCAGAGAGCAAAATGAAAGAGAAGTGTTGACAAAACTGGACAAAAATTGCTTGAATGCTGTAGATTTGTATACTGGAAAAAAAAGCTTGAGGATTATGTATAACCTCAGTAAGAAAGCTTTCTATTTTCCTGATTGTAATGCTTCCAGCTTTGCCTGTCAAAATGGACTACCCTGTAACTGATGAAGCAAAAAAATTCATGACACACAGGGAGTCTATCAGTAGTCCTGTGTACGCAGTGTACCATGGCCAGTGAGGTCACCACATAGACTGTGACAATCCCATAGACTTTTTTCATTACAAATATATTTCTATGATTTGAACATGTCAGCAAATTTTTATTTTATATTTTTTTTTTAATTCAAATTTTCAGGAGAAACATGTTCTGTTCACATCAAAGGGTGTCAAGACAGACCCTGCTGGAATGGAGGAACCTGTGAAGAGGACATAAGTGGCTTCAAATGCAACTGCCCCTTTGGTAAGCATTTATACTTTTTATATAATTGCTATGTTGGCACAATATGGTGGTCCCATATTTGGTACTCAAGTGCTGTAAAGTCTTGTACAATGAAAGCATTCTGCTTGCATTTTGAAATGTACAGAGCTAGTTATTTAGACTAATAAAAAGATTTTTTTCTCTAGTTTGTGATAAGAAATTTCTATAAATTATAGAATATTTCGACAAATATTTGTAGTACTGGAACATACTGGGAAAGAAATACGACAAAACTGAATATTTTAATCTATTTAGTGTATATTTGTATAGACACCTTACAGCAATACATTCTTTAAAAAATGTATTAGGTTTAGGCAGCAAAATGTTGAAATTTAGCAAACATAAAAACCCCAGTCTTTCAAATCATATTCCATTGGCCAAATTACTAATTCCCAAAAGAACTGAACATTGCTCTTAAGTTTGTATGACCTCAGTCTGGTTGCCTGATCTTCATACATCTGAAATGTCCTGAAGTATCCAATGTATTGGATAAGGCTGGAAGATATGCTAGAGGATATAAGGGACATCCAAGATGCATCAGGCCAGGTGGCAAGTTAACTAAGAACAACGCAAAAAGACCAATCAAAATTAGGGAGAATGATATATGATGCTGAAGATTTTGCTTTGCTAATTGTATATACATTGCTTAATTTGAGATTTTACATGTTATTCTGTGTTGACTTATAAAATGTAGAAAAGGGTGGGTTAGAAATTCCTGACCTTAAAAATTTCTTTGGCCAAAGGAGCCTGGGGTACCAATTTTGCACATTGTAAGTTCATTCATAAATATGGATTAGAAATTGCTGATAAATTCTGAAATGGTTCTTGTTTTGATGTGTGCATTTATAAGCTTGTTTTTATTATGGAAACTAAGGTCAAGAAAACTAATTTTATACATTTATGGGCTAAAAGTACTTATAGTACTGTGGTGTTTGAAGATGAACTGATGGTGATCAGTAAAGCCTGGAAATGTCAAAGTACTGAAATGCAGGTCTTCAATGAACCCTCTCAACCTGAACAACTTATTTTAAGAGAACTTTAATGTATTTAATAATATAAGAGCCTTAAATGCCTTAAGGTCACTATCTGCTAAGTAGAGAACTGAAGACAATACTGAATTATATCTTCAAAGATAAGGTGATGCTTTCAAGTCTGCTGCTTCACTGAGACAAATGTAAGACTGTCAGGTGTTTCACTGAATAAAGGCTGTAGCAAAACATTAACACAGACATTATCTACTTTGTTCTTCTGAGATGGAGATTATCACATTCAATGCATCACTTTGCTATCATGTGTTTGACTCTTCTCGGTGTTCACCAAAACTTTTATCTACAGTGGATTTTACACAGAAGCATCCTGCACCTCTTTCTTTCCACACATCTAAAATGAGATCTCTTTCATACAGCAGAGTGCATGTCAGTGACAAGAAACAAAATTGTTGTGGCATTGTATTAGTAATTGTCTGTGCCTCTTTCTTTAAAGAAAACCCAGTCACTTTGTAAAGGTTTCCTTACCCAATTAATTTTTATTATAATTCCTAGTGTGTATAATTCCTTCATCTGGAACAATGAAGTTTATATAATGGACATATACACTAAAACTTACGAGTTTCACTCTAGTGACTCTAAAAAAATCCTGTGTACAGCAGTGGTTCTTCATCATCAGTCACATGATCACAAAACCTCGTTGTGAACCAGGGGTCATCTGTAGAAATGATCAGTTATTTCTGAAAAGGGTTAAGACTTGCTGTATCACAATCTACAGCTACCTTGCTGATATAATGGCAAACTGAATTAGAGAAGGGGAAAATTGTGTACTGATGTGAATATCTAACAATGAGCTAAAAAGAAGACAATTTTAATCTAAAATTTTTGCCCTTGGCTAAATTAATTAGTATCTCAGTTCATATTCGCTAGGTCAAGGTGCAGATAAACAAATGTAACCATCTTGCAAATACATTGATACGATTAAATAATGTCTGTAAATTGCCTGAAATCACAAGTAGCTACGTTACTGGATGTTTTTACTGCTAGCTCAGTTTTAACAAGAGTATCACTTCAAAAGCTAACACAGCTGACTTTAGCTAATCTTTAAGTGAGAAATGTCAATTTATCCCTCTATACTTTCGTTGACAGCCAGTGTCCTACTGGATTTCTGGAAAAGAAATAAGTTTTGCTTTTCAGAGGAAAATAGTTGCTGGATCTTTAGCAAGGAAGTAATAATAAGTAAATAAAAAAAAAATTTGAATAAATCATATATATTCAACAGCAAAACATAAAGGAATACAGAGAATTTGGATATGTCCAAAGGATCAAGTTTTGTAAATGAAAAAACTTGTATCTGTAACTGTCTTTCTGACTAGACCATTGACATTTTATTCATTGGGTGGGTAGCTGCTTTCTTTGCACTTTTCTGCTTTGTCTCTGTTGTCTAAAATGGTATCTGCACCTTATTTCAGGTGTATAATGATGTCTTCTCAAATTTGACCTTTCAATTTCAAATATGCTACAAACAATGAACATAAAGATTTTTCTTGTGTCTTCAGGGGAGGTTCTATTTCTAATTTTATTTAGATTATTATTTTATGAGTAATACTGATTCTATTTTACTAGATACATCTTAAGATAACTTTGTTGGGGAAGAAATATGTCAACATCTCTGCCATGTCAGAAGTGAGCAGCATTGTTTTTTACCTTTGACTAAAAAATTCAGGGGTAACCACAGTTAGGAGTTACATACATTAAAAGGGTAATCACAGTTAGGATTTGTATACATTAAAATTCATTGAATATTATTTCTTCAAATTATAACATAACAGTATCATAATTTATTTGAATATAAGAGAGCATAAGTCCTCTTAAAGTACAATTTAGAAGGAAAGCATTAATTTCTTTTTAGTTTTTCATTCAGAAATATTAATGCTAGGCTAAGACAGATGTGGAAAAGCTCCCAAAGAGCTTTGCATTAGCAATGGGTGAAGATAGTTTAACTAATGACCTTGACATGGCTTAATAATGAAGAGATGCTGTATGATAGTAAACATAGAACAAACCTACATGTTTTGAAAGGAAAAAGTTGTTTTTATGTTCTAGAATTTCAGTGCAAAGTGGATGTAAGACTAGACTTTTTTATTATAAAGATATATATTTTTTTCTAAAAGTTCATCTGATATGCAGTGTTACATATGGAAAATGCATAACTGGCCCAGTGAGAACATGAGCACAGTACTGTGTGCTGTAGATATTTGGTTGTATTTGAAGAAACCAAGCTGATTAGTCTGATTAAAAAACAATGTTCATTAACTCGAAAAGAAGGTTATGGTAATACTTAGTCTGCTTCTGATAATGAGTAGGATCTTTCAGATGTTGTGTCTTTATAAAGTAGAGTGTTTAAGAACGGCAGAACAGCTAGAACATTGCCATTGGGGGCAGTTTAGAGAATTAAATTGTCAGAGAAGATTCATAATCTGACAAAACTGCTTTTGATTGAGATTTGTGGTGCTCCAGTTTTATTTTACTTAAAGAGCTTAAAGTAGGAAACACACATATAATGTGCAAATCGACCTGTGCTATATTAATCATCAATCTGACGTATTTCTGTCTGTATGAACTTTCCAAGAGAGTTTTTTCTCTTAGAGAGTTACTCAGATCAACCCCAAATACTTCTGCAGCCTACACAGTCCATTAAAATGACCCAAAAATTGCGGGTATTTTTAGTTTGTTTTCAAACTTACATATAGAGTTCATTCATCCTTGAAAAGCACAATTTTTTTTTATTGTTAATAAATCAGAACATTCTATCTTTAACAAAACTAAAATATATGCATTTAATTGTATGAGCTCATTTTATGAAAATGTATCTTATACTTTATTAATTACTTTCAAGTAGTTCAATTTCTTAATATGTCGTCAATTTTAAATCTCAAACTGTTATTTTTATATGACAAATCCCTTTTCAGCAGCTTTAAAAATAATCCATTAAAATTCTCTATAATACAGCTGAGACCTTTCTTAGAAATTATTGCAGTAGTCCATCCTGCTGTTGATAAGATATTGTCACTAAGTAGGATGAAACGAGGTCATTTAATAATACAGATCATTAATTCACATAAATGTATCTCAGCATTGCTGGAAACCTGAAATAACTAGAGTCAGATTTTAAAAGTACTTATCTAGACAAAATCCTTTCCTTGTAAGCAATTTGGGTTGATGCTGAGGTTTGGTTTTTTTGGGGAGTTTTGGGTTTTTTGGGGAGGAGGGTTGTTTTCTGTCTGGTTGGGTTTTGTTTTGGTTTTGTTTGGTTAGTTTGATTTTTTCCTTTTGGTTTTGTTTTTCTAATTTCCCTGTGCTACATCCTAATTTTATTAACACAACACAGGAATCCCGTGCATCAAAAAGTATAAGTTGCTTTAAGTAATGGTCTCTTCAGGGTCTATTTTGTGGATTTTTGTGACAGAGCAGGTTCTTTATTTTTGCAGCTCAAGATAAGACAATAAGAGCAATATACAAATAGATCAGACACATAGAATCAGACAATATCTTTAGATATTGTACAAATCATTACCTAAGTCCTTTTCTCTCTTACTAAAAGACGTGTGGCTTTCAGGTGAACATTTTAAACATCTTTGGAAACTCTATGATAGGCAAATAATTGTATAAAAATATAGCTTGGGCGGGTTACTGCTATATAGTGATGACCTTGTACAGGAGATTTTACAAGCATTCTTTCTGAACTTTAGGCAGGTCAGGTCAAATGTAATGTGTTTTAGTTTTTGCTTTGTTCCTCACTAACCTACTCTAGGTTTTATAGGCAATAAATTAAACTAATTTTCTCCAAGCTGAGTTTATTTTTCCCATAATTCTCACTAGTAAGTGATCTCACTGTCTTTATCTCAACCAATGAGATATTTAATCTGATTTTCTCTTCCCATCCTGCTGATGAGAGGGAGTAAGAAAGCAGCTAGCTGGATGGAGGTCTGGAAACGATCCAAGGTGAACCCATCACACACCCACAAACATCAGTGTTGTGAATCAGTAGATTTAAGGAAAAGTAAAAATAGGAACTTTGATTATTTTACCCTCCTCTAGTCTGTCTTGCAACAAAGGATGAAGTTTGTAGTAACAAAGTTCTAAAATATTTAAATTCATGTTATTCACTGATACAAGTAACATAGGGAATTTTTTATAAGATTCTTGAAATGTGGGGAAAGCACTGTAACAATGACTCTTATATGCAGGGTGGAAAGGCCATAAATAAACCTGATGCTCAGAACTGTGATAGATTCAAGTGCTGCACCCATAGCAGCTATGTCTGGAAAATGACACTGGAAAAGCAAGGTATCAAGGTATTCCAAGGAGTCTGAAACCTGTGTTCAACAGAGCAAGGCATCTTGTGTTTTTAAATAATACCATCAGTTGTTTTTCATCATTTTTTTTGGAGGAAACTCCAGCCTCTTTCCCTGGAGCAGAGAACACCTCCAGTCACTACCAAAAATACAGAAGAAAATGATAGGCATTATCTGCTGCCATCACTTGTTATCCCCGTGTAATCTTCATCATTAAAAACATAAGGACTGATCAGTATTGACTAATATGTATTCTGAATACAATGTAATAAAAGTGCAACCTAATGCCATCTTCAGTGATGGAAGAAATGGCCAAGGAAATTTAAGTGATGATATATATGCAGCTACTATTTGATACTTGATTTAATATGTGATGTTGGAACTAATATGGTGCTGGCTCAATATAGAGTGAATGTAATCCTTCACAGAATCTATCAGAAAATTGAAGGGCAGACAACTGATGAGACAGTCCTAAAGGACCTGTGTTGTATTCCCATCTTTGTTAAGATTAATGTGGCCAGAAAACTTTTTGCATATCAGTGAACCAGCATTTACCTATCAATGAACCAGTTTACAGGGGAAAAAAGTATCCATGGAGACTCTGAGATCAACTCTTGTTCCAAGAAATAAAGTACATTTTCAAACCCATGGATTCATTCCCCGTATGTTTTATTGCCTTGTAGTTTCTTTGTACATTTTTCTTTTATGTGGCTCAGTCTTCATATCGTTTTTATTGGTCCCTAGTGTTTCTTTTCATTTTGGCCATTTATATTGCTGATTGAAATACTATTAATTCTTTGAGTATGCTTTTAAATTTGTTTTATATTGCTTCCTTCAGATTGTTTTCTGAAGACATGCCACTTGTTACCCTTTCCATTCTGCTTCCTTTGGTATTTCACCTTTTTTTTCTCTATGAAAATTAATATTTACAAAGTTGTATTTGTTGCAGGTATGTTCATAAAGACAAATTAAATTTCTGTTTCTTGCAGACAGGCTAGTTAGCAAGAATTTTTCTTTTTTGTCACTGAGTACTTACGTTCCTTTTCTGGTTAACCTGCTTCTTGTTTATTTTATTTGTTTTAATTTTAAAGATTTTTTGGTTTTAAATTATTTTTTAAAATTACTTCTATTAGTTGCTGTTTTCATTTCTCTTGTTTTATTCATGTAGGATAAATAATTTAAGTTGTTCAAATTTAGTGAGACTGTTTTTACAGGTTTCCTTCTTCCTTTAGTTCACTTGAGGCAAAATATTGTGTAGCGTGTCATGATAGCCTTCTATGGAGGGAATGACTCACTCTTCTACTCAACTTTTCTTTTAGTCTTTCAGCTAAATGAGAGTAGGAGTAAAATGAAAATTTTCCTTTTTGTATGTTTCAGTGTACATGAATACGCCATTAGTCTTTTCTTTACATCTGAAAAGTTCTTAACATAACACCTTATTCTGAAAAAAATTAAAATCAGGAATGACATCCGGAAGATGAATTTATTAAAATAACATAAAGAATAAACATCAGCTGAATAAAATTGTAGCAACAAAAAGATTTCTAACCCAGCTGTTTCCATGACAACCTCCCTTCTTAGGTTTCAATAAACAGTTCTGCATTACTCCTCTGCTAGTCATCACTTTTGTTGTATGTTATTTAAATTGGTATATGTTTCCATTTAATTCATATAGAATATTGGATGAAACACGCCAAAAAGTATTGTTCAATGTGTATTGTAATAGTGTCATGATGCTTGATTTATATTAGGAACACTTATACAATATGCTTTCTTCATGTTTTTTTTTCATTTTCAGTATTAATATGATCCAGAGAGTTTTTGTTTGGTTGGTTGGTTGGTTGGTGGTTGGTTGATTGTTGGTTTAAGGGTAATCCTCATTGCTGCAAACAAAATAGGAAATAGCTGGATATAATTTTGCTAGATGTACCAATCTTTTGTATCAGAGCTTAAACTGGGAGAGTTTGTATTCATAAAACATAGTTTTCATAGTTAGCCAGCAGAAAATAGATGAGATGAGACGAATACCAACTGATGTGATTTACTCTCTCACTAAAGACATTGCAGTAAAAGTGGACAGATGCCTCCTTAGCATTATTCTGATGCCATTCTTTCATCTTTACAGATGAATTTTAGAGGTGTTTTTTTTTCTTTTAATTTTTCTTTTAATTCACATAAATTCACATAATTCACAATTTTCTTCCATATTCTTCTCATGATTATTAAAACAGTTCATCTATTTTAATAAAGTGCAATGTTATGCTTTAATCCACTGTCTGGATCTGAAAAGGACAAGTAGAAAATGCATATGTATTATAGCTAAACATGAATCATCAAAAAGATTACATGAAGAATGATGTGTGTAGCAGGACAATAAGGACAGAATTAAAGTCTGTAAAAACAGTGAAAATTAGCTGTAGTAAGGCACAATTCAGAAGTTCAGTAAAATGAAACCTCACAAAAGTTGCTACACCATTTTATTATGTTCAACATAATTGGCAGTCCTTTTTAGAGGATTACTTAGGACTGAAATAGTGAAACTACTGCCCAAATTGTTGAAACACACTGTTTGAGACAAACTGCACCCTATCTGCATGTGTTATGACTTCAGCAATTTAAAAAAAAAAACCTAAATTAAATATTAGCACGGTTTTTTTCCATCCACCTTAAAGTCTAGGCTGCCCACACTATTAATCTGTTGTTGCATCCAACCTCCATAGGCAGTCCTCAAAACAAGTACTCAGTCCAAATAACCGGAAAGTCCTGAGACCAGAGTCACAGTTCACTTTAAAAACAATAAAGCAAAGCTGATGTAATTAGCAATAACATAAAAGTCATCAATGATCAGTGTTGCATACCTGTTTCTTAAGAAAGGAACACCTGCACAACTTAATGGAGTTTACTACAGCAGTATGAAATGTAGGGGAAGCTTTACCCATGATCCTGGTTACAATCAAATTCACTGATGATCTACATGTTTAAGTTGGGATCCCTTTCCAAGGTTAATTGATTCTTCAACAAAATATTTTCATTTTCTCGAATTATAGAATGTTATGTCAACTACTCTTCTGTATGTCTTTTCTTAAATATAGCCTGTACACTTGAGACAACCTTTTCATCTATGCACCCTGTGCCTGGGAATGTTTTCCCTTTGGTGCAGATATTTTTATAGACCCAGTATCAGTACAGAATCATAGAAAGCTTTGGATTGGAAGAGACCTTAAAGATCCTCTAGTTCCTGCACTCCTGCAGAGACACCTTTCACTGGACCAAGTCTCTAATCTGGCCTGGCCTTGAACACTTCCAGGGATGAAATATTCACACCTTCTCTGGAAAACCAGTGTCTCACCACCCTTACAGTAAAGAATTTCTCCTAATATCTAACTAATTTTGCCCTCTTTCAGTTTGAAATCATTACCCCTTGTCTTCATCATTATCTACCCATAGAAAAAGTCCCTCTCCCTTGCTTTTATTAACCCCCGCTTTAGGTACTAGAATCCATCCCCCCCCTTGTCTTCTCATTACATACTCTTGTACCCCACAGTCCTTTTCTGTCCTTTCTGTCCTGTTCTTGCAAACCTTGCCAAAACTCTGCCAAACCTCAGCCCAGCTTGTATTTGTGTTTGGGATTGCCCTGTCTCAGGTCTGGAATCTGAATTTTATGTTTTTTACCTACCTCTCAAACCTATCAAGGTTCCTCTGGATGTCACCCCTACCCTGCAGCATCTCAACATCACCACACAGATTGGTGTAGTCAGCAAAGTTGCTCGAGGGTCACTCAATTCCACTGTCCTAGTGCCAAAAAAGATGTTAAAAAATGCTGGTCTGAATAGTGACCTCTGAGAAATGCCATTTGTCACTGATCTCAACTTGGACATTGAGCCATTGACTGCATCTTACTGACATTATTATTAATTAAGTTCAATATAAACTTTCTTGGTTACATGCGTAATTTTATGTTTGCATATTTCTTATGATATCTAGAAATTTAATTTACATATCAATGATAAAATCACATTTGGATACACAAAAATAATTTTAAAATATATACACAATATCTCTCTAGCTGGCTATTATCAATATATATTTATGACTGTTCAGGTAAGTAATCGAAATTACTTATGCAAATTTATTTGATTTAGCAAACAAAGTCATAGGTTAATGAAAGAATACTGTATGTACTTTCTCAGGGAAACATTTAAATAGAAAACTCACTGAATTTTATCCTTTCCATAGGTGATGAATTTTTCTCATCAATAAATTTTATGACACGTTTCTGTAACTAAATTCTATGTAAACGTACCTATTTACCCTGGACATAATTTTCTTTTGTCTTCATTAATTTTTTTTTAATTGAATGAGAAATATATCCTCATTTACCTGAGTGTGGTTGAATGCTGTACTTCATGAGAATATGTCATCACTCTGTATCGTTTCTATGCCTTCTTTTCGTACCTTTTTTTATACTCCTACATGTTAAAGCAGACTTGCCAAATGTGTTTTACTTCTTTACTTCTTTATGAATTGAAATTGATAAAAGGGCTGGGGAAAAACACTTCTCATTGTAGATAAAAGATATCCTTGTAGACCAACTCCGAATGACAAATTTATCACTACTAGGCACTGTCACACAGTGAAATAATAATCCACTGTGGTTAGCAGTGCAGAAGACCTGTCTGAAGTTCCAGTCTGCCTTCATAACTAGGATAATTATTCTCTCCAGTCTATTTTGCATAAATTGTGGTTAGACAGGGAATTGGATATCTGGTTACTCTTTCTACTTACTAGGCAGGAATCCAACCCATAACCAATCTGGAAGTACTCCCTGAGAGGATTCAGCAGCTTTCTTCCTTAAGCTTGTAACTCAGACTGTGCCAACTGTGTCAGCTGGACTTTCAGAGAGTAAAAAGCAGGCTTTGACAGCTGGATGGGGAGTCTGTACATCAGCCAGGAGAGAAATAGAGCATAGTACAGATTGCACATACAATTCCAAGAGAATTATTCAGCTTTGCTAACTGGGATTTAGTTAAACTTTAGTTGAACTTCTTGGTCAAATTCAAGTTTCTTTTTTTCAAGTAAGTTCGCTTAGCTTTCTCTTCATGAAATTAACTTCCTTCCTTGTCTTCCAAAACAAACCTTCATTTAAAAAAAATTCTATTGGTTTTGGCTGGTATGGAGTTAATGTTTTTCATAGCACCTCATGTAATGAAATGTTTTGGATCTGTGACAAAATAAGTGTTGATGTTATACCAATGTTTCTTGCTAATTGCTCTTGCTAGTGTTTGCAGAGCAAGGCTTTTTCTGTTTCTCACACTGCCCTGCTGGCAAATAAGCTGGGAATGCACAAGGATTTGGTAGAGGCTATAGCTGTACTGCTGAGCCCAAATAACCACAGGGACATCCCATACCATATGACATCATTCTCAGCATATAATACTGAGGGAAGGAGGATGTGAGGGATGTTTGTCTCCCAAGTCACTGTTGGGCATGATGGAGCTCTGCTTTCCTACAGAAGGCTGAGCAACTGAGTGCTGGTGCAAAGCAGAGAATAAATTCCTTGTTTTTCTTTGCTTGCATGAACAGATTTGCTTTCTTGCTTTCAGATTTGATTTCTTACTTTTGCTCTTCCACTTCTCTCCCTCATCCCACTGTCAGGTACTGAGTGAGCAGCTGTGTTGGGCTCAGCTTCCCACCAGCTTTAACTAATCACATCACCATATTTTTCCTCCTTGTTTTCATCCTATAAAAAAAGGTGGAATTATATTATAAAGATTAATGAAGGCATTGATATATCAACATTTTAGTGAAACAAATTTCTAGTGCATATTCTAGTACGCTTTAGACAAATTTAGCTCTGATGTTGCAGGGATGCAATAGCATTCCAGTAGCACTGCGAGTTCCAGTAGGACAATAGTTAATCCCACCAGTGATTTTCTTTCTTCAGGTATATATAGGAAATTATCAATGGGTAATCCTCTTGTCCACCCACCTACATCTTTCTATTTTTTTTTTTTTCTTCAAATATGCAGCCCTTCAATACAAATTATCTTCTCAAGTTGTATATCAACAGCTTCTCTGATGCCAAACTACATGCAATGGAATGGTGTGTTTGGGTGATCCTATATCACATGAGCTGTATAGAATGACAACTGCTGTCATTCTCCATGACTTGTTACTTTTGTTGAATTGCATTTTTCTGTCATATTACACTGCAAACTCCTATCTAATTTGCCACTCATGGCCACCCACAGACTCTACTACAAGCGAGAGTGCATCTCTCTCTTGGAGTTTCTCCACTTTATGAGATTTAATACTCATTTCATTCCTGTGGGATTTTGATGCAATAAAAGAATTCTAAGTATTCTTCAAAGTAGAAAGAGGATTACCTTTATCCACTGCTGTGGTAATGTATATAGTCATAGCTATGAGCTGAACACTGGGAGTTTAACATCACTAGCTACACTTACCTTTATCTTAAACCTTTTTTCTCCACTTATTCTAATGTAACTGAGTAAACTAAACACAGCATCTCAAACTTACTGTATTAGCATTGTTTTAATGCAGCACTGAAATAATGCAATCATAGAATGGTTTGGGTTGGAGGAGATCTTAAAGATATCTGGTTCCAAACCCCACTGCCATGGGCAGAGATGCCTTTCCTTAGACCAGCTTGCTCAATTCCCCCATCAAGTCTGGAACTGAACACTCCCTGAATGGGACATCCACAGCCTCTCTGATTAAACTGTTCCAGTTCTTCACCGCTCTTGCACTGGAGAATTTCTTCCCAACATCCAATCTAAACCTGCCCCTTTCAGTTTAGAACCGTTGCCCCTTGTCCTGTCACTATGTGCTCGTATAAAAAGTCCCTCTCCCTCCCTTTAATAAGCCCCATTAAGGCACTGGAAGGCCACAATGATGTGTCCTCCAAGCCTTCTCCAGTCTGAACAACCCTGGAAGTCTCAGCCTGTCTTCATAGGAGAGGTGCCCTGGTCATTTTTGTGGCTCTTCTCCGGACCCATTCTGACAAGCCCTTCTAGTCTTGCACCCCAGTCTTGGATGCAATAATGCCGGTGGGACCCTCAAGAGGGAAGAGTAGAGGGGGAGAACACCCTTCCTTGACCTACTGTCCATTCTGATTTTGAATCGGCTTCTGGGGTTTGTTACAGTTTTTTGGGGTTTTTTTTATGGTTAACTTTCTGGGCTGTGAATGCACCCTGTGACTCCTGCACAGATTTTCACCCACAAGGATCCACAGGAAGACTAGGTCAGCTCTAGGATGTGAATGTGTGCTGTAAATAGTAATGGTTAGTAACACAAATAGTAACAGTAAGCTGTTACTTATCCGAATTTTCTTTTTCTCCCTCATATCTCTGAGTTAGTAGTCCTTTTTTTTTTTTTTTTTTAAAGGACATATGTTGAAAAGATAGGTATATTTAGGAACAGTTTTCACTTTCCACTTTTTTTCCTTGGGACAGATAACATAAGTAATCACTGAGAGCTGAAAGACTGACAGTGGTAATTGCATATTAGATATTGTGATTTCCTTATCATAGATTCAATTTTTCTACATTTAAGGTAGCGAGTTCAATTTCAGCCACCTTAAGACAAAAATCTATTGTGAATTCTCCACTGTGATAGAAAAGGAGAACCAATGACAAAGTTTTTCAGTCATTAGAAGCATCAGAACACAACTTTACCATCCATGGAGTGGGCAGAAACAGAACTTTTAGACTTGTGTCTTTTTTGAATTTGAAATGATTCATTGAATTTAATGAGATTTTGCATGCAAAAAGCTTAATTACATAAATTTTCACTTATGAAGTTTATTTTTAAAGGTACAAGGATAAATATAATAAACAGTTTAAATGCTTAAAGTATAATTTTTTAGTCTCCATTTTCTAATTTTAATTATATGATGAATTTATAACAAGGCCAGAACTTTTTAACAAGATAAAAATTATAGATTTTTGCATATATTGTAGCATATGACATATTATCTGGCTTTAGAAAGAGAAATTAATAGTCAAGACTTTCAAGAAATAATGAGACAATATTTCATTAAAAGTTATATTATAATTTAGAGAAAAATAGAAGAATCATACATTTCAGGAAGATTTATATCTATTATAAAAGATAAGCTATCATGCTTATATTAATACACCAGTTATCTTGTTGCCTTTTATAAAAGCAGATGGTTTTGAGAACATCTCAAGGAATATCAGCAAGAAGTGCCAATGTCTATAATGTCACTGTCATTTATGAAGGTGTATCGATCAAATAATTGCACTTGCTAGCTGTGCATGTGATGAATTAAATAATTATTTATTCTGCTTAATGAAAGCCAGAGAAATAATAAGTTACACTGAATGTCTTCTAATTATTCATTTTCTACAAAAGAGTTAACGTATTTCAGATCACTAGAAGAACAGTAATTGGCAACCAAAGCTGATTACTCAGTGAAATGCATGTGAGATTCCTCCAGAAGAGCAATCTTAAAAGTAGTGGAAAGAATAAGAGTGAGTTAATTAGATTTCTTGGGGAAGTACCTACTGTCAAGTTGAAACTGATGTTTAGAGTTTTTATTCTTTATGTCTATAATACTATGAAATTTAGCTTATTTTCAAATTAATATCACAAATGTCAGAGGTCCTACCAGCTTTTCACTTCCATACTCTGAGACACTTGAAACCTATTTAAAAGCCTGTTTTTCTAAAGCATTGTGGAAAGAGAATAGTCCATACAAAATAATGCAGATTATAATTACTGTGTAATATGTGTTTACTTCCTCCTTCCTGTCTTCCTCCCCCCAAAAAAACCAACAGTCTGTAGTAATAGTAAAAGGAAATTTCTTGCTGACAGAAGACTAAGTAACACAGTCATGCTGCCAAGTCCTGGGTTTTTTTGGTATTGTAGGTAACTGCTTTTATTGAAATATTTATTTTGGAAAAATGCAGTAACTGTTCAACAATCAACTGTTCAACCAAGTGGCATCTTATTAGAAAGGTCTCAGAAGGACAAGTTGAAATCTTCACTCTGGTGAAACATTATTGACTTTACTGGTTATTTACAGTGAATCATGCATTTTTCAAGGTGAATACAGCTTTGAAAAAGAGAATACTTTATGAACTGTTAGCTTTAGAATCACTGGAATAAATATCAGAGTGTTTAAATGTTGTCTTGGCTGTCAAACTGGGTTCAGTTCATCCATATTTTCCTGAAAAGAAAAAGAATGTTCAAAAAGAAAAATTTGTTTTGGAAGAAAAATGACTTCTAGCCAAAATGAAAACAAACAAATAAACAAACAACAACAAAAAAGGGGTGTTGCCATGGCACTTCATTTCATTTCTTTTATAACCTACTATCTCTGATTGTATTTCAATGTTAAATTATAGTCTTCATGTTTTGTGAGATATGTGTTGCGTCTTCTAAGTCTCACAGCTACATCTTGGAATCTGAAGTCAAATCTTCTCAACAAGTTAGGCTATTTTGCTGAAATTATTAAATGTTAACATTGAAATGCTAGCCCTGATAAAATGACAAAAGCAAATGGGAACTGTGTATTGTCAAAATGTGAGTGAGCAGTTGGCTGAACAAACAGTGCAGAACAAGTGAGAGGTCCGGGAAAAGCGACAAGAATGTGAATAATGCATGTGAAGTCTGGGTAGGGATCTGACTGAAGTGGGGTTAAGCTGCCTCAAGAAAGAGCAGAGAGCTGCACTGGAGAATGGATAGAACTGTACAGATATCAGCACATAGAGGTGGCCAGGCTAAAGCATACTAACACAGAAAACACATTCAACTGGGAAAGATACTAAGAACCCAATACAATAATTTTCCTCAAGAGGAGAAAAGAACGTGAGAGGAAAGTAATAACAAAAATTGAGTGCAAAATTTTTATTAAAAATGTAAGGCTATGAGACAGACAATATTGTATTAGGGTTTCTCTGCAGTAAGGGGAAGGTTGCACTGTGGGTGACTACATTGACCAGATGCAGGTCAAAATTTTTATGTATTAATAGGAAAGATAACTGACCTTAGATTTGAATTCAGTTAAATCTTACATAGTTTGCATCTTGCAGACAGAACTGTTTCTATTTCTGAAGTCTTTTTGCTCTAGAATACCCATTCTGATTCCCTCTGAATGATCTGTCTCCTCATCTAGTTTTAATGGTAGATGTTCTCTTTGTCTACATAGCAGACAGAGGAGTCTGGAAAAAAAGCTTTATTATCATTCAAGAGATTGTTCCTCATATATATAAATATAGATCAATTACATGTAGTAATTTTAATAAATATAACTTATAAATTAAACAAACATATTACAATAAATTGTAATAGAGGTGCATGCTCTATGCAAAAATAAAATTCCTGAAAATAGAAATGCAATTAAGAAAACCATGAAATTCCTCCAAATATTTCTGGATTTAGTTGTATATTTTGGTATTTATGCCTATTAAGCTCAGTTGAAAATGAATGTATTTCACATCTGCTTTATAGTGTCCTTCATGTTAACAGATGGATCAAGCTGTTAACTAGCCGTGATGAAAAAGCTAAAATAACCTACTGCTCCAGAATTTCCTTACAATTGGGTGATATGATTTTGAAAGGACAGTTTATGTATTCTTAATGCTAAGGATATTAATCAAAATGGATTTTTGATTAATAGTGAATTAGTACTGAATTTTGCTCTTTTAGCTGAATTTCAATGATTACTTAATCACCATGTATAATTGCCGTGTTTAGTAGTCCATCACTCATGAATTCTATTAATATTCACAGAATTCAACTGCTATTTGAAAATATGGAATATAACTTAGGGAGTTGGTTGCCTGGCACACAAGGACTGCAGGATCAAGAGTTTGACCCTTACCTCTATTTGAACATAATGAATTATATTTCAACATAATTAAAAATCTAAGGACATATGTATCAGAACAAAGAGATTCATTCCCAAAGAGCATGCTGGCCTGGACAAGGAGTGATATAGGAATGGTCTAAAATATGGTTATGTTCTAAAATACAATGCAAAACATGTCATGAAGCTTCTTTATTAACTACTTTTTAACTAAGTGAATCCTTGTATTTGTCCTGGTTTAGGGAAAATTTGGGAGAAAACCCCTGAATGGGGTCCCTCTGGGACACAAACCCAAACAGCCCCTCCCCTAACCAGTCTGGAAAAGAACTTTCTCAGAGAAAAGTGGAAAAACCCATTTATTTAACAAACAAAGTGCCCACAAGCATAAAAAATGAATAATATGAAACAATAATACCTCTTGTTCTGAAGTGAGATGGCAAACTCAGAACGTCCCTGCAGTGGGTGTATCTCGGCTCTCTCAGTCTCTTGTCAGTCCCAGTCCCTCCAGCACTGGGAATACCATCCTGGGCCCCGGTGGGCCCCAGGTGTGAGATCCAGGTGTCTCCCTGGGTTTTCCAGTCCAGGACAGATTTAAACAGTCCCAAGAAAAAGGGAAAAAAAAAACCAAAACAGTCCAGGCAACTTCTCTGCCTCAGCTAGCTAAACTAACTAAAAGCACAGGAGATCTCTGTCCCATTGTCTGTCTGTGCTTCAGACAACACAGTCCAGGAGAGGAATGTGCAGGAGTGAGAGCTGTTTTCAAAACAAATTCTCCATTGCTTCTTTCTCCCTCTCCACTCTTGGAACCAGTCCTAAAGGCACAGAACTCAATATCCAGCACAAACAGGACAGATGATTGGGGATACAAACATCATAAAGTCACCCTAGGACAATCCTCTTTGCTGTCTTTGTTTAATTTTTTAAGCTTATCGTAACTTTTACCATTCAATTAAAACTAAATTGTGATCGTAGTCTTCAGCAATATTTCAAAAGTAATTCTTTTGCCTTAATTTTTAAAGCCTTAATTTCTGCCTCAAAAATTGAGGGTTAAAATCACAAGACAAGAATCTTCTCTAGAACACCAATAAAGCTCTCAGAATATGAAAGAAATTGAGGTGCAGAATAAAGCTAAATTATTTCCCTTTCAGTGGAAGTGAAGAACTGCAATTTAGAGGGGTTTTTTTTTTTTGTTTTTTTTTTTTTTTAAAAAAAAGGCCTTATGATATATATGTTTATATGGTGTTTTTAAAGAATCCTTGAGGCCATCACAAACACTTTAATTATATTTGTTGTCCACACAGACTGAGAACCACAGCCTTTCACCCTGCTGGAAGCATCACTGCTATTTGTAGACAAGCTGATAATTCAACAGTATGGGTTTACATTCTTATGTGGCAGATTTGTTGGCAAAAGCCAACACAGATTTAACAAAAGTAAATTGGGTTTAACCAACATGATTGCTTTCAATGATGAAATAGTTTGTTCACTGGATTATAAGAGAGCTGTGAATTTACTTCTTTGACTTTAGTAAATCATTTTGGCACAACCTCCAACAACAATTTGGTTAAGAAATGGATTGCACAGATGGACCACAATTGTGGAAAAATGGCCTATACTGCTGAGCACCAGGATGGTGGATAAAGTTGAACTGGCACCCACCCATGACTGGGTTTGTTCAGGGTTCAATAATAGTCAATACCTTCCTAGACTATATGGATGACAGGACTGAATGCATCATCACCAAGTTTGTGCATGACATTAAACTAGGTGAAGTGATTTAGTCAGAAGGAAGAGCACCATACACAGAGATTTTGACAGCCTGAAAAGCTGGGTCAGCAAGAGTCACAAAACTTTAACCGGGCTGAATACAAAGTCTGCTAAGTAGAATAATCCCAAACTGCAACATGAGCTGGGATCAGAGTACATAGCAAGGTGAACATGAGCCAGTGGGACACACTTCAACACATGTTTCATATGCTTTCATACTTGAGAAATGGACATCCTGAGCCAGAAACCATGTCCTGGACTGCAACACCTAGCAGATGGTGAGCAGATCAAGGTTTCTCAGCTCTCCTTATTAACTAAAACATTTATTTATTAAAAAATATTCCAAACATTATGTCTAGCCAAGCAGTGTGAAAAAAAAATATGAAGACAAGGTATAATTTCTTACAAAATACCCTGTAGGCTGTATTTGAAAAATCAATTTTATTAAATTTCATTGATTTTTTAATAGTGAGCATGTTAAAGACATTACAAGTGTTATACAATAATTCAATAATGCAGATAAAAGATGGAGGAGGAGTACCAGGCATAAAGAATAAACATAATCAATGTGAATTAGTCATTTGATGCATTCTACATCAAGTCCTTTCCTAGTGAGGATCTGATTATCTACCAGGTTGTTATATATAATGTATATAAGTACACAAATTTCACAGAAGTATGAATGAAGAAATATATCCAATAAATAAGTTAATGTAGTAACAATATTTTCCATTGCATTAGCCAGGAAATACATTCTATATGGAAAGTAGTGACTGAGTTGCACATTTTCTCTTTTTTTAATCTTCCAGCAGGAAAGACATTTCTTCCCCTTCCCTGTGCCTCGATCTTCCTTTTCCAAAGTGCTAATAAAGGAAAGACCCAACCTAACTCTTCAATTCAAAGGGCGAAACAAACTAGGTGCAATAGTTATGCTGAGGTTGAATTTTTTTTTTTCTTTTAATGATAAACAAAGGGAAACAGAAGGGAATGCTACAAATGACCTAGAAAATAAAGCAGGTACAGTGAGTATTTGTTCCACGTACAAGACCAGATCTTATAGTAGTCTACCAGAAAGGTCACATCTGTTATCACTATTTATTCTGCAGTCTTTGCCCTAGGGCTCAGCAACAAGACATCATGCACCAGGAATTCTCTGTGCAAGTAAATTCTGGTATAGCCAGGCCAATACCTGCTCCCAGTTCTGTCTGCATAGTGTCTCTCATACCAACACCTCATCTTGTACCATTGTCTAGACCTTGAGCAGGGGCTTTTCAGCCCTCACAGGAAACAGAAATTCAGCCAAAGATCACAAATCAAACCAAATTACCCTCCTATTCATAGGTGTGAAAAAAAATCAAAAAATCCAAATAACATTTAGAAGATGAGATTTTTTGAGATCAGGCTGGCGGGGTGCATTTTATGTATCTGTATTTGTTTGGTGTTTTGTTTTGTTTTGGTTTGGGGTTTTTTACATTGAATCCTGCACATCTAAACTTTTCTTCCCAATCTAGTCTCTTGGGAGCTGTAAAAAAAGAAAAATAGGAGTAAGTGTATCCAATCGTGTACACTACCATCACAAAAAGTACAGGGTGTTGTCATAATACTTCATGGCTTTCTTAATCTTGCCAAGACAAATTAAGGTTTAATGCATAAACCTGTGAATGACTGAGCTCTTGCTCCTAACTTCATTGGTAATGAATTATGCCAAGGCAATTCAGAGGTAAATCACAATACAATTCCTTCTTGAAATTTCATTCTCAGGCAACATGAGTGTAAAATAATTTTAGTTTCGAGCTGGAGAAAGATACTTTGATCTTTCAAGCACTATGGTAAAAAAAAATTATCAAATACTTGACTGTATCATGTTAACATGATTTTAGTAAATGTGTGAGCTATGAATAGCTTCAGTCTTTTTGCGTCATATAAAATAGTGCAGGATGTTTTTAACATTAAGAGATAAAAGTTTTCAGTTTTTCTTAATCAGATTAAGGGTAAACATATATTTAAGCCAGGGTGAAAACTGCAAGTATCAGGCTCAATGACACCCTTTTTATCTTACCGTGTACTAGAAACAAAATTGTTTGTATTCTGGATTCTCTCAAGAAGAAACAGAAACAGGTGTTTTAGCTGCTGCTGGAATTTCTTGAAACAGTAATGATAACAGGACAGACATCTTCAGTAAAATGAAGCTTTCATCCTGGTGGAATATCCCAAAGAACACCAGACTTTGTATATAAAATTAGAAGCTGGAAGCATGTGGAGAGTCTCTAATAGCAATCTTGTCAGTACCTAATAAGAGTTCCTTAGCTAGAGATGGTATTAATTTAATTCATCTACCTTCCTATGAAAGTCATGGATAAATTACATAGTTGCATAGCAAGCAGGGGAAAAGGGATATTTTTAGAGAATGATTCATTTAATAATTTTTAGATGTCTATTTTGTATTAAATCAATCCCATTTGAAAACTTCATGAACAGTTTCTTCTAAGAAAATGTAGATGTCTGGAAGAAAATAATTTTATCTGCTTCTATCTATCTGAACTTTCTCCTAAGGCTTCCTGTGTGTTTGTGTGGGTGTGCTAGATATGAAATTATAATTCAACTTGGACTGCCCTGGGTTTCTATTGCACTGGAACAGGACTGCAAAGATAAGAGAGTGTGCAGTTAACCAATTAATTCAGATATTGAGAATGGCTCAATCTCTGAGCTAGTCAAGGAATTTCAAAGAATATCCTTTAAGCTATAAGGACCCTTCTTTCATGAATAAAACCATAACTCTAACATCTCTGAATAGTGGAAGAGGAACAAGAAGTTATACGTATGCCTTTGGGTATGATTTTTAACTGTAAAGGGAATTTTGAATTGAAAGATTTTTTTTTTAACGATGAGAACACACAGAGAGTGTTCTCTTAAAAACTTCTAGTACACCAGTGGCAATTATTCCCAGTACATGTTAATCTCTAGGATCATTTTCAGAGAAAATTGAAGAATGAAAGCCTCCTGACAGCATCATGTAAATAACATAATCTATTTTATGGTGTGGTGTTCATCCCTGCCATATGATGGAAATCATGTAACATTTAAAATATCTGGCCTTTCTAAAATGATTATGGAGTCTTACTTCCATTTTTCTGTTAGAAAACACATATTTTGTCTCAGGAAGCAGGTATTTGCCAAGTCTTATATCTTTTAAATCAATTTTATATGAATAAAAGCTAGAGGTGTAATAAAAACATTGTCAAAACTGGATTATTTTTTTTGGAAATAGTTAATTATTCCTTCTTTAACTAGTGATCTGATACAACTTCATAAAATTGAGAAAAAGTATGTTTTGTCCTGTATTTTCTGTTTGTACCAGTAATTAAGGTTGTGGGAGGCCCTCAAGAGGTAATCTATGTCAGAGTAACATTTGACTTGTAAATTAAATCAATTTGCTGAGGGGCTTGCCCAGTAAAGAGCTGAAAATGCCCAGTTTTGGCAGAGATATCACAGACTTTCTGTGAGACCTGTTCCAGTAATTCAGGGATGCACATCTGGCTTCCTCAGCAGGTTCATGGATGACCACAAACTGAGGGAAATATCTGATGTGTTGAAGGGAGGTGTTGCCATTCAGGGTAGCTAATAAAGACGCAGAAATGAGCCAATACAGCCTCTGGAAGTTCAACAAAGAGAAACGGGAAGTTCAGCCATGGGAAAGAGCCTCCTGCATCAGTGCTGAAAGTGATATGTTGGGAAGAGGGCTGCAGAGAAGGTCCTCGGCGTGTGTCCTGAGCCAATTAGCGTGAGCCAGGACTGCACTCTTGTGGTGATAAAGGCTAAAAGCACAGCAGGCTGCTGAGGTAGTTTGACCTCAGCTGGCAGGTAGGTCCCCCATGTGTGGACACTGACTGCTCTGCATGGGGATGGGGGACAGAACTAGAAGGGAAAAAGTGGGAAAAGCTTGTTTTGAGCAAACAAAGCAAATAAGAAATTAGTTCACCAAGTCCCTTCACAGGCAGATGTTTATCCACTTCCAGGAAAGCAGGGCCTCAGCACACGTAAGTTGGGAAGACAAACACCATGAAAAACATCACAAATGCCCTGGCTCCACTTCTACCTTCTTCTTCTGATTTTTTTACTGCTGAGCACAATGTCATGTGGCATGAAATCTCTTTGCTCTATTGCGGTCACCAGTGCCGGCTGTGTCCTCTCCCAACTTTTTGTGCACCTCCAGCCTCCTCTTTGAGGAGGCAGACTGGGAAGAAGAAAAGGTCTGGACACTGTGAAAGCACTGCTCAGCAGTGCTGGTATGTTAACAGTGTCTTGGTGAGAAAATCAACACAGCACCGTAGGAGATGTTACAAATGGAATCACATCCATGGCAGGCAGAGCCAGCACAGCTGTATTAGTGAGATCATTGCCAGCTGGCTGAGGGGAGCTGTTACTGCACAGCTGAGGTAATACGCCTCCTTCTGGGTCCCAGGGAAAGAAATATGTTCACAGAGGAAAGCAAATCCATCCAAAGATCATTAAAGCAGTTAGATGAAACACATAACCTGAGAGGAGACAAAAAGAAGCTTTGTTTGTTTAGCTCCTTCTCAGGGAAGAGAAGTCAAGCAGGCGATGTTTTAATTCCAGTCCAACAGAGAAGGTGGAACAGACTTTTCCCTGAGATGTGCAACAAAAGGGCAGGGCCTGTTAGCCAAAAAATGTAGCAGAGCTTCCAGAGAGATTGCAGAATCCTTGGACTTTCTCAAATATAACTTGACACAGTCCTAAGCATGTTCAGCTGCCTTTGAAGGTGAACCTGCTTTAAGCAGGAGGCTTAAATTAGATGACTCCTTCTAACCTAAAGTTCCTCACAGTTCAGCCAACTGGCTATTTCTTCTCTCTATTACCCACTAAACCAGTTTGGAAGAAAATACATTATTTATTTCTTTCTGTGATCCGTTTGTCTTCTTAATTTTAAAGAGCCTCTTACCTGAATTATTTAGAATATGAATGTAAACACATGAGCTCAGAGTCTCTCGTGAAGCTTTCTGAACTGTTTCTGATGCTATTTCCATAATGGATCTGCTTCTTACAATTTGCACAAAACCCAGCAGCTTCAGGCAGCTTCCCAAATAGTTAACAAGCAGTTGCTTTGTAGCTATCTAATTCAGAAACAATTTACCTGTACTGATATCTCTTCTGGGAACATGTTTATGTTAGTGCCTTTCTGCTGTATCATTTAAAGATACAATTTTTTAAAATGGGAAAAAAAGGGGTTTTGTTAATGTCCTTGAAAGGGAGCTAAGAGAATAAAAGAACACTCCTTGTCATTTTATCTTTGAAGTGAAACCTTTGTGTAAGTAAATATGAGTCATTCGGATTTGCTACCTGCTGAGGTAAAGTACTTGTTTGCTCTAACACTGCAGATATAAATTTTTTGAAATACAATTTCTGTGAAATTGAGTTTCTGTAAAGGTTTGAACAAGTGAGAAGAAGTGAAGATGTTTTAATATGTTCTTTCCTGAGTCACCTTCTAAATGATGACAAATAGTGATAGGATGAAGCGTCTATTAGATGGTACTTCATAGAGCATGAAGCTGTACTTCAGGGATACTGAGAAAGTGTAATGAAAAATCATTAGGAATTTTAAAAGAGAATATGAATTTTCTTTTATATATCAAGAAGTCATTATGTACTATTGCTGTGTTCAAGGGTCTTTCCATTATTTCTTTATTAACATTAATTTCCAAGAATTTATAGCTCAACTATTTAAAATCATATTACAAATGCCACTTGTATGTTAAAAAGCATGCATGCGAATTTTGTTTAAAAATGTTGAATATGCTTAGTCTAAATATATTGGCACTTTTGGCTGAGGGTCAGACAGTACTAGAAACCTGAAAAGATACTATTCTTCAAAGATCATGTGCTGAAGTGATGTTGTTAAGGTCAAATTTGAACAAAGCTTAATTTAAAATAATGGGTTGGACTTGCCTGTCAGCCAATTCAGTCTGTGGAATAACCTGTAGTTCAAAAAACAACCTAGACAGTAGAGACAATGAAAAGAAAATGTCTGGGAAAAAAAGTGAAATGTCAAGGCATGACAATGCAAAGAAAGGTAACTGTGACCTCTAGAAGTATCCCAGAGACTGGATTAAGTTATGACTTCAATTAAATTTGTGCTGAGTAATTCAGGTCACTGATTAAGTTTAAACTAGACTACCCATGAGCTCTATCATTACATACATGGGTCTATTTTTGATATTTAACATATTTTTCACAATCACACTTGAAACCATTTTTTTTTCTACACACAGCATGAAATTGGAAATTTCTATCGTTGCCTCAATTTTCACATATCATGAGTTAATTACTCCAGCATGTGGGTCTCTTCCGTCGGTGTGCTCACAGAGAGCCAACGGGCTCTGTCGCCGCTGGCCCAGACACAGCGACAGAGTGTTATGGGGTCAGTCTGCAGGCTCACAAGCAGTGCTGACTCCCGTGGGTTCTTTGCCTGGCAGGGGCTTATGCGAGCGATGGAGATTCGACGGCAGTGGAATGAAAGGAGGAAACAATTTCAGACGAACAGAGGGTTTATTGCAAACACCTCCTCAGCCCGAAACTGTTCGGAGGGAGAGGGGTGCGGGGGGTTTTTGTCCGAAGGATTCGGAGGGGGGACAAAGGGGGTGGCCAACCACTGCCAGCCAACCGGGGCAGGTTGCCAGGGGATACAGGTGTAATAGAACATCACTTGGACTAATCAGGGGAAAATAGGAGGGATTTACAAAGGCGGGAGAAATGACAGGCAGCTAACCGTGTGTCGCATGGCAGGTGCCGGAGTCATGTGAGTTAAACAAAGGAACAATCGAGGGGTGGGGTACAGGGAACCCAACAAGTACAAAAGTATAGAAAGCCTAACCGATTAACACACTGCCACAGTCTCTCTTCTGACTCATCCAATGTGAGTCCTCAATAGGGGCTGCAGTTCTTCACAAACTGCTCCCCTGCAGGGACACAGGGACACAGGGGGTCACACATCTCCTGCCAGCCAACTCGCTCCTGTCAGGGTTCCCAGCCTATTTTGGGCATTCAGCAGTTCCGATGTGGGACCTTCCCCGGGCTGCAGGTGGATCTCTGCATGCCCTGGCCCTCCATGGGCTGCAGCTGCCTCACCATGGGCTGCACCACGGGCTGCAGGGGAATCTCAGCTCCAACACCTAGAGCACCTCCTGCCCTTCACTGACAGAAGACATCTACAGATATCTACAGAATTGTTGTTCTCACACACTCTCACCCTTCTGTTGCCATTGTGAAGCAATTTTTGTCCACCCTTCTTAGCTACCCTATCCCAGAGGCTCCACCATTGCTGATGATGGGCTCAGCCTTGGCCAGTGGCTGATCCTTCTTGGAGCTGAATATCATTGGCTCTGTTGGACAGGGAGGAAGCTTCTGGAAGCTTCTCACAGACACCACCCCTGTAGCCCCTCTGCTACCAAAACCTGACCATGCCCCACTACATAAATGAAATTACATTTAAAATTATGGAAACTCAATCACTTTTTTGGCTTGCAACCTTATTTCTTTTCGATCAAAACCAGTTTGTACCACTTTATTTGTCTATCAATACTATTCTTTTAATGGAAATACGTTTTGTGATGCAAATGCATAGTTAGATGCTTCTACCTCTTGTTTAAAAAAATCCAAAACTTTTTGTCCTATTTTAGTGAGCAACATAAGTTTTAATATACATGAAAAGATTCATATACACGATTCATATATATGAAAAATTATGCCTTTCAGTACAACAGGAAAAAGTATATATACATATAATTTGTGTGACTCACAAGGTATCATATGAAGAGGAGAATTGTTCATGAAATGAATGTGACTGAAGATGATGAAGTCATAAGAGCTGTGCTGATTTGGGCTTCTTAAGAAAGTCTGTAAATGACCAGTTTCACATGTCAGTACCAGATTAATCCATTCCTGATTTCACTAGGCAACTTTCATTAATTGTAAAATCTAACCACTGTAAGTGAATTTGAGTTCCTCTGAAATCTTCTCTAAGCATCAACTAGATATGCTTTTCATATGTTTAATATGTTAATTACCTGCTTATGCATTGTATAATTCAATACCTTACCAAATTCTTCAAGATAAGTGTTTTAATTCATAAAGGTTCTGCTTTGTTTATGTGTCATCAAATACTCAACTTCTGGCTTTTCCAAGAAAAATAGACTTTTAGAAAAACTTTTAGAATGTATTTCACAGCTGTATTTTTTTCCATACAGTGCTGCCATTTATATACTTTATAAATGTGTTGTTTTGTATCTGATAAACTCTACTGAGTTGTACTTTAAAACACTCAGCAAATATTTATTTTGCTATATGTCAGAATAACTGCATATTGGGTGCTCCAACATCTCTTCTACAGTTTCCATTGACTTTGCATTTCAGCATGGCATTTACTGTTGCCAGGTTTATCAACATAGTCTGAAATGAAAATTTGGCTTTCTAGTCAGAAGAAGAAAATGGTATCTTGTAATGTATGTTGCATTAAAATATATTCCTATATTTATGAAAATACATTTTATCGTCTTTTTACACCGTCTGCTTTGATAAATTTTGCACCAATGATTATTTATTCTTGTAATCAATTTCAAGGACAATGTAAATATTCATGAATTCATCGTACCAATATTAATTTACTGGGATTTCATTCACATAATGGGGAGTCTCTGATGCATCTATTATAATCTCACATACCTTTTCAGTTTGACAGTGGTAAATTAAATCCAGGAAACACATGGTTTTTCCATTCACAGAATTTAGAGAAGGATAATAAATTATTGCTATCAGTCATAATAAGGGTATAACTATATAGGAGAAAAAAAATCCACACAGGAGGGAGTAACAAATATAATCTTCTTTGATTATTTTTTTTTTGTGTGTTCAGAATAAGTGCATTAAAGGATCTGTGCATTCAGTTCTGCGTGATTAATAATTCTGAAAGTCTTAGTATTGTTTGTTTAATTTTCAATGTGGTGTATATGTTCATGTATAATTAAGTTTGAGGTCAGACATTTCAGAAGAGTAACTGAGCAGGAGGGAAGGGCCAGGGAAGGAAAGGAGAGGGAAAGGGAAGAAGAGGAGAGAGGAAGGGGAAAGGAGGGAAGCAGAAGGGAAAAGAGGGCAAGGGTAGAAAGAATTGTGCATCCTAAAACAAAAAGTCTGTTCAGAGGAACAAGGCTTGGTGGAAAATGTTCCTTAGGAAATGTTGTGTATCTGTCTGTAATGCCTGCCCATGGCAGATTGTTATTATAATATTGAGATGGATTAGCTAGCTAGAATTCTATTTTATTTTACTAGAGTTATTCTAATAAGCATGCAGATAGAAGGCTTAGTAAAATAGGCAAAAATCTCCAATATCTATGCTCTGAAGCAAATGGATATGCCACTTAAAAATTCCCCAAACCTTCCTTTTTACCAAAGTCACAAGGATATCAGGCTTGTGAAATAAACATTGACCAAACCCCAGTATGGATTCACAGAGCTCTCATTTCTAAGTTTGTTTCTCAAGATGAATAGTGACTTGTACATATTCTTACAAGGTGCCTATCATATGTAATTGTACACAAAATTAAACTGTAAACTCTTCTTTCCTTTGAAGTTGTTACAGTATTATCAGCATAATTTTTATTAAAAGTGTAGTAGACAAAATAGGTGCCCACTTTTCCTTCACTGGCATCCAAGCACTGGAGAAATATCTCTCCATTGTCATTTACACTTTTTTTTTTTAACGTTCCATATCCAGAAGTCTGGTGAAAGGGGTGCACAGGGTTGTCATTACAAGATAATGAGTTGCTCAGCCAGCATTAGGCAATCAAATCAACTGTTTTTTAGTAGCAGTCAGAGTTCTACATGGCTGTTGTTTCAATCAGTATAGAGCTCCCAATGGTCTTAATACATTTTCATTTTGTCTGTGGATGACTGAACCCAGAAAGCATCTCTGTAAAGAATAAACCCAAAATGGGGAAATAGAAAATGAAAGAGGGATGTGCATGAAATTAGGTAAAAGAAAGGAGTGCTGTGTGGTGATCAACCACTTTTTTCTTCTTTTCGCACAGTAACATAATGCTGTTTCCCAGACACACAAAGACAGGTAGGCTTGGATTCATCTCATGGATACTCTCCCTACGCCCAGATCAGAGATGGCTGGAGCTAATGAATGGGGCTGGCTTGAGACAGGCACAGTCTGCCTGCTCAGCTGGAGTGCTAGAATGAAATGTAGTACTACTCCTTCACTGTGCTGCAATATATGGCAGATATGATCTGGCATTTTTTAACATGTACTTCCTTCCAATGTGTTTTGTTTTTATTTGGATGTTCTGAAGAAAGCAAATATTATGTACTGTATACAAGACTGGATATCGGTGCAGAGGTTTAGAGTTTGGCAAAGAGGGGCTTGTCTGTGCTACAGCAGACCTATCAATCCACTTATGTACCCATGTAAATTTAGACAAGATAAATTTATTAAGGCCATATGCGCATGCTGCCTCACGGAATGCCCTTTCCATTAGAAAATAGTTATTAGAGCCCTTATTTCAATTGCCATTACACAGAAGAGCAGTAAGATCAAGGAATGTTCATTGTCATTGTGTCTATTCTGCATAGAGATTATTTCTTAGGGCTACACCTGTGGATATTTAGGGAATGTATCTGCCCTGTTTTGCATCTACAAAAGGCATTCATTCCCAGGCACAGAACGGGGCAAATGGCTCTGCCATCACACAGTCCCTTCAGCTGATGGTTGGTTCAGCCATATGATACCCAGTTGATATCTTAAAACTTACACAAAGGTAACCATGGTATTCCAGGCTTTTTCCTAACACTGAGTTCTATACATTGTTTTACACAGTCTCGAGTGTCTCAACCTGTATGTCCTAAATGAAGGTATTATGTAACAGTCCTTGCTTTGAAAACTCAGGATATCAAAGTAGGTCGGAACACATTCGTAAATGCTTCATCCTGTAATGAGAAGTGCAGTCATTTTATGAGCAGCATCCATGAACCTATTAGTAATTTTCTTTACATTCCAATTGCAAACAATTATATTGTCATGTCTCTAAGCTCCCTGTTGAGAACTGTTTCAAATCAGACTTGTTGAGGTGTCAGAAGAGAACAATGTTCATATAAAGATATTTTGCTTCTGTGTGTCTGGTGATAAGGAACCAAACTGCATAGCTGGTCGTTTGCTGGATATAATTAAGACATAGTTAGGTAACAGAAACTGAAAATGCACTACTAGATGAACGATTGCAATTTAACACATTCTGTAGTAGAAAATACCATATCGTACCTCAGATGAAGTAGAAGTAGTTTCCCTCTGGTGCAAAACATCTCTGACAGGAATGTGACAGATAGAAGCAAAATCTATAAACAAAGGCAAAAAGAATAAAGAAACTTCAACTGCTGCCAAATTTGGAATAGGGTACATCTAGTGATTTATTGAGTGAATCACTGCACTGTATTTCTCAGTATTTACTCTATAAAACCAAAGCTGTTAGTGGTGTAAATTCATGTCTTTCTTGATTCTTATGTGTTTGTGTATTTGGTATTGGTTGCCAATGGATGAAGAAATTAATGGCAAGAAATAAATTAATTTAAAAAATCATATTGACAAAAATATTCTCATACAATTTTTGTCATAGATAGATAGATAGATATACCACCAAATATTCCTCTTCCTATCAGAAAGACTAAGCAAGATTTCAAAGTTCCTGCTTAATATTTCAGCTGCTTTAATGTTTATTTATTAATTAGACAGTAACATTGGGAAAGTGTACAGATAGGATATACGTTTGATGGATGAGGACTGAAAGTCAAAGAAAAATGACATCTTTCATTGTTGTAAAAAAATAGAGCAAAAAGTACCTTTTTGTTTGGTTTGGTTTTGTTTTTCTGTAACAGCACTATTTACTAAAGCAATCATCCACTCATCCTTAAAAAGGGATGCAAAGTTTTGGTTCCCTTCCCAGCCTACATATCACACTTCTCAGAACAATGCCAAGCCTTACTTTTTGGACTAGCATATGAGTTGGGCAAGATGTATAAACCCCTCCCCTACTGTATCAACCATACCACTGCACGTTGTGAGACTCAGGGTTCACAGGTGTGAGAAAAGCATGAAAGAGAGTTTGTGCTAAGTCCCAGCAGCATAACGCTGATGTGTTCCCACTGAGACTATGAACTTGCCTTCAGCTCTTGTTCAGAAGAATGCTTCTGTACTCTACTTCAAACAGAAGTAGAACCTGACCCAGAACAGGTATAGTCAAAACCCTGGGTGAACCATCAGATACAAGCTTATATTTTCCATTTTTATTTCCCAAATATTGCATTTGTTGCTGTACATTCCCAGAATGAAGCAGAGCACAGGAATCTCGGAGTAAACCCAGGGCTTGCTACTGCAACAATCAAGCTTAAACACGTTTAATTGAAAAGAGACATGGTACTTTCTCCCTGTATTTCTCCCTTTCCCCATGAGTGCTCTATTACAAAACTGTATAGTGCTTATACATAGTATATGTTTCCTTTTAAAAGAGCCCTTGTCCTTTGGGACAAAATCATCCTTGTTCCTTTAACTCCAGCCCTGGTCGTGCACATTCTGCTATGCACATCTCAGTTCAACACAGGAACTTTTATATCTGAAGAGAAATAACTTTCCTTTTTCCTACTGACTCATTTTCATAACTTGGTGCCTGGAACTCTGAGAGCTACAGGCTGTCTGATTCCTGCTTACAGGGTAAGACACACCTTTGAGCAGTAAGATCCATTTTGTGACTGAGGAAGCTCAGATATCCAAAGACCCAAGCTAGTAAAACTCAAAAATAACATAATGTTATTGTTGTATCTGTGGAGGAAAACAAACAAACAAACTACAATTAAAAAAACAATCCTGAGAACACAATTAATGATCTTTTGAAGAAAACAGAGCATAGAGATAAATAGCATTCAGTTCACAAATGCAGGTTTATATGAAATTTATAACTGTGCTTTTAACTGTGGTTACTGAAATCTTTCGAGATAATGAATACTGAAATTAATTGACTATGCTTAATGTAAAGTTCACATATTTATTACTACAAACAAGAAGAACATTGAGTAGACTTCAATGAAGTCTTCTCAAATTATGTAAGTGCACATGCATGAGCAAGAAGGAGAGACGGTGTACTGTTTTGGTTTAAAATAGTGTTGATTTATTGGAATAGCATAACTTGATCACAGAATTTATAATAAAATTTATCAGTAAAAGATATTGAAGACACAGGAATTGAAAGCCTGATGGAAAGATCTTTTTGTTGTTATATTTCATAAGGACAGTACTGTTTATATGACCTTTCCAGTTCTGGCATTATTAATATGGGATTATAAATGTCTCAGTCAACTCTATCTCACAAAACTTCTGCCTTTGATATAAATTAAAATATATGTAAGGCAAATGAGAAAAGTGAGAGAAAGTTCTAAAAATTTGAATTTATGGGTCTGCCCCCTACTGTCTCTTCTTTAAACTTTATGTAGTCTTTTTTCTAAACGAGTTCCATAGCTGTTGTTCTGATATATTGATTTGTGCAAGATGTACTTCATGACTCTGTGTCACTCTTCCTCACCAAAAATTTCCTTCCACACAGTGGGAGGAAAAAATTGCAGGAAACTGACACTACAGATAGCAAAAATGTGTTAGTAGAACAACAAATTTAGTTTGATTGGACTTCTCATGCATCTAATTTTGTTTCAGAATGGCTTGTGTTATACCATGCAATATTCAGTGTAGCTTGAAATTATGTCTTTACTACTGCATCTTAGGTGGATGATTTGCTAGCTGATGTTGCTTAGAGCTAGTTTCTGTGTTAGGTAATTTTTATTCCACACTTGTCTATCTGCAGATATTAATATTGCATGATTTATAATTTCACAGGGGATTTTTTGAGACAAGGACCATTTTCTCCATAAGCTTTTAATTTTTCCAATGCATTAGAAAAGGATTGCACCTATAGAGATGTACATGCATGAATAGCTGATACAGTTGTATTTTGCTCTTTTCCTAAACTGGAGTGCTTCATGCTTATCAGCATATCAATAAACACTATCATATTTGCTGCTCTGAAACAAATGCATTATAAAATTGATACTCTCTTTCTCCCTTTCATTCTTTCTGTCTGTAATGTACATCTTTTCAACTTTCTCTGAGTTTACTGATAGGGAGTTTTCAGACCATTATAGTTCTCATAGAGGTGCACAGTATTAAGAATTTCTGATGTAAAAATTACTCGATATTGTAAACTGGTTTGAACTTGTTATATATCATATATAATGGCTGACCTGATAGAAGAGGTAGTAATTTACACTGTAGGTTAAAATTAATGTTTTTATTAATCTCTTACATTGGAGTACACTGTGATATGTAGCATCTGGGATGCTCCTTTTAGATGCAAACTAGTAAGAGGCTAACCTGGACGACTTCAGATGCCTTTAGGGAAGTAACCACCTTTAGGCTTGGTCTTAAAATTTCTCTATGCTGAGTGTTCTGATAGTGTGCAAAACAGCTTCTGCTTTTATTACAATTCCATACTTATATTGCTTAAATTTAATAGTATTACTGGGATATAGGTGCCAAGTATGGCAGGGGAATTGGAACTAGATCAGATTTGAGGTCCCTTCAAACCCAAACCTTCCTGTGAAACTATGATAGAAGTAACTGGCTCAAGGTTTAAATTCTGCAACAATCTTAAAGCAAGACTCAATCAAAATAGGGGCACATCAGCCTCAACATGGTATTTCAAAGAGATTGCATAACCTGAGAACCAAAGTGGACTGCTTGTGGTTGGATGACTCACACTAGCAAGGTGTTTTTCACAGATGTCCTGCAAAGAGAGGAGTTTTGTCAGAACCATTAGATCTCTCTCTCTTAAAAGTTTTTAATCATCAGGCTAAAAAGCCATACATTTTTGTTTCTATCCCCACCTTTCCTTACTTTATTTTGTGTACTCTTTATTCACTGAGGAAGAGAAAAAGGTGAAGGTTGCATCTTTCACAAGATATCTGATGACCTTGATGACCTGCTCTCCTGGTAATAGATTATGTCAGTATAAATAACTTTAGCAGCTGAAACTCTGTAAATCAAGTTCTTTCGTGTAACTGGTGTGATTCAAATTATAAAGCTACAAAGGAAGAGTAACAATCAGAAAGCAGCACAGACCATGTTACACAATTAGGGGCTGAAAATTGTGGTCAGTGCAAGGAACTAGTAGCAGAATTCAGACTTATTTTCTTTTTAATTAGGAAGCTCATCTGACTGCATACAGATTGTGGAAGAATTGAGTCATGAGCTAAAATGAAAGATAATAAAAAAGTTTTAATTGCTGCTGCCTCAGAATTAGAAATTTAGATTTATTTTTTTTTTAATTCTATACCAACAAAAATTATTAAATACATATTGGATTTAGTTCTGTTTCATGCCTATGCAGTCAAGAAATGATGTCTGGCAAAAAGAAGGCTGTGGTCAGACAAAATTTCATACGTGAAATTATGTGAAAAAGGGCAAAGTCTGCTTGGGATTAAAACCTATGAAATTTTTGTAAATGTCAAATGCTCTTTGTAGCTTAATCTCTGTTTGCAATACTGCGTTGTCCCTTTTGCTCTCGCTTCTCAGTAGACTTTTTTTCTCTTTTTAATACAAACTCATTATGTGGTTGTCATTATTAATCTTAGTTATGAGCTACCTCTATAATTAGCCTTTTCTGTTTTAGCAGAATATTTTATATAGTCAGGATTTTTTTTAATATACATAAAGAGTCATTAACAGCACCCCTTGAGATTTTTTGCCTATAAAGGTAATTTTTAGTGACTTCCATTTTGTTTGCTCACATTATCTCACAGCATCTTTATGTATTAAGATATGGATGTTTAGAACAGGGGCAAACATCTCATGATAAAATTACTGCAGTTAATACCCAAAGGGCTATATCAACCTTATATAGAAATGAGGCAGATTCTTCCAAGATTTATATGAGACGGTATTATCTATCTATATACTTTTTCATCTCCTGTAGTGCCAAATCTATATACTAGATTTCATCTTGCTATATTATTTCCTGGAAAGTACCTTAAGCCTCTAAGCCTCTGTTCAATCATGACAGGGAGCTGAAATTGAGTACAATGACCTCTATTATTTTGATTGTTACTAAATGAAATGGAATTTAGCTTGCCTTCCTTTTGTTCTAAAGCAAGAGCTGTTTCACAAGGGTTTAGATCAAGCTATAATTCATTTTAAAATAACAAGAAAAGAAAGTTCCACTGTATAACAAACAATGAAGAAGAAGAATGGTAAATTATATTACCTTTTACTTCTCATTCTATTCGTATGATCATTAACCAAGAAAGCAGATTGTTCAAGGTCAGTAGCAATCTAGGTTGAACTCCTAGACCTCAATAGCATTCTATTTTAAAAGTAATGCAAACATTCAATAGTTTCAATATACAACATTAGTAATTGAAAACAGAGAATAAATATATCTGAAGTTATATGCTCTGACATATGAGGCTTCCTGTCACAGTAGCATTTTCTTCTATTCTTTCCTACAGTGTCAAATTCATTTAAAAGAACCTTCATTGGATAGGGTTTGCTATTTGTTTGCTTGTTTGTTTTGTTGTAGAAGCATTGTGGTTTTCTTCTCACACAGTTTAACGTTATTGTAGAAAAAAAAAAAGAAGAATAGGAACAAAGAGAATTATTGTCAAGTCTTGGTCTCATTCACAGATGATCTCAGAACTTGCACACATGGTGGTTAGAGTTGGAAGTCTGTCCTTACCTGCACAATCAGTTCTGACCTGTCCTTGAGGAAAATTGTAAAAATAAACCCATATTGAAGAAAGGAGAAGAAAATAATTTCAATTGACTGGCCATTTTAAAATTTGGCGCCTGAAAATATTTTATTTAGTTCTTTTACAAGAGCTTTTGGCTTATTTATGAAGTCTCTGAATTGGAATTTTGGATTCATTTCACTACTCTGTATTTCCCTTTGTTACCTGTTTTCACTTATTCTTAGTATTTTGGGAGAAAAATTAGCATTAAACTTTGACACTGTTATAAGAAGTACTGAACAGAACCCTCACAATATAAACCGGGTATATCCTTTGCTTTTATAGGTGCTTCAAAGTTCTTCAAAACTAATGATATTTCTCATTTCCTATATTCCTATATGAATTCTTTTCTAGGGTAGGGAAAGTAGTATTTGGGGAGTTAGGGCCTAAACACTTGGGCGAACAACAATTTTAGGAGAGCAGTCTATCAAACTTCTTTTTAACCATGAATAATTCATAAGCAGATTAATCTCAAGGTGTTTAAAAAGGCAATTGTCAAAAGCACTTATGTAATTTAGAAGCTCAAGTTTTAACCAGGAAAATATATTTTAGAAATCTAACATTAGGACAGAGTTTTTAATGTGTGATCTGATGCTCTACTCTGTCTCATTTTTTAAAAGAAGTAATAACTCATGCTATTGTTAAAAATCTTGGTTCATCAGCTTCAAAACTAAGTTTAAAACAATGGCAACTTCTTTTCCCTTATCCTCTATAATGCAAGGGGACAGACTAAAAATATACATCATATCAAAAGTTAAATAATGCCAGTAGCAAATACTGAAGATGGAGTAAACATGGCTAAAGGAAATTACTTGCATTGTGCCCCTATCACATAGGCATGTTGTAATAAAGTTCTCCAGTCTACTAGAAGTATGATTACTAGTCTAGACAAGATAGACAACTAAAGCCTGTTTAGTATGGACATTCAGTTTCCCTTACACTTGAGACACTGTCAGGACAGCACACTCTCTGCTCATTTTAAAGAGTCAGATGAAAAATTGGAGTGGACAGTGCTGAATGTCTAAAATTGATTAAACAGTTTATAGAGAAAGATGTAAGGGTTCAGTTTATCAGGAAGAAATAATGGAGTGTTGTGTCATAGCTTGTAAGTAAACTTCTATGATAGAGAATACAGAGGACTTTGATGTATTTTCATCACTAAAGAGACCACTGCTGCCTGTTTTCTACATCTTTGTATGTGTAAATAGGCTATATGTCTTTCTAGAAGGACCAAGTAAACTGTACTGCTCTTTTGTCTACAGAGAGACAGATAGATTGAAGTCCCCCTGTCAATAAACTCTGTACATGATATACTTTATTTATCATTAACATTATAAATTTGCTAAAAAAGCCCCAATACTCAAACTGTTGCATGCACATATGTAGTTTTATATAGGTAGTAAAGGGGTAAATGGGAGGTCTAACAAAATATGTGTGCTATAACACTGAAAATAATTTAAAAGATGAAAAAAATTCGTAGTCCAAATTAAATGTTTTAAATTATAAGGCTTGCCTCAGGTTTGTGTGGCAAGGTTTTTATAGCAGGAGAGGCTACAGGGGTAACATGTCTGAGAAGCTGCAGAAGTTTCCTCTGTGAGAGTCAGAACCAAAAGCAGCTGGCTCCAAGTCAGACCTGCCACTGCCCAAGGCTGAATGCATCATTGAGAGTGGAAGTGCCTCTGGGAGAACAGATTTAACAAGGGGAAAATGTTATTGTGCAGGGCCAATTGCAGCAAGAGAGAGGAGTGAGAATAAATGAGAGGAACAACTCTGCAGACACCAGTATCAGTGTGAAAGGAGGGTCAGGTGCTCTAGGTGCTGGAACAGAGAAACCCCTGCAGCCCGTGGTGCAGATCTTGGTGAGGCAGCTGTGCCCCTGCAGCCCAAGGGAGCAGACATCCACTGCAGCCTGTGGAAGAGGGGCAGAGCCCACACTGGAGCAGGTGGATGTGCCCCAAGGAGGCTGTAACCCTGTAGGAAATCTATGATTTATCCTCTCCTTGAGAGAAAATTGTGATAGGTTATTTCTTTCTTCTTCTGTATTTAGTAAACGGCTATGATAGATGAATTTGTATTAAAAGCTGTTATGTAGTTGAGAATTCAATATCTGAAGTGTATTATTTATAAACACATCACAAAACAATTTGGTTTGAAGAAACCTTAAGAAACCTTAAATTACCTTAAGGATTACCTCCTCCTTAAGGAGGTAATTTTTTCAGCTTCTACATGCAAGTTGTTCAGAATCTTCTGCAGTAAAATTTCTGAAAATTTCTAACAATAGTACATCTTAATCTCCTCTGGTAACCCTTTCTCTTTCTTTGCCTTCTTAAACAGTCCTTCTAAAGTACTATTTAAAGTTGCTAAACTCTAGCTCAAATGAAGGCTTATTCATTTTTTAGGAAAATAGTTTTAATCACTTCTTTATTTGTTTCTGCCCTTTCTTAATGGGCAAAATTGTAGAATTTGCTTTCTAACTCATGTGGCAATATGGGTTAATATTGCTACTGTGCTTCCATTTTTTTCCTAAATTAATACCTCTGTAAAGTATTTATAATAAAGCATTTTTTTTCCCTCGCAAGGGTTTTGTAAGGTTTAATGAGATAAAAATGTGCAGAACTCAAAATTCTTCACATAAAAGGTCACGCGTAAGTACAAAGCATTAATTATTATTATTTCTGCTCCTCAAAGCATATTTAAAATGAAAAAAACCATCCAGATGAAGATGTTTAGGTTATTTTTTACCAACAGTGGTTTTCTATTACTTTTACTCAGCGATGTACTATGGGCCTCATGTATCTCAGCTATATTTATTTAGTTTTCTAGAGTTCATACTTCCCAAATCCATGGCTTATAAGAAAAAATAAAAGGCAAACATTCTGTGGGCAAAATATCATGTTTAGGAGGTAGGAGAGTTTCCATTCAATAAAAATGGAAAAATTATTAAATTTGCAGAGATTTATTCAGAAGAAGGGTCTATTAAAAAAAATATGTCTTTATTAATTTGATGTGTTGCTACCATAATAAAAGATCAGTGCCAGGACACAGGTTGTATGCCTGTAAATATGGTTATTGCCCCCATCAGGGGGATGCAGGAGCTCAACCTTGCCATGGCCTGAGCTGAATGTCTTTGATTTAACCCAGTGACTGCTGCCTCACCCAATCCATCTTCAGCTTTGGGGCTGTTGTGTACACTACGGATGGACTTGTGTCCACCCTGGGTGTGTCTAGCTCCATGTAAAAATAGACAGACTTCTTCCACAGAACTTGGTCATACTTTCTAAAGCTACATATATAGGACATGTTTTTCAGCTCAAAGTGTCTAAAAGCTGCATTTTTACCACACAAAATGTTGTGGCCTAAATACAGCACAATCACTTGAAATTTGAAATATATATTACTTAGCTTAGAACACAATATGAAGCCATATTTGAGAGTAGAGTCTTCTGATTTTTTTTACAGAGGACTATGTTGGGCTGAAAGAGCCAAAATAGGTTCAGTCTTGTTAATTTTATTTTTGGGGAGCAGTTCCTGGAACCAATTGTTCCAAAAATTAAACCTGTCTTGAGAGAGCCTGCTGGAGACAGCCAGGCAACAAACCAAAAACCTGCAGGTACTGAATTCTAGACATCTTGTAAACCTCTTCTAGTTTCCCAAGGGCATGTTTTAGCCTCTGGAAAAATGGAAGGAGGAACCTTGGCTGCCTCAGCTAATACTGAGGAAAGGATTTTAAGCAAGGAGAGTAAAATCAGATAGATGAGAATATGACTGCTACTATGAAGATTAGGACATTTAATAGGTATTTTGCATCTTGTGTCACTGTTTGTCATTAAATGTTTATTGCATGAAAAGAAAAGAAGTAAAACACATAACAATTAAAAATCCGTATCAGTAAAAACAATAAAGTTTATCAGGGTAACACGCAAAAGTGTGTTGACCTTGAAGGCTGCTAAAAGCTGTGTCTGGCTTTTCAGTTTCTATTCTGCCAAAAGCTTTGTGCAACTTACTTCTGGAAGAAGACAGAAGAGATTCAGGAATATTCTGGAGGGCAAGGAACTCAGAAAATAACAGCAGTTTCCCATTGAAGAGTTCAGAGACAGAAGAGTCAGATTGTATCCTGATCCCAAAACGTGACATAGTCAGGGCAGCAGGAAAGGCATTTTTATTTACCTTGTTGAGACACAGCTTGTAGGACATCAATTGTAAAAACAGGAACACCGTGGCTTAAATTATATGGGTTTGATTTGAGCTTTTTTCCCCTAAATTACTTTTCATCTTGTCTTTATCTCTTCTCCTATATATATATATGTTTAAGTTAGTGTAGAATTTTTTGTAAACAGTGCTAAATGCTCTGCTACCTATTACTGAATGAATTAAGTATCTGGAACTAAATATAAAACCATTAGAAAAGAAACATTTTGCTGTCAAAATGTCCTTATTATTCTTACACATTGTAGCTATTAAGAGCACTGCTCTTGTGTAGATTGCTTTCGTTGTCTCTCCAACCCTTGTCTCTCCAGCTCTAGTCAGACAATGTGTTAATTATACTATATGACATACAGGGTGCTGTTATCAAATAGGACAAAAGAATTGATACTTCAAACAATTCCATCTTTTAAAAATACTGTTTGTTCCATTAAGAAATTTGCCAATTATCAAGCCTATATCAAGTATTTCATTTCTGGAAATGTTACAAAATATTTTTTTATTCAATCATACTCAACAGATTTAATATATGCAAATTAATTCTAACTCTTACGAAATATATATCATTGTGCAGCAATGCATAATATTTATGAGCAGATCTTGTAGATGACAGCACTATTCTTATCGGATTTATGTTTACTCTTCCTTTTTTCTTCCCCCTAGAATTGTATAAAGGGCTTTTTTTGTAATTAAACAGTGAAAAGTATTTTCATCATTTTCATTATCTTTCATATCGTCAAAGCAAAACAAGAGACATTTAGAAAATGAACCTTCTGAAGCAAAGAAAATTGCAGAATATTATACGGACCAAAAAGCAAATTGCACAGTTTAAGCACTGGCACATTTGAAGACTCATTCACATGTTCACAGCATGACCAAGTCATGATAACAAAGGCAGTTAATGATCCTTCCTTCCTTCTTTCTCAGAACTTATAGCTTCAATGCATTTTTAAAATAAACTTTTGAGCTGTTTTCCTGAACTGCCTGTCAACATTATAATTGCAATAAAAGAAATTCACCAGCCATTATCAAGTATATATGTCACAAAAACAAATGTATTTTACACATATCATTGCATATATTTTGCACTAAAATGCTAAATTTCCAGATCCTTAAATGTCTAATTTTTTTCAAACTCTACAAAAGAATTTCTGCTTTCTCTCTATCTGGGTTTACTAAGTCTTTGTATACACAAAAAAACCTGCAACCAAATCCAATAAAAGCACGACCACCAGCCCCCCCACCCTCCAACTCCAAACCAGATAAATAAACAAAAAAAACCCAACAAAACACCCCAAAACAAAACCCCAAAAATCCACAAAAAACCACAGTTATAAAAAAACAAACTAAAACAAACAACCAAACAGAAAATCAGGGCTCTCAATCTTATCCTGTTTGTCCCTCCAAGTACTTCAGAACTGAATAATTTTGCATACTACCACACAGCCTAGAATTATGCACTCCTTCGGTGAGATGCTGCCTTTATTTTTAGGTACAGGGATGACAGGGATGGATGAGCATTTTATCAGTACTTTATGTAGCCAACTGAGCCACTCAAACTGGACTCTCATGATGAGAAATAAACATCACTCTCATGGATGAAGGTCTTTAATTTATACCTTGGTCCTACCTACAGCTAACCTAAACGGCTGACAAATTAGCGCTGTGAGAAACAAATGGATTTTGCGTGAGGGGAGAGAGGATTGTTCTCTTTCTTTGTCATATCTTAATCACATAGAAATTTAGGGCTTTTTCCTTTCTTTTTATGACAAAAAAAAAAAAAAAAAAAAAAAAAAAAAAAAAAAAAAAAAAAAAAAAACCAACAAACCTGTAAGTCAGTATGAGCAAATGGACTTCTTGGCTTTACACTTAATTCTTGTGCAGCTGGTTTTAGCTACCAATAATGTTTCCTATTGCGTTTTTTTCATTCAGATTCAATGAATCCCAACTGAATTGACTTTGTAACTGCACCCTACAGGTAGACTAAGTGTTTGGGCTATTAAAGTGCCTGTTGCCCTGGAGCTTTCCTGAAGTGGATATAAAGTCCAAATAGCAGCTGGAAGACACACAGTGAAATTTACTTTGAAAGAAAAAGATAGCTGCTACTTCTTGAAGTTTCTGGTCATGTTTACAGTAGACTGTCAATGGTAGAGCCAAGAATGTGCTTAAATTATTCATAGTCTCCAAGTAGCAGTTTTCTTACTCTCTTGGGTATGTATTAGAAAAACATGTCTCAATTACAGGAGCCTCATCCTTTTCTGCAGAGAAGAAGCTCTTTTAAGATGATCTCTGGACTTTCTGGAATGTTTGCAACTCTGTTGGCTTTCCATATCTATCAAATTATCTACTCTAAGCTATTACAGAAGCATGTAATGAAAGGTATTTCAGTATAATACATTGCACAGAAATATAAGACTAACTGTATCTGACATGATAAGAATCAGAGGCAACTTCTATTTTGCCTGAAATTGCAGACAGAGTGGGCTAAATTCTGCTGCTCTTGTACAAATAGGACTGTATTTTCTGCAGCACCTCTTGAGTTTCATGTGACATTTGAAATAGTTATTTTAGGTGTAATGAAGTTTATAAGACGTGAGTAAAAAATGTAATCATTGTTTCTCTTTTTTTAAAATAAATTTTTAAGAAACCTTGCAGGGCTACTTTCTGAACTCTTTTGCAAATTATGCATCTCACGTGCTAACGTTTCAAATATTTCACTGGAGGAACTGACACCTACTCCTTTCAAAGTAAAGCCATAAATTTATCTGATACTTATTTTTCTGTGGTGACTAACTATTGTCCTCTGATCCTGAAAAGTGTCTGTGATTAAACAATCTTTGGTAAACAGTGAAAGCTTCAGAATATGTACCTGTTTTTCTCTTATGAAGGAGTGACTTCCACATTAATCTTAGGAAAAAATGAAACCTCATTAAAATAAAACTGTCTTGAGTGATTTAGTATCATTGTGAGTTAAGTTGATTTATATTTATGTGCTTGTGCCACATGACAAAATAATTTGGTTTTGATTTTGGTTTTAAATTTTTTGGGGGAGAAGGCATTTAAATGACTCTTCAGGTCAGAGATACAATTTCTAAAATTTTCATATTGACTTAGAATAATTTTTCTGCTTGCAATTCAATTCTTACTTTGCTACAGTTTTAATGTTTGAAGACAATCTTTCTAAATCAGATCTATGCTTCTTTTTAGTCTGTGCTGTCTCCCACAGAATAAACTTGGGGATAAATTCTGACTTAAAACAGATTCCAGTAAAGAAAATGCAACTAATAATCTGATCAAGGTATTATAATAAATTTCAAAGAATTAAACTGTGTTGTTTACATTAGTTGGCAAATGGTCAAGATAAGAGTTTGTCTTTTTTTTAGAATCTCCATCTGAATTTTGAGGTGAAAAAATACTGAAAACTGAGTCTTCTCCATTAAGTCTAATGAAGTATTAAAACGAAAAGGATAATTTCAAGGTAATTTTGCAGCATACGATGACAAGGAGTACTTCTCACTATGTGAGCGTTCAAAATGATACATCTTGAAAGGTTAATTAATGGGTTTTGCAACACTTTTACAGCAAACCCAAGAGTAATTTGTAAGATAAAGACATTTAACACAAAACTAGAGTTGTGATTGTAAAGTTAGGATTAATTTTTATTTCTATTAAATAGATCATATATGGAACCATATCTAAGGAATGATGAACTTTGCTTTCAATTTAAGTTGAAGACATTAGAATTAGATACTGAAGTGCTCTCAACTTGTGAGCCTAATCACCACAAACATTGTCTAGAAATTACCTGGCAAAGATCTCTTTATGTAGTCTATTCTCATTTGTAGAAGCCAAACTTTTCATACAAATATCTTTAATTCAATATTCTTCTGTCTAATTGTTAAATTCTGCAGGTTTTCTACTCTGCTGGAATAAAAATCTTTCAAAGTCAAGCCACTTGGCTTGAACTGACTTTGCAGAGCTTCCAGAAGTTCTAAAAATGATGCCAAAGTCAGAAAATCCCACATGACCACGGAAAATCTCAGCTCTCATCCCATCTCACTTTGCTATTCACGTTCCTCTGACTTTGCAGTGCAGTGGAAAGCAACATTATTGAATGATTTTTTACAATCTGGAATGAAAAAAATATAAATTTCGTTTGAAAATATTCACAGGACAGAAGTATTCTATCTTGATAACATCATGAGTAGTTTTTTCCCAAATTATTATTTTTAAAGCTTTTTATTCCATAGGTTCTAAAATTGTTTTATCTTCCAAGACCATTTATGATCTACTGTGATCTAACTCATCAGCTCTCAACCTGCTCCCTACTTGGGCCTTCTGTCCAACACTACCAGCTTTTGTTGCCTGGAATTTGAGCTTCTTGTCCAGAACACAAAAGTTTTGCACAGGCAAATTGCACCTATTTTTTTTTTAATAGCACATAAATAATTTCTGTGGTTGTTATTGTGCCCTTAAACATGTTTTCCTTCTGGCTAGAAGCCTGAAGTGTATTTGCAAACCCAATGATTCACATGAGAAGAAAAACAAATAAAAACGAACAGAGAAAAAGACTGAGATGTTTTTTTCCAAGTCACACAACAACTAAGAAATTGCACCTGTACAGGAAATAGCCTTGCTCTGTGGTCCACCCTGGATTTGTGTGACTGTGCTTTCTGTAGTTCGCCTTCCTATGTGAAACTCCAGATTTGTAACTCAGAATTTGTAATTCTGAACTGAAATTGGAGGCAAAATTAGCAATTCTACAGATGTCAGGGAATGCACCAGAACATTGCATCCAGCTTGCACTGTTCAGCGCTCCCTGATTTTCACAGCTAACCGCAACTTGACAAGCCTTGTGGCTGCAACTATTAAAGTTGACAGCTGACATTTGTTCTCAGCATGAATGAGAAACAGCCTTTTTCTTGTATGTTGGCAAATTGTTCTTCTTGATCTTTTTGTCCTTTTGCATGGCTCATGCAAGTAGGGATTACACAGTACCCATTAGAAAAATCAAAATTAGTTAATATCTATTAAATTAAAAACAAACAAACAAACTTTCAAAACTCACAACAGCAGTGATACTGTTAATGTTCTAGTTTAATGAGATAGATTAATTTTAAAGAAAAAGCATGTTTACTCCTCATGACATTTGTCCTGTGTTTTATTTTATTTTATTTTATTTTATTTTATTTTATTTTATTTTATTTTATTTTATTTTATTTTATTTTAAAGTTGTCACATTCTTTTACTGATATCCTTACAGCCAAGCATAAATAGTTTCACATATATCAACAGGTAATAAGGGTATTGTGGTTACTTTTAAAGAATCCAGGATTTTCATTGTGGAAATAGTTGTAAAAGTATCAAACCATTAAAATTTTTACAATTACTATAGATGGATATTTTCAAAAAAGTTAGCACTATAAGATTATGTTAAGGAATATCCATATTTTTATCCATTCTGATAACCTTTTTCGCCTTCTCTTTTATCTTCCTGCCTGATACAAAACTACTTCCCTATGGATGTTTTGGCCTATATTCTTTTCTTATCTAGATTGAATAAATTTATTATTATCATTAGATTGTATGTTGCAAGTCAAAACAATTTTGCATTAATTAATCAGTTTTAACTTAAATTTAAAATAAACTAGTGAATACTGAAATATAACTTGTTCAAGGTCAAGTATCTACCAGTAAAAATATTTTTCAAATATGTAGGTTTCTTTAGAGTCATAAGTTATTGTCTTCAGTCTGTGCCAGTACAGTCTGGATGAAAAATGGATTGAGAGCAGCCTTGCAGAGAAGGAATCGAGGCTAATTGTAGATAAATAAATGGAGATGTTGCAGAAACTTGCATCCCAGAAAGATAACTGTATCCTTTTTGATTATGGATCATTGGCACAGGTTGTCCAGAGAGCTTGTAGTTGCCCAATGCCTGTAGGCATTCAAGGTCAGGTTGGACAGAGCTCTGAGCAATCTAGTCTAGTTGAAGGTGCCTCTGTTCATTGAAGAGAAGTTGGACTTTAAAGGTCTTTTCCAACTCAAGTCTTCTATGGTCCTAGACTGCATGACAAGAGTGGTCCCCAGGCCAAAGTAGGTGATTCTGTCACTCTGCTCTCGTGAGACCCCACCTGGATCACTCTGCTGGAGTATCATAGAACCAGCATCATAGAATAAACCAGGCTGGAAGGGACCCAGAAGGAGCACTCCCAGCTCTGGACCTGGTATAACAGGTTGGGAGCTGGCTGTGAATACCATCAAGGGGCTGAACTCCCTCTCCTGTGAAGACCGGCTGAGAAAGATAGCATTGTTGAGAATGGGGTAAAGAAGGCTCCAAGGAGACCTTACTGGGGACTTCCAATACTTACAGGGTTTACAAAAAGGGTAGAGAGAGCCTTTTGTCATAGGCTTGCAGCAATATGACAAGTGATAATTTTAAACTGAAAACTGTTGGTTTAGATGAGATAAAAGGAAGAAATCTTTTGTTACAGAGGTGATGAGACACTGGAAAAGACTGCCCATAGAAACTGAGGATGTCCCATCCCTGGATGCCCCATCAAGACCAGGATGGATGGGGCTTTGAGCAACCCAGTCTCGTGAAAGATATCACTGTTCACAGCAGAGGGGTTGGACTAAATGATCTTTTAAGGTTCCTTCCAAGCCAAATCATTCTATGATTCTATGAGAGCAGCAGTACCTAAGGACTGTGCTACTACTTTGTTGTTATCAATTGTTAGATTCTTTTCCTTCATTCAACCTTTCTTTTTGGTTTTCTTCCGATAACATTTCAATTTTTAATATTTAAAGTTTAAACACAAATTTTCAACTGCCTTTACTAAACATATTTTATCTGTGGTAAAATCTCTTTGCTGTGTGAATATTGTCACTGTAAAACTACATAAAATAATTCAGGACCATAATACACACTGTGCAGAAGTAGAAATGACTGTACAAGCTTTTAAGTAATATATAATCAAGTTCACTTTGTGCTGAATAACATTTTGAATGCAGAAACCTTGCCAAGGGGCACTTAAGCTTTGTTAGAGGAAAAAGCAAGATTGTTCATAATAGTAATTGCTACATACCCTGGTTTCTGTGGTAGCAAACAAGTTTGCAAGACTGAATTCAGGACAAAGAGGTGAGAAAAAACAGTGAGCCCTTATTGAAATGAGAAAACCCGATGACGACAAATTAAAATGTTTCTAAAGAGTATTTATGTAAATAAGGTATCTGCAAAAATGGCAGGATATGAATGAAGGTAATTCTATTTTTCTTTTCAAGATAGATTACCACAGGGATAGGGAGCAGAATTAAGCCCCCATAATCCAAATGGAAAGAGTCAGTGACTTGCTACACTGCTTAGATACACAAAATTCCATGGGTCTGGATTGCTTCCATCCAAGGATACTGATAGAGCTGCTGGGAGAGCTCACCAGCCACTTTCAATCATTTACCAGCAGTCCTGGCTAACCAGGAAGGTCCCAGGTGTCTGGAGATGGGAAAATGTGAGGCCAATCTACAAGAATGGCCAGAAGGAGGACCCAGGGAATTACAGGCCTGTTAGCCTGACCTTGGAGCTGGGGAAGGTTACGAAGCAGATTGTCTTGAGTGACATCAAATGGTTTGTGTAGGGGATCAGTCTCGGATAGATTGTATGTTAGGAAAAATTTCTTAACTGAATGGTGGTCAAGCATGGAGACAGGCTGCCAAGGGAAGTAGTAGAATAACCATCCCTGGAAATGTTCAATAAATAACTAGATATGGTACTTGGGGACATGGTTTAGTGGTGAAGATGGCAGTGTCAGGTTAATGGTTGGACTCGATCTTTGAGGTCTTTTCCAAGCTCAACAACTCCATGATTCTATGGGCAAATTATCAATCTTGAATTTTGGCATCTCTACTTTACATGACCTTTACAGTTGTAAAACAAAAATCATTTTCTTCTCAAAAACATTGGCAACAGCCATTTGAGGCACAAATATATGTACCAGATAAATTTAGGGGAAAAAACCAACAAACACCAACAAAACCAACAAACACCAACTAAAATACCAAGAAAACAAGAAGAAGAAAAAAAAAAGTCAAAGGTATGTCCACAGCAAACTCAAAATGTTAACTTTAGCTTCAAGCAGGAGTCTGGGTGTTTGCACAAAACCACCTACATGAGAGTTATTTAAGTGAGAATAAGCTTATCCAGAACAGATAAGAAGCATGAGTCAAGTGGGAGTAATGATCTAAGAGATTTTTTTCTGTCAAATGTTCCTAATGTTCTATTTTATTCTAATTCTGTGAGAAAATGGTGAAGAAGAAATGTTATACAGAGTTTTATCCTAGAAGATATCATCAAAATATCTATTTCCACTTTCTTATTAAAAGCTTTCATCTTCCTCCAACCTCTTGATATTAATCAGTAAGATTTAATATCACAGTCCTCTGGTACAGTTTTAGGGGACTGTTTTTAAAAAGGAAATGTACACATAAAACCATCTTAAGCTCCTAAAATGATGTAAAAATGTTAAAAGGAATATATTGATTTGGTGTCATTATTTAAAAAAAGCTAATGTAAAAGACAATTGACAGATTTTAACATGTCTGATAATGTAGAATAAAGGAAATTTTCTTCTAAATTATCAATCAAATTATCAACCTGACCACTAGTATGTATACAGGATTTTCTTGGTGGATACAACAACAGAGGATTTGGGTGTTCTCTGTTTCATATTCTGTCTACCCTATACTGTATCCAGTTTCAGTCAATATAAATTTCTGTCCGTGTTTTGATCATAGCTGAGGAACAGGAGAGTACCAACAACCTTTGGAGGTCATCAGGAAATCAGTGGATTTGGCTGGGTGGGTATTTTGATGCCACCCTTCTTCCCTCCAGCCTGCAGATCAATCTGTATCAGATAGGATGGCCAGTACCTCCTCCCAAAACAAAGTCTATGAAAAACAGAATCACAGCAGCTTGCCTGTGTCACTAAGCAAACACTTCAACATTTCAGTAAAGGAGCAGTACAGCAGTCAGATAAGAAGATTCTTCTGAAAGCAAGAATGAAGCAATGTTGGAAGAGCTTGGTAAAGGATTTCACTGTTAAAATACCACTTGGATTATTACAAGGAGTTGATATTATGTTGCAGGAAGTTTTAGCCTCAGTTCTGTTACTGCACCTTCCTGAAGGCCTGGGTCACTCATAACAGGCAGAAAAACAGCCTGTTATTTCAAGACAGTGTCTACTATTTCTTACTTCTGCTACAAACACACAGGAAGGACTCAGACAACATCTTCTGTGATTCTTAGGGTGTCCTGTGCAGGGTCAGGAGTGGGAACTGATGACTCTCATGGGTTCCTTCGAATACAGCATATTTTATGATTTTATGATTCTATGATTCTGCACCTATTCAAGGCTTTCTCTCAAACTAAAATTGGGAGAATATAAAGACAATTTGATGCTAGTCAATCATTTACACAACTTATTTTGTGTCAATTATCCCTTTATTCTTTCTATAATTTCCTCACCCAGTTTATATTTAACCTGAATCTGACTAAAGAATACCTAATTTATTGGAATGAGTGAAAGTAAGTACCCAAAGAATAAAACAATAAGGATCTCAGTCTTCAATAAAGTCTGAGATCTTATACATTAAAAATAATGCCTTTTAGTGATAATTTATGTGGAAAAACACATAAATAGCTCTTTTGGTGGTACTCTGGATTCCATGGTTTCAATGAGTTTGGCATGGCTAGTCTATAGCAACCTGGATAGTAGGTTTACCTGCTTTAAAATTTTAAAAATATTATGAAGTGGATTTTTATTGTAAATCTATGTAATGTAACCAAGAAGGATTTACATTGCCTTGAACACTGTACTCATGGATTTGTGGAAAACTCAGTAAACTGATGGACTACATATTTTCTCTCTTTCAAAAATAATCTAACTTTATTGAAATAGTTCCATAAATGGGATTTGTCTATCACAATATGCTTCAAGAAAAGATTGATTCACAAATAATGTCCTCACCAGAATAGTTTTCACTGACTTGGGTTAAAATTCCAGTATTTTTCCTTAATATATATTTAAACACGAAAGAATCATGCCTCTATAAAGAAAAAGTCCTGAGGTTCCCCTTAGTCCTTGCTCCTGATTATGTTCAATCTCGCCCTGCTTTGAAGCATTCAACAAAAAACAACCAGATGTTGGCTTCAAGGCACCAGCTGGTCTCCCTTGGGTTTGTATTCAAGATTCCTGTCACTTGCTGTGTCCAATAGTGTTGTGGGTCTCTTTGTGATAACATGGAGGATATGTAGACAATACCATTTAGACATATGTAAACAATATAATTTTTTGCAGTTCTGAAGCATGAAGAACTCCTGTGAAAAAGAATTTGATTTAGAAATTATAGAAATGTGCTCTATTAGTTTCTTAGTAAGCAGAACTCAGTTTATAATTTAGGTAAGGATGAAAATCCAGACTTGAATAAACATACATAAGCAATTTCATGTATCTCCTACTCTATGTGATGATATTGTATTTTTATATTTTTTTAATTCTTTATTATATAATAATATATAATAACTATAATAATTTGGGCAAAGTCAAACAAAATGTATGTAAACAATCCATATTACTTTTCTTTATATATTCCAATTCCACAACTGTTGTGGTCTGACGTTATTGGTGTCCAGCCCAAACCTCCCTTCTTCCTCCCATACTTCCAGTGCAGATTGTCTACAATCTTCAGTGCCTATGAAGACTCTATTGTGACTCATTTGAACCTTTCCAGAATTTTCTTAGTATCATCCTCCCCCATACAAAACCTTGCCCATTATACCAATAATCCCTAAAAAAATCCCACATCTTCTGTATCCACAAGGAAGGATCCTTGCTGCCTCAACCAGTATGGCATTAAGGCGGTCCAGGACTGCCCATTATATTGCCTTTGTGCAAGTTTTTCCTCACTCTTTTCAGTTCACTTTCTGGTATGAAGTAGAAAAACAAGAGAGAAAGTTCAGATAGCCCTGTTTAATCATCCCTGTTTAATCTCACTCACACAGAGATGGTCTCAGCCCAAGTCATCACTTTTGGAGTGGTCTGACCCCAGTGGCTGAAATGGAGCTGATTAAAACAGAAGAGTTGATAGAAGGGCTTCATTTTTGCATAGTTTCTCTTTTTTTCTTCATTATTTTATTTTCCTGTATTACAGCAAAAGCAAGGGTAAGGAATATGGAGGTCCTGTCTTTTCCTCCCCCCCATTAACAGGCATTGGTGGCAATGCAGTGTTTTCTAGCAGTTCTTTGTTATGATCAATAAGGTAGAACTGATTTCTAGCTTATGCATATTTCTTTATATAGCAACAAACAGATCTAAGTGAGCACAGACACGTTTATTCAGCCTGTCATGTCTGAAGCCATCTCTTCCAGTTACATGCTGACAAGTTAATGGCCACTGTAACTCATCTAGGTGTGTTTGTGTAGGGAAAGTGTATCCAACAGGAGCACAGACCCCTTCCCATCCTGAGGCCTAGGCACAAATTTATGTCGGCAGGGCAGGGATAAAGGGTCACCATACCACTCTAAATTGCTTAGCATGACTAATAAATCTAACTCGCATATCTTGTAATTTGTCAAATTAATTTGTGCCACAGCAAATACTTGTCATCATTTTGACAAAGGTGCAATTATATTGCTTCCTGATAGTAGCAGATTAGTTCCTGTTTACACCATGATGACCTTTGACAGCCCTTTGCCCCAGAAGAGCCCTTCAAAATTAGTGATGCTTCACACACATGCTCTTGGGATTTGTTCATGACTGATCTCTGTTGTTAAATTCTGTTCTGCTGCAGAGCCTACCCAGATGTACAAAGACATTTGACATTATACAGGAGCCCCTAGTCGACCTTAAATTCAGATCAGGTCTGTTACTCAAATGCATTGGTGAAGGACTTATACACCTATTTTTATAGTTTCTAGTTATAATAACAGCATCAAGATAAAATGCTTAGAATTTGATTAATGTGAAGTAAAAATTTAAATGCAATTAGAATTAAAAACAAATCAAAAGACATCTGTTTGAAATAGGCAGAACATTATCAAAAAAAGGAGATCCATTGACTTTCAGCAGTGAAGGGTTTTCTAGAATATTTATCTTTTATTAATTGACAATAATATTTGGTTCTATTCCACAATAAATAAATATTAACAGTCCTAAACATTAAAAGTTTGAAAGCCATGTATCTTATGTGCTAAATAATTACAGTAGAGAAGTCATTAGTCATATGGTTTACATAATTAGTCACACAAATTTTAAAATGCAGGATACTAGAAACATTTAGTGCATTATAACACCTGATTTACAGCCAGATCAGAAAAATTAATAAATAAAGTTTCAGTGCATTTATTGTATGTATTTGTCTTGAAGCAAATCTGACAGCCTGCATATCTATACAGCAGTTATCTATTGTCTTTCCTCATACAAACAATTATGTAAAGACACATCCTCTTAGTACCCATTGAAGGTAAATGGTCATAGATTTTTCTTTTCATTGTTTTCTTTCCTTTTTATCTTTGAATGCACGTACTTTAACTTTATACTCCCATTTGCAAACTGACACAGCCCACTTTGCAGTTAATTTGCTGGATATTTTTGATTTTCTAACATAAAACTTCACAAAATGCTTTTCACCCTTGATTAAGCACATTCAGCATAGAAATAAAATTAAATGAGGAAAAAAGGATTCCTGGCAAAGTATTCAATTAACTGTTTTTACTGTCATCACACAATGGTACTTAAATAGACTGGAATGTGAACAGGGAATCCAGAACAATGTCTTAAAACACAAAAGCTGTGATTATTCTAGATACTTATCTGCTACTGAGCTGTCAGGAGGAATTAAGATGAATTTCTGTTGATACCCAAGACTAAAATACCCAAACTACTGAAACTGAATAAATTATTGGCTTAAAACTTAGCTATTTTGATTATAATGTGGAGAAATTTCAGTTGAAAACAGTCCTTATTATCCAAAGTTTAACAAATGAAGTACTGTGTCATCTTGCTGGCCTTTGGCTATCTGTTAGACTAAGTAGGTGAAATCTTCACTATGGAGACCCTGGTTTGGGGAATTCAAGATGTGAGCCAAAGCCAATTGAAAACAAAAGAGAAAATCCTATTGACTTCAGGGGAATCAAGACCTTGGAGAGGCACCTAAAGGACCCCAGTGCCACCCAGATTACCTGCAGCATCCACTTCTACCCAGGCTGGAGCTGTTGTTGTACTGGAGAGCCATCTAGCTGGCACTCACAAGCCACTTGGCACTGGAATTGTCAGTGTAATTTTGTCAGTTTTGTTTCACAGACAATAAAAACAAATATGGCAAAAACCTGCTGGATTGCTTTCTAGTTTTATATGCTTCAGGTTAGAAACTCTTTTCAGTTAGCTAAACTCTTCAGATGGCTGGACCTTACTGCTTTTTGTCTTTGTTCAGCAGATTTGTTCTGTTCATCTCAAACTGCTTATCACTTAGACATAATAATAGATTAAACTGACTTATCAGCATAACTGGAAAGATGTTTACTAGTCACAGTAAAATATGTAGTAACACAAATTGTTTATTTGTGGATATTCATGGAATCAGACCAAGCTTAATATATCTGTCTTTATAAAACATGTTACCAAATGTCTTGGTTTGGAAAGACAGGTATCTGCCAGGGAAAGTTGGAGCTCCCTTTGGAATGGAGAATGTAAACTCTCTCCCTCCAAATCACTATAATTTTGCAATTAGGGGTTTTCAGGCAAAGATATGGGAATAGGAATAACAGTTCTTTACTAGGAATAATAAAAATACAAATGCAGTAGTACAAAAAACAAACAAGCAAACAAAAGTCCTAGAAAACCTCAATAGAGTCAGAGATACAATCTGACACGCTGTTGGCCAGGGTGTTGGAAGCAGTCCCAATAAATCCTCCTGGTGTGACAGATGTGGTTCTGTTGAAGTAGAGATGATCCTGTGGAAAAGGAAAAGGAAAAGGTCCAGTGATGGCCAGATGTGTCCAGTTTTCCTCTGGGAATGCAGTGGAAAACCAGATACCTGGTGTTCTTGGGTCTCAGTTTTTATCTAGGTAGGAAGGGTTGGCTCTCCTCACTGGATGGAACATCTCACAGTGGGATGATGTAATGTGTCGTGTCACTGGTGAGCCTTAATGGCCCATTAACAGAAGATATCCCCCAGAGGGTGGACAGTGGTGGAAGAGATTAAAAAACACTGCCCCACCTGCTTTTAACAGCTGGTCTGATATCAGAAGGCGTCCACCCTCCTCCCTCCTGGAATTATGAGGAATGGGTCACACAAGAGATAAGGAAAAAAATCTCCCCAACTGGTTTCAACAGATGGCAAATAGAATAAACATTTTTTCGGTTACATAACCCAAGACACTGAATAGCAACAACCCTAATTTTTATAGCTGTTCTGATACAACAGAGGACTCTGGCCCCTAAATCCAACATTATAATCCATCACATTGTGTGACTGGAAAAACGTACAGAGGGTAAGTTTCACTGTAGATATAATTATCCACAAATCTATCTATAATTACTCATCTATAATTATCTCAAACTGTACAGTATCATAGCAAGATAAAATTATAAATCTTCTTTCTATGAAGACTTTAAGGTCTTTAAGCATTTAAAACTTAAAGTTGTACTTTGCTGTACCCTGCATCTCCTTCTGTCTATACTCTGGTTTTTACCATAATAAAATAGAATAAAAATAACACTCAAAGCTAACTTACAAATGGAAAGGGAATAAACATGTGACAGATCTGACAGGAAAAATTGCTATATCCAGAATAGGTAATTTAAAATATGTTGAATGTAAATATTTTAGTAGAAGCAGTGAGGCTCCATTATAAAGCAATGTACAAAAGATATACGCCATAGAAGTCTTTATAGATTTCAGAAAACCTAGATATGCTCCTCATTTGCAAAATAAGAAGTAAAAAATGAATAAAGATAATTGTATTGTAGCTAACCAGCATTAAGCAAGGATGTAGATAGACACGTAGAAGAGAAGGCACTGTAAAATAAAGGTGTGAAAACCCTATAATTAAGAAAATTACATACAGGTCAATGAACTGAATAAAGTTGTCTTCAATATTTTCTTCCGTATTACCTACATTTTTAGGCACTTTTTCTGGCCATGCAATAGTTTTATGCATGTGGTTGAGCTATGCTACAGACTCTGTAATGCTTACACACTGTAAAACCTTTTAAAAATCTAGCCCCGTACAGAACACATTCCTTGTGAAACAACATATAGCCACAGCAATATAACATATGTCCTACCTTTCTTTTCTTCCAATGAAAACCATTTGTTGCACATTGTATACCTAGGTGTTTCATCTATTGATAAATACTGATTTTTCTAGTCACAGTTTATATTGGCACTTGCGTAAAGCTACGAGCCCTCTCTAGTCCAGACTCTAGCTGCAAATGGCTACATATTGAACACTGTCTTTCTGAAAACTCTGACATGGAGAACAATATTTGAACTATTTCTCATTCATCTTTGGGTTACAGAAATTGCAAAATGTTTTATTTCCTCTCTTATGCTTATACGTTTTGCAGAGATATTCAGCTGCAACATTTCCATCAGTGGTTAATGAGCTGCAGTGCAACCTACTGGCTTTCAGATTCCTCTTTTCTCTCTGAAGCCATTGTACTGCATTTCTCATTTCATTTCTCATTTGTAAAAACAACAACTAACACAGTCAAAGCTATGAATAATGTAGGAGAAGCTTGGATTGACTTTTCAAATCTTCTCAAGACATGAGAAATTAGGTTTGTTTTTTGTGTGCCTATTTCCATTTTCCTCCTTTATCTGTCTTGTCTGTGTAGTTTCTAAGCTACCAGAACTGCTATATTTGTGTGAGTCATCTGTACATACAGAATCACAGAATCATAGAATGGCTTGGGTTAGAAGAAATCTTAAAGATCCTTTAGTTCCAGCCCCTTGCCATGGGCAGGCAGAGACACCTCCCACTGTCCAGGTTGCTCAGTGCCCCATCCAACCTGGCCTTGAACACTTCCAGGGATGGAGCACCCACAGCTTCTCTGAGCAACCTCTTCCAGTGCCTTACTACCCTCACAGTAAAGAATTTCTTCTTAATATATCACTTTCATTTAGGGAAATTAATTTAAACATCTGAACAAACTGGAACTGGCATCATGATTGACTAATAATGTAAAAAACAATACTGTAAGAAAGAGAAAGGTTAAATATGCATAAAACCTAAAAATCTCTCATCAATAAGATTGTTTCTTTGGATGTGAAAACTGCCTGGAAGAATTTTCAAAATAATTCCTCATTTTTTGGCAGTTATTAAAAAATACAACAGAAATATAAGTCATGGTGCAAAACTGAAAAAGAAAAACCCCAAAAAGAAAGACTGAATGGACCATAGTAAATCCTTGAGTGATAAAGTATTTCAAGTAGAACTCCATGAAAATATTTCAGATAATTATTCTAATGCCAAAATAATAAATAAAATGATCCAAAAATTACAGCACGAAATGGCTAAACTCCAAAAGTAAGTATGAATATTTAAGTTCACTTCTGGACCAGTTCTAGACTCAAGAAAAATGTGTGTAGACTAAAGAGTCAGTATAGTCTAATGCCAGTGTAATCTCTGCAATCAAGAGCTATAGATGTGTTAAATAAGTTTAAAGAAGTAGTGCTGATCAATTTTCTCATATAATAAATTATGTAATTATGTAAATTAATTATAATGACAAGAATCAAAAATATCAGAATAATTTAATTACTGAATTGTAAAGCATGTGTTGACTTTAAATGAGTCTGCCATAACAAACTGCTTCAGCAATTATTTGACTTCATAAAGCATTCAGCAAGTGTTTCAATAAACAGATAAAAAAAAAAGGTGGAGGCGTTTGAGGTTGAATCAGATTGGATAAAAATCCAGTAATCTAGATTTTCTGTAATCTCAGAGAGAAGCTTGTTGGGTAAATTCTACAAATGTATGCTGAAGTAATTCACTTGTAAGTCCTATAAGCAGGCATGAACTAAAACGTTAAAGCATTCTACATAAATGCCACTAATAATGTTTATATAAATATTTTGATCTGTTTTTAGCATACACTTTTAATACAGAGCTGTAGAGACTTAAGAGGCAGACATCTCTCCCCTCTTTTCAGTAATGTCAAATGACAGCCAATAGCCATAATGCCTATGCTATAGCTTTATACCCCACTTTGAACCAGAATGAATATTAGATTAGGAGAAATGGTGAACTGATTATGCTGTCCAACACGAGGATGGAGAAAATCCCACACAGAGGGAGCAACCAGCTCCTGCCCCAAACCACTCTACTGCTAATCCTTTGTTTTGCAGGACAGAGTTCCTTCCAGTCTTCAGGGGTCTATAGGGATTTCTGGTCCCATTTCTGAGTGCCATGCTGTGTCTCTTTAGTAGAAGTCTGAGGCATTGTGCTGCTGCCTCACTGAATCTGAGAAGCCCCATAAGCACCCTCCCAAGGGCACCAATATTGCTAGTGTGCAACCTACCCACTCACCCACAGCCCCTTCCCAGAACACAACATACGAAATCTCCCACTTTCAAATATAATAAAACAGTTTCCTGTGGTCTTCAGTGTCTTCTGAAAGTTCAGTGGTAGAGTTTATTCTTTGGTTTACCCTGGGAGTGGCCTGCTTGAAAGATGACTGTGGTGGAAATTAATTGTGATTTTTTTTAAAAAAAGCGATACAACCCAGCCACATCCCTCTACGGCCATGTGATTTATTTACAGCTGGGCTGGTGTTGTCTCTCCAGAAATGAAAAGTTTGAGTTTAAGCTCACAATAGAATCCTTATTTTGAAATATTTATGAGATTTTTTTTTTATTCTGTTGACTGTGAATCTCTGCATAAAGGTGAATTTTATGCCATGTTCCACTGCTCCAAGTCCCATAGAATTTTTAATCATCCAAGTAACTGTAATTATTTAAGTGCCTCCTTTAAAATCAATACCATTCCTCACACATCTAAATTGTATCCCTACTTAAGTGCTTCCTTGGATTCAGGCCCAAAATACTGTCATTAGAAAACATGTCTCTGTATTTCAGAGAAATGTAACAATAAAGGAGCATTTCTGTAAAACACTCACATCTCAGATGCATGCTCACTTTATAAGGTCAGGTTGAGTTAATGGAACACATTAATAAAAATTATAAACAAACAAAGTATAATTTAATATGTCTATTGATTCCCTTTAAATAATTTGAGAAGCCTCTTTTCATTATAAAGGTGGACATATTTAATTTTTTTTCTACATAGTCCTGTATGAATTAAGATTAACTATAATGGAATTTTATGCAGATTTCATTTAAACCTGAAGAAAATTATACAGGTTACTGTTACTGCCACTTTTATGATTCCTAGCAAGGACTGCTGCTTTGCTGGAAGGCAGAACTATAAATTTACATCTTAGAAATCAACAGAAAAAGTAAACAGAATCAGTAATAATCAAAAGCTATTCTGACTACTGGAGTGGGCAAAAAGTATATATGATAAGAAGTTTGCTGCTAGAGGCTTTTTCATCTTTGATTTGAATGTAATATTTTAAATTGTTCAAATTAAATTGACTGAGGATCTTAAGATTGACTTTGCAGAAAAAAATTCTGAAGACTTGAAGCCTTCCCAAATAATTTTAAAAGTACAAACCGGAGCACTGGGTTAGAGGATTGCCATAATTATCACACTAGTACCTTCCTTTTCACATTTAACCTCTTTCCATACATTGACATCCTACATACAACATGGTATATTTTTTATACATAAGCTCCTTTTAGGTATCTCTGAACTATGTTTTAAACCTTATCTGCAAATGTGGCCACCTTTCATAGTTTAAGCATTTGATTTTGGAATCATTTGTTCTGACACTCATCGTACTAATCCATGAAATTTTATGATCTGTACGTCTACATCAATATTTATTACTCTTCCAGCCTACTTCTAGGAGCAAATTTTGCTAATAACTATTTGTTTTTATATTATTAAAATACATAATGTCTTCAGACAAAGAAAAAATTTCTTCTGTATCTGACTAAAAATTTTTTTGATGTGCAGAGGTTCTGCAGTAAAATCACTTGAGTCTCAGTAAGTGAATTTTAATTTCAGTATATCTTGGGATCTCTTACTCTGGATGATATTAAAGGGTTTTCCAGAATATTTTATGATCCCAAGACTAAAAATAAACAAAACAAAACAAACAAAAAACCAAACCAAACCAAACCAAACAACAAAAACAACAAAAAAACCCCAACAATCCCAAATGTCTTTCTGCTGGAAAATTCCCTGTCCATTACAGGGGTATTGGAACTAAGGTCCCTTGCAACACTAACCATTTATGATTCCATTATGGTTTTGTGTCACCATGCTTTCTCTTAACCTGTGTACTTGTGATGATCCCATAAATCTCAATTTTATTTGATATCACTTATTTTCCTAAAATACTTGTAATTTCTTTCAATTATATTGTTGCTTTTCAATTTGTCTCTAAGTTCTCTCTAAATCTTGCTCTAATTGTTTTCTGGAAATACTGCCAAGGTAACAAATATCAGTTTCTAGTTATGAGCCCTTCTATTGGACTTTTAATTTAGCAGTAAAATGTATATATCTTCCCTTCAAACGTCTGAAGATTTTCTGTTATTCTAAGTTTTATTATAATTGGTATTAATTATCAGGGATGACTCAGGTAATTCTTTTCGTAACCTTGAATGAGGATTCCATGACTTCCTGGACTGTAAAAGGTAGTAAATTGAATACCTTTCATTTAATATTATCTCTAACACTAAGGGAATAGTCAATATTTCAAGATTACTATATAAATATGACCAATTCCTAAGCTAAAAATAAAAATTGAGTTTCTCAGTTTTTTGAGTTTCACATTATTTCAACAAATCCTGTAAAATTATAGGTAAAAATAAGTTTGTATGCATTTAAGACCATTTTGTAACACATCCATAACTAAAACATTTCCCTTTTCAGTATTTTATTATTTTTACTGAGTTATGATCTTATTACTAATTTAATATTAATCTTAGTTGTTGGTCTTTTTAATTTAACTTGGATGAATTAAAAGTGATTTATTAGTCAATTCTAAAATAATAGATAAATAAAATGATAACTTTATTCCTTGTACTTGTAGTGTCACAAGTAATACTATTTTGCTTATGCTCTCAAGACATGACACACATGGAAGAATGACCTTCAGTACCTGTAGTAAGTTGAGGCATGCTCTGCTATAAACATCTGATGAGGAAAGATTATGCTGAGATCTTAACAGACTGACAACATCTTATCTTATAGCTGCACACATGCTTCTTGAAAGCAGGAAAGGCAATTTACCCTCCACTGTGACTATTTATTAGCTTTTTAATTGTCCTGGACTACTTCTGTACAAGAAACCATTAAATCATTGCAGAAAAGAAAGAATGTGCACAGTGGGTGAGAGCATCTGTGTTGTTAATTTCTAAGTAAATAAATATCACCTATTCCAACATGATTATGAACACCTGTTCAAGAGCAATTCAAGCTAATATTATATTCTTGGTCAGTTACTGTTTAAGTATTTGTTGATGGAACGTATTATTAAGAAGGAAAAAGCAATTTCTAGTCACAACTGCTCTCAAGTTTGTGGTAAGAATGCTTAGAAATGGGCATCTATTGGATTCCCTAGAAATAAATTTTGTCATTTAATGAAAAAATACAGCTTTTTTTAAAAAAAAAAGTTCACTAAAAAACATAGGATCTCCTGTTTTGTTTCTGTATGTGAAAAAGCCCCATTAGAAAAAACCTGATATGACAATGTCACAGATGGAGTGGCTTCACTCCTAAGAGAGATGTAAAAATATGTTTATTTATATAAAACAGCAATTTAACCAAATCTGAGAGCAAAAGAGATAGTGGTATAACTAAATTCAATGGCAAAGGTACACTTGATTAATTATTATATAGACAATAAAGTCAGACAAAATTATCAGGGAGATATCCCCTTTGATTTAGGAAGGATACCCTTGAACTCTAAAATTCTTCTCACAGAGGAGTTTGGGTGCAACTGATCCTCTATTAGTCTGAAACTTGTTCAGTATTTATGTCAAAAGGTTTATATGTGCACAATCAATCAAGCAAATCAGTTAAAATTTCAAATTTTAGCATGTTATAAATCGCTTACCAAGCATCTGTTGCAGCAAGGAGTGTCTCAAATTTGAGCAGTAACCTTGAGAGGTGCCTTTATTAAGGGGAACATCCTGCTGTGCAGTTCACTGTCATGCAAGAGAGCTCAACTGTTTATAGAGGAAGATAACTGAAATATAGCCATACCTGCATGCTGACTACAAAATTTAATTTCTATCACGTTTGGCTCGAGACAGATCTTGACCACCACTATTTTTGGATAACAAGAGAGGCCTCAAATTAGCTCTTGACTATTGTGTTGTTGTCTGTCCCCCTCACATACACTACCAGTCTGGTGCACCCATCACTGCTGCTGCTGGTTATCACCAGAGTTATGGGAAATAAAGGTCAGGTTGCGAGGCAGCACTTTGCCACCCATAAGAAAAGGTTATTGAAATTTATATCTAAAAAGTAGGTTGAAATACACCCTCTTTGAATAAAAAATTAGGAATCAGAAATATAAACTTTATGCTGAACCAATGCTCATGGAAATCAGAAAAAGGGATGTAAGGGATTTGGTTTAAGTTCTTGTAAAACAAAGCTGAATTCTTGCATCCTGTTAGACTGTGGAAGCACAAAGGAACTGAAACAGATCTCAGGGTCTCACACAGCGTTCTACTTTATGTGTATAACAGACTGACTCTCCTCACACAGGTGTTAAGAAGATCAGTGATAGGAAATGAACTTGAATACGGACCAAATCCTGTGCAAAAGATTCAACAAATAAATTACCTGCAGGCAGATCTCTTGTGTTTCCTTTTGGATGGGACTAGTTGAGGTCTGACATGACCTCAGATTTTGTTTGCTTTATTAATGTTCCATTTATTTTCAAATACACCATAGTGATAATTCTCAAAATAATTTTTCTAAAAGCATGTGGATAATAGACACTAGCTCTCTCCTCAGTAGCTAATCCTTGGTTTTTTTCTATGGTGTTAGTGCTACATCTAACCATGTGAATTTACTTTATCAAAAATACTTCAATGAAATCTTAACTTCCCATTTTTCTGTCTTAAAGGTGATGGTTTCCAAAGCACCTTAAGGTCATAAGTGCCTGATTTTCACTAACTGCTAATTGCAGTTAAACAGATGATTTCCCCCTCACTAAGTAGGTGAGAGAGAGCTACCAGATTCTACTGAAAGTAACACCACAGGTCACATATCTAAGTACTTTAATTTATTAATTGTATTTAAGATTTCTTCTGCGTCAGGTTCTTTCATAAACATTAAATATTTTTAGCCTTTATCTGTAGCACACGCCATTTTATCTAATAAATTCTCTGCTGTTGCTATATCTAAGTTTTTAGCCAACCTATTGACCTTTAAATTCTGCTGTCTTCCCTTCACCCTGCAATTGATTATTTTGTCATGGGTCCTAATTTTAGACTGTGTAATGAAAGTATTTCTGAAGGAAATATGAAGAAAATGCTAACTCTTCCCAAAGAAGCATTTATTTCACAGTCAGAAGCTTTCAAGACTGAGAAAAGAGGTGACTCAATGACTTCAGTAGCTCCGGAAAGTGATGTGTTTCTGTCACTCACAGTGCTTCTAAAATTAGCTGCTTCCCACATTTCCATGAAGGAATACCTACTGTCTTTCTAAGATCTGTTATGAGCTTCAACCTACTTTTAATTTTTAAATTGAAGCCTATTTTTAGTGTGATCATGTCCAAAATTTGTATAGGATATGTTCAGAAATCTTTAATTTATAGGAATCCCTGTTAAGTTTGGATAGGCCAAAACTGATTAAAATTCAAAGATATTTTTGTTTGCATTATGGACTCTGTATATTTTTTTACAAATTCACCTAGATTGCTAAACCTAAAGTGAAAGTTAGTTGTAAGATGTATGTGGACAACAATATACTAAGTTTCATCTGCCACATCCCAAATCTATGTTAGCATTCAAGCGATCCTTTTCTCTCTGGTACTCAACCAGAGAGCTATTTATTTTGCTTTCCTTCTTGATTTACTATGTCATGCTTTCCCACTAGGCAGTTTCAATAGTAACATATAACAGATATTGGAAAATGAAATTAAATTTAACTTTCAAAGGAGGTCCCTCCAAAGCCTGAATGAGTCACATTGTTCAGCCGACCTGTGGGACATCATTGTACTTGTTTTGAGTGCTTGTATTTTAGGACAATGCTTGTTTGATGCTTTTACCAGCATTAGGCTCATTTTTTAAATGAAAAATTTCTAACTACACAACAGAGAAAACACAGAAGTGTTGGCTTTTAAAACTTCTTAGCTTTCTACCATATTCCCACACCTACTGCGGAATAAAGAATCCTTGCAGACAATGTCAGAACGTTGCTTTGTTACCTGGCACAAAAGATATGAAACAATGGTAAATGAGGTTTTCATGCTGGGTACATTTATCTTAAATAGACAGACTTCTTACCATTTTCTTCATTTTTTTTCAGTAAATAAGGACATTAAGGATAGTATTTCACTAAAGAGAAGACAGCAGAAAAAAAAATTGACCAAACATGAATTATGCAAAGAGGTGCAATTTAAAATGAACTCTAGAAAAATGGGACAGGGCAGAGGAGTGATCAATAAAATTCACAATTTAGAAGTAGCAGGAAGCACATTTTTAATTGAAAGTCCTAGAAAAAATATGCCTATTAATAAATTAACTGCCTATAATGTTGACTAAACATCCTTAAGAGTAATTCAGGCTTTTATGAGAAGAAAGAAAATATTCTTTGAGTAAGGAATTAATGGTTCTTTAATGAAAATCACTAATGACAAAGAGCATATAATGAGATATTAGAAAATATATACATAAATACTTATATTAGTACACCTGAAAGAGCAAGCTTAAAATTACTTTATTTAAAGAGCTCCAAGCTGGAGATGTGTAAGAATAAGTGGGCTGGAGAAAGCAAATGGAAATTTGAGTAAATGAGAAGAATGTACTCTATTTTTTAGATTACGGGGACACAGATAGATTTTTAGTTATGTGGTTTTGTTTGTGTATTTTATCTGTACAAGGTGAATTTTTGTTGTGGGTAAATTTGCAAGGAAACATCTTGATTCAGCCTAAAACCAGAAGTTTTACACTTAGTAGAGATTAACTGAAGATAATTCTAATAATTTATTTTATATCCGGTTCTCTTGCACTACATGTAAATAAAAACCTTGGGGTTAGGTAGTTTTATTCAGTATACAGTGGAGAAAAAAATGCTTGAATTTCGGTAGCTGTATATCATTAACTTGTGCTGGAGCATCATTGTCATGCAGTACAAATTTGAATGACTTCTTTTTTTTTCCTGCTCGTAATTTCACACTGCAGTGCCAGAATGATAGACTCGTAATGGGCTCCCTATAGACACATACAGAAATCATTTTGTCATGGTTATCTCACCTTGTAACAGCACCGAAAGCGGTTGGTCTCCATGGTCTTGCATTAAACTGTCACATCACTGTTAAAATCCTCTGTTTCAGGAAATGGTGACTGTACATCTTGAGTGCTGTGAAAAATAACGACCTCATTGTCCATACGCAGTGGCTCTGTAAAACCAGATTACTCTTTTATTCATGAATACAAGGGGAAAACATTTTTCAATAGTAAAGGATAATAGAAATTAACCATTTTCTTTGTTTGTTTAGCCCTCTCAGATTGATCATCCCATCATTTTACCACCCTAAATTTGAAGCAATATTTTTTTTCTTTTGTACTTTAGCTTGCCCTGATTTTCAAGCCGTTTTAAATATACTCTAAACAGAAGTTTTTTACTAATGATTATTTAATTTCTCAAATTAAATACAGCTCAGCTACTCCCCTCAGAGGACACTTACTTGATTTTTTTAAATTTTTGGATATTAATTTTCCTTTTTTTTTTTTTTTTCCTGTTTTTATCCTGACCATAGTTGTGCACCAATTCACTGAAATCCTAGGTGGAAGAGAAATTTATTATCCTGCTTCTGTAAGGGAAAAAATTACACTGACTCAAAATGGTTTTAAGGTCTTTTATTATTTTATTTTATTTAATAAAAGCTCCCATTTTAATCATGCAGCTAGAAAGAAGCATCTTTCTGTAACAGAAAGGTATGATAATGAGCTGGACTATCTTTGAGTACTTAGCAAACAAAATATATTTGGTATACTAATTACACATCTAAGAGTGATAAAGATAAGTGTATTATCTAGTATGCTCCTTTTTCACTGTTAGCAAAGCAACATTCTCTGTCAAGGAAAGCCACATTTTTTGTGCCTATTCAACATGACATGTTTGGTGCCAGTCCAGCCATGATTGTGGGCAACAATGCAAATGTCTGTCCACACCAAATCAGGATAATGGGATTTATTTAGGAACAATCCAGGTAAGAGCTCTTACCATAGTTGGTTATCCCACTTAAAACCCTTTCAGTCTGCCCTGTTTTGATTTTTTGAGAAGCACACTGCTTCATGCTGAGCTGCTGCTCAAAGTTAGTCTTGAGCATCACCCACCACAGCCCCTTTGTGTTCCCTGACTTCTTTTTCTCCCCACACATCTCTCTGATCTCCAGGCTCCTGCCACACTTCCAGGATCTTTTTTTCCAGGCAGGATCTTTGACTTCTTTCTTACCATCTCTCTTCTCTACAGCACTTCTTGTTTGCAGGAGCTACTGTTGTTCAGCACCAACCCTCTGAAAGCTTGAGCTGCCGTCCCCTCTCCAGTTCCCTCAGACAAAACATATGATTAAATGGATGATGCTCTCGAGGCATCTTAACTGGAAGATGCAAGACATGCAACCTTTATTTGGTCACAGTGTTTTCAAAGTTTTGAAAAAGGCCACATGATGAGTGCAGCTAACAAGTTGCAGATTTCTGCTTGAGATGTTTACCCACATCCAAATCCCCAATTATCTACTGTCTACTAGCATTTATGATTTAAGCTTTTACTTTGTTTTTTTTGATGGTCACACTAAGGATTTCTATTTTGATGAATGATTACCTAATTTCAGGCATGTTATTTCAACCACTGGGATTTCACTGGGATTCATATTAAGGAACTTTTTTCTCTATAAATTATGGAAAATTAGGGATCTTCTATTACTTCTTTAGAGGGTAGAATTTATGCAGATTTTGCCAGCAAGAGGAAAAATTAACATTCATCTTAGTTCAAATGCTACATGCTATGAATTGTTATTTAGATTTATAGTTAATCTTCAAACTATTTGTAAACTTGTTTGGGTTTTTACTAGTGTAAAATTTTGTCCTGAATAGTTTGCTTATAAGGAGAGCTGATTTAAATAGACTTAGGAATCTAAGGATATGTGAATTCCTTAATGGACTCTTGAATTCTTTAAAAGAAATTAACAATGCTCCATGTCCCCTGGGTTATTTTCCTGGAAAAAAATGACATCCATGTTGTGCCTCTGATGGGCAATGAGAATGTCACAGTTTCTTGCATGAGGATTTAAGTCTCTTTGACAGAAAAGTGCCCATCTGGTTACTAGAGCCCAGATGTACTATTATTATTTCTAATACCATTTGTCCATTCTATTTTTTGACAGTTAATTTATCAAGAATATTTTATATGATGTCAGTATAAAATCTGTTAGAAAAATAGAGTAAGACATCTCTACAAAAACAAACAAACAAACTAACTAACAACAACAACAACAACAAAAAACCCCACAAAAAAAAAAAACAAAAAAACAACAAAAACCAAAAAAAAAACCACAAACAAAACCACAAAAAAACCCCACCCCAATAAGAAAGGAAAGCAAAAACCCAAATGAAAGAATGACAATTAAAAACACCTCCTTAAATCCTTTTATATTGCCTCTCATGCATTTTCACCAAGGCAAATTTTGACTATATAAATATGTAGGATTTTCTTACAACTGCTTTCACAAATTCATATTTTTTCCTCATATTTGACCTATAAATCTTGCTATTCTTTTCACTCGAGCTGTAAGGCCTTAAAATCACAAATGTAAGCAAAGATTCCTTAGGCCTAGAGATATAAATTAAGCAATAGTTGTCCCTGTGCTACCCATGGTAACAGGTATGTCTAGCATCTTTCTTGAAACAGAGTTCTTTGTCCTGTCATGGCAGTTTTTATCTGTGGGAAGTATCCAGATCCTTTTCCCATGCCCTTTGTTTTGACGTGGCTTTATATATTTGTCTGCCATAATGAGATCCTCTCAAAAAGACAAATACTAATGATAAAAAAAAAAAACAAAAGGAAAAAATTATAGGAATGGAAGAACCTACTCTGATGCTTTTCATCTTTAAACAAAAATTTCATGGGGCATTGGAAAATTAGAATAGGTTGAAAGAAGTCTTGGGAGACTGTAGAAGTCTCCTGCTGTAGAGTAAGTAAAATCAGCAAGCCTCAACTTGCACAGTTTTTATAAAATCAACCTGTCTGAGGACATGATTTTCTATTCAGACTCACTGTATGCTTTGTCCCACCTGCAACTCTGTCTTTATTTTTCTCTGCAAGGCCAAAACATACAGGTGTGTTGTTTTTCCTTTGTTTTGTTTTTTTAAATAATGGAACACATGAACTCTCTGCTATATGTTTGTTCTTAATTCCTACTGAAATTTGTTCAGCAGTCTTCAACCGGCTGTCAAGAAAGCTTTAGCTCCTGTACAAATAATTCTGACACTTGTACAAGATAATTTTAATGTGACTGTTCTCTCCTTGTTATGAAGTTTTTGCTTTTTTTTTATACTAGGCTTAGGCAACTGAAGGCTCAAAAATTAAAAGTATTAGATGAAAACCTATTATAGATGCAGAGTGGTTTAAGGAAGACAAGATAACTAAATTATGGATATGCCCCTTCTCTTCTTCACCCCATGGAGATAGTAGTGACTTAACTTTGAATGGCCAAACGTAAAAAAAAATCATCTATATGCAGATTTAGAGCACTTAAACATCTGGTAGATGAGATTTGTTCTTTAACTTCTAATTCTTTTAGATTAATCTAGGTCAGTGGAATTTCATAAAAGCATAACATTTTGCTATATGGTATCTCTTGCATGACTTTATTATTTCCTTCTTAATACTAGAATGCCCCTAGTCTGCATATACCCACAAACCATAGTAAAGGAGTGATTAAGATTTCAATATCTGGGAAAGCCAGAATTAATGTTGCCAGTGTGATTTCCTGTACCATCTCTGTTCCTTCTGTGTAAATGCATTATAATTTGAAGTTGAATAATTTCTTTTTGCTTACATTATGCTGTTTCTATACACGTACTCCAATACTCCTACATGTCAGTTAAATTCCAGAATACTGGGTGTGTCTTCTGTCTAGAGGATTATTTAAAATTTTAGATTAGGAAGTAATCCCTCCTTCCTCTGCTTTTTGCTGGATTCTAACAATTGATGAGACTTTTTTTATAAATAATAATTTTGGGTACAGTGATAGTTCAATTATGAATGTCATTTTGATTTTTTGAGAATTTTTTAAAATCACATTCAGGTTACTAACATGTGTTCTTAATACAAAGCTGGCACATTATCATATGAAAATTATGCAAGGAATTTTATATCCTGTCTTCAATTTTAAATGCTATCACAATTCATACATGCAAATTTAAGAAGGTCATGAGAATGACGAATACTTCCATAACAACCTCTAATGAAAGTGTGTGCTGGTAGAATCTCTCTGTTTATAAGGTTTTCTACTATGTAATTTAAATTTGTTTATGATAAAATCACTTTATACCTATGATACTTATTCTTTAACTTAAATAGTTGTTCACATTTTTTGGTGATTTTTCTCATTGACAGTTGGCAGAAACACTCATATCACCTTTCAGCCTACATTTTGCTACACCAAATAAACTAGAACTTCTGAGTCCTCTGTTTTGTGACAGCCTTTCTATTTCCCTGGTCATTCCACTGGCCTCTTTTACAGGCTTTGTTTTTCTTTGTTATAGAACCACAGAACAACCCAATTAGAAAGGGACCTCATAAGATCACTGTGTCCAGCCTTTGATTAGGAAGGGAGCCTAGGTGAGAGGATCTAGCAGCCTGTCTAGTTGTCTCTTGAAAACATCCAGTGATGGTGAGCCTATCATGTCTCTTGGGAGGTTGCTCCAGTGAAGGTTCTCCTTGTAGGACACATCCTCCTTACATCTTGAAAAAGCAGTGCTTTTCTCTAATGAGACCTTTCCTTTTGTTTTGCCAATATGCATTTGAAATAGAAAATACTGTGACACTTGTCTGCCTAAAATCCCACCAGCTCTGGGGACTGAGCTGCTGTTTGACCTCAGAGAAGGTTTTCAATAAAGTAATGATCTTCCTTTGGAACAAAGACATAATGAAAATGTGATCTCAACAAGTAGAGTTCACACATCATTGCTTGAGGTGTAGACACTTCAGTTTCCCAATGCACATTATTTTTAAATGCATAACCTCTGTGCAAGGGATTCAGTTATAATTTACTTTAGTAACTGGCTTAACTCAACATGTTAAGAGTTGAGACTTTAGAGACTGCAACATAAAATATTTTTCAGTTTTATGCTTTCATCTTTTAAAAATGTCCAGAAGTTTTACCACTATATAAAATTATTACTTTGATGTAGAGTGTCTGAATTCAAACTCCTACATGATCCTAGACCACAAATGTTTTGGTAAAATTTAGTAGAAGATGATAGAGCCATACAAAAGTTAGACATATGTTGTTTCATTTTTACAAACACATGTATTATTAAAAATAAAATTTAATAGCAAAGATTTCTTGCTGTTAGTGAATAAGGATTAGATCTAGTAGATTTCAGGATCCAGGGAGGATGAGTCCTGCTTTTCTAACATATTCATAATGCAGATTCACTTTTTCTTCATTGAGGTCTTTCTGCTAAGAATGAGAATGTGGAATAATAATTCTCAGGTATCTATAAATATTAGAAACTTATATTTATTTCATATTTCTATTGAAACATATGATTTTTTATATTTGATCTAGACTTTCTAGGATTATTTATGACACATAGAAAATATTTTTCCTTATATGATTTATTCCTTAATATTAGGCTACAGCAAAGAAAATAATGTTGAGGCTTTTATGTATAAAACATGTTTATGAATCAGATAACTCCATATATATTTTAACAGAATATCTACAACTCTATGAAAATTATTCTGTTTTTAAAACAACTTTATATATGTAAGAGTCCTGCAAATAATGTTGCTTTCACAAAATCACTTCCCAGTAAATCCTATTACTTTTTTTAGGTGTTTGTGTTTTATCTTATATTTATATTAAATAAGGAAGCTATGGCTAGTGCCAGTGGAAATAAATTTAGACTTCATCGTTATCTGAGGAGGAAGTCCAAATAAAGAGCTATAAAGCTTGAGAACTGAAAATATTTACTGCAGTGTAAGTATATGTTGACAAAAATAATTAAATTATATCCTTAGTAAATAATTATGATACGTTTTCCAGTTCTGATTCCAGAAACTCTGAGCTATGAATTCCTTCCTTGCAATAATTGAAGCAAGATAATTTAATACTTCTAATTCATCTTTCAGATGTGTAATACCTTTACATATTCAGTGAAGAGAAAGTTGTGTATCAGCTGCATCATCTATTATATGCTCTGATGACAGCTATTTGACACTCAGTGAAGGCAATATCAAAATGTTTTTGGACATTATGATTTGTTTACCTACATTTCATACTAAAAATATAATAATTATATTATGTAAATATATATAATGTAAACACACTATTTTATTATGAACTTCAAATTTTTTATGGTGTAATATCATAAAATACATTACTGTATTATTCTATACATTACTGTACAATTCTATACACTTTTATTGTATGTATATGATATAATTTTATATTATTTTTAAGGGGCACTCTAGATTAAAGCACAAATGCTATCAATACATTTTTACAAGAAAGATTCCCATAAGTGTTTTCTCAATTTTTGAAAGAATTTCTATATGGGACACACGCCTTTTCATTTGACTGCATGGAAATATTTATTCAGGAGTAGGTGTCTCTCTGATATCCCTTATCATTGGCTAATGGAGAGAGGAGCTGGATGGATGAAGGAACAGAATTTTTTCCTCATTCATAGAGCAGTGTGTTGTCTCTTCCCAAATAATCTTAAGAGATCAGAGAGTAGAGCACAAAGGTTTGGAGCACTCATACAGAGAATTTTATTTTCATATTTTCAAATGTATGGAACTGATTAACTTGTATCATATCAAAAATGTAGAAATATTTCTATTTTAATTAACTAATTTCTTCTATTTTGTCTAACGTAAGGTTATTATAGCACAAGTAATTAAATATGAATACATGGATTACAATGTAGCTAAATGCATTCCTCAACTCATTCTTGATGTAAAAATAATACAAATGAAGCTTATTTTTCCTCATGTTCATTCCGTCTGTTAAGTGAGTTGTTTATTGTTTGTGAAAGAGATGTCACTTGTTGATATGTTGATCAACAAGAAATAAACATAATCAAAGTATTTTTTGTTATGTTTTATGTTATATGTTATGTTGCTAAATTATTATATTATATTTTAATAATTCTACTCTAGCAGAAACAATTTAAAATAAATACAAACTACATTTAAATTGTTTTTTTGTCTGCAGGATATATCCTGGTAAAAATGTGACAAGAAATAAAATTCTATCAATATGTTTTCCTTTCAGCTCTCCCAGAGTGGGTAATTCACACAGTATGCACCAAATTCTATTAAAGATAAATTCTGGTTGTGCCTTTAATTTCTTCCCTTCCAATCCATAATTTCTAAAACAGCAATGAAATAAACTATGGAATGAAAAACTTTATAAATTAGCTTTTGCTACCTGCAGGTCTGTATTTGCCCCTGTCATATTTCCCCTTGCCTGCTAGTCCCCCAGAATGTTAGGTGCAGCTGTGGGATATTTACATTGCTCCTGAGAAAGGGTGACCCGGTCATGGCTGGTCTCAGGGGGTTGTTGCAACAGCAGTGCCAGACATTTGAGAGCTGGGAGCTTATGAGTCACTTCTCAGATTTCAGACTGTTTCACGTGGCAGGACAAAAATGTGGGGATTTTTTTGATCCTTAGTGGCACCAGTAGTTCCTAAAACATTTCAACGCTATCAGCAAGACATACAAAAATGCTAACTATTTATTTCAAAAATTATCTAATATGCTTCCCAGTAGCTCCTTTAAGAAGCTCTCTACAAGGTGTTGTTTTCAAAAAATAATTTATGAATAGACATAAATGCTAAAAAAAGAAAGAATAGCTTGAAAAAGTTTTTTTTCCATTTTTAAGAATGAGGTGTTGTTCTCTGTCTTGTAATTGTAATTTTTTTATCCTTTTAATGAATAAATAATTAAAAACACCTTATTTAGGCCAGATTGCAGATAGTTAAGTTTCTAATCTGAATTAGTTTCCAAAAAAGTAGTTAATTCTCAGTTATAGGTGTTATAAGTTAAAATTTTCAAAATAATGTAAATTCTAGAAAATATTTCTAACTTTTTAAAACTTAAAAAATCATCTGTATCAGCTAAACTAAAGTAGTTTGTAAGCTATGCCTAACCACTTCTGTTCTGATAAAGGTCATAATGCTCTAAACCACGCAAAAGGAATTTTTTAATGCATTCACATGCAAAATAACATTTTTTTATTTTTATTTTCTTCTTCTGTGAATTTTATATCTTAAGTGTATAAAGTATGAGCTCATTTCATTGGTGTCAGTAGTTTTCTAGCCTCCCTCTCAAATTTTCTTCAATATTGAGTATCATCAAAACATATTAAAATATACAGGTCTTGATTCACATTATATGCCATTTAGAATAATTTTTCATTATACTTCAGATAAAATTTTGCACATTTGGTTGTTATTCATAAATAACAATTTATTATTATATTGGTATTAAGAAAATATCAATTTGTCTTGTCTTCATCTAGGACATGTAACTTAGGAGGAAGTGGGTAACTCTGCTCTGTTTCCCCACAATGAACACTAATAGTTTTTTTTCTTTGCAGATCTACTAAACAATTTCTTTCCCTGTGTTTCTCTCTGACAGGACACCCCCACTGCTGGTGCTGCTGTGCCCTGTACAGTGTCTCAAAGCACCTGTAAGAAATGAGAAAACTGAGCTCTTTTTTCCTTATTCAAATTTAATTAGATTCTTGTTTTAATGATGTGCACTTTCCTTCTTTTAGAAACAAACCCAACATCCTTATACACCATAACTGAGCCGTGCACTTTACATGTCCTGAGACCTGACTCGTGCAGCACATCTTTGCTATGTCTCAGTATATTTTTACTCTGTATTTTGTTAGTCTCCACAGAAATCCTCCATAGAAGGACAACACAGTAGATAGAATATAATTGGTGTACTCTTTCTCAAATTGATGTGGTGAAATTTAAAGTAAGGTATTGAACAACTTGGTGTAGTGGAAAGTGTCCCTGCCCCTGGTAGAGGGCTTGGAACTGAGCCCTGATCTTTAAGGTCAGAATCTTGGAACTAAACTGATCTTTAACATCAGGCCAACCCAAAACATTCTGTGATTATATCACAAAAGTACTAAAATTATTCTAATACAAGAAAAACACTTGAAAATCTCTACCTTGTAGTCATACAGCTATGAATATCTTCTCATATTCTTGGAAGCATTTCCTACTTCATTTATTGGTTTATTCCATCAATAAAGATATATTTGTAATATTGAATAAGAAATTAATAAAATTTAACTCTTTGTAAATAAAATGCAGAAAATCTGATTTAAAGTTTCTTTTTCCAGGGGAATATGGATCATAAGACTTCTGGTTTTTAATTATTGAACACCATCTGAAATACGAGTTTCATGCTAATAACATACATAATGACAAAGAAAATAAAAGCTTATGTTACTTCATTTGCAGGTTTTTCAGGCCAGTACTGTGAAACAGAAATGAATGAGTGTGATTCAGCTCCCTGCTTGAATGGTGCTGTTTGTCAGAATGATGTCAACAGCTATGATTGCTTTTGCCCTGAAGGTAAGTTGTTCAAAATAATTTATTTTTATTATCTTTGACAATTTTCAAAACTGCCTGCATTTTGCAAAACATCTTCCTGACAGGCTTCAAAGCCATTGTTAAAACTTCCTCTCTATGAAAGTTGCTCACTCCTTTCCAAAGTCTCCCTGGCATCTTTGTCCACCAAGTTCATGTGTCTACCAAAATCATTATGATCATTAAGACTGGAGACAAATATTATTTATATTATTTAATATATTTCTCTCTCCATTAAGAATGGAGAGAGATATCCTTGTAAATGCTACCTTTCTTCAGACAGAACATAATGATATTAGCAAAATTTGAAGAGGTGGAGAAAGCACAAATGAGCAGTACATGAATTCCATGGAAAATATCATCAAAAAACTTACAAAAAATATTTTTCACTTCATTAATAATGTGCAGATTTCTGACTGATCATAGTAAGGTACAATATTCATAATGATTTTAATAGGCCATCAATAAAAACCTATTAGAACTTTCACAGACAAAACTAATATCATTTTCAGCATCTGTGGTCTGTTTCTTTAAAAATGCACATGGCTTGTTGTTATCAGTACTGTATAAAAAAATGGTGATTTCAGTAAAAAAATTAGTCAAAGAAAAACTAAAATGTTTTAAAACCTTTAAAATTACAATTTATTTCTGAAATGCTTTAACAAATGGGTTTCTTATGAATATTTTAAAATGGATTTTTTGTTAAAAAGAAAGCCAAGGGTGTAATTTATAACCTGGTACGTTCTATGATTTAATTTTTTTTACATTTTAATCTTCAAATTCTATTGTTTTATAAATATGTACTCATGGTAGCTGATTTCATAGCTGATTTCATAGCTGATAATGTTTCAGAATGTATATATTAATATGGGCATTGCAGTCGTGATGACTTCAGAAACTCATCACAAGAGATGAAATTGCCACAAATAATTCTCATAAGTACAGCCTCTGTCATTAGTTAGCTTAAACTAGAAGCCAAAATAGATATTGGAAGGTAGCTGGAAATTAACCTTGGAAAAGATCATTTTGCCATCTAAGCCTGCCTAACCAGCTTATACAAAAATAAATCTAAACCTACACATAGATAATTTTGTGGCTTACGTGTTACCTGTGAGACATGGGTCTGATTAAACTTTAAATGCAAATAAGAGCTGTAATTTTATACATTATTAATGAATTAAAGGTAATTCTAAAGTTTTATGACTTAAGGATCAGTGGAAATTGGCTCCATGATCAGTTTGAGAAATTGTAGGAATATGGCTTGCGCTGAGGGTACCAATAGCTTAGCATTAGTCATGGTCTCCCTGCAGCCATGGCCTGTGACAGCACTAATGACACTCATTTTGTAGCATGACCATGAATTAGAATACATTTGCAAAAGCATGAAATGTCAGATATTGGAGAGGAGATTTTCTAGCAATTTCAACTACAAAAAACCACTGTTGAACCTCGGAGTTAGCTGAAAGTCATTATAACACAAGAAACTGGGATTGTTCAGTCTGGAGAAGAGGATGCTTAGGGGAACCTCACTGCTCCCTACAATTACCTAAAGGAAGGTTTTACTGAGGTGGGGGTCTGTCTCTTCTGCCATGTCTCTAGTGAAAAGATGAGAGGAAATGGCCCTAAATTGTGTCGGGGCGGTTCAGATTCGATATTAATAGCTAAGAAAAAAATCACTGAAAGAGTGGTTAGACACTGGAATAATTGCCCAGGGAGGTAGTGAAGTCACCATCTCTGGAAGTGTTTGAGAGGTGTCTGGGTGTGTCACTTGGGGAGATGTTTCAGGGGTGATGGTGGTGGTGCTGGGTTGTCAGTTGGACTGGGTGACCTAGAAAGCCTCTTGCAACCTTGATAATTCTGGGGTTCTATAAAACAAATTAAGATAAAGTAGAAAAGCAACTATGTGAGAAACGATTTTAAGAGGGATTTTATTTTGACAGATGTCCAAATCCCAGCTTCACTTCATCTTCATCATGTTGTCAAAATGGCAGTAGATATATAAATTCTTAAGTCTCTGCTCAACTAAAAGCTGAACTAGATTAATGAAAATACTGAATCCTAGATTTGTGCTTTCATTTATTGACTCCTTTTAAAAGTATATTTGACAGAAAAAAATGCATTTTACTATTAATGACAGAGCAGAAAACACTTTTAGAATGATCTTTCCATAACGATTCAAGATCATTTTTTACAAGAGTAAATTGAAAAGGGACCTAAAGACATTGGTTTTGAAGAATAAGGCACAGATATAGCTGAATAATGCATAGCTCTTTGGTTTTACTTCCAAGGATTTCAGGGCCTGAACTGTGAAATCAACTTTGATGAGTGCACTTATGGCTTCTGTAAAAGCAATTCAACTTGTTTAGACCTGGTTGCAGACTACAGCTGTGCTTGTCCTCCAGGATTCACTGGTAAGATTTCTTTTAACTTGGAAAAGACATTAAATAGTTAAACTATTTATTTTCTTTTCTGAGATGAATTGCACTTTGTTCAGTATTTTAGCATTAATAAAAATAAAATCAACTCAGGGTTCTGTGTGATTGATAATCTGTTTTAATTTCCCTCCTAATATGATAAAAATGAAAGCAGTGTGCATATGGAAAGCAAAACTGTATTTTGCATAGATGAAAAATATTGTTCAAAAACAGCTAGTCTAGGAAACATGGGTGAGCGGATAGCTGGTGCTATTTTTTATCAGATTTTTGAGATGGTAACAAGAACACAATTTTAGTAAGATGACACTTTGTTCTCTTTACAAAATGTGCCATCAGATTCTTACGATAAATTCTTGTAGCTGCACAATTATTTGTGTGTCTAGCAGGTTTAAGAAAATAGTTCTTGCATCAGGAAGAGTCTTCAAGGCTCTTTTTTCTGCCAGAAGTGTCTAACAGGATCATGGGGAAATCACAAAATGATCTGTCTCCAAATTTTTCTCAAAATGAAATCTCTCCAAATATATGCCATCTAAAGAACCATGTCAGGCACTGAACACTGATTTTCAGCTGCTGATTTCAGAGAGGCAAATGGAGCAACATTAGTCATAAGCAGTAACAGGAAGACAAGCAATGGCAATCTAAGAAATCATACTGTTACTGGATCTTGTAATAAAAAGCCAAACAAATTTGTCCAGACTACTCAAAATGTGTGGGGACCACTGGAGAGGAAAGGAAATAAGAAAAACCAGAAAAGATCTATTATGAAGAAATGAAAAGTCAAAGAAGCAAGTAGAATAGTGAAGGATGAGGAGGCAAAATCAAGCTATTTATAAGTAGAGAATTTCAGGTAGGTAGTAACACCAGTGATGCTCCATTTAGAAATTCTTCATTCATATTTTGTCAATGGTTAAAAGTAGGGAGATGGGACATAAGGAATTCAGAACAATATACAGAGATTTAGAATCTGTAAAAATAATAGCAGTTAAAGTTGCCAGCGATATCTGTGTGTTTTCTTGACTCATGCAAACATATTCGTATATTATTCAACATTACAAAACTGAGATGTGATATATGTCCTGTAAGATCTTATTCTCCTTTGCAGTCATGAGTTTGCATGGTATGTTTATTTTGCATTAACTTTGAAAATAACAGAGGTGATTACAAAGCATTTGTTACTATAGATAGAAAAAGTTTAATGCAAAATTTTAAAAGTAGAAGCTTTTAAAACTTTCTTCTGTACTGCTAGAATAAAATTGGAAAACATCTAATTTTTCTGCAGTCTGTTGTTAACAGTCATTTTGAACTGGATAATGCAGGAAAAGCTGCTCATTTGAAAATACAGCAACAGTATTTTGGGATGTGATGGAGTCCACACGATAGAACCAGAACTACAAAATAATGTGTGTGTGTTACTAAGGAAGCCTGGGACAGAGTATGTATTCTTTAGGAGGAACTCTTCATTCTATATTCATACTGATGCAAACAGTTTTCCAGTAACGTCCCTGTTCATATCAACACAAGAAGGAATCAGGATCTGTCGACAGTAAAAAAATGTACAAGTGAATTATAAGTAGACTTTAATGGATACCTTGAGTCCCATATTGAAGTCATAGAAGTTCACATGACTGCATAATAGGTTAATATGAAAAAAGCTCAATTTTCTCTTGCATTTCCTGTGTGAAGGACTTTCCATCACGAATGTGCTATTGATCTCACTTCATATTGGCTTTTTTTGTGAGACAGAACAGCTCCCAGAATAAAACAAATAAGCCAGCCTATGGACTGGAATTAGAAGTAGCGACAAGGATCTTTCTGATTACACTGAATATTTTTGTCTGTGCTCATGCTCTTCAGTGTCAGTCATCATGGATCTCATTAGGTCTGCTCTCTCCAAGCCTTCCAACAACTGCTTCAGCCTCTCTAGAAAGAGTCTGTGATGCAAAATTCTGGATATTTGGGATTTTATCTTCTACAAAAGACAAATAGTTGCAAAAGAGTGTTCCATGTTCTTCTGAGTTTTAAGATTTATATAAATGGCGTGCAAAGATATTTCTATAGTAACATTGATACACTCAAAAGCTGTTTAAGGACTAAAGGAAACATAATGTGTATACATGTAAAATTTTTATCCACCTAATGTTTAAGCAATGTAGAAATTGCATACTCAGTGTAGAAAAGCACCATAAACAGAGCAGTTACCTGATAACAATTAGCTCTGATGAAGGCACATGTTAGAAAGTTCATCAACAGATCCGCTAACGTCCTGTCAGTCACACCTCGTAGTCTTCTGATGAGACTTGATCAAGGAAGTAACATTTGTAAAAGTCCACTGATTGTATAAGACTGACTTTAACCTTTTATTGTTCTTTTAAACACACTTTTGTTTTCCTATCATATTAAAAGCAATTTCCAAAAAAATGTTTACCTTTAGCATCTTAGCTAAGTCTGGTACAAATTTGCCTTAGGCCTGGTTGTTTGCTTATTTTCCTGTTTGCTGTCTGTGTGTGGCTGCATCAGTCCTGACTGGGATCATGTGTGTCCTGCACTAAAGCTCTGATGGAAGGGCAGCACGGAACATGAGGGCCCCCTTGGATGCATCCCTCTTGGACTGTGGTGCTCCACAGGTGATGGATCTTTGTCCTTCCCTGAGAACAGAGCTGGGAAGAGGCAGTGCCAAATGTGCAACAGGGAGCAGGGATGGATGGTGGAAGCAACTCTCTCCTGCAGGGGAAAGCCAGCAGGACAGGAACACCCAAAACATCTGAGTGGGTTCTGAAAGGAGCAGGGAGCCCTCATGCAGCTTCTGCTGCCAGCTGAATTGTTTGTTTCTTGCTGAAAGGGTGAGCACCACAATTCTGCCAGCCTTTGGAACTTGCTGCATAGGATTTCCTTTACTCTGTCCAAGACAAGAAAGACCAGGAAAATACTTTCTCTACAATCAAAGCTTGCTCTCAAATGCCCTCCTGTGGTAATTTGCATACCTAGGATTATGGTAATTATCCTGTAGTAAAGAGCTACTGGACAAGTGGACTGATGGCAAAAGTGCTACCTCCTTCCCTCACAGTATTTTATTAGATTTTGCCAGTTAGAGGAGGTTTGAGAACATCTGGAAGTTGAGATAGGTAAAGACAGTCCAGATCTCTTAAACTGGCCAGCCTCAAAAATTAGAAAACATCTTGCTCAACACATCCAAACCAGAAGATAGGTGAAGTAGGGTATTTTAACACTGAACAGTGGGACACCTTTATTCCATTAGGCAGTAAGACACCCTAAATTAAATATCAGTGGGATAGTGGTGAATTCATCGATGATACAGAAGGAGGAGGCAGTTTTATGAGGTGTGATTACTGACCATTGTCATTATTTGAGTGGATTCTCTCTGGTAAAATAAGTAATTTCAATTAAAGAACTCTGTAATTCAATGGTTTGTATGAGAAAGCATGGTGTTTTAATCTTAAATAAATGATGGGATTATATTTTTTCCATTGTTAACCCTTTTTCCATTTTAAATGTTGGAAGAGATTAATTTAACTATATATTTGATTATTAATTAAAAGGATTTCACAGCTGCTCATGTATATGGAAGAGCCCTATGCTAGTAAGGTGACAGTGAATACTGTTAGAAAACACTTGATTCCAAAGTGATTTTTACTTCATCACTTCGCACTGAATTTTGTAGTTGTAGTTTAAATGCATGAGATTCCTAATCTGACTTCCTCACTTATATCATGGTCCATATGAATTCTCTATGTGTAAAATGCTGTTTCCTCTAAGTTCTGCCCATGTCTCATTAATGTTTACCATTACAATGAGACAGCATGAATCAATAGTCAGAATGTACCATCAGTCACAGATTGACTTAAATTTACACAAGAAACGAAATAAATATGCAAGCCTTTTAATATGCTTTCTGAAGATCAAATCTGTATAGTTTCCTCTGTCGTGCCTCATACTATTGGGCTTTAGGAATTTAGTAGATATTGTGGCTAAGAAAGTGGGCACTGCAACACTGAATATTTGAAAACCAAAATTATACAAAGATGTGCAAGGTCTTGCAGCTCAGCTAAAGCCATTGCAATTCATAAGATAATATCTTCCTCTAGGCATTCAAAAATCTTTCCTGTGTATTCTTTTCCTGTGGAATTCTAGGCTTTGTTTTCAGTAATTCTGCAAATGTTGCTCAATTTTAGCCACATAGATGCTAACATAGATGCTTTTAGTTACTATCAGGACAACTGCATAGCACAAAATTATTGAGTCACGACATCCTCTTTTCCTTCTTAATCACAAAAAGTACTGTCCCAAACAATTAAAAGGAAAAAAAACTGGCCTGAGAGATCCACCTCTACTCAAAAACGGGTTCTGGCAAGGTAGGGGTTGGCCTTTTCTCCCAGACAGCTAGTGACAGACAAGAGGACACAGCTGCACCAGGGGAGGTTCAAGTTGGACATCAGGAAGAATTTCTCAATGGAAAGGGTTGTCCAACTTTGGAATGGGCTGACAGGGAGGTGGTGCATGAACATTGGAGATGCTCAAGAAATGACTGGACATGGCCCTTAGTGCTATGGTTTAAGTTGTCATGGTGATAATTGGTCAAAGGTTAGACCCGATGATCTTGGAGGTCTATTCCAACCTAATTGATTCTGTGATCTATGAATGCTCACCCACCCTTAGAGTAGATCACAGAAACTCAGTCTCGCTTGCATGTTGTGCATCAGATTATTGTTCCACATCTATCAACCCTTATGGCCATCACAGAGGCAGCTTAAAAGCCAGGTCTTTTCTGTGATGTCCCCTAATGACCGAGTTCATTTAAACAACACTGCTCTGTTTGAGCTCCAGTCAAAGCACAAAGGTTTTTCAAACCAAAACGAAACCTGGAAGCTGACAGCTACAGAGAAGAATGGTTCCCCAGGCTCCTGGCCAGCAGAGCTCTGACTCATAGCAGGCCATGGAGGAGTGAAGGGCTGACTTCCTTTCCCCTGCTCAGCTAGAACAGCACAGATGGGCTGCTGGTTGCCACAAACACTGTAAATGGCAGGTTGCTGAGGACAGGCTTCCCACAGTGGGGAGTGCAAACTTCACATGCTGGAAAATAAACAATATTTATGCATACATGGAAAGGTATTCACTATGCACTTCTGAGTTATTAGAGAATATTTATTGTCTTGTCATGTGTAAGCATACCTGCTTTCCTTGGAAGGAATTCAGGTTAGAACACTTGAATGGGAAAAAATCCAGATGAGTGCAGAAAAATGTTTAAGCTTCATCATGCTGCAAATTACATTACATAAAAATGTTGACAAATAAATACATAAAATTTAATGAATTGCATGAAAGAAAAGCAAATCAATTGTTTTTTTCCAGTCATTTTAAATATAAGTAAAGTTGCTGAGTTTTTTAATGTGAGAAATGAAATGGCACATTTCTCCAATAATATTTCATCTGCAAATACTAAGCATGACTGGTTTATATTAGACGGTGAACAATAATAGTTGGAACCACCTGACAAAAGATAAATTAATTCTTCAGTCAAAACTTTAATTAGCTTTTGTGGAATTTTTTTTATCTTTGCTCTTCTGAAGGTGTTATGAGACTATTTTTTGTATTCCAGTTTATCTCCATTATTTCAGATATAATGGTAGGTACTTTTAGTAGTGATTCCAACTGTCATGCATAATGTAATGTATGTAGAGCATGCATCAATATCTTTCTGGGTGTGACTATGTACCTAATTACTTTCAGATAAATTGGAAAATAATAATTTTATACAAATAGGCTTGATTTTCAATTTAAAAAATGTTGTCACTTGCTAGGGGACTCATTTAAAAAAAAAAAAAAGAAAAACAATCATATCTAGAAAAGCTCATACAGTGATTAAAACACACACAGAAAACAGTGGAACATGTGGCTGAAGTGTTTAGTCTTCCTGAGTTACTGTGAAAAATTAAACCTCATTTTTCCTTAACTCCATATTTTTTGTTAATGTCATTGATACAACGACATTAACAATGAACATACAATGAACAGTAATATGCCAGCAGAGTGAGCATTGCTTTAACTATTTACATCTGAGTACATCTGAAAAATAACATATGGATATCAAGACAGAATTTCAATCAAAATTTTTGTTGTAATTGCCTCAAGAAACCTGTTAGGACTTAATTCTTTGTTATGATCTGAGCAACAAGTGAATAAACCCTGACATAAAAAATCAATCTCCAAGCAACTTCCCCAGTGCATATTTTTCATCCCTTACAGATATTCTGTTAATGAATTTGACAAAAAGTCACATCTTAGAAAAGAATGGTTTTATTTAGAGTTTGTTTAGATTTTTTCTAGCATACAGTTCCTCTTGTGAAAAAATCCTCCGAACCATTCTGTTGGAAAAGTTTTGTTGTTCAACACTGTCTTTGCAATACCAACTGGCTTAACATTGGATTTTTTGATGCTAGATTATATTTACCAGTATATACTGGGTTGGCTTTTTAGACAATGAAACAATTATCTTTTGACATTCTTTGCTTTGATAGAGTCATACTATAAAAGGTATGATCACACTAAATATGAGTCTCTTTAGTAATTTGCTGACTTTTTTTTTTTTTTTTTTTTTTTTTTTTTTTTTTTTTTTTTTTTTTTTTTGGTTCTTTACTCCTTGGCTTTCCTCTTTGTAATCAATTTTTTTTCTTTATTTTATCTGGATGACCCATCCCTAGCAGTGTTCAGGACCAGGTTGGATGGGGCATTATGCAACTTGATCTCATGGAAAGTGTCCCTGCCTATGGCACAGGGGTTAGCACTGGATGACCTGTAAGATCATTTCCAAACCAAACCATCCCATGATTCTATGGATCTGACATCAGCCTGGCCACTAGACGAGTCCTGAGGCCCTTGCTCTTAGCTTGACACCTGAGCAGGTGCTAGCAATGGCAGTGCCAATGTGTTCTGGGCCTCAGGGCAGCAGTGGGGATAGGGGGAACATTACACCACAGCTTGACTCTCTTCATTAAGCAGTGAGTTGACTGGAGACTACTGAGGAGTTTTGAGGCAGGTGGGGAAATGAGTTAAATGCAGAATGATGTTATTTAAAGCTGTTTGCACAACTTTAATAAAAAGATTTTTTTCTTTTTCTTAGCACATCGGTAGAAATGACATTGGTTATTTGCTCTGGTAACAATAGAGCAACACCTTGCACCTAGTTAACCTAGTAATCTCCAAAACCTCCAGGAATAGGCCATACACATTTCATATGATGACAGTGATGCTACAGAGCCCGGGTGCCTCAGGATGGGCTGTTACTGTCCCAGAAATACACTTATCTCACTAAATTGTTTTGATGTTTATCCAGGAAAGACACAGAGAGGGCTACAGGATGAGTGTAGGGCTACAGGCTGAGAGTGATTTATTCTGCAAGTCTTCTAACAATCCATAGATTGCTGGTTGTATGCTCTGTATTAGGTCTGTGTACCAGAAAGAAGTTAATGTTTGCCATTAACCACCTTGTACTGAACCTAATTACTCTAGTTTTGATTAAAGCACCCAGTGAATCCAAAAGCATTCAATCCTGACTTGAATGCATGAAAAGAAGCCAGAATTTCACTGGCGTTTTTTTTCTAGTAGTAATCAGCATCAGATTTAGAAGTTTATATTAAATATTTTATTTAAATTTTTGTCTTCAACTTTGAGCTATTGCATCTCATTACCTTTTCACACAAAATTAAAAAACTCTCGCTACTCAAGTATTTTCTCTTTGCAAAGATTACACACTGTAATCAAGTCACTTTTTGTTTTTGTTTCTTCTAAATGAAACAGATGGAGCTCTTAAAGCCTTTGCCGACAGCATGCTTTCTTCAGTTGTTGAATAAATTGTGTATCTTTTCTTGAATCCTTCCCACTGATTTTTAAATATGGAACATTCTAATCAAAGTTTTATGCAGAGGTATTTTACACATCAATGTTCATTTTTTGTTTTATTTAAATACATCTGAGATGTTTTTTCTCACAGCACTGCAATAAAAGCGCTCATATGCTGAGGTCTTCAGCAGTCTTTTGCTGTTTGCTTTTGTTGTTTCCCCACATACACCTCAGCTACAGTTCAGTAGCTATAATCTGCACTTTTTTTCCTGTGCTTGTATCTGAAAACTACAAGTGACCAGAAGTGACCTCCAGTACATTGAAAAATGTACTGTTTAGCTAAACAGAAGTTATCACAAGATTTCACTTGGTGCATAGGCTTGGTCGCCTGTGGAAAGGAGAGGCAGGAAAGGAAGTGAGAGTGGAAATGAGGTATCTGTTTAAAAGTCAGTATAATAGAATAAGGAATTTTCACATTTGCCTGCAGAAAAAGAGTCTCAGGGAAGTATAAAATGCCTCATTTGCCTCATTATGGTTTTCTCATGAGAAAGATTTGAGGGATGAATTCAGATTGAATGTGCCAAAAGTTGTACTGCTTGCTTTGGAAAGGTAGGCCTCAGTATCTGTCCTGCTGTAATTTCAACCATGTGCATTTATGGTCTGCAGGAAAAATGTGTTGGTCTCTTCCTGCCAGTGTTAACACTTTTATCTTGTTTCTGTTGTCTGCTGCAAGCCTGGGTTCACCTCTCTTTCACACCACCTATGTAGAAATGTTTTTTGATGGAGAAATAGAGTACAGACACAGATTTGGATAGAAGCACTAGGTTCCAAAATCAGAGCACAATTATCACACACAAAGTAATTTAAGACTTTTACCATAAAGCAAATCAAGTTTCCAGACAATCCAACTCATTACACAATCATAAGTCTTTGGATATCCCTCAGTATTATAAACAGAATTTTTGCCCTGTAAATTATATAATCACAACACTAGAACAAAATATTAATGATAATCTGTTTCATTCTTATCTCAGCAAAACATATAATATACTATGTTGCTTTCTCACCTATGTATCTTCTTAAATTCCAATGATTCCTTATTTTCTTTGGGAAATCTTTCCAGTGTGTGTTATGCTAACCATTACAAGGATTTCCTTATAGTCTAATATTTCACTGCAGTTTAAATGCATTACTTCTCACCATGTCTACTACAAACACAGCAAACTGATGACTTTTGCGAAAGTACTTTTTTATATTATCATTGCCATCACATTTCTATTCAAATTTTTCTTATTTAGGGTTTACAGGCCCATTTATTTTGTTCATCCTAAAAGGTCATGTTTTTGAGCTGTTTTTCATTCCTAACGTGCTCGTATGGACTCTGATTTCGCCCACAATTTTCTTGAATGCACCTCACTGCACAATGCAAAGCACCCTAAAAGCAGTCTTACAGCAGTAAGATGAGAACGGAAGGTTAATTTTATCCTTCTAACTGATCTTTTTTATGTATCCCAGCAAACCTTTTGTTTTAAAACAAAATTCTGGCATTTGTTCCTACTTAACTTGTGATTTTCTGTATGGTATCTTCTCTTCTGATTGGCTAACATTTGTTATATCAAACTCTATCTTCAATTTGTTGAAAATCATGAGGACTTCTAATCCTGTTCTTCAATGTACCTTTTTGTGTTGCCATAGGTAAGCTTACTTTGCTGTCCACCATCTAGATTGTTGAAAAAAAATTAGTAGAATTGAATGGACAGTAGATTTCTTTCAAAATCTGTGCAATTCATTCATCCAGCCTGGTAGCAAAACCACTGATAACTAATGCATGAATATGGCTTTCCATAAAGTTTTACTCATCTGATAATATTCTCTTATAGTTTCTATGTAGACCAATTACTGGGATTTCATAAAAAATAATAGAAACATCAGTGAACAGAAGGAACATGACATATGCTACTGGGTTTTGTTATACAAAAAGTGTGTAAATTTAGTGTAGGAGGTAATCAATTTGCTTATATAAAGCCAATTTTGTTTATGAGTTGTTTTATATTTATAGGTTCTTGCAAGTAAATACTTTAAAACTTTTCCTAATATTACTTTTAGGAACTGAAGTTTCACAAATAGATTTATAATTTCATGTCTTTGCCTCTTATTCTTTTCCTAACGACTAATTTTAGTGAGTCTTCAGGTACTTTATCTATTTTTCACATGTTCACAAAGAAAACTATTGAGTTTTTGTCCATTAGTACCCAAGGGTATAGTTCATCAGACCAGCCTGCTATTTAACTCATTTTACAATTCTACAGCTTTTCTTCTGTATTGAACACTGAAGTTTTGTACTTTAATCATAAGTGTTAATTATGATAATGAGCTATTTTACAGCTGGTCTTTTCATTGATGATTGAGTCAGAAGCAGCATTGGTTACCATTATCAGTAGCCATCCTTCTTGACTGGATGGCAAACTGCAGCTTTCCCTCGTCTTTGATATGAAGGACATACAGCGAAAAAACATAATTTCTTGTTTCTCCGAACATTCTATAATACCTACATGCTTTTGCTGGTCTGATTTCATGCCTGCATATTTGTGTTGTACTTTTTAGTTTATCCTTAGCAATTCGACCTGCTTTTTTGTCACTTGGGTTTTTTTCATGATTTGAAAACCAGGAAGTGCCCTGTTTGGTCTCCTAATATCCAGTGTCTTTCTCCCACAAAAAGAAAGGTTGTCCTTGTGTACTTATAGAAACCAGCAGTTTTCTTAATTACATTTTAAAGGTAAGATGTTCACTCTTTATCAGGTTTCAAATCAGAAGTTTTCTACAGTCTTTGAAGATCTCCTGAATTCCTTTGTTTTTATGTTGCTCACCCTCCTCTCCTTTTCCATGAATTTTGACTGGTCTCAGTCAAGTTTTTTAGATTTCTTTCCTTATAATCAGAGAGTACTTTTCCCTTTAAATTTGAATCAAGTAACTTGCAGTTACCTTTTTCCACTATGGTGTGAAAAATTACTAATAATACATCCAAATATCTTTAAATTTTTGAATGATGGTTCCTTTCAAAAATATGGTTTTGTAATTAAATACTCTATGGGTCCAAGTCCTGTGTTGTTAAAGATTCTGCTAGTTCTTTGAACTATTTAAAATATTAAAAACAACAACAAAGCAGAAAAAGCCACAAGATATAAAACATTTAAGGTTCCCTTAAGCTGATTCTACTGGATTTGTGATCTGTATTTAACCATTAAATTGAGCACATTATGAGTATGCAGTACTTTCCACAAAATGTCAAAGTCTTACCTGATTTCTGTAATTTGTCTTGTCTGTGAGTTTCTGTTTCCACCCCTTAAACCTTTTTTAAATGTTGGGTTTTTTCCTTTCTTCTGTCTTCTCTCTGCCCATTTAATTTGATTTTTGCATACATTCTATTTTTAAATGTTTAGCTGAAAGTACATCATATAGTTAAGGAAGACAGAACTGCAAGATGACACCCTCTGCCATGCATTTATTTTTGTAATGAGTCTATAATTGTCCAAGTTCTGTTTGTCCAAGAGGGACCCCAGAAACCCCACATGATCCTTTAATTCAGCTCTTTAGACTGAGGTCCACAGGATGCATTATCTGTCTGGTATATCTGATTTGAATGATTCAGGGAACCTTCCATAATTTCTACATAGAACACAAACGAAAATTCTGCTTCTTCACATCAGTGATAGTTACAGTTTTCCTTCTATGTCGTTGGCTTAACTTCTGGTTTCATGTGAGCTCCTAGCCCATACATTTGTCCCATCTATTTCTGATCAATTTTTGTTCAGAAAGATCCCAGTATTACTTATAACAGCCTAGGTAGGGATTGCCCTAAATTAATGAAATGGTGTTTATCTGGAAAATGAATGCAACTTTGAGAAATATTTTTTCTTGCAGTTTTAAGTAAGGTGATTAAATCTCTAAAATATTTTTAGTAGCATATAACTCCAGTAATTATGGTATTGAGTTGTGATGCTAAAATATAAAAAAAAAATTTGCAAATACTGTTTATATTTATTATTTAAAAATATTTGTTAACTATCCCTTATGATCTATGAATATCTCTAGTTTTAAAACTGTAAAGCAGAAATAAAATAACATTTCCAACCTGGAAAAGTCAAATTATGCAGTTGTCACTTGCACTGTGAAGCAGCTCTTCCACTTTCCCAGCATGATTTATAGTTTTAATGTTTAATTTTCTTTTCTGTCAGACAAAAACTGTTCCACGGATATTGATGAATGTTCCTCCAAGCCCTGTAAAAATGGAGGCCGTTGCCATGATTTGATTGGTGAATTTTACTGTAGCTGTTTGCCAGGTAAGAAGTTACATGATATTTAGTTGAGAAATGTTCTGTGGTAGTCAAAAAGAAACAGAGTTTTTTTCATAAGCAAACAACTAAGTAGTAATTTATTTTGCTTGAAAAGAGAGAAGGATAAACAGCTATTCTTTAGGCATATGCTGCAATTGTTATGCAGGTGGTGTCAGCAGAATTTGTTTACAGAATATAACTTGTATATTGGAAGTCCTGCCTTCCAAACTGTTGAATAGAGAGCCTTAAAAATCAACCAGCTCTGCCAGTAGCATGATTTTATTTCCATCTTTTCTACTAGCAAAAGATATTTTTAAGATTTTTGAAAGAAAATGTGGACAAGCTGTACAGTAGTTGCCATAAGGGTTGCTGTGGTGGGTTGTCCTTGGCTGGGAGCTGGGCGCAGTCAGTTAATCACACACCATTTCTGTTGCTCCTTCTTCCTCTGGGGGAGGAGTCCTCATGCTCTTCCTTTGCTCCAGTGTGAGCTGCATCCCAAGGAAGAGAGTCTTCCAAGAACTTCTCTGAGTTCCTTCCCATGGCCTGCAGCTTTTTACAAACTGTTTCAGCATGATTCCCTTCCACAGAGTGCAGTCCTTCAGGAACAGCCTGTTCCAGTGTGGGTCCCACACAGGGTCACAGATCCTGCCAGGAAACTTACTCCAGTATGGACTTCTCTGTCCATGGGGCCACAGCTGCTGCCAGAAGCTTGTTTTAGTTCAGGCTTCCCATAAGAAGGGTCACAGCATTCTTTGGACATCCACTTGTTTTTTCATGAGGTTGTCTGTGGGCTGCAGGCAGGTCTCTGCTCCACGATGGCCCTCCATGGGCTGCAGGGGCACAGCTGTCTCACCATGGGCTGCACCACGGGCTGCAGGGGAATCTCAGCTCTGGTGCCTGCCGCACCTTCTCCCTCTCCTTCTGTACCGATTTTTGGTGTCTACAGAGCTGTTTCTCTTGGTACTCTCACACGTTTTTCTGGCTGCAGTTGCCCAGTTTGGGTTGTTTGGGGTTTTTTTTGTTTTTTCCCCTCATATTAACTGTTTTTGCAGATGTGCTACCACTGTCAGTGATGGTCTCAGCCTTGGCCAGCAGTGGGTCATCCTGGAGCTGGCTGGCATTGTCTCCATCAGACCAGGGGGAAGTTTCTGGCAGCTTCTCAGAGAAGCCACCCTGAACCTGCCCACCACTGAAACACTGCAGTGCAAACCCAATTCAGTTGCTTGCAGTGATGAGAGACGCCAGCAATATCTGAATTTGTCAATAGGAGTAGATCAACTTTTCTGTCTTTACGTGACATACGTAACTTTATTCACAGAAACTCAGAATCAATTAGATTGGAAAACTTCTCTGAGATCATAGAGTCCAACAAAAAACCAGTATCTTACTTAGACTTGAACCTATATGCTTCAATGTGTCTTGTCAGAGTGGATTTGTGCTAGGGGCATTTACACATTGAAATGCAGTATCTTTTATTATGACCAGATAATTTAATATGTGACACTTGCATAATATGACTTTTTTTATCCCCTACTTTCTTTATTGTGGGCCAACTGTTTGTCACCCAATTGGAAAGCAGTGAGCAAAACATGAAGCTAGAATACACTTTCACTTGCAGTTTTTCAACACTCTTAAGTCAGTTACATTGCATTAAACCTTGTTCTGCAATGTCAAGTTAACAAGGTAAGGATAAAATGATCAAGCTTGTATTTAGATAGAAATATTTACTTAAAATGAATAAGCAAAAGAAGTAGTTCAAAATTTTTATGTCCCTATAAGAGCTATATAGGTTTTCAAAACATATACAAGCTATTTCAAGCCTAATGTACAAATAGCTTGGAAGTTATTGATGTGTGGAATGCACTGCCACTAAGTAATAGTATAACAGCATGAATATAATTTGAATATATGTCTAAATATTTATGGATATTACTGTATATAGAAGTATGTGTATGCATGTATTATACACGTGCATACATATAGATACTCATACTACTTTTTAAGACAGGAGTCTTACAATAAACTTTCAAGATGCAGAATATTGAAGGTTTACTATTGTTGCTATTATTATTATTAATAATAATTATTATTTTGGCTATTTTTTAAGGCTGAATTACATCTGTTGCTGTAATAAGTTAGTTCTACTTTTTCAGTTGCAAAGACTGTGACTATATTTCATCATTCTTTCCACTGTGGATAAACCAAATGTCGCACCTCATTTTGTCAGTGTAGCTTGCTCCGTGAAATCACAAACACAGCAATGAAAACATCTTCCCGTTATACTTAAGAAGTGAGATCATATGCATGAAATGAATACCGAAATGTTGTAAGAAGTACACATATGAAATCTCAGACTATAAACATTTTCTATTACTATTTTGAACACTTGTTAGATACAGCCTTTGTGAAGAATTTACCCATCTGTAAAATGCAGGATGAAAAGCAATGGTTTAGACAGTATTTAGCATTGCAGAAAGGCAATAGAGCATCGGAAGGACAGCACAAAGGAATTTCAGCTAATAATTGGCTTCAGGAACCCAGTTTCCATGTCTCCCTGCAAATGCATGCAGCATGGGGAATATGCAAGAGGAGTCAGAGATGTGTGCATGCCTGCATAGCTATAATATTATTGACATCACAGGGACACTGGAATGACTCCTGTGGCTGGAGTGTTGCAATGGAAAGATACAGGCTTTTAGGAAGGGCAGACAAGGCAGATGAGGGGACAGTCTTTGCACCCTGTGTCAATGTTCAGCTGGAGTGCATGGAGCTTTCCCCGGTGATGGATGAGGAGTCAACCAAGAGTTTATGGGTCAGGATTAAAAAAAGGGCAGGGACAGGTGACACTTCAGTGGGAGTCTGGTACAGGCTGTTGCACCAGGGAGCTCAAGTGAAGGATTCTGGGTTTCTATAGCCAGATTTTGGAGACTGAGGGACAACAGAGACAACAGATAAAAGATCTTAATCAGAATTACTTACTAGTCAGTATAAAATTAAAGAATTACTAGCAGATTACAGCATAACATAAAACAGTGCACTATATCAAGGGAACTACATTAAAGCTAGAGAAAGAAATAGTATTGACTAGGAGTCAAATGTAACTTACCACTGAAAAGACAATAATGTGCACAGATTCCTTCACTTAATCCCTGGAAGAACCTCTACTCACTGGAAGAACACTGCACAGTTTCAAGAAAGTGTACCGGTTTCTGCTTTGTGAACATTTGGTGTGGGTTTTACAGTCATAAAAAGAAGGTATAAAAAAGGTCAGTCAAAAATCTGGTTTATCTTCCCAGATCTCACTTCAGCAGTAAGATGTTCATTGGCAGCTGGGAGATGCCAGACCAGGATTAACCCCATGGCACCAAAATAGCTCACTACAAGATAGCTTGTCCTGCTTGAGTTACTTGACCAGTAAACAAACAACAGATAATTTCCTGTGGGAGATGAGATGCCTCGCTACAGACTTGTGGAAGTGCATCTGAATTACTGTATCTAAGTTTTGCGTTCTCTGCTAAAAGAAGGATATTGCCTTACTGAGGCATGTCTAGCAAAGGGCCGTGAAAATGGAAAGCATGATATGCAAAGAGACACTGAAGTAATTAGACTTGTTCACCCTAAAGAAAGGGCTGAGAGAATTTATGGGGGTTTACTGCTACCTTCTGGAAGGATATAGGGAAGACAGAATAAGTCTTTTCTTATGGGTTAAAATTCTCTCAGGGCAAGAGTCAATGAACTAAGTCAGAATGCAGGAAAATTCAACATTAAGGCAGAAAAAAAAACCCCAAAACAACTGCACTATCAAAGTGGTTAACTACTGGAACATGTTTTCTGGAAAGCTTGTGGTATCCTCATCTATGGAATCATATTTGAGTATTGTAGGACAGTTCCCTTAGTTACCTGATCTAGTTGGGATTACTATGAGTGAGTATTAGACTAGATGGCCTCAAGACATCTTTTCCAACTCTATTTTTCCTGTGATTCCATTAATAAAGGAGGAATCTTTGCCCAGTTTTACTTTATAAATGTAATACTTTACAGTGAATTTGAATTGAACTAACCATACAAACACAAAGTCTTTAAGGCTGTAAACATTTTGACCAGTTCTAAAAAAGTTCTGCATAATCTTAGCTATAGTGTTACATTTTATCAAGTTTGTGGCTGAAAAGAGTAAGTGTGGTGGTTTATATGCAATGTTTTTCCAAAACCAGATGTTTAATGAGTATTCAAGAATTTATCAACTATCTTTTTTTTCACAAGTATTAATTTATTCTTCCACTAGAAAATGGTTACATATGTATATTGAATTTTAAAATGGGGGGAAACAAAATGAAAAACAAGGGCTACATTTTATTACAACAGTAGTCTGTCATCTGGAAACCATGCCCTGAAATGGTCAAGTAAAGAGGCACAGTTCAAGAAAGAAGTGAGGAACCTCTTTCTTTTTTAAGGTGTCCGCAAGTGTCACATATTTAGGTGATATTTAAGGAAATTTTAATCCATAAGATGCTGGATTTTTGCAATATATTCAGAAAATCATCAAAAGTGACTTTTTATAATATATTCAGAAAGGCATTGAAAATGCTCAATAGAATATAGCAAGTTCCTTACAGAAAAGTGAAGACCCTTTCAGTTTATAGAAGACCAGAATGAGAGAATCTTAGAAACAAAAATGACTTTTAACAGGTTATATTGCATTTCTCTATTTGTTACCACACAATGTGATTTAACTAGAGAATTTATTTGGAAGGTTTGGTAAAGGATTAGACAAGTTCACAGCCAAAAATTCTGTAAATCAATACTAAAAAATCCTTTGACTTTTTAAAAACACCTGAATGTTTGGTGGTTTCAAAGGGAACAGACTGCTGGAAGCTGCTAAACTAATAATCTCTCCCTAAACAATCTCTCTTTTTCTGCTCTCAGACAGTTCTATGTTGGATACACAATTTTTCTCTTTTAAAAAACATTACATCCACTACACAGCTTCTTTCCCATCCCTGTTTGTGCCTCAGTGTTGTATTATCCCTGCTACACTTCACGGAATACATAAATATTTCTCTTTTTTTTTTCTTTTTTTTTCTTTTTTTTTCTTTTTTTTTTATTTATGGGATTACTGAATGGTTAGCATGATTGCTAAAGGAGAGTGATTTTGAAGCAGGAAATCCCATCAGTTGATGGATTCAAACTCAAATCAATTTTTGTTCAACTTAATACACTGAATCAAAGGAGCAGTACTTCTGATTAAGAGTAAACATGCACACAGAGAAGCTGTAAATCGAATTCCTCCTTTTTGGAAGGTTTTGCTGTTATTAAAGTTTAGTGTACCATGAAATAAGACTTTCTTTCAAACCTTTCTGCCAACCTTTGTTATTAAGTAGATGCTTATACATGAAAGTTTTTACTCCAGGAAGAGACCTTAGAAAAACTATTGCATGCTGTGACTCAAAAAATAAAGTGAATCATTAAGAGTACAGATGGAAAAAGTTTACAAAATCATTCAGTTTTTCACACTGCTGCTGCACAGTGATCCTTAACATAGAATTTGTAATGATATTTTTTGCTTTGATTTCCAAGTTGCTTGATCAGAAAGTGCAGCATTTTTCACATGAAGCTGTTGCTCTGCTTGCCAAAAAGACTACCTGATGCGTAGCTTAAAATTTCAATTATCGATTTCTTGCTCCAAGTCACAATTCACTTATGCAATTTCTAAATCATGTTTCTCTTCCACCTAACATCATAATTCATATTGGGATAGAATTCTTTCTACACAAGTCCATCTAATCAGCTATAGAAATGTTGTTCAGCAGACTGACACAGAAGATACTTTGAGTATTCATATAGCAAATAGTACAGAATTGCTTGTAGCAGTAGTTAGTGGACTCAATATTTTAGGGAAATAGAGGTCAATATATTTGCATGATGGTCTCTTTTGCAGTCTTAATACTGAGACTTCTGTAGGCAGTCACATACATGACATATGTGTTGGCTCTTAATCCAGGATGAAGGCTGAGGCCACATGAAGACAGAGATGTTGGAGAAGCAGAGGTTATGCAGATGGGTCTTCAGGACCTGGCATTTTTACTGACCCTTGCAAAAGAAGTATCTAGAAACAGTGAGTGACAGGGAACATCATTAGGGATCCTTCCCAAGAGTTTTTTCTTACATTTATAGCTCATCCACACACTAGTATTTTTTTCTCTGGTATTTGTGAAATGTAAATATATTTTTAGTAATCCCAGTTACTCTTCTGTGGTTTTGAGAATCTTAGTGTATTAAGATGTTTTTCTAATAGTGATATTCCTAAGCATGTCCAGTCATTTGTTACCACTGAAGGTCTGATTGATTGCTTCATTTTTTCATGGAGTCCTTTACAATATTAGTTAAACTTCAATTGTTTTTTACATTACATGTAACAATTTTTAATAAATTACCTAGCAGAAAAAGGCAGCAATTCTAATGTTGGCATAAAGTTGGGAGTTCCCTTTTATAAAGAAAATGAATTCAGAATTATTCTACAGTAGTTTCAACATTAGGCCATTCTTTGGTTTTTTTCACTCTGGGAAAAAAGCCCCTGATCGTCTCATTATCAGAAGGGAAAGACTGGATAATACACAAGAAAATTAATGTTTAGTGAGTATTCCCCCAAACAAAGAATTGATTGGATCTACTTACAGGGTCTGGTTGAGATAGAACTAATCCCCTTCACAAAAGTTGTTACAGTGCTGTGTTATAGGTTTGTGACCAAGGCCATGTTGCTAACTCTGGAATATGTTGGCTGTTGCTGAGCAGTGCTTGCACAGCCTCATGGCCATCTCTGTGTCTCATTTTGCCCTGACAGTGGTAGGCCAGAGTGGACAAATAGCTGGGAGGGTACAAAGCAGGGACAGCTGACACCGATGGACCAAGGAGTTATTCTACTTCATATGCAATAATATAGTCAGCCATAAAATCCTGGAAAGAGTTTTCTAAAGTAGCTGTTGCTCGAGTCCGTACAGCCATTGAGGGGAGGTGACCAGTGCCTTTGAATTACTTGCTGTATATATAGAGATATATATTTTTTTTCTTTTCGTAACTCACTAATTTCTCCTTATCATGACTCACCAGTTTTCTCACTTTTTTCTTTCCAATTCTCTACGTAAATCAAATGTCGAGATGTATATAGCTCTTTCTATTTTCTGATTCTCACTAGAAAAGCAATAGAAAAGTGCAGGGAAGTCTTAAGTTTCCTCACTTGTAATTATCATACTTTTGGATAAAGTTGTCATACATGTTTAAAGTTGTGATCCTAATCTTAATATACATTTTATACAGAAGAAAATATTCAAGATTTATGTAAATAAAAATGCTGCTGAAAAAGTGCACAATAACTCATTCCTCTAGTGGACATGCAATTGCTCAGACATTTTGCATTCAAAATATGCACTGCGATGTAATAGCAAATTGTGTATTCTGTAAAACACTGGCATCTATACCTTTTATTTCTTCAAAATGTTTCCAGTAGCACAGTAAGACTTTTAAACCTAATCTTTATGATCAGTTAGAGATAGGACATAAAGGTATTAAGAGCAAATAAAACTGCAGTTTCTACTTCAGAGAGATTTCATTACATTATTCTTGTAGAAATAAGCATTTAGTGAGTTTTTGCACTGAAAGACTGAACTATATAAAGTGTTGGTAAATTAAGATGATGTAAAACAAAATACAATTTAAAAATAATCTTGAAATTGATATACCTTTTAACTACAGTTTTAAGATGAAAAGAATTAAATGAAGAAGGAAGAAGAAAATTCACACAATGACACTGAAAACCATTCATTATGCATCAACATATACTATGTATATATACTTGCAACCAAGTGTAGGAGAAGGAAAAGGTGGAATCCTAAAGTATATGAAAATAGGAAGGGGGAAAGGACAAATGAGAAGAGGAACACACTTTGAAAAACTCATTAAAAAGCCTCTTATAAGACCTTGCTGTTAAGGCAGGCTGTGATGAAAAAAGAGAAAATAAACATGGTGAAGTAACTACATGGCAAATTTCTTGCTATTGTAAAAAGATACCTTATTAGGTGTAATAGCTGTATAAAGAAACTTTATTTTTTATAATTCCAATTTTCTACCTGAATTGCTATTTTCCAGTATAGTGATTCATGCCAGTGGTAAATGAAATTTTCCTGCAATAGATCAAGAAAAAATTGTCAACTTCCTCTCATTTTTTAAAAAAACTGTGCTGTCATTTATGAGGCTATAAATACAGGGAACAAAATTGATTAATAGCTCATTTGTAATGTCAGTTCAATCCACCAACCCTAGCAGATGACTTAAAAATTTGACATTTTTCTAATAAAACCAACACTATTTATTTCGAAGTGTCTAATAGGACATTGAGTTGCTGTTACCAAAAGCAAACACAAAAGAGTGATGTCTTGAGGAACACTATAATAACCCATTACAAATCCCCCAGGTAAGGAAATATCTCTATGACAGCATTTAGCTTGAGTCTATTCATTTCTAAAAGTACTGCAATGGCAGTAACAGGATGGAAAGGAATGATTACTTGATACTAAACAGGTATTTTAAACACCTGTTAAAACCATCATAGCTGCATTTCACAAAGTTATATTCTTTTATAAAGGATTTAATTTGCCAATTATGACTACTTTTTAATATGCTGCTTCTTATGTTTGCTATCTCTACATTTTTCTTGGTTTCTGATACATTATTGGAATATATTCCCATGGTTAAGTACCTCTTGGTTACAGAATGAGCCCATTCACGTTTAATAAGAAATTAATAAGATTTGCAATGATGTAATTGCTGACTCCTCTCTATCTTTTTCCATTTCTGACATTAGAAATGCAAATAACATTTGTTTTCGTATTCCAGAAAACTGCTAGAAATTTGGTCAATAGGCTTAAAATCTTATGTTTTGTGGAGAATTTAAAGCGATAATCAAACCACGGCCTTTTCCTGATGTTAGTATGTTACATCTACTAAACAAAAATTTTATATGTTTGATTTATATGTTTAAAAACTGTTTATTTCAAAACTTCCATTTCTGAAAATTAAATAACCAATAAGTTATTTTTCCACCACATATCTAAATATATACAAATTTCTAATAAAGGATCTAAAGGTTTTGGAATTATGATCTGATATGTTGATTTTTCATCTCTGATTTTTAAAAAAATAATAACTCAGATGTGTTTTTTATAGCCAAAACTGAAACAATCTTTATTCTACTACCATTTCTAATGAAATATTAAATCTTTATTTTGGATATGATTTATTCCTTTTCTTTGAAATTTCCACTCATTTAATTCTTCATCTGTTTTTCTGTCTTTATGCTTTTCTACCCTTCTCTAAAACAACTTCCTTATTTGACAACTCACTTTCCAGCTAATCTTCTGGTCTACAATGTACTGAAAAATAATTAGCATTTGTTCAGTTTTAATATTCTATGTCTCTACTTGCATTAATAATGAGTAAAAATATTGTATAAAATTCCTAACAAGTAAGAGAATTGACTTATCAGACCTTCAGCAAAGTCTACTGCTGTTATGTTATGTGGTTTAATCACCTATTTGTTTTCTTTTCTTACCTGTAACTAGAATCAATCCCTTTTCTTTCCTCCCAGATTTTCTAGTATCATATGGTGTTCTAATCAGACGAGAAATGAAGGATCGTATTTGGATCTCATATTATCTTTAAAATTTACAAAAGAAAGATTAGAAAGTAGATGCTAGATGACAGAGAATGTCTATGTACTTTCTCTCTGTCCAACAGATTGCTTATCAGCAAATTCTAAGAAATAGTTCAACCCCAAAATTTTGCTTGTGTACTGCCTGCCAATCTTAATTCTATGAATGACATGAACAGCAATGTTTTTATTTTCATATTTGTCTTCCTAAATTCTACTTTAAAAACTTTTACACTCTCGAGGAAATGCATACCTGACTTTATGTGGCACTTCAGAAACCATCCTCTTTTTAATAAAGTCATTGAACTTTCTGTAACAAATTAATTAATCTCTAAAATAAGAATATTGAACTGAAGAAGTCTTTATTTAATCCACTATGATATTACACAATGGGGGGCAGCTCATCCTCTTATCTCCCTATTCTTGAAACATGCAATCTGAAAGCATGCAATACCTCTGAGATGTAACTGAGGAAGAATAGCAACATTGCTCACTGTTTGTGCTGAGTTTACTGGGAGCTTCGTATTTCACTGAACTTTTTTCAGACATGTTAAGCTGAAAATCTGTATAATTCAGAAGTAAGTTAATTCATATTAATTATTACTATTATAATTTATATTTTTGTCATTGTTTTTGGTTTTTGATCCTAGAAATCTGCTAGCAGCAATGTTTTCACCCAAATAATAACTGTGGTAAACTATTTAAATTAAGCAATTTCTTACTCTCATTTTTCATTATCCATAAGGGAATTCTAAATGCCACAGGATCTGCATATCAGTTACAGGAAGATGTTATATTGGAAAGGGAAATAAATTACCTATTCCTAATAACGATCAAGTTATGTTATACAATACATATCACCTTCTCAGCAGATCTTGACATCATCCCAAAAGACGCAGCAAACACTGACAACTTTGCAGCCCTTATGGGAAAATGAAAATGGATAACAGATATTATTTCATAAGGCTGTTTGTTTGTTGTTTTTCTAGTCTTGTGGTTATTTTATTCTGCAGTTGTAAAACACTGTTAGTTGTTGTCTTAATGCATCATTACACAAAATTATAAGATAGCCCTTTAGCCACAATATTATAAGATAAAATTTCAATTCAGCAAGCACAGTCAAAATAAAAACTTATCCTGTGTTTTCTTAGTGTAAATAAGAGAGATTTTGAAGCTCCTTGTTGTGGTATGGTAACCAAACTTCTGTAGTAAAAGTCTTCTAGTGTATTTTTGTAAGAGTAGAGTATGTCTGTTTTTCCTTAATACTTTTTCTCTAGTTCTAATTCATCTTTTAGTGGAACCAGCAAAAATATTCTTACAGTATTGGAAGATGTACCTAGCCATTGTAGCCCTTTGCCTAGGTTTAAGGGTCTTTTTTTAAAAGAAAAACACTGCAGAGCAATAGTTCTCCTACATCTTCCCATTAAATTGTACGGCTTAAGATCCAATTTGTCCAAAGAAGTAGAAAGGGTTATTGAAGTCAAGTAGCTAGAAGAGACATGGTGCACTCATTAGCCCTCACTGGCAGAAAGAAATTCTAGATGGGGGAGAATAAACAGAAAAAAAGTTACAGAAAAGTCAGATTTACTCCTTTTAAAAAAACTTTCTAGATCAGAACTTCTGTTCTGATGTTTTGTGTTGTATTCAAGAATAGACAAAGCACCCTTAAAAAGCAATAGTCTGAAAAGACCAAGTGACCTCAGCTGTTCCTCATATGGCTTCCCTTCAAGATCCTTCACCATTTGGTTACCTTCCTTTGGACACTCTTTAGTTTCTGTGTTACATTGTGGTGCCCAACCCTGCCCCCAGCACTGGAGGTGAGGCTGCCCCAGCTCAGAGCAGAGCAGGACAATCCCCTCCCTTGCCTGGCTGGCCATGCTGGGCCTGATGCCCCCAGGACAGGGTTGGCCCTCGTGGCTGCCAGGGCACTCCTGACTCGTGTTCAACTTCCTGTCAACCAGAACCCCAAGACCTTTTCCACAGCACTGTTTTCCAGCATCTCATTCCCCAGTCTGTACATTCATCCCGGTTTGCTCTGACCCAGGTGCAGAATCCACCGCCTTCCCTGGCTGAACTTCATATGGTCAGTGATTGTCCAGTACTCTAACTTGTCTCTCTGCAGGGTCTTTCTGCCTTTGAGGGAGTCAACAGGTCCTCCCAGTTTAATATTATTGGCAAACTTACTTAGTATTCCTTTAAGTCCCATGTCCAAGTAATTTCTGAAGATGTTGAAGAGCACAGGGCTGAGGATAGAGCCCTGTGGAACCCCACTGGTGACAGGTCACCAGTCTGATGACACCCCTTTCACTATAACTCCATGCATTCAATCCATGAGCCAGCTGCTCACCCATCACATGATGGGTTTGTCCAGCTGTGGGCTGGATATTTTGTCCAGAATGATACTGTGAGGGACAGCATCAGAAGCTTTCCTGAAATCTAGCAATATTAAATCAGTTGGCTTCCCTTGACCAACAGTGTGTTACCTTGTCCTAAAAGGAAATTGTCTTTGATAAGCAGGACTTTCCCCTCATGAAGCTGTGACTTGATACTGTGTTGTTTTTTAGATGTTCTTCTACAGCTCCCAGAATTGTCTCCTACATGATTTTATCAGTCACAGAAGAACCTCGAGGGTTCAAATGAAAATGCATAATGTAAAATCTGTTTGTTAGGCTATAACTTCAGCTGTGGTATATAGAAAGGATTTAGAGCAGCTTCAGAGCTGTAGGCTTGTGGTTCAGCCAGGCTTCAGAAAGGTAGAAAAGAGGAGAAGTAAAGTATAGAACTGTCAGGTCTAACTTGAATTCTTTAAAAAATACTACAGAAAGTGGGAAGTTGAACTATTTATAAGAATCTGAAGGCAACAAAAATATGACAGTACCTAGGTAAAATGAATTTCTCAAGAGCAAAATGTGTGAAACCATTGTAATTTCTGTTTTGAGGTGGTAATAAACTTCTGGGATAAGGAAGAAAGATGATGATTCATCATCATTCTTATAAGGAAACCAAGGGAAGTGCTAGCTTCTCAGTGAAGCTAGCACTGAACAACATGTGACTCACTGGAAAAAGAGTACTAGAAGATGATAGTGATTCACTGTGGAAAAGAACATCACTGGAAGTATTTTGGGTCCTCTAATGCTCTTCATTAATGCTCTTTATCAATGACCTGGATTATTGAATTAGGACTATTGTGTCTGAATGTGCAGATAGCACCAGTCTGGGAAAGAGACGGGCAAAAACTCTAGCAGTGTTCTGGAAAAGAAAGAGGGTTCAGCCAAAAAAAGATGAATCCTCTTTGGCAGTCATAAACATATTCATAGAAAAATGGAAGCGACCAGGCAGCAATTTGCAAAAGCACATCCAGATATTTCAGGCTAAATGGGATTGAGCCATGACTTGTGTTGTTGAAATCCCCACCCTCAGATATTTTTCCAAGGGTTCTGCATGTCCTAGAAGTGATGTATCTCCCTGCCATACTCCAGAGTGTACCAGCAGGCTCCTGCCAATCTGACCTTGCCTTGCTAACTCTGACTTCCAGGCTTTTTTCTCGGGCCTACTTTGTCACTGCAGGTTGTCTGTCATCACTGTGCTATGCTAGATCTGGTTATCAGCAATGGATCTCCTCAGCTTCTCTCATTTAGGTGCTGTGGGGCTGTATTCCTTGTCAGTGAGTTGTGCCCTGCCTGCTTTGCTGTCATATGACCTATATGAATAACAAAGTTTGATAAAATTTATTGAATTAAAGCTATCTGAACACAGTACTCTGAAATAGAACTTTAAAATACGATATTAAGACATATAATCTGCATACAGAGTCAGCACAGGATATGACTGGAATATGTGTTGGTAACCACTACATATCTCACAAGGTTTATTAATATTTATTGCTCCAAGGAGTCTGTGCCACAATATGGAGCTGTAGGTATTCCAGTAGGTATTCAGATTTTGATCACAACATTATGATAATATCCATAATGCTAGATTTCACTGGTGAATGAAGACTATTATCAGAAAAGCACTTATTTTCAATAAGTAGTGACCAAACTATTAGAGAACAGCTTGTCTCCCATCTCCAAAGAACTCAATTTAATTTGACAATTCTAAAATTTTTAAATATGTCAGATAACTCATATTTGGGTACGCAGTGATTCTGTGATGGACTACATTCACGCAATGGAAATAACAATGTCCTTTAACTCTCCTGTATTGGAGCATAACTGAAGCATAAAACTTAATCTCCAGGGTTGAGCAGACCCTGCAAATACATCAGCGAAGGGAAATTAATGTGCTTGTGCCAAGAACTTCTGCTTTAGCACAGAGGTGACTAGGACAAATTGGCCAACAGTAATTGCTTAGTAAAAGTCTAGAAGAGGGCCAGAAAGGGCTGTGGATTCAGCCTCATACAGGATATGATTCTGGCTCTGTAAGCTCTGCCTGTGACATCTGTCTCCTGGGAACTGCCTGAATCAGAACTGATTTTAGAGTAAATCCACTGGTAGCCTGTATGAAATCACCTTTGTTGCCTGTGTCAGGGACATTGGCTTGCCACCATTGTCATATTAGTTTTTACAGTAAATAACCTAATATAGCTGAGGCAGTAATTCTGGGATATGAAGAATACTTTTAAATATACATGCATTTTTTGATACCAAATTGAGTTAGTGGTAAGCAGAAGGTGGACTGACTGCTCTTTTAAGTTCCTCTCCAAACTGAATTAAGCTTAAATGATGCACAGAAGTTTTTGCTGAAAAACTACTTTTTCAGTCTTCCAATCAGAAAATCGTACCCTAAAATTCAAAGCAATTACAATTACAAAATTGTAATGATTACTTTTCAGCTTCCAGTATAGCTTTTTGAGGAATATCCAATGAAACATTATTTATCAGAAAATGCTGACATGATGGGATAAAAACAGACTTTTGGCCTAGAAGCTTTATTTTTTTCACTTCTTACTTAGCTGAAAAAACTTTGCAGAAGATCTAAAGCTCTTGAAGTAATTCAAAGCTTATGATAGAAAATTGAATTCCAAATCTTTACATTCTTTTGCCTTAGAGTATTTATTTATTGCAGGACTGACATATGTAGGAAGAAAACTGATGTACAAACACCCTAAGTACTCATGAAAGTACAGTCTTACAGCTTGTTAAACTTTCTTTCAGACTCTGTGTTAAAAACACGAATTTTGACTTCTCCCCAACTTCTACTGAGAAATAAAACAGCTGATTTTTTTCACAAGAACAGAAACAATCTGAATTCTTCAGATTGCTGCTGTTGTTAGATTAGAAAATCTGCTTGGTTTTAAAATAAGCGGTCTTCAGAGAGCACAACTTTCTTAAAGTTGAATTGCCACGATTCCTTAGGCTCTAACCTTTTGGAACACGAAGTTTTAAAACTTTAAGAGGGCAACTCTGTTACTCTAATCTAATTGCTGAAGTTTGAATTGTCTTTACTGAGAATTAATGGGTTGTGTTCTCTGAGTTGCAGACACAACATAAGTAAGAAGGATACAACAGAGAAAATTGCATCTTCTGCTGTGTCGCTTATAGTTGTGATTGGCTACTTCAATACAGCAATCACATCTATTTATTAGAGAAGATGGTCACAATAAAACACTTTCTTCTTGTATTGTCTGAGGCAAGAGCATTATTTGTTTTCCCTGCCTTCCATGTTATGGTGGGCTGACCCTGCCACGTACCTGTCAAAGGCACTTAATGTCTGTCCTTGGCAAATATATGGGGGGTGAAAATATAAGGTAAAGCTCCTGAGTTCAAATGAGGACTGGAAGAAATTACTTACGTATTACTGTCACAGGCAAAACAGACTTGACATGGAAAAATTAACTGAATTTACTACTAATTCAGCCCAGAGCAGGAAAATGAGAAGGCAAACAAAATCAGAAAAACACCTTCCCCTCACCCCTCCCTCCCTCCCATGCTCTGCCTGCTATCCGCCCAGTGGTGCAGGCAGACGGGAATGGGGGTTATGGTCAGTTCCCCCCACGCTGCTTGTGCTGCTTCTCAGGGAGAGGAGTCCTTCCCCTGCTCCAGTGTGGGGTTTCTTCCATGGGAGACAGTACTCTGTGAACTCCAGCATGAGTCCTTTCCACAGGCTGCAGTTCTTCATGAACTGCTCAGACTTGGGTCCCTTTCCATGGGATGCAGTCCCTCAGGGACCGCCTGCTCCAGTGTGATTTCCCCCACAAGGCCACAGGTCCCACCAGGAAACCTGAGTGGGCTCCTCTGTCCACAGGTCTGCGATCCCCTGCCAGCAGCCTCCCCTAGCATGCATTTCCCATGAGTTCACAGCCTCCTGCCAGTCATCCACCCTGCTCCGGCATGGAGGAGCTCCATGGCTGCAGGGGCACAGCTGCCTCACCATGGTCTCACCACGGGCTGCAGGGGAATCTCAGCTCTGACACCTGGAGCACCTCCTGCCCCTCCTTCTGCACTGACCTTGGAGTCTGCAGAGCTGTTCCTCCCACATGTTCTCATCCTGCTCTTTCCTGGCCACAATTACATCTGTGCAATCACTTTTTTCCTCCTTAAATATTATCACCGAAGGATTACTGCCATTTGCTGGTGGCCTTGGCCAGCAGGGGGTCTGTCCTGGAGGCAGCTGGCATTGACATGGGGGAAGCTTCTGGTAACTTCCCAGAGCAGCCACCTGCAGAGGGCAGTTTTCCCGGGGCAGAAGAGAACGCTGGAAAAATGCCTTGGGAACCCTCTTTCCTGGTGCCATAAGAAAAAAGCTGATTGACATGATCTCTATGCAGATTGTTACCAGAAAATTCTCAGTTCTCTGTGTTATCATAGGCTGATTTTTGGCGCAAGAATTTTAATATTCCTAATTATTTTTCCCTATTGGACCATTCCCTCAGACCTCACCTTAACTCCCCTCCCACACAGGGTCTCATAAATACCCCTGTCTGCCCCCGGACTCTGCCTTTGGCCTCATGCCTTTTGGTGCTTGTACTGTCTTGATCCAGTTCACTCCATTACAGTGGACACCTTATTGTTGGTTGCTTTCATGTTATTAAAACTACTTTTTGGACAACGGATCAAAGCTGTTTATGTCCATTAAGTTGCCAATTGGGCCAGAGTCCTGAGGAAACTCATAGAGGAAAGAGGTCTCATAGCCTGGGCTAGACCTGGGAAGTTTCAGCCACCCCTGTAAATCCCCACCCTGCTACCAAAACCTGGCCAAGCTAACCCAATACACATGTCAATACACTCTTTATTACCCTTTCTCTATTTTGTTCAACACTGCTAATATTAACTGAATTTTTTTTAGAATTTTTACATTTGATATAATTTTTCAATAAGTACAATTTTCATATTTGAAATTCCAGGGGACCCAAGCAAAAGCAGAATTTCATTATTATAGATGTTGAATGATAAAAACAATTGCAACCACTCTATCCCAAAAATCAAACTAATGAAATGGTTTTATATATAATATCAGATTCAGTACAAATAAGAAATTGTCAACCCATTAGGTAAGAATCCTAATGACAATGAAAATATTGTCCAGGTTTTACATTAATTTATTAAATTCTGGCATTTCTTTCTTTCTTTCAGTCTAAGCTTTTTTTCAGTTTAAGCTTTTCTCAGATATAATTTTAACAGGAACCATAGAACTTTTTCCCCAGAAGTAGTATTTGTTCAATAAGAGTGAATGAATGCACATCAAATCCTGCTGGCTCTGACAATAACCCTTAATGTGAGGTCTCACTTAATAGTTTCAGATGTACCTGCCATCCAGAATATAAGGAGCCATGTAGTGAAATTGCCATAAATCACTGTGTGGCTGGACTATGTCAGAATTGATCACAATTCAGTGATCTCCCTGGAGAGTTTAGGTGTCACAGTCTGACTAGTAAAAATCACTTTTGTCGTGAGGCATTTAGGTTTGTCAAAAAGAAATGTCTCAAGAATGTAAATGTGGCATTTAAATATATATATATATATATATATATATACACTGTTGCTAAATTTTCCTTATCTAAACTTACAAAGTATCTTTTGGATATCTGTAACAGAAAAATAAATCAAAAGGTGCTCATTTCTTTTTCGCAGGAAATAGTATATTCTTAAGTACTGCAACTGAATCTGTTTTGATGAGAAGTGTTGTACATAACCAGATATTTGATATTAAAATTGAGCCTTAAAGCCATTACCCTTTGTTCTTCAACTTAGTAGTGACTTCTTTAAGTAGATCAGATTGCTCAAAGCCCAATAATCCACGCTGTAATACTTTGATAATTAATACAAAATACAGAAATAAAAGGGTACATTGGTTAAGACCTTTATTTCAAATCTATAGAGTTATTATGAAGAATAATTTTTATTTCATCAAGAAAAAAACCTGTTGGCTTTTCTATACTCATTATCTCTACTTCAAGCAAAGTCACACATGCAACAGCTATAGATATATCTGCAGAGCTGTTACCATCATTGTTCAACATTTCCATTTTATTTCTTTATCATAATTTTTATATTAGGTTTATGTAGTACTTCATTATGCAGATGTTAAGAGCTATTTACAAAAGCAAAAATGAGAGACTTAAATTTTTAATGGCAATCAACAAGGAGGAAAACTTCAGCTGTGCAAGAACATTGCACAGCTGGTGTTTAGGATGGAATTGAAACATAGCTTAAAGTCACCTTTCTTCATCTACTGATTTTGAAACTAAAATGACTGCATGTGTAGGGCACTTTTAATATGCATTGCCTTGTATTATGCCTCAAAGGATTGTTCAACAAGCCAGAATTTGTAAAGTGCAGCATGTTCCAGCAATTCACCCTGATAGTCAGAAGCTGCTGTCTTCCCTCATGTAACAAGATGTTCAAAAGTTAAAAAATCTTCCAGATCAGGAGGTCTTCAGTCATGCCTTAAGAACACAGTTTGTATTTCTCTTAGTTTAAAGACTGTGTCCAAGCAGTTCTGAACTTTTGAAATGTTGTAATTATTTATTATACTCAACTGCACTTAATAAACACTATTAAAACTAGATTATGTTTAGTTTCTAAAGCTGTCACAGTATACTGTAGGAATATAGATTTATTTGAACATTGTTGACCAAAGAGTCTTCTTTTTTGCCTAAAAATTTGACTAACACAGTGTCAGATATGGGGCAACTTAATGGCACACTGGAATTTGTGTGATGACGATACCCATGCTACTGAAGCATGGCATTACTTTATAGATATATTTTTAAATTAAATGTGAAGTTCAGATCTTCAGCCAGATTTAATATCTAAGTTTGTAAGACACTGGAATTCATTATATTTAACTCACTGAACCAAATCTCTGGTTTAAGTCTTTAGTGGGTTTTCATGTTGAGCTTGTTAAATTATAATAAATTAGTCCAGTCTATTTTGATCATTGTTGCACTAAAAATATTTAGAAAAAACTCAAGTGCTCAGCTAATAGGAGACCAGAAAACTGTATGCTCTTATGCTTTAGCTCACTAAGTTTTTATGACCAAACCAAAATGTCTAAAATTTGAAACTTTGTGTTTATATTCAGCATTTGCATACTAGCTCCACACACATGGATTGATTTTTCAACTGCTTTATATCACTTAGTTATATATATTAATTGGGTTTTTAAAAAATTCAGTCAAACAAAAAATATTTACTTGCAACTATTTATTGTGTATGTTCAAAAATAAAAATGCTGTCATCAATGAAAATCATGATTTCCTTAATGCCCATTGTATTTTGAATGATTTTGATTATAATTTAGTAAATAAGGTACAGCTTTATCATTGACTTTATCATTATGACTGTGCTCCATTTAGAGTTGTTTTGTATATGAAACTGAAACTTTCAAGGAAACTAGAATATTTTACCCTATCATAAATAAGATTTCAAAACATAAGAAAAGTACACATTTAATTGATCTATGACTTGTCTGTTTTTGCAGACTAAATGTAATAAATTTCCTAAGTCATCTGTTACTCTATTTTTCGACAGGCTTTACTGGAGAGTTTTGTGAAACAGATGTTGCTGCCTGCCTATCACAACCATGTGGAGCCTCCAGCATCTGTAAAGACATTGTAGGTGGCTATCTTTGTTTCTGTGCTCCTGGTTTTATAGGTGAGTTCATAGAAGTGCTGTTTAACATGTTTCAGTCAGCCCTAAATCAGAGAAAAGAAGTTTGTTCAAAAGTAGCAATAGATAATTTAGTAGTGTGCCTCTGATTAAGGCAGAAACAACTTTTGTTTCCTGGCACACAAAAGTACTTGGCTGAGTAAGAGTATTCAGCTGTAAAAAATACTGTCTGCAAGGGACTATTTCCACTCCAACTACTCTTTACACTATTTTAGACATGGTATCTGTCTTACACTGATGTGATTTGAACTCCCAGCCACATGCAAGTTGTCCTTAATTTATCTCCTTTGTGCTCTCTGTAATGATAAGGCTGCAGTAACAAGGGTCTCCACTGCCAAACATACATCCAAGACCCTGGTCAGGTTTAACTACTCTTGTTTGCATCTACCTTGCAGGCCATTGTCATTAGACTGACTAGATTAAAATTTGTTTGGCTGTGTCAGCACACTGACTTGGTATTTTCAGACCACAGTGTAAAAAAAAATAGATACATATACAGGTATTTTTGATCTACTATATGGTGAAATAATCAAGGGCAGTAGGAATTCCCTGACTGGCAGATCAGCTGTGCTACCCAGATCCATCCTGTCTAACTCCAGGGACTTTGACAGGGTTCCACAAGCAGAAATATAATGACTCTAAAATCTCCCTCCTTAGTCAAGGAGAACACAGACAAGCAGAAAAATTGAGATCTTGAGAAGACTGCATAGGTCTTAACTTGCTGTTCTACATTCTTACATAGGGATTGATTTAGACTAAATAATCTGCATTTAAGAGCTGCAGTATTTGTTTCTTTAATGCAATGAAATGCTTTCTCCTATTTCTATGGTTGGTTTATTTTATTATTATTATAAAAATATAAAGTAAAATTGTATGATGTTACTTGTGATAATCCTTGGTGAGATAATTTTTTAATTGAAAAGTTTGTTTAAAATCTTATACTAATATCTACATAACAGTGGATCAGTAATTTATATTTTTTCTGTGGTCCATTAAAACCCTCAAAATCCATCAGAAGCAGTTAGGAGCTTTATCTGTCTTGAAGCATTAGTAACAATGAATTTGATGCCAGAAAAAAATATTAGATACATCATTGACAACTAGAAATCAAAATTAATATTTTTTCCTCTGCATATTTAAAAATACATGCCAATACCTAACTTTCTGATTTTTAATTTTTACAAAGTAAGAAAATATTTGTCCATAATTAAAATATTTCCCAATATTTCCCATAAAGATCTTTAAAACAAAACCATAACATAATAAATTCATGAAAAAATAATATTTACCATATTTACACTTGTCATGTTTTAGAAAAATTCAAGGCTTTATTGCCCTTATAATATGAAAATATGTAAGTTTTTGAGTACATCTGTAAAGGACTCCAAAAAATCTTTGTTGAACATTATATTCTGCTTTTTTCCTTTAATCAACAAGAAATGAATTCCCCAAAGACAATTTGTGGCTCATTGGTAAAAGCTCACTCCCTGTACCTAAGGTCAGTTATTTCATTTTGTTGTTGCTGCCTTCACTGATGATTCACCAGTGTTTGTGTTCCTAATTAAATTGTTTCCAGGTCATAACTGTGAGATTGAAGTGGATGAGTGTCTTAGTGACCCTTGTCACAATGGAGCTACTTGTGTTGACCACCTGAATGCCTTCAGTTGCATCTGTCAGGATGGATTTGAAGGTATAAAAAAATCCACCAAATGATAACTTTGCAAACCTACTCAGAGTTCTATACCATTTTTTTAACAGATCAGATGAGATGCATGTATTCATATATGGATGTCATCTGATGTCATGAACATGTCAGTTAGAAGAAGTGTATCTTGACTAAATTACCTATTTTGTTTTCATGATAGCATGGAACTAGGTGTTTTCTGCTAACTGGTGTCTTGGCTGTTGAAAATGGATCTGTGGGATTCAGTGAAATTCTGCAAATACGAGATACTGTTTTCTGCAAGCTTTTAAAATATTTCAAAGCTTTAATATCCTCAAATGGAGGCAAAAAAAAAAAATCCAACTGTGTGGTAAAGGTTTTGGTTTTGGCATATTTGTACAATTTATATGAAAAATTTATTCTCTTTGATTAGTGGATGCATTAATAGCTGCAGCTATGATTTCAGCTTAGACGAGGAATTTAAAGTATATCCATTTTCTTTTTAAGTATATCTATTTTCTAAAACATCATGGATATTTAATCATTAAAATAAAAATCTATCCATAGTTCAAATGTCCCAGTGCAAAATAGTACATTTCTACCATTCATGTATTCAGAAAAATTATCGTTTGCATTTTGATTTCTTGAAATGCTTTTAACTTCCCAAAACATGCAATTGATGCAATTTTTCATTTAGTCTTCAAATGATAAAGAATTTGGTTCACTGAAAAATATTAGCAATAAAGTATTTTTAGACTTTAAACAGTTATTAGCAATAAAGTGTTTTTAGACTTTAAGCAGTTATGTGGGTTTTTATAGTCTAGATTGGAATAAGTTTTCTTTTTGTCAATAACAGATTCCCTTTTCACAGTTTTTTAGGAGTACATCTTTTGCCTTATCATGAACATTAGAAATATTTCCTCCCACACCACTGCAATTATTATACTTACTGTATATTCAATGTATACTTAATTATACTTAATGTAATTTGGTTTCTGTTCTTCTGTATTTACATAATAAGAAAATTGCCTACTTTAAGCATTAGTAACTATTTGATGACTGTACTTTAATATTTTTGAAAAATTAGTGAACAAAAACATTCAGAAGAGAAACATCTATCATAAACACCCAGGTCTGAATACAAAAAGGGTGTCAGATTCTGATGTGTGAGTTGTATTTAGTTAAAATAAATGTTAGTCTTTACCTAAAGGTGCTATGGAATAACTTATTTCCCCGTTCCTTGATTCTACATTCATAGGAACAACTTGTGAAGCAAATATAAATGAATGTCAGTCTTCTCCATGTCTTCATAATGCATCATGTGCAGACCTTATTGGTGGCTATAAATGCCTCTGTCTACCTGGTTTTACTGGTGAGTTGTTTTCATAGTAAACCTTGTTTTCCACAGCCAGGTAGCACACAAAGCATCCATTAAGACATTATTGACTAATTTGCTTGTGCTTTATTGTCATTTACCTGCCCTGGTCTAATGTTTAATTTACATTCCAACAAACTGGAACACTGACTGCATCTGTAAACTACATAACACAAGATGAATTAGTCTGCATTTAAAAAGGCCTTCAAAGCTGGAACGCTTAAGGAAGACTACTTAACCATTTAGCAACTCAGAAATAAGCTGGTATGTATTTGTGGTTATAAGAACACACTGGATGCTGATATTAGTGGTGTGGCTGCTTATTTGACTGACATGTTAGCTTATTTTCACAAATTGCTTGAAATTTTTGTGGTGTAAATGAATGAGAAATTTGCACCTGATTTTTTAGTAAGTATTCAAAACTTCCATCTTTTCAAAGGTGCAAGATGTGAAACAGATATAGATGAGTGTGCTTCATTTCCCTGCAAGAATGGAGCCACCTGCATTGACCAACCTGGTAATTATTTCTGCCAATGTATGGCTCCGTTTAAAGGTAATGAACACCAAGGGAGAGGGGAAAGCAAACATAATTAACTTTAGAAGGCTTTTTTTCACTTGTCTAAAAGCATTTCAATCTTTCTACAGCATTAATAGTCCTTCACCTTCTCAAACAAAGCTTTCCAAGTGACCTGCCATATATGCCTTCACCTGCAAGTGAGGGGAAGGGAACACTGTTTATACATCTGCTAGGTGTGTTCCTTCAGTAAACAAAATGGATACTTTAAAATCAGTTTGTTAACAGAATAAAATTTCTTATGTGGGTAATAGGAGGTATATACCTATTAAGTGTCCATCACAAAATTTGGTTGATTTTCTACACAGTTTTCTCTCTAATTTTATTGGCATTCTCTACATTATTTTATAATTTTTGGAAAACTATTTATAGCAACCTTGGAATCCAGAAACTGTGTGATTATTTCTCTTGATGTTTTTAAAAGAAATACACTTAAATTGCAAAGGTTATTGTGACCTTTTTCATATAAATGTTGAGGTTAATTTTTAAACACTTACTGCTAAAACAATTTAAAGTAACACATTGTGTGGTGTTCTTGAGCAAATCTAGTTCAAGTAATAGTCTCAATTAAATGCACCTATTGATTTATAAGTTAAATATAAACATATTTTTCCTCCAGCAGTCCAATATAATGATACTTACTTAGAATTCCAGAACAATCATTAAAAGGCAATTTTCCTGGTATGTTGAGACAGCAAGACTTTTCCCCTTTAGGGAAGATGGTTGAATAAAATTTATTATTCATGAGCTCATGAACAAACACTCATGTTTGTTCTTACTATTTTAATTAATGGTCAAAATTTAGTTTGTCATTTTTGTTAGTTTTAATTTACTTTCTACTGAATAAAATCCAGTACAATAATGAGTAAATGACCACTGCAGTATCAGAATTGCCTCTGTGCAGGAAGATGTAAAATAATTTTCAGTACATAGCTAGAAAGACTAGTCTCTTGAGTATGTCTTACAAAAGGAACCAGATTTCCAGCAGACTTTGATATTCATTTAGGTATTTAAGGAAGCAATTAAAAATTCAAGAAGTCAACCTTTCTCTAATCATCCTTCAAGAGACTAGCAGCGTCTCATACCCTCACTGGAAAGGGTAAGCCCTGCTGGCAACACTCATAACATGTAACTGAGATCCTTTGAGAACATTCTAGGAGGAAGTAGTTAAGGGCCTGCTGTGCCACTGAGACACTCACAAGTCTATGAGGCCAGATGGGATCCATCCAAGGGTACTGAGGAACTTCCAGAAGAGCTCACCATGACTCTCTCCATCATTTGTCATCAGTTCTGGCTAATTGGGAAGGTCACAGATGACTGGAAGCTGACCAGTGTGATGCCCATTCTCATGATGGGTTGGAAGGAGGATTCAGGGAACTACAGGCTTGTCAGCCTGGCCTCTGCATCTGGCAAGATTATGGAACAGATTGAGTGTGACTACATGACACATACAGGACAACCAGAGGATCAGGTCCAGACATGTGGGTTTAGGATAGATGGGTCCTGTTTGACCAGTCTGATCTCCTTTTATGACTAGGTGATTCAACGTGCAGGTGATGGGAAGGCTGTGGATGTTGTGTACCTGTACTTCATCAAAGCCTTTGATACTGTCTCCAAGACCACACTCCTGGAGAAGCTGGTAATCCATGGCTAAGACAGGTGCACTCTGCACTGGGTTAAGAACTGGCTGGATGGCCAGGCTCAGGGAGTGTTGGTGAATGGAGTCACATTCATGTGATGGCTGGTCACTAGTGGGGTTCTCCAGGGCTCAATATTGGGTCCCATCCTGTTTAACACCTTTGTCAATGATCTGTGTGAAGAGCCAAAAAGCACCCTCATTCAGTTTGTAGCTAACACCAAAATGGGTGAGACTGTTGATCCATTGGAAGTTAGGAAGGCTCTGCAGAGGGATCAGGACAGTCTGGTTCAGTGGGCCAAGGTCAGTGGTATGAGGTTCAATAGGACAAAGTGAAGGGTCCTACACTTCAGTCATAGCAACCCTATTCATCCCTACAGGTTGTGGGCAGAGTGACCAGAAAGCTGCCCAGCAGAAAAGAACCTGGGACTGACAGAGTTTGAATATGGGCCAGGGTGTGCCCAGATGGCTGAGAAGGCCAGTGGCATCCTGGCCTGTGTCAGCAACAGTGTGGCCAGCAGGAGCAGGGCAGGGATTGTCCCTGTGTACTTGGCACTGGTCAGGCCACACCTGGAGTGCTGTTGTGGGCCAGTTCTGGGCCCCTCACTACAAGAAAGGCATTGAGGGGCTGCAGCACGTGCAGGTGAGGGCAGTAGAGCAGGTGAAGGTTCTGGAGTGTCAGTCATAGCAGGAGCGGCTAAGGGAGCTGGGGTTGCTTAGCTTGTAGAGGAGGAGGCTCCGGACTGACCTTCTTGCTCTCTACAACTCCCTGAGAGCAGATTGTACCTAGGTGGGGGTTGCCCTCTTCCCCCAGTAAGGCAGCAACAGGACAAGAGGGCATGGCCTCAAGCTAAACCAGGAAAGGTTCAATACCAGGAAGATTTTCTTCACTGAAAGGGTGATTAAGCATTTCCAGGGAAGTAGCAGCATTGCCATCCCATAAAGTGTTCAACAAAAGATTGGACATTGCACCTAGTGTTGTGGTTTGATTGACAAGGTGGTGATTAGTCTCAGGTTGGACTCAATGACCTCGGAGGTCATTTAGGTCCAACATTAATTATTCTTTGTTTCCATTCTATGATAATATTTTTTGTACAGCATATCAAAGGCTATTTACTTCTTTACAGCTTTATTCAACACCTTCCAAAATCAAATTATTATACATATTCTGACTAGATTTATATGGGTATAAATAAAAATAGATTTACTTCCATATGAAAGTGCTACCTCTGTCTCACACCATCTGTTTATTTAGTGTTAAGCGGCTGTAAATGTAGCCTTCAACAGAGTCACAGCAAGCCAACATAATGGTTAGTTAAACTATGTTTTCTAATTGTGTGGATATATTCAGGGTATTTTAATGAACAGCTTTGTGTGCACTAATTACAGATTACAGAATTACTTAGTTAAGGAAGTACATACATGGTGTTAATGGCAAAAATTATATAGGAACACCTGTTTTGGTTTTGAGTATTTTCACAGATTTTCTTGCTTCTGATATTCTCAGTGGAAAAAAATAAATGCTGTATTACGAATGCTGTCATTTACCTGGAAAGCAATCTCAAGATGTATTTCCATAGTATATTGCAATGATTTGATCCATCTTAAAACCTGACATGAAGGGTGTGCGCTATTACTAGGAACGTATATCAGGAACATGTACCAGTTGATCAGGATATGTACAGCAGACCTCTACTATATAGAATGTGAAAATAAGGAATTCAGAGTATGATTTGGACATTCATACAAAAGATAGTTTGTCAGATTAAGCTAGAAATTCATTCTATATAAAGAAACTGGCTTACATACATTTATCTTGCTTTTGATTCATTTCCGTAACTATTTTTGTTTATTTTGACAAGGAGACTAAGGAGGATTATGAACAGAAAGTTTTGATTTTTTCTTTCTTCTTCTCCTTCATTTCCTCACATTTTTTTAAAAAGGAAAAGCAAATTTTTGCTTTCTTCACATGTTAGGCCTTCTGAGAGCAGGATAGCTGCTATTGATTTTTATGTGTGGCAAACTTTATAATATCCTGAATGGGTACTTTTAGATTTTAAAAATTTTTGGACAAGTTGCACCTAAATATGAAAAGTCATCAGAAATTTAATTAAAGTATTACAGTGTACTCATAGGTTCTTCTATTATTCTTGGGAGGAGCTGTGGGTTTCTTTGTTTGGGTCTTTTAAAGCATAGATTTGTCTGCTTAGAAAAAATGTTTTAACTCATTCCATTGGCTTGCACAGAATAATGGAGGACATCAAAGGTTTTTTAAGAAAAATTATTCTTGGGCAGTGATCTATGTCTAGATTTTTCTTCAGATGTTTCTAGTCCAGGTTGTGAAAATTAACTCTACAAGTCTGATATGTGAATGAAGTTTTACTTCTCCTGTGGGCACCAACTCTTTTTTAGAAAATCCAATTTTCATAAAGTGATTAGAGAGCACTAGAGAATTATATCTTCTGATGCTGCTGGTGTAGCCCTAAAAAAATCTAATGCATTACTCTCTATCAGTGTTCCCCTGAGAGTGGATTTCCTCCCATGTAGTGTAGATCATGGTCTTTTTATAAATTCTATTATTTCATTGGAATTTTTGCCACTGAAATTACTACATTTGACTTCCCAAATGTTCAGACTAACAGTTTGAGGGTACTAGCAGTCCACCTGTGTGTAATTCCAGAGGAAACTGAACCTATAAAGACTTTCAGATATGAATCCTTGTCAACATCTAATAATGTTCTAATTACTAAATATGATAGCTGATGTATTTTTATCCTATTTCAGTCAAGTTCCTTGTCCTTGTGGAGTTGAAAATTGATTTTCTGTTTTCCAAAATTATTGAGTTTTACCTGTAGTCCTGATAGGGTACAAAATAATGAACTTCATAGCCCCTGTACTTTTATATCATAATTCTTTTGACCGTGATTTGGAGAAACTCAAGATTTGATCAACAGAAGAAAATCTATACCATATTATGTTGTTAATCTAGTTAGGGAAAGAGATTCCTGTGTAAACCCACAGAAATCCTAGAAGTTACTGAACCCCACTGAGTCCTGTGACTAAGGTTTTAAACAGAGAAAAACAGCATATAGGTGTGTATAATATGCTTTTGCCATTTATAATAGTTATCTATGCCAGAAGTTCTGTATGTATTTGTGAACTTGTTCTAATTAATCAAACATGACAATCCACTTATAAAAGTCCAGTTCTCTGTTCCTGTTGGCTTTCAGCAGTGTTCTTCCACTAACCTGTATAGTACAAGTCATTATCACACCTCATGCTTTAAAGCCGAAACGGCCGTGCTGCCACTTGCATTTCCTGCAGTTCTTTATTGCATATACAGATATATACATATATCTGTGTGTATATATATATATATATAAAGAACATATACGTATGTTCTCTACATATAGGACTTAATAGGTCTGGTGTAGTTGCTTCTGCTTGATTGTAACATGTGAGAACCTCCAAATACTCATTTTAGAAATGTCTTCACTTCCACCTGTTTTCTGTCTTAACTGTGGTACAACAGTGACAGTCGTGTATCTCAGACATTTTGTATCAGTGGACATTCTGAAGTTCTTCAGAAACAGAGAATAGAGAAGCTGTTGCTTCTGGGAGAAGGAAGGAAGATAAACTTGGTTTGGATGCAAGACAAATAAAATATTTTAATATTATTAATACTATTAAGAGTTTGATCGATTAGAGTGTCCTAGCTGGGAAGTTATTTTAGTAACTATTCTATTAGGATATTTATTCTAAAATTGAAGCCTTTCTATAACATAATCACAATTATTACAGAATTGATGTTAAGTCCTTGGGCAGAGAGCAGGAGTGAGAAACATGGTGTGGCTGTATCGCATTTAGAGGTCCTAACAACTGCACACAACATAGAAAGAAAGCTCCCATGGCTCTATCAGAAAATACTGAGTTGTCCCATTTGTTGGAGTCCATGTTCCCATGGATCCTCCACAGAAAATGAAAAATAGAGAAATTGAGCTAAAACCTTTGGAAAAATTAAAGTATATAAAGCCACACACACATGAAGTAGAAATTTAAGCCTTAAACCTTTTCAAAGTGCCTAACTGCTAGGGTAGAGGTAACAAGCTTCAGGCCTTGCGATAGAGTGAAGACATAACAAAAATAGGGTAGACTGCTGTTTGTAACTCGTATGAACTTTATGTAGGGAAGACAGAGTTTTTCATATATGATAGGATAGAGGTTTTTTACAATAACAAGATAGAACTTCAGGCTAGCAATATAGTGTTTTGCGTTAATAGATATGTTATGTGCGTAGGTTCTGATATTGTTTTTCGTAGTTTTACGAACTTTAGAATTGTACCTAGATTAGTTAGTGTGTAGATAAAAAATGAACATGCATTTTGCAATTAGGGATAAAAAGCCTCAGGGTTGGAGGTGGAGGCATCGATTGATTGATCAATTCGATCCATCGATCCAACCTCCATTCTCTGCAACCTGAGGAACGATCCTTGACAGGGAGCCGAGACGGGATTTTAAGGTATTATACATCGCGGTCCCCGCTCCAAGGGACCTGGGCCCCGGGGTCCCCCCTTTTTTCCCCTGCAGCACTTGCTACCGGTGCGCTGGTTGGGACAGTCGGGGACTCTGCGTGGGGAGGGACTCCGGGGCCCCACTGCCCTCGCGATCCCCCAGACGGGAACCCTGCGCGGTTCGGACCCTCCATCTGTCCTCGCGATCCCCCGGACGGGAACCCTGCGTGGCTCGGACCCCCACTGCCCTCGCGATCCCCCGGACGGGAGCTCTGTGCGGTTCGGGATTTCCCGTTGCGTCCGCGTCCCTGTGGCCGAGGGCTCTGTGTGGGTTTGGAATTTCGGGGTCCCTTTTGTTACCACGATCCCTGCGGCTGAGATCCCTGTCTGAAACTTGTGATCAATTCCTCTCTGTTAGTGTGATCCAAGCGATTGAAAATGCAGACAGTAATAAGAGGTTGCTTTACCCTGAGGCTATGAATTATATGTTTTGTCTATAGTTTTATTAGAGCTTTGTTTGTTAGGAATTTTGTGCTTTGTTCGCTGTTTCATTAGAGTTGTATGTGTTAAGATTTCTATGCTTTAGTTATTGTCTTGTTTAGACTTTGTTTGCCTAGGTTTGTAATTGGTTGTAGAATAAGGCCGCTCTCAGAACTCTTTGCCTTCAGATATGTGCTTTTGTATAAATAAACTACTTTATTTAGATATCAAGGTGTGGTAAGATCTTTAGAGACTTTATACCCGTACCCAGCCTAGGCACCATTAAAAATTCAAACATATTCAAAAGCACTGCAATTATGAAAGGTTATAGCTTTATCTATATTTATATCCATGCTCTTTTTATTGGTGGTTTTAGTGTTTTGTAAGAACATTGAGATATATTCAAATATTAACAGTCAATTTCATAGTAATTTATGGAACCTTACTGTTCAGAGCTTTTAAATGCCAACACATTTTAAGCCACATCAGTGACATTACTCACAACTATTAGACAGCAATCCTTGCTGGGATGCTGGGAATGTGGCAGAGCGAGTTTGTCCCTGTATCAGGCAAGCTGCTTTTCAGCATTCTTAGCATGCAAAAGGTGAATGATCCCACTGCAGTGTCTAGACTAGCTCATTTTTACAGAAGATAAAGTAAGACTTAAAAGGTTGTTTTTTCCTTTGGTGTTATTGATAACTAAAAACAGATCTTGCACTCCCATACCAGAACTGCAAAATTTCCCCATTTTCTACATGTCTATTTAAGGCAAAGGTGAAACTAATCTATGTTTCTGTGACACGTGGACTGAGCCAGTAATCTGTTGGTCCCAAAGAAAGCTCAGGAAGGAAGAAAGCATTAAACTTCTAATTTCAGCCAGAAATTGTATATTGGATACATGATAATCCTATGAGAGATGACACCTTTTTTTTTCCTTAAAAAAGAAAAAGAAAGGAAAGAAAAGAAAAAACGTCAGTTGTGTAGTAACTTGTTTTTAATAAATGGAGCAGTGATTTTTATTGTTTGATCCAAATTATTTACATGACTCATTTCAAAAAATGCCCTGTATGTATTTTGTCTAGATGTTGCTAATAGGTATGACCTTTTAAATCAAATATATGCAATTATAGAGGGAAATTGAAATTCAGTTCTGAGGAAATGTCTACTTACTTCTTACAGCCTTAATGACACGTCTCCAAATGTGTTCCAATTAAGATCAAAGCCAAAATGGTAATTGACCATCAAACATGTTGCAAAAGAAAGTAAACTAGAAAGAAAGGCAACTCAGCAGAAAAAATAATGCTTAAGTCTATCAAAAAAACAAGAGTAATAATGGAGTTTTCATCACAGGATACTCTATTATGGGAACAGCTAATTACAAAACAGATAATAAGTAAGAAATGTAAGTGCTCATGGAGGCAAAAAGCTGGAGTAGAGATAATGGAGCAATTACTTTTCTGCTGCTCATAGGCCAAACCTCATTTTTTCCTGTGCCAAGCCCCATCCATGCAAACAGGCAGGTTTTGAAGACCTCTGGCTCTTTCTAGCATATCTCTGTGTTAGACCATGAACCACAATATTCTGTTCAACATCAGTTTTTTTCTTGCTTTGCCTCTACCTTGACACTGAAACCTTTTATTTAGGGGAAAAATGAAATTGATGCACAGATATCTGAAGGGCCCTCTGTATCACATAGCAGCTTTTTGAGGGGAGAGAGCAGAGTGGCCATGTTTGGGTTATATTACCTAGAAAACATGCATTGCCTCTGAGCAATAACGGATATGTAATGCCTAAATGGAAATCATTATGAGCTGGAACTTGCTGTTGGCTCATATACGAAGTCACTGCAGGACTTTGGAGTGTTTTTCTGATATTTCTATTGGGTTTTATATTGTTCCTAAAAGCTGCTATCTAGGTGAATAAACTCCGATGCGTCTGTGTCCAAAATGAAGCAATTCAGAGATAAAGCCTTTTTCCTAGTTGTTTCTAGTGTCTGTTTAGGTGCTTTTGGGTGTGTTAGATATCCACAAGGGTCTAGCAGATATGCCAAGGTCTGTAGGAGAGCTGTGGCCTTTCAGAACAACACTGAGAACACAAAGGCATCTCTAAAAGCTGTGTTTGCTTAACTCTGTCCATACAAATTCAGTGAGGTAAGTGCTGCAATTTCAACTATGCTTTTAGTTTGCACCTTGGGACATATCTTGATCCACAAGAAAAATTCTCTAAGCCTTTACAGCCATGAGTAATCTGGGAATACTTAGTTGTAAATCCAGTCACCTATAGATGATGAGAAGTTTGAATTTCATCAGTCATTCTGTGAGAATGGTGTACAAGACTCTCTGTTCAGGAAGTAGATTTAAGTTATGGAGATGATACAAGTTCTATTCATTGCAAATGGAAATCTGGCCCTTAGTTTTCCAGAAAGTATGTGCAAGCCACCATTTTTAAAGACTTAAAACATGGTTACCTTTCCCAGGGCTGCCCTGTAAATTGGGAAGACATTGCTGCTGCTCAAACAAAAAATTTACCAAATTTCAGAGGGGTTATTTTGACTACTGATGAAAATGTTTTCAGCTTTCTTTTTCTACATAGTGAGCCTGTTTATGGCATAGATAGTCATTTGCCAATACAAAAAATGAAAGCAACAAAATCTTGGTATCAAATGCTATAAATTATATTTGTCTAATCACCCAAATTTTAAGAAAATAATAGTGTTATCATGGAACACAGAAGAATCTGAGAACTAAAGAGAGGCACTATTGCAACTCAAACTGATACCCCCAAGTCCTAGGCCATAAGGAAAACCTAAACTTGATACAAATTTTCTGTAAGTTTTCTACACATACTATTGATTTCAGTTGAATGCTGATGCAGACAAAATAAAGAATAAAAAGAAAAGCATTCCCGTATGTTTGAGTAAAAAGTATTTTTTTTATTAATTGTTTTTCTGAGTGGAATTCTGCTTTTGCTTTCTGAGGAAGAGTGAAGCTTGTTTTTATGTGAAATGTGAAATTCAAAGATGCGGATACAGATATATCTTCATTTTTTATTCATTATAAACTTACATATTTTGAAGAAAAAGAATTACACCTAAATAATATATTCAACTTCTGATTTTTTCTATCTTTACAGAAATTTATACAGGTATGGAGAAATAATATATACATCTCTGTGTGATCTTCATTTTAAAGTTTGTGATGTGGGTTTTTCTCATACTCTATTTCAGTAGTGTTGCATGATCTGCATTATGATATATAATAAGGGAAATGTATTTTTACTTGAAAAGTGCTAAGTATTGTTTTTCAACTATCCTTCCTTTAAAAAAAACAAATATAATATATTCAATTATGGATTTCAGAGAAAATGTCTTTCTGCTGTTTGTACAGAATTTCAAAGCAATACCTTTAACGGAAAGTAGAATTTGGATTCCAAAGAAAAGAATGGCTTTGCTATAAATTTGAAATTCAAGAAAACACTTCTTATGGTTTTAAACTATAATATATAATTAACTATATAATAACTATATAATACTCAGCCTTATTTCAAGTAATATGAAAATATGCATGCTTCAGGTTTTTTTTCTATTTCCTACCCACTTCCAAAGTACTTCTGGTTTTTTATTTACTTTTACTAGTCTTTAATCATTTCAATTTTGGAGATCTTTTCTTGTGTCCCTTAGCAGATCAAGCAGATCTGCAGATCAAGATAAGCAGACAGTTTTTAAATGCTTAGAGGTACATTTAAGGTTCTCAAAGTTTTGAACTTTAAGAGAGACAATTTTGTCTTTAGCTTTGAACAAGGAACTCAGATTTTAGGTATCTAACTTCTTGCTCATTAATGTTCCTGGGATTTTATGGTAAGTCTATGAAAGCCTTTGGAAGCAAGAGCTACTGAGCTATGTAAAGGTAATGAAAACAAAACCACATATTTCTCTGAAGTGCTCAAATAACTTTTTAATTAAAATTGTCATGTCCACTCATTTCAACAGGGTAATCCTGGAAACACAGCAAGTTGCATATAGATTGGGGGCAGGGATTAGGGGGTGGGGAGAAATGTCTTTACATAGATTTATAGTGCCTTTGTATGCTGGGTTTTCTCCCATAACTTAATATAGGTTTATTTTTATTGTAAAGAGTTCCATTTACCTAATATATCTTTCAAAAGGGTAGTGATTCATTTCAATGTTAAAAATGTCTTTCAGCTGTGTTGTTTAAAAGTAAGGTAAAAAAAAACTGTAATAATGCTGCTGCAGTGATGTTATGATCACAAAATCACAGTGTTGGTGCTGCTACCTGTTTGCTAGTTCTTGAAAGTTTCTCGTCCTCGTGAATGCATATTTGATACCATTACCAGGATACTTGTTATAATTTAGGAAATTGCCATCCAAATGACACACTTGTTTTTCTGGTAGATATTTTATTTTCACTATATTGTCGTAATTGTCCCATCAGTCTGAAATGAGTTGCATTTTTCAGGCCACACTTTTACAGTAAAATGCTGAATTTGAAAACTGTTGTCAGATTCCATTCCTTAAAATGTTGATAGCAAATGTTTTATGTATTAGATTATTTTCCCAAAGAATAGCAATGTTGAAGAGATGTCACTTCTGATTATAAAAGACTTCAGTACTACACATCCAACATAAATGTAAATATTTATGCTAAGCAAATAAAATGAACCGATATCAATAGTTTCACATAAAGAAATAGAAATTTCTATCAGGCAATATATTTTCTATGTCATTTTTATAAATCAGGCTTTTGGCTTTTAGTAATAGCCTTAAAAGGACACTCTTTTTCAGCAAAATAAAATCTGTTTTCAGTGTTCATTTATGGTATTTAGAAATTCTACCCTAGAAGTATTATAAGCAAATACAGTAGAAAAGGAAACTCATTAATATCAGCAGAATGAAGTTTCTAAATATGCAATATGCTTCTCACTCCTAACAACAACAAAAAAGACTATTTTCTAAATAAATTATTCATTCTTTGATATGTAGTATGCTAATAGAGAAGCGTACTATATGCCATTAGTATATGCTTATATGCAGGTAAAGACATATAATACTTAATGCAATATATTGTGCAACTGTAAAGGAAATTGTCCTTCAGCTGACTGTTTAATTAAATCATTTGTGCACGTATTTCTGAGGTTTGTTCAGGTTTATTCTAATAGAAAGAGCTTTAGCTGCCCATTATAGGCAATCTATTATTGCAATCAACAAAATGTAGCCAAGAATTAAACAAGCAAAAAGGTTAAACCTGTCCAAAGGAAATGAGCACAGTTGTAAAGATGAGCTGAACTTACTAAGTAATTAGTTAATTTCTGTGATGGATTCTTTCATGTTTTGTCTGTTGGACATTCTCTTTTTTTTGTCATTTAACTGTTAAGTGAACATTACCTTTTTACTCCAAATTTAAAAATTCTAATATGTCAGGGAGAGAAGACAATTTATAAACTGTTTTCCTGGCACAGTGTTCCTTTCTGTCAAAAAACACAGACCTGCTGTTTCAGAAATTTTTCAGATCGAGTGAGAAGTTTCAAGTTTCACACAAAACAGTTGTATTGAAATCAATCAGCTACAGTAAAACATTTGTAGAAAAATATTTATACAGAAATTCTTAATCAAATATTTAGAAGAAAGACAAAATGCTGAAAACATAAAAACCATTTTCTGATTAAGCTATTTTTATAAAATAAAAGTTCAACCTATAACATGTTTGTTGTTTGATTTATCCTTAATCATAAAACTTTTTTACAGCTTTGTAAAAAATGCTTATATGAGACAAACAGCAGCAAGTGAACTTGTTTAGCAGGTGTGCAACCACCACTGACTATTACTGTCCAATCTACTCCTATCCAACCTTAATTTTTGTGTAAATATACTTCTTTTTTAAAAAAAGTCTACATAACCAGATCCTATTTTTTTTTCTTATTTTCTTGCTTCTTGTATTAATTAGTATTAATAATTAATTAATTAACAGAAATGTATTATCACAATATAAACAGTTGGGATTCTCTGAGTAAGGGAATAGTCTTTTTACTTATTAATTCTCATCACTGATAGCTAAAAATTAATTGATTCAGGGAATAGGACTGGGTGGGATGGACAGAACATTACTATTTCATTATCTTTTTGTTATACCGATCTTCCAGTTAGAAGTGAAATCCTTGCCATTTCTGACAGTAACAGAAGAAAAGATTTTTCATACAATGATAAACATGAAAGCTGGGTGGGAGGAAAAAGGCTGATGAATTAAAGTGTATTCAATATTTTTTGAAATAAGGCACTAAAAATATTTTAATATTAATAGCAACTGGCATAATTCCATGTGCTTTAGCCTAATTTGATAAACTACTTTATGGCCATATTTTAATTTACCATTCTTTAGAAATGTCAAGGTTATTTTTTGTTTGTTTGTTTGTTTTTGTACTCTTTCACTTTACTATAATTAGAATGAAACAAGTAATTTGTTTTCCCTAATCCCTTAAAAAGGGGAAAAATCTATTTTTTGTCAGGAAATAGTTTTGGTGTAATTTCAAATCTACACAAATTTTACTGTAATTTATCCTCTTCTGGGGAGCTACCTTGAGCAAGATTCATGCTCCTGTTTGCAGAACACCATGAGAGGAAGGTGTGTGAGCTCCTCGCCATGCATCCTGGTTTAGTTTCCATGCTGCCAGGGGAATGACCTGGCAAAGAAGAATAGGCTACACAGGATCAGTGATAACAAAATGAAAGATGAAGAAGGGTTTTTTTTAGACTACCTGAAGGGAGAAAGCTTGATATCCACAGCAGCAGGATGGAAAGAGAAGATATGGGTAGGTAGAGGATACACTCAGGCATGGGGGGAAAGAGACTCTACAACTGTGAAGGCTGGAAGAGGATTCCTTCTGATTACGTGGATAAGAGGTTTTAGCTGGAAGGGGAAGTAAGCTGTCTGAGTCTGACACACACACCCTCATCACTACCACTAACATAGATAAAAACACTTCTCTGAGGGAGAGTGGTGCCAGGAGCCCTGATCTCTGAGGAGGTTTATTTGCATGTTGGAGATCTCAATGTGAGAAAGAGATTACCAGAGTTTGGCTGATTACCAGAGCTTGCTTACTTTTGCTCCTTGTCCATGATAGCACCAATGACAATGCCAATAGAGAGCCAGAGCATATCAAAGGTGACTAGGGGATTCCAGCAGCAGGGGCAGAAACTGTGGGGGCCTAGATAAGAGTTTTCCCAGCACTACTGGTGGGAAGATAAGCATCCTGGGGGTTAACATCTGATTAATGTCACAGGCAAGACTTCATTGATACATGGGTCAGGCAGATCAGACAGAGTGGAACAGCAACCATTTAAAGAAATATTGTGGTGGATGTCTTCTACAGATAGCTTGATCAAGCAAAGTTTATGAAGTCATCTTTAGGAAACTGGAAAAAAAAGACTTAGGAATGTTAGCACTGTGACTTTTGCCAGAAAGACAACATGGAAAGGCACAAATAATTGATCATGTTGACAAATTTTTTGTCAGCAATCGCAGGGTGAGAAAACTAGGGGAGATATTTACCTGTATTCTATATTTGTGAATAAGCAAGAGGCAGTTTGGGATGTAGAGGTAGAAAACAACTCTGTTTCTCTGGAAATAATGGCAGTGAGATGATAGAGTTCAGAATCTTAAGAAAAATGAAAAATTCAAGTAGCACAATAATGATTCCAAACTTCAACGATCTGATTTTCATTCGCTTAGAAATCTTTTTGGCAAGCTCCCATTAGAGATTGCACTGAAGGGAAAAAGGATTTGTCCTGAGCCCACTGATTTATCTTAAAAGACCATTTCCTCAAAGCACAGTTCTTTCTAATGTGCAGGAACTCAAGCAGGTGTGGCTGAAAAACAGATAAATGGGCTTCTGAATGAGTGTAAAGAGAAAACGAAGTGCACAGAAGGTAGATGCAAAGGTAAAGCTGCCTCTCCAGGTAAAGAAAATTAAGTACTGCATTACTGGATCATCTGACAGTCACATTTAGGATTGTGAGCCATGTGTGATGCTTATTTGTGTTATTCCACTTTAGGAATCAGCAGGGTTTTCACTCATGTCAAGCTGTTGTGATATAAATATGGAAACTTCAGGGCAAAATCTCAATGAGCCATATGGCTTCTTTTGCTGTGCAATTTCATGAACTGAAAGTGCTGGCTGTCTTTATTAGGATCATCCTGCATCAAAGAGATCATAAGCATAAAGACAGGGAATAACTTGTGTTGTTTTTTTCCTGTTTTGTCAACATCATTACTAGGGTCAAAGGGTTGTTGGATTTTTTTTTTAACCTCGGTTCTGTTCCTACTTGTTGATCTTGTTATTGAAAGCATTTAGAATTAATCCCTGTCTTACAGTAAGCAGTCAGCTCACCTACAATTCTACTGACATTTTGGACAGTGTTTGTTTCATTGTTATGAAGGCTCCTGGCAGGAGCTGTGGCTGCAGGGGGTCTGCACTGAGAAAGGGCAAAAGTGTGAGGGTCAGAGAAGAGCTGTCATGGACTAACCACTGTTCCCATTCCCCATCTCCCCATGCTGTTTGTGGGTGAGGAGGAGGTAGAGGAGTCTGAAGTGAAGGAGTGAGGTTGAGTTTGGAATGAAAAGAGGGGTGGAGAAAGGTGGTTTTAAGTTTGTGTTTGCTTTTTACCATCCTATGCTATTTTTAATTGGCAGTTAATTCAATCAATTTTCCTCAAGTTGTTTCAACTCTGTCCATGACAGTAATTTGTAAAAGATGCCCCTATCTATATCATGGTCCACAAGGTTTTCTCTTTTATCTTTTTTCACCTGCCTGTTGAGGAAGAGTGAGAGAGCGGCTGGATGGGCATCTGTCAGCTACCAAGATCAACCCACTATAGAGTAACTGTGTGGGTTATATCTTCCACATGACTACCCAGGTGTTTTGTCACATTGCCCATCACTGGATTAAGGTTACAGCCTGTCTGAGGAACAGAGAGGTTGTTGGGACAGGGAGAAACTGCTGCAGACAGGAATGCCTGGGCAACCATGGCTGGGGCAAGGGCACTGGTGAAGTGTGCAGAAGGCCTGGAGTACAGCAAACCTGGGAATCTCCAACAGAAAGCATAGCATAGACTTGTTAAGGAATACATCAGAGAAATATTCAACTACAGCTTCAATAGTCATGGAAAGGCTTCAAAGGAATTCAGAGGGGCTTGTGGACAGTTTTTTACAGCCCTGAGAGTCACTAAGTGCTGTCTGAAAGTAAGTCTGAAAGAACAGATTTGCCTCCAGCAACACTGAGTGAAAAAGGCAGGCACATTTAGAAACCTAAATCCATTTGATCTCAGTTGTCTCGGCCACTCTCATTTCCATTACCAGTACTGGAAAACATGGAACAGTTTTGTTTATGTTCTGACAAATTAAGGTTCATTTTATAGGGCTTTTAAATCTCTTTCTATCTAATTATCGTAAATTAAAGATTCAGATGAGGGCATCTGTGATGCAAGATCCACACCATCCACACCAAGATCCACAATCACACAGTTCCTTGGATAGCCCAGATAATGAACATAATCTGTTATACAGGAGTCCTTCCTTTCCTTTAGTAAGGAAAGAGTACAATGACACTGTGAGATTCTATATTATATGCAATTTTTAAAAATAATGGAGGCATTCACTCTTGATTAAAGTACATATTTTCTGTAAAATAATTTGTATTTAGTCATGGATGGTAAGCAGAACTATTATACAATATTACATGTATTTAATTAATGTTCAGTATTATGGGTTAATGTATGAACAATTCACATAGAGGTTGTGACAACAGATAATCAAGACAAAATAGCAGGAAGCTTCAATCAAAATTCATCAATAATTTTTAAATATATTCTTAAAAATTGCATATTTGAGCCATTTAAAGCACTAGGGTAAAGAGAAAAGACGGAAGATATACCAACCCTTCAAAACTGGTGAGATCACTATTAAGATTTTAAGAGTTATTGTATCATATAATATTAGCAAAACATAAATTGTCTTTTATTTTTTTTTTTTAGTTACACCAAGCAAATAGATGTTTCTGCATGGTAATATACATATATGTACCTCTGAGACCCTCCTACTCAATTTTAACCAGACTTACAAAGAAAATAAAGCTCATAATAGGCAGCAGCTGCAGGGATATATTCATTAGTTTGACACTGACAGCTCTGCCGTTTTCTTTTTCAGGTTTGAACTGTGAGTTTAGGCCTTGTGAGGCCAGCAATCCCTGTGAGAATGGAGCTGTGTGCATAGAAGAGATGAATTTGGACGTTTTTCCCCTTGGATTCCACTGCCGGTGTGTGAAGGGCTTTGCAGGTCCACGCTGTGAGATCAATGTCAATGAGTGCAGCTCTAACCCTTGCCTCCACGGATACTGCTATGACAGTGAGTTCAGCCTGGTTACTCACTTTAATGTAGAGTAGTCTTTCTCTTGAAGCCTTTGTAGCTGCTGAGCTGCTCTGGGGAGAACAGTGGATAATTTACTGAAATTCAGCTTGTCTGAGGCTTCACAGCCTGTACCAGAAGGATTATTTTTGCCAAAATGCCTCAACTCTCGGCACTGGGGTTTTTGTGTTCAGGGGGTCAGAACTGTAGCTAATGAGAAATTTTAATGAGATTTGTGCTGGCTCCTTTGATACCTAAATTAACCAAAAACATCTTATATTGTGCATTTCAGGAGAGAATATTCAGGTGCTGAAAAAGAGCTCATGGAGCAGTTAGGCATTATGTGTCATAATTCTAATAAGTTTAAAAATTCAGTTTAATTTCAAACTAATGTAAAAGGGTGTACCTGTTTACCTTCTGCATGTAACTGTGTAACTTACTGTTTCATTGCAAGATGTACTTAAAGGTTTTAGAAGCAACTTGATTACCCTACTATATTCTGTCATATTCTGTCTGAATTGGCAGGCCAAGTTTAGGAATAATCTAGGTATACAGTACTTACTTGAAAGTTTTGTAGGGCTCTTACCATCTATCAGATGCTTCATATACTTGTAAAAAAAAAAAAAAAAAGTAATTTTCAGAGGATCTTAAAATGCTGACTGGAAAGCTGAAAAACATCTGAAGGTCATATAAGCATGATTTAGAATGAAGCTAGATTTAGCAGTGCTAGAACAGATCAGTCAGGAATTTTTCTAGCTGAGTTTTGAAAGCCTTCAAAGAGCAACAGAAATTTCACTAACTCTTTGGGACAGTGTATTCCACCAATCAAGTACTCTGGCAATGCTCACACTTTTCCTATCCCATCCAAGTCTCCTGAGCTGTAAGTTTTGGCCATAGCCTCATAGTACCTCCTAACACTACAAAGGGATTTTAGTTCTGTCATTTGTGCAACTGTCCTGGAAGTTATTGTTAAATAGCCCTCTCACTATGAGCACTTCCCTGAAGGTCTAATACAAAGCAGGCCTGGTTGACTCAACTTTTCCCCATAGGGTCCACACTTTAGGCACTGAGTAACCTTGTTTGTTTCTTCTACATCTCTCTCCTGTTTCCTCCCATCCTTTTTTTAATAAAGAATGATGATTTAAGAACTTCCATGAAATGCATTGTTTTTTAGAAAAAATTACAGAAGACCTAATTAGCTTACTGGTTTCAGATGAGAGCTGAAAGAACTGAGTCAAAATTACTAAGTACATCATTGTCTAAAACTCTCCTAGTTAAATAAAAATAAAAACAAAAACAAAAATAAAAATAAAAATAAGTTTCAATAAAATATCTTAAAAAGTCCCTCTTTCCTTATCTGGGAATAAGGTGAGTGACTTCATCTCCTGTGTAGCAAAGACTATTTCCTATTACATTTACAGCTGTTTTCTACATGGTCTGCATTGGTTTAGAGATATTTTTGAACCGGAATTTAGATGAGCTGTATTAAAGTTCTTCATGCTGACAAAGTGCCAATTTTGGGGGGAACAGTCTTTGTGGTGCCTCTTGGCTTGAACTTTATAATGTGGACATTTGAGTTCCTCTACCCTATGTGCACTGGCTGCAGAAAGCTGGAATCCTAAGGAAGCTGGGAAGCTTTTAGCATATGAATAATGCTCCTGTGCTGAAGGACTTAAAGCATTTAATGAACACAGTAGCAGCTGTGTGTACAGACACCATGGTAGAATAGATTCTATGGTAAATCTCAGTGATAATGAAGAACCCAGGGACCCCTTTGAGGTTAAAATAAACGCAGGCCTGCAAGAAGTGCAATTACTGCTGTCATGAACTCCATATATGGATGGAGCACTCTAAAGATTTCTCTCCATTTGGGTCACTAGTGATGAAAAAGAGACAGGATTCTTATGGTTATCTTCTTAAGAAATACATCATAGAAAAATTCAACTCAAGTAAGTTTTCCTTTAATATAGTGGTATAATATGAGACATTCCTTATAACAACAATAACATTAAAAAAACCCCAACAAACCAAACATTGTTTAACTGCCATATCTTATTTAGATATCATTTTAAAGATAGAATCTTATGTATTTTGTGATTGTTTTGTGATGGAAAATTACTCTTTACTTATAATATCACTTCTTAACTCATTGATTTCTAGCTCTTGAATCAAAATATTTCCATTGTTTAAGTAAAATGCAATACATGAATCTGCTTTCATATTTAAAAGATATTTTGAGATCACATCTAATTTATTCCTATTTTTTTTTTTTACCATGGGCACACTGTTTAAGTAAAGCTGGTCTTAATATTTTCCAGATCGTATTCATAACTGGAACTTAGTAAATTTACTACATTCAGTTGTTATGACTCTTAGTACTAAAGTACTATTTATGTTGCAGTTGTGGATGGCTTCTATTGCTTGTGCAACCCAGGATATGCAGGATTGAAATGTGACCAAGACATTGATGACTGCATAGTCAACGCCTGTGAGCACAATTCTACATGTGTTGATCTACATCTGGTTAGTAGCAATTTTTTTTTATTAAAATGATTTTTAAGTTTTTGTTCTAAAATCTAAAGCAATATTTTTCTGAGTTCTAAACCTCTTCTTGATCCATACATCCACTCATCAAGGGCTTTATAATCATGCTTTCCAAATACTGGTATTTTTGTTTATTTGTAATTTTTAGGTGGCAGTGGGAAAAAGTGTTTTTATCATTTAAAAGCAGTTACTGGGTCAATGTGGTTTTACAGGGAATTCAAAAGGCGCAGAAAATTTTCTATTAGGTGTGTTTATGACCTCATTATAAGTGACAGGAATACTCTTGTACATCAATTGTGCTGGGTTCAAAGGGACTTAAAAAGTATCTTACCCAAGAAAACTGATGTACTTTAAGTAATTCAGCATTTATTTTCAAAATTCCTCAGATATATTCATTTCAAAGATATTTAATTTGTGTAAAATAAAGTAACTGTTGTCTCAGAAATAAAATCATTCTATCACCTGATTCCTCCATGAGAGTAAAGAAGACAGAGATTCACACTGTGTAAACTTCAACACCAGAGGTGGCCCATGTTCTCTGTCACTCCTTCCAGGAATCTGTCAAGAAGTAATTTGTTTTCATCTTATTCAACAGAGACACTAAGACCATACAGCATGAGTATTTTCCTTAAGAAACATTCACATTGTCAGAGAAATTATCAGTTTAAAAAAAAAAAACCTGCAAGAAAGGACAGTTTATTCTTTCTTATTCTAATTTCTACTGACACATTTGTGAGAATACTAAACTGATAAATGTAGAATTCAAATTATATTATGAATCTTAAATGTAGGTGTCTATATATGGTATGAAATAAATGTCTAAGCACCAACCAAAGATCACTGAGGATGTAGGCAGCACAATCCACATTTCAGCTGCCCACCAGCTGAATCTCCACTTTGGGTGAACTGAACAACCCTGGAGGTACCACTGACTGCTGTAATGTTCCTGGGTGTGTTTGCAGTTTCAGGAACCCTGATTTGTATGAGAGGTGTGGGTTTGGGGCGTTTTCCTTGATTGGTTTCTTTGGTTGATTTGCTTTTTGTGTGGTTGTTTGATTTTGTTTGCTTAGTTGTCTTAGTACATGCATGAAAAAATGCTTTTTTTTTCCTGACAAATCCTGAGGATAACCTGCAATTGTCACTATTTCCTAAACTTGAAGCAAACTTAGCTGCTTAAAAACAATTTTCTCAGATTCTCTGATTTCCAGAGCTGTGTCTTCTTTTCACAGTTAGAACACTTTATGTATTGTACAACATTTTGAGGGTTTTTTTTAACACATTTTGAGAACTAGTCAAGACCTTGGACAAAATCAAGGGCTTGATATGGAGACCACAGTTTGTGACACTTTTGTTATTGTCTTTGGATGCTATTGTAAATGTGTATTTTTCTACCCCTAGACTGCAATTAATATTTTAAGATTTCATACTGAATACATATTGGCATATTAAAATCAGGTTACAGAGCATTCCACAAAATGAATTTTATGCCTCCAATGCATGTGTTCTCTTATTCTCTAGGAGAGTGTGTTGCATATGTTGACATTACACGTCGTATTCCTAACTGCAGCAGATCCTTTAATTGAGACTGACAAAATGGAATTTTATATGCAGTTTAAACAACATTCTCCCCAAAAACCAAGGTATCTGAAGTGGAGAAAAATACAGATTTTTAAAAAAGTGAATAAATTTTATCTCTTGAGAATTTTGGCTATGCTTCACTAAATGAGTTTCAATATTGATCCAGGAAAGTTTAATAATTTGAGCAAAATTTAACATGACAAAGAATAGTAGCTCACTGCAATTTCAAACCCTGTTTTCATTTTTTCTTCACATCTCTTTCATCCTTTTTTTCCTTGATTTATTTGTGTTTATTTTTGCTCTGTAGTTCCTATATATTTCTCACCTGGTTTGTCACTGACCTATGCAATTTTGTTTTAAATAGAACATAGCACATAAAATCAGTGAGATCCATACAAACTCACTGTTTCTGAGAAAGCATGACATTCCAAATATCTGTGCAGATAACACTATCTACAGAAAATAAATGCTGTAGAAACTTAATGGCAAGGTGTCGTATTAGACTCTGTGTTGATTCTTTTCAGGCTTTTTCAAAATTGTTCTCCTATGTTGTCAACATTACAGCAATCATTTATATGAAAGGATTCATTTTGATGTTGGCTAATACACAGATTAAAAATCTACAGTATTTTTTTCATTACAAGGTTGTTCTTTGACATTTTTGAGAGCAAAATAATTTCACTGTCAAAACCCCCTCATCCAGAATGGGTTCTCCAAAGTGCAAAAAGTTATTTTGCAAAGAAATTGGGAAATGCTTGTATTATTTTGTTTTAGTAATAATAATTAATTTCTATTCAATATTTACATTTCTCCTTGTCTATTCTTCTCCAGAGTATATTTACTTAAACTAACATTTATTATATACATTTCTGAAATAACTTTCATGTGGATCATCTTTTAAGTTGAGTCTAGAAAGGGACCTAAAAACTTGTTCACTAAGTGATTGCATCATTCAGTTTATATGTGACAATATTATTTTGCATACTATGTCCTTCTATTGTATTCATTATCAAAAGGAACTGAATTTTTTTTCCAAATCATATTATCTGTTTATATATCAAGATTCCTCAGTGATCAACACAAAGAGGATTAATGAAATAACATATATTCATAAAAATGGAAGAAGATGCATTTTTTCTTCTTCAGCCACAGCAGCTGTAAAAGAACAGACAATGAATTAACAATCCCCTAGGAAATTACTTTTAACAATACAGGCTCTCTTCATCCTCCTCTAAAAGATAAAGAACTAGAAGATAGGAAGCAACTGAAGCATAATAAAGGAAGATTTAAAAACAGATGGAGGTCTTAGGAGTTTCATAATTTCTGCAGCAAATACCATTTTCTTCCAAAGGTATATTACAGCAGCCTTATTATACAAGTCAAAGACCAAAGATCTGAATGTGAGAAAGAATTCCAATACAGGCTCTCATTGCAACTTATACTTCACAGCTTTACCTTGGCTCTCCAGGCAGGGGGTGGCATTAAACAACTGGACTGTGGGATGAATCACAGAATAATTTACATTGAAAAAGGTCTTCAAGATCACTGACTCTAACTGCAAGCCTAATGCTACCAAGATCATCACTCAACCATGTCCCCAAATGCTGCATGTACACACTTGTTAAATACTTTGAGGGATGGTGACTGAACCACTTCCCCAGGCAGCCTGTTCTAGTGCTTGACACCATTTTAAAATGGATATTTTTCCTAATATCCAGTCTAAACCTTCTCTGGTAGGAGATCAGGATAGGTGAAAGACGAAGTTCAATCATAAAGCTGCATCAGCATTAGGAGCTTCTGATTTCCTACTGCATCTGAAAATTCCAGTTCTCCAAGAGTTATACAGCAGCAAGTTATTACATGACAGCACAAGACACTGTCAGTCATGTTAGACCCCCTGGTGGGTCAGGAATAATTAATCGGCTACCCTTATGCTAATAAAAGCTTCATCCTGCAGTCCAGCAGCTCAAATACCTTTGATGCATTTTTTTCAGGTAAGGGTGAATTACCATTGTCAGAATGACACTTGCAATATATATCTTTCATCTTTGGTGTTAATAATGTGGTATAATATAGAGCCTTAAAATTAGATAACAATGTCATCTTAACAATGCATCAGAAAGAACAGGCACAAGAAATGACACTCATGAGGGGTTGATCCAGCTGCCAGCTAAGGACCACACAGCCACTTATTCACTCTGTCCTTTCTATGGGATGGTGAAGGCAATAGAAAAGAGCAAACAGAAGAAGACTAGTGGGTTCAGATAGCTTAACAAGCAAAGGAAAAGGGAAGAAGGAAGAATAAAACAAATCACGTGATTCAAAGGCAATCACTCACACCTTCCCTGTGTACACTGATGCCCAGCCAGCATTTGAATAGTGGCTACCTTATGGTAGGGTTTCACCAGAGTAATTTGCAAATTCTTCTTTAAAATAGTAAAATAATTAATTCAAACTATTGCTGGGGGACAATACACAAAGATATGTCCCAATGATTTATATAAGATCAGATCATGCATATAGTCTATAGAACATAAAATATTATTTTGGGATGTTTGCAAAAAAAAAAAAAAAAGGTAATAGTAGCTTCACAATAGTTCTGACTACAGATTTTGCTTGTGCTGTTCTGTATGTCAAATTATAATGCAAATCCTGTCACTTTAGTGTGTGTGGATATCATACAGAAAAATATAATAGATGTTTCCTTCAGAATTTTGTTTCTGGAAGCTATTATTTCTCTGTACTTACCACATAGTAAACTAAAAAAAAAATAAATTGTAGGTAAAGTTATAGTTGTATGATAATGCTTGTATTGTAGTCCCGTGTCCTTCTTGTGGTTAACTCTCTATCCTTAATTGATTCAAAAAGCAATTATTTCCCTTTCAATAAAATTTAACCTTATGAAAATAAGCTCTCCAATAGCATAATGCACAATAATGCCAATTTGAACTATAAGAAGAAATATTTTCCTGCTTCATTTCTGTTTTTAAAATGGTAAAGGGAAAAAAAGTTCTCTTTAACAATGAAATTGTAATTCAGGTCTTTTAGGAACATCTATTCTGGGTTCTATGGAAGACTTATGTGAAGGATGGAGATTCTACTACTAAATTATTTTTGTAACAAAAAAACAAAATAGAGTTGACAGATAGGAGGCCTATTCCATAATTTAAAATTCAAGAACATAACACACAAGTAGGTTAGCTCATTGCATAAATTGTGAAAAAGATTTGAAAGGAACTTTGGCATTGAGGACTAAAGAACATAGTAGCTAACCATTAACATCTTATGTTACCCAAAAAGAAATTAGTCAGTTTTTTGGACTAACCTAAAACAATTTCCTAAATTGGTACTCTACACTTAAGCTCCTTGTAAAACAGAATTTTCTGTACTTCATGCTAAATAGAGAAAATAAAAAGAATAATCTCCAAAACCTATATCTTATTTTAAAATATCAAGAAGCACTCAAGGTGCTTCAGGAGGATCATTTTCCTAGGTGATGAGAGCAGGTGGTCTGAGATGAAAGGAAATAAAATGCTAGATAGGTCTACATCATGAAGTTTCTAGATTTCTGTGGGAGTGGAAATTCTCTAAACTTTAAGTGAAGCAAACAAGCACTGCCACTGAAATGGGTCTGAAATCTCAGCTTAACTAAAACGCAGACCACATTCCATGAATGGTGTCCAGTGTACAAAACAAATGACAAGCTATTAATGGTTCCCAGGTCAAATAAATTCAAATTGACTCCTATGCGACTTAAACTTATACACTGACCTCATTGAGAGCATCCATGTGATGAAACTGTGAATGCTGGACAAATAAGTTTCATAATGTGAATTATACATCTTAGAAAAGAACTATACAACAGCTGTAGTTCATCTAAAAACTAGCAACTGCTGCATTACTTCTGCAAAGTTTTTCTGCTAATACAACTCACTGTGCTGCCCTGAAGATTTGTCTTGCCATGCCTGAAATATTTCATCTTCCACTTATTTAGGAAAAAAAAAAAAAAAAAAAAAAAAGGAACAGTGTCTTCATAGTCCTTCAATAAAGGCTTTTTTAACATCTGTTGATATGCCTCCCTCCTTTGCTTTGTACTATAGTGACTATAACAGTAAAAAGACTGAAAACTTAGTCATTATTGGGTCTACTCCTTTATGCTCTAATAAGTCCAGTTGAGTCAAAGACATTGGAATACACAAAATTAACTACTGATTTATTGACTTAGGAGAATGTCCTTGGTATTGATCTGTGATATTATACATTACTTGGATAAAGGGATTATGATAGCTTATGCCTTACTCACATAATTGAAAGTTGATTTTGGCAAATAAGTATAGTATTTCCGTTTATTTGTTTTATTTATAACATTATTTTAACATTTTTTAATTTGATTTTTTTGAAAGAAGGTGCAGATATATATAAAAATTTGTAGCTTCAATCAACAATGGCACTGAATACCATAGCAGTGAAAGCTTCTTATTTTCTTTTCCATAAACTGAATTTTAAATACTTTACCGAATGAAAGTGTAAGAAATGGAGATTAAGACGAAGTTAAAGATTGGCTTTCCAATGATACTTGTGAACAGAAGGCAAATCAATGTGGTAAAGACACAGGAAGGTAGTCCCAGATGGTGTGCTTTAAGTTTTGCCCGCACTGAGGAGGCTGGACAGACAAAATCAGTGACATCAGGGAAAGTAGTGAAGAACTTCACAACATAAGGAAGAAACTGGAGAATTATGGCCTGCTTGTGGAAAACATAATCCTAAATTTGATTTGTGCACTCTATGGAGACTAACGTTAGGTTTGAGGTGAGAAATGAAGAGTTTGTACCTTTGAAGGCATTAAAACACTGGCAGTGGTATTGCAGAGATTTGGAACTACACAAATGTCATTGATTCATAAGGAAGGAATTCTAAAAGAGGACATTTAGCTGCAGAGAAGTATGTGATGGCATGTACTTAGCAGACTTACAGAGCAGAGGGTCGTGGAAAGGTGTGGGTCCACAAGGAAGCTATTCTGAAACAAGTTAAATGGTGACATTCACAGGTGTTCGGTCACTCTCTGAAAGCTTCCTGTGTATATGTCCTTGCCACACAACACACAATAATTAACTGGAAGAATTAATTAAATATGGAATAAGTTCTCCATATAGCAGGAGGGATGTTTTCTTTCCCTTTAAGTATATGAAATAGTTTTGCTCCTGACTGTTTGCTTTTCTAGAGAAAATGTGAGTGTTACTCCTGCTCCATCAATTATGAATTACACTATGGTATCTCTTTCACAACAAAATAAGTTCTGCACAAATAAGAACAGTCTCTTATTTCTGTTTGTATTTTAAAAAAGAAAAAAAAAAGAAAAAGAAAAAGAAAAAGGTGAAATAATTCACATAAAATGTGTACAACTGAGAAGTTATGTATTAATGTTTGTCATCCAGAGAGTAGGAGGTCATTTTCTAGTTTCAATAGGTCTCTCTAACTGCTAACCTCTTCGGGCTTAGGAAAATTACATAGCACTTGGAAAGGAAAACAGCCCAGAGAAAGATTTGTTATCTCATTTACTTTAGTTATTTTAGAGTTCTCCAATCTGTCCTCCTTTAGATTTTAATATTCTGTTCCAAGGATTCTGACTTAAAATTTTTTACTGTGTCTGATGATTCACAGGAACAGGTTGCTCAGAGAAGCTATGGATGCCTCATCCCTGGAAGCAACCTGATCTAGTGGAATGTGACCCTGCCCAGGGTCCATATCTTGCAGTATTATTTATTTGTTTGTTTGTTCATTGTCATTTGACTCTTATCCTATTTTGCTTATGACAATGGAAAAGAGGGAGCTGAAGAACACCCATGACACTTTACCAGGTCACTACTAGGCACTGAGTTACTTGCTGTAATAGTCAGTTGTTTTATTTCTGCTACTTAGCTATCCTCTTTCAGAGAAAAAAAAAATAAAAACCAAATTATATTAAAGATATACTGTGGTTGTATAGAATCTGTTTTATTTGCATAACATACAATTCTGAAATATGCTGAGATATTTCCCAGAAAAAGTAAGTTTCAAGATTATTCCAATAGCTTATCCTTTTACAGGAGAATTGACTCTGAAAGAACTGAGAAAACAGTTCGTTCATTTAGTAAGTAATCATATTAATTGATTTCTGCAGGTCTATTATGGCATTTTGAAATACAAGATTATGCCAGAGGTGGGTTTGACTGAAATCAAAACTCTTGACCAAAATTTCCTTTCAAAATAATCATGATAGCCCTTGATTCTTTCCTTGTTACTCTACCACATTACTTCAAGTCCTGCCTTCAAACACATTTTGTAAGGGCTATTGAAGTCCTATGCAGGGACACACTTGCATGTACACCCATGAGAACCTGGGGTTAACCGGAAGCTTTCTGAAGCAGTAATTACATATGCACTTTTTTTTCTTTGAGACATGATGCCACAGCTTTAAAAATAGTTAGGCATCTTCATCACCTTTTGGATCTGTTACAAAAAAAGAAATCTTATTTGGAGTTCTCTATTAACATTTTTAATAATTCATGAATATTTTATGCTAAGGCAAAACTTGATATATTGCATAAATGCATTACTATGTTTGTTTCAGTACAGCTTCAATACCAGCCAGCACTCCCTGAGTGTCTCAATAAGATGCATTTCTGTCCAGATTAATTTTCTTCCAGTCAAACACTGTATCACTCATATTTCAATCTAGTACTCTTTTTGAGGTTAATTTGTATAGCAATATGTTTCTTTTTATAGGGGAAGGAGATTATTTGAAGTAAAAACATCACTACATTGGTTTAGATTCACTTTCTTAACAACTATCTGTAATGTAGTCTGAAGTATAAATACCACTGCAATTTCCTTGGGAAAAATTCTGAATTTCATGTTTGGTTTTCACTCATTCATACATGCTCAAGGGAACCACTGAGTGTCTGAAGAACAAATATGATTGAGATACGGAGGTGACATGAAGTAATTCTCCGCATTCCACTTATGATTTGGTTTTAGGTTTTGGTAGTTTGTTTTTTTTTTTTCCCTTATTTTTTTTCTAATTGAGGAAATGCCAATTAATGCCATGGTTTTTATTCAGAAATTGCTAGACCTTCTGTCTTGGGAATAGTAAAAAAGCAAACAACCAACCAAACCCAAAAACAAACCAAGAAAAATGTATAAGAGAATTCCATCTGAGCTCCCCCTGAGGTGAAATCAAGAAGCAACAAAACATGAAAAGAATTTATGAATTTTATTGTAATTTTTTGTTTTATGAATATGCAGAACAGGTTCACTGTCCTTGTAGCAGATGTGGGACTGGGAGTTATGCCAAAAAAGTGTCCAAACCAGTGAGCCTGAAGCACTTAGCACCACAACAAAGAACAGCAAGTGACAGTAGAGGGGAACTCCATGCTGAGGATGCAGACACCCATCTGCCAGTACTACCTGTTGTTTAAGTAGGATTGCTGCTTTCCAAGGGCTTGGATTTGGGATGCCATGGTGAGGCTAACAAGGCTTGTCCAGCCCTGGGACTATCATCTCTTGCTGCTCTTCCATGTAGGCACTAACGATATGGCCAGCAGAGACCTGGAACACACCACAGGTGACTCCATGTCTCCAGGAGCATGATAAAGGACATGGGTGCTTCAGTGTTTTTCTCTACAATACTGGCAATGAGAGGAAGTGTTGGTCAAATCCTGTTGGTCAACAACTGCTTACATAACTGGTATTGATAACAGAGTTTATCTTTTAGGACCATGGGACCTTCTCGCAGGACTGAGGCTAGGAATATGAGGGATTGACTTGATCAAATGGGACAGAAGTATCTTTGACAACAGATTGACTAACCAAAATCAAGTGAAGAAGTGATGGGCTCAGTTGTCAAGCATAGGTTACAAGTGATAATCACGCTAGGACTGTGGAGAGGCCACTTCTCTCTACACACAAAAATAAGGAGGTCCTAAGAGGCCAAAGCCATGGAGAAAACTACCACACTTTTCTGAGAAATTAGTCCTAATGTGTACCCATCTGACGTGCCAGTACATTAACCCCTGCAGCACCCCAGCAAGTAAAGAAGACAGAGCCAGACTTTTCTCAGTCCACAGTGGTCCCCAGTCAAAGACGCAAAGGCCACAAACTTAAATAACTCCAAGTCCATTAAAATATAAAGAAAATATTTTTTGCTGTAAAGGTTACTCTGAAATAGGTTGCCTGGAAGTGAAGCATCCAATCCTTGGATTCATCAGAAACCCAGCTGGATGAGGTTCTGAGCAGCCCGGTATAGTTGACCCTGCTGTAAACAGGGCAGGGGGAACTAGACAATCCTCAGAGGTCCCTTCCAGTGTCTACTCATGTATGATTTTCCAATACAGAAATTTGATACTTGTATCTCATCAAAACACCTAGAGTTTAATATATACCTTTCAGTACAGTGATACAAATCTTTTCTGGAAATGGTTTACAGATACAGAAAAAACAAAAACATTATTTTTTAATTGCACTGCAGAAATATTATTCATTGAGAATTGACAAAAAAGATGGGTCACACTTGTAGAAATCAGTTGGGTGGAAAAAATTATGTTAGCAGAAAGTGGTACTAAAATATCTCCATCAGAAAATGAAGTAGTAGTTTATTTAACAACCGTTTGACTGGAGTGCAAATGAGCATATAAGGATAGAAAGCTCGGGTTCTTTTGATACAGTCTTAGAGATAAAATATTTAAGATTGACTTGTGTGAGGATAGAATCAGACTTTTAGTTATTAGTGACTAGATTATATATGACTTTAGGTCACATTTCTTTGCTTTTCTTACTCAAACAAAAAAATTATCTGTAAATGGATCTCTAAATTTAGTTATGCAGGTACTTCACTGAAAGCATGAAGTAGTCACAGTGGGGACATTCTTTGTAAACACAGTATGTGTTGATTAGAGCACAAGACATCAGATATCCAAATCCATTTCAGTTTCCAAAACTCCAAAAGGAAAAATTCTGTCCTTTACACTCATATTTTATAGCATACCTGAATTGATGGTGAAGTGATGTTAGCAAGCAACACAGAGAACCCCAAAGTGAAAAAATGGGTGCTGAGACCAGGCTGAAAACTATATACTTGTTTGGAAGTAGAGGAGATTGCTATTTTTGGACTTACGGAGAGCATTAGGTGGGCACATTTTCTGTTTCAGTTTCTTTCAAAAGTGATTGGATTTGTGCACACTGAGACCACTGGATGGCAAAGCACAATTTAATGAGGATGACTGAGAAATTCGTGTCCAAAACTTAGTCCTTGGGTGAACTAAACATTAGTGAGTCTGAACCATAAGAACCATGACAATTAGAAGCATATGAACACATAGTCAGTTTTAAATTGCTTTGGCCAATAGATTCATAAAATACAAGTCTTCTGAAACAGCGGTTTGTGATCTCAGTATGGACAACAGCTTGGAAATCTCTGGCATTAAGTCTGTCCCTCATTAGTCAGCTGACATACTCAAATTAAGTGTAAATGTACTGATTGCCTATAAATATTGTCCATATGTTTGTCTGGTTTTGTGCCCACTAGAAAATCAGTGATCCATTTAACAGAGCCAGACAAAACGTGCCAAGTGATTGAAAGAGTTTAACTCTTACTGGTCCATAACAGTGTGTCACACTGCTTCAAAGGAACCCAACATTTATTCTCCAAAGAAACTCTGCATATTGTCCCAAGCCCTAAAAGACATCAGAAACTAAATTTAGACAGTTCTTACTGACAATCTGCCTGTTGGCAGAGTTATACTATTGAACTGAACTGAACCATGAAGGAACCAGCTAGTTGTTAGCACTGCACTGACAGATACCATAAAAAGTATCATACCATTCTCTTTGAGAGGTGAGTGCCTAGATGCTTTAGGTAGCTTCATTGCATGACCAGCTTGACTTATATCTCAGTGTAACATCTCTCTTGATGTAGTTTAGTTAGTGATAGGAAATACAAGCCTAGTAAGGAGTCATTTTCAGTTCCTTCATTCTGAGTACTACAAAGACATTTTGTTTTTTGAGGTGCTGAATAGTGTTCAAGAACCTTGCTCAAATGCAATCACTGAGATAGAGAAACAATGAAGAAAAAAGAAAGAGAAAAAAACAGACCACCGGTGGAGGATTGCAAAAGTTTTCAACTGGTCTGGCTTCTTTCAGTTTATGAGTGCATAGGCTATATCTGAAATATCCTTTGAAACAAGTATCTGAACTTTACAGACTTTGTAGAACAATTTTGGGATCTGCAAAACTGTTAGCAATCTCCCATGTAAGACCAATATTATGATTTCTGATTTTAATGTCTGCAGACTAATAAAACATATGCAGTATTTTAAAAATAAGCTCAGAAATATCAAACTTCCTCTTAAAAGTAATGTAGTCCTAAAATACAAATATAGTGTAAGAGACTGAGTTTCAAACATCGAGCTGATCGAGGGGGAGAAGGGTAAGAAGGTGTTTGGATTTCCTTGTTTAGTTTAGTTTTGGTATTGTTTTATTTTGGGGATTTTTGTCTTTTGTTAGGAGAAACAATGCCATATTTTGTACAGCAGAGAAAAACACAATACCCTTTTTGGTTTACTCTGTTGCCACTTGCTGGTTAGTTATGCATCAGGGATTACTGTCACTAAATGATTTCTGAATAAGTCCAAAACTGAAAACCATTTGCAAGCAAAAGTCCCAGTGCTATAGAGAACAAAAATGCACATTCTGCATGTGTATCCACAGGGGAAAGACACAAAAGGCATATCAAAGAGTCTGGCATTTTCATTTTATTACCTAGGCAGCATTCCCAGTCTCCTCTGGCTGTGGACATATGCTTTTTAGTCATGTTGTGATAGTTGTTTCATGCTTGAGGAATGAACAATAATTGAGACACTGTTTTTACATGCTTTAAATATGTCAGCTTCATTAATAACAGAAATTGTGAACAGTAGGCCAAGTGCACCTTCTCATAGGACCTGCTACCACATAGAAACTCAGATCCTTCTCCTCAGCCTTCATTATGTGCACCTGTAGCTTCCAAGTTCCCAGCTTTATAACACTTCTGTTGGTTTTGGCTGTATTCCCAGTTTGTTTTCCTACCTTCCAGGCTGTCAGGTTTTCTCCACTAAACCTTTATCCATTAAAAAATCTATACTATTTCTATTAGTACCTGCATGCCTTTCATTAAGAGATATTAAAAAATCTTAGATTTCTTCTGTGTAATGCAGGAGAGAAAGGAACTAAAGTTAGAGAAAGGAACTATGCAAAAGAAACAAGCTTTATAGTGTGATCTTTTAGCAATAAAAACATCCTTTTGCCAAAAAAAAAAAAAAAAAAAAAAAAAAAATAGTGGGGAGAAATTGTAATACTAATCATGGCTTTGAGCATTATGAAGAATGAATCAAGAATGAATCAAGAAGTGCACCAAAAGCACCACCAGTTTAGGTGTCTCCACCTAAATGGAGTCTCCATTCCCAACTGCTTTGCATGATAGACATTTAGACTAAATTTGGGGTTAGACCAAAAAAAGTCAAATAAATGCATATCAGGAAAAAAAAAAGTTCTGAAATTTACTTTAAAACTGGACACTTAATACACAATAGTTGTTTGATATAATACTAGTTTTGGTCCAGTTGAAGTGTACTGAATGTCACAGATGCTAAGAAAACCCAGACTTTTACATTCTTAGGCTTTTCTCCCTGTCTTTACTGAATAAATCTCCTCCTTACAATAGTTGTCTAAATCTTTTGTTTTTTTTGAATTGCCCCAATTATTTCACTGCTACTGTCAGATGTATATTTTTTCTTGTGACTGTTGATTTTCAACCCCAAAATTTCCTTCAGTTTCTAAACTGCCAGGTAAGCAGAACACACATCAAACACAGCCTTTGTTCAGCAAGGGTATATCAGAGTATCTTTGTTATCTATTTTTTTCTCTCACCTGTAGGTGAGAGAAAAATGCACTGCAGACTTAATTTCTATGTCAAGGGTTAACCCTAGACAGCAACTAAGCACCAGAGAGCTGCTTGCTCACTCCACATCCTGGTGGGGTGGAGGACAGAAATGAAGGGCTAAAAGTAAGAAAACTTGGCGGCAGAGAAAAGTTTAATGATTGGAAATAAATCATTAGAGAGATATTAAATCCAAGACAGACAAGTGATGCAAACGAAACCAATTGCTCAGCACCAACCAACTGATGCCCAGCCTGTTCTGTGCAGTAGAGCCCTGACCAGTTTTTTCACCAATTTTATATGCTGTGCACAGCATCACAGCTGCCCTTTGGTCAGTCAGGGTCAGCTGTGTCCTCTTACAGCCTTGTGCCCCCCAGCCTACTCAGTGGCAGGAGAGCATGAGAAGCTGAAAAGTTTTTGACTTAATGTCAGCCCTGCTCAGCAACAACTAAAACATCAGTGAGTCATTCGCGTTATTCTCATCCTAAATCCAAAACACAGCACTGTACCAGTTACTAGGAAGGGAATTAACTCTATCCCATCCAAAACAAGGACAATTAGGAAACATCATTTTCCAGAAATGTAAAAGTCACATCAATGGTTATATGCAGTGGTTATAGCTGAGAAATTGTATATTGGGAATGTCTCCAGGCCATGGTTAGAATCATAGAATCAGCTACAGAAGGAAACACCCCAAGTTCAAGTCCAACTGTTAATCCAGCGGTGCCAAGTCCTCTATTAAACCGTGTGCCTCAGTGCCACAACTACACAACTTTTAAATACTTCCACAGATGGTGACTCAGCTGCTTCCCTGGAAAGCCTGTTCCAGTGCTTGATAACCTTTCCATTTTTTTTCCCCTGAAATCCCATCAAAAGCTTACTTGGTGCAACTTGGGGCCATTTCTCATTTCCCATCATGTGTAACTTAGGAGAAGACACCCACTCCCACATTGTTATCTGTGCTTTCAGGTAGTTGCAGAGGTCCTCCTGAGCCTTTATATCTCCAGGATAAACAGCCACTCCCCATGAGAGTTGTACTCTAGACCCTTCACCAGCTTCATTACTCAAGTGCTTTTTATTATGCTGTAATTTCTTTCTAATAAAATGCTCATTCCAAACATTTTCTTACTTTTTTCAAAAAAATTATTTATTTTATTTTAGTTCCATAAAAGTCCCAGTTAGCATCTCATCTTCATGTTTAAGATGCACTATTGATTATGAATTAAGGATTTGTATTCTAAATAAGCACCATCCTGTTTGTCCTAGAAAACGGAAACTGCCTTCTTCATCTATTATTGAGTACAATTGTGGCAGCTAATCCAGAATAGTGCTTATACTGGCTTTTCCCATACATAGCAGTAAACAAATATTCTTTGTTCTTGTTCAGAGTATGCATTCTTAATGAAATACCAAAACAGCAAGATGTTCTGGTGCACTTCTTATCAATTAATAACCTCATGATTTCTCGATGTACAGAATGTTACAGAGCTCTGCTTTCTTCAGCTGTATTCTTTGAAACATGCACATATTCCGGGAGTGAAAAAAGACCAGAAACAATTCTTGAAATAATTTTTACTTTTAAAGTTACTTCTAATGTTCAGTGTTTAAAAGCAATGATATTTGCTAGCTCTTCATACATGTTTCAGAAGCAATTATTTAATCAGAGATAAATAACTTATTTACATTTGTATTTTAACAATTATACTGCTAGACATTTCCTTTTTAAATCAGCTGGTTCAAAGAAACTGGTCTAATTTTTCCTACTAAGTTAACCCTGATACTACATTTTTAAAAATTATATACTAAAATTTTCAGTTAAAGCTAAGAAAAAGAGTAGGGATCTCGCATGTAAGTCTTGACAAACCATGGCCATATATTTATCTGCCTGAGATGGCTGGTAGAAAATACCCTGTGGTGATCTACATCCAGTTCTCGCAGTGCTCTTTCAGCCTGCATGAAACACATTTCTCCACAGCATTCTTCAATTTGTAATTTAACCCATTAACAGAAGATGATCAAAATCAGACTTGATAAAGACCTACAAATGCTAATAAAGATTGTTCAGTCAGAGGTTATGTCCTTTCATTCTTGTTTCTCTGAATCTTCAATTCCCTATCTGTCTTACCTATCCTATTTTTCTAATGCTTTCCCCTATTTATATCTCTCTGATTTAGTTCATACCCCAAGGACCCACCATTGTGTCCTTATATTCCTATCAGGTTTGCACTTCCAATTTAGGGGGTTTCTATAGTTTATGGATTTGTTTTTGGTTTTGTTTTCCTGTTAGCTTATGTCCTTTAGAATCATCCCATTAGCTGCAATGGCTGAACAAATTCAACCCTTCACCAGTTCCTGGCAGAACCTGGGTAGAATTCCATGAGAAGAACAGGCTACATCTTTAGTGGTGCAGAGAAGGAGGGAGAAGAAAGAGAGAAGAGAGCAGAGAGAAAAGAGAGAGAAATGAGAAAGAAAGAAAGAGACAGAAGGTCAGCGGCCTTATAATGGCACAATTGCAATCACACCAATAGGAAAAGAAAAATAATATATCATATTCCTATAAAAATTTCAGTCATAAATAATCTTTTTGTGTGTCTTACAGGTGAGTTGCTGATCCCATCAATATGCTGCTAAAGTAGTGGGTACAGTGTTTGCAATACCATTAGAAGGTGTGAGCATCCTGAAGTCCTATAGACAAGCACCTTCAATATCCAGAAATAGAACTTCATTAAAGTAATAAGAGGAAAACTCCAGGAAGGCCAGCAAAATGCAAATTGCAAAAGATTGCCCTTAATAAGATCAAGCTCTCCCAGGGAGTGGAAATGAGACAGAAAAAGTTATAGCTAAGATTAAATATTTTTACAGCCTTATAAGATTAGAATGAAAGTCTTTAAATTTCCTGCTATCAGAGAGAAAAAGCCTTTTTTTCTTTCATATGAAATATGAGCTAACAGGTAAAGAGTGGTTAACCTCTACCATACCAAATACAGATAGAACCATAAAATCCAAAGTCATAATTTCTTAAAGTATTACTTCCCTAAGCTCAAGTATAGTCATCTTACAGCAGAAATTATTTATACTTTATTGCCTCATCCTAAATAATACTAAAATTAATTTTAACTATGCATTAGGAAAATAGTCAAAGAGGGGAAGACAGCTCTTAACATTTGAATGTGAGGATTTTATTGTAAGAATATTATTCCCTTTTCTCTTATCTGTACAAATATTTGATACTGGAAATTCCTTTCCTAACAGTCCTTTGGTATGCTAAAAATATATATAATTAACCTGTATTTTTCAGGAAAAGGAGAAACACGTTACTAAAATCTGGAGCTAGTGGTCTTAAAATCATGTTTTGATTCTCAAGACAAAGCATGACAAAACATTCTAAAGCACAGAGGAAAAACGTGAAACTGGAATAATTTTATAAAAATGAGGATTGCTGGTAATGCTCTTATCCCTCAGTTTATCTCGTCTGTCTCCATTTTTGCAGTTGCCTTTTTTTTCTCTCTCTCTCTTTTCCTTCTAGGAAACTGTATCTATAAAATGGTGGCAACCCTTGGCAAATTAAAATCTGCCTCTTTTATTTCTTTTCCAACAGCCTTTTTATTAATTTTTTAAGTGACGTAGAATTTTAAGAAAAAAATCTCAACAGTAAACTCTCATTGATTTTTCAATTAAATAATTTGGATTTCAAAGGAGTGCTTGTACTTGACTTTTGGTGACTTATTTCTAAATTGTGTTATGCAACAAGTGAATTAGACTGTTGGACAGAGTTTATGCTTTTCCCCGAAATCATTGATTCTTATAACAAGATATTCTGAGACAATAAGTATTACAGAAATTCTCTTGCAATCAGAAGTTGCTATGAATTTTTCATTTGTAGATGTTGCTATCACTAGGTGACCCGGATAAACAGACTGATCCAAGTTTTTACTGTATGAACCAACTTCAGTAATGCCATATCAAGCAGTTGCATACTTTTAGTTTTGGTAATGGAAAGCTGTGGGTGAAGAAAAGGTGAAAAGTGCACCAAGATTTAGTTTCCAGTAGAGAGGATATGTATCAAACATAAACATTGAAAACACTGTATTTTTTCTTTGGTCTTGGAGTAAATTCAAGAAAATTGGGCCATGTTTAATGCCTCAAAATCTGGGGATACTGGAATTTCTGTTTTGGGAAACCCAACCTGTCTGGTTCCAGGCTCCCACTGTCCTTCCAGGAGCTGTGTCACTGGGCTCAGAATGACAAAACTCTTAACAGAAAAGATGCTGAACCTTCTCACATAGATATGCACATTACCTAGACATTAGCAACTGTCTAGATGTATGAGGTAAGTACAGGGGGAAGTTTCCACTATATTTTAAACTTCTGTGCATAGTGTTCTAATTAAAAAAGTAAAGAATTATGTCTTCTCTCTAAAACAAGCACAGCCAAGCCACAAGAGTTGCAAATTCAGGTGAATGTGGATCCACATTCTCATTCTTCCAAATGACTTTCCTGTAATGTGCTTTATTATAATGAAATATTCTATAAATTTAAAGTAGGGATGAGTGAAAGTTCAAAAGAGGAAACTTGACATCAAATAATATTTTGAATGTCTGAGCACTTCTAAGGATATTTAGTTTGAAGTATTTTTGGAACAGCCTGTTTCTTTAACTTTCCCCTACTTTTGAGCCAGAAGTTGGCAAAAATGACACTTTTGTGGTGATTGAAGTGTACTGATGTGATAATGGTTGTATGCTTAAGATCTAAATTTGAATGAGTTGTTATGAGGCAGGAGATAGCTTTGTTTTATGGAAACCAGTAGTTGTTCTTTGGTATTTTCTTACGTTATTTAAAAAGTTACCAGCTACAGCACCAGGTTTGTAATTCAAAAACAAGATGTTATTTCTGTACCTATACTATCAGTACCTATACTATTCCTCTGGAATATCACAGTTAATTCCCACAGCTCTCCTGTTACTGGAGATCCAGGGGCAAAGTGAAAGCTTTGGACAAGCTTTTAGGTGAGTCAGGTTCCTGTCAGTGCTTTGGTTTAACAGAAATGTGCTCATGACCTTTCACTAGTCATTGAACAATTGAGCTAAACGTCAAACCAGATACACCCATCAAAGGCTGATACTCAAATGTCTGTCACTAGCTGGATTAGTTATTTGGTTTATTTTACACAAACAAGCTAAGGCAGTTGTTTTTCATTAGTTTTTCTGTACTGTTCAGCACCTGTCATGTTGAAGATGGTTTGATTGGCATGTTTCCTCGTAAACTCTTTAGGACAGGAACAAAAGAAAGGTATAAACAGAATAAATGGCAAAAGTCAGGAAGCAGAGACAAAAAAAGACTTATCACCAATTATTAATTATGCAAGACTTTGGTTTGTTGTCATAAAATTTGTGGATACTAGATTGGGCCAGTATCAAATCTTTCTTTTTCCCCTTAATGCCTCCATCTTTCCTAAGAAAAATCTTTCCTTATTCACATCAACCACTTTTGAAACACTTTGACTGTAACATTTGTTTATATTAATGAGTTTTCTTAAATATCTCTTATCATCTTCTAATGTTCATATTTCTTGTAGCATCTCATAAAATAACATTTTGGATTTACTGAAAATTATAAAGTCACAGAGGTTTGGATTTGTTATTGAGTATTTTTCCATTTTCCTGCAAACATAATACCTACATAATGTTTAACATTGTCCATGCTCAAATGGAATATCTATGCCAATACTAGTAAAAACCATGTTGCATGGTTTTACTCAGCATGTAACAGATGAATCTCCACACAGAAAACTAACCCCAACAAGATTTACATTAGACTGTGAGAACTGTCATGTCAGAGCAGTGATGGAAATAATTGATTCAATTGTAAAGGCATAGGACAAAATTTATTTGCATGTTAAATATAATATGAAATCTAAAGTAATTTTAGGAGAAGCCTGTTACTAGCATTAGCTGTGATTCATTTTTAAGAGAACTAAACTTTCACCAAAATCCACTTTTACAAAAAGTGTCATTTTAAAATTATCAATATCAAATGCAGCAATAATGATGATTTTTTTAGCAAAGCACATTCTATGAAATGGTTGTGTATAGAGACCTGCAGTGCAAATAACAAGTGTTCCCCTTTAGGATCATTTCCTTTGTGGTTGCAAATTACAGTACAGTTCATTTACAGTTATAAATATGCAGCATGTCTACATACCAGCCATATTTTAAGCCAGAACTTGCACTGAATGAAAATGTAAGCTTCTCTTTACTACTGGTGTGCTATTAGATATGATGAAAATCTTACTTTTTTTCATATACTTATTAAATGCTTTTAATAGACACAGAATTATCACTATGCAAAGCAAAAACCCACTACGACTTACCAAATGTTACTTGTACCAGCTGTTTTAAATATGCTTTCTTGTTAATTTAACTTATTCATTATTTAAAATATTAGCGAGATAAGAAAATTAAAAGTGTTCTTTGTTTCTCCTGTCAGGCTTGCTTAAAATTTGAATCAAAGAAAATCTGGTTTATCCTTTATATGAGATGATATATAATGTATAATAACTTAGGGCACAAAAGAATGTAAGTGGTTTGGAAGAACAAATAAATAACAACATTTTCAAGATATTTTCAACATTTTTAAGATATAACTGTATAGGGAAAGATATATAAATAAAAATGGAGAATTTAGAAGTATTTAGAAATAACTAGCATTGCCTAATGCTACCTCAAATTCTTTAGATAGCTAGTACTTCATATTAAGTTATTTACTCTAGTATTTCATATTTTTAAGTGCTTAACACAAAACACCACATAGGCTTTGTAACTTACATAGCAAGAGTAAAGTAGAAAAAAGCCTTATTTTTTAATAAAGTGATAAATAAGAATCCATCAGTTAGTGATTCTAATAATAAGATTCAGTGATTCATTTTGGTGATTTTTAACTAATAATTTTATCTGAACCAATCACTTGTAGTACTGTTTAGAAATAAGATTTTTAATTGTAATTTTTTATCACTTCTGAATCTATGTTTCACACTTTTATCACATTATTCTTTTATGTCACTTCTTATAATCATTCTTCCAGTTAACATCAGTATTAATAATCGTATAGCAAATCTCATGGCACTTGGCCCCAGAGGTGTTTCTTTGCTGTGAGTTAAGCAATCTGATTATTACAGAGTTATTAACCAATATTAGAGCAAGCCATGTGTGTCTTCTAGACAAGCAACACAAGAACTTTCTTTGTTCAGAAGTCAAATTTCCTTAATTTGTGGAGCAGCATGGTTAATACATTCACCCTTCCTACAGCCTGTGAAGAACAGGTAAATAATTCATTATCAGGAGACAGAAAAGTTGTGTCTTTGCTGGGTCTTCATTCTGCATAAGTCTTGTTTTCACTCAGACTTCCATAGTAAAAATGAAAGTAAATGTTAAACCAAATGAAGATGAACAGATATCCTGCTTTTGTTTTGTTCTACTTTATTTTGTTTTGTTTTAAAACAAGCTTGCTTATTTAGGATACAAATGCAAACAGACTTGAACGAAAACAATGCCATAATGACAAATGGGAATCTGATTTTGTCAGTTAATATGTATGATTATGCAAATGGTTAAATCAGTAATAACCTAAACGTAAAGCCCTAAAGTAGCAACCCTTAAATTAACAAAAAGGGCTGCATAAATAATGTTAGGTTCTCAATATGGTTTAGGGCAATTGCAAATATGATTTCACAGATGCTTACATTTTTATGTTCACATTTATTTCACAAGGTTAAATGAACTGCTGTTAGCACTAACAAAATGAAGTTGTATGAAGGTTTTCTGTAGGGAAAAATGCCCTGATCCCTACAGACAAGAGTTTTGTTCTGAGTTTTCTACAGAGGCTGGAGTACATCTCCTGTTATGCGGCAATGCTAAGTAGTCTTACAATAGGTTCATCTTGTTTGGCCTTAATGGAAAAAGAGTTGCACCCCAAGAAATGATCTGGCAGAAGAACTTGGAACACACAGAATAAAGGGTGTTTCTATGCTTCCTTTTGTGTGTTTCTGTTTCCAGGTGATTTTTTTTTCTTTTGTTCTTTCTGTGAATTAAAAATTTTAAAATCCCCCCCAAAGTGCTCCAACTCTATGGGCATCTTTAAAAATTAAATTGATTCCATTGTTTTTTCTCTAGACATAGCAAACATATCTGGAGTATATATCTATATGATAAAAATTCTGTTCAACCTATATATACAGAGGAAAGGCTTGAAGATTTCCCCTGTTCATAATTCAGATCTTTGTTATGTGTGCTAACATTTTTCATTGCAGCTTCTGTTTACCAGATTTTCAGTTGCCATTTCCTAGTGAAGTAACATTGACTAGGACTTAACGAAATTCTTAATTCTTCATTTTACAGTGTTGGAGAAGGGAAAATATGCAAATGCTCCTAAACAGCACTTGCAACACACAGAGTTAATTGGACAAAGACCTTCTCACATGTATATGTGGTTCTGTGTGTGTGTGCAAGGGATCAGAAATATTTACATTAGCTGGTAAATCCACTGTTAAGCATACTGTACATAACATTCTCCTTAAGCATATTGTGCAAGGGTGAGCTATGTACAAAGAGTAACTATAGTGTTCATGCATTTATTCATGATAATGCATTCATGCATTTATTGTGTTCTTTAGAGGACAAAAAGATGATTTTCAGGAACTCAAAGGTACCTGCCTCCAGTGGATAATAATACATAGTTACAGTAAACAAAGGGAAACTACATATAAATAGGTATCTAATTCTATTCCTTCAGTCACTTGCTTGATCTACTTCATGCTTTCTACTATGCAGCATCCTGTCTGTTTTTGTTGTGGGTGTATGCTATGCTCCGACTGACAATCCCAGCTCTCTCAGCCTTTCCTCATCTGAGAGATGTGTCAATCTCTCAATAATGTTACTGGCTGGACTCTTTCCATCAGCTCCATACCTTTCTTGGGAGAGCCTACAACTGACACAGCACTAAAGGTGGCCTCCCCAGGGCTGAGTAGAGGGGAAGGATCACATTCCCCAGCCTGCTGGCAGTGTTCCTCCTAAGCAGCCTGGGATGTTCTTGGCCTTCATGGCCACAAGGGCGTACTGCTGACTCTTGTCCAACTTGGTGTCCACCAGGCCTCCCAGGTCCTTCTCTGTAAAGACTTGTATCTATCAAAACCTTTCTTATCTGCTCACATGTAGTTTATTGCAACCTTGCACTTTCAATTACTACTACTGTGTAGTTTTATTGTAGTAAAAAACTACTACTGTAGTTTTACACAGTATACTACTGTGTAAAACTACCCAAAAATTAAATAATGTGTAAGAAATTTTCATTTTTTCTGCACATATGCATGATATACATAAATGTGAGCAATGTTTTGTGCTTGATGTGACAATCCTTATGTAATGAAAAATCTGCAAAGAACAGAATTTTAGCATTTGATTGACAGATAGTTTTAGTGAGACTAGAAAAATACTGCTGCTTTCTAAACAAAACTGTTTGCAAGCCTCCTTTCACTTCTCATTTTGTAATCCATTTCTTGAAGAGATTTTTGGAAACAAGTTGTTATCGCACATTCCTAGAATAAATGAAAATCTAAGCTGACAATAGAACTGTTTTAAAGAAGTGTGTGATTGTCACTCATGGGTATGGATTAGTAGTGCTTATTTTTTCCCATTTGACACTGATAAATGTGCAGAGAATTGAGATATTTGGGTGTGGCTATTATCACAGATCACAGAATATTCTGAGTTGAAAGGGACATACAAGGATCATCAAGTCCAACTCCAAAGTGAGTAGCCCATATGGGAATTGAACCCTGGTGTTATTAGCACCATGCTGTAAATAACTGAGCTAATCCTGGGGTCAATATATAATAGGAAACACTAACATGTGGAATAGTAATGTAGTTTGTTTCAAATGTATTTTCTTCTTTCTTTCTTTGGCACAATTCGTAGCAAATTATTTTCTTTCCAAGTTCATCTCTCTGTATTACATTTTAAAATAACAAAATATTTTTACAAAGTCTTTGTCTCCTATCATAAATTTATTAATATTGGAAAAAACTTTTAGATCATCGAATCCAACTGTCAGTGTAGCACTGCCATGTTCACCACCAAACCATGTCCCCAGGTGCCACATCCATATATTTTCTGAACACTTACAAGGAGGGAAACTCAACCACTTCCCAAAGCACCCTGTTCCAAAGCTTGCCTTTGGAAAGCTTTGATATTCAAATCTTGCAGTTAATAAATTTTTCCTAGTATCCAACCTAAACCTCCCCTGGTGAAACTTCAGGCCATTTCTTCTTGATTTGTCACTTCTTACCTGGGAGAAGAGACTGACCCGTGTCCTGCTACAACCTCCTTTCAGGCAGTAGAAGAGCTCTCCCCTGAGCCTCCTTTCCTGCAGTGCAAACAACTCCTGTTCCTTCATTCACTCCCTCTAGGACTCATTTTCCAGACCCTTCAACAGCTCTGCTGCCCTTCTCCAGATTCAGTCTAGCACCCCAATATCCTTCATGTAGTGAGAGGTCCAGAACTGGATACAACACTCAAAGTGTGGCCTCAGCAGTGCTGAGCACAGGGGGACAATCCCTGCCCTGCTCCTGCTGGCCCCACTATTGCTGGCACAGGCCAGGATGCCACTGGCCTTCCTGGGCACCTGGGCACACTCTGGCTCATGTTCAGCTGCTGTCAAAAGGACCCTCCAGGTCCTTTTCCATAGGGCAGCTTTCCAGCCACTCTTACCCCAGCCCATGGCACTGCCTGGGCCCAAGAGCAGGAACCAACACTTGGTCTTGTTGAACTCCACACAACTGGTCATGTCCCATCAATCCAACCTGTCCAGACCCCTCTGAAGAGCCTTCCTACCCTTCAGCAGACCAACATTCCCACCCAACTTGGTTTCACATGCCCATGTTCCATGCTCTATCTTAACTCATAAAGATATCCTTCAATTTTATTTCCTGACTTTTAAGATTTGTCTCAGTGGATTTAGAACATCCATGTCACATAAATCATGGGTGTGCCCCAGGCAAGCATAGCAATGATGTTCACCAATGTGAGCACAAAACAAGCAGAATGAAGTTGGGAAAAATCACAAATACACTATGTACAACTTGGTTGGTGCAAAAGTTGACCAGATATAATAGAATATACATGTAAATAATTTCATCTGAAGTACTGGTATCAGTGGAGCTGTTCCACACTCCAGGACAATTATACTGAGTGTGACTTTAAATTGCTAACTTCCTTTCTTTTTTGTTATCTTTGCTCCAATAAAATATTTCAAGCTTTTAATTTGTCAGGAGAATGTAAGATTATCATTACAGAAAGGTCTGGGTCAACTGCTCAATCTGGACTCCCTTCAGAGTTCTGACTCTCAATTTATTATGTTTTTAAAGTGTATTAGAAAATTAAGTAATTTCCCTTTGCTATTTATAGGAAAATCATAGCCCATATATCTTTGAAACGTAATTGTCTCTGTTTCAAAATATCAATAACAAAACCCCTAAAATGCAAAAGTTATTTGCAGCCTCTAAATACCTGTAGATGTACCACAATGCTGGTACATTACACATTTCACCAGTATGCTGTGGCAATTTATGCACTCAGGTTTCAAAAAACTCCTAAAATTTTTTTGCTGTCCATTAATGTCTTCCAACAATTAGTAATAATATTTTTGTAATTGCATTAAAAATATGAAGAGTAACAGGTTGCTTATTTTACTTAATGTATTACAGAGATACCAGTGTGATTGCTTGCCTGGATGGGAAGGAAAATTTTGTGAAAAGGAGTCAAATGAATGTAATTCAGAGTCTTGTAGAAACAACGGCACCTGCATGGACCTTTTCAACAGCTATCGGTAAGCGTTGTGCCTCCTCCCTGCATGGTCACGTTCCAGGAAGGCCAGGCTCATGCATCCAGACATTGTGTTTCCCAGCCTTGGGAGGAAATGCTATCACACAAATGGGCAAACAAATTGTGTCATGGATACAGTGCTTCACTGTACTTTCATGAGAAGCTAGCAGATACAATTAACGGTAAACCGTAATAGAAAAAAAAATATATATATATATATAATTTAAAAAAAAATAGCAAGTAACCTAGTTTGGAACTGTATTTTTTCAAAGAAAACATAATTTCTCTTTCTGTCATATTTGCCCTATAAACACGAGAGATGATTTAAAGAGTAAAAGTAGTGATAGTGGGCAGTTGGATGAGGAGATCATATCATTGCTGCCACCTTGTGGCTTAAAATACCAACAAAATAGTAATTTAACTAAAATTTATATCCCCCCCAGACAAAGTATGAGGATTTAACACTAACCATATTAATTTTAACTTAAACACCAATCTTTATTTCATGCATGCATTTATGGTTTAAATATTATTTTATGTCAGTAGCATGAGGATTAGGATTCCAAAAACAATCTAGTAATCAGTTTCTGCTCCACAAAGCCAGGATTTGTCTATATTATGATGCCAATACCAGAAGAGTCCTGTAAATTCTTAATAGACATTGATGTGGCTGCATATAAAGCTCAGTGTAATAACTGTACATTGTACATAGTCTAGTTGCTGTACAGTGATTGTATTCCTGGTAATACAGACAATAATGAGAAAAGAAACTAACCACTGTTGACTGTGGAGAAACGATTCCCCAAAAACCAAAACATAACTAAGTTAAGTAACATTAGATATATATATATAATATTTTTAAAAAATTATTTTATGTTCAGAACTTCACTAAAATGGTTTGTTATGTCTAAATCTATTTTTCTGTGGTATTAAACTTCCTAATTTGGTAAGATATTTTTATTCTAATAACAGAAAGTGTAGCAATGTTGAGAAAACCTATGCAGATATTTTTAATTGCTTTTTTCCCACTTTTTAAACTCTATTGGAATGTAAAAATAATTGTTAAATATTTTAGTCTTTATGGTTCTTATCTTTCTGATGCTTGTAGTTCTTGATAGTCTACCACCCTCAAGGACAATTCTAGGTGAACAGATATTTTGCAGCCATGAATCCTCACCTTGTATTTTCCCAGTTTTTCCAGCCTCTAGAATATTATACATATTGCAGAAGGTAACAGGGCTTCTTCTGGTTTTACTCATAGCTGGGTCAGCTACTTAGGCAGAAATCCAAAGACTTCCTATTTTTTATTGAGAATCAAAATGCCCAAGAAGTACTTTTTCTGTATTTGGTAAACACTGAACTGATACAGAAAATGTTTACAAGAAAATTGATTTGAAGTGTAAGCACCAGATATATTTTTTCTCAGAGCTATTTCTCCTAGTTGACATAACAGAACAGGAAAATTAGACATACCATTGAATCATCATACACAAGGGGCAGGTTACACCAAACAAAACAACGTCTTGGAGATACCTAGAGTTGAAACTGACTCTGAGACTTGGCAACACCAAGGACAATTTGTACAGCTCAATGTTTTATTTTAATATTATTAAGCAGTTTCATTTCAATCATTAGAGCTGTCCTTGTTTGTACTCAGAGATGGTAAAAGAGCATAATTACTCTTAATTTAAAAAATGCTTTGGGTTTTATTACTTTTGCTAATACTTTTCTCTTAAAAGCTACAACAACAAGACAAAGTGTTTGTGTTATGGTAGCTAAGCAGTGGCAGTTACTGGTACCTGAACCTGAGGACGTCCAGTCATGTCTTTAAACTTTAATGTAGTTTTTTTAAAACTGGATTACAATTTTCATTGTATTGCAATTTTCTAAAAGAAACGATCATTGCAGTTCTTGAGCTGTGTTCAGGTACTGTTTTGGACAGGCATTAGTCTGGACCAAAGTCAGGCCAGCAAGTACTCTGAGAATGCATCAGTGATAGGCAATGAAGCGTTCTTGCCTGTGGCTGTGTTTTGGCACTGTTCATTTTCCTGCAGTAAGTTGAGCTGCTGGCAACAATACTCAAAATTTTCTGAATTTCTTTGAAATTGGCCACACCATGACTGGTATTTGATATCACTTAAAACTTAAACTAATGTAAGGGATAGATAAATATAACTTTCTTTTATGCTTTGATAATCTTCTTTAATTTACTTTCTCTTAAATATTTGCAAGTCCAGCTGAAAATATACTTAAAAAAAAGTAATTTATTTTGCAACAACTTAAAAATATATTTTTGTATAGGAAAAAAAGTGCGTATAATGTAAAGTTAAACATTTTCCTATCAAATTCAAATCTTTGATAAGACAATGATTATACAAAACATAATTACTAATTAAAAAATTCAATTTTGAGTTAATTTTCTTTATCTGTGTCTATTCATTTTTGAATCTTGAAATGAAAACTATCAGGCAAAACTGACTTATCAACAAATCTGTCACACTGAATACCTTTATTTTTTGGATTCTATCATAGAAAAATAAATTACATCCAAAAAGGAAAAAAGAAAATAAAGCTGTCTTTGATGCATATTTTTATTTTTAAAAATCAGGTAAGAAAGATACTGAGCCAGTGGTCAAGCTTGAATTGTTGGATGTGAATAGTTTTCAGTATGTCCCATTTCATTTGACTTAATTTTTATATTCAGCTGCTAAAATGAGAAATATCTTTTCCTTCCTTCTCAGTTTTCAGTTTGGCACATGGCAAATTAATTTAGAAAGTTTTCATGCACATATTTCACGCATATATTTCCACTACCATGTGACTTTAATTCTCATGATAACAAGAAATCTCAAATTATGGCTCTGAACATTTATGAACAGACTCATCTAGTATCAGCAGAATTCTTTATTTCTTCTCTATTGTATTGATAATTCTGAGGTTTAGCCCTAGTAACATCAAGCCCTAATTAAAGCCCCTGTGTCTCCTTTGTTGTTACCAACTTTTGAGTGAAAATCAATTCAACTCTTCTTGCCAAATAACAGGCAACAATTTTATAGATGAACTGGAGTTTCTAATGATGCAAAATAGTTTGGAACTTGTCTGTAATCATTATGTTAGAACTTGGAGAATTAATCAATCTTTCCAAAGTACTGAGTTCTTTCTGTATATTCACATTGAAATCCAGATTCATTTTGTCAGTATTTATTGTTGAGATTTTATAAAGAACAAAACAGATGCCTTCCTGCTGTTTTTCTGTTTATGGCATACAAACAGACTTCTCCATACTAAACTGGAAATTAGACCTACCTAAGCATATTTTCTTATGTCATTTATCTATCTTTTAAGTTTAATGATAGGTTTAGTGTTTGCTTCAGTTGAGTACAGAAAAGTTATTTTTTGTCAGCACTTGAATCCATACACTAAGATGGATGGATGGATGGATACCTTTTTATAATCTCAGTGTAAACTGAAATCTAATGCTTCATGCTATCTTATTCTCTCTTGATATTTTACTTTTCCAATCAGGATCCCTTGCTATTTTTTGTTGTTTGGTTGGTTGGTTTGATTTTATTTAGAGACAGACATTTTTCTTGCCTGCTCATTCTTAGCCTTGATATCATCCTTTTGGCATGTTTTCTTATATCCTGTTTGTGCAACTACATCACAGGTCACCATTTATCCCTTCACAGTTATGGATATGATAAACTTGGTTGTGTTATAAAATGCTGAACCCTCTCCTTTCCTCTAAGTTCTACAAAGATGAAAGTTGTAACTGCCAATGTCACCTTAAAATTTGAGGCTCAAGTTCCTTAAGCAGTTCTTAGAAATTATTGCTGATGTGTGCAAAAAACTTGTTTGTATTTAAATGCTCTCCATTTAAACTCTTTTGTACTTTATCCTGTCCTATAAGAAGCCATAGTTTTCCTGCCCCACTTTAGATTCCAGATGAAAGAATCATTGAGGAGGATATTTTGAGTGATTTCAGATCATCCCAAACTGTGCCTGTCTTCTTTAGCAATGCTTCTTCAATTAGTAACCATGCCATGATCGTCTTTCTTTGTCTTTACTTAGATAATGATTTATGCCAGCTGACAATTTGGATAACCATACTGTCAACTAGAATTATACTTATCCGGCCTCCTTGTCCCTATTTTCTCAGTACATTTTCAAGCATAACATCTTTCCCTATTGCTTCCCTCTTTGCTCCTTGGCATCTGAAGCCACATCTTTTCAGAGTAATAAAATAGTTTTTCCTTAGTGTGACCTGTCCTAAGCTCTTATAGAAAAGACCAGTCTTAAGTCATTAGGATATATTCAGTGTCATGCATACTTTAATTGCAGTACTGTTGCAGAAAATCAGCATACTGTTTTGGTTCTTTTCCCCCTTCTGGAAAGGATTTATTTTGAAAAGCAAAGACAAAATCAGCCTCTGCATTTTCTCAGAAATATGCAAGAATTGCTCTGTGCTGTGTTGTAGAAGTAGGTGATTCCTAAGTTTGGGATGTGTAAATATCTGAAAGATCTACAAGTAAAAGCATGCCTATTTACACAGTGTATTTTAAAGATATGCTTACCTCTAAATGAATGACTTTTAAACTATCATGGAATTCTAAAGGAAGTCACGACATGATTATAATTTTAATGCTATGTTCAGTGTGCCTTCTGTTTTTACTCACACTCCTTTTAACTACTGCTATTCTCCTCCTTAATGTTTTCCCCCAAAAGCAAGAAGCAGCTTTTCCCATAAATGGGTTTCACCTTGGTATTTAATGATCCCAGTTGCCAAATACGAAAGCCTTTTTTTTGCAGTCAGGATCACTTCTCTGTCATTTCTTCAGTATTCTTTGGCCAACTCTTCCTCTCTTTCTGTAGAGACATTTCCCAAAATGTTTGTCTGTTGCATTTCTGACTTGTCGTTCATTCAGAGCTGTAGGGTTTTTTTCATCCTAGTATCAAGTTGTGTGTGTATTTCTTACTCAAAACCATCTTTAAAAGATTTATATGGACAGCCAGGAGATTTACTAATGAATTAGGCTAAAGAAATGTGTGAAAGCACAAACAAGTGTTTCCTCCACAGCTAGCAAGTGTTTTATCGCTCCTCTCTGATAATTCTACTAACAACTGGAAATGTGTAGTGTGCCTCTTGTTCGCTGCAGTGAAATGAGCTTTAGGGTTTCTATTGCCTTTAGCAAACAAGAAAATATTGCTGTGCCACCTCAGCAGCATCTAACAAACAGTTGCTGACATTATGCACTCCTTAGGGCATATTTTAGCCATAATTCGACAATCTTCTCAAAGAACAAGAATATTTTTATTCAAAATCCCAATAAAACATTAGAATTCAAAACAAAACACAGTAAATACCTGGAAAATACCTCCCCCCTCCAAAATTAGCTCATCAACTTTTTCTTCCTGGGCAGTAGAATTGTTCCACCTGGTATATTTAATCATTTGGTGACATATCTTAAATAAATGTTTTATAACGTATTTTGTTTACAAACACCCAGAGAGACATCAAATGATCACTTGATAGGCTCACTGGTTAAATGGAGGGATGTAAACCAGTTTCTAAAATAGTAAGGTACCTCAAGCATAGCTTTGAGAGTGTGTGAAGTGTAATATAAGTTACCCAAATTCATCATTGCTGTAGGGCAGATAAACAGTTTCACTGCAAATAATGTACATAAGCAGAGCTAACAAACAAAGCAGTTTGCACAGCAGTTTATGGGCTCTGCTAGGTTTCCTGGGAACTCCTGGGGTCATCAGAGGACTGCTGTGAATTTGGAAGAGCTTCAGGGTGCCTAGTGTTCCCCAGAAGGGATAGCCACAGAAAGCTGTGACCGCTAACAAGCTGTAGCAGTGTCCCACAAGCTTTGTTGCCAACTTTTCTTGATTTATGGGGACTTCAAGCTTTTTGTTTCCAGCTGACTCCACATTAAGGACAGCCAAGTACACTTTCAGCAAATGCTAGAGAGAGTGTATGCAACTGACAAGCCCAGAGCACAGCCAACAGTGTAGAAGGGGCCAGAAATCCCACTGCAGACACTCTGTGCTTAGATAGTGAGGTGCTGCAGGACACTGCCACTGACCATCCACAGGAGGAACTAGATCAGCCCATTGGAGACCTCAATCCAGACTGAGCCCCTCAGGGAGGATGCAGTTCTGTTGGCCTGGAGCTGCAGAAATGTCTGGAATCTCTTGCTGAGGTTCCAGATGATAGTGTCCTTTCCTGGAGGAAGCATTTGTATGCTGGAGGAGGATCTGTGTGCCAACTAAAGAAGCTTCAGGAGGCAATTAGCAGTCTGTGAAGCTGAGATGGGGACAATATGCTCTCCAAGATCCTGCAAATACATGAACGTGAACTCACAGATATAGTAAAGGAGAAACAGGAAGAGTCTTTGCATAAGATTTTGGAAATGGAGACCCCAGTTACAATGAAGGCTAGAAGCTTGTAACCTTCACAACAGGGTGAGGGTTCCTGTCCTGTCTGAGCTCTGCCACTACAGAGTAGGCGCAGTGACCCAGCACCAGTGCATGATCTAGAAGCTCTGTCCAGTGAAGCATTTAAATCAGCTAAACCTGAGTCATGAGGCAACACCAGAAGGAAGCATAGGTGATGGCAAACACTGGGACACCCTGCTGGAGGCTCTTGATAGGAGATATCACAAGCTCTGAGGGAAACGGCTCAAGTCCTTGTGAGGCCACTCTTAATTATCTCTAAAAAATCTTGATGACAAGGAGAGGTTCCTACGGATCAGAAGAAAGGTTATGGAAATACATCAGAGAATGGAATGGATAAAGGAAAAAAAAAAGAAAACTAGGAATGGAGAATGTGACTGCTACTTTCAAGAAAGGCAAGAAGGAGGAACTGGGCAACTGTGAACCAGTTAGCCTTACCCTGGTCCATGGAAAGGTGATGCAGCAAATAACCCTTGAAAATGTTTCCATACACACAGTGAAAAAGAATGGGCTCAGGAGAATGGTTTCACAAAGGGGAAAGCATTCCTAATGAGAGCATTCAATGAGATGACTGTCTTTACAGATAATGAGAGGACTGTGGATGCTGTTTCTCTTGACCTTAGCAAGACTTCAGACACTACTACAACATCCTCGTAGGCAAAACTCACTGAATTGCTGGAACAAAGACCATATTCAACATCATTCACCCCCTCATCACATATTATGTAGCAGTGATATTAAAACTGAAATTCAATGGTTTGTCTTCTGTAGCTACAGTTCTGGTCAAAAACAAAAATGCTGCCACCACAAAGTAATCTTGGGTGGGATGTGATGATGTATGGGGTGGAGAGAATTAAAACTAGAATGGATAGAAATAAGGTGGGCAATGCACACAAAGAATATCTGAAAAAGTTTTCAAGACAGATTTCACTACCTCATTATTTCTAATCCTAATATTATAATGATTCTATTGCACATGATACATAATAGAATCATTCCTGCTTGTTCTTTTGCCCTTCTTTTAGCTGCTCCTTTAAAGAACAGTCACGTTTTTAATGTGGAAAACCTTAATAAAATAGGAAGTCTAAACAAGCAAATAAACAAAAAATGCTGCTGACACTTTAAAAATGGCTCATTAGAAATGAATGGGAAAACCATCTGTCTTTGTTAGCTACAGATTAGATATTTCATGCATCAGCAGTGTCTAATACATGCACAAAAGAACAAATTTTTTCTAGGATTATGGGCATTGCTGCTGACATTATATCCTTTTGAACCATGGAGAATCAGTAATAAACAGTTCCACATAAAAGGACAGGGCATGGATCCCATTCTCATTACTATGAAAACTGTACTTTTTCCTTCGTTTTGAAAAGTCGTTAGTAAAATCTACGTTTCATTTCTTGGAAGAGATTCCATCAGTTTCACAGACATTGTTCCTTTTTCCTATGTTCATTAAGCAATTCTAAAGTGGTCAAGGGTCAAAAATTTTGCAAATTAAATGTGTCAGTTTTAATGGCAAGATGTTACATGTGTTTATTTCATCTTGAAATCACTTCACACCCAAAAGGATACCAAGTTTCATTTTCAACTATGAGGCATTTTCTTTTGGAGTAGAGAATTATTTTCAGAGCATAACAGTCACAATATCTTTCTAAAACAATAGAATGGGATAGGAATTACAAAATTGGTTTTGGAGAAGAGCATTACTGTAGATTTAGAAAAACCAATTTTGAAAAAGTGTAAGTTATTTGGCTAAAAAACTGTTGCATCTTAGAAATAACTGCTTATATTTGACAGTACAATATGAAACATATGCACACATGTAAAAATTATACATTAAATGGTTCTAGTATAAGTAAACTATAGTAAACTATACAATTAGAAAATCAACACTGACTTCCCCACCACTTTCTATGGGTAATAAAATTTTAGTTAATTTTCTTTTTGGATTTGTCTAGGATTTACAGTGTGTGTTCTGTTAGATCAATAGAAGCATCATAGGAGTTTATTTAAACTGCAATTACAGATTGTACACTGTTACAGGTCCTCTATAAACCAGTGCTCACTCTACAGCAATAGCAGGCAGACTAATGCAGGAACAGTAACCATTGTTATTTCTTCTACTAAATGTCAGTTTGGATATATGAAAACAAAATCTATCAGAGTTATAAAAGTGAGCCTTTATCTTTGAAGGTCACAGGTGGAGAAAAGAGACCGCAAATACAAAAATCACAGCCCTCTATGAGCATCCATAAGCATTGTTATATGTAGGTCTCTTGGGCTTGTTCATTCCCTGTCTGGAAGGGACAGTCATAAAATTTTCATAGGTTTGCTCTATTGAAATAACTCAGTGAGACACCCATAGAAGAAAGTTGGATTGTTTATATTACAGTAGATATCAAGGGTAGATAAAGACATAACTGACTCTTGGAGATGAACTGAAAATAATTTTTGTTGTTTGCTTTTATAGCTTATATCAGAACAATAATCTTTATAAGGACAAAGATATTTTTTGAGATACTATTTGCCAGGACATGACAAGTCAAATTTGGTTTTGTAACAGATCTGCAGTAGAGAAATAGCTACCTCATGTGTGACTGCAGTATTTGAGCAGTGAAGATGTATTTATTTGTTTGCTTCTCTGGTTTTTTTATAACTTTGAGAAATACTGTCTGACTTGAAGATGCTTAATTTTCTTTTTTTTACTATTTATATGCCTGGAATAGTAAAAATATGGGGTTTTACTATTTATATGCTCAAAATTGCATATAAATATGCTATATTTATATGCAAAGAGTGCAAACACTGAAAAAAATTCAAGGGTTTACTCATATAAAAATTCTTTGGCTAATCTAATCAAGATCTGAGTTAGGTGCTCTTTGGTAAATGTAGTCTTGAAAGATGAGATGTTACTGCCTCTGTTACTTTTTTGAGGTTACAATCCTCTTGCACTATTAGGTGAATGGTAAGAGATTATAATTTGGCATATTAATGAAGGTCAGTTTGTGCAAACTCCTTTTTCTTTTCTTACTCTTATTCTAATAACAAATGTGAAAACATAGACATCCATCTCTGCTTCTAAATCTATTTACAAAGTATTTTCTAGACTACCACTATTAATTATGACACTCTCTAGCCTTCCCAAAAGTTTTATTTTCTATAGGCTCCTTGGAAAATCTGAATTTATAACGTTAAAGTTACTATGACTGCTGCTGAGTGTTGAAAATATTTCAATAGTTCTCTTCAAATATATAAATATAGATACTATGTGGTTAAGCAATGTCAGGATGATCTCATATATTCTGCCATAATAAATACAATATCTATCCTTGGTTATTAGTTTTTATAGGCACCTGATTGGTTCTGAGCATAAAGTATTCAATGTCTTCTATATTTGGAATAATTTTTTTCAAAAAGGAAAAAAATACTTTAATCCATTTGTTCAAATAAATGTTTTCTTATATCCTTTCTTTTAATCTTGGATCAGATAATGCTTTGATGTCAGACTGAGCCATAGAAATATTGTTTCTTCTATGAGTCTCTTCCTTGAAGTAGACCCTAGGTAAAGATCAACCAACAGTTCTGAAAAATTTTCCTTAGAAAATTGGAAACATTCCCCCCTCTGCAAAACTGTTGGAGACATCTTGCTTAAATGATTTACAGAATTCAAAAACTGCAATATGAAGGAGACAAACATTGCTTTTCTCATCCACTCATATCATTACACAGAGGTCATTTTCACAGACTTCTGAATTGGTGTGCATTGTGTTCAATTGTTTCTCAGGTCAAATTCTCCAAATGTCAAGGTAATCTGTCTTCATGGTTAGAATTGTATTGTTTGGGTTTCATAAAATTTCAGAGTTGGTGCATGTTACCTAGGACTTCATGTTGCTATGCTAATTATCCCTAATAAAGATTGCAATTGTTATCACCTTTATTTGGCCTTTTTTGATTGCCTGTGGTGGAGGGAACAGATCAGGAAAAATCTCTTTTACTTCCCCTGAGCAAAAGTCCCTTCTACTGTGAGCACTCTAACCAAAGATTTCATTTTTCTTTTCTGTAATCAGTGCCATCTCTGTATATGGGGTGAAGAGCTTTGGGGTCAATTGACAGAACGACTGCTGCATTGCTAAACTTCCCAAATTTAACAAATGTTTCTCCTGGAGGGACTGTTACCTGCATTCGGGTGATAGCTTCTACTTTTTCAGTGCAACATTTTTCTTCCTTTCAGATTTCTCAGGTCAAAGAGGACTTGTCTCAAAATCAATACTAAAATACTGTAAGAGTTACCTGTAACTCTCAGAAAATATCAGAGCAATAAAAACTGAGAAAAGGCATTGAGCTGCTTTCCATAAGAACTAGGCTCTTTACACTGCAATCTTGAGCAGAGGAAGAGATTTCCAAGGGGAAATAGTGCCGAATATACCAATTTCCACAGGTGCAGCAATAAACCTAGTTGTCATCAAAGACCAGCATTAAATTAAGAAAGAGGAACACAAGTAAACAAGCAATGAGGGAGATGGATGCCTTTTATTCAAAATCCTTGAAAGATGGAGAGTCATCCAGATAGCTGATTTATTCAACATATGAGTCTAACAGATTAACTTGCTGTAACTCTTGCAAGCCACATGAAAACTGATTCCCTCTGATTCTTGAAAGAATAAAATAATACTTCTGTCTTTTCTCTACCAAAGTGAATCAGTACCATCCAAGATATTGGAGACAGATCATTTATTTACTTACTGTTTATGGTAGCATTGATTTACTGATGCTCTGTTTTCACAAATTAAGTTTTCTCTTTCACAAATCTTTAGAGAGGTGCTGCCTGTTAAAAAGGCTGCAAATTACAAATATTCTTTCCGATTGCATGGTGAAATCCTGAATTACCTTGTTGCTGCTCTAATGACTGTTGTTCCAGTGAGGGATGAAGGGTAATAGGCAAGGAATGCAATTCGTGGTGCTAGTCACAAGAGATGGTAAGATAAAAGGGAATTTATGTCCTTTTCCCTTTGCATTTTGTCAGGAGCAAAAGGAAGTCTAATGTGGGTCTAGTTAATAGAGGATGTTATTCAAAAGAGCAGCTTCACATGCCAAAATGCATATGCATATACATATGTATGTAAATGCATACATACATATACATACACATGGAACACAAATTTAAAAAGACCTTTCTTTGTCTTCACCCAGTGTCATGTGATAACTTGCTAAGTTGTATTCCAAAATTTTCATATTATTATGATACCCTTTTTGTACGTCTTAGTACGTTTGGGAGATGGGAGTTCCTAAATTTTAAGGCATGATTCCATATTTTTAAATATCGTTATAGTTTATTTTTAAAAACTAGAACATGGTAAACAGTTTTTCTAGCACCTTAGATAATAAAAAACCCCTGTAAAGCAAGAGTAAAAAATGCACCCAAAACGTGAGAGTAACTTTTTTGTGTTTTTAAATTAATTTCTCTTGCACCTAAAACAGGAATTTAAGTAGGCAAGACTGATGGGAAGGAACTTCAACAATTATTTTCCCCATGGTCATGGTCTATGAATGAGACTGTTGATACCAAACCATGTTTTATTTCTGGTTCCAAACCATATTGCCCAAGTGATCCTCCCATATGGCAGCAATAATGTTCAGTTTTACTTATTACAGTTTTTACTAATTTTGTTGTCTTTCTTGATTAAAAGTATTCAAAGTATTCAGTACTTGTGTTTTTAAAACAGAAACATTCCTTTTAATGAGACTGTTTTAGTAGTGATTTTTAATTATTTTAATGTTTAGCAGCTGAAACAGAAAATGGAATTTCATCTGGCCTTGTAGATAGGACAAATTGCTATTATTCTTACTGAGATAAACAAGGAAATAGTTTGATCCAAAAAGAAAATGAGTGTGTACCTCATCTCTGGGGTCCAGTAGTCTGGAAGTTGCATCCAGTCTGATATAAGATGTATCATATATTCTGGTTAGGAAAAGGGAAAAAAGAAAACAGCAGCATGAAAAAAAAATTTGAGTTGAAGGTATAAATACCTTTTGTAGCATGTAAAATTCTGTTCCCTGCAACAGGAACGTGTGCATTGCAGCTGAAACAGAGCTTAAAGCAAAAGCTGAAATATAGCTTGCTGTCTCCTTAAGCTGAATGTTACCTTATGGTTGTGTGAACTCATAGCTTCAAATAGAGGATTAAGGAAGAAATACATGGAAAACAAACAAATACAACTTTCTCTATCTCTTCCTCTAAAATGTGTTTGTTTGGGTACTGTTACGAAATGGAAGAATATGAACAGAGAATTATGGGAGAAAAGTATACAGAACAAAGAAAGTATATCTTAAGAATGAGAAAAATAACAGCGATTAAAAGTCTGGAGCAATTGAACAGGAATGAAAACTACATAAGCCCTTTGAAGGCTTTATGTGTGCATCAAAAACAGAAGACACACTCAGACACTATTAGAGAAGCAGAAACTTAATCTTTTTATCTCTTCCCAAAAATACACTTTCCAAATAATTTCTCTCCAGTTTGGGGTCAACATCCATGCATGTCTGTTATTACCTGGTACCATTCCCCAAGTATTTCATCTATGTTTTCTTAGCCACCACTTCAGATTCAATTTGTAGACTGCAGGTGGTGTACATACTTCCCATAAGCCTATGGTATCTACATTTCAGTTAAATTAAAAAATGCTATGTGTGTGTATGACAATGTTTTTTTCCCTAATTTTATCTTTATATCCTTATTCTAAAAGCTAATAAAGGCAGGTGGACTTTCTTTTAAGTATAATTTTTGAAATTTATATTCACCTATCAATGATGGACAAACTGGTCTGCTTACTTACTGATTAATTCTTTGGAAAGAGCTACATCAGCCAATTCCCTCAGGCCCCTGAGGTGCATCTCATGGAGTTCCATGGACTTAGGGATATTTAGGTTCCTCAAATCTGACCTTCTCCTAGGATGGGAAGGACTTCAGTCCCCCACTGCCTAGCATGAGCTTCAGAGATATGGGAAGTGAGATTAAAAGTAAAAACTGAGGCAAATAAAAATGTTGAATATCTCAGTCTTCTCATGTTGGTTGTTCTCCTGTCTTTATTGCAGAGGTACATTTTTTTAACCTTACTTTTGTAGCAAACATACCTGTAATTCCCTTCTTATTCTTTGCAGCTCTTGTCAAGTTAAGCTCAAAATGGGCCTTAGCTTTCCTAATGGCAGTCCTACATATGCAGACAACATCCCATATTCTTCCCAGGATAAATGTCCCTTATTCTTCACCTGTGCATTTCTTTTTTACACTTCAGTTTACCCAGGAGATACTTACTAAGGCATGCTGGTCTTCTGTGTTCTTTACCTGAATTCTTATATGTGGAAATCAAGAACTGTGCTCTAAAAATATATATTATATATATATAAATAATATACTTTGTATTAATATATTTTTTTAAAATATATATTCTTAAAAAGCTGCCAGCTTTGTCGGATCTTTTTTTCCTGAAGGCAGTTTCCTAGGGCATCTCGTGGATGCAAATGCTGAAATCTAATCTAAACTGCTAATCAACTGAAAGTTTCCTTTCCTAAAATTCAGGGTCCTGACTACTCCACTGCTGTCCTATATCCCTCAAGATTTTTAATTCCCTCTGAGCATAAGCACTGCAGCCCAGGTCAATGCTTTCTCTAATTAGTCCATCAGTGTCACATTTGATTGGTTACAAATGGAAAGCTCTAGGAAAAAAGTAAGGAATGAGTAATGGTAATGGTAGTAAAGGCAGGCTCAATTAATTTAGAGGAGAGGAGGAGAGGCATAGGTGAAAATATGAGGAGACCCTCTAGGGGTGACATATGAGAGCAGAGAACTAGGAGAACAAGAAGAACTTCAGAGATAAATTCATGACAGCTTTTGCAGGTTGAAGCTGGTGAAACAGATCTGGCAGTTGTCTGTGGAACAAAGAACATATTAAACTTCCAGAGTATGAAAGACAAAAAAAAATGTAGGAGGAATGAAAAGATAGAAACATGAATATTTGAAACCTTTATAGTGACTGGAAGTATATGTCCTCGGAGCTTTGAGGTGTGTGTTGGTGCCCTAAACTTCAAGCTGTGCATGTATTGAAAGCAAGCTCTTATTTCACTACTTCAGATGATCCAATAGCCTCTAGCTTACAACGAACAAATTTGTCACTGAGCACTGTGGTTTCTCAGGCTGTTACTTGATTTGACTGAATGCACTAAACAAGGTAAAACCTTACTGTAGAGTGGCCCACTGTTGCATGTATTGCATGGCTATCAGGCTGACCTAAACTTCGCTGAATGTCTTGCCATTTCTCACCAAGAACTTGTCAAAGAGGCAGTTGAATGACTCTGTAGCTGAGGGTTCAGTTTAGGATTCCTGTTGCTTTGACTGAACACTGAGGAAGAAGCAGTTCTGGTGCTTCTTAAATATTGCAATTTTGTCTGCAAAACCACCTTTATCTGTGGCAAGGATAAGTGCTCTGATTGATATTTTTTGAAATGTTTTTACACAGAACACTAAAAAGACAGGTTTCTTGTATTTTTCTACTGTAAAGTAAGAGGTCTAAAGCAAAACACGGCTTCTTCTGAAATTTGTTCTGATCTGGAATATTCATCTACACTACTGCTTATCACAGAATACACTGAGTTGGACACAGACCTGAGAAAACTCAAGTTATACCTGTTTTGAGAAGGAGTCTAGATGAACCTCAGAAACTTTTTTTCAAAATCAACAATTCAGGTATTCTTAAGACTCATTCCTGTTATTTCCTTAAAACCTTTAAGGTAGAATATAAGGCAGATGATATAGATGTATTTCACTGGAATGTGAGAAGTAGAAAGGGAGTTTTCAAGCAGGTAAGAACTAAATTTAATACTTAACTCATCATATAGAAACAGAGGAACTTCTCTGGATACAACTCATCACTATAGTTTGCTCTTTTTAATTTTGACTTTAATGTTAAAACAGGTGGTAAAATGTAAAACCATGAACACAACTTGTGTATTTTCACTGCCCTCTCCTTTTGTTTCTATAGAAAGCTTTTCAATTTATGGAGAGATGTATGAAAAGCCAAGAGATAAGACTTATGAAGCTGATTTATATATGTTGGAGGAGTTCTGCACAAGTCACAATCCAAGCAGTATGTGGGACGTATATTATTCAAATGAATAGTTTACATAGAAGAGTCATGATTTGGTTTTCTAACATCAATGGGTGTATTTGTATTTGGTTATTGGAAAGAAAAATATTTATATTGGCAACTTGGTAAAACAATAGAAAGAAATTCAGAATTGATTATCTTTATATGAGCTCTTAAAAGCATATATCAGCTTTTTTTTCCCTGTGAGAATTCTAGAAATCATCTTGATTTTTCTAATGGATTAAAAAAGAATTAGTCATTCTGAAAAAGTCTGTTTGGGTTTTTGCCTTTTCATCAGTTAATTTCCAAGAATACCAGCTATAATAGCTTAATTTATAATTTGCTTTTAATAGTCCTAACACCTCCTTACCTTTTTTTAAATAACAGTTCTCATTAACACAAATTTTTTTCTTGATTCTTAAAACTGGGCCTCAGGATAAATGCTTCCATGTATTTTTTTTTTTCTGCATTTAATGAGGACTCCCATAAGTTTGGGGTTTTTTTTTAATAATACAGAAAGGAGTACAAAAAGCTCTGTTATTAATTGGCTCCTTGGCATTAATATTGACTGTTTCATCTCAGCTGGCAGCTGGCATGAAGCCAGGGTAGGACTGGCTGGTTGTGTAGTGTAGATAACTGCTGTGTTTCAGTGACCTAGTGTTCCCTGTAGTCATACAGAATAGTTTTGATAACTCAAAGGAATTTATGAAACTCATTAAGGAAAAAAAGGGAATGAAATGTGTTTAATGTTTGCTCCTCTGCACCTCAGTTATGTCCATAATACCGGACCTGGTCAGAACTGAACCATGTTCTCCTAATATGAAGTGAAAGGCTCTCCATTTAATGAGCTTTTTAAGCTAAAAATGGAGTGTAGCCAAGTGCTACATACCAATTTGTAGTAGTGCATCATTAGTAATTTATTCACAACTTCATAAAAGAAGTCAACAAAAAAAAGAGCAGCTGTAAACCAATTAACATCTGTGTTCTGATCTGTTGGGTTAGAGTATTCTCCTGTGTTCAGTATGAGGCATTTGGAGATGCTGAATTTGTAAGAGTCTGATATTTTTATATATTGACTACTTAAGAGAAAATTCAGTAAAGCATTTATTGGGCATGCAGTGTTATTCAGTGGATGTTGCTTCTAAATAATAAATGCATTCTGCCATGTATAGCAAAAGCAGGTATGTTTGTTGTGCATAAGCAGAGAATAAAAAACATATTTATTTTTAACCATATTTCCAAAAGTATGTTTTGAGTATCGTAAATGATGAGTTCTCAAATGTGATCTTTGACAGTTATTTTAAGAATGTCTGGATGCTTTCTGATAGTAAGGACTGTTAGTTTTTAACATGAGAAAAAGACAGTATCCTGTTCTTTGAATCCTTAATGCTAAAGTACTCAGCCCTTTAAAATGATAAATTTCCATTGTAATATCCATTCCATTTCACATGACATGGTTGTTGTATCCCATAAATAAGTAATACAGAACACAAAAAATTTGAAAGAAAAGACAGAGTTTTTTTAAGGAGTGAAATTTGCCTTTCATGTAGCAAGAAATACTTGTACTTTACAGAACAGAACTACATAACAGATTCTCCATTAAACGACCTGTTTCTTATTTAAGAACAATTACTTATCAAATTGTAACTATGAAGATATATTTGCATGGTTTAATACCTGAAATCAATATTGATCAAAGTAGAGAAGAGCTGGAATTGTTCATCCTTCATATTGTCTCTTGTCCTGCCAAACAGCAACAAAAATAAAATTAAGTTCAATTTTATTTACAGTGAAAGTAACAGGAATGTATGAGTTTTAAAGTACACAGAGGCCTCTTTTATTGCAGCTGGTGAAGAAATTTGGCTCTGCAAGCTTTGAAAATACTAGCAAATTGTTTTCCTTGAATTTACAGGACTTTGTTATATTTGTATTGTGAATAGAAAAATATCTAATTCATCAAGATAGGTTCCTTACAATCAGATTCAATTGAGATTTTGGTCCAAGTTTTCTCTTCTGTGTTATCACTAACAGATTTTCTCAAAAGCATTCAGAAAAGAGAACACAATGAAATTGGGATCCTTCATGACTCCTACTTTCTCTCTTCAGCCTATTGGATATGCTGCCTGATACATTTCATCCCAAACATTGAAACATTTACCAGTTTCCCACATAAGAAAAGATGTCCTTTTCATATCTGATAATTTTGCTGTTGTTTCATCTTAAAAATGGTCTAAATGTGATTCTGTTTGCATTTCCTAAACTAGGTGGTTCTCCAAGCAATACTGTGACGTGGAATAATGTTTTGCTTTTGCTCAGATAAATTCTGGGTGAATAACCTGAATATAACTTTCATTCATAATGCGTTCTGATACGATTGCCAGGAATAGAAAAGCTAGACACAGAAATATATTATTGATTTTAGGGTGGGGGTTTTGTTTTTGTTTTGGTTTGGTATTGGTTTTTTTGGTTTGTTTGTTTGTTTTGTTGTTGTTGTGAGGGTTTTGTGGGGTTTTTTTTGTTGTTGTTGTTGTTATTTTTAAAATAGAAAGGATAGGAAGTGATTGAGCTAAGCTGTTAATTTTTATTCTGCCATGGCAATGTTCTTTTTCTTTTTTTGCCCCTCCAGATGCACATGTACAGCAGGGTGGACAGGGCCAGACTGCAGTGAAGATATAAATGAATGTGAATCCGAACCATGCTTGAATGGAGCCACGTGTTTTGAATCTGTGAAGCCAGGGCAGTTTGTATGCATTTGTCCTCCATTTTATACTGGTGACTTCTGCCACCAGCGCTTCAGTCCCTGTGAGCTGCCTTACAATCCATGTATAAACAATTCAACCTGCTTGGCACAAGTAGATGGAAATCCAATGTGCATTTGCAAAACAGGTGAGGACTGGAATAGTTAATTTCTTCCATTTTTTGTTGTGCTCCAGAAAATTGCAAATATATGTTGAATTTATCGCTGTCTTTAATGTAAGTAGAAAAGAATATGTTTCAAAGAACGTAAAACCATCATGAATTACAGCAGGTCTATCAGTTGTGTTAAAAGACTGGAAAGATAGCCATCAGTTTACCTATTATTGTTTTCTTATTTTACAATACTTATTAAATCTATGGTGGCTTAGATTCAGCACCCAGAATTAGTATTTCTCAGTCTATTGTTACAATGACACAGAGATAGACATGTACCTGGCCAGCAAAGACAAACTAAATTGACAAAACAGGCAGATTTAGAAAAAATACATGCAAATTGGTGAAAGTACAAAAATTGGAGCAAGTTGGAAATGGTTTCTCTTCCTGCTGAGCTGTCATGAAGGCCTGGCACATCAGGGAAGTAATCTTCCCTTGCTTAATGGATATAGCAGGTTGCTGCCTGTATGCACAACAAACCAAATCACAGCAGGTGCTGACAGCTTCCCTGGGCCATGGCTTAAAAGACACAATCTCTCCCTCAGTGTACAAGAACTGCTAAGGTGGAACGGAGGAACAGTTTAACTGTGCAGAACATTGCTGTATGCTTCCATGTAGGAACTGAAGAATACATTAGCTAAATAACAACTGCACTGAAAATTTACAATATTTAAGTAACAGGGGAGTACAATTACTGAAACTGCAATTGGAGCGGGGTTTTGAAGTCTTCACTGTTATGCCTATAAAGGCAGGGGTCTCTTAGGGATAAAGGACAGCAGATAACTGCAGTGTTACACGACAATACTATTACTTGTCATTTAGTAAGCTACAAAGATATGGATATAATATCTGAGAATCAGGAGCACATTATACCGTGGGTTTTTTTACTATTAAAGTAAAGGTTACCACAAGCTACTGAGGTAAAAAACCCAAACATCACTGGGAAGGTAATGCAAGTTGCTTACTGAAGCATCTTTACGAAAAGCTGTTTTTCAAAACCAGCTTTTGACACAAGATATTGATTTTTGAAACCTTTTTCAGGAATGATCTATAGAGAGACATGTAACTCAAGTCTTTTCTTAACATTCCTCAGAAAAAGTCATCTTTTCCAAACACTTTTTGCACCATTTCTGCAGAATAAAAAAAACATGCAGCCAGGATTCTCTGGGAGATTTGATGGAATTTTCAAGAATTCTTGAAGCTTGCAGCTAGGAATCCTTGGGGAAGTCATAGGGCAGTTAGGTGAATCAGTAGCATACACTGCTAACAAATCTTGGAAAGTGAAAAATTCAGAATTGAAAAGGAGTAAAAGGCATAATTCATAAAGTGAGTTGATCACTCGTGCTAGGAAAAATACAACCAGTTATGAAGAACTCTTATCAAAAAAAGGAGAGACAGAAAAATACAGAACTTCAGCTGAAAGCAGTTTGAGGAAACCTAATTTCTGTTGTCTTCTTTTCCATTATTTATCTATTTTTGTCTTGCATGTTCCTCCCTTTACTCCTGATAAACTTGTCAGGATTAGAGACCTGATCACAAAGGGCAATCACACTAACATAGATTACTCCAAGACACTTGACTTAGTAGTAAATGGTGTGTGGATTAAACTTGCCAATAGTTAACAGTCCAGTCATTAGAAAGTTTGAGTCTGGTATAACAAGAACCACAAAATGCATCAGTGCTTACCAAATTCTAAAAACTATCCACAGAACACCAATCTGAGATGGGTGCAACAGGACCATATATTATACAGTGGTACATATTTAGAAGAAAAAGAGAATACACATTGGCTAAGTCAAAGAAGACAAAAGCTGATAGTATGTGATTTGGGCAGAATCAAAGTTGATGTAAGATGTTAGTTTAGGACAGAATTACCACAGCAAATTGGTAGGAGGGTGATGAAGTTGTGATAAGCTGTGGTATAAAACAAAGCTGCATTTTTGTTCCTGTATGTATGTTGGGAACTACAGTTGTCTGATTTTGCTATAAAGAGTTCTAAAATTCTATAAATACCATTAATATAAAACTTCCTCTTGACCTGTTTGACCTAGATACAGGTAGATTATAGATTATAATATTTGTGTAACAAAACTGGGCTCTCATATCGTAGATCATGGAACAGTGTTAGACCCTGCCTTTAAGTTAAAAGTCCACACAAACAAGTTAAACAGTTTAAAAAATGATGATATCTACAATTGCATAATAGTATATTCAAGGTTGCAAGAGTGTTGTAGACAGGGCCATTATTGCAAAGGAATGTTTAGGAATCACTGCTGTAGGACGTTTCCCAAGAGGTGTACAGAAAATCCCTCTTGAATACTTTGCCAGTAATTGATAAGCAAGGGTTTGACTAAGACAATTGGGAGGACATGGGGGTTTGAGCTCTTAATCATATAGCCACCACTGAATCTCCTTAAATACCACGCACTAAATGCAAACAAAACAGGAGGAATGGAAAACTTAGGGCAAATAGCAGAATTTTTATTGCCTAATTTATCAACATGCCTTTACAGTATTGGAAAATTCCATTGTTAGAATTAATCTTAATAATAGAAATGAAAATTTAGTGTAAGAGAAGAGCAAGGCAGGACATCTAAGCAAAACTGTAGAATTTAAAGAATGTTGAAATATTCATAGCTGAGCCTTGGCCGCTGTTCATAAATTCCCCAAAAGATCTACATGAAAAAGATCCAAAGAGCAATTTAACTGCATATATAAGTAAAATAGAGGGTAAATAAACAAGAACATAGGCATTAGAACATGCTCTTCTCGATAAGGGCAAGCACAAAACTGTTCGTTTTGTAGAGGCAACCCAAAAGAAAGAGAGGAGAGTTTAGTAAAAATAGTGACACTTTCTGAGAACAATTGTGTTCCAAGACAAAAAACAAAAAACAACAAAGAAAAAAACTGAAAAAATGTATTCAAAATCAAGGAAAACTATGAGAGAGCATGCAACTAAATAGTGCAAGATCAGCTCTCTGGCTGGGATGGATGAACAGTCCCAGTTGTTCAATTAATGATGAAATGGGAGATAAAAGGTGTTTTCACAAGGTGTGAAACTTGTGTAATTACAAACACAAAAATATTGCAGAGAATAAAAAGATAGAAAAATAATTTGAAATGATAAACCATGGGCCATAAAATATCTAGTGTTTTCTAATAAGACTTTTTTTAACAGTCATTTATTCTGTCATCAGAACTATTAGTAGATATGGCTATAGTAGCTAGGCAAGCTACTAGGAACAGCAGAAAGAGTTGTTGCTGACATAAAGACAGGGAGGGAAGGGCAAGATCATTGAATTAAGATGGTTCCTAGAATTCCTGCTTTTTAGAAGGTATAAATGAATCTCTCTTTACAATCAGATGTAGAACTTCCTTTATTAGTCCAAGTAATATGGATGAGATAAGCTCAGGATGATAATGAAGCCTCCTCATTACAGTGGAAGCAATACTCCCTATATATGTTAGGTTGTGGTAGAAAAAATATCAGGAAACGCAGCATATTATACATTAGGTATTGCATACCTATAGAGAGAGTTCATATCAAAGCTTTACCTACTCTTTTCAGAAATATGGATTATTTGGCCAGCATTTGTGTTAACTCAGTAACATTTTAATGAGTTATGGTAGAAAGGAAATTAGATCAATAGAATAATGGATGTATTGTTGAAAGAAATAAACTGGAAATGTCTGTATTGTGGATGTGGAGGTCCACAGTATTATATTAAGGAGGTATTATTTTCTGATGTACTTAATTTCATTCAGAAGCAGACATACAGAGTCAAATCACTAATGCCATAGAAAAATTTATGCCACTCTGCCGATTATTTAGGCAGCTTAGGAGAAACCTTTCAGGTGGTAGGCAGGCTGAATGCTTGACCACTTGCCTCTTGCTGTTTTATTATTTCTGCAAAGATTTTTTTTTCTTTTAATTTCATAGTTCTGGAAAGCACACAGAATTAGAAAGGAGTGGAAAGAACAGGGAGCAGCAACAGATGTCATTGTGGCACACAAGCACACAAAAGCTTTGTCATCTTATTTGTGCTCATTGCAGCTTTAAAGATACAAAGCTAGAAGCTGAGAAGATGAAAAACTGGCTTATCCATGGAGTTTAAGGTTAAAGCCATCAGTTTTAGGGTGTAGAGAAATTATGCGTATTGTTCCAGAGAAATCTATGAAAAGGACTCATCTAAGGAGAAACAATAGCTACAGTTGTTACTGTAATTAGGCATTCAATTTTTTTCTTTGTCCTTTCTAAAAGCAATACTTTCTTAATGCTCCAAGGTAATTTCTGAAGTCCTTTTTTTAAAGGCATTTTCCCAGGACTTTTTCACCTCTTTTATCAGTCTCCTGTCAATAGCTTTCCCATGACATCTACTCCTTGTCCTAGATGTTAGTGATTATTTTTATTTGGTCTATAGCATCTTACAGCTAGAAATTTGAACTGAAGCGAAATATTTTGCAGCCTGAACAAGGCAAAAAAAAGGCAAAGTTAAAATTATCATAATGAACAAAATTTTTAATACCAAAGAAAAATAATAAATATATGATGAAAAACAAGTTATTTAAATTGGAGTTTGCCATTGTCAGATTTGAGCCCTTCAGTGCCAGTTTCCTTTTCAGACACAGTCACAATTTTTCAGAGGGAAATAGCCTTTTTGCAGTGCCTAATATTTTACACACCTTTAATTTTGATTTATGTACCTATGTATGTTATGCTGAACAACATAAGTACCTAAACAAATGATTATGGGAATACTGTGATATCTCTGCTATTTACAAACATTGGTTTATAAATAGTTCATGGTAAGGAGACAAACATCTATGATACTGTTGTGATGAGCAAAACAGTGGAGAGCTTATGGCAAAAGAATCCCATTAGAATCCTGTTACCTGCAGAGTTCAATTCTGTACTGTTTCTCTGAAATGGGATAAGGAGATGAAAATGACCATAACTGTGACAGCAGATATTTAGCTTCTATATTCTGCATATTCCATCACTTTGCAGCTCCCAGAAGACTCACAGACAGAACTGAGAAATGCAGGATTTCCAATATTACAGAGAAACAGAAGTAAAAACGGCATCTGTCTCATCTTAAGTAACAGCTTTCCAGGTGTTTCCAGACCTCATATCATTAGTTACTTTCATACCACCTGAACAATTAAAATAGAGAGAAATAAGACTATATTTTCTAACACAAAGAACTGTAATAACTTTCAGTTGTTTTTATCTCTGTTAATTTCTGAAAGTCTTAAATACATTACTACAAAAATTGTTAACCTTTCTGAGACACATTTTCAAATATATCTATATGTATTCAATACACTGAATATATCTATATGTATTTAAATATATTCAAATAAATGTTTTAAACTAATTTTTGTATCAATTTGATTATTAAAAAAATATGTGGATACCAGCAATACTTATGAGATTATGTTTACACATTCAATTTTTCTCATGTGACATAAAAAATACAGTAAAATATGTTTGACAAAAACCATTTTACAGTAGCAAGCCTGTTATCAGGTAATCACATTGGTAATGTCATGATTTACATACGAGTTTATACAGTGATATATTTGACATAATAAACATTTTAGAGCAGTTCCCCTCATTGTCTTTTTTATTTCTTCTTAAAACATATGAAATAATTTGGAAACAAGTATGCATTTCTCTAAAAAATTGTATCCCCACATAAATTTTAGTTTAAGTATCCCAGAAGATCAAAGATATGTGTGGCAGTAGTTGTAGCTTATATGAAATTACCTAATGTATTAAAGGGCCCTTTAAATTGTGTATGACTATCATGTAAAATGCAAGAGTCCTTATATGTCAGACTCATGAGGAATCTCATCTTCAATGCAAATAAACTACCAATTCTTTAAACCAGTTCCACTTAGGTATGAGAGTTTTATCTAGTCTTTTGAATTAAGAGGTAATAGAATTGGTACCTGATCAAGAATATTCCTAAAAATAAGTATTTTATTAATATCTGCAGTGTATATATTTTGAAGTTTGACCTCTCCTATTTGTACAAGTGATGTGCATGTTTCACTGTTTTCCTTCTGTAATTTACTCTGAAAACATATTTAAGGGCTGAATTAAAATTGGCTTATTGTCATATCATTTTATTGAGACATATGTTATAAAAGCTTGATAATAGAGGACAGACATGCAAAAAAATTAATGTAATAATATTTTGGGAACCTTTTAAGCAGATTTGTGTGTTTCTGAGTGAACATTTTAATTGAAAGCAGGCTTTCATTGATTCTACTGCAAAATTGCTAGAAATAATAAAAATTCCTTGGAAAAAGTTACTGCATTAGTTCACAAGTTTTCATCACAGACCCAAATATCATCTAAGTAGTTGTCTGCAATTTTTAATAGTACATGTCATTATGAAAACATAATTACTTCTTTAATAAAAAGGGTTTGAGATAATTTGTCAGTAAGCATAAGAAAACATAGTAAATTGAATACTCAGATTGCTCATTTCATAATATAGTAGATAGACAGTAAAAAATTGTGATGAAAATGTATTTTTTCTCCATTTGTAGGAAAAATAGCTAAAGTCTAATGCCTGCTATATGTTTACTTATTTTATGTCTTTTCAAGGTATTGATATATTGCTATATCTAGAAAATAGCTGGAAAAAGATGCACTACTGCATTCAAAAAATGCATTTAAATAATGTTTTGTATATTCACATCTGCTCTATTTACTTCAAAAAGACCATAAAACATCCATAACCAGAGAGGATGACTGGCAAAAGTAGAATGAGCAATGCCTCCATTTTCCATTTTATATATTCTAATCTGATAACTGTGGATTTTTTTAAGATTCTTGCTTAAATATTCCATAACATCACAAAAAGTAAGAAGTTATTTTGTATAAAAAACTCCTAATTTTTTTTCAGTTTTGCTTTGTTATCTTCATAACTCTTCTGTGATAGCATTATAAAGCTAAAATATATCTATATATCTGTGAGCTATTTATAATGTTACATTGGGTTACCTTCAGTGTGTCCTTTTCAGTGAAGTTCCATGTTCCCTGCCCATTGACACCCCTCCACTCAGTAATCAAATTTAATTTTAGAAATTTCAAACATTACAAATAAATGAGAAATTATAGACAAGGATTTTGACTACAAATAGTCCTCACCATGCCCTCCAATTTCTTAATAAACTAGAGTTAGAGAAACATGTTGTCATCTTATCTTCTCTTACTCAGTGGCACTGAATGGCATGTATCAAACACCTACTGAATATTTTGTGTGTCAGTGACTTCTGCCTACTCACATAACCTAGTACCTGGTCTGTGCTGTACTAACTTACTGTTCTTCTACCTTTATTTTTTCTTTAATCAAACTACAGGCAGGGATAGATGAAGGTTCAGCAGCATTAAGATTCAGATTGCACGTGCAACAAATAAAAAAAGTATTTGGATGGTTTACTCTGGTTTAGGCCCATTTGCACATAATAAACTATATAAAATAAAATATTCATAATACAAATTTGCTTGTGCCAAGGGAGATACTTCAAAACAGTACACTGAGACAATTTTTCTTTCTATTGTGGCAATTCTTTTACAGTGTTTTGGTGGGATTGGTTTTTTGGGGGTTTTTGGGGTTTTTTTTTGGGGGGTGGGTTTGTTTTGGCCTTTTTTATTTTGATTTGGTTTTGGTTTTTGTTGGGTTTTTTTGGTGACACATACAAATAGGAAATAAATGAGGGTATCCTTCATGCTCAAGAGATTTCTGAAAAAAAAACTAACATCATAACAGTGTGACTATTATTGAAAGGCTAGTTTGAGAAATGTTCCAGGCTTTATTTTTCCAGCTTTATAGTAACATTGCTGTGAAACCTTCAGCAGTTATTAAGAGCTCATTTCAGTCAGGCACAAAAGTTATTGAACAGAAATTATCCTGATAAGAAGAAAATACCAACTGCTTTGATGTGGACTCCCATTTAGATCATATATTGGAGTATCAGCAGAGATTTCTTTCTACAGCTTTCTCTGCAACTCTGACCAAGACATTTATTCCAGCCATGTTTTTCTCATCATAAAAATAAGCCATACTATTCTAACAGTGGTCTTTCATGATTTTCCCACCTTCATTAAGTACTTTGAAAACCACAAATACATAATATAACAAAAAAGAAATTATTATTCTTATTCAGGTACCTAAAAAAGTATTAATATCAAATTTTCATCATTGTTTTAATAAGGAATCCAGTAGAACCTTTGCCATATTTATAGCAATATATATTGAATTTCAATAGCTATATTTAAAGTTGTTTCAATTTAATTTTTATCTAAGTGATGTTCAAAATCACTTTGATGAACTCTAATAATGGTTCTTTAGGCAACCTGCAATCAGAACTCCCATATTAGTCATAGAATGCAAATAGTTTGCTCATTGCAATGATTTCATTTCTCCATCAGTTGAAAACAAATCAAATTTGTATGAAATTCAACTAAGTTGCCATAGTTTCTCCACCATACGTATAGAATTTTAACAGAAGTATTCATTTAGCAGGACACCTATTTATGCAAATGTTATAAGATGTAGTATGCTGTCTAAGAGCAGAAACAGGGTTCATATATCACTTAAGACACTTAAGTGTCTTATTTCATTTTAGTACATATTGTGGAACATTTACACAGGCAAATGCATTTTATAAGTGATGTACTGTGCCGATAAGACCTTAATCACATTTTTTTCTTCATTTATTCCATTAAATGTAAAAACCAGTTAGGCTTTTCTTTCCCAGCTACTGACTGCTTTGAATAAATGTGGTCCTCTAACTTCCACTACTCTCTCTATTAATTACTGAATTAGCATTTAGATTCTTATTTTGTCCCACACTCTCCAAGAAAACTTTTTTAATCCTTTAAAATGCGTTACATTTCCCCAGTATATTTATCCAGGTGCTCTATCCAAATCTGTTCTCTTTGGTGCATTAAAGACTGGGACTTCATATACTGTCTGGAAATTTAGTTGCTGAAGCTAAGGAACAAAAATATTTGGAGGAAGTTCTTTCAGGGTTACTTCTACTTGTAGTCCAGATGTTAGAGTCAGTGAGCAGTAGGGGCTGGCTCCTTCAGAAGCAAAGGTCAGAGAGAAGTCTGACAGTATATGAATGAAGCAGGCAAAGTAGCTCCAGTGGCTGTGTCCAGGAAGAGAAGAGGATGCTGTTCCGCTAGTCAAGGCGACAGGGAATGGAGCAGATTCAAGGTCAAGCCAGGGAACCTGTCTGTAGGCCAAAGTCAGCATACTACACAGCTAGGCATTGGCCATGGCTTCAACACAACTCAGTCAGATACTAAGGGCAATGATCTTCAGCTTAAATGCTCCAATGAGGTAGTCATTGCTGATGCTTCTTTCAGGCTTTTCTTAAAAAGCTTTGAGTGCAGCTGAGGTCAGCCACTTTCATTGTCTGAGTTAGTCCTGGGCTCAGATAGCCAAACCTCCGTGATAATCTGTGACCCTTTTATTCACATCAAGTAGTATTTATTCATTCACAGTTAATGAAATCTGTGTTTCAGGATTTGAGGGTACTTACTGCGAAGTTAACAGTGATGAGTGCATCTCCCATCCATGCCAGAATGGAGGTCTCTGTGTGGATGGGGTCAACCACTACAGGTCAGGAAAATTACTTGACTGACAAATATGATACATAGATTTTTATCATCTAGCTTTTCCTTTGGTGCTTTGCCCATCTAATGTTTGTTGACCTTCAGTGAAGGAAGGGAGATGGTGGGGGGGGGGGGCGGGGAGAGAGGGGGGGTTGTAATGTGTTTGACAGTTACATTATAGTCTAAATCTTCTTATGTGCAAAAAGAACACATAAACACTCTAAGTATGACCCCAATAATTTATTGTTGGGCTAGTTGAAATCCTAAAGATCTCATTCAAAAAGCAGTGTTGTTGTTAGTCCAGTTACATAGTACAAACAATTTGAGTTAAAATTAATAGGAAAACTTCATTAAGAATGTAGCTATAGCTGTCTTATAAGAAATCTTAAAATTATATATCTTTTATTATGATTACCCTCACAATGTCTGTGTCCATCCAGTGATCAGTGATTTTGTTCTTCCTAAAGAACTGACAGTCTTACTGCAAGTCACTGGCATCTGGAAGTCTTTGTCAGGAGAACTATGATATTCACAATGTGTTTTTTCTCATCTTCAATCTCAGGCCCTCTTAGAGCCTCACACTCACCAGCACCCCTAAGTCCTTCTCAGCAGGGCTGCTCTCAATCTGTTCATCCCCCAGCCTGTGTTGATATCAGGGTTGCTTTGACCAGGTGCAGCACCCCACATTTGGTCTTGTTAAATCTCATGTAATTCCCAAGGACCTACTGCTCAAGGTTGTCCAGGTCCCTCTGGATGCCATCCCATCCTTCAGAAGTGGAACATAAAAGGCTATTATTTGTAACATCATGGTCATCTCAGTGTCTCACACCCTCGCCATAGATGCTATTCCAGAGCTGAAGCTATAGCATGACAGGCATCAGTCAGTTGGCTGCAGGACAGGTGTCAAAACAAGTGAAAAGCAGCTCTAAGCATGTTCTAAATAAGCCCTTGTACAGTGGAATCAGCACAAAGCCTGTGGCCTTCAGCAAATGATAACAAAAGTCTTATTTACTGGGCTTCAGATACTGTAATTTTTGGTGCTTGTTCAAGTACTGCCCTTTGCAATTACCAGTGAAAAGCAAACATGATTTTGGTACCATTTAATTAATACCTCTCAACATCTGCCATATTTTCAATAATCTTCATAATGATGAAAAAAGTAATGTAGTGACATCCTTTTTGCTAGGTGCTCCTGCCAACATGGCTTTACTGGGACCCTGTGTGAAGTGGAGATTAATGAATGCTTATCAAGACCATGTAAGAACAATGGAACTTGCCTGGATCTCATAAACAGGTTAGTTATTACAAAATATAACGTTTCTCTGACTTCCTTATGTTAATTCATTGTTTGGATGGGACTTTCACCATACAAGTTAAAATGGAGTAAGAAAATGTTACTGACTAAATTTTTATTTCTTATGTGACCTTAAAGGAAGATAGAAGGGAAAATGTCTTCTGCAAAACTTGTTCTTTTCCTCCTTTTTTTTTTTTTTTTTTTTTTTTTTTTTTTTGGGAAAAAAGACTGCAATAGAAGAAATTTGATCTTTAGTTATATTGCTACAAACCCCATGTTTGTTCAACAGCGCTTTGCAAGTTATACAGAGACTTGTGCCAGAAGATCATTAGCCCCTAAGTCATTCCTATACCTGGAGTTAAAATTACTGTACCAAAATTTTCAATTAATTTAACAAAAATTAAATCACCCTCTTCGCTTCAGAAACATGGAAATGAGAAAACTCTGTTCATTATTTTAATATGAATGAGGATTAGGTACACCAGCTTGGCATCGGGAGATCATACATATGGCTTTAAAATATTGCAATAGACCCCATTGTTACTTCCACTGACATACCTGATTTTCCCTTTTCTAAAGATTTATTTGTAATTGTGCACCTGGATACTACGGGTCTCTGTGTGAGATGGACATAAATGAGTGTGAAACTTTGCCTTGTTTACATGGAGGAAGCTGCATCAACAGGCTTGGAGGCTATCGGTGTCTCTGTCTACCTGGATTCACAGGTAGGATCTACTCTTTACCACAACCAAGAAGCTTCTTTCACAGATTTTACATGGTTTTAATATTATAGCAAGAACAAAAATTAATCTCCTTATTGGAGGACAAATCAATATTAACCTAAATAGAATTTTATCTAATTCTTTTGAAGCTCAGTATTATTTATATTAAGACTTGAATTATAATTTCTTTCATCACCCATACATTCAGTTGAAATGAGTTATTGTATAGTACAAAGAAAATTAATGTGTATTCTTTTTGATTCAGCAAGGAATAACTATTACCATAGATACAGAATAAATTTTGCAAACAATAAAATGCTACCTTGTAATTTGAATTTGCACAGAACCATAGAAACACCTTGACTTTTTGACCCGTTGGATCGATACCATTGCTTTTAGTGCTCATCTTTACATTTTTACAGAATCATGAAAAATATTCAATGGGTAGAGGTGCAGTGAATTTTTTCTAAAATGATGTTGACTTTTATTTAAATGCTCAGTGTGCTGCTGAGTTAGTTTATACAGAATGTTTTGATAGATCCATCTTAAGCAATGTGAAAACACATGGGATCATATGACTGCAGAAATATTTACGGTTGTTTCCTCAAGTTGAATCATTTCTCCATTTCTTCTACATAAAATGTTTTTCCTATATATTCCAGCCTGTGATGAATGCCACATAAAGTACAAGATAAAAACGGATGCAATTTGCATCCGCTGAATTGAGAAGAATTTAATTCTCCACAGAAAAAAGAACAAGTACAGTTTTGGGAATTTCTATATAGCTGTATATTGTTCTTCCATTCACCACAAATCTTAGTCCACATATCACTTGTGCACTGTTCTTCTAAATTATCCTTGACATTTCAGAAAAAAATTTAAAAATGAAAAAATATATAATTTTCCTGCCAAAATCTTTTAAAGCTTCCCCTGGCCATATTTTCTTCAGCTGGCCTGTGTTCTAAGTAGTACTTCTTGAGTGTCACAGAAACTTCTGTATATTAGGCAGTGGTGCTGTAATTTCTAATGAATAAATGTTAAAATAGTTGTATTAAACCTTATGTACATGTTTCTGTAAGAATTCCCTGTTGTATTTATAAAATACAAGACACCTGCACATAAGCACTTAGGAGATTTCAATTTGAAAAGGAACAAGCAATCTGCAGGTGTCCTTTTTTCTTGATTCTTCATTATTGACAAAGCAGTTTGACTTTTGTGCTTTCCCCTAACGTATTTAACCAAAAAGGATAAGGTATTGGGTTTTGTTGTGGGGTTTTTTGTGATTCTTTTTTTCCAATCAGCTGCAATTTAGGAACAACTTTTCTTTCAAAGACCAGGCCCCTTCAAAGACAGATGACTGCATGAATTGTTCCAAATGATCAGCTGAATTTAATAAAAATGTTTTAATATACTGAGAACTTTAATCATCAACTATTAAAGTATTATACACTTATAAATGAATTGAAACTGAAAAAAAATTTAAATGCATTGAATTGGTTAGGCCAAATTATGTTAATATACTTAATTTTATTTATTAAATCTTATTTTAAAATTACTAACTTATTAGGTATTCTGAATGTTTCTTTCTTGTCATCATGTAATTTGCTGTCTTAGAGAATGCAGTCTTCAGACACTGATCTCTCCTCTGCTGCCTGTAAAAATTTTACATATAATATATCTCTTAAAATTAAGTTTTCCATGAATTTATGCTATTTTGGATTTATTTTACATTGTTCATAATTTTATTTCCTTTTAAATTATTTTAACAAAAAATACATTAGAAATAATTTATTAACTACTAAAATAGAGCTTGTTAGCCACACTGCTGATATAAAAGCTAATGCTTTGCACATCACAAAGATTCTTAAAAAAGATGATTATTATTCAGAGTAAAAACGCACAGGTGTATTCTGTCATGATTTCACTGGCAGCAACAAAGGTCTTCCTAAGCTCTAAATATCACTAATGTACCCTGGTTAAAATCTTTACACCAGATACTTTGGAGAATAAAACTTTGGTGATCTGGGCATGTAAGAAACTATTTTTTTCCTAGAGCAAAATAAGAAGTAAAGTGATTTCATAAAGCAGTGCTGAAAGTCCTAAGTAGAATAGCTCTTTACTCAAGATCACAAGTGTTACTACTTATTGCTTGTACATTGGCCGTACCAGAGTGTTAGATAGAAAAAACATAAAATGGAAGATGCCTTGTGAGTCACTGAATCTAAAACCTGTTATGCCTAAACAGCCATTTTTATTGGCTGGAGTAATGAATGTAGTGCTTATAACAATAATCATTGAATTTATACTTCAAATCTAAAGGAACAAACAACTAAACATTTTGCTTTATAATGTACCACCTATGAGACTTAATGTGCCTAGAGGATAGATGCTTTGAGTACGAAAACACCACACTTCCATAGCCTTCTTTACACTAAGACAGCCTTTGAAATATATCTTACTCAGGGACTTCTTTTCTCTACATGATTCCAGAATCCTTTGATTTTGTAAATGTTACTACAAATACAGGAAATTTGTTCATAATCTAAGGACATCAAAGGGTATGTAACAATTACTTTGGCTTGATAGGTTACCAAGGTTCTTTGTGAGGGAATCTGAAGATACACTGGAAACTAGTGGAGCTTTCATGACTGTTTGTGGAATTATGAATCAAATGGAATTTAATCAGCAAATTAAAACTAGAAGCAAAATATAATCTAGGAGTACAGATATATTTTCATTGATACAAAAAGGTCTGACATTGCATTCTGAATGTGCACTCCTACAGTTATGTAAAGAATAAAATTAGAAAAAATATATATCAATATTTCACTGAGTTTTATATTAAAAATTTATGAAATACTGATATTGATTTCACTTCAGATGCTCATGATAAAATTTTAAAAGGAATAAGTAATTAAACACAATGTGTTACAGTCTCTTGCCCTGAAGGTTGCTTTCATGACTGAGGTGTTAATCACTTCTTCTAAATCTTGCCATCTGAATAATCTTATGTCAAAATATAACCCAGATGATTCAAACATGCTTCAAGTGAAATAATTTCCATGTTCATGAAAAAGTTATTTTATATTCAAGTATAAACCATAAGTGTCTGGGTCACCAACTCTGCTGCAAAATGGTTTTAATAAAAATACAAGTCTTTTTACTGTGGAACTTTGTTAATTTTAAATTACTTAATTTGAAAGGATTCTAGGATTACTAAATTGTAACTGCCTTCATCAAAAGACTTGATTATTCTTAAGACTTTACTTTCTGGTTTTCTTCATTTGAGGTTAAGAAAACAATTTTAAGATCTCTTTGAGAGTCAAAAGTGTTTGTTTCTCTTCTAAATGTGTTGGGGTGACCTTGACCTGCTGCCAGCTGATCATGCAGCTGTTCTTTCAGTCCCTCTCATCAACAGAATAAGAAAGTAAAGATGAAAAAACTCATAGGTCAGCGACATAGAAAGTAACATCGAGTGCACCCTCAGTAAGTTCACCGATGACACCAAGCTGTGTGGTGCAGCTGATTTGCTGGAGGGAAGGGATACCATCCAGAGGGACCTTGCCACATTGGAGAGGTGGACCCAAGGGAACCTCCTGAATCTCAGCAAGGCCAAGTGCAGGGTTTTGCATGTGAGTCTGGACAATCCTAAACTGGAACTGTTGGTTGACAAGAAGCTCAGGTCAACCTAACACGGCAGTATGTGCTTGCAGCCCAGAAACCCACTCATACTGTGGACTGCAGCAACAGCAATCTGGCCTGCAGGTGGAGAGAGGTCATTTTCCCTCTCTATTCTGCTCCTGTGAGCCTCCACCTGGAACACTGTGTCCGGCTCAGGTGTCCCAGCACAACAACAATACAGGCCCTTTGGAATAAAACCAGAGGAGAGTCTTCATGAAAGAAGAGAAGAAATGTCTCCCATGAAGACAGGCCAGAAAGGCTGGGGCTGTTGATGCCTTCAAAGGCTGACCTAGAACAGAGACTAGACAGAGTTAAAGAAAAAAGTAGGTATTTATTAAAAGGATTAAAGGATATACCTTGGGCAGTACAAGAGCCTGGCCAGGGCTACATCCAAGATGGACCCAAAATAGTCACGAAATAGATGACTGGTCACAAGGTTTCACACTTTCGTAAGTTCTAGTCAATTTGCATATTGGGGTTAACTGTCCGATTATAGCTTCAGGTTATGAAGTTCCATCCTCCTTGGTAGCTCTCTTCAGTTCTCCATTGTTTATATTTTTTGGGCCTGAGGCTTGTAATGGTTGTCCTCTGTCTCAAGCTGGAAAAGGATTGTTTTGTCTACCTACCCTGGAAAGAGAGCTTACTGACACTTAATATGAAGCTCAGAGCTACACCCCTAGGCAGCACAGAATCTGAAAAATATGAAAGCTAAAACTTAAATCACCACTGTTAAGCCTGGAGAAGAGAAGACTCCAGGGAAACCTTATAGAAGCCTTCAAGTATATACAGGGGGCTTGTGAGAAAGCTGCAGAGGGACTTTTTAAATATCACATGATAGGACAAGGGGAAATGGCTTTCAACTAAAAGAGGGAACTACGTCTGTCATACGGCAATCCCTGGTCTCTTCTCAGAAAAGGTGCCTTGCATCTCCTTCATCAACACTTTCTAACTTCCAGTCAATATTGAAAATAAGATTTCAGTGGCTAAAATAGAATGTGTTTTAAAATGAGCTATACAAATTCAAAATTGTCATTCAAACTGCCAATTACTGGCTATCATCCAAAATATGCCAAAAACTGATGAAGTACCATGAAGCCACTGATTTCAGTCATTTCTGCAGAGCAGTAATTATTCCTTAGCTCTAAATAGTTATTCTGTTAAGTACAGATCTGCCCTTTCTTCTCTCTGTCCTATCTTCTCTCTGAGATGTGTACAAACTGAAATTTGGAAGTGACTAAGTGTGTACTTAAGTTATATGGTAAATGAAGTAAAAATCTTGGCTTAAATAACTCAGCTTGTCTTTTATCTTTTACATCATTTTTGAGATCCAGTCTTTCTTATCATCAGGCTCATAACCTGCAGTTCATCTTATCTAAGTGACAATAAAAACTCTGCTCCACTTTTCATACAATAGGTTGACCCAATAAAAAAAGTCCCACAAAATCTAATCAGTTAAAAGGGAAAGAAGTTTATCTTTTTGACCTTCTCAACTGTTTTTACAGCTTTCTACTGACAGTCAGCTCTGGTAGTGATTGCATCTGCACTCCCCAAGCCTCTGCTTGCATTTCTTGCTATTGATATCCAGTGGAAGAAGAGTAATTACACTACTAACTGAAGTGACTACTTATTTAGTCAGAAAGGAGGAATCTAATGGCATTCTCCCTGAGATGTTAAAGCAAGAGGCAGCTCATATATAAAGAGGTCAAAAATGACTGGCACACTGGGAACAAATTCAAAACGGAGTCTGATTTGCATTTCTGTGCTAAATGTAGAGTTTGTGGTGTCTGTCTTTTGGTTAAAATTTTAGAGCATTTACGTAAATTTGGTGAACTTTAGAAACTTTAGGTTTGGTGAACACACCATAATAAGGGCACAAATTTGCTTTATGCATTTTTCTGAGAGGTGCTATAATGTCTAGTCTGATTTGTGAGGAAAGGAGGGGGCACTTTTCCGGGACTTGTTGAGCTTGAATACAATTCAGCAGAGATTTCCCAGGCCAAGAAGAACCTATAACATTGGTGAAGTTATTGTAACATAAGGTTATTGTATTATAATCCTCACTGAGTATTTAGCTTGAAATGACAAGTCTGGACTGCTAGCTGTCTCTCCTGAGAGCCAAGGTCAGGACACAAACATTCTTTTTTCTCTCAAAGTGACTTATGGCCTACTAAATAGAGTCTTAAAACATAGTTCAAATAGTTAAGTCTTAGTGTGGTGGCAGCTTTGCTCCATTGCTGCTTGTACTGGTTTGGAAGCAAAACCAGTGAGACTCAAGTCAGAAATGCAATTTAATAGAGAGAGAACAAACAACAAGAATGATAAAAATAAAATAAATGCAATAGTCAGAATGCAAACCTGACACCCTGTTGGTCAGGGTGTTGGAAGCAGCCTGAAATAAGTCCTTTCAGAGTGACAGATGTGGCTCCATTGGAGTAGAGATGATCCTCACAAAAAGGCTCCAGTCGTCCTCTGGGAATCCAGTGGAACAGGCTCCCCTGGTGTTTGGGATTGCTGGTTTTATCCCGGTGGAAAGGCTTTGGCTCCTCCCACTGGGTGGAGCATCTCACAATGGAATGAGGTGATGTTATCAGTCATGTGAGAGGCCTTAAATGGCCCATTCACAGGTGATGTCCCTCGGAGGAGGATGGGTGGAGGAAGAGATAAGGAGGCACTGCCTTATCTGGTGTTATCAGGTGTCCCATTAACAGGAGGCATCTGCCCTCTTTCCACCCCTAGAGTTACGAGAGATAAGGAACAATGTTTCCCAACCAACTTCAGCAGATGAGAATAGAATACACGTTTTTGGTTACATTTTTCAACCCAAGACAGTGCTGCTACTTGTTCATGGAAGAGAATGTTCAAGAAGGTATGGCCTACAGGATGATAGGAAACACCTGACTGATCTCAGATGCAGAAAGGAACCACACATTCTGTGAAAGGAGCACTGAAAGGAAAGGGCTACTTAGGAGGAATATAAAGTCATTGTCCAAGTGTTTAGAATTGAAATTAGAAACGGAAAAGCTAAACTAGAGCTGAGAATAGAGAAAATGTGCAAAGGCACAAGGAAGCCTTTTATATATACATTGGGAGCAAAAACCAAGGCCAATAACAAAAGTGGATCTATTTCTCAGTAGGGAAGAGGACCTTGTGACAAAAGTTTTCTTTCTTCAAGTTTTATGACTAAAGACCAGTCTTAAACCTTCCAATGTTCTAAGCCTCATGGCAGAGTTGAGGATACTCCTTTTTTAACAGGCCTCCTGACAGAATATGATCAATTCACTACAACCAACCTTTCACCAGTCTAGTTGTCCACCCTTACAGACTATAAAGTCCTAACTTGTGTACTTGTGTACAAGAGTATTTTGGGAGACAGTGTCAAAGCCATGTTGAAATCATGATAAGTGACATACACTTCAAAGAACTCCAGCTCTTCTTCCACAAACCTAATCATTTCATCATAAAGGGCAGCCAGATTATTCAGATGTGGTTGTCCCTTGATAAACGAATAGAACCACAGTTTGGGTTGGAAGTGATCTGTAAAGATTACCTAGTCTAAACCCCCTGCAATGAGCAGGAACATTTTCAACTCAATCATGTTACTCAGAGCCTTGTCCAGCCAGGATTTGAATGCTTTCAGGGATGGAGTACTTACCACATCTAGGCAACCTGTTCCAGTGCTTCATCACCCTCATTGTAAAAAATTTCTCCCTTACATCTAGTCTGAATCTGCCCTCTTCTAGTTTAAAAAATTACACCTTGTCCTATTGCAACAAGTTTTATTAAAATGTATGTTTCCATCTTTCTTATAAGCCCTCTTTAAGTATTGAAAGTTTGTAATAAGGTCTCCTCTGAGCCTACTCTTCTTTCTCCAGGGTAAACAACCCCAGCTTCTCAGGCTTTCTTCCTAAGTGTTCCAGCCCCCTGATTATTTTTATGACTTCCTCTAGAACTATTCCAAAAGGTCTCACACCGATCCTGAGCTAAGAGCCCAGAGCTGGATGCAGCACTCCAGGTGAGGTATCACCAGAGGGGAGTAGAGGGGAAAAATCCCTTCCCTCACCCTGCTGACCACACTACTTTTGGTGCAGCTGAGGACACCACTGACTTTCTGGCTGCAAGTACATATTGATAGCTCATGTCCAATCTTTCTTCCACCAGTATTGCCAAGTTCTCTGCAGGACCACCCTCAATCTATGGTTGTTCCATGTATGTTCCACATGTTCCGTTCACGCTGAAGTGGCTTCCACCAGGATACTCTCCATGATTAGATTAAACTGAAATTTACTGACTTGTTGCTTCCCAGATCATCCTTTCAGCTCTTATGGGAGTGATAAGATCTATGTTTTCTCTTCCTAGTCACTGAGAACCTTCTCCAGTCCCCATGTGTCAGACATATTTACAAATAATCTCTCAGGGACATAAACCAACCTTCTCAGCACTTCCCGATTAAGTCCATAGGATACTGAATTACAGGAAATAAATACAAGAATTGAGTACCAAAATATTTTTGGCACAGGGTTCTGTATACCACAACAGAAACCAAGTTAGATTATTGTGTTCAACCCAAGTTCACTTTTTGGATGTGATTTTTCCATACCTTGATTTAAAATATTTTATTTGCAGCTTTAGCAGCAGGAGAGGAAAGTCCAGAATATATTTTCATATTTGAGGAAAAATTCTTTCATGTGGTCAGTAAAAGTTATCATACCAAATTGCTGTGACCTCCAACTAGAGGTAGAGAAAAGTATAGTTTCAAAGAAATGAAGTTACTGAACAGCTGGAAGTCCTATTTGTAAGAAGAAAGGTCTCAATAGTGTGTTCAAAGTCTCTAGTCCTTAAGAAGACAAAGTCAATGATTACTTAACTTTTTTACAGATTATGCTCAAAATATGCAATCCTATATTCCATTCATAATGAGAATTTGGCAACAGAAACTCTCACTGTGTATACAAATAAAATCTGTGATTAGGAACTTGAATGACAATACAATCCCCTTGTTTTGTAAAATATAATTGTTTTGGGTTACAGGTCTGCATCTTTAGCGAGAAAAACCATGGTCTTTTGACAAGGAATATCTAAATGTGAAGTGTTTGTTCTTCATGCTCGTTACTATCTAATTTAAATTTATTTAGTACAACAATTCTAAGATGATTTCACCAACGTGTTCTACAGTTTATTACTATTTATCTTAAAACAGAACTAGCTTCTTTTTCTGGATTTATAGAAGTCAGTAAAAGAGGATTAAAATAAGCTCTGTTTCTTACTTTTATCTGCTTAAAAGAAATAGCAATTATTTATTAATTTTCTTTAAGATTAGCAGCTACATAGGAAACACCACTTCATAATAAAAGGGACAGTGTTCATGCACAGGTTAGAACTTAGACCCATTTCCCATTGTACCCACTGCCTCAAGTGGTATCATGGATTAGCAAAAAATCTCAATTTGATTGTCACACTTTCCTGCAAGTTTCTTGCTCATTCACAGTGGTTACTAAATTAATAAAGGGTTTCAAACAACTTCTGCTCCTTTTTGCATACATTACTCCAAGCTGACCTGAAAAAAGCCTTGAATCCAATTCTTGCATATAATGTAAGATTATGATGATTTATTCTCCCTCACATTCTCTTTCTTTCTGTGGCTAGTCTGTTTAATAATAATAATAATTTATACCAAATAAGAAAAAAACCCAAACAAGACTTGAAAGAAAATCACCAAACCAACCACCCAAACAAACAAAATCTAGAAGAAATATTTTCAATATAAAATATCCAGTATAAGACATGTATGCATTCTGCCAATTTATGTGAAATGCTCCATTTCAAGTAGGTCTAGAAACATTTGAGAACAATTTTAATTCATTACTGAAAATGGAGGAAGGTGATAGACTCAAATAACTGACAGCAATAAGCATATTGTATTGTCACATTTCAAAATTTGCAAGTTATTTTGAATGGAAGAAAATAAAAATAGCTGCAACAGAATGGTGCAGCCAGCCCCAGGGTAATTTTTCTCCTCAAAGACATAGCAGTAAAGCCATTGTGAACATGCATTAAGCAGTTCCAGTGCTCAGAATATCTTTCCTAGGGAGTCGAACTCTCTAATGCACTACCTAGACATATGCTAGTAGCTCTTTCTTCAGATTTCTAGTTTCTGAAGTCCTTCAGCACCTAACTTTCCCTATGGATTTCATGAAAAATCTGGTTGCATCTCTCAAAAAAATGGATTTTTCTTAGACATCCAAGAATATTGACACTGTTCTTGTAATTTCTGTCTTGTTGCTGCAATTAAATTACGATGATGGTAATAATAATAACAACAACAAGAATTCCTTCAGGAAACCATACCACACAAGAATAGAATCAATGTTAAACATTGTATCCTGGTTATGGAAGTGCTGCTGAGAAGTTCTGTGGTTTGCCTTATGTTTTAGATGCTATATACGGCATGTAAGTATCTTTCTTAGAACAAACACGAACTATTAAACAGAACGGAAATATTTAATAGAACTGAGACAATGCCCAGTTAAACAGATAGTAAAAGAAATAGGCAACATAAATATAATGTATGAGATGAATGTCTAAGGGTAAAGCATATGTAGAATCCTTTCCTGAAAAGCTTTTGCTTCAAATGAAGAATTCAGAGCATAGGACTATCCTGAGAGGATATTTGAGACCTTGTGGTTAAGTGAGGACTGATGAAGCAAGTGAGCACTTCCTCATCACTGGTGAGGCCATACCTCAAAGTATGTGTTCAGTTCCAGGCCTCTCACTACAAGAAGGACATTGAGGTGCTGGAACATGTCCAGAGAAGGGCAGTGAAGCTGGTGAAGGATCTCAAGCATAAGTCTTATGAGGAGCAGCTCAGTCTCTTCTCCCAGGTAACAAGTGACAGAATGAGAAGAAAAGGTCTCAAGTTGTGCCAGGGGAGATTTAGATTGGATACTAGGAAAAAGTCTTCACTGAAGGGATGGCCAAGCACTAGAACAGATTGCTCAGGGAGTGGTGGACCCACCATCCCTGGAAGTGTTCAAAATGCATAGGAGTGCGGCACTTGCAGATATGGTGTAGCATTGAACAGAGTGGTGGTAGGTTAATGGTTGGACTCAAACTAAGAGATCTTTTTCAACCTTAAAAATTCTTCAATTCTGTGTGATTATATCTAGATCTTATTATCATAAACTGGGAGGTGAGAATTTTAACTATCTAGGACTACTAGAGAAAAAGAATAGTGTTTCTCATTAATTATACCTACAAAAATTGGAGAAAGTCCTGATATAACTGTTAGAGTTGTTCCCTAACTATTACTGCTAACTAGGAGAGTCTTTGTACTTTTCATCCAGTGTAACTTTGGAGGGACCTTTGAATGTATTCAAGTATGTCATTGTGTATGCTTTAAAGAAGTCTCTATCTTGTAAGAGTTACCAAGGCCCAGGGGATTGAAATCTCAATTTCCACACAAATCTGCTACAAATACACAAGAGACAAGAGACAAAGGAACATTTAAGTAGCTCTAATGTGAAAACACCACAAAAGAATATTACATATCATAATGCCAGTCTATTCTTCTGTGATTCTATGATATTTCTTTGAGCTTTGTGTAAGTTGTAAATGTACTTAGTATCTTTTATATTAAATTATTGTAGTATTTCTAAAATAAAATACTTTAAATTATATAAGAACATTTCAATAATTATTTCTCATGCTGCAGTTTGTTTTACTGTGCACTGAAAATTCTTGACTTGTTTCAGGCAGGACAAGGTTAAGTTTGCAGTAGCTAGAAAAGGATATGACTAAGGCTGGGTTGTTATTTTATACCACTTCAGGTCATTGCTGGGAGCAGGAGGAAAGGGAGTCTCTGTGGAGAAGAGGTTCCTTCCAGTCAAGAAAACCTAGTGGGGAAAACTGTCCAGTATTTGTTTATTTTCATGGGCTTTCCATTTAAATTTTTTCTCATTCTTGTACATTCTGTTATTAACATTTTTGTTGTTATTGTTAATTTCCTTATCTCACTGGTAATTTTTTCTTGTCTCAACTCTTGGTCTTTGCCTTTTGTGTCTCCAGTTTGAGGGGGGAAAGAGGCAGCATGGTTCCAGTGGCAGCATAAAATTGGGTAATATGATTCCTAACCCACAACTGGGAACTAGTTAGAAAGAAAGAAGAAAATTAGTAAGACAGAAACAAGAAATTCCTCAATTAAAAACCAGTGGATGTTTCAGTCAGCCACAACAATAAATATCTAAAGCAATGCCTACTGACAGGTGGTTTCACTTTGCAGAACACAACATGCTATACCTTAAAACAGTTACTGTAAAGATGAGTTTCTTATTTCCAAAAATATGGCCATGATAGCATCTTTTTGGATTTTTTTGGGAGAGGTTGAATTTGACCATATTTTTATTAAAAAGCGTAAGAAAAATATGAGGGTATAATAAAATACATACTAGTCACAAGTAATTTTTCATATATCATCATCACATTCTTGTGCATTTTCATCTGCTTCCATGCACCCACATCGTACTTCTGATCCTATGCATTTTGTCACTAACTAGATTACTGGGTCAAGCTATACAGGGGAAAATTCATTCTTGAATCAGAATAAATCAAGTTGGAAGGGTTCTTCTGAGCTTTTTAGTCCACCTGCTTGCTGAAATCAGTTTTCTCTATGATATCAGAATAGGATGGTCAAGTCTTTGTCCAGCTGGATCTGGAAAACCTCCAAGCACAGAATAGGTCTCATATTTGATGGAACATTTAAACTGTAATGCAAATAATACATTGCTTTGCTCATAGTAAATGTGATTTCTTGTGTCTCAAGAAGAGAAATAGAAGTGGAGTCTTTTGTTGAACAGCAAACTTTTATTGTCATTTGACCAAAAAATGCACATCAGTTTTAAATATGACTGTTACATACAGCATAAAATATGCCTAATAGAGAAGAAAATCAAAAGTACTAATACTACTAGTAATAATGATAATATTAATAGGAATAATAGTAATAATGAATTTTAATATTATTGTATCCTGGAGGCATTCATAGAGCAATTTGGAATTATTTTTTTTTTTTTACACAAAGCTATACCTAGATTACTTTAGAGTGATGATACTTTAGAACATATTTTCTTTATGCCTTTAACACATGTACAGCTCTTCAAATTTTGCTTATTTCAATTTTCTTTTACATGCCATTTAATATCACAATGTCAAAGTAATAAACAATGACCATAATGGATAAAACTTTTTTTTTTATCTGTAAGATATGTGAGTGTGTTTACACTATTATGGGAAATATAGGAAATATATATATATTAGATTCAGTGCAACATACAATACAATTATTTGCTCCATATTGAGCTATATAAGTTCAAATGAGACCTAGGTTGTTTCTTGTAAATTGTCTTTCACTTACAAGTTTACAGTTACCTTTAAGTTTTAAAAGTTTTCCTCAGTTATAATAAAGTAATTGAACACACTAAATCTTATGTTCTTAAAATCAAAATTAAGAAGTCATAGCTATTAAATTGATATTTGCAGCTTGCCCAGCTACAGTGTGACAATGTGGCATTGTCCCCTCTGGAAATATTGACAACTATGTGAATTTTCTTATGATATTTCCAATACTGAGACATGAGTTAATAGATTTTACTTGCATGATCTTCAGGTTTGTCTTGTTCTATATCCCTTTTTGTAAGTTTATTCAGCTGTCAACTAAATCTCAGTTCTTAACTGCTATATCTTTAGGTGTAGCTTGATTTCTTCATTTTGTATTTCAGTAAATATTTCTGCCCTCAGCAGGGGGCTGCCCCAGCTGTGCACTGATCCAGCAGTGCAAAGGCTCGACCTCCCCATGGCTTGATCAGGTCGCTGTTTTAAGCCCTGTGCTGGAGCAGTGGCTGCTGCCTGCTCTGCTCCAGCTTCGGCTCTGGGATGGCTGTGCTGGGGAGGGGGTGACATCCCCACCCACACCACAGGGTTTTGACAGGGTGAGGTGTCTGGGCAGCACCGCCAGGCTATTGCTGGATAGCGTATAAATGGAAACCCAAGCAGAGCCCAAGACTCGTGGAATAAGAAAGTATCAGCATCATGTTCCTTCAAACAAAGAGAAGAAAGAAATCACGCTCCAGTCTAAAGTTCAAATATCTAAATAATAGTGCAGGTTACCGGTGATGTTTTTATATTTTATCCCTCTGGCTCTTGTATTCACTTTTAAATTTAATGGGAAGATATAGTTCTCAAGGTCCATGCATAAATATCTAAGATCCCAAATTGATATTTAATGAAAACAAATGTTGTCAAAGTTTAAGACCAAGGAAATTAAAATTTTTAATTGTTTTAGCTACTTTGTTTCCTGTGGTCTAATCTTATCTTATAAAGTTCTCTGTAGTGGAAATCAAACCTTGTCTAAACCAGGCAAAAGATACTTCAAAATAGGTTGCAACCTTTCAAATTTACTGCAGTCCAATCAGGGACAAATTTAATTTGACTTGATATACGTGAAATAATTGCCTGAAATAAGTCAATTACTGACACAAATTAAAATAGAAATAGAAAATCTAAATCTCTGGTATTAGTCACTAAGCTATAGTAAATCTTACTTAAGATGAAATCAACAAAAACAAGCTCAGTGACCTTATCAGCCCTAGTTTTCAATGCAGTACACATAGAAAACTTTTGTTAACAGATTATTTACTCATAACAGGTTTAATGAGACAATACTAAAATGATGTTGAAAGGACCTTATACTTTTCACAAGATTAATGTCAGTGTGACAAAATGAGTTATTGTTCTTTGAAGTCAGTTACTATTTTTAGGTATGGTTTCAAATTTCTAACAAATTATTTAATAAAAAACTGATTTGCTTTCCCTAACTGGAATATGCTCCGCAATATGTTTTTTTAGTATTTTTGCTCATGTTTTTTAATTTTCATTCCTTAGATTTATACTATAGATTTTTTGTTAATGTACATTAATTGACTTCATTATTCGTTATACATATGATTAACCTATTAACTGATCTTTTGAGTCACATCTGTCTATTATGAAATCTCCTGGAATGGTCACAAGTAGTTGTCAATAATCTAATAATGTTTGATACCAAAATTGGCTTGAACAAGGGAACTAGGTGCTGCTGAGCAATTCTGAAAGGAAATCTCTCCTTTTCTCTCAGTTCTTTCTATTTTCAACAGGACAAAAAAATTTTAGTTATCGGAAAAAGTTCAACTTCCTTTTTCTTTTTTTTCTATGTATAAATTAATATAGCTTGCTAATTTATTATTCTTTTCCAGTTTTGAGTATGCTCTCACCAATCAATTGCTTTTTTATCATGCAATTGTTTTTCTTTTCCAGGAAGAACATATTTAACTTTATTGTTGCACAAAATTCTGTGTTCTTCCTTTTCATTTTTTCAAATTAATCAATTCTCATAAATTCGTATCTTGAACTTTTATCTTCTCAAATGACATTCAAATATTTTTTTATCTTTTATTAAAAAAAGAAAGAAATAGAATTGAAGAGTTTTCATCTTCGTCAGTCTTTAATCCTAATAATGAATTAATTACACATTTTGTATGTAGAAGTTTCATATATTCCTGAAATGTATAAACTTATATACTATATAATGTATTTATAAATTCTATTATATTTATAAATTCTATTATATCTTCTTATGAGTCTGATAAGAAGTAAACAAGCCAGAATATATGTATTTTCAAACTTCAGATCTCAGGATGAAGATTCCACCACTTCCCTGGGCACCCTGTTTCAGTGTCTGATCACCCTTTCAGTGAAGAAAGTTTTTCTAATTCCAATCTAAACTTCTTCTAGTGCAACTTGAGGGTCATTTCCTCTCATTCTGCCACTTGTTACCTGGAGAAGAGACAAGCCCCTACCTCACTACAACCACCTTTCAGGTAGTTGTAGAGTCTCCTTTTCTCCAGGCAAATCAACCCCAGCTCCCTCAGTCACTCATAGGACTTGTGCTCCAGACCCTTCACAGCTTTGTTGCCCTTTTCTGGAGTTGAGGGCCCAACAGTGAACACATGATTCAAGATGCAGGTGAAAGTCTTGATGGAAGATGTGAAAATCTCTAGAGTAGGATGCAATTGTAGAATTCTGCAAATGAGCTCCAAGAAAGGCTGAAGCATCATTAGTTGTGAAGTGGGTTGAATATAAAGCAGGAACTGGAAAAGGCTGCTGAGTTTTCCTTATTAAGATATGAGACAGAGTGATACTTCCCATGAATGGATGACTTGAAAGAGTAGGAGAATTATTGTCTTCTTTTCATCTTAGTGTCACTCTTATTAGTCTATATTAGTCTTCTCATATCGTTGGCATTTCCTTGCCTCCTGACATGGGGGAACCTCCAGGTTGCCATCAATACATTAACACCCTCCACATGGTATGTGTGAGGTACTTTTCCCTTTTCTTCCATGTGTGAAGAAATTATTTCTAGCAAGGTAAGCATGGTCTGTAAAGCAGAGCTCAAAGAGGTGTCTTCAGCCCACATCTGGCACAGTCTGAGCTATGAAAAAGTTTACAGGTGATATTTTAAGCAAATTGTTTGTTGTGTGGTATTACAGTCTGTCTCATACCAACTTTACAGAACATTTGGTTGTATTCAGCAAGATTATTTCAATTAAAAGTTTTCATACTTTGAAAAAGGATTAACAAAGAAGATAGATATCAAATTAAATGACAGTCACATTGAAAGAGAATGATGGACGGAAATTAGACCACCACTGTGGTGTGTTTTTTCTGATTTGAGTACCTTAAATGGTTTATTTTGTACCATCCCCCCTTCCTTGTGTAGTTGGTTTAGTCCTAACTGTACCCCTTTATATAGTTGTCACTCACCCCTTGGATCTACCCTTTGTTTCAAGTCACTCCTCCTACCCATCCATCAATCCTACCCTGTGCCAGTCCCTCCCACTTTGGAAATCCTCTAATCTTGGGCACCCCAGTGGCTGGTTCAAATTATTACCCACCCTTTGTGTTCATCATTAGTCATTGTACTGCAAACCCCACCTCATGATCCTCCCCTAAGAGTACCTAGTTGGCTAAGGATTTGTACCCTCCTCTGAGACCTGCCCTGTTTGTAAGTCACTGTAAGCTTGTGTCTGGTTGTCTTTGCTTCTGCCTCTGGTTAGAGTTTGATTTGCTTTGCGTTTCTGTTAATAAATTTGATCCTTGGAATGGCAAGTGGAGCCTGTCTCATTCTTTTCTACCCCGATTGTCTGATGAGTGCCAAAGACACTCAGGAACCCTGGGGGAAGTGTCACAGCCCCCTTGCTTGCAGACTTGGACTGGATCCCAACACACCACCAAGACATACCATTTTAGTTCTGTTTTCCTCCTATAAGAAACCTGTGCTATTCAACTTCCTGATAACTGTGTAATATATTTAATGTTGAAATTACAATTTCTCCATTGCTTGCAAGCTGGTACTTGAAGCATTTTTTGCCTTACCATGACTACAGATGTCACCACTTTATAATTTTTCATTATATATGTCAATATAACCATCTTTTTTGATATTTACGCTATAGATAATTCCAGTTGGATATTCTTTATTGATGAATATCATGAACGATGTGAACAATCTATGTAACTAAAAGCAATTATGTGGAAATATTAATATTAATAAATATACTGTTAATTGATTTGAGTTTAGAATTTAAAGCTTAGTTGCATTTTCTGGATTTTTAAACAGGTGATAGGTGTGAAGTAAATATAGATGAATGTATGTCTTCTCCTTGCCTCAACAATGGAAGTTGCATTGATGGGATCAGTTCCTACAAATGTCACTGTAAAAGAGGTTTCATCGGAACAAACTGCGAGATAAATGTTAATGAATGCTTGCCAAATCCTTGTCTTCATGGAAGGTGCCTATTTTTATTTAACCATTATTATCTCCATGATAATGTACCTAACTAACAATATTTAAGACTTAATGATATGGGAAGTTTGATAAATATACTTTTAATTATGTTCTTCTATAAAGTAAGAGTACGAGCACACTTAAAGATGACAGATGTTGCCTACTTCAGCTAATGTAATATATAGTGACATTATCTCTTATGTAATTTGTCTTGCATTTTTGTTCATTACCATAACTAGTATTCAGTAAGTGAGGATTAATTAGTGTTTAATATACTTAAAAGCAAATATTTAGCTGTTATATGCCAACAGTTGAAATGGGAAGGTGTCTTCTAATGTGACATTTAGAATCCTTATAAAATCCCTCAGCACCCATAGTATACACATTTTAAATCCATTATAAAACTATTGAATATTATCATGGATTCCAGTAGGTTACATCAAACCACCATTTTGAATTGCATGGAATGATGCTACGAGTGCTGAATCTGGAATTACAGAGCTTCACCTGAATAACACCCTTTTGTATTTCAGATGTATAGATCTCATTGATGGATATCAATGCTCTTGTGAACCAGGATGGACCAGCTCAAGATGTGAGATAAATATTAATGTATGTTTTCAAAATTCTTTTAATTATGGGGGAAAGGGTAATATGTTGTTGAAACTCATCTCTATTTAGTTAACCTCTGAAGTCAGTATACTGAAAATGTGTGACAGAAATTCAGTTGTTTAAAATCCATTCTGAAAAGCACATTATTTTTGCTTACATGACAGTGCATTAGGAAAGACCATTAACAAAATGTCAAAAGAAGTTTAAAGGTGAAGTGTGAATGATAAATCTGGAAAGCCACAGCAAGCTAAGCCAACATTACCTGAATATCATTTGTCCCTCAGTTTGGGATGAATAGTATAATTACCTAATCTGTGTGTTCAAGTCTCATTTGCTGTAGTTTAGCTGCATATTTGGATAATAAACTTCAAGGTGCAAGGTTCTACACTGAAAGTTTCCATGACTTGTCTTTAAGTTTCAAGATCCATGCAATAGTAGAATTCTATGGTACAAAACCATGGGGTTCTAAATATACTGCCCACTTCATCCTCTGAAGTTCATTAATAGTTTTATATTCTCATGGGGAATGGCTGTGGATGATATCCATGCATATAAGTCTTGTGTTGTGCAGATTCCCATGGTCAGCAAACCAGTTTGTAGAAGGTGACTACATCTGGCAGAACAATGAACAGAGTTTACAATATTGACTACACTTTGCAGACTTTTTAAAGTTTTCTGCCAAACAGAGTTTAATCTGATCCTGGGCTATGATCCTTTTAAATGCATTTGGTCTCATGAGAAAAGCTGGCATGAAAAAGTCTGGCATGAACCTTCCTTCAGGCTATCCAGCTTCAAATACTGTGCTATTGAATTGTCAAAAAACATTCCAAAATGTTACAGAAACTTCTTTTCAACTTATGTATGAATGCAGGGATTTTAATTTTTTTTTTTGTATTTACAGCTTAAAGTACTATATAACTAAAAATGTGTCATATTACATAAGGAAATTATTATTCATAATTTTTCTGTTGAACATCCATGAGAGTCTCACACAAGGAGTAATTCTAGCTGAAATATTAGCTTCCAAACTCCTTTGCAGAATGAAAAAGCCAGAAAATAAGTAATCCTGCTCTACAGAATATCGATCATGATATGATATGATATTGCAAATCTGCACGATTTTCAGCTGTTGCCAATGCTAATACAGGCTACGCTTGGGTAATATTTTCTTCTGAAACATCCATGATTTACACTTTTCTCCATTTGAAGAGAACGATAGATTAAATGACCTGTAGACAACATCATAAAATTATATTCAAAAGATAATCATATTTCATAGCGAGATGTTTGAATATGCATAGATTAGAAATTCATAGGAAGAAACATTATACATATACCTTTGACAGATAAGTCTGTCAGACTAACAGCTTCATTTTTTGATAGTCATCCTATTTGCATGGAATGTGATTCCCACATTATACTCTGCTGTAAGTGTCATATTTTACGGGTTCTATCATTGCGTACATCCTGCTCAGACTACATCATGCCTACGCAACTCTTGCAGTGATCAGCTAGGCTTTCTGACTATGCAGAGGTGTGCATATCACAATAATCATGGTAGGCTTATGCTCTGTAATTGTCTTTTTCTAGTTTAGCTTCAGGCTTTGTTTTAAAAACAGTAGTGATTTAATCCAGATTTTTTTTTTTTTCTGCTTGAAGGTATATTTCTTTATATTAAGGGTCATGTGATTTAATTTGGTGTAGAAGCCAAGATTTTTTTCAGAAGGGGGTCTGCAGGAGTAGCTTTTGTGAGAGTAGGCCAGGGGCTGCTCTATGCTGGAAACAACCCATTTGAGTCAGCTCCAACCAACCAGCTGCTGGGGAGAGTTCAACCTCTCACACAAGATGATAGCACATTTGTAGAGACATATTTGAGAAAGAGCAGAAAACCCTGCTCAGCAGAGAAAAGAATGAGAAGGGAGAGAAGTGTGAGAAACAACCAGGCAGTATCCAAGGTCATTGAAGGAGAGGGAAGAGGAGCTCAAGGTGCTGCAGAAGAGATTGTCAGAGCTGTAGCCCCTGAAGAGAATCATGGTGGGGCAGGTATTTGCCAGTAGTTCATGGAAACATCCATGTTGGAGCAGACATCGCACTGCAGCCTGGGGAAGACCCCATGCCCCAACACGTGAATATGCTCTGAGAGTGCTGCAGCCCATGGAGTGCTCTACAGGAATAGGCTGCAGGCAGGAACTGTGATGCATGGAGAGGAGACCATGCAGGAGCAGTTTCACTCTGCAGCATAAAGGAGACCCACTCTGAAGCAGGGAAAAAGTGGGAGAAGGAAGGAGCAGTAGAGAGTAGCTTGTGTGAACTACAATCGCTCCCTCCCACCCAATCTGAACTTTTCAGGGTGAAAAGAGGAGACAGAACAGTTTGAAACAGAGGAGTGGAGTTGAGCCTGGGAAGAAGTGGAGTATGAGTTTAGGATTTCTTTGTTTCTCGCTGGCCCAAAATCTATTTCTAGTTCCATGAACGTAAATTATTATTTTATTCATGTCAAGTCTGTTTTGCCTGTCACAGTAAATGGTAAGTGATCTCTCTGTCCTTATCAATCTAGGAGCTTTGTCATCTTATTTTCTTTCCTTGTCATGTAGGAGGAAGGAGAGTGGGAGAATGGCTGGGTGATCATTATAAGGTCAGCAACTAAGATGATTCAAATAACCAGGTTAAAAATAAAATATATTTATGTGAATATGTGTATTTCCCTAGGCATACTTGGATTTTTTTTCTTTTTTACTCTGGATTTTTTCATCCCTGCCTAAGTTGTTTTAGAAAAACACAACTTCAAAACTTTCTCTGGTTGTCTAATATTTTAGGTATAAAATAAGCACTATATATCTTTGTAGTTATAGCCTATACCTTTTGCATCTCAGTTATAGAGTGTATATATTGGAACTTCCCTATCTACTACAGTTTTCAGTGCTTTTTCATTTATGGAATTCACTCAAGAAGAGTAACAGTAAAAATACATGCACTATATGAATCGATTTCAACACACATGATTCCCTTTGATAATTGCGTATTTTTGAAACGGTAAAATGAATGTACATAGTGGAAAATTGATCTTTTCTCTCTGATAAGCATATATTAATAATATGTGCAGTAGAAGCAATTATGGTTGGTAATAGATATTAGTTGTTACTATTTTGGGCTTTTTTATTTCTTTGCTATGATGGATGAGACATGATTGACAGATGTGCTTCTTCCATGCTCATTTAAGACTATCTCATCCTGTCAAAAAGGAAGCAAAAATGTTTTGAGTCTTTACACAGGAGAATATTCAGCTTGTTGGTGCTTCAGCTTGTATCTGATAGAAAGCTGTGATCAGACTGCATCCTAGAGCTGTTTTATTTTATCTGGTTTTACCAATTTTTTCTCTATTTCTATAAAGAATAGAAACAAGTTGTAAATCTGGTACATCAAATAATTTTCTGCACAAAGGCACCACAGCTTATGCACATGCAGAGGTTGCATCAAGCAAATAAATATTCGTCAGGACCAGCCAAATTGCAAAAAAAGACAGGGGTATGACAAACATTGGTGGATGTACAAAGACTCCCAAGATAAGGTGGATGCTCTTCATGCCTCTTTGAGGCTTCTTCACACTCCTGAGTATTTTTACCTATTGCTAACTAGTTTAAAAAGAATTTGGTAAAGTAAGTAATTTCTTGACAGAAGCTAAACTAAGGTTAACTTAGCAAAATAAATAATGTAATTTATGCACAAGATGCAGATAGGTAAATCTAAGAGCAGGAGGAAAGGGAAACACCCACTTTATTCTGCAAAACACAATATCTGTAATTACAGACCCACAGGACAATTTCAGTGTGTGTAATACTTCTGAGACATCCTGGCTATGACATAGGAGGTTTATTTTAAGTCAGAGTGAGTAAATTAGAGGGGGTTTTAATAGAAAGTAATAGGAAAAATAGATAATATAGATTGGAGAAGTAAAGAAATGGATAAGACCTACAAGAATGTTGAAGAGCAAGCTCACTCCCAGAGTGCTAAGCCCTCTGAGGACATTCAACAGATAGGCATATTTCTAGTCTCTTATGCAAGAAAATACTATCAACTGATATCATAGTATGATCTTGCATCACAGGTACTCTAGCAACAGAGTGTATCCTAAAACCCAGGAATATGAAATTGTTAGATTCAGTTTCAGGAAAATAAACTGTGTAAAAGTGAGGTCCACAAACACATTAACAGCTATTAAACAAATAATGTTAAAAGCCCAGGTAAAGTGTGTGCTACAGCTGAAGAACATAAAGTGGTTCAAAGCCCCTGACTAGCTTAAGAAGAAAACTGTCACAAGGAAAAAAATGTCATTTGAATAAATGGAGAGCTTGTTATATGGAAACAATAAAAAAGTTTTCAAAACATTAATTCAAATGTTGGCTGGAACTTCAAAAACCTAAACCAAAAATTTGAAAGTGTCTTCTAAAAAGCACTTGAACTCATAAAAATTTCTTCACATCTATCCAAATCTGGAAGTAGGGATTTGGGGGGATGTTTGATGGTGTGTAAAATGTGCACTCAAAAAGGGTTTGAGAGAATCTTAGTGAATTCTTTGCATTTGACAAATGCCAGGAGCACCTCTAAAAATGGAAAGAGGGAAAAGGTGGCAGATAAGTTTCAGTCTGAAGTAATATTCTAGGGAGAAATAGCCTCATACAACTGAATTCAACTGTCAGTTACAATTCAGGAAAGAAAATTTGGAACAATCATTGACAATTCTCTCAAGTCATTGTCTCAGTCTACAGTCACAGCAAAGCATAGCAAAAAAAATGCTGGGCATGATCAGGAAGAGTATGAGGAACAAGTCAGAGGACATGATTTCCGTGCTACATAAAACCAAGGTGGGCTCATACATTGGTTGCTGTGCACGGTTCTGGACTTGCACTTTAGGGAGCACAAGTAGAATTAGAGAAGCTACAGAGAGGAACAAATACTATGTGAACTGCCAAGCTGACATATAAGGATATATTTAAATGGCTGTAACTTCATTTTAAAGAGGGGAAAGTGGAAGGAAATGTAATTAAGATTTAGAAAATTACTGCAGAGGAATATTAATGGAAAATCTATTCCTCAAATTCTATAGTGAAGAACAGACACTTGAGGGAATATGATAAAAATAAACAGAGAAATATTTGGAAGAAAACAAACTACTTTCTTTCAGAGGAAGCAGAGAATCCCTAGAATTTGCTGCCTCAAGAGGATGGGGAGTCAGGTAATCTCTTAGTAGGTTCAGAAAAAATAGGCATTTCACAGACAACAGGTCATCCATAAGTGAATGATCAGTCAGGGAAATACAGTTTATCATGTCTGATTAGACAGTTCTTCTTGCAGAAGGGAGGCTGCATGGAACATAGATTTTGCTAAAGTGGCTTTCCCTCCACCATTACTATTGACAGAATACTGGGCCAGATAGAGCACTGGTCTGATCCTACATGTTCCTGCTTTGTATCATTGTCTGAAAATAGGATTATTTTTATTATTTTTTCTCTTGTCCTTGTGTTCATAACACAAAATTTCAAGACAAAACATTCTTATAATTTTGAACTCCATTTGAATTATTTTGGATAAAACCAACATTCTGAAAGGTGGACACAAGTTTTCCAAGTTCATTCCTAATGATGTTGTTTACATATTTAATCTACCAAAAGAAAAAGCTTTGGGAATTTAATAATTAAACAAAATGGATACATGAATATATTAACAGAAAAAAATAGTATAACAATTTTACTCATTAGAAAAATACATTTTATTTATTGTTTTGTTAAACATCAAATAGAAATTTATCTGGACCATTCATCTCAAGGTCTCAATATAAATCTCATACTTTTATATGGCATCAATACTATTGAGATTTAACCCAAAGTATACACACTGAAAAATTAGATGATTTTTTTTTCAAAATCTGGATTCAGAATGCGTTATATTTTGTATGTAAAAAACCTTGAAACATGAGTTAGCTTCTAAAGCATTTATTTACAGCCTTTTTTACTTTCTGTGTGCTTTATTTTTTTATTTCATTCCAAATCTTTAACCACATGGCTCTTCTTTATTAAAAATCCTTCAATTTTGACCTGAGAATAATGTTGTCCTATCATTAAATGAATAGAAACATGCCTCTTGAAAGCATCTTTCTTTTGTGGTGCAATGTATGTCTTTAAATTCCTTTCTTATCCCTTTCTTTTCTCCCCTTACCTGCCCCCTCCAATCAGCAGACTGGATATGAACAATTTCTCTTAAGAATTATTCCACTTTATAATTACCTTTTTGATACAAAGCAAAACATTTCTTAAATAAAAATAAGTCGACATTTACATTTTTTAACATTGAATCTCTTTTATGGAAATAGATTTTAAAGATTAGTTAGAAATAAATTTGGATTTATAATCAGCATTTCCAAGGTGTACTAATGGAAAACAATCCTTTCTTCTGGAAAATAATTTAAAAAAAAATCCTAACTTCCAAAACACATTTCTAGGTTGTTTTTTAAGAAACAGTGTTGAACAGACACATTATTTTGAAAAACAGAGGATTTTCACTATTTTTTTAGTTTGCCCAAATGTGTTCCCTTAGAATTGTTTCAAGCTATGGATTGTGAATGTGGAGATAATATAATGAAATATGTAGAAAGCTGGACTTAGAGAGAGGAATCTCACTTGCAAAGACAGAGGTCAGTATGAACCCACAGATTTGGATATAGAAGTAGCATGCCTTGAGCAAAGTGCCTTTCTAGGTCACTTGTCAAGGGTCCAGATTTCAGAACAATTTGCTGCCAGCAGAACCAGTGAACTGTGCCATGCCAAGGTGGACTCTCTTAAGGGACAGTTATTTTCTTCCTAGTACAAACAAGATTTACTACACCATGACATTCAGAGAACAGGAAATATAGAGAGGATATAATAAATTATAGCGCTCTAATAAATGTAGTGGATCTTGTCTGACATTGTTTGAACTAAGGATTCTTAAGAAAATCTACCCTTAAAAGAGCTGCATGACTAGAAATCTCAATATTCTTTCACTTTCTTGCCTTAATTTTTAAATTGCCTTGGTATTCTAGGAAAATTGATAAGCACTTATATTTACTGTAAACATAGTTTAGTAAAAATAAAACCAGAAAATCACCATTCTGTTCTCCTGTCTGAAGGATGTATATTCCATTCACTTGCATCTCCATGGAAATTAATACTTGTATTTAACTTTTATTTGCCTAGAGCATATGTTTCAGAGATGCCTCAAGCTTTATTTTAAAGCACAATGAAGTTTTGTTAGATCAACTTTTAGCACTTTTACAGTGACTGATCCTCAGTAGTCAAGTTGAACCTTATCATTTGCTGGATATATCTGGATTTGGGGAATCCAGGTGGTTATTGTACTGGCTTTCTCTGGGAGTTAAATACTCATAATTTATAATAGTTTTTGTGGAAGTAACTGTGCACTGCTCCAATATATCTCTCTCTCTGATTTTTTTTTTTGTTGGTTATGTAAACCTGAGAACACTTTTAGAGCCATCAAGAATTCTGGAACTCCTTATAGCAAAGAACTCATATTGATTATTGTTTTTAATAGCTAGAAAAAAATCTATACTCCATAAATTTGTCTAAAAATTTTTAATCGTTGTATACCATGTTTTCAGCAGTATCATGTGAGAATTATATATATGATGTAATAATGGTTAAAAAAAATCTGTCCTAAAAATTCTGTTGAGTGTTATTTTTCTTAGATTTAACTTATTGTGAAGTGTTTTAGCTAGCATTTAAATCATGTTATAGTCTACATTTTTGACATGCTTTGAAGTAAACAGATTCTACAACTTGGCACAATATCTCAGTTTCCACTAATCATAAAAAAAGAAATAATCACCCATCTTAGCAAGTCATAGTGTATGTCATAGCACCCATCTCTGAAGACTTAAAGGTAGAATTAGATTTTTTTTTCCATACTGTTCCAATGGGAGTTCATGTTTATAGCTTGTCCACTATAATTTTAAAATGTCTTCTGAGTTCATTGCCTGTTAACACGTAACTTCCATGTTAGATCAAAATGGAAAAAGTCCACACGCTTCACAGAAAAAAACAAATAAAACCCTCAGAATAAGAAATGTCTACTGAAAGAGATCCCTTCTGCTTTACTTCTAGGAGGTCAGGTGTGAGAAAATTCAAAAGATATTTGGATAAGACTAAATTGTGTCAGACTAATGAAGACTTGATAAAAACTCTATACAAATAATTACAATTGCATAATTTTTGTTTTGTTAGATCATTTCTTTCCTTTGCATTGGAGCTTATTAAAGCCCTCCATGTCTTGAAACATGAGCTGAGAAGGGGAGCATTGGTATGCTGTAAAGTGTGAGTACTGGGCATGCCTTACTGATGTGAGGAAGGTTTGGGAATAAGCAGAGCACCCAAATTAAGTCAATAAGGGAGGGGTATTTGGGGGTATTTCGGTGGCAGTGTAAGCAACAAATTCCTTCAGAACAGGAAGATGAGAAGATAAGGCCTTAGGAGCAGCTCTTCTGTCCTGGTTTCCTTGTCTATAGGGACCAGGCTGTAGCCCTGGTTTGGCTGAAGCTGCCTTTGAATGAAGCAAACAAAACAGAAAGGGAAAAAGATAAAGGGCAGTCATGGCCACAGGAAAGCTAGGTCATTACAGCTCTATTTGGACAGGTTACTTGCTCTGATAGGACAGAAAAGAGAGTTTTACAACCTAGGAATACCCAGGCCAGACATCCACACAGACACTCCCGCACTCCCCCTTCTTATCAGGAGAGAGGGAGGAAATAACAAGACAAGCTTGTGGGTCAGGATAAGGACAGGGAGATTGGTCATGGTCACTGACTATTGTCACAAGAAAAAGAAACTCGGCCTGGGAAAAAAAAATTAAATTAAATTATTGTCAATGAAAAACTAAAAGATTTTCCTTCCAACCTGCCAGAAAATGTTCTTCTGCAGAAGCTTCTCTCTACACGCTGCAGTTCCTGCCAGGAGCATGGTCAAGCATGGGCTCTCCCATGGGCTGCAGCCTCCTTCAGGGCACATCTACCTGCTCTGGTATGATGGTCACACATGTGGCAGTGTGGATATCTGCTCCCATGTGGTCCTTTGGGGGCTAGAAGGGGCCAACCTGTTTCACAATGGTCTTCTTGAGCATCTTCCCAGGGATCCCTAGTGGACACTGCCTCCACCTTCTTCTTCTCTGACCTTTCAGCCTTTAAGGTTGTGGGGTTTTTTTGTTGTGGTGGTTTTTGTTTGTTTGTTTGGTTGGGTTTTTTTGTTTGTTTGTTGGGGTTTTTTTTTTCATACGTTTTTCTCACTTTTGAGCCCAACCCAGAATGCCGCAATCTTCCCAGAGGGGTCTCACTAGAGACAGCCTTTCCTTCTGGGGCAGTCTCCGGCCGCTAGGCAGCCTCAGCAAGGAGCAGCCAGTGGCTGCCAGTGATTCAGCTCTTAGTAGTGATTTCAGCTCTGCCTTGCGAGGTGATTCCAGGCCAGCTCAGGGACAGAGAGACAGGAGTGCCATGTAGCAGATTCCACAGAGTAGCTTTTATTGTCCAGCCCTGCAAAGGGTAGCCAGGGGTGGCAGCTCCCTCCTGATCAGGGGAGCAGCTGGAATATTTATGGTGGAAAGCAAGGGTGGTACCAAAGGGCAGAAACCAACAAGTTGGAAAGAATCTACATGGGTATATCAGAGCATTATGGGTACTTTAACCTGACCAGAGAGTCAACTGCCTCATCTAAGGGTTATTTCTCCCTGGGGGGGTTGAGCTTATCACACTCCATTCAAGGGACACCCCTCCAGGGCAGAGGCCTGGTAGGCGCATCTGCCTCCACAAGCCCAGCCGCGCCCTGCGCTGCGCGGTTGGGTCCGGCTGGAGCCGGCTCCTCCACCCGCTGCAAGGGAAACCTTGCCACATGAAGCTATTCTAACAGGACTGCACCAGAGAGAGACCTGAGCTAGTCTGATTTCTTGCGTTAAACAAAGCCATCTGCCAGGCCTGCTGGGGGTGTTGCTGCTTGGGCCGGAGCACAGCAGGGCGGTGAGGCTGGGCAGGTGTAAATTTGGAGAGTCTGGCACGCACACACAGGGCCACAGGGAAGCCTGGCGTCTCCTGGTCACAGCTGGGCGAGCTGAAGGCACCCCAGCCACACAACGAGATTTTCAATGTGCTCAGAGGAAACTAAAAACGAAAGTAGGGCTCGAAAAAAAAAAAAAAAAAAGTGAGAGAATAGTAATTAAAAGGAGTACTTGACATCAGTAGAAAGACCTGAGGAAGAAAACAAGTTGGGGACCAAAGCTGTCATTATTATTGCCCCATAACATCTCAGTGTTATGACTGTTCAGTGGCACCTGGAGGTCTTGGCGTGTTCTCTGCTTTGTTTCTGAAAACAGAAATTTTCTGTTCTCAGAATAATTCTGCTGAGAAGTCCAACACAGAGATGAAAGCAATTTTGTGCCTTTTGGGAGGAGTTTCATTTTGGTTTTATTTTCTTTGTGGTAGTTTTTTGGGGGTTTTTTTGACTGGTTGGGTGGTTTTTTTGTGTGTCTGTGTGGCTTTGGTTCTTTTTTTGTTGTTGTTCCTAAACATTTATTGCTAGCAAATTGTTAGTAGAAGTTGCATGAAGTCTTAAGAGGTTTGCTGTCAGATTAAGATTTTGTCTCAGAAGCTTAAAATGATGGAATTTAAATTCCCATTCAAATTAAAGTCTCAGATTTAGGAAAGACTTAAAATATCTCATGAAAATAAGAAGGTACAAATTTAGGTATAAATAAGTCAGTAATTGTGACACTGCTATATATCAACAAATTTGTGTTTTGGAAAAGCCAAAATTACTCATCTTTGTGACTATTATTCTTGTAGTTTTAATTTTTCTTAGTTATTCAGAGGCAATTTTCCTTATCATTTCTAAGCAAGAAAAGGTTAAAAGATATCTTATTAGGTTGGGAACTGGGCAGCTGAGGGGACCAAGAAGGTACTTTTCTTCTACCTAATGGAAGAATAGAGACAATGTTTCTAGGACTATGAGTCCCTACTATTTTTGCTCTGATTTGGCAACTGTCTGGTTAGGGGTCATAATTAAGATTCAATCTCCTGTTATGTAAAGGAAGACAAAGTGAAAATAGTATTGGTATTTCAATTAACTTGTTATCAGATAATCAGAGTAGCTGGGAATTTTCTACAGAGCCAGCTATTCTCTAACGTCATGCTGTAAATTCATTCTCTAGTGGGATCTAAGACAGGAAAAACTTGCTAACAATTGTCCTGCAACTTAAATTTGTCACCTCATGTCCTTGTTCTTTAGATTACAAACTACAGCATTTGGTGGTGGTGTGGTAGTTCACCAACTTTGGAATTAAATACTTGTGGCATTTTTAACATAGTTCTGTCTTTTCACTGACACAATTTTCTTGCATGAGTTAAGAGCCGTGCAGACATCAGAATGTACTGGAAAGTGATAGGTGTGATTTCTTTCCTACAAACTGATGTTTATTTTACTGTAAAATCTTTAAAGAACAATGCATTTCACAGAAGAAAATAAAAAGGTTTTGCGTTGTTTACAACTTGATACAACTGCGATAGTGTATTGAATCAAAGCTGTGAACATTTGTCTGAGCTCTGAATTTATCCTTAGTTACTTTGATGATTTTGGTATTTTTTGGACTTTAACTTTTGAGTCACAATTAGGTAAAAATTTGATCCAGTAATTGATATAGATTTAATTTATTCTGGTAATGAGAATAAATAAATTTTAGGTTTGTAGTATGGAATGCAAGTGAATACAAATTAAGAAGATTAGACAAGTTAATGAAATAGAAAACGGTCAGTTGGAACTGAGAACTGAGATTTTTTTTATAAACAAACGAGAAAAAAGAACACTGCTGTCTGTCAACAAAAAATGTAATTAATATAACAAAAGACTACTTCTAGAACCTAGACACAGGAATTTTGTCAGTCTGTAGGACTATCACCATCTTCCTGTGGGATATATAATTCAATCAGCTTATGTAATGCTCACTGATAAATCATCCTATATACACTCAGCTGGAGAGCTTATAGGAAAATAATTCGTTTTCTCACAATTCCCCATGGATATCTGCATTTACATTCTGTCAAACTCCTGTAGTACCTAGAGGAAATGTGAGTGCCCTTGGATATCCTTAAAGAATTAAACCTTCTGAAGTTACGGGAGTGTGAAAATAAATTTAAAATACTGGATTTAGCTGGACTATTTGGGTTGCAGCTGCAAAATACAACTCCTTTGGGATACAGGTAAAAACTAGGTTTCTGTGATCAAGGGCAAACATACATTTTTTGCACTGGCTATTGCACTAACTAAACTCTTGCATAATTCTGGAGAAATACTAATTTGATGCTAATTTGTGTGGTTTGAATTTGATGATTTTTACATTTGCCTTATCAGAGGAAATTATTATGTGAACACAAACATGTTTCTATTTGCATTAGGCATTAATTAATAATGAGAAAACATTTATCAGGAAATACTGTAAAAGGCTTGGGTGCATTCATTTATATAAGTAATTCTTTATTGTGTCCAGAATTGCTTTATTAATGCATTTCTTTTACAGCAATAGGCCTTAATGTAAAAAATTAGAGGAAATAATTGTATAGACTGTGGCTCGAAAACATGCTTTAAAATTTTAATCATGAGTGGGATTGCATACTTTCGGCTGTAAGACTGCTTATATAAAACTATATTTGCATCTCTACAAGATTAATGAGTAGGAACAAGTATAGTGAGTATGAGTTGTAATCAAAGGATCTCTATATAAACAAAAAATTGTGTCAAATTAGAGATCTCTGTTTATCAGACAATAAAAAAGCCCAATACTTTTTCTAATTTCCAGATTCAGTCTCTTGCACTTGTTGTTGAGATGAATAAGTAACTGATGTGTTTCAAAGATGTTTAATCGATGCATTATTATTTCTCTTCTCAGGAATGTGAATCTGCTCCCTGTATTAATGGAGGTTCTTGTCAAGATGCCATCAATGCATTTGTTTGTGCTTGCCCGAGTGGGTACACTGGAAGATTTTGTGAAGTGGATGTTGATGTTTGCAGTGAGTCCACACTGAACTCAGTTCTGTGTTACAACGGAGGTGTATGTGTTGATGGGCCTGGAAGAACGTTTCATTGCAGGTTAGTATAAACAATGTCATGCTAATTGCCTTAGTTAATACACATTGATTTGTTAATATTTCAGGGCACTACTGATACCATGTGCACTATGTGAACTCAAACAGATTTGGTGCTCAATCTAGAGCTCAAAAATATTGTTATCCTAAACCATTCACTGCTTAACATCAGATCCTTCTGTCTGAAAAGTTATCTTCTAGTGCTTCTCAGAATGATGTGTGGAAACGGCTAATATAGGGTGACCCTAAAATATTTAAAATTATTATGTTACTGATATGTAAGTACTCATGTGTTTTGTACTCAAAGGGAGAATGAACTTGCAATGAAATTTAGATGGCAGGTAATTTACATACTATGTGTGCACAGACACATACCCAAAACAACGTCCTAAGATCCATCATCATCATTCTTCAGCTGTTAAATACTTCTGCCTAAATACATGTAATTTTATATCTTATATAATTATAATATGTCTTTAAAATTAGGCTACTTTATAGATTGTTTGTATTTTGTCAAATCTTTATATCTAAGTCCCTTTTCAGTTGCTACATTTATAGAAATATTAAATACTAAGAACTTATTTAATAAACATTCTTAAGAGAGAAACATAAATGTCTTCTATAAAATTATATGTTCAAGGTCCCTTTGGGTACTTTACTCCAGTGAATCAACTGCAGCACTCAGCTTGGTGTCCTATGCAAACTGGCTGAAGGTGCCCTTGATCCCACTATCCACATCATTGATGAAGACATTAAATAGTGTTTATATCATGACAAGTCAAAAAATATTATCCTTTAGCTTAGACCTTTTAATACATGCTAAAGTAATTCATACTCTCCTGATTCTGCAGTGGGTTACTACCTGCATAAAGACTTCTGTTGTGACTCAGGTGCCTCATAAACTGTTTCTTTCGTTATTGTTCAATTGCCCCTTTGAAAATTCAATCCTGTGCATTGTCCTGGTTCTCCTTACCCGACTCATGTTCACTCTAGACTCCTTTTTGTGAGCTTTAGGTACAGCAGCAGCCTTTCATCTTTCACAGATGAATCCTCTGAATTAAATTAAATTCTTATATTTCTTCCTTCTTTTACTTGGGAGCTTCCACCAAACATTGTAAGGATATTTACCTTGCACTTGCTTCTGAGCCCAGCATGGACCATCAGGAGGACTTCATGGAACCAGAGTCAGGGAATTTGAAAGCAATTATAAGCAGAATTTTAGTGTTGCCAAGATAACAAAGGTTTTCATGAGTGTTGTAAGACTAAGGTAGTCTTAAGGTAGGTTGATGTAAGATATGGTTATGATCCTGCAGAAAGAAGTGACATACTTGATATAAGTTTCTTCTGATGGGGTCCAGGAAAAGGAATTTTTTCAGCTGATTTCCTTTCCTATGTTGATATGCTTTAGACAACAGATAAAACTCTCTTTCCTATCATTCAGCAGGTGCTACCATTCCAAGTAATGTGTACAAATAGAAGTAAGAAACATAACAAGATCATAAAGTCAGGTTTGCTCCTGTACTGTGAATGTTACAATGTGAACCCTACTCCTTTTTTGTCTTTCTATTCACGTATTTTAAGCAGTCTGAATAATGATTATGTACAGATTGGAGGATAGGAGTTATATGGAGGATGGAAAAGTGGAATTGAGAAAAAAAAAAAGGAAGGGAGAAGTATCTCCTACTGTAGCAAAACTCTACAAACATTGAAATAAATAACGAGTCTTAATGCCTGTTACACTGTGAATTGCAAAGGTCAGCAAAAGGACATTAATCCAGTATTGCTTAGAGTCTTGTTGTTTTGGGAATATGTCTTGGGATGTTTCAATTTTGTGGTTGGTAAATCAGAAAATAGGTAATGAAAATGGTCCAGTAATGGGCAAGTGTCAGGCTGCCTTAACTGTGAACACCACTGCCAGCTTCAGCTATGATGTATGTGATATTTTATTCAGTAGTACAATGAAGACTTCAACTTTCCTTGAATTATGTGTGAATCAATTACAAGAGCAACCCTACAGGCTTCTTCCTGAAATGAATATGAAAAATACCCTTTGGGATAGTCCTTGAATTGTGTGGTATCTGAAATATCTTTTTGTCTTCAAACCCTTGGTTTAAAAATAAAACAACTGATTGGAAATGAGTGGGATGCTGGGACTTGTAATTTGGTTCTATCCTGGGCAGATTGCCACTGAATCTGCTTCAGGAAACAGATTACCATCTGAAAGGATGCCCATCTACCTTCCTTTGTGTTTTAGTCCTCTCAATCAGAGGTGCTGGCTGCCACAACAATAAACACTATATGAATCAGCAGATTAATAATAAAGATAATATTGGGCTCAGGGGGCCTTTCAGAAGACAATTCAATCCAGTATAATTATGTTTGAGATAATGAATATATAAAAGGAATTCCAAAGCCTTTTCATGGTATGTTCCAAGTATTGTGGGGTAGAAAACCTGTTTACATAAAATACTCTGAAATCTCTCATTGTATTTAATCCACAATCAGCTCATTTCCACTTTTGCATCCTTTGGTCCCAGACCATTCTGTACATTAACTTGGGATTTCAGAATGTAAGCACAATAATAACAAAAAATATTCTTCCCCACTAATTCTTGCATTGCTATTTTACAAATGTTTATTTCAGGTACTTCCTGCTGATTAGATTCAGAAGTCATAGTGTCTTGGAAGGGTTATCTGAGTAGTGCTTTCAGCCTGATCAGGTGAAAATAATGTCGACAGTCCTATGACAGGTCTTGCCCTAGATTATGGTCTTGAATATTATAGCTTCATTGTACTTTTTCAGCACTTTATTGCACATATGGGGTTTGTAAACATGGGTTTTTTAGGGAAAACAGAGGAAACTTTTGATGTCATTCTGTCTTTTTCAATCTTTATTTCATAATTTCTTGTTATTGTTATAATTTAATGTATTTATTGTTATAAGTTTGTGGGTCTGAGAGACGTGTAGCACCACAAGTAAGTTTGACCCTATCTTCTGATTCACAAGGAAGGACTGGTGCTTTTTAAACCTACTTTTTGCATTGTATTTAACTACATAATTTGTTTCAGAACTGAAACTTTTTCGGCAGCATCTTTACAAGATTATTTTATACTCAAGACAGGTAAGAGAGAATATTTGATCAACAGAATTACTGATCAAAAAATGCCAATTTTTTATTTCCTTCAGCTCATGAAATCTTAGTCAAAAAAAAATCTAAAATAGGGATTTGTTATTCTACATCTCCTCCAAATAAAGTAGACATTTAAATATTCATTATGATATCTACCTGTCTATTATTTTATTCTGCTGATAAGGAAGCAGAGTTTAGATTTAAGAGCATCTTGTTTCCAGTACCTATGTGTTCTAATTTTCTTGATCTGTTTGATCAAGGAGCAGCAGTTCACATAATTAGCTAGGACCTCCACAGGGATCTAGGAAAGGGATTAAAACAATTCAAGCATGGAGAGGCTATATGAGGAAAAAAATGGAGTCTGGCAGACATATTATTCTGTGGCTGTGGTATGCAGTGAGCATATAAGATAAGAAATGGTAATGTAGAACTGTTTGTCTTAGAGCTTGTATAAGATAAACAATATACTACTAGCATGAAGCAAACAGTTGTGGGGGGACCCTAGAAGTGCGATCTTGTAGGCAACCTAGGCAATTGTATAAAAATAAATATTTTTTCAGAATCAAACTTGTTTAGGATTTGGTAAGTGTTTTCAAACAGAAATTTAATTTATCAGTAATGTACATTTGGTCTTTTACCCCAAAGGAAGTAGAACTATTCTTTGAAGTTGTTCATGTCAACTGTAGCTCCAGGCAACATACAAAAAGTTCTCCTGTACTTCAAAAGGCTTAGCATGGGCAACATTTACACAGCTGTGTGCCCCCATCAACTCAAAAAGTGATTTGATAGTAAAGTATTTGTTTTGAGGCTTACTCAGGTCTTGTATGCTGGGTAACAGAAAAAACATGCTTCTGCTGGAAGATTGCTAATTGAAAAGCTACATTTCATTCAGATGGTGAAAGACAGCTTGCAAAGTCTGACCAAAGTTGCATAGTACACATTACACAGAGCTATGCATCTAAGTCCCTCAGTACACTGAAATAAATGTAAGAAGCAAGTAATTTTTTTATATGGACGAAGCAACTCCACTGGACTATGAGAATCTCTTAAAACTGGCAGGTAATAAAACAATGGGTTCTCATGTTTGTATGAGCTGTGAATATGTACTCAGCACACTCTGTTTCATCTATGGGAATAGATGCCACTCCATTTATATGTAGATAACAAGATAAATTCAACTGATTTCATAACTGACTGCCTAGTTCTTTACACTTAGTAAAGCATGAATATTTTAGTGTTTGCATTGTGTGTATGTATTAAGGTCTTCATGTGAAAAACACTAACTGTAACAATGTCAAATGAAATAATATAATAAAAATGCACATCATGTCCTGGATTTTTCTTACTTATATGACAAGCATATAAGGGAAAAAGGAATATGTCCATTATAGTCTTTATTTGATAGCTGCTAATATAGACAGTTAATTTAAAAAACTGCATTTACTATTAATGTTCCCCAACACTTTCAACTATAAACAGAACTGTAATCAAAAGAAGATTAACATGTAATTTAAAAAAAAGGCAGTTCTCTAAGAGAATTATTTTTCAGAATTATTTTAGAAATATTTTTGAGAAGAATATCAAATTCAGATGTTGCTCCTTTTGTATGATGTTGCATGAAGGGTAAAGGAATCTACCATAGTCAAGGAGGCAACAGACATATTTCAGAGGGGTTATGCCTGTATTAGCAAATTAACCAGAAGGTCAAGATCACAGGACTTGAAATAAGTATGTAAACCAAACAAATAATGTATCTAAAGATGTACAATGTGTACCATATGCCTGATGGAATACCTGTCTCCTAGAGGTTCTGGGCAAAGGTAGAGAAAAATGATCATTCTGTCACTCAAGTGGATTATAAGTTTTGATATTCAGACAATCAAACAATTTCAAATACTCACTGTGATATTTAGCTAATTAAACAAAAAAGTAAATATAGAAAATTAAAAATGGCTAGAAGCTATAAAAGTGGAGAATGAAGAAAGGCAAGACATTAAGAAACATATCCCAAACATGACTATATTTTTTCTTTTAATAAATGCATGTTCTATCTTTTTTCAGACTTTACTAATGATATTTACAATGGCAGCAGTTCATCTAGTTAAAATTACTCACTCTCCTTATTATTTTACTGTTCTAAAATTCAACAGTAAAGTGCAATCTGCTAGAGAATTAGCTTTGTCTACAAAAATGCAGACAGCAGTGTCTGGAAATGAGGCACTAAAATCTAGTAGGAATAAAAACACACCCAAAAGCAAAACACAAATCTCATACAAATAACCCATCTGCCCAGTCCCAGAATAAAACCATATTAAATCTTACATCTGAAAAGCTATTGCCGATTGTTATATTCTATTTTTGAATCAAATCTTTAAGAAATTCATTGCCTGAAAAGACACAGGATGCCTCTACCCTATGTATATATTGGTTTGGGGTTTTGTTTTTGTTTTTTTTTTTTAATATCTAAGTTGTTTTGTGACTTTATGATGCAGAAGCCAAATAAAAATAGCTAGTGGGAATCACATTCACATCCTCATTATACAAGATGCAGGGACCAAACAGGTGAGAATGTACCTGTAACAGAACATTTTGGATTTTTTAGTCATAAACAGAAAATACTGAATTAAAAGTTAATCAAAATATGAATGCCTAAGTAAAATCTAAGACCTAGAAAAAGATTTAAAAATTCACTGTGCTTTAAGACATAATATGCTGTTTATTTGTTCAGCATACCATGTGAAATACTAAGTCATGTTACACAAGTGTTTCAAAGACATGTCACTTGATATTTTTGCTATTAATCTTCAAAAATTTGTGATATTTGTAGCATTCTTTTTTTTCTTTCTAAAATGTATCCTCTAAACACATATACAAAAATTACAAATATACTGCTAAGAGTGAACTTAGTATTTTATAGCGACTTTACAAAAGCAGCAACAAGCCTGTCAGAATTTGCATCACTTAAAAATAAGATTACTGTACTTGATTATATTAAAATAACAAGTCATATAATGTGAAATTTGACAACTTTTAATATGTTATTGTTTAAAGTATCTTATTTACTGTTTTGCAGAATTCAAGCTTGCTGGCATTTTGCAAAAATAAATTTTACTATTGTGCATCTTGACAGCTCCTAATTTAAAAAAAAAAAAAAAAAGCTGTGCTTCATATGAAATCTGCTAACTCAGACTACAAGACAACAGTTTAGTAGAATCCTTGAGTATATTTTTAATAATTAAATGGATATGCTCAATTTTTACAATAAAAATAGTTACAAGAAATATATAAAAAAGGAAAATATTATTCCTTGTTTCAAGAACAAGATAGAGGTACTACCATTTCAAGTTGTCTGTATAAAAAAGGCTTTTTTCTAAACTGCATTCACTTGTCCATTGACCTTAGTAGCACAGACAATTTGAAAGCCAGTCTATTTCAGGTTATTGCTTAAAACAACAGAATTTATGCAGGTTTTATTTGAGGGATTATATGATTGATTGATTGAGTTTTGTTTTTTAAAGGGAATTTATTGAAAAAAATTACAGGCTAGCTTATGGTTGCATTTAAAAAGGTGAGAACATGAAATAGGTCTGAAAAAAAAAATGAGAGCATTTTTTTTAAAAAAATATTTTTTTTTTTAATGAGCAAGCTTCCATTGTCTTTCAGATTTATAGGCTGATGCTTTGTAGACATAGGCAAGGGCATAGACAGGGGAAAAGAAAGGGAAAGAAAAGGATATTATTCAGGTAAATCGGTCATTTTTAAAGTCCATAAAAACAATAAAAATGTTTTTTCCATCTAAGTTCATCATTGAAAACGTATGTTTCAGAATTAGTCTCCAGGGGAGCCATACAATTTTTTACAAACACATGTATATGCCAGTATGTGTGAATGTGATTAATTACTACCTTAGAATTTAAACCTATATTTATAAGTAAGTATAAATAAGTCCATCTGACTGAGGAGTAATACTGGAAGGATACCTTTTACCATAAACCCCTTCAGTAATTACAAATACTATTTATATTTACTCAAAATTAAAAAAACATATATGAGGCATTGTGTTCCATGCCTAAATGTACACACAATGTAGCTCTATTAGAATTTCTCTTAAGTGTCATAAATTGTGTATATTAATGTAACTGGAGTTATATGGGTTTTCTTTATATGGGTTTGCCTGAAATGCTTTGCTGTTTCCTGAAGATTTCATGATGAAAATCTCAAATTCAATGCTGTAGGACGCAGCTAAAGATCAATGTTCACCCAGCTTCTATTCATCTGCACTGGTGAATTAGGTGCATTTCCTGAAAGCTCAAACCAGGGGAATAGCCATTTCCCTTCAGAAGATAATGTAGTACATAGTACCTGGTAGTACAGTTATAGATTTTTTTTTCTCCAGCTGAGTACACCTAAATTACTTCATGCTGAAGTAACCATAACTTAGGAAACACTAATGCTAGAACCAAGATGAGTAACTCCTTTAAAATCATCTTTCTCAGAGTTTGAGCATTGAAATAAGTTTATTTTCATTGTTGATATAATTTTCAATAATGTCCTGTCTAATATTGAAACATAGCTCCTTGTACTCATTATTGTGTTAGAGAATTGGGGGAGAGAAAATAGAACATAGGAACTGCCATTTAGTGACAGACATTAGCCTCATTTTGTTCTCTATCTTGTATTGACTTCAGGGGAATACCTAAGGAATTCAGTAGAAAAATATTTTTCTCCCCAGCTCTTCATCTACCACCACATATAGGTCTCACTAACTGGTTGGAGTGATTGTCCAGAAGCATAAGTTCAAGATCCTTCGTAAAGGCTATTTTAAAACATTTTTACATTATATATCGACATTTCCGTGTCCACTAAATTTCAAAACCTTTCCAAGATTTCCTTCAAAGGTCTACCATTAAAAATTGTTCATCTCTAATAGTGTTGTGTAAGTCCTGTATATTCCTTTATATATCTCCTTGTTTTGATTTCTTAAAGAACTCAGTTTATACAAAGAGAATATAAGTCATTCTGGAGAGATGTCCCTGAAACAGTTTCCTGCAGGATTGCAGGTGCTCTGTGAGCATTACAGAATATGTTCTTCAGATACTAGGTACTTTGGTTCCTACTAAGTATTCCTAGTATTTTTCTCATTTTCTCATCAAGAATCTTCTTATGATGGCCGTACAGTAAGGAATAAAATTGTTGTTTTCTCCCAAGTTACAATTAAAGAGAGCAGAAAGACTTCAGGAAACAGAGTTGGCCATCTTTGCTTTCCAAGTAATTATAGAATGGTATGTAATTGCAAAGTTATGAAAATAAGGAGCAGAAAACAGAATTTTTCACTGCCAGTGGTCTGTTGGAATAAAAATATTTATTTTTTATTCTAAATATTAAATTGATTTAGAAAGGTAATAAAAACTAAAAATAATAATGTGCAAATGGCGAAAAAAGATACTGCGATCATCAGCAATTCTTTGACTATGTTTGATAATTTTTTTCACCAGCAAACTGATGTCTCCTATTTTCATTCCTTCCATCTATTGAGTGATGTTTGATCCAAGGTTTAAAAAAGGTTAAAGGTGCAATTGTAAGGTGCAAACCAATTTTCTATCTCACTCTTACTTGCATGCTGGTAAAAACATTTGTTCTGTATTATGTTTTGTAAATCTCTGAACAGTTTTAAATATCTGCAGCTAGCTAGATTAAGAAATTAAGATGGCACTCTAGGCACTACATTTGCAATGCAAGCACTGAAGTTAGCTTAGAATGGTAAACTTTTAAAAAAACAATACGCTCTAAACCTTGTGCAGTGCCTTAGTTGTATCATTGTAATACATTTTCTAAAGAGGTTGTAGGCACGGGGGAAAAACGATAAGCATCTGTTTTTCACTCTGGGTCTTGCCAGGTTTGACAAATAAAAACAGTTTGAACTGAGAAATTAAATGTATAGCTTACTTGTGAGTAATCCCAGCAATCTTAGGCTTTTTTCCTGAAATTCTCTCCAGCAACAAGGCTGCCAGACATGGTACATGAGGCACTATTGAGAATTTTTCTGGTACAATCTGGTTGCATGACAAAATAGAAATTAGATACTGGAGAAAATCAGACAGTGGAAGAAATTCTATGAATACCAATATTGGTAACAAATATTGTTTTCACTTGTTTTGAAGAAATGCAAACTTTCCTTTTTTATTCATAACCTTAATAAAATGGATAGACTATCTCATATTGTGCATGTGCTGAAAGATGTGCCCAGGTGAAGACCACATTGGATCAACAGAAAGCTGTGGTTGGAACTCAGGGAAAAAAAAAAAAAAAAAAAAAAAAAAAAAAAAAAAAAAAAAAAAAAGGAGAGTTTGTGACCTTTTGTGACCTTTAGAAGTAAGGGCATGCAACTCAGGAAGACTTACAAGGATGTCTACCTGGTCTAGTTGAAAGTGTCCTTGTCCATGGCAGGGGGCTTGGAACTAAATGATCTTCAATGTCCCCTTCCAACCCAAACCATTCTATGATTCTCTATGTCATGAGGTTATGCAGGTAGAAAATTGGAAGCATCAACGTTCAAGCAAAACTTAATCCTCCTAGTGGCATTAAAAATAATATTTCTATAAATACGTTAGCAACAAAAGAAGGGTTAAGGAGAATCTTCATACATTATTGGATGTGAGGAGGGAAACAGTGGAAACAGAAACACAAAGCTGAAGTGCTTGATGCCTTCTTTGCCTCAGTCTTTAACAGTAACTACAGTTGTTAGAGGGATGAATTGCCTGGTGAAAAAGGACATGGAAGTGCTGGTTTCAACCTGCTGAACACGAGCCAGCAGTCTGCCAGGTGGTCCAGAAGGGCAATGACATCCTGACTGCTGTCAGAAGCAGCATGGTCCACAGGATTAGGGAAGGGGTCATTGCCATTGTACTCAGCTCTGGTGAGGCTGCACCTTGAATTCTGTGTTCAGTTTTAGGCCTCTGATGACAAAAAGACAGTGAAGTGCTGGAGCATGTCCAAAGAAGCTGGAAAAAGGGTCTAGACAATAAGTCCAGTGAGGAGCAGCTGGGCAGCTCATAATTACTTGTTAAATGCCACTGATTAACTTTCTGTCCTTTGTATGTTTGGAAATGGGTTCCAAGAAACCTTGCCCATGACCTTTCCAGGGACAGAGATAAAGATAATTGGCCTATAGTGTGCAATCTTCCATTCCACTTTTTCTTCTTAAAGGTAAACATATTATTAATCTTCTTCCAGCTAATAAATCACCCAAGGCCACTGACACATTTAGTATCTATGTTATTATAAGTACTAAAACAGCCATTATATTTTCCTCACAAATTACCTTTCCTTTTCTTAATTTACAGTGGGTGGCTGACCACTGATATAAGCACAATAGAGAAGTACCTATTTTCATTGCTGATTCCTTCATTTACACTGAAACAGTTAGGAAACTTCAAGTACTCACTTTTTAAAAGTAACAATCTTTATAACACATGGTAGCAATAACACGGTAGCAATAACTGTTACACACCAACATATAAATTTTTCTGTAATAGCAGCTGCACATTTCATCTATTTTTGTCTTATTGGTTAGTGAACAGCAAATGAAGGTAATACAGATGATCATGGTAGTGTGACTCCTAATGGAAAAGTGCATTTCATCAGTTAGTAATTTCCTTGGATTCATGGAGAATACTCCCTATAAGATCCCATAAAAGAATTAGTTGTGTTATTCTGAAGCCACTGCTTATTTTGCTAGTTTTTGGCTGGTTTTGTTTTGGTTTGTGATTTTGTCTTTGTTCTTAGTTTTTTTTCTTTATTTTGTTTGCTTGTTTGTTTGACTTTTCTCTGACACTTATTTCATGAAATGTTAAATGGGTGTGTTTGGAAAGAGGCTGGTCCAAGGCATGTCTTCCAGAAGCATTTGTTTAGTCTTACTATCTCCTTGTCCATCTTCTGAGTCTTCTCTATGCTGCCTCTCACAGCTAGTGTGCTTAACATTGCAGAGGCTGCAGAACCTAGAAATGGTTAATTTCCTACACTATAAGACCCAGCTAGATCATCTCTAAATATTTGAATAAATGCTCTATTTGGATAGAGTGGTAAAATCAGTAACATGATCTTTGTCTTTTAGTTCAGTCAGAAGCATACATTTACCTACAGTGAATTGTTATCAGTAGAAGAGCTCAAATAATAGCATCATACCACCTTAGTTGATTATCACTGTTGTAATTGTTATACAATCAAATTGGGACAAATGGAGTAGTCTGTGTAATATTTTAATGGCCTCAAATTTGCATTGTCTTCCTTGAATTTATTCTTTAGAGCTGTGTGAATAGAGTGCTATACAAAACATATGTAGCTAAATTACCATTTGCTGCTGCTGACTCTCCTTTTCCTCTTCGGTTGATGTACAGTACAGAAACAAAAGACCTAAAAGTAAAAATCAATGCTTCCTAATTTTGAGAGCTTTTTAGATACTAATTTGAGTATGTCACTGAATGATACAGAACAATAGACACCTTTGGGGATAGGATCTAAATAGCTTCCCAGATTGAATTCTCAGTAACGAAGCTTTCATTGAAGATGAAGTACAGTGTTAAATCTGTTGTTAAGTGTTGTGCTGACAGTTCATTTGGTTTTGCTTCAAATCTGTGGATACCTTTTGAGAACCAATAAGAGAATTTGCAGTGTTTATACTATTTTTCCCTTTGTTTTGAGGGAAATGCTGAGTATTAGCACCTGAAAAAAAAATCAGTTAATGACATGGGCAGACTTTACAATTGTCTCATTGTGACAAATGTGCAGACTTAGAATCTGAAGTAAAAGGAAGACAAGCCCAGACCACTAATAAGTGTATGAAGGGATGCTACCAGTATGAGTCCTTTCAGAGAGCTGAAGCAGCCTGTGTGGCACATATTGCTGAGATTATTCAGAAATTGAGAGCAAAGATGAATGCATGACCTGCTTTCAAATGAGAATGAATGCAGCTCCTGGTAGCTCAGCATGATATTTTCTTTAGAATCAGAGCCAGCTGCTTCAAAACAATAAAGAAAATCCTCTCCAAGCTGCATCCATCCTTCAAATAGGAGACCAACAATAGCTGACAGGGAATGGAGGAATTCTGTATTGCTTTTGCTCTGTTGTTTCAGACATCTCCTTTTCTCATGATTCCCACAGTAAAATCCCATTATGAAAACTGACACCAGCAAGACTACATATATATTTATACACTCATACATATATGCATATTTATGTACACTATTTTGTTGCAAAATAAGTGTTTATCTGGAGAAATAAATACGTAATCCACAATTCCAGTACTGAATACGGCATAAGCAAAGTCTAAGGTACATGTTTTAAATTATTATATTAAGACTTATCACTGAAAGTAAAAGATAATCTGCCTTTACCTGGAAAAATAAATTTTGTTTCTGAAGAAAATGGTGACTAATGACTTCTACACATTGCTATGAATGTGTGGGCAAAAGACTTGATACACAAAAAAATCTTCATGCTGTTCAGAAGATATATATAGTCTTCAATTCAGAGCTCCTGAATTTTATTTTTGAAAATGTAGGCATTGAAAATGTTGCATTAAAATATAACAGCATAAACTGAAGGTGGTGCAGATGTTAATAGTTCTTCAATGTCACTATTTACTTTCACTATTTATTTTATGTATAATAACTTGGAAATAGTGTGACATGGTGATTCTTCCCCTCTATTCCACTATTCTGAGACCCCACCTGCAGTGCTGCATCCAGCTCTGGGATCCCCAGCACAGGAGGGACATCAGCCTGAGGGGATGAGTCCAGAGAAGCCCACCAAGTATCAGGATGGAGTACCCCTCCTATCAGGAAAGGCTTAGAGAGCTGGGATTGTTTGGCCTGGAAAAGAGAAGGCTTTGGGATGACCTAATTGTGGCCTTCTAGCACCTGAAAGGAGCCTACAAGAAAGCTAGACAGGGGCTCTTTAAAAGGGCGTGTAATGATAGAACAAGGAGGAATGGATTTAAACTGAAATGAGGGTAGGTTTAAATTAGATATTAGGAAAAAAATCTTTACTGTGAGAGTCATGAGGCACTGAAGGAGGTTGCCTGGAGACTCCAGGGTGACTCCTGTGGGTGACTCATCCTCAGAAATGTTTAAGGCCAGGCTGGAGCTCTGAGCAGTCTGGTCTAATGAAAGGTGTTCCTGCCCATGGCAGGGGATTGCAAATCTTTGAAGTCCCTTCCAACCCAAGCCATGCTCTGATTTTATGATTCTGTCATACATGTGATGTGAAAGAGGATGTTAAATGTTAAGTATTTGACACTTACCATTACCATTTATCATTTAACATTACCACAATGTACAACACACATTCAATATTTCATTTTTTAAATAACATTAACGTTTTCAATTTCTGTTTTAATTTTCTTTCATCTTTGTTTCCAGTTTGAATTTATGTTTCCCCCAAGCAAAGTAGATTCTTGTGCTTCTTTCAGAAGTTCCTATTAGTTTGACTTTGTATCCTTCAATCTACTGAAAAGCCGAAGGAAAAAACACCAATCTAGAGGACAAAGCCTCTTCAATAGACTTCTTGAAGGCTAACAAGCACTGATCGATCATATTATTGTAAAAGGTATCAAAGGCTAAATTTCATCCAAGATAAGCATTATTGAGTATTGAGTACTTCTCTGAAAGCATTTAGTATCTCCATGATCAGATCTATTCTGTACTCAACAGTTTTCTCATACATTACTTTATCATTTACTATTTATACCTTTTATTAACTTAGATTCTTTACTTACTGAATTTTCTAGAGGCAGCTCTTTGAAGTTATTAAGCATAGGCCACACTCTGAACCTTGCACTTGTTCAGAAACAACATAAACTGAATGCGAAAGCACAGCAATTAATCAAACAATGGGAAGTACAATAGAGCACTCTGTTTAAAAGGTATCATCATCAGTCTCAATAGACTTATGTGATACACACATAAGACTTGCAAAAAAAGGCTTGCAATCAATCCAAACTTGTAACAATAGCAAGAAAATGCTACAGGAAATACATCTCACAGCCATGGTCTGAGTTTGGAAGGTAGCACAAATAAGGAAAAATACAATGGGATGGTGCTAGGATGCCCATATAAATTATATATTGTTTAGATCCATTTTTTGTTCTGCTCACACAGGGAAGCATCCTGAGTCCTGTAGTAAACAAATCCTTTCTTAGGCGTGGGCTGCATCCTTTCACGTCCCTGACTCAGGAATGGTGGTTGCTATATTGTCATAGCTTCCACCCCTTCCTGCTATCTCCTCCTCATTTATCATCATGAGGGTTAGAATAGAGGTCAGGGTGTGAATCACAGATTGGGTAATGTTGGAAGGGATCACACAGGGTAATCTGGTCCAGCCTTACTGCTCAAGCAGTGTCATCCTAGAGCACAGGATTGTGCCCAGATGGTTCTTGAATATCTCCAGTGAGGGAGACTCCACACCCTCTCTGGGCAATCTATTCCAGTGCTCAGTCACCGCACAGCAAAAAAGTTTGTCCTAATTTTTATGTGGAGCTGCCCAGGTGCAGGACCCTGCATTTGCCTCAGTTGAGTTTCAGAAAGTTATTTGCCCATCTCTCCAGCTTGTCAAGGTCCTTCTGAAGGGCTGCACAGCCCTCTGGGGTGTCAGCCACTCCTCCCAGATTTGGGTCATTGGTGCACTTGCTGAGGAGGCTCCTGCTCTTCATCCAAGTCATTGACGAATAAAGGAAGCAATGCTGGACCCAGTATTGAACTTTGGGGGACAAATTGTTCCCTCTAACTGAGCCTGAGTATTACAGATATTCAGGGAGAAGTGTAAGAGAGTTCCATCCAACCTCATAGACATCTGCAAGAAAACATACTTTCATTTTGAAATTTTAAGCAAAGATTACAAGAAGGAAGCATAAACTTCATAAAGAAATTTTCTCAATTTAGCTCCTTTTGCAATACAACACAGAACCATAAAAAAGAGACTTGTGTTGAAAGAAATCTTAAAGATCATCTTATTCCAACTCCCTCAACTCCACTATGGACAGCAATGTCTGCCACCAGACCAAGCTGCTCAGAGCCCTATCTAATCTAGCCTTGAACTCCACCAGGAGTGGGGCATCCACTGCTTTTCTGGGTAACCTGTTCCAGAACTCATTATCATCTGAATAAAACATTTCTTCCTAACACCTAAACTCAACCTCTTCCTTATCACTATCCATGCAAAAAAATCCCTCTCCCATTTATTTATAAATAATAAAAACATTTAAAAGTTTACTGGTGTTTAAATCACCTCATTAAATCTTTGGTTTGGATATAGAGCAGCTGACATTTTGCTCTTTAGAATATCAGTTATCTGTACCATTCTGTAAAGATAATCTGGAAAAGTGTACTCTGTGAATATGGTCTATACATATGTGATAAAGTTATCAAGGAAATCAACATCATTTAAACTGACAAATTTTGTTATTAGAGGTTATTCTGGCTTAAATAACATTAACTTGAAGCAGTCTTCACTCTTAAGCAAGAACAAAACTGTTTTTTCTTGCTGTTTTTTCTTATCTTAAAAAAATCCACTGTATTATGGCTGAAGATACTGTGAGAAGTTTTAGGATAATCATACCAATAAAGCCCTCTGCTGGAGAGATATCTGCTTGCAAAAAAAAGTTTTTCTTCAGCAGACTTACTGCCCTCTTGAATGACACAGATATCTTAGTTCCCCTAGTTGTGTTTGTTGGAAATGTGATTTTTTTTCCCCCCACTTTCATTGGATCTGTGCTAGCAAAGCATTTGGAGTTCAGCCTCAGCCATTTTGTCTTTCTCCTCAGGAAGATAGTTGGCCAGCTGATAAAATGATAACTGAGCAAGAACATTTTTAAGAGCCAAGTTCACAGTGCTGCCAAAACAACTGCAGCAGCAGCATATGTTGCACTGGGAGTGCTTGGGAGCTGCCTGAGCAGTTTTACTTGCTGAGGGGAGGACACACCTGTCTCTGCAGTCTGCAGAGCTGGCAAAGCCCTCTTTTTTTTCAGACAGTGTGTCACTTTTCCTAAAAAGATATAGCTGCTCCATTGGTATGTTTCACATACCATTCTGACATGTATTACAGTTTATTTTATACAACCACAGCATTATCCATGGGAAGAAATTCATAGGCATGGTAGACATGTGAATGATACTCTGAAGTACAAATTCTGTCATTATGTTAGACATGTGGCTGGCAGGATTTCAACAGATGGAATTAAATGATTAGCATAACGAAATAGCAGTTTTTAACTACACAAGGTGGTGTAAAGAACAAGTCCTGCTGTGTTATTAGTCTTTGATGTTTATTCATTCCCATTTAAGTAGTTCCCTTCTGTGCAAAGTAGCCTTCAGTACAGGAAGAAGGTTCCCACTAGAATATGCTCTTGTTACTGCCACTATGGCATTTTCTTTGACATGGATCATCACTGGCAATGCTATGGAACAATTTTTAAGAAAATGGAAACAGCAAAATAAACATACAAATATGGAAGTATTGCTGAAATTTTAACACTGCTGGTTTCCACATTTTCTTCAAAGGGTATGGTCAGTTTTATTAAAAATTAATGAGCTCATTTGCACTATGTGGACTCACATGGAGTTTTGTCCAGCTGCATTTTATCTTGTCACAAGTTATTTCCACTTTTAAAAATTGTGCATTCAAATTATGTTCATTATTCTCCTCATCTTTTTGACACCACTATGCAACACTGCTTTCAGGACTCACAGCAACACTTTAGCTGTTCTCCTGTTTAATTTACATGGTGATCAGGTAAACCTGCCACCACATAACCAAGTACTACTTCAATGTCCAGCAGTCAGTAGTAGACAGAATTACACTACTAAACGCTCAGTAGAATATTTTTGTTATTTCATTTTTAAGAAGCTAATCTATTTACTAAGAACTCTTTGGAAAATCATTCAATTATGAATTTCTCAGGTCAAATAATCATCACAGTTCTTTATTTAAATATTTAATAAGTTTCTTAGAAGAAAAGTGAACCACCTAGATTCTAAGCATAGATCCATCACAGTAAATATCTGCCTGTTCTTACCTCCTGTGTTGATGCTAACTCATATCCTGAGCTAAGATTTTTTTGTGAATTAAATGGATCTGTACATGACTAAAGATTTACCTCTGATTGATAAAAACATTTATTTTCTCTGCAAATTAACAGTTATGTGATGCATTTCAAATAATAAGAGAAAAACTTACATTTGATGTAACTGTGGAATTCAGATTGCTGCACTACTAAAAGCTATTCATTAATAACAATATGTTCATTTTGGGAATAGAAAACTTATCACAGTGTCATTAACTGTTCATGTTCCCGATCAGTTTGAAAATGGTGCAGTAAGTAGGTACACTATCCTTACTTACCTTTAACTGGCTGCTAAAGGATATTTTCTTCTTTGTTTTCTGGTAATTCATTTCATAGTAACACAGGATATTTTTCAACAGAAGCACTTGGTGTCAGCTATTCTATTTATGGCCCCTCCAATGAACAGGTTTGTACTCTAGTTTCTTCCCAACTCCTTGGAATATTAGACCAACACTAGAAAACAATATATTTGTAAAACAGAAAAACAGAAAAAATGTTTTCCCTTTCTAAAGACATATTTTTATGTGTTAATATGTATTTTTAAAATGAAACATTAAATATTTGTTTCATTATAAATTGCCCTGAGATACGATATTGTCCTAAACCAAAAGTGAGGGATTTTTTAGTGTCAGTTAAGAGAACTCTAGTTCTTATGTTATGCTAAAAAAAAGATCAGCTAGTTTAGTCTCAATTCTTCTCCAACTTAAGCTCTTCTAAAAATCATTTGCCTCTGCAGGAATATAAAAGCCAAAGAAGTCATTAGTTATTAAGGATAACATTTATAGGTACAAAAAAACCTTTGAAACACTGGATTAAGCTGTAAGGCCAGAAAAGCTGTTGAAGTAACTCGAGCATTTTTCCAGTGTTTTTATATTTACAAACACTGTGTTGAGGCAAATATGATGCTACAGGGCACCACTGAACAAATTATATAAGTAGCAATGAGGAAAAACTACAGCTTACCTTCATCCTTTTAGTTTCAATTTCTGGAAAACAGAAATCGTGAGGAAGAGGACAGATGCATTTAATTTCAGGTTCTGTCTTTGATTAATTCTTTCTTTCTCATTGACTAAATGATTCAGTTCCTCCTTTTGCATTTCCTTAGTGAATATCTCCGTGTATCAAGTAAAAGTTTTTGAAAGAACAGCTTAACTTCTAATATTAAAATGAAGAAATGCTGGTCCTAATATATTAAAAACAGATATTCCTTGGAAGACTGAACTTGAATTGTTAAATTTAAGTTTAAAATGTTAAATTCATATTCAAAGCTAAATAAATCACAAAATCAAGATATTTTAATTTTACTTTATATTTCATGTTTATTTCTTCTGTTTCATAAATGTAGTAGTTGCTTTTATTATCTTCATATATTTGAAGACAAAATAACTCTTCAATCAGTATCTTATTTATAGTTGGACTTCTTCCAAATTCACATTATATTAATTACAGAATAAATAATATTTTCCTTCATAAATCTTTGAAATTAGCATAATTCCTTGCTTGAAATTAATGATAATTATCCATTTTCTCTTAATGTAGGCTGATATTTCTGCAGTCAAACCATATTTCTTGTTTGAAACACATACATGTCATAGCCTGCAACTGAGTGACAACCCATCTTTTCACTTAACTTGAGCATTTGAATACTGAAGAACTATTGGAGAGATATCTTGTTATAGTTTTTTTCCTGCATTACTGTAAAACTTCTAGGTGCTTGGTCTTCAGTAAATCTGTACATGTATGAGTGGTTTTCACAACCTTTTCTTCTCTAATGCAGATCAAGTGAATATTTTGTTGTCTTTGCTCTAGATTTTCAGCACAGCTGAGTATCCTAAGCCCAAGCTTTTTCACAAATAATATAAATGATACAAACATCTCCAATGTTAAAAGCTTGATTTACTTCCTCTATTTGAGGATAACTTGGAAGTACCACTATAGTAGTTTAAACTGATTCCTTTCTATTTTTTTCTTATCTTTCCTCTGTTTTCTCTCCACAATTTCTAATTTGAAATCATTTTCAGTCTCACACATATAGTACCATCACTTTCATTGTTAAGGCCGTCTCATTAGGTAACTTTGGAGTATCTTTCTCAGAATTGCCCATTATCTGTAGAATTTTCTAGTTTATTAACTCCTAACTACCCATTTAAATACCTTTTCTGATCCTTAATTGAACTATGTTTCACCCCATCATCATTAAATCTAATCCAGTATCGTGTGTGTATGTGGTGGAAAGTGGGGACTGACTTGCAAGTGCTTACTTGTGATGTTTTATTGACAACAGAAAGCTTAAAAGTATATATAGAGCTACAATCAAAAATTTAAATCAATTGCTGTAGAGATTAAATTATCTAGAAATATAAAAAAAATCTAAGTTGGGAACATATTCCCTACATAATTTGGGGTTTAAGTCTTATGAGTTGCAGTTCTGGATGTGACTTGCTCATGCTTTCTTCATGTAACTAGCTTCTTAAAGTTCTTCATTTAGCACAAGAACAGTATAGTTGATGAAGATGTCAAGAACCATATATTAGGACTTATCTCGACATAGACTAACATTTGGGTTTTTTTATTGAAATCCAGGATGCAATGAGTTAAAATACATATATTATATATGTTTGATCTTTAACCTTAAAACTTGTCACACTGGACTATGCAAAACTAACTTTTCCATCTAGGAGAGAAAATACTTTGCTACACACACCAACAACTTCTTTAGAAATGTGTCATTTTTATTGTTCTAATGTCACCTTTTTTCTCCGTTTAATTCCTATTTTTCATGCTTGATTGGTTTCTCCTGCAAAATGTTCACCTCTTTGTGTGAGTTTTTGTGTGCTACTGCTGTTATTCAGTGACTGACCTACCTCAGTGTATTGAAAGATTATTTCATGTATTGTTAGATTATTTCTGGGTCATTGTATTCTTGATAATAGAGATGTTGGCATCAGTCCCACGAAATCCTGAAAAAAAAGCAACGTATCCAGGTAATTTTATATTTGAAATACCATAAAAAAAGATAATCAAATGACAGTTCTATTCCACAAACTGGAAGAAATATCAATGATAAAGACTATTTCTTTAGAAACAGTAATCAGCAATAGGAAGATGTTTAGTCATGGAACTAGCCAGTACCGTACAGTGTGTAAAATCTGATGACTGAAAAAATCAGTGAGCTGACCACGTAGATTTATCTCTGACTGATTCTGACTGGCTTTATCTCACTCATTAGCAAAAAAAAAAAATTAGTATAATGTACTGGGTGCAAATTACTGAAGGCTCATGGACACATTTTAAAGGATAGCTTTTCTGCGATTTATTTTACATCTCTCTATGCATCACAGTAAATTTAGATGAGAAAGCAGTCCATTGAAAATAAATTAATGCTTACTGAAGAAGAGTACTTTGTTGTAACTTCTGCCTGTTAGTCTCAGCAGGCAGCTGAGCCTCATGCAGTGGCTCTCACTATCCTGGGTTGGGATGGCAAGAGAAACAGAAGGGTAGAACTGGGGAAATTTTTGGGTTGAGATAAAGACTGTTTAATAGGGAAAACAAAGCTGCACACAAAAACAAACCAAACCAAGAAATTAATTCACCATTTCCCATGGGCTGGCAGGTATTCAGCCATATCCAGGAAAACAGGGATTAACGACATGTAATGATAACATGGGAAGACAGACACCATCACTCCAAATATCCTTTTCCTCTTCCCATAGCTGTCACTGCTGAGCATGACGCTGTACGGTACAGGATGTCCCCTTGGTCAGTTTGGGGCAGTGATCCCAGCTGTATCCTCTCCCAGCTACTTGTGCATCCTCAGCCTGTTCCCTGGCAGAGTGGTTGGAGGAACAGCAAAGGCCCTGAGGCTGTGCAAGCTGCTCAGCAATAATCCAAAATATAGTACCATAACAGCTACTAGAAAGTAAATTAACAAAGCCAAACCAGCAGCTGTCTATACAAACTCCAGCAAAGTTCTTAACCTGACTGTATGTAGCCATTTTTACTGCATTTCTGACTTACTAGAGTATTAATTCTTAGCTCTGAAAAGTCTGTCAAATGGAATTGGCAGGCTATTGATGAAAATTGTCTTTTCATTGTATCTTTATGTCACTTGTCTCACTAGACTATCCTTAAAAACGTAGTCATTTAAATTTAGTTAGTGTGCATTTTCTTGTAGTAGGTTGACTCTGGCTGGATGCCAGATATCCACCAAAGCCTCTCTATCACTCTCCTCCAAAAATGGGTAGAGGAGAGAAAATATAATTAAGGGTTCAACAGGTTGAGACAAGGACTGGGAGAGATCACTCACCAAATACCATCACAGGCAAACTGGACTCAAATTAGAGATATTAGTTGAATTTATTACCAACAAAATCAGAGCAAGATAATGAGAAGTAAAATAAAACCTTAAAAACACCTTCCCCGCACCTCTTCCTCCCTCCCAGCCCAACTGCCTTCCCTGGTGGTGCCAGGAGACAGGGAATGGGGGTTATGGTCAGTTCATCACAAATTGTCTCTCTTGCTGATCAGAGAGGAGTCCTTCACCTGCTCCAAAATTGGGTCCTTCCCACAGGACACAGCTCTCTGAACTTCTCCAATGTGAGTCCATCTCATGGGCAACAGTTCTTCACAGACTGATGCAATGTGGGTCACTCCTCTGTGGGATGCAGTCCTTCAAGGACAGGCTGCTCCAGCAGGGGCTCCTCTCTTCACAGGTCTGCAGATCCCTGCCAAGATCCTGCTCCAGCATGGGCCTTTCAAGGGGTCACAACCTCATCTCAGGCATCCACCTGCTCCAGTGTGGGTCTCCTCCCTGGGCTGCAGGCAGATCTCTGCATCCCCTGGCCCTCCATGGGCTGCAGCTGCCTTACCATGGTCTCACCATGGGCTGCAGGGGAATCTCAGCTCCGACACCTGGAGCACCTCCTGCCCCTCCTTCTGCACTGACCTTAGAGTCTGCAGAGCTGTTCCTCCCACATGTTCTCACCCCACTCCTCTCTGGCCACAATTACATCTGAGCAATAACTTCTTTTTCTTATTAAATATGTTCTCACAGGGTCATTACCGTAATTTCTAACTGGCCAGCCTTGGCCAACAGCAGTCTTGGAGCTGCCTGGGATTGGCTCTCCCAGTCATGCAGAAAGATCCGGACAGCTACTCACAGAAGCCACCCCTGTAGCCTCCATGGCTAGCAAAACCTGCTCATACAAACCCAATACATTTCTATATAGTTTTACATTAGACCCTGTAGTACCATGCGTTTTTCTCTGTGTTTCTGAAGATACTTGCAACAAAAGTATTTACCTTCACAAAACATCCATGGGTCACCTCTGGTGTCTATATGTGCATAGAGACCTGTATCCTAGAGGCTTAATAACTTCATGTGCATTTATATAGTGACTAAATGTAAACTAAGAGACCTAACTTCAAGTACATATTTCTTGAAATCTTGACTTCGATATTTTTCAAAGGGTAAAGATACACCATCTCTACCTTTTGTCAGGCTTGATAGAGCAGCACTTCATAATGTTCAGCTTATAAATTACTTAATATAACTACAACTTTACAGCCTAACAATTGCCATTAGTTTGTAATCATAAAATGGTCAAGTGAGCAGTAATTCTCAGAGCACCTTTATCCCATATCCTTATGATACATTAAATGCCTTTAGCAGGACTCATACATTTTTATGGAGAGTAAATGAGAGTTGTGTCCCTATGTCTGACTCTAATGGAAATTCGCAGTCTCAGATGTCAACATAAATCTTTCCGAGAGCTGTACACACCATTCAGAAACTCAGTAGCAGCTGTTTCTGTCTTCTTCTGAGGTTATGCATTTTTGCCTCTGTATTGTTGTACAACTGCCAGCAGTGATTTATTATTTTTAATGCATGTATATACCCACACAATTAAAAAAAAAATTATAAACTTCACTGAACTTCTCTGATCCCATTTGTCCTCTTTTCTGCAGGATAAAAGCCAAATTCATTGATCTGACCATTTTTCATCATCCATATCCATACCAGATGTTCATCACAAGATATCTGTATAGGTCTACAGACAAAACAATATAGATGTTGTCAAAAATGCTAAAAGAATTCAATTCATTATTGCATTTTTCCCTTGAGTCTCAGTAAATAGTCTGCAGAGAATTCTGTAAAATAGAACTCCATTAAACTTGCTAAACATTAGTACAAATTGATATACAAATTGATAACTTCAGGAAATATGTCACAGACAAAATATTTTGTATACAGCATTTTTTTTCTTTAAAAAGCTCATTAGCTAATGCATATTTTGAAAAAATAAACCCTGAAATTTTTCATTCAAGAAGGAAGATTTATGCTGTGTATATAATATGCAGTAAAAGTATATACTAACTGTAAACCTTCTAGAAATCTGAAAATATAATTTAAGTCTCTCTGGTATTTTAGAGGAAAAGATTTCCTTTGGAGAAAACTGATTTAAAAGTCTTGAGCATCTCTATATACATTCTAAGTTAAAACAACATTGTTAGACACAGAAATTCTTGTAATTAAGCATGTTTTAAATTTACTTCTTCCTAACTTTTATTTTTAAATGTATTAACTTTAAGAATTTTTTTTTGGAATAAAGTTATTTATTAGAATATTTTCAATGTGTGCCTATACCCACATACAGATAATGGAGTTATTTAGAAATGTGGAATTATTTTTTCAACCCCAAATCTGGTACAGTGTATATAGTATAATCTGCTACAGTGTAACTATATATATACATATATATGTAGTGTTAGCAGCAGATAAACATTTCTTTTTTGTTTCCCCTTTCAGTTCTCCAAATACCTGTACTCACCTCCATTCCCTTATTGCCTTGAAATGTGAAGCATTAAAGATGCACCAACATAAAATGCACTCAGTTATCTTCCTCTTGCTGTGCCAGGACTCTGATTTGCAAATTATCAGATACATCTTCTTTCTCATCAGAATGTCTTTTACTTTATTATGTACTGCAGAACCATCTGTCACACTGACAGTATTAATATGTGCTGTTTCTATTAGATAGTCTCCATTGTTTAAAGTGAGTGATTTTTCTGCTTAAACTAAATTTTTGTAGCAAAACTGGAGTATGGAGATGTGTGATTTTGCTTCCATTATATTTTTCTTATTGTTGCTTGTTGTTTACAATTCACATGACAAACATTTTAGCTTCACTCTGAACTGATGTCCTACTTTACTTGTGGACCATATATTATAAAAGCCGTCATTGTGGTACATTTAAATGAACCACACAGGCCTACAGCAAAGCTCAGTGAAGAATTTGTTTTCCCTCTGCTATAATAGTGTGTCCTTTGAATTATCCCCACAGAAACGGTACATATTGCCTCAAGTACCACAGTCTAATCCTGCTTCTATACAAATCAGTGCTTACTTTTCATTCACTTAGCAGGGCATAGTCAACAAGACTTACATTGTAAATGTGACCATAAAAAGTTTCCTATTTGACAGTCCAATCTTCAGAGATAAATTTACTTATGTATAGTATAACAAGTTTATAGTAAGATAATCTTTACTATCAGGATTGTTTTACATATAGAAATAAATCAATTGTTTACTGCTAGCCTGTCCTTTCAGTTGCTATGGTTCTTACCTGTTTTTTCTTTTCCTTTCCAACAGACAGAAGTCAGATTTACTATTTTTAAGGTCAATATTTTACTTGTATGAAATGGATAGCTAATAACAACTGCATCTTTTGAAGAGGCCTTGTTTTTGAATCTTAATTATTTTAAAATGTTTTTCAGTCTTTGCATAGCATCTCAGTGGTTGAGTCTCTCCCTAAGAGTATGTAATAGTTATTTTCAACTTGTTATTTGTTCAGATATTGTCCTAAATTATTCTCTGATGAGACTGAGGCCAGACATTAGTCTAGTGGCAGTTGTAAAAATCATTCTCTCTGATTACTACTTGGGGAGCAGATCTTGCATTAAGCCTCATGAAAGCTGTTTGAACTTCATCTATTTTCCATAAAATAATCAGACAGCTACCAGTCTATATGGATATCAATGCAAATTTAACATTAATAATGTTATTACAGACAGTCTCTATTTGCCTTCTTACTGCAACTGAAACAAAAGGGAAAAAAAATGGGAAGACAAAACCAAAGAAAATATTCTACAAGGCATTGAGGGCATAATATCCACAAAGAGATAGATAATTTTTGCTATAAATCTTTTGACTTAATACAAGAGAGTGTAACAATGAGACTTTTGATAATCTATCCCATGATCTTTTTTGTTCCTGATTATGCTTGTAATATGCTTTCAGAAGAAACTTTGAGAACATGCAGTCTTTGACAAAATCCTGAGTTTCTTGAGTGGGTCTTTAAAGAAACTTTACAATATTTATTTGAGAATTTCTAGTGTGCATATAAAGTAAGTATCTTGTATGAATTCTTTTTCATGCACTAAATAAAATAAAATAACATTCATCTTACAGTGCATTTACCACTCTGGGTTAAATTTGAAATAGTAGCAGCTGTATTTTACCTATAACTTGATTGACACAGGGGCACTGAATTGTTTGGTTTGTTGGGGATTTCTGCTTGGGTTTGTTTCTGAGACTTTTTTGGATTTTTTTAATTGTAATAGCTAAAATAGTTGAATTATTTCTTGTAGACCAGTGTTGCAATTTTTACTATACAGAACACAGCTTTTTCTCTATAGTGGTTTCACAAAATCAAAAAATGACTTATTTTGAAATGGATCTGTGGAGGTTATCTTGTCCGATGGCCCTGTTCCAAGCAGTGTCACATAGAACCAATTGCTGGGACCATGTCCACCTGTATTTGGAATATCTCTATGGATGGAGACTCCACAACTTCTCTGGGCAAACTGTGCCAGTGCTCAGTCACTCTCACAGTGAAAAAGTGTTTTCCGATGGTGGTGGTTCAGACGGAACCACCTGTGTACAGCTTGTGCCCATTGCCTCTGGCATTGTCACTGGGCACTGCTGAAAAGAGACGGGGCCTGACCTCTACCTGCCCTCCATTCAGATACTTGTAGACATTGGTGAGATCCTCTTCTGAGTCTTCTCTTCTCCAGGCTGGACAGTCTCAGGTGTCTCAGATTTTTCTCATAGGAGAGATACTCTGGTCCCTTTATCATCTTTGTGGCCCTTTACTGCACTCTCTCCAGTAGGCCTTTTGGCTCTTACACTGTGGAGCCCAGAACAGCACTAAGAATTTGGCCTCACCGGTGCTGAGTAGAAGGTAAGGATCATCCCCCTTGACATGCTAGCAAAGCTTCTCTTAATGCCGCCTGGGATAATATTAATATTTTTGCCAGAACAAAACCTTTTCTGGCTTATGTTTTCACAATTATGTTATTTTAAAAAATTAGGGCAGATTTTGGAAAATTTTCCATGTATGAACAAAAGTAGGGTGAGGTTGTTTTTTCTCAAACAAGATTTTTTTACTAAATGGTTAACATAAATAACAGTGTCTTTAGAAAGTGAGCTAGATTTGTCATCTGTGTATTCTATAAGTTAGAAAGCATTTGGTTCTTTACACTGGAGTTGCTTTTCAACCTTTGGGCTCAGTGGCACTTGCCAATAGTCAATGGAAAAAACTGTCTTCAAATAGTTAGCACACACACTCAAGCCAGTGGGAACAATCTGCTTGAGCACTGGCATGGAAGCAGTTTTATGTTTGCCATGGTAATTCAAAGAGACTTTCCACCTACATAGTGACCTGACTAGGCAGAACAGTGAACCGAAAGCAGAGTTCTTTCAATTTTCTATATTATTCAACTTCTTAACACCATTTTAGGTTGCTGACTATATTAAAGGGGGTTTAAACGTTTTGGGGTTTGGGGGATTTTTTTTTTAATTAAAAATCACCATTTCTTCCTGATCTCTATGATGCTAAAATATTTACCAGTACCTATGTCCCAAATAAAGATAGCTGGGAGTTGTTAGCCCTCCTTGATTTTTTCTCATTCTTAAAAACAAGGACTTCCCTCTTTTGTTTTATTCCAGCCCCATCTGTATACTGCAAAGAGCACAGCTATGTAAAATGCACACAAACACCTCCAGATGTAGCATACTAATGGACTGTGAAATGTAACTTCTCAGCAAACTGGCAATGGATGTCAGTGCATCCTGGAGAACATCCAAGAGAGTGACCTTTCACAATGCTCATATTGAGGTGTCTACCTGGTTAAACACCAAGAACATATGAAATGATACATATACCCTCAACTGCATTTCCATTACCTGGAGCTGTTTCTGCAAAATTTAGTTTACATCCAACTCATCTCATGTTACAAAAAGTCTAAGCCCTGGCAAGCATTTTACAACAATGCACAGAGAAAAAGCTCAATTTCTACTCAGACTCTAAAATCCTGAGCTAGCTGAGAGTTGTCTTTGTGCTCTTCCAGCTCACCATCAAGTTTTTTTGCAGGTCCTTGATTCATTATTCCTAGCAATTGAAACCTGTTGGAATATTTTATTTAGAAGGGAAGAAAACATCTGAAGAATAGGTGAATTTGGAGATAGGATGAAGTTTTAAAAATGAAAAAAAAAGAGACTAGAAAGAGACTAGTTATCACAAATGTATTAATTATTTAGCTGCTAACTTGAAATACTTCAGAAAAGACGAAGTAACTTATTTTGTGTTATTTGTAAAAATTGCAACTGTATGAAGAGAATGACAGATTATATATTTATTTTTATTGTTTTCCTGTTTTCCTTTATTTTCTTTCCATTTTTTTTTCTAGGAAAGAAAAAACTTCATCTGAAACCAGTGTAAAATGTAAAAACACTTGTGTTTGCTGAGATGGGCTGATAAAAGTCTGTCTGACAGGACACAATATATTGTGTTAGAAAATATATTTTGTAGAGCAACAAAGATTTCTTTTCCCATGATATTAACTCCCTTGTTGTCTTACTTTTATTTGTCTTTCTGTGAAAAAGGCTCAGTTGTGGATTATGGGCTACTTGGCAAATGAGGTCTGCTATCTCCCTATCAGAATTTTCTATGGTGTTTTATTACTACTTTATTCTATTACTCGTATAGGCTGCCAAGGAAGAAAACCAAACCTGCTTTTTAAACTCTATTTAAGACCAATATAATTGAAACTAATGGATAAAATATGTATTACATTAGTGAGTTGATGTATATTAATAGTTCTAGGTCTTGCTAATTCTATCTGTCCTAGATGTATTTCACATATCCTTCTCAACTGATTGAATCAGGTACAAAGAATGATATTTACATTGCACAGGCAGGTGCAATTTATAGTCAAATAGAGAAAAATCAATAAATTTCATCTTAAATTAGTGTCTTTGGTGAAGTCAAACTGTTATGTGAAAAGTTTTTAAATACTCCCACTGATTTTTATATACTTTGTTGTGGGATTAACAAAGATGAAACAATCTGTTGTATCTTATCTGTGAAGATTTTTTTTGATGATGATGCAACAAAACTAAATGCAGTTACCATGTAGAAGTTCTCTGGCATATAAAAGTGATGTCTGTTTAAGAAGAGTAAGATGGTGAGCTGTTCACACTACACAGTACTGCTGATAACAACGTGAAATATGTGCTTCCTGGAGGTGGTTCAGAGCAGCTGATTTGGTAACAGCGGAATGCCCCCTTGATACTTACTAAAAAGGGAGTGTAACCCCCCATTCAGCACGTGTTCTTTCAAGAAAAGATTCTAAAATCACCAATCTTTTAAAAAAAAAGAAAAAAGGAAAACAGAAAAATATACAGGCTATGGATACAAATACACAAACCAGCAAAAAAGAAGAGTGGCTTAGGAGTGTACAAAAAACAGTGATTGTGACTTCAGAGGGAAATTGAGAAAATTCCACTTTAAGGATATGAAAAAAACAAGTCTGTATTGGCCTGTAATGGATATTTTGAGGCTTCCAAGATTTTGATGTTAATTCTGTGAGACGTGGCAATTTAGAGTTCTTGTTACTCTAGGCAGTGACATACTTACTTGAGGAAAACCCCACAGGATGATTCTTTGGGTATAGACCTGCTTTGCAAAAGTACAGTGTGTCAAAGGGTTGGCGCTGGCCAAATGCCAGTGCACTCATGAGTGTTTGTTTTTCTTAATAAACTACTGTGAGATGTGGTCAAGAACAGAGCAGAGCAGGCCTAAACCTTGAAATAGAAAGGCAACTTTATTAAACTACATAACAACAGACAAGAGAAAAGAAAAGAAAACTTAAACACACAGAAACAGAAATGAAAACCTCTCAGAACATTTCTTCTCCTCCCCCCAATTTCTATCCCTTACATGCTCAACAGTTAACACTTGCACATTACCCTCATCCTACTTGCTTAAACTTTCCACAACCCTGGGTTCCCCATCAAAGTCATCATCCCTTAAAGAACTAACCTTCAATCCATCCAGGGAGAGAGGAGTCTCTCTCGCACCACAGACCCCCCACAGGAAACACAGGTCCACCCTCCTGTGTTCCCATGTCACCCATGGCACCACCCGGAGAGGTCTGCCAGGGTGACGCCCTCCTTTCCATGTCCAGTGCTCTCACCACTGTCTATGGACTAAAACAGCATAAAGGCCTCTTTAAGGATGTTTGGCCAAGTACCAAAAACCAGCCATCTTCTCATACTGGGACAAGCAGTCTCCCCCACATTTACCTCTAGGGCTGAGGGTTCTAAGAACAGGCTACAAAGTTATTAGTTTCGAGCCAAAAAGCATCTACCCAAATACAGTCTTATTTATGTTCAGGAGAGTTCAGGGTCCGTCTATTGCTAACATTACGCAAGAAAAGTCCAGCTCAGAAGCTATTCCTCTTCACCTCTAGCTATCAACGGGGTCCTTTTCATCGTCCTTTACCATCTCAGTCCCAGGCTCTCTTTCTCTCTTCTGAAACCACCAGCCATGAGAATCAATGTCTGGGAATGGTTTTATTCTGCTTCAGAAAGAGTTAAAAGCTTTTGTCTCCCAGCAAGGCCACAGGCTCAGGCCCTGGCAGGCTCTGGCAACTCCCACAGACAGCAGCAGCTCGGCACCTTCTCCCTGGGGGGGGGGAGGGGGACGGGGCTCAGGCTTTCATAATTTTACCCAGACATTAAATGTAAGTTATGATTCAGCAGTTTTAGGTCACTGTGGTTTCTCAATCTTGTGCACTCAGATGCACTTAGAGAACTGTTCCTTGATTATGCCAGAAAATATTTGTACTTTTTTTTTTTTTTCCAGAGGTTGGTTGGTTAGCTTTTTAATTTAAGAACCTGAAATCCATATTGATTTTCCTTGGACAACACAGATCTATACTTAAGAGTCAGTCTTCCAGGAAATTGTTTAAATGTTTAGGCACATTTCTTCAATGGGCCATTTAGTTTCAGGAAAATAATGCCTTGTTGAAGATGCAAGACAACTAAATGCAATATCCTATAATCTTTTGCTAAGCTTCTTGCAGCTGGCATGACAATCCTGACAATGACATATCAAGTTGGTTGCCAAATCCTAGAAACAAGGTATGTTACATGAAATTCATCTATTCTACTTTCTATTTAGAAATTGAACATTCTTCAGTGTTCTATTCAGTCAATTCCAAATCCAGTTCCTTTCTCACATTTTGGTCTTTAAATTACAAAGGACATTAAGAAAAAGGATTACAGCATTAATTAAAACATCTGCACACTAATGCACAGTTAGAGCAGGATGAATAATTAAAATTCAAACCATAGAAGTTTCCTTTTTGTCATTTTAGTCATTCTTCCATGGAGGAGTTCCTGTTGGGAACAAGATAAAAGGCATAAAGAATAAAAGCAGCAGAATACACAGGAAGAATACAGTTTAATGAAAGAAAGAATTACAGTTTAATATAAAATGAGGGGAAAAATGTTATCAAAGAAACATATAATTTAGAACTTATATTGAGGTAGAAAGAATTGAAGCAAAACAATGTAACTGTCAGGGGACATCACGAACTTGACTTGATTACGAGCTGGGTAGTTGACTATAATGAGTGATGGGCAAGGTGAACAAGAACTGAACACTGTGAGCTTTGGTACAAACAGCAGATCAACAAGTGACAGGAGAACAACACTTCAGAATAAGGTATATAAAACATGTCACTTTTGTTTTGTGAATTAACTGAAAAATGAAAATAAAATTCTTCTCCCTGAAGACAATAACAGATAACCCCTTTCATTTTAATAAACCACATGAATTAAGATCACAGACAAAAGTTTCTGAACATGAGAAATATAATAGTCACTACAAAAATAAGAATGTTGGATAACTACTTAATGCTTCTTAAAATCTATTTCAATCATTGACACCTATTTCAATCAATTTCCATCTCCATAACTTTTTAACAGAACCTCATAAAAGAATAAATGCTGAGATAAAAGAGGCAGTTTATCTATTTTCTCCCAATGCAAGAAATTTTCTATTTCTGTTTAAATGATGTTATTTTTACTGTTCTTGCCATAAGTTCTTACATAAGACCATTAGAAATGAGCATCCGGAAAAATAGGGGGTTTGTATCATATTCTTATTTTTCCACATCTGGTCTACATCAACATTCCCAGTGATTAATATTATGTGACTTCTTGTGATGCTTAGTAGTATTCCATAGCTCTCTATTTCCAAATTATTTAATGGGTTCAGTACTTTTAGGTAAAGTCCTTCATATACTGAGGTATAATTGCTTCTATAATGTGAGTGCTTCAAATGTGAGTGAATTTAAATTTCAGATTAGTTCAGGATCACATCTCATTCCATTACTGATGTTCTGTGTTTGAACCCAGACCCCCAGAGATTAAACATGGGAGCTATGAACCGATTATGTCATCTTTCCATTTGAAGTGTTTTTCATAAGGTGTTGAGCACAGCCTTTCAATACCCTCCCAACTTCTCCACCCACCAACTTTTTTGAAGCCCCATGCTTTGGTAACACTCCTGTGCTAGGAGTGAGACTGCCACAAACTTCCCTTTATAAAACCTATTGTCATTCATATGGTGTTTCTAGGTCAGGCAGATTTCTCTGGAGAACAAGCCTTTTTGTGCTTTGTTAGACTAGGCAGAAATAGCAGGAACTCTTCCAGTACCTACAAGAAAGCTGGAGAGGGTCTTTTTACAAGGGCATGTAGTGACTCTTTCTAAACTGAAAGAGTGCAGGTTTAGATTAGATATTATAAAGAAATTATTCACTGTGAGGGCAATACAACACTGGAACAGGTTGCTCAGAGAAGCTGTAAATGTGTGGATATCTCATCTCTGGAAGGGTTCAAGGTCAAATTGGATGGTGTCCTGAGTTGCCCAATCTAGTGGGTGGTATTCCTGCCCGCAGTAGGGGTGTTAGGCAAGATGGTCTTGAGGGTCTCTTTCATTCCAAACCATTCTGTGAAATCTGGCCTATCACCCTAGCAACAACATTCTGCCTCTTGGCAAAGTCCAACCACTTGATTAGGAAAAAAAATTAGCTTACTAAATTAATGATGTTGGGTTTGGTACTAAAATTGCCAAGACGCTCTTGTAGGTGATGTGTCTTTTTGTGTGTAATGGAGACAGTTGCTGTGACTATATTTAGAATAAAACATATCCATTTAAACTTCCACATGTCCCTGTGTTTAGGTGTAAACAACACACAGCCAGCCAGCTGTGTGTGCTGCTACTGTAGTCAATGAAAAACACTGCAGTCACTGGAGCCGGAAAGGCAAATCAACCCTCCCTGGAGACCTGGAGCTCAAGTGTCTGTTTCAGGCTCTGTTGCCTAAGCATTCGTAGAAATGTCATTGCAAATGCCCTAAAGTACCCAAAACTTTCACAATAGCCTAGCAGATCTGTTGCAGATCTGGTGGCAGTCTGGGTCTTCAGCCTGTAAAGCAGTGGGTCATTGACTCATACCCCTAAGGACATGACTCCTTATGTATGTCAACTGTATATCTCTAAGAGCTGCTTCACTAATTGCACTGCTTAGGAGTTTACCAGATATTATGGGATATAAGATAGGGCATACATTATGTTTTGCTTTATGTAGATTGTACTTTTGAAATAGCTTTTCATTGAGTGATTTACTATGCTTTGATTCACAAAACTAAATGGTCTCAAAGTACACAAATAGGATTAATTTTGATTAAATTAAACTAGAAGACATGTTCCAAAACCACATCTCTGAATACAGTGGGTTTGCCCACAGGACTAGATTGTGACTAATTTAAAGTTTAAAAAAATGAAGAAAATTATTGATTATGTACAGTCAGAATGTGAGATCCTCGGAATTAAATTATTTGATCTTCAGTTCTTGCCCTATCAGATCATGTGTCTTGCTAACAGTTTGAGCCTTAGGTACCCAAGTGTATTTGTCTGTTTGCTTAATTTAGGTTGTAACTTTATGTATTAATACCAAATATACACTACCCACTGGATTAAGCATACTTCAATTTGTGAAGGCAGTGAAGACATCTTAGAGACAACAATTTTATAGCATCTGTTTTGTGGAAAAAGTTAACAGCTTTAAGAGCTATAGACTCTGGGTGCTATAATCAATACTCTGACCTATACTGGACCTTATAAAAAGCTTGTTGCTTCTTCCTCAGTTTAGCAATAAGGCTCTGCTTTAAAAAAAGTTAATTACCAGTGTCCATATACCTTCTGTTACTAGGCACCCTTGTTTAACACTGATTTAAAGCCATATCAGAGAGGCAAACTGCATTCTTGATTAGTATTGATTGTTGGTGTAGTGTTGACCCAAACAGATTGTAACACGAGAATTAAGGCTGGTGTGGCTGCAAGAACAGAACCACACTCCTCAGTAACATAAAATATAAGGTAATTTACTTTGTGGGATGAGTATAGCAATTGTACAGCAGTTCCTATTCTGCAGCACACATACCCACACTCTCACACACAGATTCATACTCACCAAGGCCCCAGATTCTCTGGTGTGGCTGTGTGGAGCACCATGGACCTGGAGTAGCAGTACAGTCACTCCTCACTGGTCCCAGTCCTTATCCACAGCTCTCTATTTCAGGCTCAACCATCCCTGTAGCATTGTGTGTTTGGCAACATGTTCCCCCAAGGGACCACTGTTTTCACTACTCATTGTTTTTTAATTTCAGTGGTTAGGACAATGGTCTTGCTGGTCAAGTCATCTTGGATAAATCTTCACAAGTTTCTCCCTTCCTAAGCCAATTAGCCATCATTTCCTGGTCATTGAGTCCAACCAAAAACCCAATACTGACAAGTTCCCCATTAAAACACCTCCCTAAGTGCCACATCTACTTATCTTTAAATATTTCCAGAAACTCAACCACTTCCCTGGGCAGTCTGTTCTAATGCTTGACCACCCTTTCAATGAAGAAATTTTTCCTGATATTCAATATAAACCTCTCCTGTACGACTTGATGTCTTTTCCTCTTGTCTCACTGATTCTTCTTGGAGAAGAGACCAACACCCACAAACAGGTGTGGAGGGTGATTAGTTATTTCATAAAATGAATGCAGTTATTTTACATCTGTATTTTAAATGCAAAATGAAAATAAAATACTTGGAAAATATGACTTATCAAATTTTTTTTCAGATCATGAAATAAATTTTATCTGTTAATAGATTATTCTTAAATTTTTATATATTTTTTCCAAGTAAACCATATATGGACCATTTCTCTATTATGCTAAGTTTCTTCAGTTCCTGTATGTAAATACATACACAGTATATGTGTGCATGTATATATATATGTGTATGTGTGTCTGTAGAGAGGAATATACCCCTACATTTACAGGTATAGCCAAACATGATTTTTGTAGTAACATCTTCTAGCCATCATAGTGATTCCCTCTGAATGCTGATGCAAGGTACTTGCTCTATAGCAGAATGGAACATACAATGAAAATAGAATAAAAATAAGTTTTAGCATATTTTGATAGCTCATCAGTAGTCTATCATCATCACTACCTCTATTGCTAGTCACAGTCAAGAGTGATCTAAATGCTCCTTCCCTGAATACCCACAAAAGTATCCACGAGGTTAGAGAAAATGAATGAAAGTATTTTCTATACCCAGGTTAGGTGGCAAACAGTTTAATATTGAAGATAGAACTATATGGCCTCTTTGAATACTTAAACACTAATCTATTTGCCTGTTACTTCTATTAGCACTGCAAAATACCTAAATTAAGCTTAACCCTTGCTCAGGAGAGGATATAGTCTTGAATGATGATTGTCTTCCTTTGGGATTCTTCATTCCTAGCAGAATAAAACATCTGAGCAGATCAGAATACATCATTAGTTGATCAGAATAGAGTCTATGAGTAATCAAGTTAAAACAAAAAGCATAAAGATTTATATAATTATTAAAACACAATCTATGGTATTTCTTGTTTTTTGAGATGGAAGAAAAATGTTTAAGTGTACATTATGCTACATGTGATAAAGAAAACCAGCTGAAAGAAAAAGGAAATTTCTGACAGATGTAGTTGTCTGTAACTGTAAGGCTTGAACAGGTTCTTGAAGCAGTGATCCTTCTGACTGCTAAATGCAGAATAGTGGACTAAAACCACAATATTTTAAAAAAACGAAGCTTTTGGCACACAATTTGCATTAAACAGAAATTGATAGGCTTAATAAAGAAATTGTTTAAGGCAGGTTTGTGACCTGCTTTTTGAGTTTGGGTTTTTTCATAAATCTAAACAGCTTACTATTACAATCCCTCTGAGCTTAGACTATATTAGTCTGCAGGGCTTACAGCAAAGGTTGGATAGAAAGGAAAACAGTTCAACGCTAATATAATTAGGGATTATGATCCATGTTGAAATTAATTTTTAATCTATTGCAATATAGAACTAGATATACTCAACTCCTAGTATGATTTCTTTAACATCTTTAACAGGTCAAAATATTAATAAGGAGTCCTAAAATGACTTTTTTTCCTTTGGGCATCCATATTTCATACTTGGATTACAGTTCTGGCTTTTTGTCTTTTCTTATACACATGGTCACTATTTCTTCAGGCCTAAATAATAGTTTTTTCCTCATCCATTCTTTCTTTTTAAGAAAAGAAACTCGGAAACAGCTTCCCTAAAAAAGAACTACTTGTAACACTTACTATTTTGCAAATGTTAATTATTATCATGATTTGATGTGTTGTAAAAATACAAAAAAGTGTTGGGGAATTACTAAATTAAACCATACCTCCTTTGTCTTTTTTGAACCCTTATATCTCTATTTATATTATTATACCACTGTCATTACTATTTTCTGCGTGGCCATGCAATCAGGACTCTTGAATATTATAACCCTGAAATAATTTCTCATAAATGCAGAATACATATGTTTCAATCTTCAGTCTAAAAAAGAAGGCTACAGAATACTTCTTTTTTGGTAAGCCCTGACTTGTAGAAAACTTGAGCATTACATCAAGTATTTTGTTTTCCCAGAAAAAAATTGTTGAATTATGAGATTATAGTTAGTACCCTGAGCAATTTGCCAGCACTTTTATTTATATAGATTTGAACACTGTGTTTTCTAGAAAATCTCTAAACACACCTGAAATAAATGGCCTAAAACCGAAAGGACTTTCAGCCCTAATCAAATTTCGAAACATTGGCAACTTTATAATTGACGACTGCTAGATTTACCACAACTGTCTGTGGATTAGTTTTTGTCATCAAACCACAGTAGTGTCACCTGTTCGTTTATGTAAAGGTGCTTGAGACAGATATCTCTGCTGATTTAAATCTCAGCTGCATTTCACATGGCCTTTTTAGACAATTCCTGCCTTGTTTTCTGCAAATTCTTCATCCAGAAGCAAAGGGAAATCCGGCATTCAATTTAGATGAAAGCATCTGGTCACAGCAACAACATGTGTGTTTAAACACGCACATGCACTTTTCAAGTTGCAGACATTTTCATGCGTAAATCAGGTGCCTGCCCTAGAAAGAGGTTTCATGAATTTAGAAGATTTCATGTCTAGATATGTCCAAGTATTAAAATTTTTAGGTGCTTTCTTAATCATTTCTAGAGAATCTGTATAGAATGTTAACTTGTAATTCATTCGGAAGTCACCATTCAGAACAGAAAATAAACTCAAGTGCACTTCTTCTGACACATAGTGCTAAAATTGTAACAGACATCTGCAAACCTGAGCATTTGAAATGGCAAATCAGTTTTCTTGTATAGACACAGTTTAAATATGCACACAGGTGTTTATAAGGATTTAAGTGCATATATGTGTTTAAAAATAAAAGAGAATTAATAATGTATACAAATAGATATAGTTTCTGCTTATGTTTAAAAAAAAAAAAAGTGATTGCTTTCCGTGATTGCTTGAAAGATTTCATCACTTTCCTATTTTAGAATGTTTACCTGAAGAAGCTTATGTACCTGGAGGGACTTATTCTACCTTAAAAGCCTTTGTGTGTGCACACTTATGAATATGACTTTTTGTTTTCTCAAAGAGAAAAGAAACACTAAAAAATATGAAACTTCCACTTTTTAAAATTTATTTTCAGTTCCTTTCTTTAACAGATAAATATTTATTAATGACAGTAGAATTCTACTGTAGCAAGAAATTCATTTTATCCCCATATTATATTCTTTAATTTTTGTCCACCGTGTTTCAAATATAGCAATATAGAATGACACCTATATTTATAAAAATTAATTCTAGGTCTTTCTCCACTGAGACATTGGACTTAGAAGAGCCAAAAATGTAAAACAGTGATTGCAGAGATAATTGTCAAACCAAATGCCCAATTTCTGTTTTTTCTTCAATCAAAAAATCTTAATGTGTATACTCTCTATTTAAACTTGTGAAAGACCCAAGCTATTTTCAAAACTCTTCTTGATTATCAGGCATACAAATACAAGCAGGAGTTAGAGCAGTTAGAGATATTTCTTCTTTGGCCTAGGAGAAGTGCCACACAGGCTAACCACATTACACTTAATGAAGACATATGAAAAATTTGAGGTGTGATGAATAGAACTTCAACTAAAGAGGAGGCACTGTGTGTACCCAGGGTACCCATTGAACAGTTCTCTACAAGACACGTGAACTGCCCTGTGCTCAAAAGGGCAGACCTCCCAAGAAAACTTTTGTTGCTGCTATTTTCTACAATTGACATAGATGGACAATTTCCTGCTGCCACTGAAAGCGTGCTTTAAATATTAACTGAGGTTCATAAGCCTCTATGCAATTTTTATAAATCCTTACTGCAGAGAACTAGTTAAAAATACCATCTGTGGAATGTTTTTAAGAAAGGCAGCCTGAAAACACAAGGAAGGCTTATTTTTTTCCTGATAATTAGTATGAGAAAAGCAGTTGTAAAAATCTGAAATTATTACATATCTTAATAAACATACTTAGTTCTGAATTAGTTCAGTGTTTATTGTGCTATTATATATATATGTAAAAAAAGAAAATTTGAAAAAGGGTGGGAGTTTATTTATACAATAATGTCTTCTAATGTTGGTTAATCATTTGCATTGCTGCTGAATATTCTATAAGGCACTATTATGTAAAATAAATCATTATACACCAACATCAGAGTTAATCAATTACTGATTATTATTTCTGATTATTCTGTATTTATGTCAGATCAGATTAGCAAGTCACTACAGATTCACTGAAAAAATTAAGCTAGAGCTACATTACATTATGTAGAACAACATCCTAAATTTAGATTGTTCTAATTTGGCAAGTTGTTTATGTTACTTTCAATAAGGCTACCATATGGAATGCTTCAGGATTTTTTATGGGTATAAAACCTCAGTTCTTTCTCACTTCTACTTTGCATGACCTTGAGTACCTCACTTCTCTTTGATTGTGCTCCCATTCCTCTGGCTTCATCTATTTATATTGTTAGCATTTTCTCTTATCATGTATAAAGACTCACGTATCGTGAACTGGCTATTTTGATGTTATGTTCATACAACTGACAACAACAGTGACAACAATAAGTATATCAGTGGTGTGATTCTGAGTCTGTAGGAAAAAAAGCAACACTTCAATAGTGGTTTCTTTGCCAGAGAGAAATCAGCTGGAAGCAAAGTGTTTGTTAAGTCCTGTAAATATATGTATCCTTTTAAGAATTGAACAGGGTCAAGGAGACATAATATGCATAAAGCTGAACTAGTATTTTTTTATGGTTTGGCACATTGTATCTGAAATTACTTTCTCCTGTGAAAGTTACTGTTCTAGAATTCCTGCAGTATTTCATTTCTCTTTGAGAGTTTTAGGGCAACAGCAGCAAAGTCATCTTCTTTTTAAGGCTTTAGCTCACATTCAGCCAAAGAAGTTAAATTAATGTTTCTCTTGTTGTCAGCAAGAGCCACAAAGAGAAGTATATTACTTATAACTTCTATCTAGTGAGCAGTTACTGACTTCAAATGAACGAGTAGATCAGGCTTAGAAAGCCACTTAGTTCAGTTGTGCAAGGTCCCAGCACTCCTAATTGTGTGGAGGAAGAGAACAGTAGTGTAAGGCAGGCATAAACAGGTTGGAGCAATTTGGGTCTTTCTGTATGGCTCAGCACAGTGTCAGAGTGAGTAAAAACAATAAAAAATGTGTCCGTGGCCTCTTTTACACAACTGGGATATGCACTGTAGAAGGTTTAGGGAGACTGAAGTTTGGTGTGGGGTTTATATGGCAAAAAAGGGTTTGAGTTCAGAGCTCGACACATGATTTTCAGCAATTTGATTCACTGACATGAGGAGGAAGCAGCAGGTTAGCAACACCTTCTGGCAAAACATCTCCCCAAAATGGCCATGTTTGTGGTAATCCCAGAGGAAACTAGAGTCTGAACTTTACTAAGTCTCTACTAACCTAGCTCAGCCTCAGCACGGAGTGCAGACAAAGGAGGACCTTTCTGGTTGTCATCTGATCTGAAAACTGCTCTGGGGGTGCACCCGAACATGGATTCAATGAATATGTGCTTCACCTCCAGTGCCACTTTGGGAAGGTCTTTTCTCCTTCATCAACCCCTATTTGTGCAATCACATGGCATTAACTCTCCAGGTGGTACACCCAGGTAGCGCTTCCAGCTGCAGAAGAAAGGCAGAATGGGAATTTTTTGGCTGGTTTGTGTAGCAATTTCTCTTCTTTAGAACAGCATTTAAGGTGGACTTCCCATTCTCAGGGAGTTTGTGGATATTTTTTTATTTAGGTAACATTTATGCCAGAGAACTTTTTGCTTGCCTTTTCTCTTTTGTATTTTTTCCTTGTGTTCCTCCCAAATTGTTTGTGGAAGTTATTTATATTTATTTTATTTTTTATCTGCTTTTTTTGCTTTTGTTTTCAGGCCTGATGCTGGAAGCTAGGTTGACTTGTTTGTTTGTTTTCCAGCAGCCTTTCCTGACCCCTGCAGCTGCTGAGGTGGGTTATCTCTTGATCTGGATTAGCCGTGTGGCTAGGATCCCTTCTGGCAGCTGCCAGGGCCTTCCATGGCTGATGGCTTCTCCAAACTGGTAGCTAATAGGTGGGATCCTGCTTGTTAGCTCTTCCCTGAAAGGACAGCTGGTAGGGAAGGGGAGGGTGCCCCTCTGCTCCAAGTCTTCATTTTTTCCCCTTCACTCCCCATTGGCCAATTTTTATAATGGACAGACATACATCAAATTTGCTACTCATAAAATAAATTACAAGGCCACAACACATTTAAAGAGCATTTTCCTGAATATTAGCAGGGAATTCTAAGTTATCCCTATGTTTTTCTCTCTTCTGTGAACTCGCGTTGCACCTGAGAAGTGGCTTACCTTGGTGAGCAGCTATGGTGTTAAGCACTGCATACCAAGGACATGGCTGACTCAAGAGACTAAGGCCTGAAGAAGCTATAAAATAAATAAAAGCAGTGCTGGGTAACTTTCTTAACAGATATTTATGATAGCTCTGTGAGTGCCAGGAAAGGATGAATAAAAGTACAGGAAATCAGTTAAATCAAATCTTTGGATTCAAATACTGATTGCTGTTCCTGAGTACTTAATCATGAGATCTTAACTTCCAGTATCACTTTCTGCAGAGAAGACATTACAGTAGCTTCAAGATTTTTACCTCGTCAGATAAAGTCAGGCATAGCACTGCATTTTTGGGCTGTGGGTTGAGCCATGCAGTGCAATAGAAGTGACTGAAGGTACGGGAACTGTCCTGTGGGCAACATTTCATTGTCTAGAGAGATTTGCAATTAGTGTTGGCTTAGGAAAAGGGAAACACAAAATATATAGTGAAGCCATGAACTAGTTTTATCATTCTAGTGCTCTGAATTGCCTAGTTAATACCAAAAAACACTTTAGCAAATGGAATTACAGTTGTTATATAATTTTTTTTTTTTTTTTTTTAATCTGGCCTTTTATTTGCTTACACTTCCAATGTTTCTCCATACAATAAAGGCTGACATTTAAAGTCTTCCTCCTACAAAATGTGGTGTAGGCTGTGACAAGACATGAGGATACTGATGACTTCTCTGTGAGGAGGAGCACTATACTGCTGGCGGGGGCTTCTTTCTTCTCATTGTTTGGGTCCACTAAGGTTTCTTTAATGCAGTTATTCACCACAAAGGTCTGTGATTTGTCTAGAAGTCACTTGGGGAGCGAGTATGACAGTGTCCTACATCAGGGGCATTCCCACAGCTGAAGCTGGAGTGGGGGAAGCAGCAGTCACAAAGCTCAGCACAGATGCTCCAACAATCCAGCTCAGGCCCAATACAAGCTGAGACAAACCTTGAGGCCTTGCAGTGCCAACTAAATATAGGGCATGTATTCTACTGTTAAAGGCATAAATAACATTCACTGGAGGACAGTAGGCGTTCTGTTGTCATAGTTTTCCTTCTGGATCTAAGACACACAGAGGATGGTAACTATGGTATGGGACCTCTGAGAAAGCCAAGCACTTCTGGAAATCTAGCAGGAAGCCTGATGGAATACATTAGACTGCTGAAATGGCTCCCTGTTATCTCTGTGAAGGTGACTGAATCCCACCCATGACACTAGAGCTAACAACCAAACACTACACACTGCAGGTCACAAGAATTAACCCTTTAGTGAGTACAAATACTCTAAACAGAGTTTAACAAGTAGAACGCACAAAGTTGAGTAGATAAGGCAGATGTTCAGAGCAGGAGATGCAATTTTTAGGCAGATAAGGATTTGAAAAGAATCTCTAACTTATTCCAAGAAGATAGGAAAATAGCTGTATTGTAATAGAAGTATTTCAAGTAGACAGGAGAACATGAAGGTCAATGGTAGTTACAAGGGATGGATTAAGATAGATAGTACATTATTTTCACAAAAAACATTACAAATACAGTTTATAACAGAGCACTACGTAACACCGTCTTTATGCTTATGCTCATTCTATCCATTTCAGGGTGAGGGAGTGGGAATGGGAATCCAATTCTTAGCTTTAATCAGGAGCTGGGTATGATCTGTTTTCAGCAGCATTGGTAACTTAGCACAGATAGTCATTAATATTTGTAAGATACTAGACAATGTAAGATGTAAATTTCCCCTTCTCACATATAATAGCTATGCTTTCCCTGGAGGGGAATATCCTGTGCTAAGAAAAAAGAAAGATGTGAAAATATGGGGGGAAAAGTGACATTTTTTTTCATCTACACTAGAAATTGTAAGTACCAGTTTCTGTACTTGTTCTTTTTCATCCTTAATATCTATTTTAGTTTTCTGCTTTTACCAAAAGCTTTATGCTCTATGCATGTATTATAGAAGGTATGTACTAGTAACAGCGTCTAGAGATTTTTGTTTGTTTCTATGCAGGATCTTGCAATTATACAGCCTAAGATGAAAATCAACCAAGGTCCTAGTTATTGTGTGGAGCTCTTAGTTAATAATCAACTGTCACTTCATCCCCATTGACACTTACAAAATCTTTCTAAGTAGCATGTTCTACATGATTCATCAGCAGTCGTCTGGATGAAAGGATAAGTTCTTTACAAATAGCATAGTCAGTAGAATGTTTGCACTCAGATTGTTCCTAGTAGTTTTTTCTTTTCCCACTAATTTCTCTCATTGTGTTTTTAGCTCTCCAAGAACTATTATAGCTTTGTCCATGCTTTCGGAAAGATGCTCTGACTTTTTCTGTGGAAATGCTGTTTTAAGAGTTTTAATTACATTGAGGGCAGTCTAATGTGTCCCTAGATAAATAAACTGACTTGACAGTATTCTCTGCTACTATTAAATGAAGCTATATGCTCTCCTAAAATGTCTGCACCACAGAAATCGCTGTGGATTCTAGGAATCTGGACAGATTGCAATATTGTCTGATCATGCTTTTGGGGAATCTAAAGTAACAGGTTCGATTTTAAATTAGTTTTCCTAGTCATTAAAGGCATTTTTTTTATATATCACAATTTGTTCTTGCTGTGGTAGTTCACCAGCCTTCTCCCCTGACCACCACTATGTGAAAACCTTTAGTGTTGCTCACATCAGCCAAAAAAACAGTAGCAGTTATTTATTAGTTATGACCATGAACTGGTAAGCCTGCCTTATGAAGAAAGGCTAAGAGAACTGAGTATGGTCTGTTTTGAGAAAAGAAGGCTTAGTGAGAGGCTTACAGGACATTTTTGCCATGTTCCAGTATCCAAAGGGTAGCTACAAAGAACATGGAGATTCTTTTTTCAAGGATCACATGGAAAAGGTGATAGGTCATGAGTACGAGTTGTTTCTGAGAAGATTCTTGTTGGATACACAAGGACAATTTTTCACAATGAAAACAGTCAGCCATCAAGAATAATTTTGACAGGGAAGTGATGGATTGAACATTGGATACTTTTAAGATTCAACTGGACAGGGTACTGAGGCATCTTGTCTAAACATGTGTTTTGCCAAGAAATGTTGGACCAGATGGTCCTTGAGGTTGCTTCCAACATGGTATTCTGTGAAGTAGCTTTTTTTTTTTCAATAAAAAATTTCACTTTTGTCAATAGTGACACTATTGCTTCACTTTTGTAAGTCAGTCTGTGTTTGGAAGGGATTAGTTTTTGTCAGTGTTTCCAAATTTCATAGTGCTTAATACCAGAAGTACTCAGCAGAGTCTGTGGGTATAGAATGCACTACAGATATGAGAAAGTGCTGAGGAAAAAGAAGGTTTAATTAAAATTTAAGTCCTTTTGCCTCTACTAGTATGTCACATGAAAACTTCAGTGTCTCAACTGGACAAGAGACATGCTTTGAATGTAAAGTCAAGAATTTACTGTAGATCTAATTGCCATAAGTCTCGCTAAAAATGTCTTATTAGTCCAGTTACAGAAGTACTAAGACTTATTATGCAAGTTATCCAAATACTGAAGTTCAATCACGTTAATAATAGTTTAATGCCTGAAACTTACAAACTTTATACTTTCATTGTTTTCATGCAGGGAGAAAGGGTCATGGTGCATTGTCATCCTGAATCCTTTGCCAAGGAAATGCAGTGGAGCTTCTTCTTTCTTGTACTTGAGGGGCCTGTATTAGGGGACACTTCTAAGCACTTTCTAACACATCCCATACCTAGCTTCTTTGACTTTTCTTCTTCTTTGACTTCTTCTTTGACTTTTGTTACATCTGATTTTTTTTAATGTAAGTGGAGTTTTATTTATGTTGTAATCTTGTTTTTTGTTACTCCTAAAGACATTTTCATCCAGCTTCAAATTTATCATCTCTTCAATGATCACGAGTTATTCAGTGATCATTTCCTGATAGCCTTGATCTCTCATTCTGTGTTTATATTTTTCAAGACATCAACTGTTATCCAGTACTTGTGTTCCAAAATACCACATAATTTATTCTACACTCAAAAAAAAGTCAGTGGAATAATGCTTGTTATCACTATCTGAGTGATATCAGAAGTATTATTAGAAGAGACATATCAGCACACCATTGTGCAAAGAAAAGCAAAACTCAAACAAATTAGGCATCAGTCTACTAGACCTAAAAACTAAACCAATGCTCCAAGCAAGCATAAGAAAAGTCCAGACAAATCAGGCTTGATAAGCCCCAGTCTACAGCCTTGCACTGTTAGAACAAACCCTGTGGTTTCTTGTTCAGCAATACCGCATTTACTGATCTAAAGGACTACAAAAGTGAGATACAGGAAAAAATGCATTGATATTAAATAAAAACTGAGAATATATTCTGAAATGGAATTTTTTACAGCTCACTTGTTTTTGAACAATGATAGACAAAATGACTAACACTAAGAATCAGCTGAGATAGCCCCTGTGAAACAGTCCCTGGGGATTCTAGCAATAAACTATGGGGAGTAGGGAGGTTGGTCTAGACAAGAAATAGCCTTCTAATGGGGTACTCACAGTTCTGCATTATGAGTGTTTTATCTGTATCATCAGAGCTGGGAATTACAGAGGTCTTAAATAGTATTTTAAAAATTAAACTAAAGTAGTACAGAATATTTCATAACAGAAGGGTTAATTCTGTGTGTAACAGCTTTCTTCTCATGTTTTCTGTGGCATTTTGTGAGCTCTTAACTTGTTCTATAAATTCCACTAATTAAAACCTTTCATTTTCACATGCATAGTTCTCAACACAATAATGTACACACAGTCAGACACACAGGAGATAATTTAAACTAAGAACTTTGGACAAGTAAATGAAGAATAGGAAAATACTGTCATATTAATCTGGTTTTTTGTATCCTAGATTGTGAATGAGTGCCTGGATAGCAGAGAGATATGTCAAGACTGATATCATAGGAGTTTACATCAGCTAAGGACCTGTGTTAACGTATTCCTTTTTGTATAAGAACTGTTAGTAAAATCTTAGAGAGATTCTGTGTGAGAAAGGATTGACCAGATGTTAGCTTTCCTCTGTATGAAATCTCACTGCAAATATGGATTATTTTAGCAAACAGCTGAATGTTGGCTTTTCATCAGTTCTACAAGGACACATGCACATACACACATTCCTGCTCCTCCTTTAATTCTGCCCACACTACTGGCGTTTGAAGAAATAGGTAAAGTTTCCAATTGGGTAGGTTAATAAAATAAAGAAAGGAGTGTGTTAACTCTAATATATTTTCATCAAGGCTTAGCCATTCTGGTTATTTTACTGTATTCATTTTAGCCTGATATTTCACAGATTAACCTTTCCTTTAACACTGTCACACCCCACCAACTGTGATTTAGCAAGTACATAATTTATCACTTAATAAGAATGTCCATGTTAAGCACAGTGGGAGCTTTTATTGGCAGTAAAACCTGCTTTTCTCATAGGGAAAATAAAGGCTGAATGCAAGTGGACTTAGAAAGTTTAACGTCTCTTATAATGAGAATGACCTTAGAAAGAAAGGAACTTTTTATTAAGAAATGTTTAGTATGTGTTGTGATTGTCCCAAAACATTCTTTGAGAATAAAGAACCTAATTTGACATACATTAATTAAAGTGTCAACCATTTCCAGGATAACACTTTGTGTCTGAAGTAGTTAAAAATAGTTTTATTTAGCCCACATTGCACTATTATTATAGTCAGGAATAATACTCTAAATATAGTCCTTTACTGTCCTATGATTCCATGGTCTTTTTCTTTTTTTTCCTGTAGAGGTGAATAGTTCTCTGTTGTATTAACTTTTACGATTTAAGAAGAAAGGTGAAGAAAGCTGAAGAAAGTTGAAAAAAAGAAAGCTGAAAAGTTGCAAAGCTTCCAACTCCAATCTTGTCTAAACAATCTGAATCTGTTTTGGGGTTTTACATGCAACATTCCTCCTCTGTGAAGAAAGATGCCTTGCACTAGAGTATATCCACTTCAATATGCTGATAGGGTCACCTTTCCAAGGGGATAAAGAATAAGCTGTTCCCGTTTCCTTCATTCTTTACAAAGTGATGATGTATCAGTTCATTATTCCTTACATTTACCCCTGTGAATATAAATCATAGGTAATTATATGGGGTACAGACAGGGTCAAAACCCAGTGGCAAATGTCTGATATCTTTAAACAAGTCAGAGTCTCTTGTAAGCCTATGATAAGTTTTGATTGTTAGTGAAAATATGGGGCTGTTAAACATCAACATATGGGTAAGGTCCCAAGCTTGTGATTGGTAGCTCCTGTTTTAAAAGTAGTTCTCCAAGAGAATGGCACTATTAATTACCCTTTTAAAATTCATTTTACCTTTGCAAAGATATTGAATATAAACTAATGAATATGGAGAATCTATGATTCAGAAAATTTACAAGATCTGAACTTGGGACTCTTGGACTATGTAGGTTACTGCTCTTTTCAACTTAATTTTTCTCTAATAATTATTTTCCTATCACTATAAATTACATCAATAATTCATGGTTCCTCCCATATCCTAAGAAAGACAGCAGAAAGAAAAAAAGATGACTCTTGTTATTTCAGATTATATATGTTTAGTAGGGACTCTGATTCTGATATGATAGGAACAGAACTTTAGATGAATAAATGGAATACGCTTTAAACCCAAATATACACTCAAGTATGCTAATACTGGTTTTTTTCGTTCTGATTTACATTCAATATCCTTTAATGTAGAACTAATATTTCCTGACCACCATGAAGAGCTATAACTTATTTTTACCTCATTCTATGGGAAATTTTTCTTCATAGTAAATAAACTTGCTTCATTCTAGACAGTACATCCAAGGAGAATACAGAGGAAGAAAAGGAAATTAAAAAAACAACGTGATATGTTATACTTGTAGCTTGGGGGAAGCTTCATTGTCAGTGTTCTAAAATTAACAATCACAGCATCACCTTTGGGAAGGGTTTTAGAGAAAATAATCTTAGAAAAGCTCTCAGGAGACTTGTTTAAATTCCTTAGTGGCTGCTTTCTCAAGTTCTCTCCACAGAAATATGCTTCAGAATACATCAGGAGAAGCAATTTTCAGTAGTATTAGTGATAAGGCAGCTGACTCATACTACTCTGAACCCAGAGCCATTTGTCTTGGAAGACATTAGTGAAACTACTATCAAAAATATCCATGCTGATCCAACATAGGATCCCAGAAATCACTGAGTTCACACATATGTGCACACAGAATTCAATGTTCTTTTTTTTTTCTCCTCTCAATTTTTCAGACTTCAAGAGCAGTAGAACACTTATTTGTTTGTTTGTTTGTCTAACGTCATACATGTTGATTGGGTTGTCTGCTGCTTCATCAGCAGCATCTACAATCTTCAGACTAGATGGATGACCACACAGCAGATAATCTACATTCATGTGGTGCCTTCATTTTTCGGTGTTCCTTAGGGAATTCCTGCATCTGACCTTAATATGATAAAAGCCCAAAATCTGTAGCCGGTAAAAGCTGTATGGGACTGTATCTACCAAGCTAAGCTCAGTATGGGACTTGTCCAGCATCCACATATTTTGTGTTCATTGAAGGTCACAGTAAAGCTCACTATGAAAGTTGCTTAAAATGCATGATGCAAAGCTTGGACTAATGGAACGTTTGAAAAAACGTTTCTCAGTTGAAGTGACTTGCCTATATAAGTTGATTCTAAAGTAATAAAGAGCTTGGCCATTATTAGATAATTATAGAAACTTCCTCTCTGAATATTCTATCAGCTTCAGTAACATGCCCATAGCTATTAATCTCACTTTTAATGAAACAAATATAGCAAAAGTTTCAGTAACCTGATGGATGAAACAAGAATGCTATGACAGATGACAGATTCTACTGCTAATAGGTTTTTGTATGAACAAGTTAATAATAGTCACCAACTGCAGTATTGTGAGAAACAGAGGGAAAAACAAAACAAAATCATTGCTACCTGAAAATTATATTTTATAATTCTGCCTTAAAGTTTTTGTTTGGTTGGTTAGTTTTTACAGAATATATAGAATATAAGTACAGATCAGTTCATGAGAAATTTCATGTTATATTAGTGTTTTCCAAGATGGTTTCTTTCCAAGGTTCTGGCAAGCCCATAGAAGCCTTGTCTTGATTGCCATAAACAGAATTCATTCTTGAGGTAGGAAAATAAATTGGGATTTTCAGTACTTAAGTAGAAATCACTGGAAAAGCACAGAACCTTATAGTGGCTTAAACTTGGCTAGTTACCAGATGCCACTCAATTGTTCTTTTACTCCTTCTCGGTAGGATGGGGAGAGAAAATAGGATGGAGAAACTCATAAGTCTAAATAAACATAGGGAAACTACTGCCTAAAGGTCTTGACTTGGGGAAAGTTTAATTCATTGCCAATTTCAAATAGAACAGGATGGCCAGGAAAAAAAAAAAAAAAAAAAAAAAAAAAAAAAACCAAGAATAAGCCATCTCTGCTCTTTAATCCCATCAATCCCTTTTTCACAGACTTAGCTTCACTCCTTTTTCCCAGCTCTTGTACCTCTTTCTGCTTTGCCCAGGTGGTTTAGGGATAATGAGGAATGGGTTGTTGTGGTCATTCATTGTGTAACCTGATGACAGTACTTCACATATATAATCATTTACGAGGAAACTTTATTTTATGTGTGTATTGAGCTAATATAGACAGGCAGATGTGTCAGATAACAAAAAAGAATACACAGAAATTAGAGCAGCTAAATTTGAAGCAAAGGAAAAGATCTGAACATTCAAAATTTTATGAACATCACCGTGTAATTTTCAAATGAGACACTTAATTTTTCAAACTAATGTCGATAGGGCCAGGATTTTGGTTTATCCTTGTATATCCTGAAAAAAAATCAGTTAAATAAAATGATGGGGGTTTTTGTATTTTTATGTGAATAATTCTACTTAAAAGGGCAAAAATGATGCATTGGCTTCCAGTAAATTGAAATTTACTATCCAAAAGGTTAGCTGTTAGAGAGTAACGTATGATAAAGATTAAATTTTTTATTTATCACACTAGAAAAATTTCTCCCTTGCCAAAAATTTAAAGCTTTAAGAAATCATGTTGTAATGATATGTATATTTAAAATGAATCAGTGCTCTTAATCATTTTTTCTTTGAAATTAGAAAGGTTCTGCAGAAGTTTGTAGTGCTAATACTTCTCATGAAGGTCATGCCTCAGTAGTGCTAAGGGTTATGTAGCCAGAAATGTCTCTAATAATCCTGAAGCTGGTTAAATTATCTGGTTTTCCTTGCTCTTGCTCTTCCTTTTTTCCTTTCCAAGCTGGCATATGAGCATCGATTAAATGAATTATAAGGTCCATGTTTGATCGGTTTTTCACTTCTTTAATTTAGAGAGTAAAACTTTCTATCACATTTGAAGTTAAGAATTATGATTGAGATAATAGAGGTATGATTCCACTGGAAGTTAAAAAGGAAAAAGTTGCCTTGCAAATGTCAACGCACCTTGTGATCCAAGATGATTAAAACTAAACTGTTTGCTATATGAATCCCAAGGTGCTGCTATATCTCAGCGTCCATGACATTTAGCCAGTGACTTTTCATAGCTTGTTAATAATGTATACCAATCCCAGTGTAAATTTGCAGTGACAGATCTGGCCTGTTACAGTAGAGCAGTTAACTTGATTTATTTTGGACAGAAAATGCAGATTTGAAAAAAAAATTACTAATATCAGGAGAGATTGCACATTTACAAGACTATTTTACCTAAGGCAGTTACTCAGAAGATGTACTTTTCATATTCATCTATTATTCTTCCCAACATCCTAATTGCCTAAACTAGAGGTGTTAGGAAAACATCACCAAAGTCAGCAAGGTTAATAGTCTCAAAGAAAAACTGATGTCCCCCAAAAATTTTATAGTGCGGACTGGTCCACAAAATTCATTGATTTTACTAGGTTGACTGAGTCACATAAGCAGGTAAAGGTTACAGCATAAACATTCTTTTCTAAGTGCAATTGCTGTTAACCATTGCTCCAGATAAACCTAATAAACTTCTGTATTGTAGAAACCGTTTTTTCTGAACCCCCTATCTCACTAATACACAAATTATTCATAAGCTGTAAAAGGTCATAAGGCAGATGAAAGAGAGGGAGAGAGAAGGAAAAGGGTACAAGTAAAAAAAATAGACTCAAAGACAAGATAGAAAACAGACTCGAATAGTGGCGATTTAAAAGAGGATATGAATCAGTGTTGTAGAGAAAAATGTGGCTGACTTTTGGATTCTTGTAGATTTTTTCTGAGGCTGAAAGTTTACTAACAAAGAAAAAAATTTACTCTGACTGTAGCCAGAATTGTCATAGATGAAAATCCTTCTTTAATTATCTCTTTTCAGTCTTTTGTTCAGCTATTGCATTGGCATATGCTCAAATTAAGATAATTACTCCTGATAATGATTGATATAAAGGCAGAACACAAAAGGGATTATATCTTCACCGCAGTATGTCAGCATCTTATATGAGATAAAAAATCTGTAGGGAATGGCAGAAAAGACAAAGATCTTTGTCAACATCCCTAAAAACAAGTTATAAATAAATTGTGAATGCATTATTCTTACAGCGAATGAGTACTGTTTTTCGCTGCCTTTCAGTACCAAACTATTGATCTTATGTTGATCCTGCTGTAGTTTAAAAGCTCAGACTTCACAGTGCATTAGCTTAATTTCTCAGATAAACTCTAGGAGTTATTTGCTGATAAACCTAGATATGCATTTCCTTATAAAAACATAAATTGTTTTCTATTAGATGGGAATCAACATACACGATTTGCAGTGATCATACCTTCATATGAAAGCTATCTCAAATCCTCTTTTTCATTCTCAGAATGTTCATATCCCAAACACCACATAGAAATCTATTCGAAAATATTTCAGTTATGTTTACTTCCATTTATAGCAGAAGAACAGTATTCCATACCTACTTAACCTTTCTAATATCAGCCATATTTAAACTATACTGTTTCTGTCCCTTCTAATGTTCTAGAATAAATGACAGAAGGGAAGCAAGAATGTGGAAAGGCAGAAAAAAAGCTCTTTTTTTTTTTTTTTTTTGATAAGGCGTAGACATGAAGGAAGGTAGGAGTGAAAAAAAAAAGTTAAGAAATTATTTAAGTGCTTGTCACATCCTAAGTGTTAACTTCATTAAAACTATTTATAAAATGTAAAGTTTATTGCAGATTTTGGAAATTTGTGAAAGCTGCTGGTATTAAGCATTTGTTTGAGCTTACTTATAGTTGTTTCATAATTGCTCAGAAGAATTTAGTTGTAATAATTTAGCTGTCTTTGCAGTCATTGTTTACATCTCATTGTTTTTTTAACAGATGCAAACTGAATACTGTAGTATTCCAGTTTGTTGGGTTGTTTTTTTTTTTTCAAAAAATGTAACATATCAGTATGTTAAATGCTTCCATTATTCTGAAGTATTCTATAAGTTGAATGATTGTCTGACATGGGAAAAAGGGCACCTTACACATATTGAGATATATATATATATATATATATATATATATATGTAGGACTTGATATACTGGATATCTAAGTGCTTTCATGGGTTTGAGTCTTCCATCTAAATTTCAATTTGAGGGCAAAGTCCTATTTTTAAAACTTTTCTATTTCTGGTGGTGACACAATCACTCTACATGGTATTATAAATTTAATAAATATTTGGAAAGCTTGCAGTAAAAAATAGGTTATTTTGCCAAAAATTTATACATCCACATGTTTTTTTTTTCCTATCTCAGTGTCTATACAGTTAGGCCCTTAGTTGTATAGTTTATATCTCTGAAGTCTCAAGGCTTTGTAGAGCCTTGAGTCTCTGATATCTCAAACTTTTCTGAGTAGGAAATTACACTGAGTTCATCCAGGCTGTAACCTGCAATATCTAGCTGATTCCATACATTTTGATTCTCTCCATGACAGTTATAACAACCTGCTCCACTAATCACTCTTGCTCCAAATAGTTATGACCACAGGAGCTCAGTAAACTGCTCTAGTTTTTACTGTTGTCTACTCCTCAGCATGTATACACACCACATATCAAAATATGCCCAATCGAAGCAGCCAACAGGAGTGTTCTTAAAAAGACCTTTTTCCAATGTTTGTATTTTAGGACTAAAAAATAAAGCAAATAGTAGTTGTTCTGTCTAGATATTTCACATAATTGTATTTTTCTGCCAGTTTATTCTGTTAATCCTTTTTTATTGTTAAGATAAAGTATATATATTTACATCAAAGCATAAAGTTGAATTTAAATTGAATTTAAACTGGCACTATATTCCCTGTGTCTAGTTGCTTTTTTCCCCTAGTAGAATATTTATTCATCCTTTTCATATCTGGGAAATTTTGCTCCCCTCTTTTTTTTTTTTTTTAAATATGCTCTGTAGATAGTGTGACGACAAAGTTATATGAAGAAAACTATTTAAGATTTCGGTGATCAGAATCATCCTCTGCATTCCCTATCCACTGAGCATAGGGGAATGATAGGGTGATTAATGCTTGGATATGTGATGTCATTTTCTAGCTACTGGGCTTTGACATTTACACATAGGATCAAAGGACCAAACTGTATCTTATCAGTGATTTTTTTTTTACTTTTTTTTTTTTGTTTTTGTTTTTTTTTGGTTTTTTTTTTTTTGTTGTTGTTGTTTTTTGGGGTTTGTTTTGTTTTGTTTTGGTTTGGTTTTTTTTTGGGGTTTTTTTTATGTTTTTCAACAAAAAAAATAGGTGGGCTTATGGCTCGCTCATTAAGTTGTCTTTTCCATGTTTTGTCTCATATATTATAACTAGATATTTGAAAAATCTTAGTGCGTGCTTCAGTTTGTACATTTTCAAAGCAGTGTGTCATAGCTGTCATCTGTAGCTGATGCAGACTTCGACAAATCTGTTCTGTTGTCCTTGTCTTGGTAGATTCCACATTGTCATTACCCGGAGTGTATTCCATACTAAATGAAACAAACATAGTCTAATAGTCAAAGCAAAAATAAACCAAAATATAATTCCTGATACATAGTGTAATGATCCCTCCGGAGGCATCACACATATGTTTTTCATGGTCCATCCTCCTCTTTTGCTTCACAATCTGGAAAGCTAAGGTGGGCACTGCAGGTACCTCATTCTAATTGTATATGTTGTATTCACTCAATGTAGTAACTTGAGTAGTAGGTGACATGATTACTTAGATTTACTGAAAGATAGTTTGGTAATGTACTCATCACCTCCTTAAGTGGGGCATAAACCTTTGTGCTTTTCACTAGACCCAAGACAACATAAAGATGTGCACCACCCGGTTACTAAAAGGATTTCTTGAAAGCATTGTCTCATGTGAAATATATCCATGTACAACACATCTCAAAAGAGTAAATGTTATTAATAGCATTATGGGGCATTGTTTTATAGAACATAGTTGCATATATCCATAAAACTTTGTGTATATATGCAAAGACATGTTTCAGTAATAGATTAATAGAATTTTTGAACTACATTAAAGGTCTTGTAAGTCTTGTAACCTATATGTTGAAATCATATGGAACTTTGATATCAGTTATCACATAGAATTCACAACCACAGAGATACAGAAGAGTTTGTTTAAGAAAACTAATATTTGATACCTAGAATACTAATTAAAACTTGGGCCCTAAAAATTAGCTTTTATGCTGTAGTTTACATTTGATAGTACACATTTGTCAGCAAGCAGTTTTTCAAACATAGGCTGCAGTTACTTAGCTTTATTTTAGTAGATACTAAGAACTAAAGAATTTAGTTACTTTAAATTATTTTAGTAGACAATCTCCCAAGAGGAAATGAAGAAAGGTTTGCATTCATCCTTGATACAACCAGTACACTCTAATTGAGACTGTTATTCTTGATTATGATCCAGATGTGAAATTTTTGGATGGATCTCACCACCATAAATCCCTTAAAAGATCAGCATATATCACAACATGAAACCTGGAAGTGTTCCAGTGAAATACTCCTTGAAACAGAAAATAATACATGAGGTCTTGTTAACGCACATACTTTAGATGCAGTTTCCACTCAAGGTCTATTTTATATGATGTTTATGCATAGTGTAACACTTTGGAATGTTGTGTTCTTCAGGTGTCTTGCTGGATTTTCTGGACAATTTTGTGAAATAGAAGTTAATGAGTGCAATTCATCACCTTGTCTACATGGCTCAACCTGTGCTGATCATATCAATGGATACACTTGTAAATGTCAACAAGGTAACTGCCATATGACAGAGCAATCTTAAACGATTATAGTTTTGAATTATCTGTTTTACTAGTGAGAAAATTGGTAAATCATGTCAAGCTCTTTTGTTGTATATGAACTATAAGGTACAAAAATATAAGCTTTTTGGCAAGCTTTTTGAATGAAATAAAAAGAGAATTAACTACTCTAGTAAACATATGAGAAAGGCTTCAAAATAAAACCAGCTCACTGAAGGAATCTGTAGTATTATCTAGAGCCAAGTTGTTTATGATCTTTACTAATGTCACTAACTGACCAGGCAGTCAAATAGTCACTGTTTAGCAGCAAAATAATTTCACTACCTGTAGAATGGGATTGACTGAAAAGAAATTCTGAACACTTTAAGTAACATTTTTATTATTATACTTAGTGTTGATGTTGTAAGACATACCCATGCTTATTCTGCTGGCTGGGATTAAAAAATTTCTTTTTTTTAAACATTATAAATAGAATGAAGAAAGGCACTTTCTTAAAAAGTGGGAACTTTTTTCTGCTACTGACAGAGATCCACTAAAACAGGTCTAGTGACTTACAAAAATTTGCGATTTATTATTTATACAAAAGCAAAGGTCACAATCAGCCTGCATTGTCATTCAATCACAAATTTGATTTGTTCAGGACTACTTATACTCTCCTATCATCTACTAATAAAAAGCCTTTTCTCAACATAAGTAGGATTTCTAATCCATATACATAAGTAGCATTCTGCTCCATAAGTTGTTCATAAATTAAGAAATATATGAGTACTTGCCTCCCGAAGCTTTAATTTTTCAGTTTAAATCTATTTACTGTTTTACTGACTTGCACTGCTAAATGGTTTCTGTGATAATACTGACACAAAGTTTCTTACTGGTTATTTTAGAGATAATTTAGATATATTCTGGATGATAAATATTCTGTTAACCCATGCTATCTCCATATATCCGATCTAGTTACTTTGTGCCAAAATATGTTCACATTGTTGATTTTAATTTACAAGCAAAAACATGTTAGCAAATTCTCCTGAAGTCAAGTGACCATGTATATATTACACTTTTCTAGAGACTTTCCACTCATTCTACATTTAAAAGAAAGCACACAGTGAATAGAACATTATTATATTTTGCTTTTTTTTTCATTCTGAATTTATCCTAATGCAGTTTACAAAACTGTATCTAAGAGATTTTATTCAAAAAAATATGGAAGATATTGAAGCAAATAGACAAAAGTATAAGTGAGAGAGTCAATTTGGCAGTTTATTAATTTGTTTAATTTATAAAAAGGAATGATTTTCTAACATGTAATACTCAATCTAAGTATCTTTGTCTTACTAAATGCTAATTATGTGTAAGACTATGTTGCTTACAGCTTAATAATTTTTAGCAACTTTTTTTAATGTCAAAGACATGATAATTCAGAAAAACACTATAGTTCTGATGCATGAACCAAGGAGTGAAAATTTTTTGGATTTTGTCATACAGAATTTATGAAAATAAAGATCTTTCTAATGTTAAAAAATCAGAGTCATGACCTAACTTCAGTACTATATATCCACCTGGTACTGCATATGGCCATATCTCCCTCCACTGATATTAATGACTTAAAAACTTAAAAAATGTATTTTTTAGTCAGTAAAGTGCTTCACACAGAATACATTGCCAAGTCCATTTTTGCCTATTTTTTAAGCTTATTAAAATAAAACATCAAAGATATTTTAATATAAACATTTAAAAATTGCTCACTAGCCAAGGACTGTGCTGTCTCTAAGCAACATCCAAATTCTTGGTATAAGTAGAAGAAACTTCTCTGGGGTCTTGGAACTCACTCCTACAGCTAACATGTTTTAAACACCTTCCAACCCAAGCATAATCTGTCTTCCTTTTATATTCCTTTTAATAATACCATAAATTAGTAGGGATGAAAGATCTGTAAATTACTTTTCCACCAGGTAAAAACACAGAAAAGAACAACTTGCATTAAGTATATTCATAATTTTTACATATCTTGGAGTTCTTTTAATTAATACAGTATTTTCAAATGTTATTTGAGTCTCTAAAACAGCTGAAGAGATGAGAAGGTTCCAGCTCTGTAAAGGGGTGAATTCGGAGTGGCAGGGGAACCTTTGAGAGGAATAACTTTTTTCAAAGTTGCACAACTGAAGAAAGGGATTAGAAGTAAAAAAAAATATCATCCAGAGAGAGAAAGTAGAAATACATAAGAAAAAAAAAAAATCTGCTTTTTTGCAGGCTTTGACTGTTCACATATAATAGATCTTATATTTCTCTTCTAAACTTCACGTATAGAAATATGGAGCTTGGGGATTGGAGGTTTTCTGGTCTATAAAGGCAACAATGGGAAAGAACTGGGCAGATACTCTGATATACCTCTCAACAGATTCCCTGTTGTAATTTAATGAAACGGAAAAGGGATAGTACCAAGACTGAAATAGGAACAAGGCAGATGATTGCAGCTTTCCAAAAACCTCTAGAGAACAAAGTGAAGCATGTGGTGACAGCATGAGATACCAGGAAAGGGAATGGATTTAGCTCTGACAAATGTATTCTGTAATGGATCATGAATTTTGTCAGCTATTGTCCCAGTAGCAGGCCCCATACCCTTAGAATAATAGATGCACATTCAAGTTCTGTGGCTGCAGCTTCAGGCTGTTCAGGTGCAGAAGCAGCAAGCAGAGATGCAAACTGTATTCTAATAGCACCTCAGACAGCTCAAAAACAACAACAGCAGCTGTTGGAACTAATAGCAGGCTCATGCATGAGTCTGGATGGTGAAGTCTTTAACTGGGCAGGCTGCTCCTCTACCTGGGCAGCTAAAGCAAGACCGGAATGTAACAGGTGAATCCATTTGATACATGCTCTGAGACAAAGGCTGAACAGTGGTAACTAGATTTGTAACAGCCCAGGACTGCTAGGGCGCTTGTGGGTTTTCTTTGTTAGTTTGTTTAGAAATAGTAAAATGAAGAAAAAACAAATCTCTAATGGGTGGTGGGGATATCATGGCAGAATCTGGTGTTCTTTAATAACTAGCAATATTTTACAGAATTCTGGGCTTTCATTTACGGAGCAAATGGACTGATTCCATTTCAGCTTAGCCTACAAAGAACAAGTTTGAGACAGGCTTAAATTACATGATCAGAAACACAGCTTCAAGACGAGTATTTAGCTTAATTTGTGGTGTACTTGTAAAGGAGATCTTTGTAAGAAATGCATATCAATAAAATTTCCAGTAATCTGACTAATGAACTGTGAGAAGACAGAATCTGATAGTGTTCAAAGACAAAGCTATATTTGCTCAGAAATTATGTTCCTCATTGATCTGGTACAGTAATCTCAGAATTCCTCTTTTTATTTTTTATTCCTTTTTTTTCCTACTCTGAGAAAAGGCATCCCAAAACAGTTAATATTCATCCCATAATATATATCTCTGTATATGTGAAAATGTGTGATCGTTACCCATACCTTTGTTCCACTGACACTCAGTAAATGGATGTAGATTTTAATGAGTCTTGCTTTGGGGGTTTGCTTTGCTTTTTTTCCCACAGGATGGGAGGGCCTCCATTGTGAGCTGGATGTTGATGAGTGCATATCCAACCCCTGCATACATGGTATCTGTGTTCAGAAGGAGCCCAGCTTTGGTTATTCCTGTTTTTGCAAGCCAGGATTTGTGGTGAGATGATGAAATTCTTTCTTATCTTTCCTTTTACCTGGCTATTCAACATTACACAGAAAATATTGTATGTAAGCCTTTTCTTTTTAAGCTTGCTCAGAATTGTTGATATACTTTTTGAATAAAATGGAATCACAAAAGTGATGTATGCTTTTTTCAAGGAATTCACCAGGAATTTCTCCCTGTTCCAGTGACTCTTTGTCTACAATTTTGTAAAGTCTGTATTTTACTGTAAGGGCTTGGTAGATAAAAATGGATCTTAATAATGCAAATAATCTCACTAAATTTACTGACAAACCATCCTGAGAAGGAAAAAGCTATCTCATAAAATTTAATATCATTTTTGAAAGGTGGCTTTTACAGAGTAGAATGGGTCATATTGATACTTCCTACAGACCATGGTAACCGCTGTCTTTTTGCCTTCTAAAGGAGATTGGCTTTCAAAACAATGTCAAGTGAAGATGAAGGATATGTCACTTGAGGGTCATTATTTTTATATAGAAATCATTCAGATCCTTTTGTTAAAATAATCTCATTTTTTCATTAAATATTCATGCTTATCTTATATGAACTGTAATGGACAAGATCAGTTACACATTTTTTTACCATTTATGTCTCACAACTACAATCTTCTTAATTCCAAATAAAACCACCAGAGAGAAAGATTAAAATCTGTTTAGAGAAATTATTTTTTCAATTAGTGCAAAATTTATTGGTACAAGTCAGTGTTGTGTGACACTGTAGAGACCAGAACCACAAATAAACCCAAAAATGGGTTAGAAGGAGGATAGATTCATTGTTATTCAAATTGCTCTTCTGAATGTTACCCTGGCCCAGGGAGTCTTTGATTTAATTATTGCCAAAAGTTGGAATGGTGTATTTGGTGAATTACCAGATGCTAGCTCTGCTTGTTTTCTTCCTGTTTTCTTCCCAAAGTATTCATTAATGACTCACTGATGATGGAGCTAGATAGATATTTGACCCATGGGGGCAGTTTTTCTGTTAGTACATAGCTTGAGTATTAATTATACAGTATATTGCAGAACAAGCAAGTCCTTGCAGAAGGAAAAGTAACAAGTCTTTGAAGCAGATGAAATTTAAGATGTATTATCTTTGCTTTTTATTCCGTTATTCATTTTTCCGTCTTCAGTCCCTTCAATTCCACTATGCTTTGGGAAGGAATATAAAAGTAAGAAAACATGGTGGGGGAACCACCACAGAAACATTTTTAACATATCTATCTCCAGTGTCCAAAATAAGAAGTTATGGTCTAAACACCTCAAGAGGTATATTTGTTAGGCCCCAATGGGTTCTGGTTCCTAACCATGAGTAGGTCTGAAGTGGAAACAGTGAAACCCACAGAGAAATAAGCATTCAAGGAACTCCAGCTTTAATGTGTATGTAAATCTTCTGTAGTCTATGTCTGTACTGCTACCCAAAGTATGGATCATAAAGCATAGACTGTGAAATCTCTCATAAATTTTGAGAAGAAAAGCTTAGCCAGTGGTATATGAAATAAATGTTTACTTTTAAAGTAGAACCATCTATAGACATATACCTACTTTTAAATACAAATCTGCACAAGCTAAATTATTCCATCCCCCTGCATGGAAACTGTTAAAGCATTTACAGGCACTTTCAGTGCTATCAAATTTATCTATGACTACTTAATGTACCCTTCATGCACACTGGAGGTTATCCACATCTGCTTTGTTTCTATGAGTCATAAAATCGTAATCAAATGCTCTTCACCATTAAATGTAATAGTCATAAAAATGTACTAATCTGTCACAGGAAAGTCAGAATGAAACATAAGTTTTATAGGATTAAGAACGATTATGAGCTTGCTCAAACTGAGCATTTGTTCTGTGTGCAGAATTAGAAAAGAGCAAGGAGGAAACGCATTGAAATGGACGTATTAATTGACCTGTTGTTCCTTTGTGCTTTAGAATACTGATACAGTGAGTGATCTTATAAGATGTCATGAATTTACCAAATAGCTCATCTGCTTGACAAAACAAAGTAAAAAGTTGATTGAAACAACCATGAATGTATCTAAATCACTCAAAACCCATCAATTTAACCTCTTGTGGTTTAAACTCCGAATAATTTAAACTACTTGTAAAAAAAGTAATTTTGGTTTTCATGTATAGATTTCTTCCTTTCTCTCTTGTGCTTGCTATTGTTTCTTAATATCATAAATTAATATAATAGAGTTGACACACATCTTGGAAAATGTAAGTTGTCCCAAGTTCTGTGTGAATAGTTAACCAGGTAGGCATGAAAGACATTTTAAGCATTTGTCTGAAGGAAAATGTGTAATGAACACATGCTTCTTGAGCTCTAGAGAAGGCTTGGATTTTTTTACATGTGCCCCAGTTGCAGGAGAAGATTCAGTCAGAAATTATAGCATGATGATATCTTGTAAGAGAAGTGTATGTCTTCAGGGATGACAGTGTGCATATTTTAAATAGTTATCCAAATATGTAGTATCCTGTTTGCTGTCTCTCTTCACGTAGCCTATTAGTTTGTTGCAACAGAAGTGAAAATGAAATGAACCCAGGCCTGACTTCTGCATATATTTATTTCACTCTTCAAGAATGCATTTTATTCACATAATTATTTCCTTGCCTTTTTTACAGACCGCTGAATATGAACATTTTTCCTTTATTACTAGGGAGGATTTTTCAGACTTCCCATGAATTATTACTATTGATAAAAAATAGGAAATGAATTCTTGGTCCAATTTGAGACTGCTGCTATGTTTTTTCCTTTTCTAAGTGTTATCTGTGAATGCAAGGTATTAACAGGGAGCTGTGTGCAGATTTGGTAACAACAGACAACAAACAATGGGCTGCAAGGTACAAAAGGAAAGAACATTAGCTTGCGAGTCAGAGCAAGCCTTATGTTTTTAGACAGCTAAGTCCACTGTAAAAAGTCTTTTGTAAACCTACATACTGACTGAAGATTATTATTTTAAGCAGTTTTTATTACTGGTAACAATATTTTCTTTGATACTTGCCAATTACAAGACTGTAGGGAAATTATTTTTATTGATAATCAGAGTCAAAATTTCACTTAGTTAAAATTTAAAATATACAACTATACTATTAAATTAGTTAAGGAATATTTTCTGCATGCTATTTGAAAATGTAAACAGCTTAATATAAGCAAACAATATTTTAGAGTCAAAAGAAAGCAATAATTGTAACTAACATCACTATGAAATGTAAATTGCCTTCAAAAATGGCTTTTTGTTGAAAACTCTCTTTCAGGGACGAAGCTGTGAGCTTAATTACAATGATTGTCTTATACACTCCTGCTCCACTGGGTTTCTTTGTGTTGATGGAATAAACAATATCACCTGTTTACCTACTATACCCCAGAGCAAGAAAATTCTCACTGAAGTGGATGAAGGGTTTCCTGCTGAAATTTTAGACAATGACCTTCCATCAGCACTGGCTGTGTCTATGGAACTTTGGTCTAAACATGTTTCTCCTGATTTTCATACAGAAGAGGTGTCTCAAGGTGAGTAGAAAGAGCTTCTGAACAATGCATATATCAAACTTCTTTCCTTGTTATGCTTCTAAAATGGTAAGACTATTGGAAATATATTAATTTTAACTATTAAATTTTTTTTATTTCATGTATACCCTTCTGTATTTTTTGTATTTACTCCAACATCCTTTCTTAATTGCATTTATATGTAACTGTAAAATTACTCTTTTCTCTCAAAAGAATTTTTCCCAGCATCTTTCACATCCAGTAAGGAAAACTATGCTTCTCCTAGCTGGGTTTTCAGTTTTCCAGAGTGTAGAATTTCATATGGCTCATATGGTATTCAGTAATCTCTGATTCTAATGCAAATCTTCCCTTCTTCCTTGGCTAGTCAGCACAAGAGAAAGATAATTTGCCTTATTACATGGGGGCTTTGATTGTTTTTTCCTAGTTCAAATGTTTTCTGAGTGCTTTTTTTTCTGTGTAACTAGATGTTTTTTGACTAAAAATATATTGGACAAACATCTCAAAGTCTCTGCCATTCTAATTGTTTGTAGTGATGGTTTTGGGGAGCAAAAAATTGCCTATCCTGTTATTTTAAAAGCTTTTGTAAAAAAGTCAAAAGTAACAGAAGTGCAACATTTTATTGTGAAGATTGTACCTTCATTGTGGCCTCTTCATTTTACTAAAAATAGTATTATAAATGTACCATGTATCAGGCATTCTCTTTACAGATAATTTCAGTGGTTTTTTACTTAGATACCTCTTCAAAGTGATTACTTGTATAAAAAATAAGCTGAGTCCTGTTTTGTTGTTTTGATGGGGGTTTGGTTGGCTGGTTGGTTTTTCGTAGGGGTTTTTTTGTTGGTTGGTTGGGTTTTTGGGGTTTTGTTCCATTGTTGTGCTTTGGGGTTTGTCCTTTTGTAGGTTTGTTGTTTTTTGTTTTTTTTTTAATTTGGAAAAATGAGTTTTAGAGAAAATTCTTTGTTGGTTTTAGATATACAGAATTCTGTTGAGATTGATTGATTTATTGACTGAACTGCTTGTTCTGCCTTTTCCTTCACAAGAATCACATACTCATCTTCTATTTTTGATTGATACTGTCTAACTATTTTCCTTCAAAGACTGTCTCTATAATCATCATTTTCATCACGTATGTTCTTTAAAGAGACAAACATAAACTTGACAAAATTATTATCTACTGTTAAAAAGCTGAAAACAGGAAGTTCAACTAATACTGGAGACCAAACTGTGTGATGCAGACATGGAGATCTGTCATTCATGAAGCCAGGGTACTTTCTGTAACATTCAGTTGAGTAGTGTATTTCAAGAATTACTATTCACCGACATAGTTAATAGTAGTTCTGAGTTCAAAACAGATCTATTCATAAATGTAGGTGAGACTCTTAAAATATTTTTACAACAATCTGATCAAGTGTTCTTATATATATCTTCTTCCTACAAGAACTTCAGGTGTAGAGTTACTGGTGGATACGTTGAAAAGTTGTCATTTTTTGAATCCCCTAATTATGAGATATCCTTGGTTTTACTGGCACAAGTCACATCCATGCAAACAGAAATCTGTAGAATTTTAATGGCATACCATTTATTTTTACATACCTGTTATCCTGCCTCAAGTTCTGCTTTATGCAAGTATATTAACAATACTGTACTGAAACAAACGAATGCTGTGCATGATAAAGAACTCATGAGTAAGCCCTGTTACCTCGACTTCACAGTATGGCTGCAGTCGAGTAGGTTCTGGCCTTTATCATCTAGTGTTCTGTTGAGTTTCTTGTTTCTCTTTCAGAGAACTTTTTGAGGTGGTGGGGTGTTTTTATATAAAGATAAAAGTGTCTATCAAAGTTACCAGGTGCTTGGAAGAGATTTATTGTCATCCAGCAGCAGCTGATATGGCACCTGCTGCCATACCTGAGACAGATGGCTATTCTTCACATTCTGCCACACAGGCTACTAGATAAGTACAGAAGCAGGATGGAGGCTGCTATGATGCTGACAGGAGATCAGCAACAGAACAGTTTCACCTCACAATAATAATCTTTTTGGGATTTCAGGTGTTCCTTTCATCATATTTACATATAAACTCAGGAGGTAACTCTATGTTTGTAGCCCATAAGTATAATCAACGTTTTAAAGGTAAAATAGGTATTGAGGAAAATGTATATTTCTTGAGATAAATTTTCTTTGTATGTAGCATAATTAACTTGCCACTTCTTATTCCAAAATGAGGAAAATGATGACCTAATTTTTTAAAAACAGTACTTTTGAACATTACAACATTTCAGAAATAAATTCAAATAATTGAAATGGCACAGGAAAACTTAAGAATTCTGGAATTAAGTATTAGGGAATATTGATTGATTTTATCAATTTTATCTAAGTTTTTATACTATACTTTTATAAAACAGAATGAATACCCATAAAGCTGAGGAGAAGGTTTTGGTTTTTTGCTCTTCATTCTTTGCTTGAGGGCTTGTCTTGGAAAAAAGATTTTGTACCACGGATTTAAATCACTTAGGGGAAAAATGTATTCTAGACCAGGAAAGATAAGAGCACCAAAAGATAAATAAAACATTTTTATGGCGTACAGAATACTGTTGTTTACCTGTGAATGCTTGTCTACATAGATTTCATTCTCAATATGCATACATAAATACACAGATCAAATTCATACTGCCAGAACTGCCTCCTGATACTTGCCTGTAGTCAAGAGGTCAAGTTGTCTGAGCATACCACTGTGGATTTACAACTGATCAAGATATGACCTAAAACAAATTTTTATTTGGGGTTTTTATTGTTGTTGTTGTTTTGGGGGGTTTTGTTAGTTTGATTGGATTTTGTAGTGGAAAAAATAGATAAGGAACAACAATGCATCCCCAAAAGTAATAGCTATACTTATGTGTATGCAGTAGCAAATCTATGTCTTTTTTATTGGAAGAAATAAGACAATTAAAAAGCTAAGCAAGAAATGCTCTTCGATTAGTAAGACCTTTAATACACTGGTGTGTCCATAGTAGTAGAAATGTGTCAAGCTGTTAAACCTGACATACTCTTCTATAGTTACAGATTTAGCGTATTTATTAAAAACCTGGGCTACTACAACTTGAGAAAGAATATTGATAACATACCCAGATCTGCATTCTGAAAATTGGGTACTGCATACTTTTCATATATTTTAGAACAGTTATTCTCATCTTATAATCAGTGGATACATTACAGCAAGTTCTAAGATAGCTCAGAGTAGCAGGGACCTCTAGAATAGGTCTATGAGAGATGAGATATATCTGGCAGAAAAATATACATTTTTAATCTGGTCTCCAGGTGTTCTTTTCCACTGTCATGTCATTGCTTGTGGTAAATGTTTTGTGAATTTATTCTTAGGAAAAAAAAATCCTTATAGAAATGTTTTCCTGTGACCAGAAGGGATGATCTCAGTTCTCAATCATATGTCTGTTAGCACTATGCAAAGTTCTGTATGACTTTTTCAGTTTCCCATGCTCTGCCAGCAAGTAATTGCCCAATAAGCAACAACTGATACAAACTGAATACAGGGAACTTTCCTTCCTTCAGTCCTTCCTGCCTGCTTGCCTGCCTTCCTGTCTTCCTTTCTTGCTTTCCTTCCTCTCTCTCCTCTCTCTCCTTCCTCTATTTCCTCTCTTTCCCTCTTTTCTTTCTTTTTTACCTGTTAGGGTAGCCAAGCATTGAAGCAGGTTGTCCAAAGAGACTGCAGTTTCCATCCTTGGAGATATTCAGAATTAAACTGGACAGTGACCCGAGAAACCTGTTGTAGCTGACCCTACTGTGAGCAGGTGAGGTTAAATTAGGTAAACTTCAGAAGTCTCTTCAAACCTCAGTTATTCTGGGATTCTGTGGTGCCCTGTAATGGTTAGGACAGAATTGCCTCTCAGACACTGTAAATAAAGACTCTTAGAATTTACTCCTATGCAAGTATCTAGTTAGTCATCAGGAGTGGGATTCATCTCACAGAAGTTATCCATTAATTAATCTGTGTAAACTATGTCACCATAATAAATGAAGAAAAATCACACCATCTGCTTTAGATGTGTGTTCCGGGGTAGAATGCAAACTTCTCCTTTCCTTAATATCCACTATTTTGCTTTTTTGTACTTTTGGTTTTGGCAAAGGAATTGAATATTGTTTTGACTTTTCTGTTTGTGTAATGTATGTGGATCGTGGAGCTCACAAAGGCATTTGAAAGACAAAACCTGGTAGAACAAGATATGAATGCTAACAACACATCTGCTACTACACAGCAGCTAACTGGATTTACTTCTATTAATTATGGAGAAACACATATATTAAACAAATACTTTAATGAAGTAGATTTTCATCCCTCTATTGAGTCACCTACTTCCACTGCCTGTGTTCAATATTTCATTATTCCCTTTAAGACTGCCTAACATATGAAATATGTTCTGAACATATCACTAATAATCAGATTGGTACATTACTACAAAGCCCTTCATGTTCAGTATTATTTTGTTTAAAATCTTTGCAAAAAATTCCAATTTTGATTATGTTACAGGATAAATGGTCCTGGCAGAAAGTAAAACTCAAGGGTTTGAGTTTTACACGCTGTTTTCCTTTATAACATAATGCTTTTTCAGCTTTCTCCTTAATCAAGTTCTATTTAATTACAGCAGTGTACACTTGGTTTCTGAAAAATGTTGAAACCACATGATGCATTTGACTCCTAATCCTTCTTTATCATATTGAATTGTTTATGTTATATTCACTGGATTTGTCATCACTCTCATTATTCCTTTAAGCTTTTTCTTTTATCAGTTTCACCATATATATTACTATTCATTTCATTGTAATTTCCCTGTTATCAATATCTGTAATCATATGCTGTTTTTAAACATGTGGCATTATATTGTTACATCAAGAAGGCAATTACTTTTGACATAGTGAAGTTACCAGCTATGCAAGTTAGCATGGAATTTCATGCAAAGTGAGTGCTTTGAATACTGATCCATTATTTGCACTATATTTGTAACTGCTAAAAGCTTGAACTTGGTAACTTTCCAGACCTCTTTCACAAGCTGTCATTTTCCCTAGAGTTCTGATAAAGAAGACCTAGAAGAGAAATTGCAAGCCTGGCCTTCTTCTGGTTTTACTTAAGTGCAATCTGCTGCCCTGCATTTTGATAGTCTCTAACTTTTAAGTGTATTTTTTACTGTGATTGCTTTGTGCTCAGATTTCTAAGCAAGCCAGGTATATAGGAAAATCTGTGGGAATTCTATGTAAATGGCTGTCACAAGGAAAAAATTTAAAAGAAATAAAACCTTTAATTTAAAAATGTACATAATTTGATATTTTCTAGGTTTCTGTATCAAAATAAATTTAAATTCTATTTTGAGCTGACAAATAACTTTTATTTTCTGATAATGAAAAGTGTTCTGGTAATATTTAAATGTCTTCCAGGCTTTGCAGTGTCCATCTGTACAGGGTTTCATTGTGCTTGATATTGCCAGGTACTTTAAAGCAGAAGGAATCATGATATTGGGAATAAAACTCTTGTCATACCTGCCAATGATGGCAGATGTTGGGTTTCGGGTATGAGGTAATTTGAGAACAGTGTTTATGCCAGTCAGTATCTTCTGTCATTTACAGTTTCAAAGCCAGTGAGATCTATGAACATCATTTGCTCCTGGAACAGAAGAATCCTTAATAGCATCTCCTGTCTTTGAAAAATAGCACTCTAAGAAACTTCCTACAGGCATAATTAACCTCCATATGATTGGAAAACAAACAAAGAAAGAAACAAAAACAAACACAAAACAACAAAAAGTACATTGACTAGTACAAGTATTTCTGGATAAGGGAAGTTATTGTTTTTCCAGTAACTCAAAATGTTTTCCTGATTTTTTGAATACTATCAGCATTCTATGTTAAGATTGATTTACTTTGCAGATTTTTGACCCAACCAAACTTTATAACATGTGGGCTAGCATTCATCAACATAGCAAGTGTACTGTTTTGAAAATCTCAAAATGTCATTTGTGTAGTGGGTTCTGAGGAGCCTAAAATTATTAGGACTACTTTTATTTGAAGAATAGCAAATAAAAGATATGAGGTGTTCCATGTAGTTCACAATTTGTGTTTACATTTTGGAGCAGTTAGTCCAATTACTGAATTATTTATGCTTTGCTCTTAAGCCTTATTTTGAATATATTCAAAATAAATCATAATGATTGACTTCTGCATTTTAAATAACAAGGGATTTCAGAGTCATGAGAACCTCTCAGTAAGTCTTTCTCTTGTTATTTATTTGAAAAACTTATCATTGGGTATAATATGAAAAGTATCCCAAATGTACAGTAACAGTCTTTTCTCCTCAAAGATACTGTTACATTCTCTGTAGTTAAGTAATCCTTATGGATGATTTAGCAGCATTCAGGAAGTGTAAACCCTGTTAGTTCAGCTTTTCCTTCAGTTTAGTTGAGGAGGTAGAGAGATTTCTGTATGATTCCCTTAAGTGCGTAACTGCTCACCAGCAGTGATAAGTTCTGACAGTATCAGGGATCTGAACCAAAAAGAAGAGTACAATAGGAGGGTTTGCACTATTGGATTCCAGTGCAAGGTGTCTAGTGCTGTAATTGAAAAATATTGTTCAAAATCTTAGCAAACTTAACCTGTGATGAAGTTAAATAATGTGAATTCTTGCTCAGAAAAAAAAAATCTTTTCCTTTGGTTAGAATCTCTGCTTACATTACAGTAAATAGAGGAACTGTTTGCTGACCATTATCTGTAAGTCTTGGGTTTGTTCTCAGATCAGTCATATCTGTACAGATGTAAAGAGGCTAGAGTGCTTTGGAAAATAAAGGAGAAAAACAAATCTTCCAAAATGCTGTGATATGTGTTTGCAATGAAGGGATGGGCATGTAGGATGGGAGAATGTAAAGGGATGTTGTAGGATGGGAAGAGTAAAAAGAAAAAATCATATGACATAGATGGATGGGGAACATTGTAGGGTCAGGACAAGACAAAACAAATGTGTACACAGTGAGGTAGCAGGGGATGGGATATTCAGGATGATATGTTTAGGAACAAGACTTGGAATAGTACATATTATTGGCCTGAAGGAAAATAACATGCTTGTACTCATCCAGGGTACCCCTCAGCTTCTGTCAATGTATCAATCTTAAAACTTTCCATATTTACCCTGGTGCAAGAAAGAGGTAATACTTCTCATGAGCAAAGCAGTAGCCCTTCTACAGTGTATCATGTTGCCTCACCATTTTACCCTCTCATTACCTCAAATTTTAATAGGCTTGTAGAGTCGTAAACAACAGTGACTTCTGCACCTCAGAACTTTAACCAGAGGGTTTGTGTTATTTCAGGTAGCCAGTAAATCTTTATGTGCAGTTATGGAAAACATAAAATGACTTCATAAGCCAATCCTATTTTTTCTTTTGATGTCACATGGGTCAACTTGTCATAAAGATTAAACTGATTACTCAATACTCCTGAGAGAATTGGTCCTGATTAACAGTAAGATGCCCTGTCAGTTGGCTTGGCCTCCCAGCAATTTTTCATTCATAGCTTTTCTTTTTTTCTTCTCAAAAGGAAAGGTACAACACATTTTTCACTATTAGTAAATACACAATGTGGAGCTGGAGCAATTTCTCTCAAGCCTTTGTTGTCTTAGATCTGCTTCAGAAATTAGAGGTGCCTTAAATACCTTTAAATGACTGTTCCAAGCACTCAGTTTATGTATAACTAAGCAGTTGCTAAGTGCCTGTTGGCAGAAGAAAAAGGCAATGCCTATTCTGGATATGTAAATAGATCAAGAATATACCAAATTAAAAATGTTTTGTTGTTCTTATTAGCTGTAATAGGCTGCACTCCATCTGAAGTTTGTACCTTACAGCTTTTCAGTCCCTATTTTCTGTTTTGTGGGCTAAAGAAAAAAATTACTTAGCTTATCTTGGCATGATTTATTGTAAAAGTTATTTTTTTTCTTCCAGGCTAGGCAGATGCGAGGCTGTTAATCCTTACTTACATCATGATTTGCATTATAGCAAACTGTCATATATTCAAATACCAAAGAAATGCTGCAGTTCAAAGTATCACAAACACTAAATCATATGACAGTTCAGTCACTGTGTGTATCACAAGCAGGTTTTACACTACTAACTCGAAAATAATAATTTGAGAATGATCATTTAGAACTATTTGCTCTTCATAATTTATTTAGAATCACAACTGTCGCTGTCGCCATGCTGAAATGACCACACAGACACTTGGAACTTTGCAGAGATCAGAACAGGGGTAAAAAGGCCCGATTTGTTTGTTTCATTTCATTATATACTTGTAGAAAGGTGACTGGTGGATTAGAGGGTGCAATTCTCACCTCTCACCTACATTAGTCAAAAGGTCTGTCAATCAACACTCTCCTGGCCTCCAGAAGAATGTAAAACAATTACAGTGTTAAAAAACCAATCTCTTATTTGCGTGAACATGGCGTGAGAAGTGAAAACTTCTACTTTAATATGAAAGTTCAGAAAACTAGCAAAACTCATGGTGACACACAATAACTAAGTCAGGAAAGTTTGGAGGGCATAAAATATACTGAATATAGTCCCTTTAGAAATATGAGTTCCTATCCAGTCTTTCATGATATAAGTAGGAATGAAAGAATCAGAATATTTTTCCTTACATGAAACAGCAGTTCTGTTCCAGTATTCCGCATCATGGATAGCACTGTCTTTAAATCCTGGAGCCAATTTCTCATCCATTGCACAACACAGTTATCCAGCTGAATTCTGGACATTTGGTCTAGAGGGATACTGTGAGAAACAATATGAAGAGCTTTGCTGAAGTCCAAAAAGGTTAAACCTAATCACTACCTTAGATAACTAGGTGAGTTACCTGGTCATAGAAGGAAATCAAGTTTGATAAGCAGGAATACCTGTTCATGAGGCTGTGCTGGCCGTGACTGATGACTGTGTTGCCCTCCAGGTGTTTTCCAATACCTCCCAGAATTGTATTTTCCACAATTTTAGTGGGCATTGAAGTGAGACTGACAAGCCTGTAGTTTCCAGGGTCCTCCTTGAAAACCAGGACAACATTTTCTAGCTTCCAATTAACTGAGACCTCCCTGGATTCCAAAGACCCCTTGAGAATTATCAGTTTTAACAGATTATTTTAATATATTTATCTTTGTAAATATTAGTAGAAATAATAGGGGTTTTATTGGTGAGAGGTATTTAATTGCTTTTATACTTTAACATAGAAGCACTCTGAGGGTATTGGAATTTCAAGCAAAAGACAGACAGAATTATTAATAGTATGGAAGAAAATATAGATTTTTTTTATACACATCAATATAAAAAGTTAGATATCTTAAATATTCCTTTAAGAATTAAGATCAGCATGACTGTTAGTATCTGCATTTGATTTGAGGGGTAAGAACTATCCAGTATATGATATTTTCCCTGTTGAAGAGAGAATAAAAGACTGATACTGGATAATCTGCTGCATGTTTCATATTCTGAAGTATGTTTTAAACTTTGTGTTATGCAATGCTGTAGTATTTCCTCTGAAAGTTAGTCTTGGTACCAGATGTTTCAGTTATTCTGGTGTTTGTGGTTTCTGTGGCTTCTACAAACCCTTTTCATGCAAGTAGATTATGTTTCAGAACATTAGAAATATCATGACTTCCAAATCTGAATGACCGTCAGCCTCCAAAACAATAGAACTCTTCCAAGATGCATTGCATCTGATTAGCCCATCTCTCCATGAGTCCTTGTAATAATTGGAGAAGAAGAGGGAATAATTGGAAGAGGGAAAATCAGTTATCTGTTTGGACACTCAACTGTTGCTTTTAGCTGTGGCTATTATGACATCTGGTAAACAAGATTTACATGTTGACTAGGTTTATGTGAATATGGTTATAACACATGTGGTTCTTTTAGGCCAAAAATATTTATTTTTAATTCAATTTATTTTAGTACTTTGAAATTAAAAATCTTGAATTTCAAAATTAAAGAGTATAAATTAAGAATTTCATTATCAAGACTAGAAATGGACTGCATTTACTATACTTATTTTTTCATTGGTCTATATCAAAAAGCAGTAGGGGAAAAGAAATGAAGAGGTTTAATTTTTTTCCATATAATGCATTGAAGCAGATCAGTCTATTATTCTACTTATTTCTTAAGCTAATCCTTCTATCTAAGATATGTTAATTTTTTTTTTCTAGTAGTTGCTTGCCTTTTATATTCCACCATTTTTCTTAACGTCAAATGTAGAAAGGAAATAGGGTATCTATCAGTGATGCTCTGGTGCCAAGCCATAATCCTGACCATCTCTAAAATTGTGAACCATTAAATCTTACAGCTTTTATTTAAGACTATTGGACAGCCATCATGTTGAAAGATAGGTTCCTGTTCAAGACTGAAAAATAAAGCCAAGTTCTATAATACTGACTCATCCAAAATTCCTTAGTTATGGGAGATTTTTTTCACTGTAACCTCACTGGATTTTTTTCCACATTGAATAGACTTTCTCAAGATCAAATAAAGAACTGTTAAACTCTGTTATTCATCTTCCATTCACTTAAAGATAGTAACTTCAGGAATTGTATAAAAAAATGTGTGAGGACAAGGACTTAGCAAAATTTCAGAATTTACATTCCTATATAATCAATAGCCTAGGCGATGAACCTCAGTAGCTCACATAAATAAAAATGTAAGAATTGCTCGGTTAGAAATTCAGCCTTCAAACTTTTAAGATTTAGATTGTGCATATTAGCAGCATGTTATATCTATTAGAATATCCGACTCCTGGTTAAGGAATAAAATCACCTGAATCCTTCAACCACAGTATGCAGTGAAAAGTTATACCGAGCACTTCAGTCAGTATAAATTCACTGTATTTTACTTGAGCTGCTTCTACAGGCAAAGTGTATATTAGATAATATTTCTGATCATTTTTTCAGTTATTCTTCTATGAATTAGTATGGCTGATCAGGAATTGGCACAACTGACATGGAAACTGTGCACTGAATTATGGTTTAGAATGAAACACAGTGTCTGCTTTGTCACCTTTGGGTTTATGTTTTTCTGCCTACTCTAGCCTACATTCCCAAATTTCTTCAGGGTGTCCTGGTTTAGGGCAAATTTTGGGAGGAAATCTCAGAATAGGGTCCCTCTAGAAAGATAATTCAAGCAGCCCCTCCCCCAACTGGTTCAGGAAAAAATTCAGTAGAGAAGAAGTGGAAAAAAACCTGTTTATTCAACAAGCAAAGTGTTTACAAGCATAAAAAATGAATAATATCAAACAATAAAACCTCTTGCCATTCTGAGGAGAGACGGCAAAATTGAGAAAGTCCTTGCTGTGGGTGTAGCTCAACTCACCCAGTCTCTTATCAGTCCCTCTGGCACTGGAAAATGCTGTCCTGGGCCCCAGTGGGCCCACAGGTGTGAGCTCCAGGTGTTCTCTGGGTTTTCAGTACAGAACAGGTTTAAACAGTTCCAAGAAAAAGAAAAAAAAAACCAGTAACTGTTAGCTTGAACCTTACTTCACCAGCACTAGTTCAAGAGTCAATAAAGGTTTGGAAATGAGAGAAAAATATGTATATGTTGTGATCTGCTCTTTCTCAACTGTAAATAATGTAGTTAAGTCTCTTACATTTTAGAATTATATTTCTTTGTAACCAGTTGACTTCACTAAAATATTTACTTGGATTTGAACATAAATGGTACAACTGTGTGTATAAGTGAGACTTCCAATGAATAGATGAATAAAACATTTCTCAGAGATACAAAAAAGTGCTTATTTTAATTGTTCTGATTATTTATAATATACTTTTAAACTTGCCAGTTCCCATCTAGTAAATAAATAATATTCCAAGGGAGACATTGTTTTCCTAGGAGTCTCCCATGTATTAAGCATAAAAAGTTTATTGTTGCATCCACCTAAGGCTGATGTCCTGCACTCATTAATTTGGCATAGTTTTAATTTTATATTTAGGTTTCTTGTTTTGGTTGTCTATGCCTGTTTTGTTCTGAAACATATCCATAACACCAGATATAAGCAATGTTCATGAGCTTCAATGTTAACAATAAGATATTGTTTCAATGCCATTAGCAGAATTCTCATCTGATAGGCAGGTCATTTTTTTATTCCTCAGTGTTATGATAAGACTTCATATAAATATCTACAAATATCCATGTTTCTGTAAGTACACATTTCACAAGAAAGCAAGTTCTGTATACAGTCCTACAAGCATTTTCTAATGGGTGCTTTCTGTCATGAACTTGATTTTACTATATGCAAGTTGCAGAATCTAAGCCTCAGCTAGCTGTATATCTTTTGTTATACCAATTTTCAAATCTTTGTATGCTCTATGAGTTTTTCTTTCTAAAAATGTAGACACTTGTTTTCTATATATTATATATCAGTCATATTTACATTTTTTCAAGGCCTAAGTGTGGTTGCTTTTATTGAATGTATTTTTTTAATTAGAAGAAACAAAAAAGGAGCAAATAAAGTTTCATTGAGTTATCATTAAGTAAAGTTATTTCAAGTGATTTTTACTGCAGCACCTTCTTTGCTACTTAAAAATCATTACTGTTATTGCTATAACAACTGTTGAAAGTATCATGCCCCATTTGCAGGGTAAGCAAGTGTGGGTCATACAAATGATAGAGATGTTCTCAGACTTAATTTGTAAAAGCTGTTTAAATAACCATTTCACTCAACTCCAGCACTATAAACATTGTTCTGTATGTTTTAGAGCTATTAAAGCTTAATCCACTACATTTGTAATGGGTGGTTAAATCTTGCTCTTTACTAATTCCAAATGAAAACATTTCAATACCAACATTTACTGCAATAAAATAATTTTAGTTTTATTAATAAAAAATTACCTTGATGAGATTGCAAAGTATCCACCCATAATCAACAAGTTCATTATAAAACTTCTGATTATGTTTTTTCCAAATCTTTTAGATAACCCCTTACTTTAAAAACCACTTTGGTTTTTTAGTACTACAGGCTACTATTATATGCAGCTTTCACTTACCAATCAGTTAAAACGCCTTTATGAAGCAAGTGTGATACAAGCTTGATTAGGTTATTACTGGTAACTCTTTCATTCAGAATTCTGTTAAAAAAAGGACAGTAAGAGTGACAAGAAAAGCAATAGAAATTCCTCACGTACTGAAGTGTTTGCCTAATGCACACGGTAATCCCTGGGAATATAATTTGCTGGGCATTATACATCATTGGCGTATAAAATGCAAGCAACTGCTTATGCAGGTGCATTTCATCTGTGGAAATGAAGCAAATAAATGACTCATCCTTCTAGGCAGTGGGAGGTAAGGTCAACATGTTTTTGTTTCCCAGGAGATGACAGATGATGAGGTGAGATTTGATTTCATAATTGAAATCCCCAGTAGGCTCAAAAGAAAAACAGTGCAGTGTTTCAAGGGGAAAAATATTCTAATGTACTCTACTATTTGTCAGATTTTGATTTGTTTAAACTGTAAGATTCAAACTTAAAAATAAATAAATACTAACTAAACTTTGAAATAGGATTTGGGAACAGATGTTAACTTTATATTAACAACCATTATAATATGTGCATTTCATAGATATTATTTTTAAGGTCAGATTTGACAAGAAATTATGCTTCTGTTCTGTCTGTAAAGGACATTAATTTCTGCTGGTGTAACAAACTGCATAGAGTTCTACTCATCAACACAGAAGTTGCTGTGTGGGTACAGCCATTCTCACTGCCATAGTTTTGAAGCAGTGCCTTTAAAGGACTTAAAACTGGCACATTCTTAAATGCTTCATCAGAACTCAGCTTTGTTTTTCCACCTGCAGAACCTAGTCAGAATTTCCAATATTGTGAAATAAAACCTTTGAAATTAGATAGAGAAGGAGTAACAAGGAGTTACACTGAGTGTCTTTTCAGAATAAACTGCCTTTGAATATTGTGGGACATTCCCTATTCTTTTTGCTCTTAGTGTCTTGACATTTTACTCGAAATTAGATCAATAGGCTTTACTTAGGCAGATAACCCATGCCTCTAAATGTAAAATTTAAATCAAGCAAACAAACCCCCCCACACTGTAATAATCAAATAGAAACTTGCCTGCCCTTTCTCGGAAAGTTACAATAGCATTTAAATTAATTAATCACATTGGCTTTTATTTTATTCATGAGCAAAATTATTTTTGAGTGGAAGCACCATTTCAATTAAACTCCAAATACACAACCTGAGTTTACAACAATGAAACATCTGATCTTACAGATTGCTGCATGTCACATCTACCACATATTCTAAAATTACTGTTTCTAACATGAGAGATAAGAGTGATCAGTAATTACTTTTCTTGCATATTAAAATTTGGTCTCCTAATATTTCCATTATAAAGACAGAAAAAAAAAAAATAGGGTATAGGCCCATCAAGAAAATACTTATTAAAATCTTAAACTCTGTGGCCTGGCCAGGGGACCGGACTTTCAGAGATAGCAGAGCCAAGGGTTCCAGACTTTTCTGTGCTTAGTCTGTGCAAGGATAAAAGCCCGGGGGTCCTTTGTTTGGGGTTCCTCCTCAGGGGCACCAGCCTGAGCTGCTATTTTTTTTGTCATTGCACCAAGACCAGTTCATCTGAGACTCTGCTGTGGGAATCTGTTTTTGAGCCAGCTCAGAGCCTGGTGTGACCGTGTGAGTGTGGGGGTGCAGCTGCGAAGGCACCTCGGTCCCAGCTCAGGTGAGCGAGTGTGACTGGCAGAGTGGCTCCTGGAGAGAGGTACAGTTTATTTAACAAGAAGCATCAGTAACTTTTGTTTTTCCTAGGCAAGATACCAGGTATCTTTACTGAATTTATTTCTCATCCTTCATTCTTCAACATTTAACAGAAAAAAAGGAGGACACAGTAGAAATGTATAGATTTTTTTAATTTATTTTTTTCCTGAATTCTTACTGAGACTGAAAATGTTTGCAAACAAGTGTGTACAATATCTGAAAAATACAAAGCTAGCCAGAGTGGTACCAATTCCTTGATAATCAGTTACCATCTAGATAATTTTCTATTTTGAATACCTTATGTTTTCTAATACAGAGAAAAAATATGGTTTAAGAAACCCTTAGTGTAATATGACACATATTTATTGAATAATATAAGACAAGCAGTTAATGATGAAATTAAAGTAAAACACACACATCTTTCAAGTATTTGCAAAGCAAAGGATTTAACGAGAGAGGAATTTTTATTGCCAGGATCCATAACTTATTTGTTACGTTTCTTACAACTTTCTTCTGCTCAATATGATCAAAGCCCAGTCTCCAAATTAGCTAAAGTCTGCCTGATGTTTTATTGTTTATAAGGCATACCAACTGTGATGCCTTGTGGTGTTGATTTAATCTCCTGTCACTTTACTTAGCAGTCCCATAAAACAGATGTCTGTGATACAGTCAAGGTATAAATTTGCACTTAAAAAGGATACAAGCATTTAGGAACTCCTATGCAGTACAAGGTGCTGGAATATGCCAGGGAAGGAAGGAGAATAGAGCTTCATCAGCTAAGGCTTTTAGGGCCATGCTTTTTATCTCATTCACATTTGCATTTAAAATATGTTTATGATATGTGGAGACAGCTCTGGAAACAGGGATGGAAAACAGTAGTCTGTTCTGGCTGTTCTAAACACAGAACTAGAAAATTGAATGCCCTCTTCTCTGAATATTTAATGCTCTTTTTTTACAGATCTAAAGCAGCCATGATAGAGATTATGTTTCATTGTGGAGTACTTAGAAATGAACTCCAAAAAGTGCTACAGGAAATTAGTATGGCTCAGGATTGTCTAAATGAAGAAAAATTAAAGATGATAAATTCTGAAACTGTTAGTCTACACAAAAATATAAGGCAGCTCAAAAAAGCTTTGAAGAGCAACTAGCACATTGTGTCTTATCTATTTTTCACATATCACATTTTTCCTCTCTATTTCAAGAGCAGGATGTCAGTGAGCAAGGTTGATGAATGAATATTAAAAAGTGGAGAAGCCAGGGACATTACAGAAAAAGTTTACATCTTTTTGCACTTTATTCTGTCTTCACTTATAAACTGAGGAAACGTTTAGGTTGGATTCCTTCTTTAAATGTGAGTTTTCAAAAAATCCTTTTTGGAAAATAAACTACATGAGTGATAGCTGAATATACAGAGAAAATGAGTTTTAGGAATTTTTCATATCTTCAATGACAAGTCAGTTTCAGGCAAGACATTAACTGTGATAACAGAAAAGGTTTTAGCATCAGAACAAGGAACAGAAAAGCTTCAGTAAGCTACAAGCCATAAGACTGATGTCCTGCTGTATCAGGTAAGATAATTGAAACAATACTTAAGAATAGAATTGATGAACACACAGCTAAATATTACCTAGTTAGGAGCAATCAACATGTTTGGTCAGGGGGTTTTAAGAGAAATTGTACCCTAAAACTTCTTGGCAGATTGAGAAGAGTTAGTTACTGTGTGAATAATGGATTGATGGAAGCTTTCTGAATTTCCAGAAGTCTGCTGCTGAGTCCCATAAAACAGACTTTTAAGGAGAGGGAACAGCTAGAGGGTAGGAAACAGTAAAACAGTAAATTTTTATTGTAGCTGAGAATCAGTAGTGAAACTCTACAAGCCAGTAAGTTATTTAATGCCTTTAAAATGGAATAATCAGTGGAATGAAAAACAGTTCACTGAAAAAATTGAGTTGATCAGTTGAAGAACTGATTAACTAGATTAGTAGAAGAAAGAGTCTTAGGATACTGTGGGATTGTACTATGAAGTGACATAATGAAGTTGAACATATGTTTGAAATGGTGCACAGGCACAGGAGGAAGATTAAAAAGTCCTGACTCGTTTTACAGTCTAAAGAGCAGTTTTTGGGGTTCCTGCATGATATTTGTATAAAGCATCAACTCAGCATAGGGTAATCATTAAAAAAAATCCCAAAACAAGTGTTAGAAAGTATTAAGAAAATAAATGGAAGAGTCTATAGTACAGATACAATATAGAAGTTTGTATCTTGAATGCTGGAAGTTTCTGTCTTCCCATCTCTGTTTAAAGAGATGTAATAGAATACTGACTGATCAGAAAAGATCAAAGTTATTAGTGTGAAAGCCATCAAAGCTCTCTGAAGAGTAGTAGGAAAGTAGCAGAGAGATTTTTATGTTTGGTCTGTTCTTGCCTTTCTATAATCATTCATTTAAAAGACTTCTGGAGAACAAAAATCCCGAAATTAAACAATAAGGCAGTTGTCACATTATTGTGATAAAATTTGGAGTTTCATCCTCATTATGACAAAACTCTTGGTTGGATGTCATAAATCAGTGTTAAACAAAAAAATAAGAACAAACCATCTTGAGGTTATCCAAGTGCAATTCAGTAATTGATTTATCTTACCTTGAAATGCCAACATAGTCTGTCAATAATAGTTTTATAGTTTTGCATCTACTTTAAAGAAGACTTGTTTGAAAGTCTGTTACTCACTTCCTCTAAGATCCTTGCAATACTGCTCTGAACAACTGATTACGTTATCCTCTCCCCCACCTTTATTTTTTTTCCATGAGTAATTCAAAGGAGGCATAAAATCAGTCTAAGTGTATTCCTAGAGATAACTTCTGAAATGGGGATTTTCACATGGAAGGGCATATGGCCTTATTGTTTCACAAGTTGATTTCTCTCTCACAGCTCCTGGAGCAGAAGTCTCCAGGCGAGAAGTATTTTTTCCAAGAACTTGGAACAAGTGTTCCAGGACTCTTGCTCTTAACCAACACAATGATTAAGAAACTTAAAACTGTGTCATGAAACCTGGGACTTATTTTATCTTCCCTTTCTAAAAATTTGGTCGTTAGAGAAACGGAGCTTAAAATTTTGGCTTCCTTGTGACAGCAAGAATGCGGTGCTTGTTTCAAGTCTTGACAGCTGTTGAAGTACTGTTAATGTCAAAAAAAGCTTATCTTCTCTTTCCCTGCAGAAAATCCTGAACAGTAAGTTTGTCTAGTGGAAAGAAAATACAAAGAGCTAACTAAGGCAGGGCTAATGAAACAATTGCACTACATGGAAATTTTGAAAATGTTTGGTCAGTTAAAGTCACAAATTTAATATGCCAATTAAGCTTTTTATTAAAAATAAACAGCAAGATAAAATCATCAGTGTCAGGTTTGAAAGTTACAGTTGCTATGCTGGTTTCAGTATTTCTTCTGAAACTGTCCTTGACAGCTAAGTTGACTAAACCTTGTTATATAAATTGTGAGCATTTTTAACTCCCTCAGGGGGGTTACAGAACTGTAGATGAAAAGGTCTTATTCAGTCAAACACAAACCTGTTCTTCAAGGTTTGAGGATTTCTACTAAAATCGCTTTGGAAAATGAAGAGCAAATATAGCTCTTAAAAAAAAAAAATGAACTATCCACACCTAAAAAACCAGACTCCAGTGTTCCTACACTTTCAGGAGTTTTTGGTCTTTTGTATTTGAAAATCTACTGTTTTCCTGTTTGTCTTTTATGTTTATTTCATAATGTATCTCTGCTTGTCACAGAATCATAGATTCACAGAATCATTAGGGTTGGTAGGGATCTCTGGAGCTCAGACAGTCCAATCCCACTGCCAAGGCAGGGTCATCTGGAGCAGGTGACAAAGGAACACATCCAGGTGGATTTTGAGTTTCTCCACAGAGGGAAATTCCATGACCTCTATGGGCAGCCTTTTCCAATGCTGTGCCACCCTCAATGTAAAGTCCTTATTGGAACGTCTTGTGTTTTAGTTTATGGCTGTTGCTCCTCATTCTGTCATTGGGCCCCACAAAAAGAGTCTGGTGCCTTCCTCTTGGCACCCTGAAACTCCTCGAGGGTCTGAGCCCAAACAATCAGACCCCTTTGAGTTTCCTCAGGACTTAGGCCCATGGTGACTTGATGGAGAGACACCTTCAATCCTGTTGTCTGAAAAGCAATTTTAATTACACAAAAACAACAAGGTGTCCACTGTAATGGAGCAAACTGGACCAAGGCAGTAGCCAGGGGCAAAAGGCGGGGGCTTGGGTCAGACAGGGCTACTTATGCACCCTGTGTAGGTGAGGAGTTAAGGTGGGGTCTGAGGCAAGGGTCCAACAGGGGATAACGATTGAGAATATTAAAATTCTTGCACCAAAACTTAACCCATGGTAACACAGAGAACTAAGAACTTTCTAGTAACAATTTGCATAGAGAGCATGTGAATAAACCTTTTGCTTATGGCACTGAAAATGGGGTTTTCTGAGGCATTTTTCCAGGGTTCTCTTCTTCCCCGGGGAAACTACCCTCTACAGCACCCACCTTCGAGAAATTTGTATGCCTTAGTGAGATACTCTCTCAGTCTACTCTGTCCTAGACTTAGCCACCAGACTGTAGTGCCAACTCTAATCTTTCTTTGTAAACGTTTAAAGAGCATTAGTCTTTGACTATTTAGTGTTGTGTAAAGGGAGTCCACTGTGTATTGTGTTACAACAGTTTCACATCTTTCATAGCACAGGTGGGAAGTATGCTTATAATCTAATCATCAACAGGCAGCAGAAGCAGATTTCGATACTTTAAAATTATAAATGGGCTAAAATGCAACTAATGGCTAATTAGCTGTCTGCATGAGCAATTGAAACCAAGACATCAGTAAAATAATTACTCTGTTTCACCCCTTAAATAAGTGTGAATGTGAAAATGCTCAGAATGTAAATAGTTCTAGGTCCACACAGTAACAGAGAATGATTACTAAATCTCTCCTGGAGAGAAGATAGCAGTAGCTCATGGTATTGGCTTTGTATATGCTGGGGAAAAGTGTAGTAAACCCTAATCATCACTATACTATATTTCTTGATGTTACAATAAAGTTTACTGCCTATCAGAAAGGTAAAAAATAATCTGAATTTGTCTCAAATGTAACATTACATCAAAATTATACTTTCAGTGAAATAATGGAAATGTAGAATCATTGTGTTTGTAAAAGACCCCTAAGACCATGGGTCCTTTTGCTCAACATATTAATACTGGTTTAGGCTTTGAAAATACAGCACCTTTATATGGCAGTGAATACCTGCTGTATAGACCTATGTTTTAAGAAGATTTTTTTTTTTGTTTTTGCTAGGAGCTGTTGAAAGCTCATGAAGCTCTGTGCTTGCAATACTGCTTTACTCTGTATTTGTCGTATCTTTAATGTTTCATGAATGCCCAAATTTTTTGTAATTTTTTTTCACAAGGTTGTCTTTTGTTTGTCTTCATTTGAAGAAATAATATTAATGGATAAACTTGAACCATATGGGAAAGGTCACAGTGTCAACATAAAACATGAAGACTCCATAACCCCAGGAAATCATTCAGCAATAAATGTTGTCTTTCTGGATCTAGAAAGTTTTCTTTGTTTGTATGTTTGGGTTTTTGACATATGAAACTACTTCACGGGAAGCTATCTAAAACATAATGCAAAGCTTTATGATCTTTGTGTCCATGAAGTCTTTGCAGGCTTCAACAGGGAGGAGTAAAGAGAAGATGGAAAATGTAGAGAGGGAAATCAAGTTTACACAGGAATTTTGATGGAGAAGAGAGTAAGAAAGCTAAATTATGAAACAAAGTGATGAAACAAAAACTGGCTTTTTGGTGGAAGAAAATGAAGGGGCTAATTGACAGAAGAAGCTGGATAAGGGATGCAATGGGACCAAGCAGAAATTTGTAGTGGAGATCTGAGTTGGGAATATTTCTGAGTTGCAACAATCATGGAAAATGGCAGGAGAGCAAAGATTCATTTGACCAGGAAGCAGGAAAGGCAAGGTAAGATGTGCAATCAGGACTTTTTTGACAGCAAGGTTCTTGTTATATATTTCAGTGACCCTTTTTTTTCTTTTCATATAACTGCCTGTTACATTTTTTTCTTTCATCATAGGCAGATTAACTTTTACTGCCCAGAATCAATGCTAAAAGCATGGCCTTTTATGGACTTGTAAATGTATGGAATAATATAATAGTAGTTATGAAGTAAAACAATATATTTTTAGCCCCTTCTAGTCCATTTCTCTGGGGTTTTTTTTTCAAAAATGAAGTCTACTGATAGCTAGGAAAAATGAGTGTAGTCTTCTCTGCAAATATAAGTAGAACACTTATTCCATGACATATTTGCTATGGAGGATTTATTAACATGCCAATTGTTTTGCCAGGAGTGAGAAAAAGAGCTGTTCTGCTGGTATAAAATAGAAGGTGAGCAAGGAGTTGAGAATAAGGAGAGAGTACTAGTGTAAGAGAGAAGGTGGACTGTGCTCTTTTTTCTACACTGGAGAAAAGAAGCCTCTATTATTTCATGAAGCAAAATCAAGATACTGTAAACCTAGAGGTACTGTTGCTATTACCCTGATGTAGGACTTTGTTATCTATTTATATAAAGTAGTATTATGGCTGGAGAAATGATGGACAGACTTCTTGAAAGCATAGTTTTATAATGCTTGGATTTATAATATCACAGTGTCTCTAAAAATAAGCTAATTATGTGAGGACTATGAATTTTCACATACTTTAGGTCTTATGTATTTTAAAACTTAAAGGCTAGGTTTGACAAAAAAATATCTGTGTAGTTTGTACTCAGTCTCTTCAAGAAAAAAAATGTTAGTATCACTGCTGAAATACATCTTTGGTCCTGCTCGCTGCTCTTCTCAGATACCTCTCAGTCCTTGTTGTCACAAATTCTTTTCTGATAGTAAATCTTGCTATGTTTATCCCAATGGGGCAGGTTCGATTTGAAGGAAGGACATTTCCCTCCTTCCTTGCAGTGTTTCTGCTTACTATTAGTGCAGTAGAAGGGCAAAAGCTAATGGGTATTTCCTCTTTGCTGCTCAGGGTCATCCCCCTAAGGATAAACTATGAACAAAGAAGATAAAGCCTCTGTCATCACTAAGTTAACCTCTGCATTTAAAAACCTGTCTTTGAGCACAGTAAACTTTGGTTAAACTCTTTTGGAGGTGGAGAGGGAAAGGAAACAAGTGAATGACAGGGAAGTAAAATAAACGTTCACCGCCTTAAATGAAAAAAAGTCCATTCATGTAAGCAATCACTGGGGAAAATACTCCATACCCTTGGGATCTTGCACAGTGAAAAATATGAGAAATTAGATAGAGTTTCGACTTATAACAAGCTATGAATTGGGCCAATATATTTTCTCAAGTGGATATTCTCAGTGGTATTTTTGAAGTCAAGGAGAAATATTGAATGTTTTATCTGCTCACAATCTTATTAATTAGACTGAGTGAATGAGTGAGTTTTGGGGTAAGATATGGTGGAGGTAAAGTGACAGGGAAAGGAAGGGTAGTCTGGGCTTTTTAGACCTCCCCCCTTCCTCTCTTACTTATTCAGTGTTTCTATCCCTTGTTTTTCTGTCTCTCTGTTAATCTGTCTTCTGCTGCAACTTTCTGATCAAAAGTTAATCAATGTATTCACAGTATAGTGGGTCTTAAAATCACGTAATTTCTGACACTGATGAACCTATACCCCTGTTGCAAATAAACAAGTAGTCCTCCTTCAGGCGTCAGCTGAGTTGGCTTTCATTTTGAAGTATACTTTAGAATCAGGATGTGAATGTCATCTTTTTCTTTGTGCAATAATGCTTCAAAGTGTAACTCTTTGTAAAGTGCCATATAAAACTGAGATTGAAATGTTATTTTCAACAACTTAAAAAAAAAAGACAACAAAAACCCAAAAAACCCTACACAACAGTTAATTTCAGAGCTATGAAACATTGATATCTATCCTGTAACCTTGAGATCAAGCAGAAAGCACCTTCATATTTTATTTTTAATATCCATTTGCTATATGGAAAGTCAGTAGGTATTACATGACCAAAGAATATTTGTATAAATATTCAGATTCTGTTTGTATATTTGTATATTTGTATATTAAGGATAAACTGTAATTTGTCGAAACATCTAAACAATGAAAAAATCCACTCATATGTATACTGTTTGAAAAAAACATAGTGATTGCACCAAATAGGGCTGTTAATGATTCAGTTAATTTTTAAATGATATTTTGAGAATGCTACTTGTGTAATGTTCAGTTTAACAGAGACAACAGGGTTGCATGAAAGCGTTCAGCCAATCAGTTGCCAATACCTACTTTACACTGACCAGTGAGTTTAGGTTTAGGTTTAGGATTTTTTGATTTACATTCCAATTGGTTACATATTTCCAGAGAGGTTTAGTTGTTCATATTTCAGAATCACTCTCTGAAATGACAAAGAATTAGGATTATGTCAAACTTAGGTGATGGTAATTATATTTTTTGTAATTTAAAATTCTATAAAAATAATGTGAAGTTGTAAGGGCTTTTTATTGTTTGTGATTTTTTTAACTTGACCTAATTTCCAGGGAGCATCTACCTTTTAATAGAAAACAAAGAACACAAAAAAGCCTTTAATATATACTGACTTTTACTTTATTTTTTACCAGGGTAGAGGGAAACAAATCTCCCTTCTTATAGCTCAAATATCACATTCTGTGAATGCTGATATTTCTTGGTTTCTTAAAGCAGAAATTGTTGTTGCAAGCACTTCCATTCTTTTTTTTCCTTTCACAATAGATGAATAAATTAGAAAATAAATACTCAAGCAACTCTAGTTGTTACAATTCATTCAATCTATATGAAATTATATTCATCACTCGAGTAGATCTCAGTATCTTTACAATCTAAACAGGCCTCAACTAATATGTGATAATTTATGGCATGTAATATATAAAGGATAAACCTAAGTAAACTTGCTGAAACCTAAGTAAATTTGCTACTATGCCTATGTAAGAATGCTTCATAGATCCAAAATTCTGAAACCTAATCTGATCTGTACTTTAGTTGTTGCCTTTAAAAAGGAGAGGGGCTGGGGGAAGGTGTTTATTTCCAACAGAATTAGCAAAGGAATACAAGTAGAAATGTATTTAGGAGAACTTCTCAAAACTTCTTAAAATCATCTTCATATAATGCACGTAACAACTCTGTAATTCTGAGAGATAGGCTGCATCATTCTTCTTCTCAGAATACATGCTACCATATTTTTAAAAATATATTTTAAAGGTTAACATATTGGAGAATAGCCACGCTACTGCTTAGGCCCTGGAAGAGGTGAGGGAAGTTTGAGGAATTTGTGGCTTTGATTAACTTTGGAAAGTTAGATATGGTTCCATGCAGGCAGAGGATGTAATGTTACATACTCTCCTGAATGTTTTATAGCAATCAGCTACCTTCTATTTTCTATAACAAAAAACGTTCATACAGAAAGATGTGTGATAGTGATACTGAACAACATCTGAAAAACTACAATTGCAGTGGCCCAATCAACAATTTTTTGGTTGCAAATATACAGAGTAGAAATGGAATCAATGTACACAAATTGGTAAAATTTCTTATGCCCCTTTCCTGTGGCAGAGGAGACCATTACTCTTACTGTAAGTAGAGAACATTTATTCAGGATTTAACCAGTCAACTGAAGAGGTGCTCTTCTCAGAGGATAAGCTCTCTAAGCATCTGTGGGATATTAGGCAGAAGACTGGCATAAACTGTATTAGAAGAGGTTGCTAAGTTGGATTTTGTAAGTGAGGTGATAGTATTGCATGTGGTCAGTGTTAAAAACATGGCTTTAACACCTGTTGCTACAGCTTAAAAGACAGAATAATTTTCTTTAGTACATAGTGTGGTCAGTCTGTTAAATATTTTAGTTCTGGGTGGGTTTACATGTCCAGGAAGGTTTCACAAGTGAGAATTCCAGAAATCATGGAATTATAGAATATGCTGAGATGGAAGAGACCTACCAGGATCATCAAGTCCAGCTCCCGACTCTGTGCAGGACACCCCAAGAATCACACCATGTTCCTGAGTATGTTGTCAAAATACTTCTTGAACTCTCTCAAGTTTGGTGCTGTGACCACTTCCTTGGGGAGCCATTTCCAGTGCCCAGCCACCCTCTGGGCAAAAAACCTTTTCCTGATATCCAACCCAAACCTCCCCTGACTCAGCTTCATGCTTTTTCCTTGAGTCCTGTCACAAGAGTGAAGAGATGGTACCTGCCCCTCTGCTTCTGCTCATGAAGATGTTGAAAAGCACAATGAGATCTCCCCTCTGTCTCCTCTAGGCTGAACAAACCAAGTGACCTTCTCCTTTGAAAAAGGGATACAATTGTGAGAATTAAACTCATAGCCATACAAGTAATGCTAAGTTAAGACTTAAACTTGAAGAGTTTTTTCTACAAACACAAAATTACAGAGAAAGGCGGGACTGTGTAAATTAAGCTGGCTGTGTTTCACACAGAGGTAGCTAGATTAGTCAGGGGGTAGTTAGAATACAAGGTTGTGGAGAAGTCAAAAGCGCAAACTTAGGAAGAAATAATGCTGACAGTCCACTTAGTGTGTTGGTCTATGTGAAGCAGAAACAGTGGAATTAAATTATTGTTACAGTCTGTAACAGGAAAACAGGCTGGCAGATTGGCTGCAGCTCTGCTGAGAAAAACCTGAATGTCTTCAAGCTGAGCGTGAGCCAGCAGTGTGCTGGTGTATGTTTCCCTTGTTCTTGTGCTGTCATTCTCATGTCCATATTCCTGCAAATTCTGGTGGTGTCATGGTGGTGAGTTTTCTTGGGGATTCCAATGTCATTCTTATCATCTCATTTCCCACCCCCCTCACCCCCGCCCCTCCTGTTTTAAACCTAACAGTTGTATCTTTTGTTTTGCATTAGAGAACACAACAAAATGCACATACACAGCTTAAGAAGTTAGTGGGTAGCACCTGTCCATGACCAAAGCATGTTCTAGTCAGTGCTAACAGCATCATAAGCGTGAACAACCCATAAGAAGAGAGAGCAGTTCCTAACAAAAACTGCATGGCTGTTGGGATAAAGTTTATGCACCAGAAAGGATGCCCAAGGAGTGGTGCTCATCTGAGCATGTGCTAAGTCTACACACTTGGAGGTACAATTTTTAGATATGTACCTAATATACCGGTCTTTGTCCAGATACTGGTCTTTGTGCAGATTCCAAGTATTTCTTCAGTTGTTTGTTTTTCCCTCTCACCCTTTGGAATTTTGGCTTCTCAGTGCAGTGGTGGTTATATGACAGCATTTCTTCATCTTAAAGAGTGCACAGGTTCATTTCAAGAAAATTACCGGAATAAAAGTGCAGTATTGCTTTTGAAGAAAGACCAGTAACAGCAGATTCTTAATAGCCCAAGTGGGAAATTTTATTTGATTTATTTGTTAATGTTTTTCTCTGCACCACTTTTCAAAGCACTTTATAATCTTTAAATTTCAAGTGCATTAAAAAAAAAGAAACCGAATATACTTCTTTATGGACTCAGGACAATTAATAAGCACTGCTCAATCACTTAGATTCAACACTGAATGTAAAGTTCATTTCTTATCCGAGTCCTATTTTGGGAGAACAAAACAATAGATATTACCTGGAAAAATTAAAAGATGTAGAAATGAAAACAAACTAGTGCATTTCCTGCTAGGTTTTCTTGATTAGCAAATATAGACTTAAAATAATGCCTTGTTTATGTTTCTCACCCATAGCCTTGTTAATGTCACCCATAGCTTTCTAGACCTCTCTCCTACTATTCCTATTTCTAGACCTACTCTTCCTACTCTGTTTAGTAAGAAGGTGTTCATCCTTCTTTGTTGTTTCCCCAGTTCTATACTGTCAATCTATGAGATGCTGGACCAGACCTCTGAGTATTCATAATACTGGGACATAATCAGTGCATAAGCCTGATGAGACCCTTCTGTTTCCTTGTGTTGTTCTTTAAGTGAATATTACAAGAGCCTTCTACATTATTTTAATTTCATTTGGTGTAATAAGCATCAGCTCAGATACTTAAGCCATTGATAAAACTGAAGGAGTAAATGTAGCTCTCTGGCTTGGAGGACTTATTTTAGCTTTTACCAGAAAGGCTGAAGAGTCATAGTGGGCACCTGATCTTAAAAACAGAATAAAGTGAAAGTTCATGGTTATTTTTGTCACTGTGATTTTTACTGCACCTTATAAATTATAATTCACTGTAGGAATACATTCAGTAACTGTTTTATGCCAGGTATCTCACTGTTGATGATCAAATTTCTCCTTAAACATAGTTCCTATTATAAATCTAAGTAAATTGTATGACTGCACATGTGTAGCAAATGATTTTTTTTCTTGCCTTCAGAAGGACACAGAGGTAGGCATTAAGCAATTTATCAACCTCACTTTGTCAAGATCAGGTTCTTCTCAGTCAAGACTCCTGATCCTTTGCTCTCATGATCAGACTATTATTTTCAGTGACTCCATCATTTCCAGGTCTTCAATATAGGCAGGAGAGACATGAGAGTCAGTACTTTGAGCAAAACTATGTCCCAGGAAGAGTGAGAATTAAATCTAAGATTTCAGACTACAAAGACAGGCAGAATCAGTATTGATGTGGGTATTTGCATATACAGTTTTAATTAAAAGCAGCCTTTAAATAGGATGAGAGATTTCAATTAGGGCAACTGGCTTCTTGCTCTGAAAAATAAAACTAGACAGAATCTTTGTGCCTCCTTCCCCTCTTCCACATCCGCACAGATGGAAGTTTCAAGAGAAAAGATTCAAACCAGAACACAAGTGAAGCTGTGGAAGGCAATAATAGCATTTCTAGCTTCTTTGAAAAATAGAGAAATACAGCTAGTGTTGAAAAATGTCTAGCCACTGGAAGATGGCAGGAACATATTAAATTACAGCCTTGTTGTGTTTTATATAAGTATATCCTCCAGTCACGAATCAGATGTCGGATCATCCCTAGAAGTGTTTCAATGCTGGCTTTTTCAAAATGGTCTGCTTTTCAGCACTGCTCTTTTTCAAATTGATAAAAAACTTATATTAGGTTTCTTTTTGTACCAGAGAGTTGGCACGGAGCACTTTTACAGTGCATGGCTACTCCTCATCTCACTGCAGAAAAGGAACGATTCCAGGATTCCTCTTTATCTACTCTCTTGGGTACAGTCAGTTTTGCGATCACACCTTAGCACACATCAGTAAGATCTGAGTCTTTACCAAAGCTGGCTACTCTCTTTCTAGTTCTGGGTGATAACTTCAAGCTTCTGAAGTTATTCTCAGTTCACAAAGATTGAAATCCACTTGCATAAACTCTGAGCAATATATGAAAAGTGGGTAACAGCTACAGCACATCTAGCACCACAGTTCTTTAAAAGAACAAGATAAGTACCAAGTACATTGAGGAAGATCCTGACCCCTTTCTTCAGGAAGGAATCTCACAGGTAGAGTCAACCTTCAGCAGCAGTAAATCAAAAGTGCCTTTACATTCTGGTTATCCTACCAATTACAGTTCATCAGTTTTCAGAACATTTTTTAATGTCTGATCCCTCATGGGCTTTGTGGAATGAACTTCAGTGCAAACATGAACCTTTGTTCAAGGAACAGATCCAGTAAAGCATTTAATACCAGTAAAACAACACCATCACTGCATAAACAATTAGAATATCAATCTATTTAATACACAAGAAGCACATGGGGGGAAGTGTCATAAGTGTGATGAGGCAGGAGACAATGATGATCAGAGAGAACTTGAAAGAAAAGAACAAAGGTCTGACATTTCATTAGAAGAGAGAAAAGGAAGGCAAAGTTTGATCAATAGAAATGGTTTTAAAAGGTGTTGGTAAAAGAGAGAAGCAGTCAATCACAGTAAAAGGTAAAGATAGAGCAATAAGCAATGTACATAACTCACAGTTTTGGTGATGTGTGGCTTATAGACAGCTTTATACCCTCCTGTGACAATAAAATGTGTTTCCCTCTTTGTTTTAAGAGAGGAAAGCACTCTCAGAATGTGGTGGTTATTAATAAATGTGTTGGCCATTACTTTTTAGACTTCCTAATGCACACTGTAGTAAAAAAAAAAAAAAAGAAAACAAACAAACAACAACAACTAAACAAAAAAAATTCTTAAGCTCTCTATAATGGCTTCTGTTTTTTGGAAATTCTGAAAATACAGTGACCTATCAACTGAGGGCTTTCTGTTCAAATGATGTGATCCCAAGAGCTGGTTACAGGAGATATGACACCATGCTCATAATCATTGCTGGTTCCTGCAGTTTCCTGGTCTCTGAATGTCAGTACCTTCTCCATTCTACCACAGCTGCAAAATCTTTTCAGGCAGCTGCAGTCAGCAACCTAAAAGCTGTGTCACACTTTTCAAGAGCAATTCCTGTTAAACTGTTTATCAGTCATATTCTTGGGGTGGGGGATAGGCAATGGAACAAAACCGCATCTACACAAGAGAGATGTAAAATTACCAGAGAAACTGGTGCTTCCAATTCAAATTTGCAGGAAGGGTAAAGAAAGCATGCTCCAATGTAGTATGAATAAAAAAGTTATAAATGTAGTTTAGAACAAGAGAGTGTTCATTTGAAGGGAGATGGCTGGCAAGCTGGGATTTCTTCAAATAACTAGTCCTAATCAGGACAGTAGCCCCATCTTACACTTCTCTAATATTTAATTCTAAATTAAAAAAAAAAATAAATTAAGTTGGGAGTCGGTAAATATTTCTCCTGTATCTGATCTCAGCAGGTTGTATTGAAGGACTTTAAAACCAGAACATTTTCTGTCAGTTATTCCAAATTCTATCTTGAATTTGTTTTGTTAAGAACTATTTTTCTCTACAGATTAAAAAAATTAATATTTTAATCTGTTAGAAATATCTCAGCTAAGGTTAAAATACTAAATGAAAAAATGAATCACAACAATTTTCCAGTGTTTAGTCTCAGGTCACTGCTTCATGATTTAGTCAAAATGAGACAGGAAATTAATTCTGCACTGGTCCTCCTCAGTGCCTAGTGTGATTATTCTGCTAATTGACTTGGGGCATTCATAAGGTGTTTACCTGCAAAGAGAACTGGAGTTCTGTGCCAGGAACCAGAAAGGTAAACCTTAAACAGTACCATGTCAAATGATTAGTTGATTACATATTTCTGTGAATCTGGTCCTTTGAAAGAACCTAGACGATTAGTAAAAGGAATCTAAGCAACAAAATAATTTCTAAGACATGCATCTGTACAACTCTGAGAAGCTTGTCAGGATAAATGAAATGTGTATCTTGATGCATAATAGAAATTAATCATAGACATAAAGTTTTAAATAGGATAGTGACTGTCACGGAATTTTCTTCAGTCATCAGCAGCTACCCATGTTTGGAAAAGGACTGGATAAAATCCTCCATAGACTAAAACTAAATGTGTGAGCCCCCATAGGACTGCATCTATAGATATTTGACAAGAAACTCCACTGAAATCACTACAGTCTGTTGAAATAGAAAATTGTGCTGGATTGGATCCTTCTGTACTGTTCTGGCAAAAGTACTCAATTTGCTGTAAGCAGAATGGCTTCCTCTGCCTCTTAATAAAGAATTAAATCTTGTCCTTATTAAAGAGACACCAAAATTTTAATTTACAATTTGATAATTCAGGGTACTGAGGCTGTATTACCTTCTATCCTTTGCTCTTGCTCCTGCTTTAATGTGCCATAACTGAGTCACTCCAGAGAGATTTAACAGTCTACAGCTGTGGACATGGTACTAAGATCACTGTATGCTAATTTTAACATCTCTTAAGTTTTCTCTGAGTAATTTGAAGTTTCATTATAAGATACACTGAATCCAAGGCAGCGTCTCACATCTGGCAGAATTGCTTAAAACTAAGCATACACAGAAATAGCTGTCTTTTTTCTTTCAATTGGTAGACATTTCTGAATATTAAAATTTTCTGTTTCATGTGCTGTTCTTCTGAGATTCATACATATAGAGACAAATCTATTTTCTTAAGATGATTATAAAAATTTTTTAGGGAAAAACTAAACACACAGTGTGTTACCAGAAAAGAGCAGAGTGAATGAGCCATATATTTAGTGTGATGACAAAATCCTAATCAAATCTCTCACAAAAGGAAAAGAGGAAAAGATATCATATTATACTTTGCTGAAGCTCATAGTAATGTTACTGCATAAATACAGAAGGAAAGAAGGCTTTTATGAACCAGAGAAAATCAGACCAAAAGATGGGGCTGTCACAAGACAAAGGAAAACTCTGCATGGGTTGAAAGCCTTTACATACCTCTTCTCACACCTTAAGCCTAAGAGAATTTCAGCTCAGCATATAGAAACATTCAAGGAAGACCTTCATAGTTATTCTGACTCATTTTTTAAAGCTTCTATTCAATTTTCTCTATAAGAAGTGTCTTTTGGCAATGCTTATACACTTGTATCTTCATCTTGTATGCTCAAGGTCTGTCTTGTGATTTTTTTGTTCAACCTGGAAATCTGAATGTATCCATTACCTTAATCGATATACTTGTGTCTTGGTCTGGAAAGACAGGTATCTGTCAGGGAAAACTGGAGTTTCCCTTGGAATGGAGAATGTAAAACCCCCTCCCTCCAAATTATTACAATTTTGCAAGTAGGAGCTTTCAGGCAAAAATATGGGAATAGGAGTAACAGTTCTTTACTAGGAATATTAAAAATACAGATGCAGTAATACAAAAAACAATCAAACAAAAAACAAGCAAGCAAACAAACAAAAGTCCTAGAAAAACCCTGACGGAGTCAGGAATACGATCTGACACCCTGTTGGCCAGGGTGTATGTTGGAAGCAGTCCAAATAAGTGCTCCTGGAGTGACAGATGTGGTACTATTAGAGATGATCCTGTAGACGGGTTCAGTGGTGATGGGATGAGTCCGGACTTCCTCTGGGAATCCAGTGGAAAACAGGGTGCCTGGGGTCCCTGTGTCCCCATTTTATCTGGGTAGGGAATGGTTGGCTCCTCCTCACTGGGTGGAGCATCTCACAATGGGATGGTGCAATGTGTCATGTCCCTGCTGAGCCTTAATGGCCCACTAACAGAAGATATCCCCAGGAGGATGGACAGTGGTGGAAGAGATAAGAAACACTGCCCCACCTGGTTTTAACAGCTGGTCTGATATCAGAAGGCATCCACCCTCCTCCCTCCTGGAGGTACAAGAGATAAAAAAAACCCAAAAAACCCACAAACAAACAGAAAAAACCCCCAATCCCCCAACTGCTTTCAACAGATGAAATAAAATACACTTTTTTTTTTGGTTACATGGCCAAAGACAACTAGTATGATTTGAGATACACACATACATATATAAACAGTTCCTTAGTTTTAGATAGAATAAACAAATTTGTGCTGAGAAACACTGATTTCATGTGATTGTATAGTTTTAGTTCTATAAGCAAAACAGTAAGTTACTAAGATAGTCAAATTAGATTTTGGACTTAATACAGAATTTCTGGATTTTAGAATAGTACTGTCAACCAAGTCCTTAGAAACGCCCATGGTAAATAAAAATTGGAAAATATAATTCATAAGTTAGCATTAATAAATATTTTCCAATTTTTAAAGTTTTCATTCTCACTGGGAGTTCATAGAAAATGTCTTAGCAGAAAACTGTCCTGAGACAGAGACAGCAAAACCAATATACTGACTGCTTTTTCAATGCACCCAGAGATAGAAGAAAGGAATCTTCAAGGATGCATAACAATTTCTGCCAGAGGATTCCAAGGTAGAGAACAAATGCTTCTGAATTATCACTTGCCCTAGAAAGTTTGTCTTTGGCACTCTAGCATTGTGTTATTAATCTTTTCAACCGACTTCCTTCATGATCCAGACATATATTATTTTTCTTACTTGTTTTCTTATCTTCTTACTTTTTTTTCCCTGTCATGGTCTAATTTTCTTTTTATATTAATGGGGAGAAATTTTATCTACAGTTCTTTGGCAGCAGTCTTTCATTTTTGCATGCTTCACTCTTTTATCTTAATTACTTGTAGCTTGGTTTTTTGATTGTCTACCAATTCTTCCTTCACATTTATCTATACCTACAGGTACATGAAATCAGAAAATGGCAATAAGAATTCCCTGCTTTTGTTTGTTCAATCCTCTTTTTCGGGATTAGGCTCTTTCTGTTATCATTATAACATGCCGATAATTAGAAAAACATTTCATATTGTAACCCTCTGTATGAATACCTGCCTGTACCTTACCACTCTCATTTGGAAGACTGTCTGCCACTGATAAATAACAATATTTTTGAGCAATCTATACCCAGTACTTGGGGCAAAGGGCAAACAAGAGAAAGAAAATACAAAGCCTTTCTTTTTCCCCAATATATAGTTCAGTCCTGAAATTACTATAATTAAAAAAAAAGTCATTGAACTTACTTTTATGATTACTTGTTTATATGCTCCCATGTACATTACTGGCACACTTTTAATGACTTGGTCTCTGATGTTTTATAATCAACACTGTTTTGTACATAGTCATCAGAACTCCATTTTATTTGCAGGGTCTTTTATCAAACTGATTTTTCATCAAATTGCATCCTCAAATTCTACTATACTAAAGATAATAGAATTGTAAAGATGTAATTTAAAGTCTATTTTGGGAATAGTCAGCTTCCATAGAAGTTGCCCAAGGAAATGCTTGACCTGCAGAAACTTTATTACTAGTGATTTTGTTCTTTTTCTTGATTAGGTATCAAGCTGACTTTCAGATCCTGACCTCTTTCCACCAAGGAAATAATTTTCTTATGAACTTTTGAACAATCATGCACCACTAGGCACAGAATTCACAAGATAATTTAGCCATCTGTTTTTGAAGTATACCTACCCTGTTTCTTTTTTTTTTTTTTTAATCAGCCTTAATAAAATGGCATGTACAACTTGTATGATGCTTCAGGCAGGACTAGAATAATAATGTATGCTATGAAATAAGAAAAAAACTAAGTGCACCTAGTGTTTTTTAGCATTCTGCAACGCCTTTTTTCTTTTTGCTGCTAAAAACACTTGGAAATACTAAATGATGTGGGTATGGGTTGATCTGGTGTGCCACTTCTCCATCTCCTCATTCTAGTATTTAAGCAAGCATGCTTGCTAAACTCAGAATTTTTAGGAGACAATTTTGTAAATGCATAACAAAATAATACGTTCTTCTAAATGACAATGCTTTGAGCAAATTAATAATAATAATAATAATAATAATAATAATAATAATAATAATAATAATAATAATAATGTGTTGTAGATTTTGTTAAAATCTTGAACTTATACTGTTTTGGAGTCTTTATTTCTTCTATTACATTAAAGTTCCTCTGTTATAATGGGTTAAGGTGATCTTTAACCCAAATATTTAACGTAGTGCCAGAGTATTTAAGTCCACTTACAGGTTTCAGATGACTACAACCTACTGCTAGAGAACTTGCATATGTGGTATAAAATTTCCTTGAAGTTCTAAGTAGCTTTAAATATTTCATGTCTGCATTTAGCTGTGTTTTGAGGATGAGCACAGAACTGGAATAGAAGCAAGCAGCAACCCATTACTGCAGTCACTCCTCTCAGTGACTCAGGCCAGAGCTGTTCTAAGGATCTCAAGTGCCTGCGGGGTGACAGGAGTTGCAAAGCTCTTTTGAGCTTAATATTGCCAATGGACTGCAAAAAGGGAGAGAAAGACAAAATGGATTTGGGTTTTCCCACTAACTGCCTTCTGGAGCTGTACAGTAACCTAAACCAAATTTCCATTTCATGATTCAGTGTTTGGGGTTTTTTTTTTTCTATAGAAGTAAAGCATGGTTTATATCTGGCTTGAAAACTATATACTATGTCTTGCAGTTCCAGAAATAGAGTTGTTGGTCCCTGTCATGTGGACTTCAGTCACTAGGTGACCACTGTCTGCCTATGCAGGGAATTTCAGTTCTACCTCTGCAAGATAAGAAGTTACACATCTTAGATTTTTGTCCTGCTATTCAGTGTTTTGTGGAGGTTTTTTAATATATGTATATGGTCTAATTATGTATAGAATCAGGAGATAAATGATTGAGTTCAAATATTCCTATGAAATTATCAAATAATGCTGTTAGCATTGAACAGATGTCACAAAAAGAGTCTGTAGGGATCATCAGTGGAAAACATGTAATTTCAAATTCACACTCACAAACCAAGTGCAAGTTTTCAATGACAATTTCGGATCCTAATGCTCTTACCCTGGAGAAGGGAGACGGGTGATTCTGTTCCTTCCTAAAACAATTTCTTGTTTCTAATGGGAATTTATTGGTTTCTAAAGAATTTGCTGCAGTTTACTTCTAGTGTGACTTATACCTTTGTTGTTTTATTTTCTTTCTGATAATTACTGAATGTGTTTTGTGTGTGCTGCTAATCTCGGTCTGTATATGCTTGTTCTGAATTGTCTCAACCCTGAAATATAGAAAAAAATAGAGGAGAGAAAGTAACAAGCTTATTTTTTCCCTTAGTACGTTTCACACAAAAATGCTTTTGTTTTTTCAGTTGCATAACAGATATATCTCAGTCACTTTGCACTGGAATGAGAAACTTGAGACAAAAATACAGGCTCTGCTGAAGGAACACACAGAGGTATACATGGACCTTTGTCACTGTATGCCATGATCTCTAATATTTCTTGCTTTTAAGTGAGGCCTGCAATTTTTTTTCATGCAGTCTAGCAAAGAGTTCACTGAACTAAAAGTCAGGTACAGGACTTAGTTTCTGTGTAAACTTGGTAAGATATTTCCTTATCCTCTGTGGCTTTAGGGATTACCCCCTGAAAAGTGCTGCAGAGTCAAAACTTTTACTTTCTTTGTTTCACTACAGTCTTACTATAATGTGGCTTTAATGTAAATACTTCAGATAACTGACTCTGAAATAAAGGAGGAATGAATTAAAATCACTTTGAAATATTTTTAAATTTTTTTAAAAAAAATATTTAAAACTGAAGGCATTGGTTGTATCTAGATATTTCTTGTTAAATAAAGAATTCATAGCTTTGCTTCATTGTCTCTACAATGGGAAATATATTTTTCAAGAAAACACTTGCCTGAAATTTCTTGATTTGAATTTATTTCTAGCACACAGATATAAAATAGCAATAGTAATAATCACAATAATAATCAGTAAAAACAACCCCCAAACCAACAAAAGGTCAGTGAATGGCCAGTGTCCAAATGAGGGATAAGAGAATGGGGAAGAGCTAGAGGGGAAGCCATATGACACAGGCACTAAAATCTTCTCTCTGGTGACCAGTGACAGGATCCAAGGGAATGCCTGAAGTCATGTCAGGAAAGGTTTGGGCTGGACAATAGAAAAAGGTTTTTCACCCAGAGGGTTGCTGGGCACTGGAACAGGCTCCCCAGGGATGTGGTCACAGCACCAAACCTAACAGAGTTCAGGAAGTATTTGGACAACACACTCAGGCACATGGTGGGATTCTTGGAGCTGTCCTGTGCAGGGACAGGATTTGGACTTCAATTATCCTTGTGGGTTCCTTCCAGCTCAGGATGTTCTGTGATTCTATGAATGTTTTGATTTTACTAGTTTGAATTTACCACTTAACTACTTTAATTTAACTTTTAAAAAAATTCTTATGCTTTTCAAATGGTTTTACATGTTTTCATCAGCTGCTAGTATAGTTTCCTCATCTGTGTACATATTATGAGTACTGTTAGATCATTTTGTGCACAGGTGTGTCCAGGCAGTTCAATAAAATCCCACTATTGTTATTAAAAAAAAAAATCAACCTGTTTGGATTCCCAAAAGGAGGCTAAAGGGATGGCAAGCGATGATGTTGTGCCAAGAAATGTTCAACCAAGCAGGTACTGAATTATGGTGCTGTAGCTCTCTGTGTTTGTGACACGGGCATCTGTCCTGTGACATCAATTCTAGACTGACTGCAATGCAACATCCTTCATTATGTTGCATCTAATGTAGCACAGTCCTAGCTTTAATATCCCTACCAGTGTAATGGCTGCACAGAGTTTAATTCTTGATAGCTTTCCCTAAATGTGAACAGGAGACAAATTCTTGGTGAGTTGGCTGTATATCATTTAGTCATTTCCCTGCAGAAAACACTCATTTGAGCTAGTTTTAAAATTAGAGAAGTCACAGACTTGGGCACTTACAGAGTTTCCCCTCTACTCATAATGGAGAAGAATAATGAGTTTCAGTACAAATTGCAAAGGCTAAAAATATCACTGTGCAATGAAAATTGTGTTGTTATATATCACCTTCCCCTTTCACTGACACTTTCAATCAGCTTGGCAGCTTTTACTGGTAGATAATTTGCTGAAAGCTTTGCACTGAGTAAGGCTTTTTGTTCAATTGTATACAGCAAAAATACTGCTTGTGTCAGACCAATTAATAATGCTGAGTATGCTTTAATACATGTGGAAAGATACTACAAACCTTTCTTACATGAAACACCAGGATCCATAAGAATTATGTTAGAAGTAGGGACCCATGGCATCCTTTGTGGCTGGTCTAAAGATGTTACAGTAACCAGCTGACAAATTTGATGACAAATGACAAATTTCTGATAACTTACGATCCCTGTTTGACTCCTGGCAATTAAAGCTTAATTTCTCATGCTTGCTGTTAACCATCAAAAAAACCTGCAAAGCTATATATAGATATTAGTCCATGATAACATTTCTACCTCCTTCTTGCCTTCAAGAAAAAGCGGGGCTGGTAGTTAAGACATTTGATATTTAAAAACTTTATCTGCGTTCTCATTTTTTTACTTTTTTCTTCCTGAGGCTATAAATGCCTGCAATTTTCATGACATTTACAATCCAAATAAAATATTATTAAAAGATATGGGTAAAAATATCTGATAAGGGGAATATGAAATCCACAGGAGCTTTTCCTTATAATGACAGAATCTCAATTTCCAAATAGCTGTTTCTGAGGCTGATATTATTGGACACTCACAGGATCTTCCTATATTTTGTTTACTGGACATGATATGCCAACTAGGGAGTGCAAACACAGCTGTAGAATCTACCTCAACAGCAGGATCTGAGCAGCTGAAAGTTAATGTAATGAAAAAAATTAATGTGGCAGATACTTGAGTAAGTTGAGAAAAGTGTTTGTTGTTTTATCTACTTCCATTCCCCCCAGTTCTTTCATTTTAGATACAAATATTTACTCGTAAGTTATAGAAAGCGCCTTTGTTGTTGTGTTAGATAATTTACTATTAACCCTTTTTTTTTCCTTCAAAGATTTACAAATTTACGTGTACTCCACAAGAGTATAAACTACACATTATATTTGCCAGGGGAAAATCCTACCTGTGAACACATTTTCTTTATTTTTAATTTTGTGATATCTGTAGCACAGCAGGCCTACAGGAATTATTAATTAGTTTTTGACGATTTTATAGTTCAGTATTATAACTTTCACTCTCTCTTCAGCTGCAGTCTATATGGAGAACAAATTTAAAAGACAGACAGTAAAGTTCATTTGATAATCAATTCTGTGTTTTAGCTATTTATTATGGATAAAAAATTCAAATCATGACTAACTCAGAAGATTTCTCTGAACTGCAGTTCACAGATTCATTAATAAGACTTTGTATTATTCACTCAATTCCTAATTCTTTCAATAACTCCTGATCAATGTGCATTATTTTACTGCTAGGTTTGTCTTTAAGTAGTTAATAGATTAGCTGCATATTTTTCATGTTGTCATTAATTTAATTATTTTAGCCAGAAATCCCTTTCTACTAACAAAAATTAATAGTCCTACTTTTACTGATTTTTTATGCATATTCAATATCTAGATTGAGAAAATGACACTCATGGTATTTTATTTTTTTGAAGTATATCATTTACAAAAAAATTTAAAAGTTTGAAGGGTTTTTTGTTGTTGTTGTTTTAATAAAAATATAATTGAATGTTTCAACAATTGATAAATTTTTTCCTAGACATTTTTAACAACCCATGGAGAAATTAGACTTCCATAAAAATGTATTAGAAAAACAGAAAAACTATGCAATACAGTCTATTCCACAAGAATTGCACAGGTAATAAGTATAAATTAATGGTGTCTGGCAGTGCAGTAATTTTTTTATTTGATTCATTTAAAAAATTCTGGTTTGGGTCTCATGGGTTGTATTGGTGGCTGGGGTAGGGGCATGATTGAATGCACTCTTAGATGTATCATGCTTCAAAGGGAAAAGAGGAGTAGATTAATGGATCCTCATACAAATGATGATATCTAAGGACTATCAAGTGAAATCCTACAGAGTACAAGCCAATAATTCAGCTGCCTCACTCAGGTTCTCAGAAAAGACAATATCAATCATTTTTCAGTGAAAACATTGTTTCTGTCTTGTTTCTGTTTTCAGTCCCTGCTTCTGATCTGTTGGCTTCATAAAAGTAATTTTAGCATGTGTCCATTTCTCCATCTATAGAATGTGTGCCTAATATACTAGATCTTGCCAGCAAAGAGGTCTGGTAATAGAAACATAAAATACAATATCTTGTTGTTACATATCTCTTTATCAAAGGAAAGTGCTTGGAAGGAAAGCACTACCTATAAAAAGCCTTTCTGATCTTCTTTTTCACTGCAGTTGATGAGTCTGTGACTGTTCTTGTAAGTACTGCTCCAAAGCACATCTAGAGGAAATCAGTATTTCTTGTACCGATGGCTGCGATACATGTGATAACTGGTTCCATTATTGAAGTCACAGTGAAGAAAAGAATAGAGTCATAGAATCAGTAACAGATAGTCTGGCTTGGAAGGAAACTTTAAAGGTCCAACCTCTTTGCAATGAGCAGAGACATCTTCCATTAGATCGGGGTACTTAGAGCTCCATCTAACCTGATTTCAAATGTTTCCAGGGATGGAACATCTACAGCTTCTCAGGGAAACACAGTGCAGTGTTTCTACACTGTCAGTAAAATAATTTCTTCCTTGTATCTAGTCTGGGTCTGTCCTCTTTTAGTTTAAAACCATTACCCCTTGTCTAACTGCTAGAGGCTCTATTAAAAAGTTTGTCCCTGTCTTTCTTTGAAGCCCCCTTTAAATATTGAAAAGCCATAAACCAAAAGCCAAAACAATCTGAAAGTACATGTGTAGCACACATTTGCATATTTTGCATTCACAATTCTATTATTTTATTTTAGTCTAGATAAAATAGCAAAGGTTTAAAGTTATATTATATTAAATTCTTAAGCTTCTAGGTAAGACACTAAAAATATATATTAGCAAGTACACTTCTTTACATGCCATTTACAAGTGAATTTATCTCCATGTCCTCTTCAGGTGTCCTGTTAGTATCAGAAGAATTGATACCAGAATAGCCGTGTTTTGCTTATAGTCTGAATTTCAATAGCTTTATATTATTGTGTTGCATTTTATTACCTATTTTCTTCATGTTAAACCATGTTTAGTCTTCATTATTCACTCTTTTTATTTATGTCCATTTATTACATTTGATTGCATCAGTTGTCTTTCATAACCTGATTAATGTATTAATTCTGAACCTTTATGCAAAGATTTGTTTCTTTGTTGATGCTTATTTCATCTCCAGATTGTTAGCTGTTAAAAGCTCATTTTGCATTACCAAGGAGTTTATCTTATTTATTTATTCACAGAAACTCGAAGTCAAATGTAAATAGATTTTAAATGTAAATAGGATGTAAGATGTATTTGGCTATATCTTGCCTATAAGATCTTCCTTTTAAAACTAGAGAATAAAAACAGAACAAAAAAAAAAACCCCAGAGCTTTTCCCAAGAACTCTTATAAATTATTTCTGTGTTTGTCTTGAAAAAAGCATCACCCATGGTGATTTGTTAGGTTTTCCTACCACAATTAAAAAGGAAATGGTGTTTTTATTGCAGATTTTCATACCCTTAACATAAGTCCTACTCAGATTTCTCTGACATACTCTTGGTTTTTTGCAGTGCTTTCTATAATCCATTTGTGAATTACAATGACTGGTCAGGCAGAATAGATTCTCCCAGCAGTCAGCCTTTGTCACCTTGCTAAAGCAAAGGAAGCAAGTGATCTGACCTTGTGCCATAAATAAATTGTAAAAAGTGGGATGCTGAGGTTAACATCAGTTCAGTTCATCTTCGTTGTCAAGAATGGCCTGAGTTTTTCAAGGCAGGCATGCCTAACTCACTGTGGATATGTAAAGGGTATGCTTTTGGGGATACAAAGATTTTTTGATGTTACGGTGATTGCAGGGACTTCCGTAAGCATACAACATTCCCTCTTCTCAGAGTTATTTCAGTTTAAGTTAGATCAAGAATGCTGAAATTACCTGAGTTTAACTCCTCCTCAGGGTTTGCTGAATTTAAGAAAGACATAAAATGTAGTGCCTCTCATGTGATTGCTGCTATCATTTCTTCCCTCAAGGATACAATCATAGGATTTATGAGTGTCTGTAATGTTTCCTGCCTCATTGTCTCCTGTAACTGATACAGATACAGTCAAGCAAAAAATACCTGAACTGCTCAGGCTTAGGAAAGAGAAAACACAATTAGCAGGGAAAAATAGGAATAGAAATTTCTCTGGAAAAATTTTGTAGACTCAAACCTGGAAAAAGCAGTCATTTTGCATGACTTACAGATGATGGGTAGATCTATAAGCTTGGTGAGAAGTCCAGAGGCTGGATAAAAGATTCACTACGGATTTCTACGCAGGTCTTTGGGATTTTTACAGTATGTTGTAATCATGACACAGTTGCATAGGCTGGGGTTGGGGGGGGCACACACACAGGGGGGGTGGCTAGACTAGACAGAGCTGTGATTTGTGAGTTTCTGTAAACCATGGAAAGATGGGGATGCAATAATTCAAGCTTTTAGTTGAGGGAATGGACTTATATAAGTTGAGGTGTTGAATGTTTAAGTAGAAGACAAAAATTGCTAAGAGAAAATAGACCAGAAGTAGACATCCCATAATGAAGTGTTTAATAAAGATAATTTATAACCCTCATCTCCGTGGAAACTTGTTTTGTTGTTTGTTTAGATATTTGGGGTTTGTTTGATTGGTTGTAGGGATTTTTACATAAAAAAATAAAAACAACCTCAAAAACTTTGAAACACTTCTACTACACTGTAGTAGAGGACACATTTTTCCTCTTCCTAAATCCCTCTCCTATATACTTTGGCTTCTTTAGGCTTGCTTTAGGTTCCACCTGCAACTGTCTAACAAGTTTGCTAGTGTGAAATTTCAAGGATACAACTCAATTTACTGACATGGCAAAAGTTACTTTTTCTTTTTCCTGAAATGTGGGCAGTTTCTTAAGTGAGACTGGCATTAGACACGTGGAAACCTGTTGGCAGAACTAGAGATCAGCAAATGTAGGACAGACTGGAAAAAGAAAGTGAGATTTCCAAGAAGGATGGTGTTATGACCAGCCCAAGAAGCTGAGGGTAATGTAGGTCATTATTAATAGATCCCTTGGGGCAGATTAGAGTGAAAGGACACTATCACTGTGGAGGCCTAACCAGGAAAAAACAGACCGGGGACACAGATCTGGGTGCGACAGAGCTGCAGGGCAGAAGAACCTGCCCCTTAGTTTATTTTGCCATTATATATCTGTGGCAAGGTGACCATGGATTGGAGAAGGGTATCGCCACCTCTCCTGTCACATTGGTCCAGGAGGCTGTCATTCAACCTCCCCTTCTCTTGGAGAAAGAATTCATAACATTGCCAATATTTACAAAACATGGTCCTGTGTTTACAATTCACCAGCGTGAGAAACTGCACATTTCTCCTTTAATATGAACGCTCAGCAAACCAGGAAAATTCATGGCAACAGGACACTGAATGATCCTGTTTGTAAATGACAGATAGACAGACAGATAGATATAGATATAGAGATAGAGATAGAGATAGAGATAGAGATAGAGATAGAGATAGAGATAGAGATAGAGATAGAGATAGAGATAGAGATAGAGATGATATAGATATAGATATAGGTATAGATATAGATATAGATAGATATAGATATATCTGTAGGTTTTGTTTTAGAACAATTTGGTTGCAATAGAAATCAGGTATGTAGCCAATTTGGTTATTATTATCTATAGTAAAATAATATAGATATTATTCTCTATAGTAAGATAGTTACATAAAAGCATAAAAATATCACTTAAGAAAAGGTATGAGGGGAAAAAAGAGAAAAAAAGGATAAGAGTAGACAAATACCACTACCCATGGATCTGTGGTAACACTTGACTGTTGAAAAGTGATGGTCACAGTCTTGTCGATGTGAAGGTCCCGGTCTTCATCTGTGGAGAGGAGGAGAAGCCCACGAAATATAGAATTCAATGGCTTAATATATACTCAGGCTTGGTGGGAACGCCCAGGTACCACCCTTGAGGAAAGGAGCTTTAAGTCCTCTACAAGAAGGCTTCAGAAATGAGTCTGGGGGCACTTTGGGGGTATTTTATGGGTTGTGACACCTATGACATGACAGCTGCCTCTCAGGTCAACTCACGTGAAGCAGTTATGTCTCATGAGAAGGGATGAAAAAATGTCAGGCCCACATGCAAATGTGAATGTTCTGTGTGAATGTGACCTTCCCTAAGGAGGGGAATGGGATGAGGGGGAGAACAGTTGGCATGATAAAACGCATTGTCCTTGCCACCTCACAGGATCTGCTGATTATCTGCCTCAAAGCCTGGCTTCTCATCTTTGGTAGTGGGTATTCACCTCTGGTCACATGCACACCAGAGGCTTGCTGCTACACACCCAAAACTCACCTGTTCCTCTTGGGAGTTCAAACCTGGCCTCAGAAAAGCACCCTGCCACCTCCACAAACAGAGTTTGGAGTCATTAAGCATCAACATTTCAGTCTCTCACAGAGAGTATAGTTTTTCAGTTCCTCACTCCATATCCTGGTCATGAAAATAACCTGACATTTGTCAACATGGCTTTAAAGCATGCTGTTATCAAGAAAAAGGTACTACTCAGCTGGATGATCACACTAAAGTAAAATGGAATTTTTTCCCCTCCTATGGATGTGCACATCATTCTTTGCAAAAGCCGCTGAGGTTCAATAAAAAAGTAATGGGCATATCAGTGACAGAATTTGATTTCCTCCTCTTTCTTCACTGCAAAAACTGTGCTTTTCCTCACAACCTGTGGTGATCATAATGACCATGTATAAAGCTTAACTTAACTTTTATAAGAAAGTTATATCTTTGTCTAATACAAATAAAGGTTGTGTACATGTAAGGATAATTTTGCAACACATTCTTTTTTCAGGTCATTAATTTTGTGGGAGATGGCCCAGCTGCTACTTATTCCTTTGCTCAACTGCAAAGTTATGATTTATTTTTCTAGTTTTTCTGATACAAAAGGATTTGTATTCAAAATGCAAACTGTGATGGATGAAAGAAAGCTGCTGCTATTACAATTATAATCAACTCAACCTGTTGCTTCTAAGAATTTAAATTTACTGACTAATATGATTATTGAAACATCATGGTTTATGCAATCAGGGAGAATTTAGATTTCATTTATCCCCACCAGAAGGGATTGTGTAGGGAAATAAACTTTGCAACTATGAAACCTCTCCACATACATGCTTCCTCTGGCACCTGAGGTATGTAAGCAGCCTACTGATAGCAGCGCTTTAGTGTTGTTTTCAACACTGTATCCTGATGCATTCTAATAGCTTGCTGCTATACTCTTTCAATCGACCTTCCAGTTCACCTCCTGAAGCAATATATTCTATAATACTGATATTAATTAGCTGTATCAGGGGTCTTGTCCCTGCATGCTTTCTACAAAAGCTTTCAGTGTAGTAAAGGACAATTTGCCTTGTAAAACTGAAAAACAAAGGGTTCAGAAAACACCATTAGCAAAAGTGAGAAGGGGAGTGCAAGCCTATGGGATGTGGATTGCATTGTAATTATCAGTTGTGGGGTTTTTCCTGCCATGCATTCTTTGAGCATCCCTTTTTACACATGGAAAAATAATGGTGTCTGTCTCTACAGCAGAGTTCTGTTTGAGCTTACCTAACACTGAGAATAGAAAAATCCTCAACTAATGTCACCTTTATGAGGTTAATTTTTTTCTGTGCCTACATTCATCTTGGGTTGTAACTTTGTCTCTCTGATGTTGTTCTGCACACAGCCTTCCATGAAGTTACATTTATTTACCCCTGAATATTGATCACATATTTACTAAGGCTGACAGTTGTTCACTAAGACAGAACAAGTTTGTGCTGTCAAACGAAACTGCTCATCCACATGACCCAGGCAGAAACTAGGACAGTTGACTGAATGTTGATTCTATATACCATTCCTGTCTAATTTTGAGTAGCTCAGATAGGTTCATGAAGCTTTTCTTTTAGCTGAAGAATTCTTTTAGATTTAATGGGGCCTAGTTTTTTAGTTCTATATGTTTGATTTAGTTCTATGTATTTAAACAAATATTAGTCAACTAATGCTTAACTACTATGGTAGTCTAACAAATAAAGTAGATTGATTGAACAGATTTATTCCTGAATTTATTCCTGAATGTCAGAGATTTAGTAAGACAAGGTATTGAGCCTGTGATATCTTAGGACACTTCTGAGATTCTTCAATGTAAATGGAAAATTCTGAACACATTCTGGGTTAGATTGTATAGAAATATGATACACCTGGCTTAGATGTGTTACTGAGGAAAACACCTGGGGGTTTTGATAACCTCATATGTCAATTATCAAAAATGCTGAATTTTAATGGTACATCATCACTGACATGAGCTAAGTATGGAAACTAAAGACTTCCAAATAGAATTCAGCCTTTCTCTGTTATGTGTCTATCTTAAGAACCTTTCTGGTTAGAAAGGTTCAGAAATAAGGGGTCAAAAATGGAAACTGGAAATTTTTCTACCATGAATACCAGGTTGGATTTGAATGTCCCAGAAATGAAATATCTTCTCTTTATTTTCTGTTTCCCAGATCTAAGTGCTCTTGCAAGACCCCTGCATGATTTGCAATTTTAGCTGACAATCATGAGCAGAGACAATGATTCAGTGCCCTGTATAGCTCTAAAACATCAGTGGTATTCTTGATACTGTAGTCATGATGCACTGTGCAAAGTCAATCCATTTGCATGAGAGTTGTAGACCTCCTATACTGAGATTTAATCTGTTTTCCATTTCAACTCTGAGAATTACTAGAGAATGTCTGGGAAGTGTGACAGCTCTCAATTTCCATAGATATCTCTTCACTCAGATGCTTGTGGTTTTCATTTCTCTATTCTAAAAATTTATTTATAGGGTAGCTTAATGTATATCCACAGAGATCACATATTGCACCATCAACATTTAATCAAGACATTCCAAGTAGAAAATAGGATGCTGCTTAAAGGAGTTTTAGTTTTTTATTTAATTATACTTAAGATCTAAACTAGGTGGACTCTGCAATTTTTGTAGGACCCCTAGGAATAAAAGTAAAGAATTCATAGACTGAGATTCATGGACAGCAATTCAGCTCAATTTTGAAAAGTAAGTGAGGGTAATGGTTACAGTTTCAGGTGACTGAAATGTGGTTGGTACTGATTATAGTGAGAATTTAGAATGTCTGTAGTTTCATTTAGGCATTTACATCTTGAAGTGGATCCTATCCCTTACATATTTCTTATATCTTGTGAAAAAGCTCTTGGAGCTTATGAAATCGCTGTCAAGTGAGGTGATCTCAAGGCCCAGTGGACACTGCCATTTTAAGGTGTTCCACACATTTCCAACAAATGTAATAGCCAAAAGTGGAACCTCCACCAAGTGCAATGCCTTGAAAAACCATGGCAGCTACAGGACAACTAATAGCTCTTTCAGAAGTATTAATAGATATCTGATACTCTGATCTATTAAGTTAACTAAGAACTGTTAGTTTTATGCTAGCTACACATTTTAAAACTATGCCGGGAGCTATCACCTTTTTAAAAATACATTTGGTGTACTTTACAGTAAATTGAAGGTAGGGGGTAGAGATAAAATGACAGGTGTACTTTTAGTTACTGACATGCAATTTACATCTATAATTGTATTAGAGCTTGCTATGGATCAATCTTATTTATTTTGTGAAATAGAACTTGCACCCCTTAGACTACTGGCAATGAGTAAAAAGGGGTCATGGCCTTGTAAGTCTTCCTATTCCAGTTGATCTAGCAGATCCAGTTGATCTTTTCTTGCTGTTCACCTCCATGAATCCAAAGTTAACTAGTGCCCTTTATAATAGTTCCTTGCCCCTGCCTTTTTTGACATGGTCTGTAATGTTCTAATATGTCATTTAAGTATGATTTTTAAAAAGACAGCATGTGATAGCTATTGTATATTTTGTTTTATTTTCTGCTAAGTCTTCCAATGCCATTTTCTTTAACACTTGGTACAACCTATGAAGTGATAGAATTATTAGCTAATGTTTGTACCTTCTTAAGCTCAGGTATTATATTGAACTTAATACATGTATAAAAAGCTTCAGAAGAGCGATTCACACCATTAAATGCCTCTCAAATTGCCATAAAAGGCTTGCCTGCTCGTCTCAATTTGAAGCAGAAACTGCTATAATAGATTTTCTGTGATCTACAATGACAGGTTTATCGGTGTTAAGCATCAAAAGGCTTTTTCTAGTTCTGTGTTATAGGTATAATCACTTTAAGACCACTAAAACAGTTAAATTGCTGAACCTCTCATATGTGGAACAGTATTACAGCTCAGTAATATTATGTTAAATGAGGAACCAAAGGTAGAGTGAACTGCAGGGAGATAATAAAAACTAAGTGTATTATTTGGAATTAGTATATAGAAACTAATTCTGAACTTCCCTTTGCAGTCCCATCAATAGCTCTGTTCTTGTAAATAGCCATAAGGAATTTCTCACAGTCTGCATGAGCCCATTAATGGAAAACACTTTTGCTGTAAGAGAATTAAACAGAAAAGAAAGGTCTATATTTCAGTATATCTCCCAGAATCTTATTTATACACTAATGAAATGGGGGGTATCTGGGTACCTGTCAGAATAACTAGAAAACTTAGAACTTTGGCTCACTGTTTTATGGCTTCCTTTAGTTTCATACTATTCTCCACAGACAGTTAAATCAAATGACATTACCTTAGACTTCTCATCTACTGTAGTCAGGTGGAAGAAAAAGATAATAAATCACCCTCTTGCTTATTCTGCAGTGTATTACACTTCTGTGTCTGGTTTTAATCCCTTTGAAGAGTCTTTAGTCTTGTAACTTACTAGATTTTGCCTTAGTGCCTAAGAGAAAGAAATCTGTTATTTAAACTTTTATACTTTATCATTAGATAACCTGTCTACAGGATGGGAGCATTAACTTGCTGAGGAAATTATCTTAAAGAAAGTTATAGCTGTGGGTACATTTTTAATGAATTTTCCTCCTCTCATGATTGTGATGCCATATGCTCATTCCTTTATAAAAGTCTTTCTTGAAAACACAGCAATCTGAACCTTAGACAGTACCTTAAAGGTGAAAATTGAAAGGAAACATTCAAAACTGTGAAAGAACAAATGTATTTATATAAACAGCAGTCTTCTGGAAACGAAGGAAAAGTAAAGTTAGGTTTACCTACAGGTACCAGAGTACCATGGTAGGTTTATCATCTTTGCTGGCTCTCAATAGTGAGCTCTTTTCAATGATAAAACAGAAGGAAGACTTTATGGTAGACACTGGCTCTGAGTTTGTTACACTTGATTACAGAAATGAATCTCAACAAAAAAAGTTAATTTTGCACTGTTTGCTTTTTCTTTAACCTTTATATGTTGAGCTTCCATTGCACTGATGATGAGAACTTGGTCTAGAGGGAGTCTAGTTTCCTTTAAAGAAAATCCCTCCACATATTCAGTGAAGTTCATTCCTCTAAACATAAGCACAATTGCATCACACCTGACAAAGCCAACAGCAGCTACAAGGTTAATCTGTCATGAAATGATGTACTGCTAGTTCAGGCAAGAGAATGCTTTACCAGCACATTAACTGCATCATCTGGAACACAGGAGACAGTGGAGCATCTTTGCAGTTATTCCAAGTGAAAAGATGTTCCAAGTGAATATGTTGTATGCTGAGAACAAGGGTTTTTTTTTTCCAATATGCTGGAGAAGTTCACCTCACACAAAAAAAAAGTTTTGTGTATGCTAATGGTGAAGTTCTAGGTCAGGAAAAAGTTTCAGTTCATAGTGACCTTGATTCAGCTCTTTAAGGGTATACTGCTGTTCTAGGGGAGCAGATATAGATATTGCCTAAGGAGCATTGTCTACCACTCCCATTACATTTTGCAGCAGACAAGCTCGGGACTACTCCTTTATACTGAGGAGATCAGAAACTACAAAAATCTGTGCCAAGTAGACCAGGCACAAAGTACCCCAGCCATTCATACTGATGGAGCGTTCATGTCTTGGTTTGAGCTTAATAGTGACGGAGGTCTTCTTGTCTATTGTTTCCTGCAGCTGTCCAGGTCTGGACCTTGCAATGGCCTTTGGTCCTCACAGTGCAGAAAACACTTTTGGATTTGGGTATATTTTACACACCAATGTCTGAAATGTGCTGTAAAAGCAAACAGAAGCATTTACACTACCATTAAGGTACGCCATTCTGAAAAAGTCTCCCCAGCAGCAGTGGCTCAAAGTTAGTTACTTCCTGAATGAGCAAATGAAAGAGCTCCAAAAAACACCCAAAGTCGTTTAGGAAGCTGGACAGAAGATCTGCTCAACAGATTCACCTGAAGGTTGCTTGTTTGCTAATAGAGATTGAGAAGGAGAAATAAAGTGAATGTAACACTATCTAAACAGATGAATTCCAACTTTTCATCACTAAAAGACACACATACAGAACTTGCATAGTGAGCAAACGAACCTATCAAGAAATACCAACTACATCTTTCAGTTATAGGAAAAATCTCTAAAGATTGCTGTAGGTATTTATTGTTGTCCCATAAGTCTAATCCTGGTTGCCAAGCAACCACAGCCATTTTGTTACATGTATTCAATATGAACTGCTACTGCATTTTTTCTTGTCTTAAAATTAATTATGAGAAAATCCATCAGCTTAAATATAGTTCTTTATTATGGTTCTCCTTAGCTTTATAGATAATCCATATTGAAAAAAGTCCTAACAGAAGGCATAAATGAACGGTTTCCATGACAAAATTTAATGTTGTTAAAGTATTATATGTATGAAATTTTTGAGACACTATCTTTCTGTCAGGAACTAACTAACTAATTAGCCAAAGACTGAGCCCTCAAAACAGTTGTGGGGAAAGCTGTAAGTGGAGGGGAGAGACGTTCACATGGCAAACAGATTTCCATCTCCCAGGTGGCTGATTCACTGTGACATTGAAGCCAAGAGAACAGTTTCTTGTAGAGAAGTCTCCATGGCATGGCAGCAGAGACTTCTCTCCCTAAGTGAACTGTAGAAAGACAATTCTAGAGGTGATAAACTGACCGAAAATCTCACATTTTGTCTCTTTACATTGTCAAAGGGAAAGAAAAGAGGCTGTGGGGGTAGGACAGTTGTTCTGAAGGGATTATTTTCTGATTCTCATTGTTCTTTTAGTTCTGTTAATTCTGTTAAAGTTTTCTTTATACCCTTTAAAGTTTGAGCCTCCTTTGCTCTTCTCCTGATCCTACCTCACAGCAGAAAATGAGTAAATAATTCTAGTGGATGCATGGGCATTTGGCCAGCATTAGACCCACTACATTAAATTAGTATTTTGGCTGGGAAATCTCAGATTAGCAAACCAAAACCACTACACTTAAATTGGTGTTTCTGCCTGGCTTCAGACTGAAACTGCCACAAAGGCTGTAGCTGGCAGTCTGGGAGAAGGAAAAGGGCTGTCACAGGGAAACATTTAAAAAAGAACCCAAAGCAGTGACCAAGCCTGAAGAGAAAGAAATGCAACAGTTTTTCTGGTGAAGACCTGAGAATGTTGGCAGCTGACTGAGATCCCCTGCGACCTCTCACCCCTGTCACTCCTGAGGAAGACTGAAGAGTCAACCATAGGACCCAGCAGGACACAGGAAGGATGAGCCTAACAGCTAAGAAAAGGGACAGATAACAGGAAAACTTTATTTCATAACAATTTTCATGTTAATACAGCATTTCCAAATTAATTATATAGTATATGCTATGAGGCCTTTAAAACACTGATGTCCAGTCCCCACGTAAATATTGTTTTCTCTTTTGCCTGTGGCAGGATCTGGAGTCTGACACTAGACTGCTTCTATGAAGAGAAATAGATGTTTTTAGGGTGTGATTCATCTCAAGAAATGCATCTAAAATTATTCAGGTAAATCATGTTAAAGAAGTTCCTCTCTCCTCATCCACCATAAAGCAAATCTGAGTCATCCTGTGTCTCCTTTCTCTCAGATAAGTGCCCTCATCTAAGGCTACAAAATCTATACTTTCCTTCTCAACTTACATTTTTCATTAATTTTACCATTCTGAGGGACAAAATGCCCTCTGGGTTAGCTTTCTGTCAAGTAGCTGGGACATTTGCTATGCAGAGAGGATAGAGATATTGAGTCCTAGACCTAGAAAAAAAATGAAGCTGAGTCTCCTGACTGAACAGTGTAATAATTGCTTTGTAGCATAAAAGATGAACAGTGCCACTACCGTCACCTTTGTGGAACTGCTGTAAAAGAGAATAATGTTCCCTGTTTAGTTCTTTGAAAGTACAATTCTGCATGTCAACACACAGCATAAAATTCTGGCCTTCAGCATCCAGGTGGACAGGTCTGCATGCAATCCTTAATCAGATACCTGGCAGCTAAGGAGGGCTTAGCATCCCAGCTACTGTCTTCCCTGGTTTCTATCATCTAGTGTTGGAGAGGTTCCAGCTTCATTTTCAGAAAGAACTTTTTGGTTTGGTTTATTGCTTGAAAATGCTTAGTTTCACAATTATTGCATATTTCTTGATCCCATTTGAGGGGCATAAAGACACAGTGTAGGGATTAAGTCATGATCACTCTAGAGGAGAAGCTGTTTAACCAGTAATTCCCTGAATTATATAAGGAAACAAAAGGATATTCATTATTTAGCCAACTGAATTTTCAGATAGGTATTTTTGCAGTAGTTTTGATTATTTGAAGTATAGTATATCTGATTTTAAATTTTTTGTCAGACTAAGTAAGAGATCTAAGCCACTAAAGCTATGTTATGTTTTTTCTTTTTGCATTTCTAGGCATAATGCAATAAATATAAATGACCATTGCTTTTCAAAGACTTCATTTGCAAATATATCTCCTTTTCTTGATTCTTACAATTTTTTTCTCAGGCTACATCCAAGAATGATGTAATCTTTTTATATCATGGATTTTCTTAGTGTTAAACATGACCTAAATTCCATTCTTCTCTGTATAGGTGGTACAGTTGTTGTCAAAATCCTGTTGCAACACAGAAGTCCTCTGAGGTTTCTAGCCAGGTGACAGCCTTATTCACTAGGTCATGGTGAGATTTCTTGCCCATCTCCCTCCTTTTCTCTGTCCCAGTGGATTTTACATTCACTTCTGCAGAATGGCATTATTAAGACATGTTTATGATCCATGGCATGCCTTAGGAGGATGAGAGCTGCAGGTTAAACTTCTGCAGGCAGAGGGGTTTTGTAATATGTAGGTCTCTACCTTGCTTGTAAATGTGTGTGAATTGCCATGTATTCAATGTGCCTGCTACATATAAGAGAAGGAAATATTTTTAAATCCTTCAGAGGACTTAGCACTGCTCTCCTTAGGGATGAGAAGCCTGCCTTGTACTTTAAATAAGGGAGACAATTTTGAGTCCTCAGACAAAGCTCAGTGTGTTGTTTTAGACGTGTTAACACATTTCCTGTACAGTGAGAAGCTGATTTACAACAGTCAAGTTTTAAATATCAGGCCATTTTTGGTTCTGTCCTTTGAAAGTTGATAAAATTGAAACTATGCTGAAGGAAAAGTTTCATAATGAACCTCATGAAAACATAAGCCATGGAGTTTTCTTCGTGAGAATGAAGATTTTAATAATAGCAATTGGTAATACTGAGATTTTACTTTCATGTAAAATTTTGAATTTGAATATTTGAAAGACATAAGATGAATTTTTGATGTTTTGGTTCACAAAGCATCAAATAATTTAAAAGTATTAAACTGAAAAATATTTTTTCAAGTTTTTTTAATATTTCTCCAATATTTATTTATAGTATTAGATATAAAGAAATTAACTTCACAGTCATTATTAGCTAGCTTGAAATTTTAAGGTAACCCAATTGATTATAAATTTTCCATCCTATAAAGAGAAAGAAACAAAGGACCTTTACAAACCAATTAATGAAGACACAATGAATGGCACCACCAGTTCGAATCCACATTTGTCTAACATTGTAAAGACCATCCTAAGTAAAACAAAAATTGTGTCTCATACCATACAATAGATTACACTCTAAATTTCTTTGTGCTGAGCGATTATCAATTTTCAGGAAAAAGTTTTTGTATTCCAGGGTCTTTCTGGTTTTCATTAATATCTGTTCCCCTCCAAAGTGTGCACAGCACATGCTCCTGTTGTTATAAAATCTATTACAACTATCTTGTTATTTTTGGCATGTTAGAAATTGAAAACAATGAATCTTAAGTACTATAGTGCTTCTCTTTAATCAAGTGATTTTCACATGAATATTTTTGTGAAAACCATATTTGTCATCATATCCATCAGAGGCAGCTATTCTTAGTTTTTACATTTTCTGTGTCTGAAATTCTTGTTTCAATTGTTTGCATTTAATGTGCCTAATATTTTGAATTAATCTGACTAAGACTTGGAAGAACATTTTAAACACATTTTGATGAATGAAATGTCATTGTATCCAAAATGGCAATAAACATTTTTTTCCAAATTTTATTTGGTGTGAATAAGAGTTTTTTCTATTGTTATCAATATCTGCTGTCAAGTATCATCTAACTTTCAAAAGATATTAAATATAGGGTGCCCTAGCTCCCAAATAATCTATTTTTGCAGATTTTTTAATCAAAACAGAATTCAGTGTTTGCCAAGAAATTCTCAGTGATTATTGCTATTTGGTATTTAGTCATAAGTGAATATTTGTAGTTTGATTTTCCTGAGTAATGCCTCCTTCACTTGGAGGCGTTGGGGACAATATTGTTTTTCTTAAATTGTATTTTATATAGACCATGTAAACCATGGGCTTACCAGAGGTGAATTTTAAATTTCTGAGAAAGTTAACAAATACATGTAGATGGAAGTACTTGGCATATTGCCAGAGTATTCAGACAGTCAAACAGAAGAAAAGAAGCAGCTAAGAATTTTGCAAAGACTTGACTGTGAAATTAGATTATTTCCAGCTCCTATACAAATTGTAATTTTGTACCTCAGTCCTTCCTCAAATATTTCTGTCTTGATTGTTTACATTTCGTGGGTATGGGAGATGTCTAAAGTAAGTAGCTGATGTTTTACATTCACCTTATTAACAAAGACTTTTATTTGTTAGAAGATAAATATACAGACTGGTTTTAGTGCTATGCACAAGATTGAAAAGTATACTGTATTTACTCCTACTTTATATAATTTCAAAAACATAGACAGTCATCATCAGAAAACTATATAAAACTTAGGAAACATAAATTTTAAACAGCAATTCTTCTGTAACCAGCTTGTTGTTATCTTTTTTTATCTTTAAGGGATAATGGCATATTAGGAAATACATAACCTGAAGTTATAGAGATCTGGTCCTTTCAAACTCACAACATTAAGGGGATTTTCCTAAAGCAGAACACAGTTTTAGTGGTGTTGCTATTGCAGGTACAGAGATTTGTAGAACTAAACAAACATTCCTACTCTCTGCTATGGCAAGACACTTTCCATAGGGACCTAAGTCATTCCCCAAGTGACCAAGATAAGACAGTGATCTGGAATATTTTAGTAGTGGAAAATTTGCAGTCTTCTTTCCATTCTTTTAGAAAGTTTTCTTTGGTTTGAGTGAAATGGGAATTCCTCTCCATTGAATGAATGACAGTGTGATCTAAATCCACATACTAGCAAAGAGGAAGAGAATGACTCTGCTTAATAAGGATATCAGCAGCGTTGCTATACCTCTGGTAAAAGTCAGGGCTAAATTTAAACAGAAACCAGGTGCTTTTTCATATTTTAAGTTAATTTGTGTTTTATAATGAAATATGTATGGGAAAACTTAGTGGAGAAGATGAAGTTGCATCTCTTGGATAGAAGGAATGAATGATGTATATCACAGCAGTAGCTGTGACTGTAGACTTCTAATATGTGAAGAGAGGCTGTTTATATTAAGAAGACATTTTGCTAATGGTAAAAGCTGAACTGTCTTGCACGCAAACATATATACATACTTGTTGATCTTTTCCTTCTTCAGGGTTTTGCCTCAACTTGCTAGGGCTTGTAGCCCTCTAGCACATTCTGTAAGGAGTTCAGCAGTACTTTGAGTGCTGCTTCTTAGTTATATTCCCACATATTGTACTAAAAAGGATATCCTAAATTTGCATTATGAACTCTTCTTGCTTTGACCATTAATGTTTTTGTAATCTTTAAAACAGTTATTATATGCTAAAAATAATTCAGCTCTGTTTGCTCACTCTAGTTGTAAAAGACTGAAAAGCAGCATGTTGGTTTATGAGTAAAGGGCAAAAAAACATGGTTTTCTTTGGATAGAACTGCTTTTCTCCCAGTGGTGGCTCTAATGCTTTGTAGCCATGGGGGTTATCAACATATAAGCAGTGGCACTGGGCTCGGTGCTGGCTGTGTGCCAGCTGCCAGCAACTTGTAAGAAAGTGCAGCAGGGGGTAAAGGTTTTAGCAAAGCTTGTGAAGTTGTACTGAGAGCAAGCCAAATTATCCCCAAGGTAAGAGCTGCTTCTGATTTCTGCTGTAATACTACTTCATCCTCTCTGTGTCTCTTATAGTACATTCAAAAAGGAAAAAACCACAGGCTTTAGCTGAAGCAGAACCACACACTGCTGGTGTTTTTTCCTGATTCTTACATATATATATGTATGTTTTATGCCTTCAATGAGAGAATTTCTTCTAGTCACTTCTGACTGCCATGAACATAACAACTCTTTCCATTATCTGTATGTTGATGAGCTAGCCCACATGGTGAAAAATCCCTTCTGGGATTGGCAGGCAGCAGTCACACAAGTATCAGTTAATCTCACTAAGCTATTACTGCAATCAATAGATATAGGCAGTAGATCAGAATTTAAAATCTACACTTCAGCAGGAAACAGAATCCTGCTTTAGAACCTATTAATAATTTTCTGACCATAATAAAACAATTCCCTGCACTATTTGTATTCCAGACACCTCCTATAATTCAAATGGATTGTTGCTAGAAGGTTCTGCCCCCCTTTTCTCTGAGTTCAAGGAGGATATTTTCAGTTCTTTGCAGCTGGAATTATTAATTTTTTAAAAAGTCTGAAAAATTCATTGTGTAAGACAATACTACATGTATAGTTTTCTTGTTGTTTCCAATTGTAACTCTTGAACAGAATGAAGGAAAACCTGAAAATTAATAGAAAATGCAGCCTACTGTCTTCTTCATGGATTGAGTAGGGAAGGTGAGTACAGACCTCATCAAAAGCATTGCAGACTGGCTGTTGGACATGTAGGAGTTAAGAATCAGGACTTGGATCAACAGACATGACTGAAGCAGGTATGAGGAAAGGAAAGATGTGCAATAACTTCAGGAAAATAGAAAGAGCTTCCTGGGATTTAGGGTCTGATCTTCCATACCTTTAAGGCACCTGAATTCTATGTATGTGTTTGTGCACGTGTGTACATGTATTTTGGCTAGAAGTGAAGATCTTGCAAAGTAATAGGAGCTCTAAACCAGTCATGTTTTTCTTTCAGAAGAATTTTGCAGGCTACTCAAATCTCTGGCTCTGTGTAAGCATGAAAAAGCAACAGTAAAGGGCATTTATTCATAGCTGTTGTTTTTCTTTGCTTGAAAGCTACTTGTGGGGTGCACTGGCAACCGTTCTGGATGTTAACCACATTTTATTGTTGTCTAACACGCCACATTAGAGAACATTTCAACTTTGAGAGAAAAACATAACTATAATTCCCTGTAAGTCATGCAGCACAAACTTCTGTGACAGTATAAAGCATGGATTCACTGTAACTGTGGGTTTGTTATGTGGAACCAAAGGTGAAACACAGCGCAGTGAAATAGCTTTGCAACTGTAAATAGAAATAATGGTTGGAGAACATTGTTCTGCTCTGCCTTTAAGGTGTTTCTGAAAAGACTAAATGAAATGTATGGAAGTAAATGAGACTCGCTTGAAAATAAACTAAAGCCTTTTAAATAGTGGTTACAAATATGAAGTAGATTATTGTATTTAAGAGTAAAATTTAAGAATAATTTTGTTGTGACTGTTTTTCAGGACTTGCTGGAAAGATTGACCTTATTTTGGAATACAAAAGAGACTGATTAAAGTGACTCATTAAATATGAAACTTCAAAGAAATTAGATTTTTTGAGAGAAAATGAATGTAGGGAAAATGAAAGCACAGGTACTTTCAAAACACTGAGAGTCAAAAAAAACCAAACCCCACTTCTACATGCATAGACCACCGGAAACAGAAATTTTTAAAAGTGGTAATAAAAAAAGCATAATATGATTAATATTGTCCATTAACCCTGCTTTTATATTCTATGAAACTTCAAAAAAAAAAATAGGGAGATGAAGTCTTTGTAGTTAGGACAGTAAGTATTTTTCTACTCTGGAAAGATACCTGTTTCAATTTAACAATATTTTTTCTGATACTTCTGTCATTAATGTCTACAAAGAGCCTGACTGGATGGTCAATAACCTCCTTGTAAGACTTCCTGCTTGACTGCAGGACTAAAGGTCCCCGATCCCTTCCTCCCACACCGAGAGATCTGCAGTCACTCGTGGTGCCTTGGGCTGCCTTTGCAGAGTTGCTGGTGCCCACAGGGAAGAGTAACAAGGGTTAACCATCTGTGAGCTGGGTAAGCCTGTTGGTCCCTGTGTAGAATCTTAGATCCTCACTCTGACAGACAGCCAAGCTGACAGAAAGCTTCTGAGGACATCAGGTTGGATTGGTGTAAGGCCACAGAGCTTTCTCAATGACTTTTAAAAGGATTTAACATTATTTTTTGCAATTTGAGTTAGATGCAAGGGAGAAACACTGACAAGATAGTCTCAAGAGGGCAAACAAATAAAAATTTTACTCCCAAACTTCAGAAAATCAGGGAACTTTTTAATGTTAGAGCAACATTAAATGAATATCAAGTGTTTCACAATGCATTAATGTAGTAAACTCTAAGCCCATTCTATTTAGCAAACTCCAACCCACCTAACTTTAAGTTAGCCAAACGTTGAGAAGAAGGAATTAGAAGAAAGAGAGAAGAGAGATAAAAGAGAAGAAATATTGCTACCACTTCTGGTTCCAGTGGTGTTCACCTGAGAGAAATTCCAAGAGTATGTAGGGTCAAGACCTGTGTGTGCCTTGCACTCTGGCTAACATCCATTAGCTTTCCTGGGCCCTTCCCTCAGGTGGCACCTCTGGTCATTTTGTCATGTAGGAGCTGGGTTAGGGGCCAGGGTCAGGGTATGGAGCATTGCCTCCTACATGCCAGAGTTTGGCCCCACTGTGGGGCTGAGATACAGGCCCTGGAGGTGCAGGGTGTGTGGGGCAGGACATTGCCTTGCCAGGGCAAGACACAACTTGCTCCTTTCCCCACACATGTGCCTTGAATGTTTCAAGCCAGCAATCTCCTCCAGTCTCGCACAGCTAATGTATTGGTGCCTCCATACCTTGCAAAAGGGAGTCATCAGTAATGGTCTCACTTGTCCTTGCCCCTTTCTGCAGATACCAGCTCTTGGCTGAGCTGGGCTCTGAGGGTCTCCTGAAAAATCTGATTTGCCTTCAGCAATGTCCTGAGCATCTGCATGTCTGCTGGTCCATCACAAGTTTCCAGCCTCTCTTGTCTCAACAACCCAGCCATCCCTGCCTGTGGGGACGTAGCCTCTGGCCATGCCTACTCCCTTTCTATGTCTGGCTCAGCTTCTTTTCCACACACATTTATGCAAAATTCTGCCTGAGGGTGGCAGCTGCCTTGTCTGTCCCTACAACTCCCTCACCAGACAGCACAGAGCTGCTGCCAGAGCACTCAGAGAGAGCTCTCCACAAGCAGCAGGGAGGGTGGGAGGGAGCTGCAGCGCATGGCAGCCAGTGGCATGGCCATCGGTGTGGCCACTGGAGGGGCAGGTCCTGCATCCTGCCAGCCAGGCTCAGCAGGAGGTAGCAGGGCTGGATGCCCAGTGTGGTGGGCCATGAGCACACCCTGGCTGAGGGAGCCCTGCCAGTTTGTACGGGGGAAGCTGGCATGCTGTCCCAAGGGAAGCGCTGCTCCTTGCGTGCTGTTTGTGTAAACCCCTTCCATGGACATCCATTGGAAGCCAGCTGTTGGGCTCGAGGGGTCTGCAAACAGCCTTGTGAAACAGCCCGTGCTCTGACTTTCTTGCTTTGCTTTTCTAATTTTTTCTTTTGGCATTATCCAGTTTTAAACAAGCATAAGTGGTTTTTATGATTAAAGTTTTATATTATTGAGAAATGTGTTTCTTCTTAATAAAAATAAATAAAAAATTCAAATAGAAAATGAATTGTTCTGATTTTTCATGACAGATGATTTCCATAGGCAACAATGCCCTCTATTTGAATAAGATAGCTCTAATTAAAAGAATAACAAAAGATGTGAAATACATGTTCATGAAAAAGAGAAAACCAGTAGGTTGAACAGGAGGATTTTGTTCCCAGGTGTAACATAACAAAAAGAATAGCAGAAGGAAGGAGAGCATTATTATAATCCTCTTTGTGCCTGAGTCCATGCAAACTGCAGGGGATGCATTAGACATAGAAACACATGGAGACAAAAGCTCAATCACAAGGACAGCATGCTTGTGAACATATTAAAAGTTTTCATTATCTATCTACCTGCCTTTAAAAACCAAGACTTAACAGTTGTGTGGCTCTCAAAAATTTTTAAATTGGCAGACTTCCATTCTGAAGCTGATGCACCTGATACTCATTAGAAGAGAGAAAAACAGTAGGGAGTGGCAAGAGTTAATGAATCTTGCCTGCCAACTGGATTTCAGACCTTCCTGTGTATCTGCTTACTATTACAGTGAAATCTCAAACCTTTTAACCATATTAACTCAGACATTAATATGAAGTCTAGTAAAGACAAAAAAATGGAGAGCTGGATGTATGCAGGGGAGCAAGTTAAAGCTGAGAGGATTTTATAGGTCAAAGGGCGGGTCTGTTTCTTAGGAAAGCGTTAGGCATTCTTAGGGAAAGATAAGATTCAGTTTCAAATTTTCTCTTTTTTTTTTTTCCTTTTCTTTTCTTTTCTTTTCTTTTCTTTTCTTTTCTTTTCTTTTCTTTTCTTTTCTTTTCTTTTCTTTTCTTTTCTTTTCTTTTCTTTTCTTTTCTTTTCTTTTCTTTTCTTTTCTTTTCTTTTCTTTTCTTTTCTTTTCTTTCCTTTTTTTGTTTGTTTTGTTTTGTTTTGTTTTAAAGGCTTGGGAGATGAGTCTTCTCTGTTAGGACAAAAAGCAGTCTAGGAAGCCTAGTCCGGAGGTCAAATGAAAAAACTGCATCTAAGTGCAGTAAAAAGTTTATAAGCAAAGCTTATGTTCTAAAAAAAGAAATTGTGTACTGTTACAAACAATGTGAGAAACTTAATAAGTAAAACCACACAAGTGGTTTATGTTAACAGCTGTTGTGGGAAGTTCTGTAGACTATTTGTTATTGAAGTAGCATGTTTTTATGAGTTTTACAGAAACCTGGAGCCTGCTAAATATTCTTCAGTGCTTTCTCCCACTAACACTTTCCATATTTGTGGGCACAGAGCAATTGCAGCAATTTTACTGCAGATGATTTGTTTACAGTGTTTTCTGTTTAGTAACATGAATGTGTTTCCCAGAAGAAGGCAAACTGGCCTCAAATCCATGGACTATGGAGTGTATTGTCTTGCAAGGCCTCATCACTTGTTGCAATATGAAGATAAAAAGAAATGGATATTGGTCAGAATAAAGTAACAAGTTTTGTCCATGGTGCTCTGTGTGCTTGCTACAATTACATATAGAAAGCTAAAGGTAGATGCCCCTAGCTTGTGCTGTTTTGGTCTTCTTTGAATTTTAGTAGTTCATTCAGTCTGACTTCAGTTTTCAGAGTTAAATTATAATTTCAGGAATCGTGAATAAACTGTTCCTGCACCTACTTTTTTTTTTTTTTTTTCCTCCTCATGATTACAGATTTTGCTCTTCAGTGGGATCTAGGGTCTTGAATGCCTTGTCTTAGCAAATCTCTGAAGAGCTGAGATAGTTTTGACCTGTTCTCACATGTCATCTTTATTATACGCTGAACAGTGTGGGAAAGAAAAACAACCCAACAATAAAAAGAAACCAATTCCAAAATACTGGGAAGGTAGCAGAAGGATTTAGGACTGCAGGAAGGGAATGTTGTGTGCAACTTTGCTGTCTTTTAGCCAAGCTGATCTCCTAAATGGATCAAGAAAAAGAGATGGTTACATACCAGGCTTTTAGGAGAGTGGAGATAACTAAGTCGTTCTTTGGGAAAAGCAGAACCTATTCAGGGGCAATTCAGGGCAAATAGAGTGAGAGAATGATTTAGAGCTCAGTGGCTAGCTCAGGAAGGAAAACAAACAAGGGTTAGGGACTGGCAATAATTCTCTGAAGCCTTTTTTTTGGGGAAATTGTCCTGTCTATAAAATGTAAAAAGGTTTCAGTGCAATTTTTTAAATTTAAATTTTCTGAAATTTATACCTACAGGCTTAAAGTTCAAAAAAAGAGTTTTTAAGGATTAGATACATTTAAATTTGTAAAAATTCTTTTATTGCAGCACGGATTATTGATTGGTATTGCTTGAAATTTTTGGTCTATTTTACTACATGTTGTATGTATGCATATGTTGATGATTCTTGTATAGTACTGAGAATTTCGTAAGAGCTTCGTTTGATTTTTGAACACAGTGACTTTGACTTTGTAAATAGGTTTATGCAAAGTTGAAACAGGATACAATTCAGCATACTCTTACAGTGTTAGACAAAAGTTCAACATCAACAGTTTTTGTTTTATCCCAGTATCATTTTTTTTCAGAATTTAAGCATATATAGTAAGATATTTGCTATTGAGTTATTGTCACAACAGATGAAAACTTTACCTATTTTTGAAAATAAAAAGAGATCTGTGACTTTCAAAGATACTCTAAACCCCTATAGAGATGATTGAGTGAAATTTGATCAAAGTGAAATGGAATAATTCACTTATGTGTTGTGTATTGTATACAGGTTCATATTGTTGCACCAACATTTTTCAGGAGATGGGTGGATTGTTAACATTTCTTTACATTTTTATCAGTCTCGTGAAGCTGATCAAACAAATAATTGTATGTTGTGAGGTTAAAGCATATACCTGCTTCTACAAAAATCAAAATACTTAACTTTTCATGTTACATGTATGGAATAGGACAGATATTTTTATGAGCAGACAAATGTAGCTATCTCAAAAGTATACAAGTACAAAAATATACAAGTATACAAGTACAAAAACCAAAGTGAAATACTGCAGCTGTGTATGAAAAGGTACCTATGTGCATTTCTGTTCCCTTGCAAAAACACAGTAAGTGAAGAAAAAAGAAAAGGATGGGAAGGGAAACGAAAGGGGGGAAAATGAGGGAAAGTGAGCAGTAAATGGAGAGGAGAGGAGAGGAGAGGAGAGGAGAGGAGAGGAGAGGAGAGGAGAGGAGAGGAGAGGAGAGGAGAGGAGAGGAGAGGAGAGGAGAGGAGAGGAGAGGAGAGGAGAGGAGAGGAGAGGAGAGGAGAGGAGAGGAGAGGAGAGGAGAGGAGAGGAGAGGAGAGGAGAGGAGAGGAGAGGAGAGGAGAGGAGAGGAGAGGAGAGGAGAGGAGAGGAGAGGAGAGGAGAGGAGAGGAGAGGAGAGGAGAGGAGAGGAGAGGAGAGGAGAGGAGAGGAGAGGAGAGGAGAGGAGAGGAGAGGAGAGGAGAGGAGAGATCACAAGGGCTTGAAGCCATCTATTCACATACGTTTTCTACTTGAATAAGAGTTACATCTGCTCTTGCCACATATTGCACAGGGTGCTGAATTTTAAGAGGTTTATAGGTAAATCAGACAAGCTTGGGACAAGACCCAAGGGAAATTTTCAGCTTTCACCCTACACCACAAATGGTTGATATTAAGATGGCAGCTTCATAATTATTTTGTAGAACGTCTTCCTTCTTTTCCATTCTGTGTAGTTTCTGTAAGGCCTTTAAACACATTCTTTCTTGCATCTAGGTTTGATGAAAACACCTAATTTTGAAAAAATGTTGACCCAAAGCTTCTAGATATGTACCAAGTCTTTCATCTTTGTTGCCTAGGTTTTCAGGGATTGATCTCTATGCTTGGTTAATATAATTTTATCAAAACTTTTATGTCTAGTTTTATAAACTTCCAGTGTTAACTTTTGACAGAAGAAAACTACTATCATTTTTCAGATTCATATCTGAATCCTTGAAAGATGTAAAAAATTATCCTATATCTCTGCTACCACTACCAGAATAAGAAAGAAGTATGTGAAGAAGAAAAATATCTTTACATGTCTCAAAATTCTATTCACAGATTTTAGTAATGCTCGCTACTATGGTGATTCTTACCTGGAATTTCAAGGCTTACATTTGAACATGCAAAATTTCATCCACCTGGAATTTAAGACCTATAATCCTCATGGACTTCTCCTAAATATTGAACAGAGCCCAGAAACAAGACAACATTTTTTAATTCGGCTTGTTATCAATAATGGTACTTTGCAGGTAAGCCATCAAACTCTCCCACTGAAGGAAAAGTAAATAAAAGTTAGAATCTGTAAATATTTTAATGGGTTTCTTTTTCTTTTCTTACTGTAGAAGATAGGAAATAAAGCTACAGAGATTCTTGACATCATCAGTATTTTAGGGAAAATGGTTGCCCAACTTGCTGTCTGTTATGTCCAGTTCTTGGCTAATATGATCAATATGACTGACACATTCAAACACAAAACAAAAGAGTACACATTAAAACACAAAACAAAACAAAAAAGCAGGTTTTGCCTTTACAGGTAGTACAAATTAAGTTATTGTATTTTATACCTAAACTAACTTAACTTCCTCATGTGGAACTTCATTAAAATAGTCATAAGGAAGGCTTATGACATAGGCATAGGCATAGGAGTTGAGTGAATTGTTATAGGAAAATTTACCATGTTAGGAAATACAGTGTATCTTTTTTTACCATGTATCTCTAAGTAGAAACCATTCACTTTATCTATTACTTAAATCACAGTTCCACAGAGTCCAGAGAAATAAAAAACAATTTCTTTGGTTCTTGTGGGCAGACTAACTAGGAATATATTTGTTTATAAACTTTAAAGAGTAAAGTGTGTATCATGGTATATCTCTACCTTCCACAAATTATTCCATCGTTTCTGAGGAAGAGATAAAGCTAGAGCTTTATGAAGACATAGGCAGATGCTAAAGAGGCTATAAAAAGATATTAAAAGAAAAGCTACTTTTCTCATAACTTATCTCCTATTTTCCTGCTAAAGGTTTCCCAAGGTACCTGTAATTATATTCTTGTGTAAGAACTGTGAAATATCTGTTAGAAACAGCATTTTTGTATTATATTTGCCTTCATGTTTAAAGACCACAACCACACTAAACAAATAGATAAACTGACGATAAGCAGTACCCTCATTTTGTTATGTTGTAATTTTGTGTCTTTTATTATATTGTGACTATCTTTGTCCGGAAAAAAAAAAAAAAAGATTAGTCAAAGGCAGTAAGTTATCCTAGGTTTAGAAAATGCTGATGGCTTTAAGTTCATCTTACTTGTATTCATGGTAAAGTAATGATGCAGAAAAATATTTTTCTAACATATCATAAGCACCATAAAATATGAAAGTGCTTTAATTGACACAAATCTATTCAGAGATCCCAGTGTGCCATGTTAAAACTAATTGAATTCACTTAATCATTCACAAAGCTGGTCAATTAAATGTAGATTTAAAGCCCAATGAACAAATGGTTCTAAGCTCACAATCAAGCTACAATTACAAGTAGACAAACCATGAAATCAAGTGCTTGTTCACATTAGTATAGGAAATTAAATGGTGCTCCAAAATGCTCAAGCCTGCATGCTACATTACGTGTTTGGAAGTGTAAGGAAGCCATAAAATGGTAAGTAAAATTCACCCATGGCCAGTGTTAATTTCAGATGGGTTGCAGATGGTTGACTTCTTTGCAAATCAGACCCATAATATCTGATTGTATAATACACAAAGATTAAAGCATTTTCATGCAGGTTAGGAAGCATATATGTGTACTTGTATATTTCTGGTACAATAGACTTCCTTATCCAGAACTTTTAATGAAACATAATTTTCTTTGATACACATGACATCCTTCAGGTTTTTTGAAACCATTTATTATTTTAAAATTCAAGTTTCTATGCCTGAAACTGTTTAGTTATGAGAAATAATGTAATTAACACCTTTTCCCACTCTATAGTATCAGTATTTATGTGACGAAGCAGCAGAAGTCAAAAACATCACTACCACTGCTAGAGTGGACAATGGACACTGGTATAATGTGCAAATTAGGTAAGTTTACTGTTTTCTGTTTTTATCATTGCTTCAAAGATCATATAATTTGGACAGTTAGTAAATTCCACAGATATTATATCTCATTAACTATGATACCTGAACATGTACAGGAAAATCATGTTATGGCAGTCCAGGCTACAACACATCCTTGGAAAGAATGTTTATAACTACAATTGGACAGTGCTCATCCCTGATGTACTTAGTGGAAATAAATTTTTTCTCATTGAAATCATTTACTGTAGCAAACATAAACATTCAGTCAGGGCAGATGCTGAGCAGTAACTCCAAGATACTCTGTCCAGGAAATAGTTGAATTTCCAACAATGAGAGTGTGACTTATAGAAAAATCTTGGGAAAAGAAATAGACAGAAGCAGAATCATGACTTTCATTGCTGTCACTGACTGGAAACTCATAATAGATATATTAATCCTGTAAAAGTAACAATACCTGCAACTGAAGGAGAATAAAATGAAAATACAATGAGGTAGGAAAATGACCTAGGTTGTAGGCTTTCCGTGGTTTTTGTACATAGATGTATCTAGTGACCAAATATCCATGCTCATAGAATCCATAGCCTTGGAAGTGAAAGTTTTGTGTTCACTTCACAGGAAAGTTAGACACCTAGTGGGCTCTCTGGCTACCTAGTTCTTATTAGGTAGCTTAAAATAGGTCCAGTCGTCTCATCCAGCAAGCAGAAAGCAAGCTCGCTGTCTGCTTGTCTCTCAGGAGTAAGTTAGTCCTTAAAAAGTTTGTGGAGGAGTGCAGAGGAAAGAAAAGCCTTTTACTGGAATGGGCCTTTTATAGCTATACCTGTCCAAACGTTAAATGAAGAACTTTTGTAGGGCAATAGTGTCCCCCTTTCCTTCCATAGGAAATGTAGTGGAGTGTGTATCCATTGTATTGAACCTGGCTGCCTCAGATGTAGCAGTGAGTACTCAGTGAGAACTAAATTTTGTTAAGGCATTTCAGTTACCATCGCTACCATAATTTTTTCCAGCAAGTTAAACCACACTCATGGACCAGACCACCCAGTAACATACTCAAATAAATGCAAGGAGCAAAAGCCTGCAATCCACTGCAGTTGTGCTTATCACCCAAAATGGAACACCATAAACCAAGCCATAGTAATGGAAGCTAAAAGCAAGGGTAAACTCCTCTGTGACCAGGAAGAAATAGAACACAATATCTCTATGACACTGATAGAAGTGAGATTCTCTAAAATCTAATAATATATGGAGTTCTGTTTCTCTGTTGGTTATGACTCCCTCTCCCCATCAAAATAGAGAAAGTAGATTGGAAAATAATTTTTAGGGAAGAGATATAAAGATGATAAAATCATTAAGCAGCTTCTATATGAATAGAGATTAAATACTCAAGTGCTCTGCAAGCCAATTAAACACAACTAAGAGAGGATTCCAACAAAAACAAATCCCAAGAGATACAGAAAGGGAATAAGGAGTTGAGACATAAAATTTCTAGTTACTTAGATAGTTTATATCCATTAGAATTCATTTGTTATTCCTTTGTTGTTCATTTAAAGAAAGATTTAAGATCCTGAAAAGTATGAATACCTGAACTCTCAGTAATGTGGAAGTCTTTACAAAAACAGCCTTTCCCCTGGCACTGAAGCGTGCAAACTGCCATGTCATTGTCATCCCTCAGAGATTCACTAATTACCATGATGCGAGTACACTTATTCTATGTATGCATTTTTCCCCTACTTCATCGAGCAGAAAATAACTTGAGTCTCTAAATCAGGTCATGACAATAGCCCATGACAAAAGAAAACCAACTTAATCTTTATACTTTGCTTTTCCTTTTGAGCCTAAAAAGAAAGGAACTTTCCTTCATTTGCAGGAAACTATTTCAAGACAGCTCAGGAAAATGGGCCACACTTATTTTTTCCTGCTGAAAAAGAAGGCATGCATATCTTTTATGGGATTCAGGCTAGTTATAGAGCAATTAATAATTAATCATTCTACTCACTTTAGAAGACTGGAAATATTTCTGGATGTTGTTTTAAGATGACATTCTGCAGACACCAACTCGTGTGAGAGTCTTGATTCACTGGAGGGTAAGAAAGCTCTGCAAGGGATCTGAGCAGACTGAGCCAATGGGTCAAGGCCAATCGTGTGAGTCTTATGAGAAGTGGCTGAAGGAACTGAGGCCATTTAATGGGGAGCAAAAGGGGCTGAAGGGAAACCTTATAGCTCCCTACGACTCCCTGAAAGGAGGCTATAGTTAGATGAGGGTCAGTCTCTTCCCCCAACTAAGAAGAAATCAGACAAGAGGAAACGACCTCAAGTTGCACCAGGGGAGGTTTAGGTTGGATATTTGGGGAAAAAATCTTCACAGAAAGGGTTATAAAACACTGAAAGAGGCTGCACAGGGAAGTGGCTGAGTCACCATCCCTGGAGATATTACCAGGACTTGGCAGTGCTGGTTTAACAGTTGCTCTTGAAGGTCTTATAGATCTTTTCCAGCCTAAAATATTCTGTGATTCTATGATTCTAAGATTCAAAATCTTAGTGTTGTAGATGTCAGAATTATTTGGGGTTGCTTCTCACTGTTATCTCATGCATTTTTACATGTGCTTGAGTTAATTAAAAGCATATATCCTGTATATATATGCTTTACATTTTTTTCCTTTATTAACAATTAAAAATATATTATTAATAGTTTTGAAATATGTGGTAATTGTTTTATAAAGCTGTCATTTCATTTAATCAACTTCAGAGTAATACAGCATAATAAAACTTAAGATAACTGGTGAAAAATTGCTGTAACATATTCAGCAACTTTCTAGAGGCTTGCAAACATTTAATCTTCTCAGAACTGATTTTCAGTGAGATAAATAAGTTAAGTTTTGAACAATGGTATCTGCAAAACCAGTGAAGTTAAAAGGGAATGTAGGAGATACTGCATATTACCACATAGTGGATATGCACACGGGATTTTCTTTACTGTGCATATATTCAACATTGCGAATAGACATTGTGGATAATGACAATAAAACCCAGTATTTTTTGAAAGAAAATGCTAATTTTTATTATTTAATGTAATCCTAATTGTTTGGAGCTCTTTTGGTGTAGTCCTGTGATGGAAAGGATTTTGTCTTTTCAGTTCAGGAAAAGCAATGCTTTTCAGGTGCTGAAGATAAGCCATCTTCAAAGTGCATGCTGCCTCTACAATAGCATATTAAATTAAAGTAGACTTAAAAGTAGTGAGTGCTGTTTAATACAAGTTTAAGTATAGTGAAAATTAGATAGTGATAGTATCTTCCTTTTCTGTTTACAGGAAGACATTTTACTGTTTCCTTTATCCTACAGAAATAATTCCTTGTACGGATAAAAGAAATGTCACACCATATAATGTTTGCAAATAAATGTGCATATTACTGTCAGACAATGTCCTTTATTCAGTTCTCATGGTTCACCATGATATTCATGCTGAAATAAAAATAGCAGCATTGCTGAAGTACATTTTTCTTGATGATGGAATATTGTGACTACAAAAACTGTAATTATTTAATAAGTTTTGGTACAATATAAGGACGGTAATTGTTCCAAAATCTGGGATATCTTGGATAAATTTTGTTGGGAGACAACTTTTTCCATTACATTAGTCTAATTTGTGGCATTGGCTGCTAAAACCAACATGTTGCCAAGATTTGCCCCAGAGCAGTGCCTGAGAGTTCCATTTCATGTGTAAACTACTGTAGTTCTGTACTAAGTCTGTTAATGAAACTTCATTGCAGCTGTTTCACTCACATTTCTGAGTATTGTTTTGTTTTCTTAGGAATGTTACCAGGGAAGTGAGTGAGCTACAGTGAAAAATGGATATGGGCAATATCCCAGAGGGATTGGATTACTGCAGGATATTATGAAGGGATGGAAATTTTAGACTCAGGCACTGGAAGGTTTACTTGCTTGGTTTTATAGTGAAGATACAGTTTTCTTACTGGCAGTGCAGGGGATATTTGACCACAGTCTTCTCATTCCAGCCTTTATAATTCCACCTCCATTAACTGCTTTAAGATTTTTCTTCTTCAATCTTTGTCATCAAAACAAGTTGATAAAATGTGTTGCAGAAACAAACCAAACTGCAGCAGCAATATTAGAAATTTACCTTTTCTTGGGCCAATATTCTCCATTTCAGTACTGACAAAAATAATTTCCTTAATGATATGAAAAGTATTTTTATTTTAATTTTACTCTCAGATCATAATTGTCATATGCTTTAGCAAATTTGTCCACTTATAAATTGATTATTCAGTAGATGTCATGAATACAGCTGCATTCTTTAATATGAGTCTATCCACACTGAAAATTTTTAATTGTCTGGGATCATTAGGATTAAAATCTGATGTAGGTACTCCATCATAAAATGACTGCAAAATCTGGCATTTGCTTTTCAAAAACTGTTTTATTCCTATTCTTTAACTCCTGTTGCTTGAATTTGAGCTTTGCACTATTTACCTATAGGACTTTGGATGATTGATTGTCTTGCTTTTGAGATGTAAAAGTTTTCTGATTCCTCGAGTCAGAAAAAGATCTTTCTAATCATGGTATAATGCAACATATGCTCACTCAGAACTTGTAGATTCTTTGGTTCTGACAGCTTTTTATGAGGGTCTGAGATAATCCCTATGGTGCAAACTATGCTGTATTTATTATCCTTCAGAACATGCTACTAACCTCATATTTTCCCTAGGGCTTTTAGACAGGTAAGTTAAGTATATGATAGATAATGTGGGTAGCAAATCCTGCAGATGCCTCTCTGTTTTGTTCTCTGTTTGGTTCTTTTTATTTCACTTTTATTGTAAATTTTTATTTTATCACAAAGTTGCAAAACTTTGACCTTCATTTTTAGCATAAAAGCTTATGGGTGAAGAAGTCACTCATCTGCTGTTTCATGTAACATGTAAATTTCATATACTCAACGAAAACATGCTTACTGGTCCATATCCTCAAAAACCTGTGTAAATCAAAAGACATTATTAGCAATTGCGGTTGTTTAGTTAGACAACTGTATTCAATATTTATAAAATGCAGTGAGAAATATATTCCCGATATAAAATAGCTTCAGAGTCTTTTAATTTTCTTCTCCTCTCCTAAGAAAGCTCTCAATGGACTTGCATCAGCTGCAAGAAGTTTAAGTACTTGGACCCAGCAGGGTTTAGTCTGTTTTATATTTGTTACCAATACAAAAGATTTAGGAAGTTGCTGGACTTCTAAACTGGCCATTGACAGGGTCTGCACAAACATACTTTCTTAGCCACAGTCGTGTTGGTCTTTTTTCTCAGTCTATCCTAAAGAGCCACAGTCATGTTGGTCTTTTTTCTCAGTCTATCCTAAAGTGCCTATTCTATAACTAGGGGTGAATGAAATATGAGTTCTGACTTATCTAATAATTTTTAATTTTTATATGCTCTGAAACTTTTCCCAGATCACTGGAGCTTAGTTGAAAAAAGTACAGATTATACTTAGTCCAATTTATTTATGATTTATTAACACTGGTAAAAAAACAACAGTATTTTCTTAATTTCACTCTATGTTAAATCCTAAGTAGGTTGTATGTGCTACTTAATGTCCAACATACATTGCAGAGATGCTAAAACACTGAAAACAAACTGGTTTGAGAACATAATTTAGAAATACAAGCATTTTCATTTAATATGGAAAGAAAATAATTAAAACATTTGAAATATTGATACTGATGTCAAGACCTTGATTTGTAAAGTGAAAAGTAGGAATGATTTGACAATGAAGTATGAAAAAAATGGGAAGGATTCTTTTTTCATTTTGTTTGAGGATTTTGGACAAAGATAAAGAAATCTAATGTCAAATACATAGGTAACTATTACACAGATGAGCAGGAAAAATGAGCAGGAAATACTCCAAAATGGATATTATCAAATACTAGTAAAAGAAAAAATATACTAACTTTGTAACAGCATAGATTGACTATTAGCACAAGTAGCTCCAAAAGTGGACAACTAATTTCCGGGGGCTGAAGATTTCTGTTACACGGTGACACTATCACTGCCCGCTAGCAGAGCATGACAGTACCACAGAAATGGTAATGCTGGGTTGAAGCCACAGAATCAAAGGAGATTCTGATTTATGAACTGTGAAATTGAAGCCAAATAAGAATCAAAAAGCACTAAATGGAGGAAAAAGTTTTGAAATCTTGCTAGTCAGAATACATGGGTTTTCCAGTTCATTCTGCTAAGGTGCACAGTGCATTTAGAGAGAGTTAATTTGATTTTAATCCTTTCACAGATAAGCAGAAAAGGAATCAAGCCAATAATATTCCCTCCTGTGACTAATTTTATTTTTTAATTTATCCCATAAATGCTTTATAACTTAAATGCACTTTAATGTATCTTTCTATTTTGGAGGTGGGGTTGTTTAGCTGGAAGAACAGGAGGTTTAGAGGAGACCATGTTGCTCTCCATAACTACCTGAAAAGAGGTTGCAGCCAGGTGGGGTCAGTCCCCTCTCCCAAGTAACAAGAGAAAATGGCCTCAAGTGGTACCAGGGAGGTTTAGGTTGGATATTAGAAAAAATTTCTTCACAGTATTGGTTGTTAAGCATTGGAAAAGTCTGCCCAAAGTGGTTGAGCATATACTTCACCACCACTGGAAGTATTTTTTAAAAATTTACAGGTGGCACTTTGGATTTAGTGATGAACTTTTCAACATTAGGTTAATGGTTTGACAGGGTGGTCTTAGAGATCTTTTCCAACCTTAATTATTGTAATATTCTGTGATAATTCTCCCTTTTTAATGAATTAGAACATTGTGGAAATAATGATTCTGTAGATTCTAGAGAGCAATAACAGCATCTCACTAAAAAGCACAGATAAGAAAACTGATACATTCATGGGTTGATCCATACATAGGTTGAATAGGAGAGTGCATTTATTATATCTGCTGCTGAACAATTATTCAGGAAAGAGATAGACCACATATGAATTTATATTTACCCAGTTTCCCTTGTGAATAAGCACAGATTTCTGTATCCGAAGATCATTTTTGTGCACAAATACCAGAAATTAGTTTCAATTACAGAGTATCACTGCAGTCATGTTCTATTAATCTTAACTATTTTTAAAATATTAGGCTGAATTATTTTTTTTTTAAAGTGAACATCTTCAATAGTAGAACTACTGTACCACAACTAATGGTTCTACTGTTCTTTGAAGTGTCTTTATTGTGAAAAACAAAAGTACATTTTAGTTCTGGATTCAGATTTTTTACCTTAGTAGTATTGCCTTTCTTTGTCTCTCTCTACTACAAAAGTCAAAGAAACAACTTGCCTCTCTTACTGACTGCTGCATATCACCAAATGTCACATCTGTTAGAGATATTGTCTAAATAATTTATGTATTTGCTGGAGGCTTTTCCTCGGGACATGTCTTTAGCTGATTCTCTGTTTAAGAGTATTTCAATCCTGTTCTATCCCATGTGATCTAAACAATAATTCTTAACTCTATTGTTCACATTATTAATTTCACAGAACATTCAAAATTTTCTTACAACTCAAATTGTTATTTTTTAAAATAAAGAAGTAACATTTTCAGCTGACTTTTTAAATACATTTCAACTATTTTGTCCTTATAAAAAGTAATAGAATGTAACAGTATGGATTGAATGGATTTTGGTTTTGTGAAAGCAGACCTAACATATATAATACACACATTCTGGTATTTCCTTTTGTACACTTAAATGCACTGAGGTCTTTGATTCTGTAATCAAAATGATTTTAAGAACTCAGGTTTTCACATGTGATATCAATATATTTTATACAATATATGCATGTTAATAAGGAGTACATATACTAGCTATCACAAAGGAAGCTCAGTGGAAAAAATACAGAATAGGTTTCAAAAAGTATTATATAGGACTTCTTTGTCTCTCTATGGATGAATGTCTTACATGATTTGAATAAGCAGCATAAGGTAACATAAGCTACCATTTTTATCTAAGTTAAAATTTCTAAAATTTCTTGGGGTTAGATTTTCAGGCCAGGAAGAAAATTTATTTGACCACCAAGGGACCACTAATTTGACCTCTTCTATATCTTAGATGATCAATATTTTGTTTGAAGTCTATGAAAAACACAGACTTCAGTTAAATTAAGGGCTTCCATGAAATATTTTCCTGAGATACACTTTACTGTGGTCACCTCTTCCTAAACCCACAGCACTGGTGGGCAGTTTATGTATACAGATCATTCTTTCTGGCAAAACCCAGCCAGTATTTCAGTAAAAAGCTGAAAATAAAATGTGGGTTAAGATTCCCTTCTGACCCTGCTAATGCTATGTCTCAGGTACTGAGGTAATGCTGAGGACTGAGCCAGCAGCAAAAACATATAAGAGGTGTAATTCACTCTCACCTCAAAGATCTTTTTGTCTGTTACGTACCCTTTCACCACTCTGTTATTTGAGACATGTCTGGAAAATAGAGAAATGAAAATAATTATCCAGTTCTATAGTGGGAGAAAAATGTTATTAGACACTGCACATTGCATCCAGAAACCTGAAAACATAGATTTTTATTAAAGTCATTGTACTGCAGCAGATATGAGGCAGTGTGACTATTTGAAAGATGATGCAAGCAATCCTTTTCTCTACTGAATAAAGTGGGTTATGCAAAGAACAGGACAAGCAGTAAAGCAGTGTTGTTTACTCAGACAGTGCTATGTGAATTCTGTACACTGTAACTCCTACCTAGCAAGAAAGAAGCTGCTTTTCTAGTTTATCCCACATGAATCCCTTTCAGTCAGAATTATCTGGAGGCAGGGAGACTGCACCTCTTCTGAAAGCAAGTAAGCTTTTTCTCCCTGAAGGGCAGGATGGAGCTTGCAGAGTGCAGACAGAAAATCCTGGAAAAAAGAAGACAGAGTCTTCTTGCTATAGGTGACAAGCAGTAAGGAGAGCCTTGCAAGGCCATGGAAGGGACATTTTGTTTAGGACTAACTGTATCTAGTAGAAAATTTATTTCAAGTTAGAGAATAAATTTGATTTCAAGGCTTTTATTTAATCCTGCTTATTGCTATATTTTCATTATTTAAAAAACCCCTAACCTTTTAAGAATCTAGTTACCTTGTGTGCTAAATAAAGTCTGTCCGTAAAGAGGGGGCTCATGTCTTTCTGGATAAGTTACTCTCACAAAGGGGAGACAATTCCGAATGCCTTCAAAGGGACACTTTTGGCCTCGAAAACTTAAACCTTATTATTAAACATTTATTCTTCTTCTTTCTTTGTTTGGCTACTGATCCATGTTGCCAGGGCTCATATAGGGTCCTTTGCCTAAGGTGCCATTCAAAGCACACCTGTAAATATATAAGATGACTGTGAGATTATCCAGGCTCCACAATATCTACTGTATATATTCACAGCCCTCCACTAAATTCAGAATTTTTTTAAAAAATTAGCTTGAAGTTTGTCTTCTTAAAATGATCAATTTAACTTTCTCTCAGAAACAAAATTTCTGTCAATAAACAATCATGGGGTTATACTGCTGATGCTACAAGATGATACTCCTTTTGAACCGTTTAGGAAAGATCTCAGTCCTGCAGTTCCAGACATGGCAGAATACCTTTTGTTATTCTGAAGTCACTATGGCAATTACTTTCTTCATTCAGCAAGAACTAAGATGCCACAGAGAAAGAAATAGTGGAAATGGATAAAACCTAGAAATTATGTCAGAGAAACTTGACATTAATATTATTTGTATCTTGCATATAATTTCCTGAAACTGAGAATAGTGAAAGTAGACTTTGTGTTTACACAACTGACTGAGTACAGGAAAAAAAAACCCACCCTGCACTAATCAATAAAACTAAAACAAAAGATTAAGATTTATTGCCCTTTTTTTCAGCTAAGTAATGTTACTTTATGTTACAACAATGCAATGTTAAAAAAAAATCTTAATTGAAATCAAAACCCATTATGAAATTGAAGCCTAAGATGTTGCACATATTTTTTAATTTTCCAGAGTGGCTATTTTTCACAAAATTCTTATGAATCAACAGAGAATAAGCAATTTTTTTCTAGTAATGTCATTGAATGCAATGGATTTAATTATACTAAATGGATCCTAATAACAGTTAATAGTGATTTAATACCACCAATTAGTTTGATACAAACTGTTGTTTTACAGCCTCTTTACGATAAAAGCTTACTTAGTCATGCTACATTTTGGGTACAAATCACATTCTTCTCATGCTACACATTCTCAGAACTCTACTTTAAAGCAAACACTCAGACATTAAAATTTAGAATCATGCAATTGACAAGTCTGTGGTGTACTGTGATGTTTTCTTTCCTCAGTTTAACTAACAAAAATGCTAAAAATGCTTCTATCATAGCTACTTTATTTTGCTTTGGATCTCAAAAGAGATCATTAGTGTCACTTACAAGAATTAGAATTTTGTACTTAATCTTCTGAAACAGCTAATCTCAGGGACAGAAACATAAAAACAGTAAAATAAGACTCTAATAACAGGCTAATAACAATACATAAGGCTTTGTTCCGTATGACTTTCTATGGAACATCAAAAGGTACTTTATGGACACTAAAAGTGGGTTCAGTGTTCTGTGGCTGCTTTGGCGTAAGCGCAGAACTTACATTAAGGAGAACACATGGTACAGAGATCAGAAATAATGTTGGCCTGCAGAGTTGATGTAAATATGAATTCCCACAGTGTAACTATTTTTTAATTAAAAAAAGGCTTTAAGATTCACCTAAAATTACAGTGTTGCAAGTCTAAATCCAACTCTAAACTTCTTGCTGTCTGAATACTTGAATACCGTACTCTAATTTGAGCCAAAATTTTCCCCAAGTGACACTTACATCTACATCAACTTTAAATAAGTGCATATAGTTTTCTAAGTTTAACTTCTGTAAGTAGTATCTATGGTTGGTATGATGTGAGCAGCAAGAAACCAGAAGCAGGAAACTGCAAAGATAGAAAGAGCCAGAGGCATAAATAGTTGGTTTTTTCTTTAGCTATATTTATAGTAGTAAATTAAATTAAAATCTGAAGGCTAGTCTCTGGACTGAGGCCAACTGACAGGTCTGAGGTCATGTCTATAAAAACTTTTATGGCAAAATAGTTTGGTAAGGTGAGTTTGAAATGATTCCTGAATTGCAGTAACCAGTGAACTTTACAAGTTTCGGACTTGAAGATAGTATCTAACTTCCACCATAACTGTAATAGAAACAGTGATGACTTCGTAAAAATATGGATGGCTCCATGTCAGGATTTGAACTCAAGTTGTGAACTTTAGTGTAGTAGTGTTAAGCACAACTTCTGTGAAAAGAAAAAGGGGTGCTATAATTATTTGTTTGCTTGTTTGTTTATTTATTAGAATAGGAAACAAAGATAATTTTCTCCCTTCCTTGCATTATTAAAGAAATTTGCATCATTAGCTTCATTTTTCTTATTTGTTTAGTTAAATCACAGTTAAATCTAAGACCAGACCAAGAAACCAGCTTCAGGCCCAGGAAATACGCTATCAGAGAAATGAGAAAAAATATATTGTTGACTAATTAGTTCATCTGAAGCACGGAAGTGTGTATTACCTGGTGTCTCAGTAGGGCAAAGTCAGCACCAACAGATGACAGCAGACTCAAATGATGCACTTCACTGTAGAATGAAAATGTGATGACTGTGAGTGAACTAGTATATATTCTATCTAGATAAATCTAGTGCAGGTAACAAGAGATTCTACCTATTCTGTAAAAGTTGTTTCGAATTGCTGGGGTTTTCTTTGCTGAAGATTTTAGTGTCTTAGGATTGCAGAACTGTAGAGTATTTCAGGCCAAAAGGGACTTCAGGAGATCTTTAGCCCAACCTCCTGCTCAAAGCAGGGCCAGCCAAGGTCAGAACAGGTTGCTCAGTGCTTTATTCAGTCAGATTTTGTAAACCTCCAACACGGAAACCTATAAAACTTTCTGAGTAGAGAGGTTCAGATGTTCCATTCCTAAAGGTGCCTCTAACACCCTTGAAAAGCCATGATTTCAAAACCAGTGCTAGGTCAAAATTGATCCAACCTTTTAAATGTGCGTTAAGAAAAAGTTACTCTTGATTGTAGTAAAAGGTTTATTGTTTTGTCATAATTTTACAGAAATAAACCTTCTACTGCAAGGAACAGTTTTAGTATGAAATCAGAAAATGTAAAACTCCATACACTGAATGAAAAACAAGTTGCCTTTTTTAAGCTAAAAAATTCATAAATAATAATTAAATATCATGAAAGTGAAAAATGTTCTCAGCTTTAATTAAAAAATTGTCTTCAATACAATTGGGGAAATTAGGGATTATTTGTTTTATAATATGTGATAATAAAACTTTATTTCTGGTGGTTCACAACTTATATTTAGTATAGATGTTTTAAATATTTTGCTTTTGTTTAATAGACTGAACGTTAATATTACAAACTAAACAGTTCAATGGTATTAGTGAATTGTTGTTGTTTAGCTTGGCCACATTCAAGAGAAATTTCTAAAGACAGGTGAAAGTTTCAATCTTGCTTCTCGAACAAAAGATTTCCCTTTTCTATCAGAAAAAACAGGTTAAAGAAGTTTTATTCCCAGCGAGACTGCACAGCATGACTGACACAATACTTTTTCTGAACATCCCCCTTTCCCTCCTCCTCTTCTACCGTTTGTTTTGTTACTTTGTTACCATTTTATGATAATCCTAAAAAAGTCACTTAATCATCACTGGAAAATGTCAGAAAGTAAAGACATTGTGTAAAAGGACTTGGATTTCACACAGACATTGCTGTGTTTAGGGACAGTTTTATCAATAATTATCAAATTATTGTCTGACCTTTCCATCGTTCTAACCTGCGAGGCATTGAGCAATGGATTTAGTACTGTTTAGACAGAATACATCTTCAGGTTATAATTAATAGGCCAGTATTTAATCACTACATTTGTGTGATTACAAATGAGGAAACTGTGAACTATTACTGCTGGCTTGGACTGAGGCACAATTACTGGCAGCTTACCCAGCAAAAGTGCTTGAGAGTTGCTGTATGCATTTCCAAATTTATAATTATGCAAAAAGCCCTGTCGTCTCACTTGACCTTTAAAGTACCCAATGTGCTGATTGTAGAAAAAGTATTTTAAAAGCCTGATGAAAACTTCATGGAGTGCATATATGACCCAGTGATTGTATCATCAGCAAATGCTAAACAATAATGGTTTAAAGTCATTATTCTAATTTGGCCAGACCCTGCTACATTCAATCAAACACAATCAGAGGTGCATGGCTGACATTCTAACAAGCTTAGGGCAAAGGCAGCTCGTGCTTTGAATTGTATTAACTTATTTTCTGACACCAAATACTGGGAATTAATTTCAAAATATTCCTTTGATATATGCACACAAAAATACTTTTACATATCAGTCATATAAGCTATTAAGGACAAGCTAAAAATATGTCAAAAGCTAATGTGAAAAGAACTACATCAATATGGTGTTTGTGTGATAGAATTACATACATGGTCATGTAACTAGTTACAGCATTAACATCTCAAAACATGTGGAGGAAATAGTAATTAAGGGAAAAACTGAAGAGAAGTTGATTGAGCAGCTGTACTTCACTTAGCATATCTGTCAAATAGTTGAAAAGAAAAACATGGCAGTTCCTCCCTGACCCTCTTCCACTCCATCTTAAGAATTATGCTGTGTTAAAACAAGTCTGATTTATAATATTTCAGAAATATTGCTGTCTTATTATTATGCTTTTCTTCATGATTATAATATCATTCCATCAGGAAGAGAAGAAATTTTCGATATTTACAAAATTATAATTTTTTCCTTTGAAGCATCACTGCCACCATTTTCTGTAGAATGACATACCCAAGTTGTCATACTGGCTTCAAACCATAGCAAAAATTTCTTGAGCATTGCAAGTAGAGCTACAGAGAGTGATTATGCCAGTTACACACATTATCAGCAAACTTCCTTTGTAAGTCATTAATGGGAATGGTATGTAACAGAACCTTGTGTGTGTGTTCAGACATACAGCCCTTGGATAATATCCAAAAAACATGGTAGGAAAAACATTTTTCCTTGACTCTAGACCCATTTAACTCCCTTTTTGCTTTCATGTTAGCTATTAATTATCAAGTTCAAAAAGTTCCCCTGAATCGATCAATTAAGATGCTAGTTTTCAGTCCACAGAATCAAATCTCCAATTTATTTCCCTTCTTCACTCTTGATTTAGCAATAAACCAAAATTTTTTTATTCTCCACCTGAAGTTATTTGCCATAGGATGGACAGACCATTTTACATGCACAAATATTTATAGGTCTTTCTGTAAATACATGTCACCATGTTTGTATACTGTTCTGAAAGTATCTCAAAACAGAATTACATAGAAAACAAAGTGTTTGCAAATGTTACTAATGTTAGCTCTCCATTAGGTCAGTTAAAAGCACATAGGGGGCTTCATGAAATAATACGTGAGAACCCATATATTGCTGTATGACAGAATATAGTTAAGAAACCTTTTAATGTTCATTTTTGTAAGAATTTCCAGAAGGCTGTTTTTCATTGTCAGAGAAAACCTAAATACATACAATACCTACTGCATCCTACCCAAATTGCTTTCACAGAGCTGTGGGTTGTTGGTTTGTGATTTTGGGTTTGTTTTGGGGGTTTTGGGTTTTTGGAGGGTTTTTGTATATGCTATTTTCACATAGATTTTTTGTGACATCAATACTACAAAGACACTTGGATAGCTTTAAATATAGAGCTGATTGAACTCTGATTTGTTTTGTGTACAGAGAGAATAGGCTGGAAGAAATTCCCCCATGAGGGACTGGTTTAGTTCTGATATTTCCTTATTATGATTTCTTACACAAAGATAAAATGATTGCTGCTAGTTGGTTATTGGAATGCAAATGACCTTTACATCATTGAAAAAAATTTAAAGAAACCAAATTGTTTGCTTGGTACCTTCTGTTTGTTGTTGACAATTTATGCACGTTGTTAATGGCAACATTTTAAGAGGGTATGTGAATGGAGGAGGAAAATGGGAATGTACATATTAATTTCAGGGCCTAATATTACTGACTTCAGCTTTAGGAATGATGTTTTTGAAGGTAAGTATTACAGATTATTATAGTATCTCTGCACTTTCTAAAATGCAGATTGTTTTAAATTGCTTTTGTGGTTTTATTTTGTATGTGTGTGTGTGTGATGAGAAAGAGGGATATTTAAAATATTTCAGTTCAACTGATGTATCTTTTACAAATTACAATGTCTTGTAATTATTAAAAATTGTCTAAGTATTTTTATTTACTCATTTATATACTTTGGCTTTTTTTAGCAATTAAACTGTCCGGATTTACAGTATGGCTTCATTTTAATGGAGCCCCAAAGACATGTCAACTTACAGCTTGTTAAACAGCTTCTTTTATATTTATAGTTCTATAATATAAAACAGTTATTCACTTGATTGTCTTTCCTTATTGGTTTAGTAACAGCCTAATTAATTTGTCAGATAGATGGTAATGTAAACAATATTTGGTTATAAAATGTGCTTATTTCTGAATTTGTGCAGGCAGGGAATGGTACCATGTGAAGCAGAAATGTCAGTTCTGAAGTTATCTTCAGATACAAGTATAACTAGAAATTACTGGTCCAGCTCTTATTGGCTTGAAACAGGATCCATATTTGTTGGTGGTTTGCCTCATCCTTATGCAGCAAAACAGGTATTTATTTTTATTATTATTTGTATTATTTTAGGAGTGGCATGTTGATGTATATATGTATGTATGTAATAACCAAAGAGATTTAAACCATGCAAAAAAAAAAAAAATTACAGATTTTTGAGAGTTACATCTAAGAGATGAGTATGGTTCCTTGCAGGGTATTGAGGGACTTTGGAAAATGGACAAAAAGGGCATTAGGGTCCAAAGTCATTATCTGAAGTCCTTTTTGTCTTGAATAGGGCGAGTAAAGGAGCAAATATGATCAAATTTAGAGGAAGATGTGAAAAGTATTATTGCAATGGTTTCTAAAACAAAGGAGGCTCTCTTTCCATTCTCTGCTGGCCCAGAGAGGTGTGTGTAAAAACAGACCAGGCAAGAGACTGCTAACCCCAGAAACTGCATTAATGAATGAGAAATTGCACAGCTATGAGAGATAGCAGCCTGGGTAACCACCTATGCAGGGATGAGAAGAAATATGCAGTGAGGTTTGTACAGAGTTAGGGAAGAATACCCACAGGGCCATGCAGAGAGTTAGACATCATTATTCAGCTCTTCTTATAGAGGATTTGGGGGTGGAGTAGTCACAACGACCGATACACATCACTTAAGTGATTATCAATTTTTCTTGAGTATAGTTAGCAATTTCTATTCATTTACTTAAACTCTTCATGCTTACACCGATCAAAGGCCCAGGCCTTGTAACTCATTTGAGACTGCCACCATACACCCAGAGCATACTTCAGTCCAGCTTCCAGCAGCATGGCCCCTGTGCAACACAGCTCCCAATGGTGTCTAAGTACAGAGTGCACCTCAGCATTTAAGGGGTTATTGTCATAGCTACCTACAAATCTTTAAATTATATTTTTGACATAAGGTGCCAGTGACATCACTAGTCACATAGTTCCAAGTTGTCTCTGACTTTTACTCATCCAATTCCAACCTGTGTTGCTACCTGGACTATTTAACTCTCTTGTCTCATTCCCAAATGTGCTTCCAGAATATAAAACTGTTCACTATCACATGATAAAGACTATCTGTGATTGTTTGTGTCTTCCATGTCATGAAATAAATTAAACTGCTAGTGCTGAGTTGGTGTAATGTGGGTCTCATTTATGTGAACAGGGATCTTTGGATTGGTGTCATGTCACAACCATAACAAAGTTAGACTGCAAGGGCTTTGTTTCTCCAGCGCACTGTAAAAACTGGGCATGTGTATTCCAGTTTTCATTTTTTAGACTTCACCCTGTGCAATTGATTTAACCTTTTTATTTCTGTTCCATTCTTCAGTAAGTGAAGGTCATCTTATCATGAGGCAAATGGAGTAATTTCAAGCACTGGCATGTTTTCGATACTGCTACTGTAATGCAGCATTTCTAGATTGCTTTCACCTTATAATAAATTGCACAGTAATCAATGGTGGGACAAGACTGTTGAAATCCAACTTAAAAGTTCTTGTGAGTAAGTGTTTTTTAGGTTGTAAAATATTTTGAAGAAAGTGTATTTCTAAGCAGCTCATACTGACACTAAAAGGATACATCAAGTAGCATTCATAGGTATACAACTTTTACCTTAATTCAAATGTTCATGCACAAAATATACCTTTATCTGGAATATTTTACTGTCAGTTGTATACAGAATTTTATTTACTACAAAAATATGTCCATACTAATGAGCTATGTAAAAATTATATTTTCAATGTTTAAATAACCTGTCTTCTAGAAGCTAAGAGAAATTTTTGGAGGATACCCCAAAGATTTCATAATGAAGGCTTAGAGAAGTTCAATTCATGTAGTCTATTTTGGAGCAGGTAAAGAAGCAATTTGTTTGAGGGATATAGTAATAATTTGTATATGAGAATAAATTTTAAGATGAAAAAAAGCTCTTTACTAGCTAAAGGCCAGATAAAATCCAGAAAAATAAATTTATATTAGGGAAGTTCAAATAACAATGAAAAACAATGGTTTAAAAGTAATTTATTGCTAAAAATTTTGCCTGCATGTGTTGGATTGTCATATCAACATGGACTTTCTTTCTTTGAGAATGTTGCGGTTCAATTCTATTATTAATGCAGGATTAATAGGTGAGACATAGTGGTTCATGATTGTTATATAAATGAGGTTATAGATTGGAACATGAACAAGTGCTTAAGTTGGTCATACTTAATGTCCATTAGTACTTGGAAAGCATGTTCCTATAACTTCCCCAAAAAAGGCAAAAAAATATATCCTCCACTCTCAGTTGCCTCTCTAGTTTTCCACTGAACTTTCTGGCAACTTTCTTTCTGTTTGAGATGACCTCAGCCTTTATTACACTTAATGTTCTTTGCTTATTTATGATTTTTGTATTTGTTTTGATCTTAATGTCTCATTTTGCTTAACTTTTATGTTTTTCTAACTTCAGGAAGTTCAATTTTCCTTGGCTTCCCTGTTGAAGTCGGTAGGGTCCAGACAAATATAGTCTATAAAGGCTGGGTTTTTTCCCTTTTGTCAGGGAATGGGGAACTGCCAGTCCGAGTACTCTTTATATGGGCTTTTCAACCCCAGCAGTAGGAAACCACTCCAGAAAGTTTCTTTTCCATCAGTTTAGACCCAGGCAGTCAGGCTTCTATTGTAAAACCTTCATCATCCCTGAAACAGAACAGATCTGCTTCTGACCTTCGTCCCGCAGTTTGCTTCAAGGGAGATTTCTGCTCCAGCTGAGATTCAACTTTTTCTGACAAGTGCTCTGATCACTCTTGAAGTCAAGTTTGATAATGACCCTTGTGATATCTGTAGTATTCACCTAATAATACATTGTCTTGTTTTAGCTCCTTCTCTCATAGGAGTAGTTCACTCTGATGTTGGCTCTCCTACCTTCCAATATCGTGGAAGTTGCAGAGAACAGTGACTTCAGACCCCAGACTCCTTCAGTTTCTGACTAACAAGAACTCCAAGCTGTCAGTACCAGAGACTGTTGACATGGGAGTCATGCATTTCTGCAATTGGCTCATGTTAAATGATTCATTTCTAGGACAGATTGCTCCTACTTTCATTTTGACTGAAGTTTGAAATGACCTATAAAGCCCTTGGGGTAAAATATTGTCTCCTCTGATGATTTCAATACACTTTCCTAATCAGCTCTGAAATTTCCATGCATTCTTTTCACTTTTTTTTTTTTTTCTATGCTTATTATTTACTATTCCTTAGAGTCAGAGTGAGTTCAACATGTTAGGCAAGGTGCAACAATTCTACTGATTTCTCTCGTTTCTGCCACAGTCCCTTCAGGAGATCAGAGCCTTACCCTCAAGCAGTGATGCATTTAAAAGAATATCTGTGACATCTGTGAAAGCAATGCCATAATACCCAATGATTTCTTCACTATTCAGAAGATCTCAAACCTCCCAGATCTCTGTGTCTGTGATTGGTGGTGAGAAACACTAGAGGAAGATAAAGTTATGGACTACTTAAGTAAACCAGACATATGAAGTACCATGGATCCAGAAAGATGCTAATAAGCATGCACCCCTGGCTGATGTTGTCATGAGACCACTCTCCATTACCTCTGAAAGCCTAGAGCAATCAGAGGAAGCCCTTGATGACAGAGAAAAAATACAAATGTGATGTTATGCTCATCTTAAAAAGTCCAAGAAGGAAGATGGATAACCAGCAGCCGGTCAGGTTGATGGCACAACTATGTTCCTAACAGTGATATAGAAACAAATCAAGGACAAGTACGTAACAACCAGTATGGATTTACTAAAGGGAAACTGCCTGACCAGTATGCTTACATCCCTGCAACATCCCTGTTGAGAAGACTGGCTCTGTCAGCAAGGGGAGGGCAGTGGATAATCCTTCCTTTGTGTCCCAGACAGCTTCCCTCCCAACTCTATCTCCTTCCTCTGAGTGGCACAGGAGGATGGGAAATGGGGGTTGTAGTCAGATCATAACAGTTTGTCTCTGCCATTTCTTCCTCCTACACATCTACAGTTCCCTTAGCTATCCATGGGCCAAAGATGGAAAAAGTATTTGGCTTGGTATGAGTTCTGAAGGATCTGAAGATGTGGGTAGAAATCAAGGTAACAGATACATGCACTGAAACACCTTGAATGAATTCATCCAAGTTCAAGCACTGCAATCTGTTTCATGCACAGCAAGAAATTGTTTTTATGACTCTGTAAACTGTCCTTCTCAAAGTACAGTGGAGTCATCTGACAGTCTAGAAAGCCATTGCTGAGCAGTCAGAATGAAAGCTAAACTATAAATAACTGGCTGGCAGACATCTTGTCTTGCTGGTTTGCCACAGTGAAAAAAATCCCCTTCAGTTCTGCGCCAGCTTAGTTTATTACTTGTTTTTATATTCTATCGCATTTCTTCAAAAAGGAGTATGATGGGAATAGCTCAGACTTGCCACAGGTAAATGGTGAAATCAGTTAAACTGTTAAATAGCATAATATTTTTAAATCATTGGGGTTTTAAAACTATTGTCACTGGTTTTTAAGACATAAAAATCAACAAAAAGTAAGAAAAAACAAATAAAATACAGAAAAAAAATCCCTTTTTGATCAAAAAAGGTATTATTTCTGAAATCTCAAGACATGTTTTAGAATAATTAATTTCATGCTAGCTTTAGTATTGTTATTTGTTTACAAAAGCTTTTTCTCTGTACAGAAGATTGGTACACTCAAAGGGAAATCAAAGATTGTTTTCAAATACAGCAGCAGCAGTTGATTGCAGTAATACTGTTATTTTTGCTGTTTTAATTGTTCCAGTAATTTCTATTTTTAGACATAATAGTATTTTAGTGTGGAGAATGTAAAATGTCATTATATCTTCATATTCCTTTTTAACTCAAGCAGTTCTCTATAATTAAACCTTGCAAGTATTAAAAGAAGTATTTAAAGAAGGAAAGAAAGCTTCTCTACCAGGAGAGCAATCTTCCAAATAAAGATAAAAGATTAAGGGGAAGGTGTGCAAATACTTATGTGAGCATCAATATGTCACCAATAGGGAAATGGCAACGGATAATTGAGTGATATGCTCAGGATCATAGTGTGTTAATGTTGAAACTAAGGTGAGATGGAAATCATTACACATCTAGACTCAGACTAGGAGACCACAGTAGTCTATCAGGCTCGCATTTTAAATACAAATGTGTCAAATACACTGTGCATAAGTAACATGTGCAGTTTTCCTATGAAAAAGAGATGTGGTATCACAATCAAATGTACTGCCCAGTTTAAGATATTCTCAGGTATATACATATGTAGATAAAAATGTCTTGCACATTTTAATAACCAACTGCTAAAACATATAAAATTACATTCTTTGTCTTTTAATAACGCATCCAGAGAATTCAGTGGCATTGAGTGAAGAAATGGACAATGTGAAACAGATGTTACAAAATACAGAATCAGACCCTTAATTTAGAATGATCCAAAAGCAATTTGCTCTATGTTACAGCTGCTGTGCTTCCGTAGACTAACACAACAGTAACCCCTCTGTAACTGTCTAGTTAGAAACAGTTTATGATCCATTTCCCTTGCCAGAGCGTTGCAAAGCAGTGGAAGAATTTAGTACAATCTGTGCACAGTGCTTTAGATTTGATTATCTGGCATTCACCTTACCTGATAAATCTTGGGCTCTGACAGCAACTTTCACACTATAATTTATAGTAATATAATGTGTACATGATTCTTTAACTTCCTGCTACAGTAATCACTGGATGTGAGCAAATGACAGTGGTCCTGACGCAATTGGTGATCCCCTGGGCTGCAGTGCTCAGACTGAAAAGATTCCTGGGGAAGCCAACAAAGGGAAGAACATCCAATCTGTCACAGGATTGCAAGATATACTAGACTGTTACATGGCTGCAACTGCTTGCTATAGTGGTATAAGCAAGAATTCATTGTATGAAACCTTAGAGGGGCCAGTTCTTGAAAGTCCATACATTTCCTGTTCCACCACATAACTGAAATTTCCATATTTAACTATAAAATCATATGGTTTTTTAAATAATTTTTAGGCAGACTGGATAAGTTTGGGGTTTTTTCATCAGATCATAATTTTTCCTAGGAATTATCCAAAGGATATTTCATATTTGATATAACAGATAAAGGTTTATCTGACCCATCAGTTTAAGCTCTAGCTCACAATAGACTAAGTGGAAGCCAGTTGTCAAGCATTAGTGTTCCCTCTAGAGACAGTGAAATATACATGTTTAGCTTGTAGTAGCTATGTACAAGTGTTTAAGGTTCTGCAGTGGTACAGGAAATGAAAATGAAGTGTTGACTCTTTTATCCAGAATCTCACTGTGATTTTAGTGCTACATTTCTGAACCTGTGAGTTCTTCCTGTTTGTATCAGTTCCAGAATCTGAATTTTTCAAAAAATAGGATGAAATTGTTTGTCCTCATATTTATGCCACTCTCTTTTAATTTGACTTTCCCTTCACACATTATACAACTTCTAAATCTACTCTGTTGTCAGGTTTGTGATTTAAAATATTCAGAAAGGCTGTTTCAGGGGGTTTGTTGATTTGAAATGCATTTTGCTTCTTGAAGAGCATCTGACTTCTTTTTGAATCTTGGCATGACAGCCTTAGATCCTGACAAGTATTTACTTTCTAATGTCCTACTTAGGATATGTTTTGACTCCATCTTTGTATCACCTGAATGCTAATCTTAATTAAGAGCACCACTTACTATAACTCAAGATATTTTAAATATTTATGCATTTTTATATTCTAAATAAATATTTGTCTCATCACCAAAAACACTTCTACATGTCACTGTTTCATTAGCTGTTAACACATATTATGGTGTTTGTTCTTCTTTAGATTGGTAATTCGTGGCCTACAGGCTCTGTTCTTAAATGATTAAGCATTACTCTGAAGTCAGAGGTCCTGTCTCTTGACTGGAGAGTTGTTTCACCTGTTCTGAATAGTTTGTTTTGATCAGCACGCTTCTGAGCATCAGTACTTCTTATATTGTCAGATATTTTGTGAATGTGTTTAACAACATAGGACTCAGTGGAAAATATTTGTTGCATCTAACCAGTGTAAAACTTAACTACTATTGGCAAATTTTGTCTTTTCTTTTATTCAGTTTGTTCACCACCCACCTAAAAAATCCCCTTCCTGTATTTCCCACAATTACTGATTTTCTTTAAGAACTTCTGCTTAGGAACAATGTCAAAACATGTTTGGAAATAAAGTTGACTCAGGCTTTGGGTGACCCTCTTAAATAGGACCACTAATGTGTTCAAGGGATATTAATAACAGGAGAAGCTTAACTTCCTTAAACAAAATTTTAGATTCTTTATGTGATATTGTCCCATGTTTTTGTGACTTATATCTTTCATTACAAAATTCAGGAATTTTCTTCTAAATATAGATTTTCTGAGTTTTAGTTTGCTTCAATCATTTTGGCTTTTTATTGTCCCTTTTGAAATGCTGGTATTGTATTTGCCACTTTCCTCTCCATTGTTACATACAATTTAATTAAAAAGTTAAATAACGTTTTTGCACAATTCCAGGCTTCCTAGTTTTCATGTATTGAAAAGTTTCGATGAACATAAAATAACCTCCCCAAGAGGGTGTTAGACTCCCTATCACTGGAGGTTTTCAATACATGATTGGACAGGGTGCTAGATAATCTCATCTAAACTCACCTTTACATGAAAATTGGACCATATGATCGTGTAAGATTCCTTCCAGCCTGGGGTGTTCTATGATTTTATGGCTTAAGTACTTTTTTCAGCCTAAACTAAAATATATCCCAGAACATTTTTAAATATGTATAATAGCAGATTTTATTTACCAGCTATTAGCCTTTTAAAACTTCATCCATATTTTGCCTGGAAAACTGTTGACTAATAGTCTTCTTTATTCTGTTACTTTGACAAGCAATCTCTCCTTTTTTCTTTTTTTTTTTTTTTAATTTAAAGTCATGCTTGATGTTTTTTTCCTGCTTGATCATATGTAGTTACTGAACTCTATGGAAGTGTTTTTCTGTAACCTGCAAGCATTTTACCCATTGAGCTTTCTATTTGTTTTTGTCATAATAAGTTTGTCTTGATGCAGTTAAACCTTCTAGTGGCTTTTTAAGTGTGATTTCCTCCCTGGAGAGCACAGAGTTTCAGTATATTATAGTCAGGGTTTTTTTAATGTTGGAGTGGGGGTGTCAATGATTATATTTTGAAATACTGAAACATATTTTTTGCCTAGAGTTATATCTCTCATCGTTTCTCTAATGGTTCCAAGAAATTACTGTTTACGGCATCTAAAATTGTAGTCCCTAAATCATATTTTGTCATGATTTCTTACCCAACTTCTTGGAATCATTAAACTCTGTTATTATTGTCTTTTCTGCCTTACCCCTACTAACCTGCTTTAGTATTTATCAAATATTATCATCACCTTGGAAAAATATTATATAGCTCTAATATATTTTTTTTCTTTCTGCATGAAATTTTAGTGCAAAATTATTTGAGCCAGTTTGTACATATTTGTTTGACTACTTTTATTATATTGCCTTTTTTGGTGCACGCTACACCTTTCTTGATTTTTACTCTTGCATCATAACATTTTAATGTTTATATTTCTACCATCAAGATACTTGTCATATTCTTGCTGTTTAACTGGAGATTTTGATTTTTTTACAACTCAGGTATTTTTCCATAGGCAGTTTCTTTTCTTTTGAGAATAAATAATGGTTTAGCGGTTTGGCATAAGGAGAGTTGTTTTTACACAAATATTCATATTACAATTTTTGTAACATATCTAGTTCTGTCATGTATATTTTGGATGGGAATTTTTGATTTTTTTAAATAGGTTTTTCTAGGTAAAGAGAAAAATGTAATGGAATTATGTTAGTAAATCAGTTTTGTTTTAATTTCAATATACTGTAATTATATCTACTATATAATGGTAACAGAAAGTTTTGTCTAATCCATTGATCAAAAAAGAAATACATGAGACTTCAGATATTTTGCTGAAAATATCCAGTCCCGCCCTGTAGGATTTACATTTCAATTCTTTGTTACTAGTGTGCCAGTAGCCCTTACCATCTAAGAATGTGTTCCTGTTAGGTCTTCAAGGCTAAACCATAGAGAAGTGATACCATCAAGGAAAAGCTAAAACGTTCCTGTAATAGTGTATTGCTGGCTTGTGTCATCCTTTTTATGTCAATCTGTGTTGAAAAGGTTGTAGATGATGATCTTGGACACTGCAGCATTTGAGACATTACCTTAGAGGAAAGAGGTATGCACAGGGAACATTGTAGAGAAGAGTGACACATTTTATTTGGGTTTTTTCCTAATTAGATTAATCAGTATGCTCATAGTCATATTATGGATTTGTTTATTTTTTTCTTATATCTGAGTATGTTCATATAAGTGTTTTGGATAATTCATTACTGATTTATCTACTTGAAACAACTTTGAATTTTTACTGGACATCATTATTAGTACTGTGGGATACTTAAACAAGAACAGTTTATACAGATCAAAGAAATCTTGAATTTTTCTAGTTATTGTAAAATCTAAACCTAGACTACTAATTTAAAATATACAATAAATGTTTCTAGTATGTCTAATAAATTCCAAATTTATATTAAAAATATAGAATGAAAGACATAAAAGGAAGATTTTCAGTACTATTTCCTGAATGCTTCTTAATAAGTTTATATCAAAAAAATAAGTTAATTTGGGTGATTTTATTAGTCATAAATGACACTTCATATTTTATTAGGAAGATATTAAGAGAAGTATTTTTGAAGTTTATAATATCGGACTATACATGTGAAAATGTATATTTCTCCAAGTGTATTCTGTGATATTCTCATTGCTTCTATTTTAAATTTTACTACAGTTGATTTAGAGAGGTTAGAATTTCAGATGTGCATGTATGTATGCATGTATTAATATTATATTATTATATTATGCAAATACTGATATTATATTATTAAAATGTCTATTAAACTTTTCAATAAAGTCTCCTAACACCATAAAAAATACCTTCAAATGAGAAAGCAAGAAATATCCTTCACCGTTAAGTCCACAGACCAGAAAGTATTGCTGAGAAATCAAGGGCTTTTCTCAGGGATTATTTTCTGCATCAAATTAAAGGGGACACTTAAGGTTGTATAAATTTATTCATTTTGATAAGACCATGCTTCAGAGAAGTGCAAAAATATTATTAATATCAACATCTCTACATTAAAAAAAAAGCATTTGCATTACATACATCAGCAATCCACTATATAAACTGATCACTATAATTAAGATTAAAAATGTAATTCATTCTCATTAAATAAATGCTAAAATGCCAAGATCATTGTACTTATGATAGAGCTCCAGATCATCCAAACTAGTGATATTATAGCTACACTATATACTTGCAGGAAAGCAGCCAGTGAAGTTTAAAAGTTCATGGCCCAGGGACATCTGTGCAACAGGCCTTGGCTAAGAGCAGCCACACTGAATCAGAACATTAAAAACAATGAGTCTGTGGTTGAAAACTCAGCAGAATCACAATGCTGAGTCAAATAGATTATTTCTGTTTCTTGTTTATACGAAATTTTGATATGCATGGCTTTAGTTGTGTCCGCTAGAAGCTCTTTTATGCAGCTAGAAATAACCAGATCTCTGTGTGCATGGGGAAATGAAACTTCTGAAGATTCTGAGTCTGAAAGAAAGGAAAAATAACATTGCAAAGTCTTTTGTTGATCTTAAATGATGATGGTTGTACCACTGTCTCACTGAAATCCCCTCAGAATTTGTCTTTATGGAAACATTTTTCTCAAAAGCATTTCATTATTTCCTAATTTCAGTGCCTGAACTCATCCTTGTGTGTACTAAATGCTTGAAGCTAACCAGGTAGCAACCTTGGCAAATTAAAAAACTGATACCAAGGCATCGCTGAAAATTTCTCTGTCTTGTTCTCTTGAGATCACTTCTAAAAAACCTGTGGGGTAGAGGGACGTAAACAAACTCTGTATTTGGAGAATTTAATAAGAGATTTGAATTCAGATTTCTGTTTAGTATGGAAGAAATATTTCCTTTTCTTTTTGATTAATATTTCATACAGAAGGAAATAAGAGTTTGGGAAACAAAAGATAAATTAAAAGGAAAATAGTATGATATAATTCAATTTCTAAAGACAACTGCTGAGCATGTTCAGATGAATAGATATACTGTAAAAAAATCTGTTTGATGAAAAGTGCATGTCATGTATTCCTGTGTGATACCAGAAGTTTTTTCTATTCTGGTACCTTTAGGGAGTCTGTTCAAGCTCTTTCTCTCAGTCAACATGTAAAACACAAGGATGTCTGCAGCCACTTCACACTGCACTGAGATGAAATGCTTGACAACAAACAAATACTGCACCATTTCGCCCCAGGAGCTTTTTCAACTTGAAGAAATACCCTTCTCCTGGCAAGTGAGAGAGAGTTCCTTTCCCTCTCCGCTGGTAACCATGTCAGTGGGTATGGAATAACATTAGGGTATGGGCAATAACTCCTCCCAGCTATTGCAAAAATCAACCCTGTCGTGGCCAAAACCAGGACACAATAAAACCAACCTTCAGGAATGGAAGGTCCCTAAGACTAGAGGGAAACTCCAGAGCAAGGAATACTTAACACTGCTGGAGTCACCACCCCCGGAGGTCTTTTAAAAAAAGACTGGATGTGGCACTTAATGCTATGGTTTAATAAGGTGGTGTTGGGTCATAGGGTGGACTTGATGATCTCAAAAGTCTTTTCCAACCTAGTTAATTCTGTGATTCTGTGAAGGATTCTGAGAAGGATTAGGTCAGGGATCCCTCAAACACATTGGTCATATGTAAATCTCTGAGGTTTAATATATTGCACCCAGGAGTTCTGAGAAAACTGTCTGATGCCATTGTGAGGTCATTGTAAATTATCTTTGAATGGTCACGGCAATTAGGAGAGATTCCTGAAGACTGGAAGAGAACAAATATTGTCATTTTTGAGAAAGCAAGAAGGAAGATCTGCAAAACTATAGATTAGACAATCTTACCTCAGTCACCAGGAAGGTGATGCAGCAAATCCTCCTGGAAACAATTTCCAAACACCTTTCTTAACCTCCATGGTCAAGAAAGTAGCTAGATATCATCAACATGGATTTAAAAGAGGAAATCATAAGCGACCAGCCTCACAGTCTCTGCAGTTAAGTAGACGAGGGAAAGCAGTAGGTGCTGTCTACCACAACTTCAGTAAAATTTTTGACACTGTCTCCTATGACATCATCGTAGAAAAACTGACAAATTACAGGTGTATATAGAAGTTCATGGTGAGTTGGATTAAAACAAGTTGGAATGACCAGGCCTGAAGTGTTGTGATCAGTGATGCAAAGTCTGGTTGGAGGTCAGTAACTAGTGACGTGCCCCAGAATTTACTAGTGGGTCCACAACTGATCAACTTCTTCATTAGTGACATGGATGACAGAACAGAATGCACCCTCAGCAAGTTCTAAGATTGATTCTAAACTGGAAAGTGACTAATTTTCCAGAGGGTTGTGCTGCCATTCAGAGGCACCTCAACAGACTGGAGAAATGGGGAGAAATGAGAAATCTCATGAAGTTCAAAAAAGGGTATTGCAAAGTCTTGCAACTGAGGAATAATAATCCCATGTGCAAGTACATTGTGGTGTCAGCTGACTGGAACATATTTTAGGAAAGGAAAACCTTGGATTTCTGGTGGGCAGCAAGCTGTCTATGAGCCAGTTAGGCATCCTCACAGTGCATGGTTGGGGATTCATCCTCTCTATTGAGCACTGGTGAGCTTGTATCTGAGTCAATGGGACCAGTTCTGTACCTATCCAGTACAAGAAACATCTGGACTTACTGGAACATCTTCAGTAGAGAGCCACAGTTATTATCAAGGGGTTGGAACATCTCTCATATAAGAAAAGACTGAAAGAACTGTGACAGCTCTTTTGGGTTTTTGATGCCTTCCTGTCATATCACCCCAGACCTTTTGCTCATCAACTCTCACAGGGACTCTATGAAAAAGTACCCTCATTTTATCAGAAAAAATGTGCTGGTTCAGTGATATGCAAAGATATGATTTGATGATATACAAAGATATGATTCTGTTTCTGTGGAGATTATTTCCTTATTTTGAAGAACATTTTAAAAAAGGATAGCATGTTTTGAACTTGCATGCAAGTTGCTTTTATGAATTTGAAAGCTCAAATCCAGGTGATCATTTGTCTTTGAACAATATTGACAGGCCTGCGAGATTAGATTTTATCTTTCATCTGTTAAGATTTTATTTTCCTATAGCTGCCATGTTTACCAGACATTAGGATTTTCAGATTTTAATTCTTGTTGCCACTTAATTATTCCACATTTCTTGCCCATTACCACAGGATCCTGGCAATAGCTACGGCCATTTTGTTGGCAAGACATCTTGATGTGTGCTCTGATATGGGAGTTGTCCTCAGATAAAACTTTTAGTGTCTTTGTGATGCTTTCACTCTTTGACAGCTGTGACTCCCTTAGTTACATTAACCATTTGTCTCTTTTTCCTATTCAGTGTGCAAAATCCAGGGCAGTTATAGATAGGCTTTTGGGATGACTCCTGCTGCTGAACATGTTCAGCCTTTTTTATCCAATATCTTCTCACGTTCCCAAATTTCCTGATTTTACTGGAAATGTGGTAGTGTGTATGTGCATAAGACCTTCTCAGGTAGCATGTCAGGTACTTCACCTTCACATTTGCTTGCCTGTTATTCATATCCAGTCTGGGATATTAAAAAATGATTGTTACCTTGAAATTGGCAGCAGGCAGCACTGTGGGGTGGACAGCACACTCAAGCAGACTGCTATACAGGATCTGCAGTGTTTGATGGAGCTATGCCTTCACACTGATATCTTAAAAGCTGATGCAATTCAAAATGAATATACATTAGAGAGTTGTAGGTAGAGGTTTATGACCTCATATTATACAAACAACAAAAAGAAATAATTCCTGTTTTTCTGGAAGAAATGAATCTCAACAGATGGCATCATCTGTGATGTTGGCATTTCATTAATTCCTCTGTCTGACTCTTTGAGGTCCTTTTTGCAAGTTTCAGCAGGTCTGGTTGATGATAAGAAGTAAGGCTTGAACAGTTAGCAGACAGCTTTCATGAGCCCTTAGAGGACATGTTTGGTATCAGTCCATTCCAGCAAATCTTTGCATAAACTATGGTGGAGTGACTTAATGCAGCAATGCTTTTCAGTGCTTGCATCCCAGACTTCTGTCATCTAAACACTGAGTTCCTTCCAGACACTGACTTGAACACTGGCTTGAACAGTGCACTGTTTCCAAGCAGAGTCCCAAAGCCTGGGAGGAAAGGCTGTAATCATCCATTGAATAAGTGTACTCTGGGATCTTCTGTAACAAGTTTGATGGTGGACTATCTGCTTGTACTGAAAATGTATATAGGCACACTTTCCTCCTAAAAAAAGGGTTTCACATATAAATTTTGTGTGGCTTATTGGTCTTGTTTACCCCTTCCCTTCAGTCTCTTTTTCAAGGTAGAATTATATCTAAGAGTCAGGAATAGTGGCCCCTACACTCCCTATACACAATGAAGAAGAACAAAGAAGAGCTAGGATTTACCCCTTGGAAAAGGTAATTCTGTTGATCATGTACCGGCAGATTCCAGGTCGTGGCCTCTAATCTTCCTTTGTAGTTCTTGAGGTGATACAACCTGCTGGTGTATCACCTAAAAGGAGGACTGTGCAACAGCAATTACTTCCATGTAGTTTAGCCAGGACCCTTTCAGCTTCAGGAGAAACCAGACATTTGAGAAAGCAGAGATATATATTTGACAGTATGTGTGTACTGGTCAGGCAACTAATGCAGTGATTGCCCAAATGACCCTTTCAACCAGCACCTCTCTAGATTGGTCACTCACTCTTTCTTTCTGTATTTGGTAACTGTAGGTTCATTTCTTGCAGACTGGTTCATTATGCAATTGATGAGACTGCACAAATACTGCTTTTTGTTTCTTTATGCATTCTTTGCAACACACAGTTAAAATCAAGAGCTGATCTTCTTTAACTATCCATTTACTTATCTGTTAACTTTTTTTTTGATAAAGGTAAATTTTGAGGCATCAATTGTAGCAATCAAACCACAAAACTCAATATATATGAAAAAAAAGCATGTTATGCAAAATTCTTATCACATTTTATTAGATAAAACTGATCTGAATATTCATCTGTTCCTATTTTATGTGTGTGTGATTTTTCTAAAAATTTTTTCAGCAGCAGAAAGGTTTATGCCACAAACATGAAGTTTTGGATGTATAACTTCATCCTATTAAAATGCAAATCCATGAATTTCTCTTCAGAAAAAAAGAAGACAATTTGTTGCTAAATCCCATTGAAAATTACTTTTACCAACTAAACTTCTGTGCTTTGGGTAGCAAGTGAAGCAAATTGTTGCCATTTCTGATAAATGTAAACTCAGTAAACAAAAGCATCCATGTTGCTATGAGGTACACTAAGGTTGTTTATTTAATTTTCCGTAACCATGTAGTCCCTCCTGAATTTTTAATAAAAAAAAAATCTTTGCTCTCACAGCAGTGTTTTTACAGTATTGTGCTACAGTATCTTCAATTTTTATTTCTTATCTCTGTCATCATTTTTACTAGTGTTTGTATGACTTTGCATCTCTATAATGTCTGTAGCAACAATTGTGTTTTCATGCAATGACTCACAGTAAGCATTGCATAAACTACATTATAATGTATCTGTGAAATTTTGTATGATAAATGCAATGTGTCAACATGTATTAATTCTCCCTCCTGGATCTGGCTGGGATGCAGCTAATTTTCTTTGCAGCAGCTTGTGTGGTGCTGTGTTTTAGACTGGTGACCCAAGCATTGTTGCTAATATAGGGATGATTTGGCTGTTGCTGTACATTGTTTACAAAGCACCAATTCCTTCTGTTCCTTGCTCTTACCCCTCAGTGAATAGACTCAGTGTGGTCAAGAGCCTGGGAGGAGACACAACTGAGACAGCTGCTCCTAGGTGACCAAAGGATATCCCATACCATGTAACAGCAAGCTCAGTGATAAAATGGGAAAAAGTTTTTCCAAAGTAGCTGTTGCTCAGGGACTGGCTGGGCACCTGCCTGGTTTTTTTTCCTTCATTTGCTTAACTGTCTTGATGACAACCCATGAGTTTGCTCACTTTTTCCCTTCTCTCTACCATCCTGATGGAGCAGGAGGGTGGAGGGATGTTATTTTCCAGCCGGCCTCTACCCACTAGATTATGTTCCCTCAACTGCACTGTCACCTCAGAGGGACAGCTGTGTCTAATTTGTATCATGTGCTCACTAAGAATCATGGACACTATTTTCTCTTATACTTCTATTAAGTGTCACTGATAATGTGAAGGCCTGCAGTAGTGCTAAAGGTATTTCCAGAAGTGAGAGCCCTGCCTGACTAGCTGGTAAGAACCATTCCTTCTGCAAGGAACTAACAATCTCTTTATAAAGAAATACTAGGACAGCCAGCAGAAAGCCCTCTTTACATGTTTTATATGAATAGTTACTTGAGGTTATACAACTTCTCTAATTGTTGAGTGAAATGAATGTTGAAATCTGGGGTTTTCTTGTGTAATCTTAATACATAAGGGTGCATAAATACCCTCATGGTAGCCCCTTGATCTGACCTAAATTGCAAGAAGTTATCTGGGTATGAAATTCTGCATGGTTTTCTTTAACCAAAGACCAAAAGTCTTCAAAATAAGTAATATCCCAGGTTTTGGTAGAAAAAAAATCTAGAAACTAGAACATTTAACCTCTTCATAATAAAAGCTTAGTATGAAGTCAGACAAAGTAGAAGAAAATCGCTAGACACAACCCTCACCTACTCCCCATGACCTTGCAGGTGGGTTTTTAATCTCTCACTGCCTTTGTGAAATTTAGTGAATTTGCATCTTCTTTGATCCCACTTTCTTCTTCATTATCTCTGAGCCCAGGTTCTGTGCTCTTTTCTCCTAAGAGCACTTTCAGTTTCTCCGCTTAAGCTGCAGTCTGCTAGTTTCCTGCCATGCCTATTGTCTTCCATCTGGATTGTGACCTAGAAAATGTTTAATTTTTTTTAATCAGATCCCACTCTTCAGCTCATTGTAGAAAGCAACCATATTTTGTATTTCTTCCAGTGTAAACTTTATGTTTAAGGAACCATAATGCCAATTTTAAATAGCAGCAAATGAAATATGCAGCCTATTACTAAATCACACTGATACACGACTGTTTAAGAAAACCCTGACCCTGGAAGTTTTAGCACTGTTTTTCCAGTGTTAATAAGACAAAGGGTTTTGGTGACAGCTGCAGTATTTCTAACTTGGTCATGTTTCTCATTTGTAGTCTGTCACTCTTTTCTCCATGTGTTTGAAACTTGTGTAAGGTCCAGCTCAGTTTGAGGTTTTGGCAAGTTTTATTTCATCTTTATGCTTTCTACTTCCAACCTATATTATATTCTTTGCTGTTTCCTTGTGTATAGGTTTCTGTGTATTCATTATTCCCAGTATTCTCTTGCAGCAGGTGATTGCCAGACACTCATGCAATTTTAATTAAGGAAATTTCACACTTTCCGTCTTTGATGTTTTTAGTTCTTTATCTGATCTCTTTAATTTTGTGGATTTTCCTTCCAAAAAAGAAAACCATCACCGAAGATGCAGTTTTGTTTGTCTAGACTCTGTTTAAATTATGGCGATTCCTGTTTGCTCCTTCCAGAGTTAATCTGAGTGATTAGTGTTTTAGTGTTTCTGTAGTGTCCTTGACATTTATCAATTGACAATGTGAGATTTGTGTTTTTCGGGTTTTTTGGTTGGTTTTTTTTTTTTTTTTTTTTTTTTTTTTTTTTATGCTGCGTATGTCTTTGATGAATAAAAAGGCATAAAATTTTTTGTTGAGGAATAGAGGCTACCAAATTCAAAAGCATTTGATTTCCTGTTATGCATGCTAAGTTAGTCTCACAGTTATGTATTTTACCTAGAATCTACTTCTCTAATTATATGAGCAATCTCTCTCCACATTAATTCTCAGTACAAGATCTCCCATTCTCATTGATCTTCTACACAGAAGTTTCCATTATTTCAGTAACAATAAATTGACTTTGTGTTTCTTGACAGCTTTGACATTTAGCTGTGTTGTTTCTTTCCTTTTCCCAATAGCAAACAATGTAGCAGAGGCAGATTTTATAGAAAACTGTAGCAAATGGAGGCCATTCCTGATCCCTGGCAAATAAGCCCCTCAGTGCTGTTTGCTTAATGGCTTCACTCTAAACTAAGTATCTGAATGTACCTACTGGGCATGCAGGGAACATCTGAGCCTGAAAAGTGGTCAAAAAACACATTTGCCAAGCCAGCAGGAAATGCACTCTGCTCTGAAGGTAGAGGCTGACTAAGCTGCTGTAATATAAAAAGTCATTGAGAGAAGAACATGATGATCCCATTGTTTGTAAATTTGTGATTTTTGGTGTGCAAAATAAAAAAAAGAAGAGAGGAACAAAGGAACTGGCAGCTGTTCTACTTTGGAAACGTAGCTATTATTGTGTGCTCTTTCATCTAAATGAAATGAGATTTGGAAATGAAAGAATAGAGCAGGAGGAGGAATCATTTTAATGAAATGGAACTGTGGGGAGCATTAGCACAAAATCTTTAATTTCCAATTTTATTAGTATTAATGGTAATTTTTTTGAAAGCAAAAAGGAGTAAAGATAAGTTACTCTATTTGTACCTGTCTCTCTTCTGTGGTTTAAAATTTTCTGTTTACCTGGATTTTACTTACTTTTCTGTGTTTGTGATTATAAATTTCTGAGAACCATATATAGAAACACAGTAAGCTGTTTTCTCTGTGTATAATAGTAGCAGAAAAAAAGCAATATATGATTATGCCACATGTCATTATACAGATTCTTATACCAGGTTATAGAATGCTGCTTTACAGACAAATATTTACAGCATGGGCTGAATAGTATGAGAAAAAAATAAGAGAGGAAAAATTAAAACCAAGTACATTTATAGAATGTATTTCAAATGTAACACAAATTAATTACAAGATGAAATGTCAATGTAAACCTGAAATAATAGTAATATTCTGACTATTCACATAAGCTAATATTGTTTGGCATTTGTGAACTCATAGGTAAGCAAGTTCTGAGAAATAATGCTACTGGTTTTTTCTTACAATCAGTTTGTGAAAATGAAAATTGTTTTTCCATTCTACAATCCCACTGTCCATCTTGTATGTCCATACAGCAGAGTACTTCGAATCCTTTAATGAGGTTGGAGGAGAGGGATTTGGATTAGCCAAATTTTTAGTTGAAGGAGATTCCTGGTTTACAGCATAAATGAGTGCATGAATGCAAACCTCTGTGTCACTCTGTGTGTGAGCATGCACATGTGCATGTGTGTGTATTCATATATGAAAATTTATTCATTATGGCCACTGAAACTCTGATAGCCCATTAATCATGTGGAAAGTCTTCTACTAACATGAATGAAGAAATATCTGAGTTCATTAGGCATCCTGTGATTTGGACAGTTTTACAGGAAAGAGTTTGTAGATTTCTTACAGTAAAGAACCAGGAAGTCCTGGTGGATAGAAAAATGGACAGGAGCCAGCAATGCCCTTGCAGCACAGGAGGCTAATGGTATCCCAAGCTGCATTAGGAGAAGCACTGCTGGCATGTTGAGGGAGGGGATCTCTATCCTGTGCTCAGTCTTGGTGAGGCCACATCTGGAGTGCTGTGTCTGGTTCTGGGCTCCTCAGCACAAAAGAGACCTGGAGCTCCTGGAGAGAGAGCAGCACATGGCCACAAAGATGGTTCGGGAACTGGAACACCTCTCCTGTTGGAAGGCTGAGAGAGCCAGGACTCTTCAGCCTGGAGAGAACTACGGAGGAAATCTCACCAATATTCCACAAATATCTGATGAAGGGCTGCAAAAAGGACAGAGCAGGTTCTTTTCAGCAGTGCCAAGTGACAGAAGCAGAGGCAATGGGCACAAGAGGAAACTCAGGAGGTGTCATCTGAATATCAGAGCTTTTCTGCTTTGAGGGTGTCTGAGCACTGGCACAAGTTGCTCTAATTGGTGTGGGAGTCTCTGTTCATGGAGATATTCAAAATCTGTCTGGACTTGATCTTGAGGATTGGCTCTAGGTGACACTACTTCAGTAGGAAAGGTTGGATAAGGTGACCTCCAGAGGTTCCTTCCAACCTCAGCCATGCTGTGATCTGTTAATGGTTTTTTTTCCTAGCATCCTGTATTGGTTGCTACTATGGAAATATAGGATACAGGTTCAGTGTCTTCTGAAGATGGTTCTTTACCCTCACCTAGTATTTCTGTTTCTAAGAGAATGATAGGAGAAGAAACATGAATTCTTTCACATGGTCAGGTGCCCTTTGATGTGGCAGTAGAACCCTCAATGGCTGCAGCATAGTGGAAGGAAGGGTTCAGAGCCCTCTGAGTACCAGATCATCATACTGCTATTCATGACTTGTAATCTCGCTGAAGACTGAATAGAAAATTAAATTATTTTATCTTTTATATTGCTTGAACATATATTTTTTTAACCTCATTCAAGGAGCTTTTAATAGCACTGACTTTTTTGACTTTTGGAATTTTTTTTTTTTCAACAAAAAAGAATATGCTTGAAAAGGAATACAAATGCATTAAATCTCTGGAAAGGGAAAGTGGCTGACCTTGTGGTGTTTGTCCTGCATAACAGCCTGAGGTATGTTGATAGTAAAAATGAAAGAGGTAAGATTTCATCTTGAGAAAATAGAACAGGTGAGTATTGTGGCTTAGAGCAATGTTAGGGAGGGAGAGAAGTCACTTCCAGAATCTGAGTGATGGAAGCAAGTAAAGGAGCAGTTTAGTATCTGCCATGCATGATTAGTTATTTTAATTTGTGTTTTCATATTTATAAGTGAAGAACTTACTTTAAGCTTCCAGTTTTTAGAAAATTGATTGATTTCTCCTCTAGACCATATAGTGCATAATGTAGTTTCACATGAATCTGTTCTTTTTGTTTGCTATGGATTTCCTGGGGACTATCAATTCCAAAAAATTTTGTAAATGCTTTAGACAAGGAATCTAAGAGCAGGAAACTCAGGACAAGTATGAGAATTTTAGGATTGGGTGTGTCTTTTAACAAGTATATGAATAGTATACAAGTCAAGGTGGAGAAAAATAAAATTTAGAGCTAGAACAAAAGGAAATGCTCCACAAAAATAAACATCTATCTTTGGCACTGAGTAGGTAATACAGTTCAAAACTCCAGGTGGACATATATAAGACTCTCAGGACTGCATCTCTCAAAAGTGAAATTCAAGCTAAACCAAACAATTAGGTAACTGTCGGAGTCCATGTTTCCATGGATCGTCCACAGAGAGTGAGAAGTACAGAGATAGAATTAAAACCTTTAGAAAAATTAGAATATATAAAGCTTTAAAGGCATAAAGTAGAAATCTAACCCTCAGTTTTAAGTTTTACATGTCCTAAGTCCTAGCTGTTAGTGTACAAGGACAGAGCTTCAGGCCTAGTGATGGAGTTTAGACACAACAAAAATAGAGTAGGGTACTGTTTATAATTTTTAGTATGAATTTTATGTACAACAAGGTAGAACCTTATTGCTAGTAAGGTAGAGTTTTACGTTAATAGATGTGCTATGTGCATAGGTTTTGACACTGATTTTCGTAGTTTTACGAACTTTAGAATTGTACTTAGATTGGTTAGTGTGTAGATAAAAAATATGAATATGCATTTTGCAATTTGGGATAAAAAGCCTCTGGGTTAGTCGGTCGGTGGAGGGATTGATTGATCAATCCGATCTATTGATCCAAACTCCACCTCCTGCAGCCTGAGGAAGGAGCCCTGCCAGGGAGCCGGATGGGATTCTAAAGGTATCATCTATTGTAGCCTGGGGTCCCGTCCCTTCCCCCTGCGAGGGTTTGGGACCCCGGGACCCCTCCTTGCCCCTGCGATCCCGTCCCTTCCCTTTCCCCCTGCGGTGTTTGCCCCGGAGCTCTGTTCAGGGCTGCTGGGGAGTCTGCGAGGGTCCGGGACCCCAGGACCTCCTTCCTGTCTCTGCAACCGGGAACTGCAAGGGTTTGGGACCCCAGGACCCTTCCTTGTCCCTGTGGCCCTGTATTCGGGAACTCTGCCGAGTTCGGGACCCCCCCACTGCCACTGTGATCCCCACGGCCGGGACCCCTGTCTGGGATCTGTGATCTTGTGTTCCCTTTCTGTTATTGTGACCCCACGGTTGGAAAACCCTTCTTGGGGTCAGGAGATGAGAGACTGATTTACCTAGAGGCTGTAATGTCAGATTTATGCTTGCTTATAGTCTTACTAGAGTTTTGCTTGTTAGGAATTCTATGCTTTGTTTGCTGTTTCATTAGAGTTGTGTGTGTTAAGATTTCTATTCTTTGGTTATTGTTTTATTTGGACTTTGCTTGTTTATGTTTATAACTGATCATATTGTAAGACCGCTCTTAGAACTCTTGCACCTTCAGATACATGCTTTGGAAATAAACCACTCTGCTTAGATACTAAAATGCTGTAAGACCTTTAGAGACTCCTATAGCCTGTAAAACGACCTAGGCAAATTGGTGCCCCGTGTGAGGATCGAACTCACAACCTTCAGATTATGAGACTGAAATCAAACTGCTTGCTAAAAGGTTTTGTTTCCTCAGAAGATATAAAAAAAATATTATATGTCCACTTCTCAGCTGTGTCAAGTTAAAATGCCATTAATCTAAATCTGTTAACATGATGAACTATAGATATACTTTCATGTTCTACTACGTTTGTCACAAGGGCAGTAACACCTAACTGAAAGACAGAGCAGACAAAAAAGAGGAGTAACCTGTCAGTTGTTTCATTAAAATTAACAAAAGTTTTAAATTTTTAGTTATTGGTAGAGTTCATTTGGTTTAAACATAACAATTCTTGTTGTTTTACTGCAGTAAGATAATTAAATGCATTGTGGAAGTCATTGTCTTCTTCGCACATCATGGTTAACATTTTTATGTGATGTGTCTACTGTAGATATACCTCTGATCACATAAATCCATTTGACTAACACCTTGGTAACCTTGGAACGCCCACATGCTCCTAAAAACTTTGTTATGCGTCAGGCAGCTCTCCTCATTATCATGTTCCTAACACTTTAAACCACTACTTCTCACCTGGTTCTGAGATATGCCATGTTGGATTCTCTGGAGTATTTTGGGGAAGTGAAGGCATTTGCTGAATGGCGTAGTGTGCCAGCTGATATATTCCTTACCTAGTGTGTGAGGAATGCTCTGTTATCTTGAAACACCTCCTGCTGAAGAAATTGGGCTAGAGAAAAAAATGTATTTAAGGTGTACAAAACCAGAAAAATGGTTTGCATATGTTTCTAGAAGGTGTACTGGCATGATATAAGAAAAGCGTGGATCATGAAAATTTATGAAGAAATTTTCCTCCTCTCTCCCTTCTTCAATGGAGAATCTTCAGTTTGCTTAGGAGTGGGACAAAATTAGGCCTTTCTGAACACATTATACCATATATATTCAATAAAGAAAAGCCTATTTTATTAGAATACTCTCATTTTTATGGGCATTTTTTCATTCTGAAGACACCTTTTTGTATACAGAGGTCTATGTTTTAGATAAGGTGTTATCTCTTCTGGACAGATGTACAACTTCTTGTTAGAACTACTCCCTTTTTTGTAATTCAGCATCTACAATTCATTAAGAAGTGTTTCACACTGAATTTTTCTTTAGAAATAGAATATCCCGACTTGAAAATGACCCATGAGAATCATCAGATCCATCAGCATATAAACACATATGCTTGATACAAAAGTCTCTCAGGTTAAATGTTTGTAGATTTGAATGATTGGTTATTGACTGGACAAGAACCAGAACTAGAGGAGCTGACAGACTTGGACTGTAACTTGAAAATTAGTTCATGGTGATGGACGAGGAACACCTTTCCCTAAGTACTGTAATACTGCAAAATGTTTTAGCATGGTGTTCAACATGTGTCACTTCAGTGTCACTGCAAAGGTGAAGTGCAGGGAGATGAAGTGATTTCCACAGCTGACAGAGTCTGCACTATTCACGAAAGGTAAGTCCATTTTCCAAATTTCATTCTGCATTTTCTAGTCCTCTTAGGCCAATATATTTTCCATCTTTCTTAGGGACAAGGTGTTGTACCACATTAAACAGAGATAATTGGAAAAAGGTAAATTACAGTAGTTGAACTTACTAAGAATCACAATAAAAAATGCAGTGAATAATGCATTATGGTTATAAGCGTAAATACTAAAATTTTTTACAAAAGGGGCAGACATAGCTAGCCATAAAGCTTAGGAAGGTCCTTCCTCACATCAGAGTTTTCTTATCCCTTCTGAAATGCAACATTGCACTTATTACAGTGCAAGCCAAGACCAAGTTTAAAAGATAAGGATCCTAGCCAAGGATGAACTTTCCTAAAAACAGTAAGGGAATTTCTCATACTCTTGAATCTTTCAGACTTACTGGTTTTAATTAATCCTTTGTGGTTTAATGAACCATTCTGAGCTACAACTGTCAAGATCATGGAAAATTGACAGTTTCAACAGCATAAGTTGAAGCACTTATGCTCAAGATTTAGACTGCCAGTCAATTTAGATGAAGAAATGATGCAAGAGGAATGTGAATGTCAGTTATGTGGTGAGCTGGCTCCCCCAAGTCTGGGACCAGGCAGATGACCAGTCTGGTTTCCACTGTGCAGAACAGCAATGCAGGAGATGGTTTGCAAATTCAGATCCAATGTGAGAGGATAGTCTCTCTCCTGCTCTACAGCACAGGAGACTGGAAGTACTGTTAACTTCCTGGTTTCCCATAGCAGAACCATCAGGGTTGCTACTTTTGTAACCCCTGATTTGAGAGGCTGGAATAAATGAGACACAAAGAGCAGAAATGTAATCCTCTACCATGCTAAGCCTTTTGGGGATTTATTTTCTCCCTTTCTTCTGCCTATATTATTATGTTTTACTATTCTTGTTTCACTAAATTCTAATGATAGGATTCAATATCCATGGCAGATACAATAAAAGCATATTCAGGGTAATAAGAGTAAATTCTTTAAAAGATTTAGTAGAGGTAGTTAGATAAAAAAAAATCTGGATTTCACTTACCTCTTGAGCTCCTTTTTAGTTGTGTTAGTATAATTAAATTAAAATTATTTTGGGATATTTGGTCCAGAATCGCAATATCAGTGTAAAATCATTGGTTATATTAAAATATGAATTGAATGAAACGTTGGTGTTATGTATAAGTTTATACTGTATTTCATTTCATAGTCAGTATGAGTCAGGATGGAGAAGATTTCAGTTCCTTTGTGTTTCACCCAATTTATTGATATGATAGCATGTAGGCAATCTTACCAGTACATATTCTCATTTTGCTTTCCCATTTCTGCACTAGTACCAGGGCAGGAGCTGAATCAATATTCCTTCTCCCATATTTTAAGGGTTTTCTTTTATTACTATTGTTTAAGAGCTAATACTGCTTTTAATTCTCCTACATTTTGAAATGTCATTAAACTCTTTGGCTTATACTCCTTTATCTAACAATAAAAATGCTCGTGGTTTAAAATTTGAACTAATTATGGAAAGTGTTATTAAAAGTAAATATTAGGAAGTAAAGTAATGAACAGTATAGATACATCAAAGACACACACTGCACTGACACTGCCTACTGTAGCAGGACTTCTCAAAGGGAGGTACATTTTTCTCTCATTAGTAGCTATGCAAATTAACCAGACAAGTCTTGTCCATTTTGCTTGAACTACCAGAGTTAAAATGAGTAAGGATTATTTGATTTTTAAAAAATTTAAATCAGCAACAAACATTTTTCTGTGATGTCTGAGCCACTAATATTGATTTTTAACAAAGTCTTGAAAACTTTTGGGCTTGAAGAAAGTATACATCCCATATTTAACATGTTGCCTTGAATGCAGACAAGTTTCAGTGCTCAGTAAGTGAAATATAAAGGTAGAATAATGTCCTGTTGGATTAAGCCCATTCTGATTGTCTTGCTGCTAATTTGATAGTCTGTACATTTCTATTTTGTGTATTTCTATTCAAATAATTCAGTATGTAAGAGAGAGAGATAGGTTTTAAAATGACATTTTTAACGAACAAATTCCAAATTCTTCTTTAGGGCGAAGAATCACCACCACAACCCATGGAACATAGACATGGAGATTTTTGTGGTTTGGGGTTTTTTGTTGTTGGTGGTGGTTTTTTGTTTGTTTTGTTTTGTGGGTTTTTTTAATATCATTTTTGATTTTCATATTATTTCTTGACTGGGCTCAGTATTGAAGTTCATTTGCAGTAGGATTGAAGCAGGTTAAAACTGAGATGGTTAGCCAAATTTTTATGGCCAATTGAAAAAGAATACAGAGGTGAGATTATGGCTTGCTTAATTTAAGAGTTTATTATGACCGTTTCAAATTATTCTAATCATCAGCAGAAAACAAAACTGCAGTAAAGAAGCTGTTATCTAAGTTGAGGGGTTTTTTTGAGTTATTAATTTCTAAATGGTTCACCATCATTTTAGTAAAAACAAGTTAAATTTTTATTAAGGTACTCAAAATTGTGCACTTGGGTTATTTATTTAAATTTGAAATATTGCGCTTAAAAAGTTTTGTAGTCTATTGAAGAGAGTTCTACTAATCAGACTCCAAAATTAGACATGTTTCAGGAATCACAAAGGTGAGAAAGACTATTAAATAGTGTATTCTAGTACACTGTAATATCTATAGTGAGAATTTTTAAGATACATAAAATTTATCTTGAGTGGAAACAAATGAGGAAAAATTGTGTTATGCTTTGTTTTTTTTCCAGTTAATCATACTTTTCGAATAAATTCTCAGATCATAAGCCAAAATCTCATTATATTATTTATGAATCTGTAGTGAATTGACAGCTTGTAGGTTCATTTCATTAGGAACTCCTTCTGGGTTAATTCTATCTAGCAGCACCTTAATTTGGGCTCGTCAGTAAGGGATGTTAATAAATTATTTGGCATATATGTGTGAACTTTTCCTACAAGGTAAGTATCTGTACTCATTTTTGTCAAGTATAAAGGGCATTTAAAGAGCATGGTTACTATATGTCAAACATATCTGAATAGATACTGAATTTTATTAAACTAAATTTCTGGTGTTGCTCTGGCCCTGACATTTTCAGGCAATTTAAGTGTTACAGTTTGTCTGCATAATAATATATTTTTGTAAATGGAAGGGAAGTCAACTACATGTGAAGTCTACATTTTAATATTCTACTAAACACAAAAGGTATCTGTTCTCAAAAATAAAAAAATAAAAGCCATGTAGTTTTGATTTTATATATATCAATAGCTCTTATTCCTTTATATCTCTAAGATATTGGTTTTTCCTAGAGATAGTATAGCAGAAAAAATGCAAGTAATTGTTTGACCAAAATATTTATAATGCAGTTATAGTAAAAAAAAAAAAAAAAAAAAAAAAAAGGTAATAATTTTAGGATTGCTTTAGAGGAATACATTATCTTCAAAATATGCCCATATTAATGTAAGAGAATTTATTAGGAGGCCAGACAGTAGTGACAGGAAGGAAACTATTACTGTTATAGTGTTTGGGGAAATATACAGATAAATGCTGATTTCCAAACCAAGTGACTAATTTGGTCTTCGGTGTGAAAAATGGACCATAGATTGATATAGTGAATTTTCCATATACCAGAGCCTTGGATGAACTTAACTTGGCACAGTAGCTATCATAAAATCATATTGTATCTGCCCTTTGCATTTATTGCTTTCTTTTGTTTTCTTTTTTGTTTGTTCATTTTTACAATCCCAACAAAGAGGGCTTTTGTTGAAAAACATGCATGGTATGACTGAGACAATCATATGAGGCTCAGGGAGAAAAAAGCAGCATAGCTTTAACAAGTTGATTTATGCAGCCAATATTAAAACACTGTTCAATTGTTCATTATGGGAGGGGCAGTGTTACAGGTCCTATGTAGTTTCCAGCTCAGAATCCTGTAACTATTTCTGTCTGTGTTCATAATAAATTTATAACAGATCCTGCATCCTGTTAATTTGAAAATCATTTTATTTACTATTTTTAAAAGGCAAGGGAAAAAAAAAAACCAACAATCTTCTCCTACAAAAATTAAAACATGAAGCTTAGTAGGGCAAGACATGTTTAAAGATTACCTGGTGTATTTTATTATAATGATGGCAGCAAAACAGACTGCTGAGTGTATGTCCATCTTGGCAGTCCATCACACTTATGGTTCCATGCCAGAGTGGCTGGCAAAAGAGGAAGAAAAAGAATGCTCTATTGTCTGTAATCCATATGAATAGCCTCTGCCAGCCCTTTTGGTATATTAAATAGTACTGGGTTTTAATGTACAAAGTTAACTTGGAGGAGAGTGTTCACATCCAGTTCTTGAATGAGGTTTTTGGGGTTTTTTAGTTCTAGAAACCTTCATTGTAATCCTCTGTGTTTGTTCCACAGAGAAACCATCTTCCCTTTGCCACACTTGAACTTCATTGACTTTAAATGCCACCTTACAGATGGTTACATAACTTTCCACATTGTTGCAGTGTAATAATGTCTCTCTTTTACAGTCTTAACTTCCTGTAAACTTTTTCTGCTAAGGAAATAAACAATAAACTGTTACTGAATTCTTTGAGCCCTCCCATGGGTTGGAAGGCCAGTTAATTCTGTTTATGGTGTATGGCATGGCACGCTGTGTTATATTCCAGAGTGGTTGAGCAGTGCAGAGAAAAGCAATTCTCCTTGCTTCAACCGTATCGTCCTTGCACAGTCTACCTGTCTGCTGGGAGGCAGACAGCTCTTCTTCCCCTTTAATATGATTGATTTTTAACCCCATTTACACTTGTACCATCCACAACACACTATGTCAGAGTTCCACAACCTAATTTTCAGTTTTATGAAAAGCAAACCCCTTACCTTGCTTTCATCTCCACACAGATTTATGTCATTTTGTGTTGTTTTGATTCTGTATTTTGAGAAGCTTAAAACTCTTTATTCATTTGCACACTGCTCTGTTCTGTCTCTCACTTACAGTGGGTTTTCCTGACGGAAGATTCCTGGTGTGTACAGTTACTCTGTTCAGAAACTCATATATATCATCATCCTTACATATCTTAAAATTTTGCATATTGTGACAGTCTTGCCCATTGTGAAATCCAGTTCCCAGGATTTTGGTTTTGCTATCCTAAGTAGTGCAGAAAACATTGAGCCACTGAAATACATTGAAGACCACAGACATTAGACTTGCAGAGAGAATTCCTAGGGACTCACCATATTGAGAAAGCTCCCTATTTAGTCACAATTTTTCTGCTTCTGTTTTAACTATTCTTCTAATTTATTCAAAGCCTTCCTTGTCATCCCAGGGGTACTGAGTTACTTTAGAATCTTTTAACACAAAAACTTGCTAAAATCTTTTGGAAATCAAAGGCTATGTGCCAAGGCACCCTTTTTCACATAGTCAGTGTTCCTCCTGTGAGTTACAATTTCCCTTTTCAGAAACCCTCTCAAGTCTTCCCCTGCACATTACTTTCATTTACATATATGTTAATTCTGTTCTTCAGTATAATTCATAATCGCTGTCTTGAATGGAATTGAGACTTACTGATCTGTAGTTTGAGGTGTGTCCTTGCATGCCCTAGTCTTGTCCCCATTTTCAAAATCATATAAAGCAAAAACGCAAGCCCCTCTCCCCTCCCCCCAAAAAATCCATGTTTACCATTCCCATGGTTTGAATGCCATTTTAAGTGAAGACCGCAGTAATTTCCCATAAGAATCCCAGGCAAACACTGTTCGATCTTTCTCCTTTTTTCCCACTTTTCACTTTTTGGTTTGTTGGGGTTTTTTTGGTTGTTTTGGGTTTTTTTTTTAAACATTTTCTAGTAGTAATTCAATTTGAGACAGATCTCTGATGTACCCCAGCTAAAAAGGGGTTCTGTCATGGAACCTCCCAGAACTACTCTTCATTAAATTTTGATTTGGTGAGTCATTTACATTTCCTGCTAGAGTCTTGTCTCTTTGAACATTCCCTTTATACTTAGCTGGTCTATTAGCCCTAAAGCCTTTCTGGCAGGCTTAATGCTCCTGTTGGGGTTTTAAAAGCATTTAATGCTTTCCATTATGCTTTCAGCAAATTATTCCTCAAGATATTTTTATTTTGCTTTCTGCAACTATCTAAACCTGATTTCACTGTTAAAAATGGGTCCTTGGCAGTACATAACTTACTGTTGTCTGTGTTTTCAGTGCCCCTGCAGTGATTCCCTTTTTTAGTAGGTCCTTAGGCATCTTTGAAACATGATTAATGGTATTAGAAATTTTTTGAGTAAGGACATAATAAACTTACAAATTTCAAATCTTCCCTGTTTATCATTCCCCATGATCTGTATTGCTCCATAGAAAAATAAATATCTTGGTCACAATGACAACAAGCAAAAGAACTCTGTGAATTTTTTTCCTTTTCAGATTTCTGGACCTGTCTACAATTTCACTGGCTGTATAAAAGTCGTAGAAATCAATAACGTCGGACCTTTCAGCTCCTCTAACTCTGTGGGAAGAAGTAATGTTGACAATTGCAGGTAAACTGCCCTCTATGCCTTTCCAAATCATAAGAAATTGTTTGTGCTGATTTTTCTTTCTTCCTTAGACTGAGTGACCATTTTAGATAATTTCTACAATGGTTATTGTTGAAATTACAGAAAAAAAAGAGACAAAAAACCCTAGAGAGACAGATATCTTGCTTTCTTTTATGCTTTTAAAGCATTTTCTTTACAAAAGATTTTATTTTTTGCAGAGTAGTTCAATTAAGTTTGACAGACTATTTAGAGTGAGTTGTCACACCCTGAATGCTGAAGCAGTGTACTAAGAAAGATAATCTGCAGGAAATACAGGACTGGGAAGTGGGGAGATGTGCTGGTTGCATTTTACTCGTGACTTTGGGATTTCCATTAATCCTGTTACAAATATGGATGACATGATGCCACATTTACTCTACAAGAGATTGAGAAAAATCCTGGAAAGCCTTGTTTCTGAATATATTTTAAAAACCCATTTGATATCAGTTTTGCACATTCACATTGCTGTTGATCATGCATTGGTTGAAATGAAAGGCCATACAGTGGTGTACAGTAGGATTCTATTCTGGAATATGATAGGTTTGAACATGGAAAAGTGGAAAGCAAAGGAAAACAGAGGTGAATTGCATTTGTACATAACGAAGTCTTTCAGAAGAGAATATCATTTCAGTCATAGGACGTGCATGTCCTAGATTCCTGGAGGACATTATATATATGGCTTTTTACATATGACTTTTTTTCTCTAGAATTAAGTAATAGGTCAATTAATGTTCATGTGCTTGCTTAAACACTATCCTCAAAAGCTGGTGTAACCCTCTAGATCATTAGTTAAATATCTGTGAGATCTTAACTCTCCACTCATCTCCACCACTAACACCTTAATAAACACACATCCTTCTCAAAGTTACAAAAAGAGTGTAAACCCGCTGTCTATTGAACTATCTGCCCCAAGTCCAAGGCATCTAATCTTTTGCCAGTAAAACCTACTCTGAACACAAAATTCAGTTTGTTATCCCTGCACAGAGATGCCACCATTTCTAGTTAGAACAGCAGCTCATTTACTTGTTCAAACTGGATGAAGAAATAAATCTTTACACCTTTCAAGTTCCCAAAAGCATTTTGTTTGGAATATGTTCTCTGAGTGTATTTAACAAATGGCTGTGGGTCTAAATCCTGGAAAAAAAAAAAAAAAGGCCTCTGTTGTGATAAATCCCAAAAAAGAAAGAAGCAATGTCTCCTCTCTTGTCTTTCTGCACAGTGTTTAATCAGAAATTTTCCTAGTCAGAACTATGGTGTTCTTCAAAATGAGAGCATGTGCTCTTGTCTGTGAAACTATGCCTTAGTGCAAAACAGAAATTCATAAGGTTGAAAGCAAGTGAGGAATCTACTTCATGTCTTTCATTCAGGTATTAACTTTTAACAATCATGTTGAAAAAAAATCATAAACCATCTCTGCTGTCTCCTCTGGTTACTACATTAGGAAAAATTTCTGGTTTGCATATGCATTTAGAGCTTGGATGTCCTAAATCATAGGCAAGAGGCAGTTCTGTCTTTTAAACTATTGGGTAAAACCAGGATAACTTAAAAATCAGGACTGTAATCATCTTTTCTACTTTCTTTCATTCTCCTTAATAATATTTTCATTGATACAAGTGCTTACATCCTTGAGCTTTTTGGCACTATTCTTTTTTTAGAGTTTTTCCTATTGAAAATTTTATATAACCATTCCATTAAGTATCAATAGCCTTCAACAAAGAACAAAAAGCAATGAGAAGAGCTTTGTCCAGTCTGTGTATATAACATAGTGAGGGATATAGACCTGAAAGAGGTGGCTTGTAAAAAAAATCTTTGTTCCTTTTAAATTTTATTAGTATAGAATGCTGTGTTATCTGTTATATTATAATCTATAGAACTATATGACAAGATTCATTGAATTGAGTATTATTGATTATGATACTCCCCTTCATAGTTAATTAGCATACAAATATGGCTTATATGACATAATATAAACATTAAAGATTGCTTTATTTGAATCAGAACTCAGTGATTACAGTCTAAAACTGTTTCTTGCAAAAACATATTGTGCATATGTTACTGATTTGGTGAGTAAAATGACATGACTACTTGTAGAGATAAACTGTGGATATAATCTTGTACATAAAAGGATGTTGGAAGAGTGCTGGGCCTTCCCAGTCTGTGCTAAGCAACATGTTCCTTTTACCTCCCTGCTTCTTCAGAATGCTGCAGATAAGCCTAACAGTGTCCAGCCACATGCAGTCCTCAGAGACTTGTCAGCATCCTGGTCCAAATCACAAAAGGCTGAATTTCAACAATGGAATATGTTGTACCTATTCTGCTGAAATTCAGATTAATTTCAATAGATAATTGAAATTATTCTTAATTTCCCTTGGTGAGGAGGTAAATCCATAGACATGGACTGTTTGGAAGCCTGGCAGACATTCTCCTGCCCTGCGACACACAAATTTCATAGCTGTTCACACATTGCCTCTATCATTGTTTGCTTTTCACTTTAGGTATAACATCATCGGTCCTTAAATATAGTTTGCTTCCCTAAAAGCATCAATGAAGCTCAGCTGTCATTCCCCTTTTGTGAGACAGGCCTCTGGGGAAGATGGATTTGTTTTGAGAAGGAAGGAGAAAGTGATTGAAGAAAGCTGTTTAAATAGGGCAATAATGGATTATGTACTTTGCAAATATGAGTAGCAAGTGACTACTAGAAAGCATGGTGTAATTTATATTTTATTTTCAGAATTTGTATGGTTCTGTAGATGCAGTATTGATACAGTTGGAGCTGCCTAATAGTAGTAGAGAACTCTATAGTGTGGCAGACAAAGCAATCCAATTTCTTCTGCAAGAACATCCCTGTATTTGTCGTTCAGTGGCGTTCAGTTTCTGTTCTTACTGTGGTAGTTTTTCTTTAATTGATCTTCTACTTATCATCACCTAATTTTAATCCTTTTGAATGCCCTGCTTTTACATATTTAGCATGCTCTAGTGTCATTCAATTATTCTGCTGGGTTTTGTCCTTCTTGGTGCCCTAGCTGCATGGATTACTTCATTATTGTGGACATGCTGTCACTTCTTAAAATATATGGGTTTGTGAGTAAATTTTAAGCTCATGATTTTTTAATTTCATTGACTCAAATGTGTTCTGCCATCTTTCTAACTGGATGTATTTGTATTTTAAGATACCAAATAGATGATCTAAAATGTGCAAGGAATATAGAGAGCTTTCAAAAACATATTTTAGAGACAGTTTGTTAACCTTTTTGAAACTATTGAAATCACTACATCAGGACAATACCTTTCATAGGAAATTATAATACTGTGTGTTCCTTATCTCAGAGATTTACATTACTGTTAAAAAAATGTTCAGAATTAGGAAATGTAACAAATTGCACCATAACATTAGTTTCATTGGCATACATATCTGACTATCTACTGTCTAAAATAGTGTATCATGGCAAGAATGATCTTTGTTCCTTTAAAATTCATATCTTTTTAAGGCAAATATACATCACAAGTGGGGGAGAATTATTTTAACTTGGTAGAATTAAATTGGAGATGGGGGCAACATGGAAGTTGCCTTTCATGTCATTTTGGAAGCAGGTATTAAATTCTGCTTAAATTCAAGAAGATGTTTGATACAGGCTGTACCAGGAAACTGGATATGATCAAAGAACAAAAACTTGCAATAATCCTTAACATTCTGAAAAATGCAAGATTTCTGTGCATGCTCAGAAGCGCTGAGGTTTCAGACATGAGGCTTTAACTCAGTTAATCTGGCCTAGATCCTTCTGCTATTCATTGGTTTTGCATGGAGTTCATAGGTAAACTTTTACATGATACCACAAGGACAGGAGGGATGCACCACACTGAGGGCTCGTTAGAACTTCCTGCCATTAAATGTAATCAAGGTGAAACAGGAGAAGGCAAAATAAAGGTATGGGCAGGAGGAGTTTGACTCTCTGAGAGCAGACTGGCAGCCATAAAGTACTCTGAGCTATACAGCTTTGGCTTTCAAGAGAGGTTACAATGGAATTGTATCAATTAGTAAAGGTAAGCCTTCAGTTGGTAGTTTTCCAGAATTATACTAGACTGTATAGTTATATAAATCTTGTCATGGTTTATTTTATGATTCTCTTTAAATTATACCTATGTCAGAGTTATGGATTTATAGGCAATTTTGAAAGAGATATTATGATGACCAATAGTAGTAATAGAAGGACAATTGAAAATCAGATCACTGATAAGATATTTTAAGAAATGAAATCTCTTTTATTTTTCTTTCTTCTGAAGAAAGATATTTGTGATGTGTTAATGCAATATAAAGCTTTTTCAAGTGTTTCAGAAAATTTTACCAGAATAGATTTGCAGGATAAATAACTATCACCTCCAGATAGAGTTCAGATGACAGATATAAATGAAGCTTTGAGTCCCAGTATTAAAATCTGGTATTTACTGCAGTTCGTTTCTGTTTTAGTGTCTGGGAGCTACAACTGCTATATATTGCTGTAAAGAGTTCTCTGTAACAGTTTACTGCACGTACTAAATTCAAAGGTTCCAAAAACACACACACAGAGAAAATATATACATGTATACATATACGTATACACCTGTACCTATCCAAGCCCTGTTTTCTCATTACAAAAAAAAGGAAGAATCCTATCTGTGAAACAGAAAAATGCTGCTTACTGTTTGCTTACCGTTTTCCTAAGAGACGTCTTATTGATGGATGCAAACATAAAAGAGTGAATAGGACTCTCACAGAGGAAATAATAGACAAAGTTCTTCATTGCTGCCCATTGGACAGAATAGTGGTAGATTTTTAAAAATATTTCCTTTCTTATTAATTTATATTAATATGTGTTTCCAGGCTGAAGCTGAGCTTTATTTCAGCAAAAACTCTGCTTGATATTTGCATTTTGGAAAGAGGCTCTTGAAAGTGCATTACCCAAGTTCCATTCCATCAAGAGGACTGATAGGTTTCCTAATATATGGCAATTTTCTCAGGAGCTGCGCAATACACTTTGGAGAGCTCTACATGTTTTCAGTAAGCCCTCAGTTCCACTTTCACCTCACTCATGCACTCCTGCACTTTCCAACAAGCTCCAAATCCCCTTCCTTACGTGTGAATACTCCCTTTTCCATTCTGTAGTTTTCTGTGATATTTCTACAAAAATCTCCACAGACAGCAACAACTTTGTGAAGTCAGTCTCCTGTGCAATTTCTCACCATTTTTCCACTGTGGAACTTCCTATTTTTCAGTATATTAGAAAACATCACAACTCAGAGCATCTGACACCAGGAATCTGAAGGTGTTTGATTTCTGTCTTTGGAATGAACTGCATACTTTAAAAAGGGAAAATTCATCTTCTGAAAGTTATTTTTCACTCAGTTGTGAAAGTTCTAGTGTTACCATTCCACTTACCATGGAAAGTGCTTATGCTGGTGCATACTGTATGTTAGAGTTCATCCTAAGAGTCCATAGAAGCCTCAGGTTGGCTTGAAGAGTTTTTTCACGTGAATCCACCTGAACTGAAAAATTTAAAGTCAATCAAACATACAAGCTAGCTCAAAATCAAAAGAGAAATCACTGAGTTTCAAGCTTAAGCTCTTCTGTCCACTTACATCTTAGTTTATTAATAAATGCAAGATCCTATAAAAAGCATTGAGCTTCTGTTATTTGTGAGAGACTACCAATTAAATTCTTACATCTCAACATCTCAATTCTTGCATTACTTGCATTTGTATTTTCTCCTTAACACTTTAAAGTTATATTATTAATTCTGAAACACACACACACACAAAAAAAAAAAGACAAAAAAAGAATATGTAGTGCCCATCAACATTAGAGAAGAAAATTATTAAATCAAGGATAATGACACTACTCAGTTTTATTTATTCAGCAGGTCTAATGAGTTTTCTCTGGTTAACATGGAGATTGGACTTAATGTTTCTGAAATACAGAACAGAAGACAAAGCTTCAGAAATATCATTCATTTGTATTCACCACATGCATGATGTGTTATATTTATGTTAATAACATTTCTGTACAATTCTGTCATAGAGAGTGATAACAAGAATTTGGTCTTCTTTATGCATTTATTTTGTTATTTTTCCCTCTCTCATCTGTTGCTTTTGCTGGCTGATAATTTTTCTGTGTTTGCTTCTTACTCCTTTTCCAGGGCCTGCGTTGCTTTCATGTGCTTTCATCCCTTTACTTGACATGCTCTTTTTTATTTCCCTCATATTTTTTATTTGTTTGCAGTATTTTATTTTCCTTCATAAGTTTTGCTGTCCTATACAATTTCCTTTCTGCTCTCTGTGCATACATGAATTCTATTCTTCTGTTATGTTTGCTTCCTCTTCTGGCACTCCTGTTCAGATAATGACTTTTCAGTGATAGACTTCAGTGTTTAAAAAAAAAAAAGCAAGCAAGAAAGATGTGACAAATGTAATCTTCACTGCTCTTATAAATCCTCAAAATCATTGTAAAATGTTATACAAGTTCTTTATCTCAATCTTTTGAAGTATTTGGTGAAAACTGTTTCTGATGGATATTAGATAAATCCATGTGTCAAATATATGCAGGTGAGATAATGTGTGTTTGTAAACATTACACTTTGCTTGTTTCTGGAAAAGATTGTCTCTCATCAGCATATTACAAAACTATTATGAATCTTCTTTAGGAAAAATGTCCATTTTTCGATTAATAATAGTACTTGGTGGTGTTTATCTTGACCTTAATTATCCCTCTGTAACTTTAGACATATGCATTACACCAAGAGAAAATTGTTTCTTAATTCTGTCAACAGAATTCAGAGACAGTTACTGTCCATTAGTGTGTCTCTGTAATGAACAATTGTAATGACATTGTAATTTCTGCTGAAATTGCCAGGTACTTGGAAACTAATAGGACGAGTATCAAAGGATACCATGCATTTTTTCCTTTCATTTATCAAGGAGGCATTTATTTGCAAGTATATATGTTGATGTACGCATACAATACCTGAGACAGTGTGTTACAGAAAATAAATAATATCTCAGTTAGGTATTTTGGAAAACACCCTGACAGCTGTGAAAAAAAAAAAGGAATATTTTTGTGAATAAGACTCACAGGTTTTTGGGGTTTTTTAAATGAGATTGTCTTTCTAGTACTACTCATGTGTATTACATTATTTTATAAGGTATTGATTTAATGTACTAAAAAAAGGCTCCACTGATGGAGTGCTTTTGCACTCCAGTCACACCTTTGGATATATTTTTGTTTGTTTATATAATATTTAACGCCTCCAGTTACTGATGATCCTTACTCAGGACTACCAAATTTACTAATGGAATTTATAAAGCTTCTTTCGCCCCAAATGCTAAACCATTGCATATAAACTGATCTCTTCATGTGATAAAATCTTTCACACATGGCCAGTGTGGAATGAGCCACATGAAGATTTATCAAGTCTTTGAGAGGGTCTAGCACTTCTCAAAATGGCTTAAATATAGTGAGACAACTTCTCTGGACATGCTTTGTAAAATAAAAGGTTTTAATGATGACAAAAATAATAAACATCATAGAACAAAGAAATATAGGTTGAACACAGTGTAAGAAACACTCTTACATTGGTAAGGCAGTCCAAAAAAGCTTGTCAGTTCTTTTGTGCACTTTCTTAAATACTGAATGACTTTGGTGGGCTATTTGGCACCTTGCCCAATGAAATTGGCAGCAAGCTTTGAGGTTCACTTCCAAAGCCCAACCAGTGCCTCTGTGCTGGCACTGAGCCAGTTAAAATGTGAAGGCTCTAGAAAATTCTAGTTTAACTTCCTTACATGTTCAGAGGTAAATTGAAACTGTTTCCCTTATATAGAAGCACCTGCTCAGGTGTGGAAATGCATTCCGTTCATGTATCACAGAATCACACATTTACAGAAACACAGGCCGGGAGGGACCACAGTGGTCACTTTCAGCAGAACACTCATGGTATAGAACTGAATTTGTTCACAGTACTACATCCAGCTCTGGGGTGCCCAACACAAGAATGACAGGGCCCATTTGAACAAATCCAGAGGAGGCCAATAAGTTGATCAGAGGGCTGAGGCACCTCTCCTATGAAGACAGGTTTAGAGAGTTGGGACTGTTCAGCCTGGAGAAGGGAGGGCTCTGGGAAGACCTTACTAGACCCTCCTGTACCTGAAGGGTCCTTCCAGGAAGGCTGGGGAGGGATTTTTTATTAGGACATGTAGTGATAAGAGGGACTGGGTTTAAACTGAAGATTTAGATTAGGTGTTACAAAAAAATTATTTTCTGTGAGAGTGGTGAGGTACAAGAACAAGTTGCCCAGAGAAGCTGAGGATGCCCCATCCCTGGAAATGTTCAAGGCCAGGTTTAATCAGACTTAGTGCTATCTGGTCTAGTGGGAGGGCCTGGCCAATGACAGTGGAGAGTGGGAAATAGCTGATCTTTAAGATCCCTTCCAACCAAAATCCTTTTATGAATGAGTTTCTAACAACTTCAGGAAGGAGAAATATGTGTTAAAGGCTTCTGTTACAGCGAGAGACTCTGTCTGCCATGGCCTCTACATGGAGTGGTAGATTCAAAGCTCCACTAATGTCCTTGGTGTATAAAGTTGCTGTATCCATCCAAAGCACATTCACAAATCATAGAAGTGAGAGAGATTGCCTGTCAGATGTCTGTTCACTAGGTCTTATGTAGGAGATAAGAGAGTTAAGGATGTGACAGAGCCCAGTGGATCAGCAAGGGGAGATTCTGGGAGGCATGACAGTCCAAAGGACAGCACAGTGCATCCTCCATACCTGGAGCTTCCTCACTGTGGGGACTGATCAGAATTTGAAGGCTGCTGAGATAGGTTAAAAGCCTTATGGCAATCTTTCAGCCTTTCTTACCTGTGGATTATGTGGTTATTTAATGGTTGGAGAGGTGTAGGATTTCAGCTGTATATTTTTAGCTGCAGTAAAGGAGAATGTTTTACATCAAGGATCACAGTTCCAGAAACACTACAAGTAGCCAAAACATTTTGGTTGTTCTAGGTTATCAACAGTGTTCATTTCCTTTTGCCAAATTGCTTTGACTGTCTATACCTCCCTGAAAATTCTGTCATCCAAAAAAGCACTGTTATGCTTGAGCATGATTAAGTTTTGAAATGTAAAAGCATAGAAAAGTACAAGAAAATATATTTTAAAGATTTATAATCTTTAAATATATATTGATATATTTTTCACTAATTAATGTACTTTTTTCATTTTAGATTTCAGCACAGCTTCCCCCAAAACCAAAATAATATTATTAATGTGAAAAAGAAGATATTTCCAAGAATTAAAACAAAAAGATTGAGAACATACCAACTTTCCTGTAAAACTTGCACAGGTTCACAGAATAGAAGCTAAATTTAAAGCCATTTGTGAAAGTTCTTAAAATTTTACTCTATATGTTATTCACAGTATTAATAATATCATGCACCATAGCCATTGAAGTATTCATTGAAAACTTTACCTTAATTCTTTAGAAAAGTTATCTTAGTGGCACAAGACATCAAGTGGTAGGGTTCAGTAGCTTCCTGAAATAATTACTTGAGCTTCTAGCCAGACAGGTATGTGAAAAATAAAATCCTTTTTCATCTACTTTCTTAGAATAGAAGAAATAATCTCAGTTTTGTTCTGTCTATCTAAAACTTGGTTTTAAAGATGAGTGCATATATAGTTTGACACAATTTTGCTTAAAGAATATTTCCCTATATATCTAGTCATACACCTATTATGAGCAGTGGTTAAGGAAAGCTAAGTATATAAGATGACGAATTGTCTAAAAACAATCAAATGGAAAAAGAAATTATCTTGCATGCTTTCTCTATTGAACTACAGTCACACTTAACTTTAGTGCTAACATTTGCTGTTATTCCAATTACAGAAACCTGGAAATGGAAAAGTGTTTTTTTATATACTCAGAAATAATTAAACTTTGAGCAGGTTTCCATGACTTCTGACTTATGTGCAGAAAGTGCCTCGTAATGGAGCTGTAGCTGCTCCTGGTATTGTACCAGACTGCATTGTGAGGAGAGGCATATTAGAGAGAATCAGTGACAATGAAAGTCATACTGAAAGAAATAATTTGCCTACTGCAAACCTGAATTGGTACAATACTTTCTCTTTGACTTTTAAATTTTATACAGAAGTAATAAGAAATCTCCAAGTTGCCTTCAGCTGCTAACAGCCAGAATGACAAGAGAAAAGTTTGGAAGTTCACTTTTATTCTGTCTGGCAGCATTCTGCTGGTATCCATTCTATGTCCTTCACTGTGTTGGTGAATAAATCATGGACTTTGTGACTTATAAAGTAACTGTGGGTTTGCAAAAATGTCATTTTACAAAAGTAAAAGTGAAACAATCATCATCATAAAACCTTGTCTGATTTTATAGAAAAAAAATCAAAAATAACATTCCACTATTTTTTATATTTTCCATAATTACGAAGACAGTTTGAACTTTTCTTTGGCAGAGAACTTTTTGTAGCAATGGTTTGTTTCAAATCTAAAAAGCATCAGGAATCAAAATTTTAAAAACAGGGGTTTTTTTTAAGATGCCCCTTATATTCTTGATATCAAAAATGTATTCTTTACAATGTTATGTATTGTGAACCATAAATCAAAATTTGATATATTAATGTGCAATTAATTTAATAAGAGGTATTAAAATTAAAATAAAGTTCATCTAAAATTGATCAAACATTGCAGTTTTAGTTGAAAAGCCTGAAAAGGGGCAATATAAGTAACTTTTTTGAAATTAATTTTGTACAAAACTTGATATCTGAATTACTTTAAACAGGCCAAACTGCAAAGGGAGAGCGATGTCCTGAAGACTTACTTTTAGTTAATTAGACAAGCGACTCAATGTAAGCTTCTGGAGCAAAATGATAAATGTGGTTTCTGTGTGTGTGAGCAAGAAAGGAGGAAAACAATTTCCTTTCTGTGTACACTATTGATTGTGATATTGGTTGTACTGTATTTCATTGTGTCCTGATGTACAATGTAGCACAACCTAGAAACCATGAAAGATGAAAGATATAATTCAAAAACCCTCAAAGAAATTGGTGATATTTTATATAAAAAGGGATGCAGAAAGACGCTTTAGTAATTCAATGTCTCAGGTGTTTTGCTGAAGTAAGGCTGTGGGGATCATGGTGTGTACAAAGGTAGAACACTTAGTTAATGAAGAGCAGCACAGGATGCAGAGTTGGTTTCTTTAGCTCAGCAGAGACCAGCATGTTAGAACCAATGGCTGAAAGCTGTAACTAAAGGTCTGAATTGGTATTAACTCCCCAAAATAGCTGTAGTATAAATGATGATAATCATTGCAAACTACGAATTAAAGGTGGCTTCTTCCTGTGTTGCTGAGTTAAGATTATACTTCATGTCTTTCAAGAAAGGGTTCTCTAGGCAGCCATAACTTAGTACAGTTGTAAATGCAGGAAGTGCTAAGACCTGAGATGAACAGGAGAGATTGAACTCTAATGGAACCTGCATTTAAAAAAAAAAAAAAAAAAAGGAAGTGATTATGTGCAGAAAGGAATTAAAGAATAAATAAGAAGTAAAGAATAGATGCAAAACACACAATGAGACATGGCTGCATATCTGTTGTGTGTTGCTGAGTCATAAATTGTCTTACATTCTTATTATCAAGAAATCTCTGCATCTTAGATGCCCTCACTCTTAGGTCCTAGGGTATAAAATATTAAATCAACTGAAGTAATATATCATTATTTCTTTAAAAATACAATTATTTCTTATTGTAATAAATTCTTACTTAAATTACTTGATGAATCAGGTAGCATATATTGGCTAAATAATATATGAGGAAGTTATTATCTACAGTGAATAAATGGACTTCTCTTGAGAGCTCCTATGCAAAATTTTATTTTCTATGCAGGATAGGGATTGTTTGTTTAAGGTTGTAATATTAAGTAATGCAAGACTAGAAAGATATATCATCCTTCAAAGGACCTTGGTTTTAAAGTTAAGAAAACAATCTTATCTCCACAATCACTGGATTGCAGTGGAAAAACAAATACATTAACCAGTAAAAGAAACATGAATTTCCCTCCAAATTTTATATAAATATTTTACAATTAACACAATTTCTCAAGACCTAAATTGATTATAAAGAGTTTATATGGCTTTTTTTTCTGAATCTGTAACCTGCAGAACTGTTTAATCATATCCTGTCTGACTCTTGCTCTGCAGTACTATAGATAAACAGTGCATCAGTGCCCCCTGCAGCCTTAAAACACTAGTATAACAGTGAAAAAGCCCCCAACAGTACTGATCTTTGTTGAAATAACTATTCAGAAAAAGAGCAGCTTTAAATCCTGTTGTATCCTTTCCTTTTTTTCTCCTTCCTACTTTAAAAGTGAAATCACAGCTCTTGGGTTAAGAAAAATTTCTTCAGAAATGTAGCCTAAAATTCAAGACAGACCTTGATATATTTGTGAGAATAAAAATCCCTTTTTTTACATTTAGATACTCTGGCATATGAAAAGCAGAAACCAGAAGCATAAGAAATTCAGAATATATGTGTAAACTTTAAAATTAATATTTAAAAAAAGAAGGAAATCCTGACTCTCAGAAGACCAGTTTCTGTAACGTGTGGAACATTCAGAGAATATAAAAATACTGCTTCATCTGTGCTAAACTGTAGATATTTGTGCATTTTCAAGTATATTTTTGAAAATTTGTTCAAAATTATATATAAAATATAAAGAAAAATTTAGGATTTGTTTCCTCTCATTCAGTTCCTACATATATACTTCCAAAGTCATTGCCAAATTTCTAGACACACTATTAGTTATGTATATGCAGATTTCTTTTGAAACTCTGTAGTTTCAGTGAAGCAATGGTTGGCAATAGCAGAAATCTAATGTAATTTATATATGGGGAGAAAGAAGGCTTTCAGCTAATAAAACGATGAGCTCTTAAAATTGCCAACAGTGCCAAAAAGAAGATAAGAATACAAATAAAATTAATTTTAAGAAAACACTTGTCTCTATGCAGAGCATGAATTTATTTTAGACATATATGCTTCTGACCAGTTTTCTGAAGGCAGATTTCTTCATTTTCTCTCTCTCTACCCATGCTAAAATTAAGAGGTAAATAGGAGATGATCCTGCACTGCTAGAATCCATACGAAGTCCTTCTTGATTAAAAAAATGTGACTCGGCATTCTTTAACTGCCAAAAGATTTTTACATCTGTAAGGATGAATGCTGGAGGACAAATTACCTTAGTCAATTGAAAATGCATTAATTTCTTAGAACTAACTCTCTAACATAGTTCACTGATGTTATAAAATGAAGTATTGTATGGAAATGATAGCAAATTATTAAATCTCTTCTGGGCACCATAAAAACAAGTGTGACATCAGTAAGTGGCTTCCAGCATTTATCATTTATAGAATCCATTTCATAATTCAGAAGATATAAAGGATTCTTGATTGAATTAAAGTATATGAAAGAAATTTGGCAGCATTCAGAACCCTTATGTGGCAAAATAGTTCTGGTTGCAAGTGAGATTAGTTTTATTTACAGTAAATAACTTTTTCCCCTCATAATAACTTTATAATATAAACATAGTAAGGTAAATTATGTAATTTGGGAATAAAGGCCTGCAACCTTTGACAGTTTTTTAATCAAATTTGATTAATGGAATTAAATTACTAATTTTTTACGTTAAAAGGTATGTTTATACTTCCTAAGCCCTTTGGAAATGAAAAAGCAAAATCTACTTGCCTTAATGGGTTTTATTTTCATAATTTAAATCTATAGCTTAGATATTTTAGGTCTTAAAAGTCTTATTTTAAGTGCTAAATTAGTTGTATAAATTTTTCACAAGGAAATTTAAGTATTTTTTTAAGAAAGTAAGCAAAGATACTTATATCTTACATCTTACATCTTACATCTTTTAACCACCTTACTGCATTCATAAAGATGTTTTGTTTATATGACAATGAGCTTTTGGCTAATATTATTAAATCTTACCTGCTTTGATACAACAACCCCCTTCAATCACTAATAGCAGTGCTTTTAATATAGCTGTCTTTCATGATTTAAAGTTACTCAAGAAAGAATGGCTGAAAAATATAGCTCAGTTTAAGGGTAAAAATGAGAAATATTCTCTGCCATTGAGAATAGTCTCCCAGTTTTGCCTCAAGTCTCTTTTTTACTCTTGTTTTGAGACTTGTTTTGTAGCAGAAAAGACGAATTAGTTTTGCAAGTGGTGTTGCCTATTGCCAAGTCATAGCCAGGTTTGGGTAAACCATCAATAACATAGCATTTGGGTTCAGGTAGTGTTTAAGACCAAAAAAAAAGCTGTTAGGATAAATAGATACAAATATCCAAAACTTCCAATGTTACCCTGGAAGAGCATGACCACCTGATAATTTCAACATAACATAGTTTTAATTTATTATGTTTTCTACTTTGTTATAGTCTTGCCTTCTCACAACCTTTGAGTTGATAAGAAGATGAGAGGGTGTGAATGGCCCATGTATAACATTTTTCTGTCAAATAATCCACATCAAGGCAAGTCAACTCCTTAACTATTTGTTAATTATTCATAATTTTAATCAAAAATTAATAGTTTAATGCAGAGCAGTGGCACGTTTTTCTGCTGCGCTTGATCTTAGTTCCTGTGCAGTCTTGGATATTGCTCACATGTTGGAAGAAAAGACAGAAATCTGATGACAAGGCATCAGGAGTTCCCTTACTTCTTGTTTGTGGACTGTTATTTTTAATTCCAGTTCCTCACACTGAAGTTAAAACTTCTCAGTCTTGATAATGTTATCTGTTAGTATCTCCCCATGTTTTAAGATTTTCCTAAGTTAGAGTCACGTTCCATTACACATGTTAAAGTAAGAGCAGTCTCTTCATTGCAAACTTAAATTGCTTAAAGTATTAGAAAGATTACTTTGGGTTGTAAGAAGGTAAGGTAAGCTTTATTCTTTGCTGTAAAGGTACATGATATATGGGAAATGTTTTTAGGAAATCTTTTCAATACGTAAAAGTGGTTTGAGATGTTTTTCAGCTATATAATCAAAACACAAATGATTTTAAGTGTGATATAGTGAGCAGAAGTAGAAATTTTTCCTCACTCATCACAGTTGTTTTATTTACTACCATCCCTAGTTGATGGAGAAAGTTGGTTACTTTTCTTAGAATGTGATGAGCTGGAGATGCCCCCCTCTGCATATAGATTGTCTATGAGGAGAACCACGGTGGTCAGCTCAGGCAGGTTTCAAAGATCTTAGGCAGATAATGTTTGACAAAGTGAATTCTGTCCTAGAATTTTATTTGTAGATGAAATTTCTCCAAATATTTAGGAGGAAAAAGACTACATGGGGTGGCATTTTCATGCCTTGGAGATTTAGGAATTGAAAAGAGATTGAACATGTGGTCATAAGTATCAAACTTCTTAATCACTTTGTTACTGATAGTGCTCTCAACGTCATAGTTGCAGTATTTGCTCACTCTCAGATAAAGTCCGACTGTTTGTTACAAAAATACATTTGGGCCAAAATTGAAATAGTTTTCCAATTGCATGAAAGATAAATATTACTTATGCCAGCATTTAACAGTTCTCCTTTAGGAAAATCCCACTAATAAAAATATAACATTACTTAGTGTAGCCTTACAGTCATTCCAAGAAGGGAAAGTCATCTACCAGTATTGCATCTTACATTGGGACATGCTAAAACATGATATTGCTGTAGGGGGAAAAAAAGTTAAATAGTAAACAACAGCAGCCAGCAGATAAAAGGACACACCTATGAATATCCAAAACTGAACTTTTTTATTCTTAAACAGAAACCTCCTATTTCAATCAATACAAGTGGTTGTATACTTTGACAGTGTCTGGACCAAACAATAATAGAAGACCCCTGAAGTCTGCAGTTAATAAAGTGACATGAGATAAAAGCATCATTTAGGAGGCTGATCTCACACTGTATTTCTGCACAGAGAAACTATTGGTGGTCAGAGGCCATCTGGGGGCACAGCAACCATAAAATGGTAGAGTTTTCCATTCCCAGTGAAGTAAGGAAGGAGATCAGAGGGTGGACTTTGGATGCCTCTTCAGTACGTATTTCAGAAAGTCAAAAACAGTCTTTCATAACAAAGTGGTCCTCTTTAATAACAAAGAGGAGGTTAACCTTATGTGCCAAAAGATAAGCCAGTGGGGAAGAAGGGTGGCCTGGCTGAATGGGGAGTTTCACAGGACCTCAGGAGAAAAAGACAGTTTAAGACCTTTAGAAGAAGGGGCTGGCAACTCAGAAAGACTACAAGGATATCATTAGGTCACATAGAGAGAAAATTAGAGAGGCAAAAGCTCCGCTAGAATTCAATCTGGCCACTGCTGGGAAAAATAATAAAAAGTGTTTTCATAAATACATTAGCAGCAAAAGGAGGGCCAGGGAAAATCTCCATTTCCTTGGAGAACATCATTGTCTCCACGAAAGAGGAATAGGCTGAGATACTTAACTCCTTCTTTACCTCAGTTTTTAACAGAAAGGCCAGTTATCTTTAGGGCAATCAGCTGCTTGAGCTGGTAGGAGCAAAATAGATCCCTGTAACACAGGAGGAAGCAATTAGTGACCTGCTGAGCCACTCTGAAGTCTGAAGGGCCAGATGGGATTCACCCGAGGTCACTGAGACAAGTAATGGAAAAGCTCACCAAGCCACTCTCCATCATTTATCATCAATTTTGGCTAAATGTTAAGGTCCCAGATGACTGAAGGTTGGCCAGGAAAGAGAGTAAACCTGGCTGAAAGAAAGATCCTGGAAGTGGGGGAGGGTACTGAAGATAAGAGAGGTGCCTGGACGTGAATACCAGGGGATGCACAGGGACCATGGCTGCTAACAGTCAAGACCAATTACTTCAGCCAGCAGCTCAGTGTGAGTCAACAGGACTTTCCACTCCAGCTTCCCAGACCACCAGGAACCTCCCTGCTACAAGTGAAGGTGGAAACCCAGTGAACATAGCAGGACATGGGGGAGCTGAGGGCACACGGGCGTGCATGAGATACACAACGAGGGTAACAGCTCTCTTCTCATCACTTCTTAAGTAGACCCCAATACCCAGTTTAACTATAAGCTGTTGTTTACTCTCCCATCTGTCAAGCACTTTATTGATTATAAAATAATTTCTTCCTCCCAGAAAAAAATTACGTAGGGCCTATTATTTTAGTTTCTTATCTTTTACCTTGTAAAGTTCTATTTAGGATGTTTAAAGTGCTATATTTTGTCATTCTCTCATTTAATATTACAGGGATTTTTGGACCTGTCATATTTATAACATTCTTTCTTTTGCACTCAGTGAGAATGCAGTAACATATTAATTAAATGCCAAATTACTGATGAATAAAGGATGTTTGTGTTTATGCATGTCAACCATTCTCCAGCATTAAGATATAATTAAAAATTAAGTCTGGAAGAAAGACTAGATGATACATAACACCACTCTGCATCTTTAATTCTTTCTGTATCATTTTTAACTCTTTCTGTAGTAAACAACTCTTCTTATTGTTATCTTGCTTTCAGGACAGCTTTTATGTTAATTTCTATAGTGTGCGATACAGAATGCTTTTTTAAATTCCTATTTTTCTCCAGTCCTACAGTCTTTGAATAGAAAAACGCTTTCTATCCAGGAATCTTAATTAATATTTCTTAAATGTCATGGTTTAACCCCAACTGGCAACTAACTCCCACTCAGCCACTTGCTAAGCCTTCCCTGGTGGGATGGGGGAGAGAATCAAAAGGTGTAAGTAAGAAAACTTGTGAGCAGAGATAAAGACAGTTTAATAAGTAAAGCTAAAGCCATGGACAAACAAAGCAAAACAAGGAATTCATTCACCACTTCCCACAGGCAGGTAGAGGCTCAGCCATCTCCAGGAAAGCACTGCTCCATCATTTGCAACATTGACTTGGGAAGAAAAATGCCATCACTCCAAATGATTCTTCTTCTTCACCCAGCTTCATATGCTGATCATGGCACGATGGGGAGTCCCTTTGGGCACTTGGGATCAGGCTGTGTGCCCTTTCTACTCCTTGTACACTCCCAGCCTGCTCACTGGTGGGGCAAGGAGCAGAAAAGGCCTCGACTGTGTGCAAACACTGTGTGGCTGTAACTAATACGTCTCTGTATTACCAACATTGTTCTCAGTAGCAATCCAAAACACAGACACACAGTTGCTACTGTAAATCTATCCCAGTCAAAACCACAAATGTAGATCTCCTCTACTTCTATTAAGTGGGTAAGAACTATTTTCAGCACATGGGGAAGCTAACCCTAAAAGAAATAAGGCAGTCCATCTGTGAAAATTATTATAAGGCCTAAACTATTGTTATGTGAAACCTCTAAAAGCAATGTACGCTCAAAACTGCACTTTATCTCTAATGTAATTGGGGCACATTGAATTTCCAGCCTGCCATTCATTTCTGGAAGTATCTTGATTCTCTTAAGAGTCCTCCTCACACTTGTTAGGATCTGAGAATGCCTCTATTTTGTAAGTGTATGTAAGAGAGAACAATATCTCCTAAATAATTCCAGAAGTTGAGAGGAGACTGTAAAAGATATGTCCAGTGTCGGTACATCCATTCTTTCTGGTTTTGTTCCCCAGATCAGTGATAAGACCCTCTTCTGCTTTATCAGGTCTTGACTTCAGTTCTGTCCTTAGCTTAGTGGAATTACAAACACCTTCCAGAAGGGATGTAAGAACTCCTCTAGGCAGTCCATTTGTCTGTTCTGTCCTGCATGGAATAAGCACGGAATTGTCTGGATTGAATTGACAAAGGGAAAATGTTCACATATGATTCCCCATCCCTTGGGCTAGAATATTTACCTGAGTACAGATCTGTATGTTTCCACTGTATCAATTGGTTTTTAAGTATATGTTTTGAAACATTTCAGGGTTTTTTCTTGTCAAAGCAGGGCACTACCCATCTGGAGAATATTTGCTGTGGGCAAATACCAAATTTTGGCGACTATAGCCCTGTAAATTACAATGCAGAAATCTTGCCTGAATAAATTATTGCTTAGGAAACCAATTGCATATTCAGGATCTAGAAGTGCTTCTCCTTTATCCCCCTCAGACACATTGTGCAATAGTATTGCATAGTTAGACCATGCATTTTGGAGTCTAAATTATCGATGGCATCAGTGAGGTGGAAGAATATCTTTACTGCTTGATCTTAGATAGAATCTTTGGTGAACAGTAGTGACTCCATTCTGGAATTGTCATTTTTGAGATAGTTGTCATAGCATCTGTTTTACAAAAACTCAATTTATCCAGTACAGTTTACTCAGCCATTTAGGACTGGAACAGAATGGTTATATTCTAATTTTGCAGAGCCTTTTCAGAAGGACAAGTACAGTGTCATGTTAAAAAACAAAATAACATTTTTCATCTGCTGAAAGAATCTTCAAAGAGAGAATGAAAGTATTTATTGCCTTTCAAAAACATCAGTTTCAAGAAACAAAAGTAGTTGCAGAAATCAACAAAAAGATGCAGTGCTCAGGCCTTTCAAGTGCTCTTTTTTTGAAATAGCAACTAAGATGAAACTGGCAAGAGGTTTTCCAACTGTGATTATTGACTAAATGTAAAAGAGAAAGCTGATGTTCACACAGATTTGAGATTTGTTTAAACTTTAGAAAGTGTAAGATTTGCACACTGGTCTACTCAGTGCTCAGCAGTTTGACCTCTTTCCTTTTCTTTGAGTGTAATGTTTGGATCATTGGTACGGGTAATGTTTTACACTTAAGTAAAGATCAGTGCGAACAGCTGAAAGATTTAATGCTCCCTTATTTCTTCAAGCAAGCCAAGTAAAAAGATGACTGGATTTGGTACAGAAATTCAGCTCTTCAGTTTTAGCAAAACCACTGTTTTAACAATTGTCCTAAACTTAGGAACTAAGGGTGTTTTTCAAGTATCATCTCAGGAACCCTCACTTCTATGTCTAGTTTAGAAAGGTTTTGCTATTAAACTTTCAACAGAAAGTATTGTTGCTGCAATAACTTATCTATCCATTGCAAAGTTCATGGAATCTATATACTTTAGAGGAAACACGGGAATATGTCTTAGTACACGTATTTCCTTTTCCTCTTTCCATTTTCATCTGTGTGTAAGTGACATTTCTTCCCATATCTAGCACTGCTATGCATCCTGTAGTTTCATTATTTTTCTTTGTATTTATAAACAGAGCTTTCTGTTATTCTAGTTGCAAAATTTTTAATGGAAAACTACAACTACAGTATCATTGAGTTCTGCTACCAAATGTTGTGGCTCATAGGAGGGGGAAGCTGGGCTCACAATCTGGAACATACACTGAAAATTTAATTTTTTAAGAGATATGCCTGAGCATATATCATCTTTATTTGGAAAACTGACCCCCAGAACTTCCAACTGAAACAAAAATTGTGATGAGTGAAGAAAACAGATTCACATATAAACTGCAGCATATAAATAATCCATATCTGGTAAGCTCTTGAATTGTTTTCACAATTACTGTGTTGAGTGATGTAAATGGTGTCTCCAGGAGGGTAAGTGCACAGATATACTGCTCTGTGGATTCATTGAAACCAGTGAGATGCCATTTAAAGTACTCTGCTTGACATGGTTGTGCACAGTGAAATAAACAGCCTGTAAAAGGATTTATTAATTCTTGCCAAATTACATTCCAGGTACTAGGTATTTATTCCTGTTTAAACCAACATTTCCATGAAATGCAGTTGTTTTCAGTTTCATAAACTTTGAAATTATATTATACCATGCATGCTAATGCTCTTGAAAAATCTTTTTTTTTGGCTCTAAATTCTAAAACATTTACTTAAAATAATATTCTGTCACAACCTAAGAAACCCAGCAGACACATACTTTTCCACTGAAGAAAACTGCAAATAAAAGCAGTTTCTTCCCAGCACAAACTACTTTATTGACAAGATAAAAATACAAACTGCCTTATCCCACTCATATCAGATAAGGCTAAATCCATTACTCCAGTAATAAAATGTTAAGTACATAAGTACCAGCAGATATAGGCAGTGGAGATGTTATCGTATCATGGGGACTCCCATGCCATTGCTTGTCTCATCAACTTGCTTCATGGGAAATGTCAGAGTGCTTCTGTAGACACATCTGCCATCAGCCTGATAATGAATTACTTGGGGAAAAAGTCTGCTCTCTTTGCAGGTCTCAGTTTGAAGTCCATTATATAGACAGATCACCCTGGGGAGAAAGAAAAAAAAAAAAAAAAAAAAAAGGCAGCTCTGTTATATTTAGGTGAAATTTCTTGCATTTCAGTTTGTGTGCATTGCTGTATGTCCTGGCCACCAGCAAGATCCATCTCCTTCCATCCTTACCCCTTCCCTCCCCAGTCAGGCATTTATACAAATTGACCAGATTCCCCAGAGCCTTCCTTCCTTCCTTCAGGCTGAACATCTCTCATGGCAGCCCTGGTCACTGCCCCGGTTCAGGGCTAACCTGGCAGCACAGCTGAGCCCCTGTGGACCTGAGCCCCTCCCAGCCAGGTCAGTGCACAGCAGGGCATCCCAGAGGTTTTGTTAACTTTTTAGGCTGCAGTGCCTCTAACTCCACACACTGATAGTTTCAGGCTCTTATTGAATAGGGGAGAGTGTACTGGAGAGGGAAGCACGGTTGTTTTTGGGTATGTGTGCTTTTGGTTTAATAATATAACATTGAACATGACTCTAAGTACTATATTCCTGCCATCCAGTTCATCATACAGCTCCTTGAGTGGCAAACTATGTAATATAAAATAAACAAGACTTCAAATTGCACTAACGTCTATGTTTAGACAAGAATTTCAAGTTTACATGCACTCAGCTATGAAACACAAGCTTACAGGCCTTTAAAACTCGACTTTTTGAGCTCATTTTAAGATTAAAAACGTGTTGATGCTTGCAGCAAGTTAGAAGATCTTTGTGTGCATTATTGACCTGAGAGGCAGTAACAGGCTGGGAAATCGAGAAGCAAATATAAAATTGTGGCCTGGTTGTGGAGTACCAGTGAATCAAGTTTTTCTTGATATATTTTTGTTACACTTTGTCAAAACTTTTAACACCTCAATTACTATTTTACTTTAAATGCTTCCCAGCTCTTTGTTCAAATCATGTTTTAGTTAAAATTCATTGAGGTCATTGCTTATTCACAGCAGCATCCTGAACGGCTTGTGAGCACAGCTGCAGATGTTTGCCCCGCTAACCAGCCCCAGCAAACTCTCCTCCACTTTTGTGGTAAGGCAGGGAGCTGCAGGCTGCCTGGAAGCAGTGCTGGCATGAAAACAGCCAGGCACCATCTAGAAGCAAAACATCCAGAACAACACTGCAAAGGCTGACATCCTGTGAAAAATTAGCAAGTGAACCGGGGAGAAATCAGCCTACCAAGTAGCTTTTCTTTCTTTCTTTTCTGCAGATTAGAATGTCAACCAAAAAATGAAGCAAGGCTGCATTACTTGCACTCATAAAATTTCATTTAGAGCACACTGCTGTGATTCTATTTTAGAGTGAACAGTAGCTTCTCATCAGAAAGGGGATGTGAAACTTCCACAGCTGGAAACCAGTGCTTTCAGTAGAGACAAGAATGAACCTGCCAGTCAGGCAGCTCTCCCTCTTGTTCAGCATTTTACCCCTGACAGCAGCTGTGGCCAGTTTCAGAGGAGTAAATTTTGCAATGGTCACATAGGATTACCTGTCGTTAGAAAAATGGTCTCTCTAACAGCTAGTAGTAAGAGCCTAGTTTATAGTGTGTTAATTCCCCAGTTTTATGTCGTTTTTGTTGACTTTTTTCGGGAGTAACAGAAAAATCAACAAATACCAGTAATTGCTCCCAATAAATTTCTCCTGTAAATGTCTAAATCCTTATGTAAACATACTATTAGTTCAGAGTTTCTACAACATTTAAGTTATGTTTGGGGACAAAATTGAGATTTTTGGTTTATTTACTTTTAATCAAAGGTGGTAATCCCAGCAGGTGACTAAGCATTTTCTATTTGCTGTGCTTGTTGGTAGAACACGTTAATGCACCCTTAATGCTGCTCTGAATGGAATAGCCTACATGAAGTTCATGTGAGGATTTTTTTCTTTTAGGAGAAAGGTACTGTTATCAATCCAGCAATTACATTGTTTTCATTGTATTTATATAAATGAAAATATTGTTATTGAATTCATCTAAATGGAAATAAACAGTAAGTCACTTATTTTCTTAAAGTTTCAAGCCCTTTATTAACAAGTCCTCAGCCTCAAATATATTGCAAGTATTTATTTCCAGCCACCTTGATGACTGCCTGTTTTTTTGGCTGCTTTGAAATCCTCATTGCTAAGCACCACAGTGTGTGTGTTTTGGCTATTTTGTGTTTTGGATGCATACTGTATCCTTGCTTAAGTATCCCATTCTAATATTTTCCTTACTATTACGGCTCTGCACATCTTCTCTTTACTGGCACATAAGCCCTGTGTACCCTTTTGGTCTTTCCCAGGCTCCACTCCTTTCTCAGTTAATTTTCCTTTCTTTTGTTCCTGTTAGATATTTACTTTGGCCTGAATTATTTGTCTGCTTCCTCTGTCCACCTCCATTTCTTTCCTAATTGCCTCTGGGCATGTATCCTTTTTTTGCTGTATTGATAATTTAGACAAGCAGATTATTAATACTGATATTAACAGACAACTTACCTACCTGGGATGTGTTATGTTCAGTGGAGTTTTTTTCAGAATATTGTGAAGTTTGTTAGAACTTTCTAAAATATGGATTCAAAAAAAAGTAAATTATTAAAATCAGCTTTCAGGTAAATAGGTTATGTAAAAATTTGAAAGCTAGACTTAAGAAGAAACTAGACAGATGCATGAAGTGGTGAAGGTAATGTCACACTGAATGTGTCCCCACCTATCTTGTTTCTGCAGTTGCAATCTACTGGTGCATCACCACTTTCCAATGCTTCTTTTTACTACATATTCCCAACTCTAAAATATGGTGAAGCAGGGGTTTGAGCTGATAGAAGAGCAGCTGACAAAGAGAAAGGGAAGGCCACAGCTGGGACCAGTATATGGGCTTCTTTTAATTTTTGTTTTTGTAAAGCACCTGTATGCCATCATTTTCACCAAAATAAGTAGGAATTTGACTGTTGATTTTTTAACACATTGCCAAAAACTACTGTCTATTGCTACTTGTGGTGCCTATAAACCACTGATTAAGCACTTAATTTCTATGCTCTGTTTCACCCAAAATGTTAGTGATATTTCAGTTCAACCTCATCTCCCTTTTATAGAATCATAAATTTGGGTTGGAAGAGGTCTTAAAGATTATCTAATTCCAACCTCACTGCCATGGGCTTGGACACCATTCACCTGACCAGGTTGCTCAGAGCCCCATCCAGCCTGGTCTTGAACACTTCTAGGGATGGGGCACACACAGCTTCTCAGGGCAACCTAATTCAATGCCTCACAGTAAGGAATTTTCCCCTAATATTTAACATAAACCAGCCCTCCTTCATCTTAAAGCCACTCCTCCTTGTTCTGTCACAACATGCTCCCATAGGAAATCCCTCTCCAACTTTCCTTCAGGCCCTTTCAGGTACTGGAAGGCTGTAATTAGGTCTCCCGAAAATCTCTTCTCCTGGCCAAACAGTCCCACTCTCACCCTGTATTAATACGAGTGGTGGTCTAGATCTCTGATTTTTTTTTTTTTTTTGATTTTTTTTTTTTTGGCACAACATTAAAGCATAAGAGAAAGAGAAATATTCACAAAGTTTTAAATTACCAAGGAGGTATAAATAGTAAGATATTTAGATTTTCATTTTCACATTAGAATTCAGAATTAGAAATTGCTTTCTGGGAAAAGAAATCGGTGTCTCTTGGACTTCAGAAAATGAAAGAAGTATCTCTATCTCTTATGTAAAATTCAGTGAGAACTTATTTTTTAATTGATAATAAGCTTATTAAATAGTCTTGAATATTCTTGGGACTCTCGATACTTTTTGCTTTTCCTCACCATAGTACAATTGTGTGCTATATATGAGTTGTTCTTGGTAAATTGGAAGCCTTACATTTACACAGTTTTAGTGAGTCACAAGTTTGGCTCTCTGGTAGAAACAAAAAGATGTAATAAACAGAGTCGACAAACAGGTGATATTAAACCAAAAACGTCTATCTTTTTCTTCACCTTTCCCCTTTTCTCCCCAATATTTCTGTGAGTTAAAAGATACCGTGTTTCTGTACTAGAGCTTCTTCGCTTCTGCTAGGCATGCTCAATCTACTTGTATGGAAGTCTCTTATAGAATTGCCTTAAAAATTTTGGTAACTTCAAGCAATGAGTTATTTAATAAATTAAGCCTGTATTTATTTATCAATCATTGTTGATATCCACCAAAAATGAATTATGAGAGCACATAAAAACTGTGCTACTTGCATGAAGATTATTCCTTGCTCCCTCACAGGAAAAAATACCTTCATTGTGTTCTTGAGAGTTTTCTGGAAGGGGACTTGATTTGGGAATTCCTTATGTATTCATATTTTCTTAAGTATAGCCTGAATTTCTATTAAAAAAAAAAAACCCTACAAAGTAATATCAATTGAAGCTTAATAAAATTAAATCTCATGGGGTTTTTTTGTTTTGATCTGTTCTCTGTCTCCTTTCAGAATCTCTGTACCCACACATCTATCAACAGCATTCCCTGTGATTTCTCCTGATGTGCCTCACTTGCCTGGCCCTGGTGTGCCCTCTGAGAGTTCCCCTGCATTGCCATCCGTGTGCCAGGAGGGACTGTGCCACAATGGAGGGACTTGTCATCCTCTCTCTCTGCCCACTGGGGCCACCTCGTTCCAGTGTGACTGCCCACTACACTTCACTGGTCGATTCTGTGAAAAAGGTAATTGTGATTAATTTTTTTTTCTAATTTTTTTTAGTTATTAAATGAAAGCCTTATTCTGATTTGGAGATGAAAAGGGGGAAGAGGTATTTATTGATTGTCATATTTCTCTGCTTTTCATCCCAGTTACTTTTGGTTAACTGAGGAGCAAATTCATTGAGGTAAATCGAATAATACTTATTTCCAGTGCAAATTAGGTGATATAAGTCAGGCACACTCCTAAGAGTTGCAATTTGAGTTAATGAAAAAAAAATTACATTATTTGTGCAAAATTGTGTAGTTTTAATGTATGTTTTTCAGTGTATTATTTCTGGGACAAGAGAAAGTTGACTTCCTCAAAAGATTATGTTTTCCATTTCTACAGACTAGGCTTTTCCATCACTGTGTCAGATCCTTTGTTGAAAAAGGCTTTTTTTTTTACTCTGTGAAAAACCTCATTTCTATTTCTGCTACTGTAGCTCATAAAGCACAGATCAATCAAATGAACATATTTTAATTAGAATTTGAATAAAAAAATAATTCTTTTAGTAATTTTGGTTTCTTTGTAAAATGAATCAAGGCTACAAGGCAGACCGATCAATATTTCTGTTTTGTAATTTTAATTGCTTTTCATTATTGCTTTTCAGAAAGTTCTTTTTTAGAGTAAATTTCATAGCTGGCTTCAAAAACTATTTTAGATTTTAGAGTACTGTGGGCTATGAATTGCAGTAGATAATTCTCATTGCACTAAAAGGCATTAGTGTTGTGCAGGAAAAGAACCAAAAAATCTCTAGAATATGATTATATAACTGTATCATCCTCTAATGACCTTCCCATAGTATTAAGTAAAAGCAACTAGAGTTAAGAATGCTCTTGCCAGACTGCTGGTGTATCTGAGCTAGCATCACCTTGTGTTACTGTCTAAAAATAGGTCATTGCACTCACTATATGTGAGAGCAATCACTGACTATCAGCTCAAAAAAAATCATGTGTTGCTTAGATATCAGAGAATATTTCACCATGTAGCCTTTTCAAGTTTATAATAAATCATATATTTGTAAGTTGTCAGTGTTAAAATTGAATCTCATGAGTATTTTTTACATATTTGGTATCTGGGCATACTCTTTGCACTTTCTTGCAATACAGTGCAGCTGTGGAAACTGCAACATGAAATAGAAAAACTAAAAAAGTGTGTTTCCATAAAACATAAAATATTTAGTTAGTGCTTCAATGTTTTCAACACTTCAATAAAGTTTTTTTTTATTTATTTGCATACATTTTATGTGCCAGAATTTCCTTCTGTGTTCCAAAGAATGCAGTTGGCATCCCTTTTTAACAGCATCATCTGTGGGATTTTGGATGAGAGCAGGTTTTGGCTTTTTGCAAGGGTTATGCCAGGAGTAAGCAATGTTCAGTTTAAGCAGGAGTTTGACAGACATCCTGTGGTAATAGGCCATATCAGTATGTGTCCATAACTGCTCTGTGGGACTTCACTGGTTCCTTCCACCAGTGTCTGATTGCTGCTTTCTTCTGACCTTCCAGCTGATCTGTCGGTCTCCAGGGATCTTCTATGGTTTGGTGTTTTTAATAATTACTGACATAATCTGTGTTTGAATGATATTATCTGGACTGAGTACTTCCATGTGCCACAGACTTTGGGGAAAGTACCTTCTGTTTCACTGACTGAAAAAACTATTTTTATGTTGCTTATTGAAAAATGCAGCCTTGTAAACCATTTTCTCCTTTGAAGCTTAACCCGTGCAGGTCAGCAGTGTTCATACACTGGAAAGAGTTAACCACCAACTACACTTCCAAGAAAATTTGGCTTCCAAGGAAGTTTATCTTAGTTGTGTAAATGGAGGGGACCCCTTCTCTCTTTCTGTTATTTTGTTTCAAAAATCATGTGTGAAAATATAACTGAATTATAACTACCCCAAGAGCAAATTAAAAGCAGAGGACCCTTGCACTAAATTGCAGTTGTAACCAAATCTCTGATGGTTAGGACTGACTCTACATAAGGCACAACAGCAACCATTCCATTCAATAAAACAGAATAGAAACTTTAAAGAAATCCTGAAACAAGTAGCTCCTTTGGAGAACATAACCTCAGCTGTATAACCATATCATCCTTTTAATGGTCAAACATCCAGTTTTGACAAGAAATCTACTTTTTTTTTCTGAAAGTGGAAGAGGTGCCTTTTACTTTCCTGCAGCTTACCTGATGTTGAGATATTAACAGTGATTAGTATTTCTGCCTAGGTTGTGATCCTAGTACTGGAAGAATAACATTTCTTTTTCTTTTTTGTGTGGAGAAGATGAATTCAGTTCTCTGTTCACAGAGCTCTGCTTTTACCCTCTAAAACCCCTTGTTCAATACAGGGAACAGCCTCCTCCTTTTTGCTAGTGCTCCTGGGTCAGCCAGGGCTGCCATATCTGACATGTTCATTGGCTGGGAGCTCACTGGGGCAGCTACATCCCAGAGCTCATGCTGTCACACTGCATCTTTATATAGATCAGAGTATGACTTGGTGGATCCTGTATTTAGTAGCTGAAAAGTAACTGTAGTATAGAGTGATTTTATTTAATCCTAAATTTTCAATGAGCTTGATAATTTAGTCTAACGAAAACAGAATTTGCCCAACTGAACTATGATTATAAACCTTTGGTAATCAGAGACCTGTTCTTCAAGAAACATAGAAAGAGCTCATAATCACAGGAGATGAGAACATCTGCAATAATTTTATAATTATTTACCATAGACCTCCCAGTGGAGAAAGTCAATTTTCGTGCATGCAATACAGAAACTGTGTTACAGTCAAGGAAATTTTCTCTTCACTCTTTAAAGATAGCTGTGATCTGTTTTAAACATGCTGTTATTTAAATAAGCTGTTATTATTAACATGCTGTATTAAATATGTACATTTCAGTGATATATTTTCATTAATCATCCTTTTGATCTGCCTTGTACCTACCATTAACTTAATTTCAGCAAGAAACTCATGATACACTTACCTGGCATATTAACAGTCCCCATGGGGTACACAGGATTTTACATACAAACCCTCTGTGGATATTCTTGGCTTCACTAGCATGGGTGAATTTGTTGATTTGATAGCTAGGGTAAGATACACTTAGTTTGTTAGTAACTATTTTTCTACAGTTTATAAGAATACCTCCTAGAGTGAAAGCAAGCAAACGTCATTTTCAGTTATCTGTTTTAACTTGATGAGTGTTATTAAGGGTAATTTCTTGTTTTTATTCAATTGTTCCTTGACTAGTAAGCTCCAGCAGGTTGTTCTGCGCTTACAAAAATACATTCAAGTTATAATTGCCCTTATGGATATATTAGGCCAAGGCAGTTTATCTAAATATCCAGTGTACTTATTCTAAACAGGTACCTCTTAAATATCTCTACATGACAGTTTTGGAAAATTGAAGTCTATCTCAATTTTTCTAAGGAAATCAAAAAGTATGCATACAAATCAGTGTATTTCCCAATTCAAACTGAAATTATCAACACTGATTTTATGCCAAAGGGACAAAGTGAGGATTTCGTATAAAGCATGGAAGGGCAACAACCTGAAGCCTCTGTTCCCTTTAATACTGCCTTCAGTATTTCCATATTTCTATTTTTTTAAACTACAAATTACCAAAGTTAATTGGAAATTAGACGTTAGTACAAGATTGTCACGCTCTGGTCCAGTGGTGAAGATGCCACGACCCTCCTTGCTAGAATCGCCTTTAAAAAGACACCTAGATCGATGGAGGCACAGGCACTCTCAGGCAGAAAGTGATTTGCTCTTTCTTCGTGCACCCTCTTGTGCAGAGTGCTTTGCTCTTTGTGTGGCTGTCTGAGCAGCAGAGCCGCGTTGGCCACCCTGGGTGAGGCAGGAGTAAAAGCAGCGAGACGGGGCCTTTCTGATCTCCAGGAGAGCTTCCTTATTCCATGAGTTCCAGAGGGGAAAAGAGCCAAATTATCCCAGGGGAGAGGCATTATCAAGGATAGCTGGGGAGGGGTTTCACAACTTGGCCAACAGGGAAAGGAATTGGGAAAGGGGCCAATCAGGGGAAGGATCCAAAAAGAACCAATCAGGAGGGGTAAAAACCAGGAACACAGAGCCTAACCAATAGGGTCTGAAATATTAACATAGAACTGCAAAGCTCATGGGTTTAAGGTGTTTGTGGGGTTTTTTTCCTCACCTCAAACCAAGGAAAACTTGCAAAGGGACTTCTCAAAGGAGAGTTTCTGGAAACTGAGGCAGCTTAGGGACTGCACATGGTTTGAAGCAATTTTGCTCACCCTGACTCTAAGAAAATCTCGCAGGGGGACTTCCCAAAGGGGAGTCACTGCTAACCGGGGTAATCTGGATGCTGTGCACTTTTCAGGGTGGTGAATTGTTCTCTGTGGAAGGTTTACAGACCACCACACCTGATGTATTTTAAACCTGTATTAGAATGCATCATAGAAGTTATGTTTGTCATGTAAATTAATCTTCATTTCTCAGTGATGAGTGCCACATGACTGCTATCATTCAATAGGAAGGGAGGATTTTATAGATAGGGAAGACTATAAAGGGTAGGTAGTGCACTCTATGCTACCCATTTTTCTTTTCCTTTCTGTATAAATAAGCTTTATGGCTTTAACATTAAATGTATAATTCTTTCTTTATTAGGTAAGCTGTGTTATCTGATTCATTGTGAAATTCCCTAATGAGTGGAAAAAATTGATTCTACTTTAGCATGAAAGCAGATGGTGGTGCATTACTGGAAAGTTCATAGCAATAGGTTTGGAATATCAGTGTCTTGCATGTGTGAAGATAGTATATCCTTGACTGTTAATTATAAGATTAACATTTTTAAATTCTCCAAAAATTTTAGTATTCCGTAAAAGTTTTATAAATTGTTCAATAAAAAAGAGTATTTAAATGTCATGTGTTAAAACCAGGAAATCTGTTTAATTTGATATGTTGCCTGTGTATATTCTGTACATTACTTAAAGGTCAACTCCTCTGACAAAGCTGCAAAAATAGCACTAAAATGTAAGTCTGTTGCAGGAATTTAGGCTGAAACAGTCACACTAAAGACTTTGCTACATTTGTTCCCCAGGATACACTTGTTGAATTCCTGATTTGTTGAGAAATACTGGATAATATCACCCTGAACATTAGAAGTTTCTTTTCTAGATGTTGTTCCTAACTTAACATTTCTAACTTGCATCATTGGCTACCATAATTTATCTCAGACTAGTCTGGGGAGTTTTGCCTTTATGTCTTTGGCTTTGAAAAAAATCTATTTGGTCCAATTTCTGTTATTTCAGTCATAATTAGAACAATCTCATGTCTCCAGCAGAACTATTTATGTCCTCAATAACATTTATACAGTGTATGTATGATTTAAAACAAGTCTGACATTTTCCATCAAAGAGAAAAGTGAGCCAGTGAAAATTATATAAAGAGGTTAAGGAAAAACAATTGCACTTTCACCTCCACATTCAGGTTTCAGTTTGAGGTACCTAGAAAGAAAAAATGAGATGTGGTTACCCCAAAACCTATGTTTTTCCAGGGTTCAAGGGTTCTTTCTCTCATTTTGTCCTCCTTCAAAATGATTCATACCTTGTAAGGCTGTGAGCAGGAAAAAGAAATGTGTCTGGAGATATCTATAAATTCCAGCAGTCATTCATTTGATGTCATTAACCTCAGCTTATGTCTAGACTCGTGAGATACCTATTGATGTCCCACAGTTTGTATTTGTGAATGTAAAACTTTCAAATGAACTCTAGTTTTTGGACTAGATTTGAAAAAATGTAGCAAGTTTTTCCGTCTTAATTTTTAGGGGTTTTTTGGGGGTTGAGGTTGAAAATTAAGATCACAGTAGGCTAGTTAAGAATAATAAAGGATTTAGCCAGTAGTTAACTTCATATGCTAGATTTGATACAGTAGTCGAGATTGTAGCAATTTTCACAGGAAATAGCTAGCCATTCCCACAGTTTGTTCCATTCAATATAATTCAGCAGAGTTATTATTTGGGTGAGCAATGCAAAAGGGAATTATATAAATTAATCTTCTCTGCACTTTCACTTGAAGACATAATTTTGCACTTTGATATCAGACAATGTAAACCTTGTGAAGTGTAAATTGTTAACACATTGTAATACCCTGTGCCTGTGAGTAATCACATTAGCTTCACAGTCACCTGTACTCAGCATATGGCTCTTGCTTTTTTCCTTCCTAGTTCACAAAATTATGGAGACTTTTTCAAGGTGTCTAAAATATCTCCAATCCAATGGCATCTTTTTCTATCAGTTTATTTTCAACGTGGGTTAACATGCTGGAGTGTTTTTGAAATCAAAGGAAAACAGGATTTTGAGGGGAAAGAAACTGAGTTCACAAGGAAGAGGTGAAGCTATTTTAGACTAATCCTCCTTATGCTCTCCTGGACATTTTTATAGAATTTTGCCACTTCAGAAAGAAGTGTCAGTATGAGCTTTCATACAATTTTAGATTTCCTTTTCATCTAGTTTAGATATTATGTAACAGATTCAGTGAAGCATGTAAGCTTTACATGTATTTAATTTTAAGCGTGTAAAGAACCTCTGTGATTCATGGGATTTATGTTCACGATGCAGGTATTCTACTACATCAGACCCTGAATTAGGATCCCTCCATTCTGTTTCTTGTTTGGTCATGCTTATAAGCTTATTACTTAAAACCAGCCTACATCTCAAATCCCTTCAGAGGTCTTAATGAAACTGTAAAAGGATGTGTCAGTTTTCTATGATTGTTAAGACTAAATATGTGATTAAACGAAAGTTTAAGAGACACCTTAACTATACCTGTGGGGAGGATAAGGAGAAAGAGTTTGTTGAGATGTGGCAAGAGCTCTTCAAAGCATGAACAAACTCTTAAAAACTGCTGTCCTAGTGTCTCTAAAGTTATTTATGATTGCAGCTGCCATCTACCCACAACCAATGAGCTCCAGAACAGCTGTAGGATCTACTGCTATAGCATATAATATAGAGCTATACACTATACTGTAGAGATAGGATTCTCTTATTTAACAGAAGTGTGATATATATTTTATGAGTCTGTTCTCTAAAATAGATTATGGAGCCTGTTGGGCCTAAGCTGCTTTGAGAGATTATGATTAAAAAAGATAATAATGATGGAAAATTTTTAGAGAGTTGTCAGTTTGCTAGTACATCATCTGTCTTTTATTCACACCTAGGCATGGGCCATTTAAAATAAGAATTGGTTTTAAATGTTGTTTAAGGTTGTTTAATTTTTATTTGGATTTTATTAAAATGAGATAGCTGTAGCATATTGCGTTAAGGATTTGCATGAATGAGCATTTCTGGAAAAAACAGTTGAAGCAGTAGTAAAACCTTTGTCTCCTCATCACATAGACCAGACCGGTGAAATTTTGCCATTTCTAGCATTTGTCTTTTGAATCACTATTTCTTTAATGTGGATGAATGTTTTCTTGTCATAACATTTTTAGGAGAATTGTAACAATTTGATAAGAAACTCCATTCTGGGCAAGAACAGATAGCAGAAAAATGAAATAATGGTGAGTTTACAATTTGCAGGGAACAAGCTTTCTCCCCTTCATTTTCCACTTGAAAACATTGGTTTGAAGTTGATTCTTTCCGAAGCTGGCAGCATATTAGGCTGCAATGTCCCAGTCCTTTGAGTAAGTTTTCGTTTGAAGGGAATAATTTTTGTGTAAGTGGCAAATACTTGCTTTTTTCTTCCCTTACTTCTCCACTTATGGCATTTTCTCAGAAAACCTTCTTTCAGTAATTCCTGAATTGCTGCCATTTGTTCTGTTGTGCTAACTTCCCAGTAATCGAGTCATCTGCTGAAATGCTGTGTCTCCCCTGGCAGCATGGCAATGCTTGTTTTCCAAGCTTGACTCGTTTGAGTTCTTCCCCAGGAGATATCATGTAATAAAGCAGGTGAGGTATTAAACAATGGCTTTGAGCTTTATCATGTAACCTGTAAGAAAGAGACATAGAAAACAGTGTGTGCTTTTACAGCACAGTTAATCTAATAGTTGGAAATCATCTGTGGTACTGAGGTAGGATAACAGTATGTTTTACTACCTTGATATTTTGATTTCAAGAATGCTGTGATGAAAAACAGACAGTTTTTTCATTCCTTCGTACAAGGTGTGACACTGTGGGTCTGCTCCCAGACCACTCTCTGGAACTTTCAGCTGGCTGAGAGAGTGAACATCAGGATTCTCTAGGGATGTGAGTAAAGTGTCCTGCTCAGGACCATGTCACCTGGCCAACCCTTTCATGTCACCTCCCAGGGCCAGTGGCCATTTTGGAAGGATGCTGGCCACTTACATAATCTGGATCAAGAGAAAATGGCTTTGCTGTTTCCTAGCCTAAGTGTGAATTTCTGACTCAAGCATGAAACACCGCATTATTTCTAATTAAAAGTGCCTGCAACTTTCCGTTTTCATGCATCTTCATGCAAAACTGATGCCTGCATTTACATAAAATCTTTAGCTGCTGGTGTTTAAAGAGGAGGAAAATTTATATTATAAGTGTTAGGAAGTTACCATTGTGAGGCCCCTCAAGCTTCTAATCATCTCCTTCTGAGGAAGCCACTTCTTTTATGTAATATAAAAAGCTAGTTTTTCTTTCCACCATTGTACTTTCTTTATATTTTTGTAGTAACAGTTTGTGGTGATAAAATAGACAAGTAATTATGCAGCAAAAACATTTTAGCTATTTAGCATTTTAGTTACCCAGGAAATCTAGGAGTCAGAAGGTGAATTTCCTAGGAGCACGATATATACTTAAATTCTACAGGGGTGTAAATCAGTTCTGTGCAGAACATGGAGAGGTTCAAATCTTGTCAGCATGTAGAGTCTCCCTATGTTTTAGTGGAATTACTGAAAATAATGAAAACATCATCAAACAGAGAAAAGGATTGAGACACTGCCCCAACATATACCAGATCCTCTGGTATATTCATACTTCAAACAATGACTTCCATGAAATGAAATGGAAACAATTTTCCTATGTGACTCGTTTTTCCCTTTGTCAAGAATTTTCTTTAATGGATTTTTTTTGCCCTATACAAGACAAATATAACACTACTGTAATATAAGTAAATAATAAAAGCCACTTGCATATCAAATACTATAGAAAATAGGCAAATATTAAAAATAAACTCAGAGGGGAAGAAAAAAAAATGAGAGCTCTGTTAGATTCTACCAACCAAAATGGAAAACTATAGATTTATATGAGTAATATGTGTACAGTGTGTACAGCCACAAGCTTTTTAAGTTTCTTTCAGAGTCTGACAGCAGAAGCCCAGTTCCTGTTGTACACCTGTATCTTCACATGCCTTTTCACACATTAAAGGGAGTATGCTACTGAGTTTTGGGTTTTATGCAGCACAGTTGCAAAATTAAAAAGGTTTATCACTGTAGGTTTGTCTGATCTTTAAATTATGGAGATGTTGTTATAACAGGAAAAAAACCTCATAAGGTGGGAGTGTTCTTACTAAATACATGTGTACTTCAATGAATGTCTAGCTAAAAGCATTGTAGAATCACTACACAACCCTCGCTGTTTAGAGATACTTAAACAGGAGTTTTACAGAAACCCCTATTAAATTAATTCTGCTCTTGATATAAAAGCATTTTACATCACTCATAAAAATATTAATGTAGAGAAAAGGTGCAGAAAATCAAGAATTTCCATGCATTAAAAAAAATTGTGTATGAAGGGACCTTTCATTCTTTATTCTTTGAAATCCAGCAGACTGCATAAATTTCTTCCTTTAAAGTTGAATTCAGAGAGACTCAAGAGAGGACTTGAGAACATGAAATTAATTTCTGAATGATTAGACTCAGTCTCCCATTTTTCGACATTTCTAGAGACCAGCCTGAGTGCAATTGAGAATAAGGGAAAGAATGTCAGCCCAGATTTAAAGCCTGAACATTCCCATGAATAATCCAGCCACTGATGCTTGTGGGTCTAAAATTTATCCAGAGATGCTGAGGAGGCAAAAGATTTAAAAGTATCATTAATAATAAATGTTTTCAGAACTGAACATTTTGATCCACAGTATTGGCTCAGAATGTGTCTGTTCCAAGGGTCATCCTAGTGGATTTTTTTTGGTTGGTTGGTTGGTTTTTTGTTTGGTTTTTGTTTGTTTGTTTGTTTTGCTTTGTTTAGGATTTTAGGCCCATTAGAAAGGTTATTAAGCCTTTGGTCCCAGTTAGATATGCTAAAATGATGATAACATTTTAAGGAGGAGGGAACAATTTAAAGGAATTATTACTGTGCACTTAACAGCAGGCAGGACAGATTTGTGATGTTGTGTGATAGGGCAGCTGAACAATGAAAATATTTTTTAAATACAAATGTAGAAAAGTAAAATAAAAGGAGCACTTATAAAGAAAAGTAGTCATCAGCATTATACTTCATCCAGCTGAAATTCTCTTAAAAGGATAAAGAAAAAATTCTTGGACACAGGAATGCTAATGAAATATCAGAACTCTCTGAGGAAGGAAATTGCTCTTTTTTATTTACATTTGCACAAACTCTTTCACCTTGCAGTGTTAATCATCCTATCTCAGTGCAGGGAATACCTGCTACTTTGTTGTTGCTAAAATGAGATTTCAAATGGAGCTTTACCAACAGCTGCACCTGTTTGCATTTTCTGTTACCTGTGAAAAATACATCATGTTTGTATTTCCAGAACCATAACATCCTTCATTCTTTCTTCTGGCTCCAGTAGCAGCACTTTGAAATCCTGCTGCATTGTTACAGTTTCAGAAGCAGCAGATTAATACTTTGCCATTATATTGCTGTAGCTTATTTTTCACATGAACAACTTGCCAAAAACATAGAGGACTCTGCTGGTAGTGAAGAAGCTTACTTGTAATAATCAATAAGGCTTAGTCACTCTCCATGACATTAAGTTTTTTATATGTTCTGGAAATATCTTCATTTATCTACGCCACCATTTTTTGCTCTTAGCATGGCTATTTTTATTTTCTGATCTAAAAGGTGCTCCCCAAACATAAAATGTCTTTTCCCTAAATATTTGATTCATGAGTCTTTTAAAAAGTTAAAATCAATATTTGTCTACTAAAATAACAAAAAGTGAGGGCAAAAAATGCCGAAAGCATCTATGACAATACTGGGAAATGTCATTAAAAGTAGATTCTTTGTTGAAACCAGAAATGTCAGCTCTTACTGACCCTGACCAAAGCTGTTTCTTCTTTTCTTCCTTAGTGTTATGTTGCAGACCACTTAATACTATATTATATCTTTTTTGTTTTCTCCCTTTGTTCTCCCAGATAGCAATAAACTATTTATATTCTATTTGGTATATTTGTAGAAAACACAAAAATCTGTATATTTCAACTTCATGATAGTTTTGTATCTTTTCCTGCCACCATTTTTTGTTTGTTTATTCTCCCTCATTTTTGTTGTAGCTGTTACAGTCCTTTTTCACTTGCCAACCACCCCAGGGCAGTGTGAACAGAAATAAAAGAAGCTTACTCAGCACCTCCTTTTTTTTTTGAACCCCAGTATAAAAGAAGAGACATTTTTATCATCTTCTATTTGGCAACTTCTTTGTCACAGAATTACAGAATCTTTAGGGTTTGAAGGAACTTCTGGAGATCATCAAGTCCAACCTCCCTGCCAAAGCAGGGTCACCTAGAGCAGGTGACATAGGAACATACTCACGTGGGTTTTGAATGTCTCCAGAGAGGGAGACTCCACAACTTCCCTGGGCAGCCTGTTCCAGTGCTCTGCCACTGTCAGAGTAAAGAAGTTCTTCCTCATGTTGAGATGAAACTTCCTGTATTTCAGTTTATGGTCATTGCTTCTAATCCTGTCACTGGGCACCACTGTAAAGAGCCTGGCACCATCCTTCTGACACCTGCATTTGAGATATTTATATGCATTAATGGGACCCCCTCTTGGTCTTTTCTCCTCTGGACTAAACAGACACAGCTCTTGCAGTCTCTCTTCGTAAGAGAGATGCTCCAGACCCCAAATCACCTCTGTGACCTCTGCTGGACCCTTTCAGTAGCTCCTGGTCTTTCTTGTACTGAGGAGCCCTGAACCAGACACAGTAGTCCAGGGTAGTCCAGGTACTAGGGCAGAGTCACTCTTACTTTTGTACACTCTTCCACTTAGGTGGAAGTCCTCTTCCTGGTGTGTGGCCACTGTTACAATCTTGTGTCATCCTTTTTCTAATCCAACTAGGTGGAAAACATTTCTGATTTCCAGTCCAGACCAGTGGAATTAACTAGTTAAAAGTTAATCAAGTTAATTTTACAGATGCAGCAAAGCATATGTGAGCATGCCGTGTGCCAGCAGCCACTCTGCTCCCAGAGGCAGTCTGAGCCATGCAGCACCCACCTGGACTGGCATTCCTCTGAAGTACCCTGCTCATTTTGCAGGAGTTGGCAGGAGATGCACTCTGTGATAAAGGTGTTCAGAGTGGCTGTGGCTACAGGTGCTTGTAGTGGCCCCTGTGGTGGGGAGGTCAGGTCAGCAGAACTGCTGTGTACCCCATTTAATAGGGGATGTAGGTGAGACTACAAGTGAAAGTGTGGTTCTTTTCTACTAATGTGTTACTGAATGCTTAGTGAATAAAATGCTTTTACTTCAAATACTACTTCAATATTCTTCTTGCTTTTATGTGCTATCTACACATAATTTATTTTCTCTGTGGTTATCTATAATTGAGAATGAAAGTAACTTTGAAAATGGGATAATACTTACTAAACAAAACCTGAATTCATTTATGTCTTGATTGTATTTCTTGGTGTCAATCTGAGTACAATTTCAGAACTAGTAATATTTAGTCCAAATCCTACTTAGACTTTTTTCTTAGAAGTTCTTGAATGTTTCCCTACCATCCTCACTGAATGAAGACTGAACTATGGAGTTCTTTCTTTGTTTTTTAAAAAAATGAATGGGTTTAGACAACTCATGTAGGAAAAAAAAAGTGAGTTTTCCAATCAATACTTCACTATGTAGTATGGTGAGGTCCTATTTACTTCCTTTTCTAACCCTGAGATGTCGGATCATGCAAAGCATTGGCCTATAAAATCCAATATACTATCACAGCAAGCAAGGAATTCAATTTCATTAACCGCCATTGGGATCTTCAAAATTAATTTCTTAACAGGAAAAATGGGGAAGGGAAAAATTCCATGAAAATTTGGGGTTGAATTTTTTTTAAAATATACAGCACCTAAAGAGACAGTGCTAGGAAATAATTGGAGAATTTGAATAAAAATGTGGTCACTGCTATCAGACGTTATTTCAGAAAGTATATCCAAATACTTGTGTTATAATTTGGCACTAATCTCTGTTCTTTATTAATTCTCTCTTTGACCATAAAACCAATGGCCTGTACTTTTTGTTGTTCTGAGGGTTCCATAAGCCCTCCTCTGGAAATCTGCAGGAGCTTGTTGCTTATTTTCCTTGTTTTTGTGACCACTGGATCATCACACGTATGATACAGCAGAGAATAGAATCCACTACCCAGCTTAACTTGACGCTCTGCACAAGTCACATCAGAGCTACAACAGGGACAAAGGAAAGGGGGAAAGGATTTAAGGGGGAAGAGTACATATATTCTGAGATGAACTGAATCAGAGACCACAAAAATAGTTTTCTTTGGCTATACATAGTGGATTATAAAGCTGAATCAAAGGTAGCAAAGAAAAATACCCTCACTAAATTGGATTATACAAGAAAGAGTTTGACTTGAAAGAGATAAATTTTTGGAGATAAATGATATCCCGTAGCATTGCAGAATTAGTTTCCTGAAGCAAACTGTTCAATTGTTTGATATTAACAGTGGAAGAGGTACTTGCACTGACAATGTTCAGTGTAAGGGAAGAAATGACAAAGCCAAATATACTGAAAGAAAGGTAAAATGAACTGTCACAAATCAAAGAATGCAACTGTTTCTATGTCAACACAGTGTATTTGAGGAAAGAAAGAATGATCAGATAAAGAAGTGAAAAGAGCATCCTTGCCTCTACCTCCAAGTAAACCTAAAGTCAATTCAAAGGACAAAACCTTATCCCTATGAACAGTTTAGGCAGAGTATGCCAGGACATTAGAAGCAGATCAATGCACGCTCTGTAATAACTGATTTTCCAGTTATGGATGTATCTTATTTTCTATCGTAGTCTGAAAAATTCAGTGCATGACACAGAAACTGTATTTTTAAATAGCATAAGACACTAAAAATCAAGTTCACCTATATTCTTGAATTAGCCTCAGATTCACTCTATGACCTTGGAATTCTGTTCCCTCACTGCAATTCTTGCTGTATTTTCTTTTATAGTTTGGTTCGTTTGAGGGTTTTTTTGTGGTATCATCATGATGCCATTCTGTTTGTTAATTGATAATTCACTTGTCCATTTGTTATATAGATGGCTTTTAAAATTTCTAGGGTTGTCTCAAGGAGGTCCTTATTCACATCCTTTCCTAATCATGGGATGTCTGATAATTCAGAACAGCTGCCTTTGAAAGCTAATACAACATCATAAAGAGCAGGAAGCTCAGTGAATTAGCAGGTCCTGTAATCTGTCAGGTCTCAAACATATTCCACCAATCATATTCCACAAAGGTTAATTCTAAATCCATTTTTTCTGCAAGGGATTAGCAGATGACCCAGTGGGAGTCAGTATTCTTGTAGTCCAAACCAACTATCCTTAACAGCACAGACACACTCATTAAGACAATGCTTGGCAATAGAAACATTAGATTGTGGATACAGATGCCTCTGATCATCAGTTTTAAATCCACTGCCCAGTATCTAAGACAGCCACAGAGGATCTGATTCATTATATATTTTCACAGAACACAAGGTTTTAGTTTTGTTTCTCTGGAACAGTCTCATGTATGTCTTCAGTGACTTTTTTTTGCTTCTTTACTTTCCCAGAAGAAAATTTCTTTCCTCAAGGATTTTAAAATTTAACACATTAATGGGAAAAAGTAACTTTAGCATTCATTTGCACTTAACAGCTTTTAAGTATAAATTTTCCTATATTAGAACACTCCATATATATTGAGTATCCATAATCCATTCTTGGTAACAAGTCCTTTTTCTTATTAATAGAAAATACGACTGTCTAGTAATTACATATATGCACTTTCTTCCAGTTTCTATGGAATCAATTGCACAAATAATTTTTAAAAACCTTTATCTTGGTGCATTCTTTCTTGGTAATTGACTGACACGAGAAAACATCATCTTAAAAGTTGGATACACAGCATATATTCAACATGTTAAGAAACCTATAGAAGCCCTGATGTGCTTTCTCTGGAGAAAAATCTAAGTCCAGGTTTTATCTGGTTTGGTACAGATTGAATGAAAGAAAATCCAGGTCTTATACTATAAGTGGTGCTTAACTTGTTATAATATATGTCTGGTTTGTGATACGATAATTTTTCATACCATATTCCATATTATGTTTCCTTATTAGCCTTTTGAATCATACTTTGACCAGATGCTGCATGATTGCTCCATTCTATGCATGTCCTTATGATCAGTGACAGATGGTCATGCTCTGACTTTATCTGAAAAATCACTTGTCTTGAAGCAGTGTGAAGAAATCATGAACAATGTGATTTTATTAGCATAGGAGTTCACACATTTGGGAGAATTACTACCATCTGTGTGTATTAGTGCAGCATCATGCCTTGTAGATCAGATCTGATTCATGCCCTGCCAAGTTTGAATAGAAAGTGAATTACTCAGTATTTTTCTGCATAAGATCATGCAGACAGGCCTCTGTATGTCCATGCAATTGCTGGTACCAATTACTGAATACCAGAAATACGTTATTGTCAATATTGTCATATATATACACATAGGACTCTGATTATGATCATATATAAATAAATACAGTAATTTTATTATATGCCATATTCTCCATGAAGATGAGGAGAGGATTTGCCTGGAAGTTGACCACCCCAAACCAGATCATGTTTCCTTTGACTCACTCATCAGGTCTGCAGAAAACCATAGTAGAAAACTTTAGCAGACATACCATCAGTGGAAAATCAAAGGCTCTATATGACAACATATCTTTTAAAGACTTGGACACAGCTTTAGGTGTGTAAAAATTTAGGCTCTGATTAGTTCCTAAAACATGGATGTCATGCAGGATTCAAACAAAATTGTTTTCTAGAGTTCAAATCAATTCAGCTCTCCTCCTGAGCATTCTGCTATTCCACTTGAATCTCCAATCACAAAATAAAGCAGCTCTATAAATAGACAATCTTTTACAAACATCACCAGCAGGTTCACTTGTGTCCATCAGAAAACCATAGGACCTGCAGTATGAGGGATAATTTTCACATTATTTATAGAGATACCTCTGTAGGTTTCCAATTCCACTTTGTTACCTTCCATTGTAGAGAGCTTATTAAAACTGAAATAGAGCAGTTAGGTGTTAAATTTGGTCAAAGATTGTTTGGCTGTTACCAACTTCATTATTTGTGCCAAACAAATTTCTCCCATCCTCTCTTAAAGTAAAATTATTGGCAGTTTTGATTTAAAGGATAATTATTTAAACCTATTAAAGACCCAGTCACTACTAGGAACTTAATTTAACATTTCCAGCCCATGAAAGTATCTTAAATGAATGAAAACATGATCCCTCATAGACCTAACGCTAAAAGTCACTTGCAATTTGACTAGAAAATAGATTTCTGAGCTGTGATTGCACTTTTTTGTCATTTATCTTTACATGAAATTGCCATCTAAATTGTTGAAAGTAGTAACAGAAATACATTCTAATGCAAAGTCTTAATTTATCAGACCATTTACTGGAGTTTTTCTTTCTGTGTTGTAAGAGCTGGTAACAGCTCTCACATATTGTGTTGTAGTCTATTGTGTTCTAGTCTTCCGGCTTCAAAAACTGAAATCATCCAGATATTTGCCGGTACTCTCTGCAGATGTCTCAAAAAGCAATGAAAGGCAAAGCTGTCTGAACTGTCTGATAAGATCATTATCATCTGAATAAAAACTTGCTATTGAGTAGTCTGTCACTTAGAAGTCTCTTAGCCAGCACTCCCTAGCATCACTGGAGTAAGTGTTCAGTTTGAATATTGATACAACAGCTGCAGGCATCTGTTTATATTTTCATGAAAACTGTTGTCATTAGATCTTAAAGAGGTTGAGATAATATTTTCCTGCTTTTTTTTTTCTCTTAGCATAGAGTACAACAATTTTGTGGTGCCTTTTGCATGAAAAAATTCAAATAAATCTTCATATAAAATATACACAGTATGTTTGAGTCATTAGGGGAATATACAAATAGGCAACACATTTTGAAGTATCTAAAATGAGGTGATTAATTTCTTATTTTCTAATGCATGCCTCAGAAATTATGAAAAAGTTATCTACTGTATAATTGAAGTTATGCAGATATTTGAGCAGTAATTTACAGAACTTGCTTTTTGACTTACATATCAGTCCTAGATGGAGTAATGTGTAAAAGGGTAATTTTTGCTACAGGAGACTGTTCAGTGTATGTATACAAATTAAACACTTGATGAAGAATTTGCTATATTAAATATGCAAATTAAACTTTAGGAAGACATGTAACTGAATTAGCACCAAGAAGTCCTTGGTATTCTGTAACTTATTTGAAGATTGCTTCAGAGAAAAGCCATGAAAACTTCTGCCTGAGGGAACAAAAGCCTTCAGCTAATAATAATAGTCACCAAACCAGGGTAAAGTGTAACAGGAAACTTACTCTGCTTTAGTACTATTGATTATGGCCTCCTCAAATGCTTCATTATCAGCCAACTATGCAAAGCTTATAAATGCATTAGAGTTTTGGGACAAATCAGTCATTGCTAAAATTGGCAGTTTAGTCCCTAAAGACAGACACTGTGCAGAGCCTAGATGTGTGTGGTCCCTCAGTAACATCCCTCTTGTACTTCTACTACTTTCCAGATAATTTTTTTACAGACTGTAAAGTATCTTATTGATTGAGCTCTGAAAGCTGTAAATGTGATTTATGAGTTATATTTGATTAAAAGTGTGGTTGTTCTGGGGGGACACAGGGATTTCTTCCCCCGTGGTCTAACACTAAGTAAATCACTTGAATCCATTACCTTAGAGAGTATGCCCTTTAAAAAGACTAGAAAAAATGGAAAGTTGCATTGGAAAACCATACAGGAGATCTTTATTTTAACCAGTGTCAGGTGAAAAAAGATGCATGAGCATGGGGTAACTAAACCACTGCAAACATTGCTCACCAGCAGGTAAAGTAATTTTGTAAGTAAAGCAGTTTGAAGATAAAGTAGAACTTGACAGCAGGGTAAGTAGCTAGGTTGTCACTACTGCCACTGTCCTTTAAATTATACTTTTATTTGATGTGTAGTGCTATGTATCCCGACAGAAAGGAAACTTTATCTTCTAAAAAAAAGCAAAATGGGATAAGACTAGCTTTTAACCAGACAGCACATTTTCCTAGCTTTTTAGAAGTATTTGTCTTTCAGGTTGTTGGCATATGAAAGAAGAGGTCTTTACAGGCTTTGGAGTTGCACTGCTTTTAAGTTAGAACCAAGAGAACATAGAGTGAAGATATGTGATGTGTGTTGGTGTCTCTTCTACTAATTAAGATTAGGTGTTTAGTGAGTGCCCACATGATTTATCTCTTGTGGCTGATATCCAGTGAGGCTATAGTCTGTAAGTTTAAAAGACAAATGTCTCTCTCTTTATCTTCAGCTATAAAATTGGCTAGAAGACTATGCTTGCTCTACCAATTGATCAAACTAACCTTGCAATGTACTGCAACTTCTTTCCTATATTAATCATTATCCTAATAAGACTCATTTAGCAAGAAGAATATTTCAAGTCTTTGTATTTCAAGGTGTGAAGGATTCAGGAAACTAATAATTAATGAGGGTTGAAAAGAATATTTAAAAAAATTATTGGATCACTTTTCCCCAGTATGCATGAACTTTCATCTTTTTAACACAGTTATATTAGTTGCACCTTTCTTTGACACAAGATGTCAATAGCTGCACTGACATAGGAAACAGATACAGAAACCATGTGATGAAATTTTTAAGCATGTGACAAGTTACTGATGAACCTTTAAGCATACATTCCTATACAGTCTCCCCATGAACATCCTGTCATCAAATCACCTTCTTTTCTAGTTCAAGTGAAAATTAAGTGCTTCTTTCTTTTGGATCAAATGCATAATTTGTCATAAAAATTCTTAACCTGAACTGCTGGATGGATAATACTTAGTCAAACACTGTTTGCTTTTACTGTTAAGTTGCAGACAATACTTTCTTATTTTGCTTAGATCGATGGAATTTCTAATATGACAAGATGTGCTTTAAAAGAATTGCAACACTTTTAAGCATGTTGTTTTGTTTTCCTCAGAAAGTTCTGCCTTTGAAGTAAGGTCTTGTAAAATACACTGAGCTTTCTCAACAGAGGAGCCTAGAAAACAGCAACAATAATACTTTAAAATACTTCAGTTCTAATTAGTTCATGTATAAAATATGTGCTTTCTTATGATACGTAGAAACCTGTGGTAGCACAATACCACACAATACAAGCCATGGTAACTCAATTTTAGGCATGACTATACGTAAATATTGATCATATGCAGTTACTCTATCTAGCCCCTGTGTGCAGAGGTGTAATTGTGAAAGTGAGCTCTAGAAGTTGGGTGATTTTCTTCTCCTCTTAGCTCAAACTTACCAGTAGCTTTAACTAATGTTGTCGAATTTCTCAATGTCTTCAAAAAAAGCAGTGAAGTCCTACAGAGTTAGTTTCCCAGGCTTGAATATCCTCTGCCTTTCTGGTATTTAGGATTTTATTTGTGATACTAAGCTAAGTCTTCATCAATGCAAACAGAAGCCTGTGAACCTCCTACCATAATTTAAAAAAGACTAAACTGAAGCTCTGGAGGGGCCTTCAATTTGATTCATGACTTAATAGCTTAATTTTGATAGTTTGGGGTTGAGGTTGCTGCTACAGGCACTGGTTATTTTTTCTCATAATTTCATGATAATTAGAATTGCATTAGATACATTTTATGTTAGGTATTTTTATGAGATTTAAAGAGAATAGACAATAGTTTTTATTAGAAACTCAAATGGCTTGAACCATTAAAAACTCAGTGGTTTGAATTTTTGTAACAATGGCTTGAATTTTCCAATGTTTTCTGCTCCTTCAATATATGAAAAATATACTCCTCCTCACTGAGTGATAGCTTGCATATATTTTACTCCTACTGCTCATGCAGTAGGGTAAAAAAGATGGGTTTCAATCAAGAATGTACATGCTGGTTTTGTGTATCCATCATACCTCTGCATAGCTACATAGGTACTTTATTCACCATACTGCACTCCAAGCCAGCTGTAATAGTTATATGTCTGTCAGGCCACTGTTTTACCTGCTAGTATGAATATTCTTGATCTCCTCTACTATGCCCTTCTTATTTCACTGAATCACAAAAACTACAGTCTTAGTTGTTCTGGATCCTCTGTAAACTTAGGGGTTCTGACTTCACACAGCACAGTGCAGAGCCAGTTTTCTGAATGGATCAGTGCCCATCCAAAATGTACAGCAGATAGTACAGCTCTTTCCTTCTCTTTGTCATTCTCTGTTGCGCAGGTATTGCAACTCTGGGAAGTAATACTATTTTAAAATCCTTAAAAATGAAGAGTTTTTTGAAGTTACTATCCTCTTTCATGTTTGCTTTTCGCCTGCATGGATATCTTTGTCATTGCTTCCCACGGCAGAAAGGATTTATCAGCTGTGTTTGTACCCTAGAAGTTTACAAAAGAATGGGAAATATATTTTATAAGATTATTAAGATCCTAAAGGAATTTAGGAAATATTAAGGTACTCAGTCTTAAATGACCACAGGGTTATTTTTCATGGACATTGCAACTCAACAAAGTGTGAGTAAAGATATTACCCCTCTGTCTATACATACTCTTTTCAAATCTGAAAACAGAGAAATTGTAAATGTAATTTAGGTGTAACAGTGGAGGACACCGAACACTACTCCAGAAGATGTATATTTTGATTGTTAAGATTTAGACCAGAGTCTTCAGTGATTGTAAGCACTCTTCTGCTGAGCAACCTGAGAGAAGGGAGTTGTGAGACAACTGCACAGAAAACCATAGAAACAGAATAGGAGACATGTTAAAATCAAGATTTAAAAACCAGGATCAAACACTGAAAATACTGGTAAGATTATAAATTATTATTCCTTAAGTAAAAATAATTAATTTGACAATACTACATACAGCACATGTCTATGCTGTCCATTAAAGCCACAGTCAAGCTTCTACCATAGAGACAGCTGAGTGTGAATCTGATTTTGCACCAAAGCAGAACATCTATAATGATTCCACGCTGGTCATGGACTTTGATGAAAACACAGTTTGCAAGGAACTTAATTTTGTTAGAATCTAATACAATCAGTACAGTATAAGCAATGACTTTATAAGTGTCAGTAGGTATTTTTCTAGTAGCCTTTCCTTGGGAGTACTATAAATAACCAGTAGACTGGGATATAAAAGTGTCTGAGACTGAACTGACATGTGGAGACCAAAATGACACAGACACAAGGGCACTGCTAGTGCAGATCTGTCCTTAAAGCTGAGGAGGGACCAGCCTCCCTGCCCATGGTGGTGCAGAGGGACAGCCTGAGAGAGGAGCCAGGCAGATCAGGGTAAATGTTCCTCAGAGAAAGCCCTGGCCCCTTGGCAGAAGCACTGCTGATGGTGGTGTCTGGGCAATTAAGTTTGGAAAGGAGGTGGAGGCAGCATTCCCAGCCAGTCAGAGTCCCAAAGCTCTCTGTCCCTCAGTGACCAGGGATCTTCTCAGTCACAGAAACAGAGAGGGAATACCTGGCTCTGATAGCCAAGTTCCCATGGCAGATAGCTGCAGGCACCCACTCCCCACCTCTCACTCTGGAGGATTCTTAGCAGCCAGGTAAGAATAAAGCTGCCTTTAGCACTGAGGGACAGGATGGGCTTTTTGAGAGTCAGCAGGGTTTAACCTGTCTTATTTAGCTCTCAGTTTAGCTCTGAGAGTTGAACTCAGAGCTAAAACCAAAATCTGGGTTCTAGTTGTTATCCAGACAGTAGTGTGTTGCTTGAGCCAGTTGGGCCATTGCTGAAGGTGCAGGTTTCCTGACTGCCCTGACGTGCAGGACTGACTGCTCTTCATGAGTGTAAACACTTGAGCAGGAACAGTGCTTTTCCACTGTATAAGGAAAGTTATTCTTATTTAAGAGGAGTATTTGGCAATTGTCTATTGTTTCATGATGCTGAAATGGTAAACTCACATGGGAGTGTTAATTGTTATATTTCATTGGATTTTGTTTAGCCCAGATCTGCATATATTTCCCAATGGAATTATTTAGATTCCTTTAACTTTCACAATAATCAACCAGGAAATTTTATAATGAGCTCTCATTTCATTGAGACTGCAACATCAGCCTAAGGCAAATACAACAGATTTTTTTTCCTTTTTACTTTAATCTAACACTCAATAGAAGCAAAGATGCAGGAAAACAAGGATTTTGTCCTCGGATGCACTTTAAAGACTTGAGATGTACAGAAGGATTAAAAGATAAAGTTGTGAATATACTTGAGGGTCATGTAAGGGACAACTCTCACATCTCTGATAAAAACTAATGATTTTAATTTATGGCAAAAAACAAAATGGGATAATCTACAAGTGCTTTATCACCACTTTATGTAACAAGATTCATAAGTGTCACCTCATTTTTAAAATCACTTTCCCCAGGTTAGCTGGCCTTTTCTTTTGTTGTCACTCTAGCCCAGGCTGCCAAGTACAGCAGGCTCAGATTTTCTCCTGATGATGCAGCTGCTGCTAGGAAATTTTTGACTTATTGTCATTGCCAATTTTCACTTGATAGTAAAGCCCAAACTAAACTGACGTCTTTCAACCCCTGTGGATCACTGTTCCCTTTCCAGTGGCTGTGCCATTTTTCCCTCCATGTGCATAGGCCATTTTTCATAAAGTTTCTGCAACATTCCACCTTACAAATATGGCAAAGTTAGCTAGCAGTGTGTGATTTCATATAGGAATCCATCCTCTCGCCAGCATTTCCAAATTCCTTTCAGGTAAAAACACAGACTATAATTACATGTTTGAAGAAAATTTTCACTCTGTCTAGACAGCTACATTTTAGAGAATTTTCTGAACAGCTAGAAATAGATGGTTGAAGAATAAAATACAGCTCCATCACTAATGAAGGGATCTCTGGTGTAAGATGCTGATATATTAGGTTATACCATCATGCAGATGAAAGATTTGCTGATTCTGACAAAAGTATAGCTTACTATTTCAGGACTTAGGCCCTTCAAATCAACCCTGGACACAGGCAAATTTTTCACTTGCATCCTTTTGGGAATATGACAATTTTTTTAAATGTCCTCTCACTAAGTGGCCCATTTTTATGATGCAAAACTTGGTTCACTTTTGCTTTGGTCACTTTGTGGATACTTTTTTGGGCAGAATTTCTATTAAAAGAACTTATTGCAGTAGAACACTAGCCACAGAATATTTCCACTCGAGGAGGAAACTGCCTCTTATCTCCCAGTAAATGATGTACCATGAAATATACTGTGACTGATTTTGTGATGTGCTTTCTGATACCATTACTTAATCATAAAAACTTTGCAGAATACAACTTCCCCAGCTGCTGCCAATATGTAGAAGACTCTCACTTGAACAAGAGAAAAATATTATAGTGAAGTGTGCATCTCAAAACCTACTGACTGTCATAAGGCACCTCAGTATTTGTCATCATGTTCATGTATTTCTTATATGAATCACCGTTGTTTTCATTATTTGTGTATGTGGTCTATGATTTACCCATAAACACTTACCAAGTGATAAAATGGTGTGTGTGAAATATCTACTAAATATGTCCTTTAAAAGAATGACAAAATGTCTGAGCCAGTTCCTGTCTTTTGCTTTTCCATATTGTTCTATTCTATTTGCACTTGTTTTTAATCTCCTGTAGCATCAATTCTGCCTTATAATGCAATTTTTTATTTATTTGGTGGGGTAAAGTGTATTTTATTTATTACAGTGATGAACCCTTCAGAAAAATTGTCAACACAGTTTCTACTGTTTACATACTCAGGTGTTAGGTCCCATTTCAGGGGATCTGTCAATAATTTGGAGAGTACTAATGCAGAAATGTATACTCCCTTTCAGAAACAAATACAGGTTTTATTTTGTTGATGGAACTCTTTCTATTTGTAACCTGTTAATTTTGCTGACACAATGCAGCCTAATACAATTGCCACACAAGTTGACCAAACATCTAGGTAAAAAAAAGAAGGGAAATCTATTAGGAGATTTAAGTGTACCTTCAATAGCTTTTGGCAGTGTCTGTCTGCAAGCCAAACACTAATTCCAGTCCTAACAACTACTTCTCTGGCACAGCCATATAGTTATGTGACAGAAATCTGGGCTTCACTATTAATAATAAAATTGTTGTACTTAGTGGATTTCCTTAAAAATAGAGAGAAAAGAAACTGTTATGGTATTTAAGAAATATATAATTCTTAAAATTTATTTATCCTTTGCAATCACAGGCTGTTTCTCAAGATTGAAGTTTTATGTAGCAAAACTATAAGTTCCTTGCTTCTTCTCCATAAATGAGCAGAGCATTTTTAACAGGTGCACCATCAATACTAGCATCGTGGTCAATTACTGACAGTTACATTTAAAACATCTATCTCCAGCACATGGCAAATCTGCCTCCAAGCTAACTGATGGGTTTAAAATTATTCACAGTACAACTTGTTATGGTGTGATACTGACACTGAATCATAAATGAGATAGCACCACCAAATCCTTTTATTTTTATGTAGAGCATTGAAAGCTCACGATCTCACAGTGATGGCCCCAGAGCCATGTTTTACGTGATTAATTGGTGTGCAGAAGCAGTTTGAGATTGGGCAGCTCCTGGTGCTGTGAGTGTGTGATAACCAGAGCTCTACCTCCTTGAAGCATGAATGTATGGTGTTGCCCAGTCTACTTCCCAGCTGCCTCATGCACAACATGGAAATGTCGATTGTCTGGACAACCCTCAACAATTCTCACTCAGGTGACGAATGTTAAACTAGATGGATCCTTAAATGCCCCCTCCAATCCCAGTCATTTCTTGGTTCTGAGTGTGGATGATGGTTATTACTTCTGAGGAATAAAAGCCTATTGAGTCTAGCCAGACTTAATCTGTGAAGGTTAATTTTTTTTTGTTTTCCTTTAAATCTCTACAGTTAAATCCTAGCCTCTTTTGCAAAACATCTTTTGGACATGTGTCAGATTTTACATGGTCAAAATTTTCAGGTTTTTTCATGTAACAAAGTGCTGAACAACTGAAACTGTATTTTTAGTTAATGTGAAATAATGTCCCACTGATATCATGATACAGTATCTAGCCCACCTCTATGTGTAAGGTGGAAGTAAGGAAATAGAATCAGGCTAGTACGAAACTTACTATACCAAATTTTAGTGGTCAATTTGCATCAATATTCAATGTCATACCTCTAGAGGCTGAAGTGCCACATCAGCTCTCCCATAATTATGACAGAAACTTTCTCACACAAGTTGATGCTACTAAAATTTCTTTGTAAAACACATAATCCTGGGGGGGGGAAAGAGTGTTGAAATTTATTCCTGTTATTTATGTGACAGTATACTCACATAGATTATAGTATCCTTTTGATTATCTGAAATATAAGCACTGCAAACCCCACCATATTTGAGGGTTTGTGATTATTTTGTACGAAAAATTCTGATCAGGATCATTCTAAAATACTTTATGCATGAGAAAGTAAGAACTCTTAAAAATCTGAGTTTAGCAATGATAACATTTGGATTATAATAATACAAAATATAATCTAATGCAGAAAACATTAATTAAGTTACAACAAGACACAAAGACCATAGAAGCTTCTGCTGAGTGTGTATTAGGGGCTGTTGTCATTATTCTTACTTGGAGCTAATGAAGCTGTCAAGGATGTTCTGTTTCTTTAGAAGTCCATGGTTTCCACATGCCTGCCCCAAGGCAAAATTTATGTAATGGTTTGTATAAAATTTTAAATCTCCAAAATTTTCTGTTTCCCAAAAGACTGAATGCTCATTTAGCTTTTAGAAGTACCAAATTGAATGCATGAAGCAAACAACATAGTTTTAGATAATTTTTAAAGACTTGGTAAATCATGAGCCTACTGTCTAATTTTTCTCCTAATTAATGCTAATTTAGGATATTGTTGTAATGATGATAAAAGTCAATTCTGCAATGCTCTCATTTTTATGATTTAAATTGACATGTCTTACTGTGCACAGAAATATACTGAAAGGAATCACCATTTAAATTATTAGATCTTATTTGAGGGTACAGTAATGAGCAGTTGAAGAACAGTAACATTTGAAGCTAGTACATCTAATTCATAAGTGAACATGAATATAGTGTCAGCATTTCCACTATTTCTAAAACCGTAGCTCATTTGGAAAAAGATTTTCCTTCTGTCTTTTTAAAATTAACAAGTTCTTCTTGTTCTCTCTGTGTATGTCCTCTGATACCCTTTTTCAGATGACTTAGTTAAACTTCAATTCTTTCATTAGATGGTGGTATTTTTGAGAAGAATAAAAATGCAATGAATTGAGGCATGAATTAAATTTAATTTACAGATAGAGAGATAAAGAGTAGACATGTCTGGATGAGCATGAGGGTTTTGACCAGGAATTTCTCCCATGACACCAGAAGGCACACTCTGTGTAGAAATAATTGAGGCTTTAGGGCTTCTTAAGCTCTGACTGTAAATTTATGCTGGTAGAAACAAGTTTCATAACAGATGATACTGTCTTTTATTTCTTTTGACATTAGAAATGGTAGTTTGTTATCTTTTGCTATGCCTATATGCTTTTTAGTCATCAAGACATTTTTAATTTGCAATTGGCAACAGTAGAATCGATTCCTGTTTCTTATTATCCTCAGCAAATGTGCTGAAAGTTGTAATAGATTTTTTTGAGTTTTTGGATTCTGAAGATATATACAAAGTTTTTCAGGAAAGAAAAAATCAGTTCTGGAACTAATGTCTTCTCTACTAGAAGAATGTCCAAAGAACTATTTCATGGAATTCATATTTTCCCATAGGTTTGAGTTGATTTGCCTTTTAAAAGACACTGTGTTCAGAAAGGAAAGAAACCCACAGCCTAACTGAAATCATTTGAGAATCTTCTGCTTATATTCTTCATGTAGTGCAGTTAAGCAGTGGGGCTTTTTATTTATAGGAAACTGTAGATACTGGAAGTTACATCACAGTGTGAGACATCCGAATAACAGCACCAAAGGGACAAGGGTTGGATTTTGTGTAAATTCTCAATTTTCATTCAGTGCAGCGATTATGTTATTTTGCCTTTTTATGTGGAATTTTTGTCTTGCTTTTTTTGGTTAGTTTTGTTGATGTGAGTGTAGGTTTTGTGACGAATGTGGATTTTTGCCAATAATTCTTATATATGTGATTCACAGAGTTGAAGGGTGGAATGTATTGGGTTTGCATGGCCAGGTGTCAGTAGCAAGGAGTGGCTACAGGAGTGGCTTCCATGACAAGGTGCCAGAAGCTTCCTCCATGTCCAGCAGAACCAATGTCAGCTGGCTCCAAGACAGACCTGCTGCTGGCAAAGGCTGGCCAATTAGAAATTATGGTAATGCCTCTGTGATAACATATTTAAGAAGAAAAGGTTATTGCTCAGGTGTAATTGTGGCCAGAGAAGAGTGGGGTGAGAACATTCGGGAGTAACAGCTCTGCAGGCTCCAAGGCCAGTGCAGAAGGAGGGGCAGGAGGTGCTCCAGGTGCCAGAGCTGAGATTCCCCTGCAGCCCGTGGTGAGACCATGATGAGGCAGCTGCAGCCCATGGAGGGCCAGGGCATGCAGAGATCCACCTGCAGCCCAGGGAGGAGACCCACACTGGAGCAGGTGGATGCCTGAGAGGAGGCTGTGACCCCATGGGAGGCCTGTGCTAGAGCAGGGTTCTGGCAGGGACCTGTGAACCCGTGGAGAAAGGAGCCCCTGCTGGAGCAGGTTTCCAAGGGGGCCTTGAGACCCCAGGGGTTCCCACATTGGAGCAGCCTGTCCTTGAAGGACTGTACCCCATGGAAGAGTGAGCCAGGTGGCAGAAGTTTGTAGAAGATTGATGTCTGGGGGAGGGACCCTATACTGGAGCAAGGGAATGATTTCTCTCCCTGAGCAGTAGCAGGAACACCTTGTGATGAGCTGACAACCCCCATTCCCTGTGAGGGGAGGACTTAGAGATGGGAAGGTATTTTTAAGGTCTTGTTTTACTTCTCATTACCCTGCTCTGATTTTTTTTTTTTTTTGTTTGTTTGTTTGTTTGTTTGTTTGTTTTGTTTAATATTGAGTTAGTATCTTCAATTAGAGCCAGTTTTGCCCATTACAGTATTTGGTGAGTGATGTCTCTCTGTCCTTATCTCCACTCACAAACCCTATGATACATTTTCTCTCCCCTGTCCAGCTGCAGAGGGGAGTGACAGAGAGCCTTTGGTGAGTGTCTGGCATCCAGCCAGGGTCAACTCCTTACACACGGATTCAAAGAGCAACATGTATAAATTCATGAGATAAAGGTTCCTTAGAAGACATTAAATGCAAAGACAAAATCTTTGTCTCATAAAGTCTACAAGCTGAAAATCTTTGAAGGCTGGCAGTACACTTTTCAGAAGCATCTCTCTATACTTGCCATGTTTCTGTCTTCTGTGACACCCACTCAGCCCCTGTCATAAAAATAATCATGAGTTTGGCTGTGGCTGCTCAACTTGTTCTTTTGACACCAAGATTTCAGCTCAGCTCGTATGCAAGTTTCACCTGCGTTACAGCTTGGCTATTTCTAGCCACAAAAATTCAGATCACTCCTTCATATTTCTCCATTTGGAAATCCCATTTCTGATGTTTCTCTTAGCAGAGCTTTAATCTATGAATTGCAGTGACTGGTTCTCACCCCTCCTAGGAAAACAGAAGGAGTTCTTCTGTAACTGAAGAGAGAAAATTATTAACTTAGTTTGTTGATCCATCAGGACTCTGGGTTTTTATTTCTTTGATACATAAACATAAGCAAAGAAGGATCAATATATTTTGGCTCCAGAGAGCTCCTTATGTAAATATGTGAATTTAATTGAAGACCAAGCAGTTCATTTTTACAGCAGTCGTTTCAGTTTAGTCACCATACTTCCTGTTTCATGGCAGAGTTGTATGTCATAGTAGCAGAAAAATTCATTTGTTGCCAAAGGGGGCCACACAGTTCTTAATATATATGAAAACTTCCCATAGATTAAAAACCAATTTAGCAATGCCAGCATGATTTACCAATTCATTTTATGTTTGGATATAATTTTGAAAATGTTCTTCTTAATTCACACAATTTGTTCTTTATAATCATTATGAAACTGCTTTCAAAACATTTGCTGCTCAGAAACAAAGCAACATGCATTATATAATGAGATTTTAAACATTTATTTACATGCTGTGCACAAAAGAAAAAAAAACCCCAAGTTTTCATTCTTTTGGTCCAAGATATGAAAAGAGAATGTTTATTTTTTTGATATTTAATATTGTTAAAAACAATTGCCCACAGTTAGTGGTAGTAGTCACTATCATATATTGCTTTACAGACTCTTTTTTTGGATTTATACTACTGTGTCTGGCATAATTAAGCACAGTAGAAAAACAAGCCAAATGGCAAATTTCAAATTTTATAGGCATGCATTAAAATAAATGTGAATTTAAATCAGTCTAAACAAGACTGTTTGCTGTCTGAGTCTACTAGACATTAGATAATAAAGGTAAAGAGCATTCTGCAAAATTCCAGATGTTAGTTATTTTATGCCTTACATCCAAGTTATAAAAGGGAAGTGCTATACTAATGACATGAGATTTTTTCCCCACTGGCTTTTTTTTTTATTTTGTAGGATGTTATTTGACTTGAGGAAAGTGTGTAGGATGTTTTTTGTGCTTTTTTCCCCCAAATAAGTGTTTTCATTCATCTTTCTGTTTTAAAAATCTGGAAGTAATAGCTGACAGTCCAAAACTAATTAAAGTGATTTAGCAGATAAATTAAGTGAAAGCTGTGTTGGATCATTTACCTGTAGTTCACCCACTGTGGTACTTTTTAGTAGGTTTGTTTACCAAATGAATGTAAAATCCAGAAAAGCAATTACATTTTCCAATATGAAATCAATCAACACTGTTAGGGGGAAAATATCCAAGGTGTGACTTCACATCAGATATAGTTCAAAGATGAAAACTCAGACAGCACTAAAATGTAGAATGTACTTTTGTTAATTAGATACTACAAATTAAAAAGACAAGTGTTCCTTATGCTGGGACATGTTCTTCTGAGCATATTTTGATTTTATCACCATTTCGGTGTGTTTTGGGATTGTGTTTCTTTCAAAAGAATAATCAGCACTGCTGCTGTTCTAAGCTGCATCCAAGCTATGCTGAATGATGGTTCATTTAAACCTTGTTTTTTCCTCTCATACCAATTTTTCATCTATGATTAGAAAAAGAAGTAATTTCCTACATGACTATTTATAGCCTAGCCAATATTAGCCAAGGCAGATGGGAAATGTGTATTTAAAAGTAGCAGTAAATATGATTGCAGTATTGTTTTATTCTCTGCTTTCGTGGGTTATTTTTCATGTACCAGAGAACAATGATTTTGTGTGACATTAGTGGCAGAGCTGTGACATTGTAAGGTTATTTTATAATTGTTCATTAGCTTGGGAACAAAAATTACAGAAAATTGGTATTACAGTAGTTCAGGTAGTTCTCAAAAAGAAACTTAATTCTCGTCCTACCAATGACTTTAAATAAGATTTCTCATCCTAAAGTACCATGTCCTACCAGAAAGGAATTGTTAGTAACTGTGCTTTGTTTTATAAGAGCAGGGACTGGGAGAGGCTTCTCTCTGCACAGTTCAGGTCCATAGTTTTTGGAGGGAAAGAATTAACAGTGTTACTTGAACTATGCTTGTGAACCAAAAAGTGACTGGAGTAAATTCTTGGTGCAACCTCTAGCTATTCTTTGGTTGCACCAGTGATGCAGTTAAAATGGTGTGGTTTATTTTGTTTTTGCAATGACTCTCAGAAATATTATCTGCCTCCTTTTCTTTTGATAGGCAATTGTCCTCCCAGCTGGGAGCAGAATCCCTTCACATGGTGTAAATCAGTACTTAAGCATCTCTTATCTACAACATGCTTCTGTCCTGTGAGTTCAGCTGGGATATTTACCACCAAAGTGTGTTTATTGTGATGGACTTGTGTCTGAGACCATCCACAGACATTTGTACTAATGTGAGAAAGAGTATTTTGACAATGCAGCAGAAGGGGTCATCCATTTTTCAAATGTATACTTCAATTATTTTGACCTCACTTCCAAAACATGTAGAATTTCCTAAATTTTGTAAAAGAATGATTAGTTATCTCCCACTTTTCATTATCAAGTTGCAGGGAAGACTGTCCTGATTTTATATTACATTAAAATCTTAAAATTGAAATCATTCTCTGTTGCACAAAGAGTTCAGTATCAGCTTTGCAGTGCTGCAGTTTTTTGTAATTGTTACTCAACCGTTAAACAGGTCTCATAGTGGAAAACTTCTAGAATTACCACTTTTTCTTCCTAAAAATAAAGTGAAAGTCATCCCAGAACACAAGAAAATCATTGATATCAATGAAAGAAATAGATAGTTTGAAGATCTAGAAGATACTGCAACACAGTATTTTAAAATAGATATTTAATTGAAAATAAGATGCCACAAGTATAATTCCTTGGCTCAACAATTACTAAAACAACAGAAATAAATTAAGCAATTTTTTAATAGTACCTGGGTGTTTTTCATAATGAAGCTAGCTTGAGATCTACTGCTGTTTCTTACCTGCCTAAGAAATGCTCTTTTGCATGGTCTTGAGGAACAGGGATTACTTTAGTCCATGACAAATGTTTCTGTATTTTTATTGTTGCCTGGAAGAGATGATTATTTACATCCTGGGATCCTTTGTAGGCATATCCATGTACACAAGAAATTGTTTCTCAACTATTGGCAAATGCTAGAAAATAACTTGACATACGTTTTCCATCATTTGTGTCATTTCAATTAATGCATTTTCCAAACTATATTCTGATGTTGTAGCTTGGACACTTGGACTTGAATTGCTATCAAACAGAAGTTTTGCTTATCTTGAAACTAATTTATTTTAAATCTGCAGTAAGTCACAGAGAAAAGGAAATAATTTGTGTGCACATACTTTTCTGTAGGATAAAATGATCTCTGTCCTTTCACTGACCACCTTGCTACTCATTTAATTTCAGCAACCTGCTGGAGTAGATCTACTTACACCAATACAAAGAGGGTAATAGCAGTGCTAAAATCTAATTCTGTACAGTTAAACAAAAGGAAGATTTTGGCATGTGTTGAAATCAATAGGCATGTGATATTCTGCACTAAGTGGGAAAAGAGTACTAGAACTGATTTTGAAACAAGATGTTTTAGTCTGGATCAACCACTTCTCAGGTTCCCAAGTAAAGCTAGAGTAAAGGACTTTTTTTTGCTTTTTCAGACAGAACCCCAAAATACAAACAAAATCTTTGTCTAAAATGATCCTGCATGGAACATAAACCAGTAAACAACTCCCTGTATAGACAAAAGTCAAATCTGCAAAAAGATCTGCTCAAAACTGGTGGCTTTCTTCACATGCCTTTTATTACCTTTGGGACTCCATTTAGGCAGGCTTTTTTGGTCAAGAAGAACGGAAAGAGAAAAAAATTAGGTTGGGAATGCTGTGTTTACAGCCATGATGTAGGCTTCTTTTGTCTCCAAATAGAGCTTGCTCTGCTGTTCCTAAGGAAAGCAGTCTTCCACCTCTTTCTGCCTTCCTCCTCAGAAAGGGTTACACTGACCCAAGAGGCAGCAGCTAAGACAAGGCAGTTAGTGTCTTATCTACTGTTCACTTCCTTCTGCTTTAATAAAATCATAGAATCATCAAGTGGTTTGGGTTGAAGAGTCCTTTAAAATCCTTTAAATCTGGTTGAACTCACACTTTAAAAAAAGCAGGGACATCTTTAAGTAGAATGAATTGCTCAGATTCCAAAAATCCATGCAGAGTTTGCACTAACAAGGCATTGTTCAGATATTATTCAGATATACTGAAGAGGTGCTCTTTGTTTCACCTACACCCACAGTAAAGATTTGCTAACACTGACACATCAAATCAATGGAAGAAAAGCAAGCAGATGAACTGAAAGCTTTAATACTGAACATCCATCTCATCTGGAACTTCTACCAGTTGTATTTTGAAAGTGGGAGAGTGGGGATACTATAGTTAAAGACTATAGCCAAGATAAAACCTAAGATGTCAGAGAATATTGAAACTTGGCTGAATAAGACTGCTAAAAATTAGGAATTATGCAAGTTTATGGCTTTTCAATTGACCACCTCATTATTTTAATCCAGATAAATTTGCTTACTTGATTGTAATATTCTTTATCAATTACATGTGACTGAATTGGTTGGTGCACCCCACAACACTGAGCCCAATTAAAATACTTTGAAATTATTGCTCTTGAGATTAAGCAAACATAAATATTTGCAGATGAACGTGTTTCCCCCAAAATGTTAGTCCTGTAATTGCCAAGAAAACAATCAAGTTGCTATAATTCAAATTTGTTACTATTTTTTGGTTATTGTTAAATATTAACATAGTACATACATTAAAAATCAGTTGGAAAATAATTTTCTAAGACCAACATTGCATACATTCTAGTGCAAATGTTCTAACTTACATTATATGTAAGTGATATTTCTAGCTTTATAATTCCTAACTAATGTAACAGTGGTAAATGTTAGGAAATAAAGGAAATTAATAGGTAAAATGTCTGTATAGATACTTCTTCATTTTATATTTTTTGCATTTTAGGTTAATAAATAAGTTACGTTAGCAAAACTGGGGGCAGAAAATTACTGGTTTTTGAATCCTCGCAGAAAAGGGCAAATATAGTGAAAAATCTGGTTTTCAAATTCATGCTCTGATACTAACTTAATTTGTTAATAATTTTAACCCTTATATGTTCTTCTTTCCATGTTATTTGTTGATTTTTCTGACCAAGCCTTTGAATTAGCTACATGATTCCCAAAGGAAGCCACAGCAAGATGTTTGAATAATTGAGAGAAGAAATTGCTTTCATATTCCTATTTTGTTTGCACTCTGAACCTGTGAAAACAAGTTCAGATTAGAACTCAGATAAGATTTAAAAAATTCTGTAAATTATGTACCTATATAGCTAAATAACAATAGGAAAGTCTTGTCAAAATATCATCAATATCTCCCAGGAAAGTAATAAAAATCTATTACATACACACAGTAGCAATATGTAAACTGTGTTATTTACATGAGCACATTTAATTTAGTGCTCTTAAAACTACAGCTTGCATTTCACTTTTAATATTGATCATCTAATATCTGGTGCCAACCATATGACAAATTAGTTTGCAATGTTATCCAGATGGAAGATTCCTCTGCAGCTGACTAAATATGACACGCACTGAAAAAATCTGAATATTTTTCCAAATTAAACTTTTATAGGCAATTACTCTTCAAGTATTTCTAAGATCCTTTGGGATAGGAATGTTTGTTTATGTGTTCAAGCACCATTGCAGAGAATAAAATTAAACTTAGATGACAGAGATAAAATTAAAGCTACTGAAAACATATTGATACCCCATAAAACAAAACAAAAGGCCTTGGAATTTTGATAGACATAAGAATTATAACATAGAAATAAAATATTTACACATTTAGCTGAGAATCACTGGAAACTAATAGAAAATTAAGTTATTTGACCCATTCATTTGTGGAATCAATGTTCATTACAATGGTGATCCCTGGTACATCAACTTGTTTTGAAAAGTATGAGTTTTCAAAGATATTGTGACAGCTGCCTCTTCTCTCACTGAAAACCAATACTTTATTTCATTTTCTTCTTTTACAAGTTCATTAGACATGAATCAAAACTGTGAAAGCTCATGTTCAAGTAGATCTTCTATGATATTTTACAGAACAAATCTACTAATGAGAGAACTTCAAAAGATTTTTACAAGTCTTGCTTCATTAAATTTTGCCATAATATGTGTCGCAGCGACCTTCAAAGAAACCAGCATTTCAGCATCAAATATCGCACTGCAGTGTGACAACTTCAGTTTATATTATAGTTTCATATTAAGAGTTTGTCTTAGACTTTTTTCCTGTACTTGGGAAAGATAAAAAAACATAAATTAAGATATAAAGGACATTCATTTCCCTCCTAGATGGGGTGCTTTTTAAAAATAGATAAAACTCTGGTGTTTTTGCAGGAAGATCATATTTCCTGTCAAATATTTGAGCTTGAAAAAATATTAGATAATAGCTTCCCAATTTCCTCTATGTCAAATTCAGGAAAAGAGAAGCACTTATGCATCATTTTGAATGCAGGTGGTAAAATACATTTGATTAGGTACAAGTATCAATTAGGAATATTCTTTCCGCTTCAAAATCCAGTGCACTTAGGAGAAAAGCAATAAATTTTGGAGATGAAACGAATCAAACACAAAAAGACAAATCATTGTGTTGTTTTCAAAACTATCAAGAAAACAGGCAGTAAGAGGCTAATTCTATTTGTGGTTTTGGGCTAACAATAACTAGATTGTTTGGGATTTTTCCATCACAAGACATCTTCACTATTTTCTGTTTTTCTGTGGAGGTGTCATTTCTATTTCCACAAAATCTTGAGCTGAATAATAATTAATAATTTTCTTTTTTCTCTTTTCCACATCAGTCTGTTGTACTTGCTGACACCTCCAGCCTTTGTATGTCTATGAAAAATTGAGAAAAATTACAGAACTTTATAATTACACAGCACATCTCACCTGGACATTTTAGAATGTTTCTTGCCCATTAACTGAATAAAATTATTTTTATTCTGAGACAGGTAATTTTCATCCTTTCACATAGACACAGCAGTTGACTAAATTCTCATCTCCTGTAAAGGAATGTAGTTATAATTTTGCAGATGTACAACTACTGGAAGTCTAGGCAAAAAAAAAAAAAATCCTTCCTTCCTAAAATGTGAGAGTGGAAGAAGAATTATCATGAACTACAAAATAAGAATATGAAAATATTTTTTCTTATTTTTGTTTGTTTCTTTTTCACAAAGCATGTTAACTTCAAACTGATTCACTATGATCTTGTTTTTTCAGACATGCAGCTAATTTTTCAACTTCTTTTTATTTAAGGGATGCTAAAACTATCAATAATTTTTTTCTTGAAATAAATTTAATAAGATATTTACATTGGATTGATCTGCTGAGTGAAACAGAGCTGTCAAAAGAGATGGGTAATTCTAGATACTGGGTAAGGACAATTGTTATGCGCTTCAGATATCTATGGAATCATTAATTTCCTTTATGTTAAATGGTCTGCATCTCTCTTAGTCTCAGTCATGCAATCTTAGTAGTGATACACAGAGCAGAACAAGTAACACAAAAATCACAAGCCAGATCAAGCCAGGAGAAGGCATCTAGCTCAATATCCTGTCCCAGAGAAAAAACAGTCACTCTTTGAAAAGGATATATAAAACAGGACAATTAAGATTTTCCCCCAAGTACGTTACTTCAGCTTCCACCAATCAATGAGACTAAGATTTCCTGACCTGCAGTTCCATTATATTTGCTAGTCTGGTGGATTAGTTTCCCTTGTTCTTGTATAGTTCCTAATTTTTCACTATTTTTAATACACTTTTGACCCTCATAATATATTTTGGCAATTACCCCAAACATTCTGCAAAAAGTTACTAAGAATTTCCTTTTCTTTTGCAAGCCTGTGACCTGATAGTAACAATAACTGAGTAATTGAGTGCCCTTACCTGCTGTGTTGGAAGACATGGAGCTGCCATTTCTCACTCACCTTTTCCTCTGCATGTTGAATAGCCCTGTTCTGTTTCTCCATTCGGAAGCAATGCCATCCCTCTGATCATCCCTGTTTCTGTTGTGTGTTTCATTGTACCTTTGCAGATCCATGCTTGCTGAATATCTTCTGCTTTGTTTTCCTAATTTTTTAAAAAGTCTTTTCTTCTATTACTGTTCCACTTGTATGGCAGTTTCGTTCAATAAAAAATGAATTGATGTCCTTCTCTGAGGATTGCTTATGTGACTCATTGCCTCTAGTGCTCTTCTCTTGAGTCTTCACAATTAAATGTACTTTCTGCCATTCAAAGGCCCTAGCAGTCTGCAAAGTAAGAGATTAAGTCAGTGATCTGATTTCAGACCTCCCAGTTCACAGCAGAGAGCGTTATCAAAAGGCACCAGGTTGGCCTGATAGAGGAAGACTTGTGCATTTTATTTTGTAAGGAATTTTTGCTTTGTGATGTAGGAGTTCAGTTACAGCAGACGGGAGGCTTTTGTGCATTGAGACAAGTGAATGAAAGCAGCAAGAGTAAGATTTATTTTATTTCATATTTTATTGTCTAGAAAGAGCTGAACTCAGATAATCAGTTATTTCATAGGAAATGGTTACTGTATTTCTGTACTGTTGTAGGTGTTTGTGATGCTTTATGAAACACCCAAGTCAGATTTCAAATGTATCAGACATAATTCCCAGGAATTTTCTGAAATCATATTTATTTCACTTTGATTTTCTTCACGCCATGAACATAAGATAGAAGAATTCATTACTCTAAGGTGGTTAAATTCTGCGAGCATGAGATAGATAGAACAGATCATGTATTCATCAGACCCTTGATATTACTTCTTAACTGACTTTCTGCCTGCTGGGAACACCTCCATTCTTGATAATATGGAAAAGGTTTCCTGCACTGCTCATAAAAGTTTTTATCACCTGTGCTTCTATTACATTCTCTGAGTAATGAAAAAGAAGAACAGGCATAAAATTTATCCATAGGTTTCAGAGGATGTTTACCATTGTAATTGAAAGATAAAAACAGGAAATTCAGAATTTAAGCCCCTGACTAAATATTCTGACATCCTGTTCAGTTCACATCTTTAACATTTCAACTCAGAACTACTGTACTAATTTGGTTTTGCCTAAAGAAAATCCTTCTGCAGGCCATCTATATCTGATGCATAAGCAGCAAAAATGAGACTTGTTCATCTACCTCCAGGTATTGCTGGTGTACATGTTTACAGCTAAACTATTGACCCTCAAGTCCTTTTATAGCAAATAGAGAGAAATAGGCAGGTTTAGGTCATGATCGGGTGAGGACAATCACATTCCAGGATTATCCATTTACTTTTATTATAAAAGAGGACCAGGGATATTGAATGAAGTTATCTACCCTGTAGATTGTGGACAAGCTTAGTCAGACATTTGGTCTGATTTTCCTATTGAAAGACGAATGCATTTCTCTCTTTCTAAGATTTCATGATGTTAAAAGTCTTTCTTGGTTCTCATTTGAAGTTATTTAGGGCTGGCTGGTGCAGTTGACAAGTCTTAACATCTTCAGAACTGAAAAATATATTTTAAAAAGAATTCAACAGAATTTAGTGCTAAGCCAAACTTGTCATAACAAACAAAAAATGCAAAGGGAAAATTAGATGTAGGACTAGAGACAGATTGATTCCATTTTACTAGCAGTAGAAAACTATATTCTTCCCCTTACTCCTCTTTATTTTCTGACTAAGACAAAGTCAGGTAGGGACATAATAGAAACTTGCTGATGTTTCTCAACTTCTTCTTGCTATACTATGTGTTATTGTGAAAATTGTCATAAACAATATCCCAGAAAATCTGTTTATTTCAGTAGAAAATTTGAGTCTGGGTAAATTGTTAAAATGTAATTCTTAGCAATATGTGTTTGTCAGGTAATTCAGACCCAACTCTGTAGTCTCTGTTACAGTTTTTTTCCCTTGAATTATTTGTATTCTTTTTTACTCTTAAAATGTGAGAAAGTTTCTATTTCTTCCCGTATCCTAGCTAATGGCTTTGAGAACCCCTTAGGCTGCATGCACTCCACTCATTTTGGAGACCACTGCTCCAGCAGAGTCCCTTCATGATCATGGTGATCGTGGACAGAGGTGACAGTGTCAGACAGTGAACCCAGGTGGAATTAAGGAACTACTTCTTCTTGTTGGCCTGTTCTGTGAAATGAATTAAATACTAAATTATTTATTGCCAGCAACCATCTAAAAATATTAAGATCTGTAAATATTGCTAGGAAGAAGTACTAAAATACATTCATAACATGGTAGAAAATTAGCTCATTTTAGTTCAGAAGATGCCCTTCTTTGGATCTGATTCGTGGATCCTACCAGTGTGCAGTCATGGTCAATGCTGCACAAGACTTTAATTTCTGCTAATAAGGAGTTTAGTAAAATGAAGAAAGTGGAAAAATTTAGTCCAGACTGGCAGCTTTGCCCACAGTATTCTATCTGTGTACTTTATCACAGACCTAGATTCCAGGCTCTTAATGCACAGACTCAATCTGTTTTGTCCCATTTAGGCCCTTCATCTAAGCAGAAGACTAATCCCTGTGCTCTCAGTGACCTCTTTACTGATGATGTAGACTTGCAACACATTGCAGCTGTTGTACAGCTTTAGGGCAGAAAATGACTGTGAAGGATCAGCAGGCTAATAGCCCGCACACCATAGTGAAGAGGATGTGCTCTGCATCTTGGCATTTCTGGATGGCTTTTTTGCCAGGTATGCATTTGTTTCTGATGCATTTGCTGCATTTGCTGTGCCTCTTCTGCTGATTTCTGAGAGGACATCACAGCACTGGTGATGGAAGACTAGGCTGCTTTGGGCACAGCACTGCAGATGCTTGAAATAGCATCTTTTCTCAGTAGTTTTGCCTATATATCAACGCAAAGATTTCTGGATGCAAGGTGCTGGACTCCCTGGAAAGTTTTAAATCTTTAAGGAAAATCTCTCTTTTGAAGGGAGCTATCCTTCCTGAAGGACTGATGAGATTGTCCTTCCTTTCAAGATTGCCCAGATATACCATGCTCCCTTCCCCTCTTCATTCTTCTCCTCTTTGCCTTCACCTAGCCGAAAGAAATTTCACAGGTTAATTTAAGCTTACAATATAAACTGTAGACAGTTACTCTCCAAGTTGGCTAGTTGTATTTTTTAAACTGCCTAATAAAAGACATTTTAATAGTTTTGTTGCTCAGTGTACCACTATATTGTGAGTACTGAACTACACTGAGGTTTCTAAAGGCACTGCAGTTCATGAATAATAATTAAGGCTTAGTGCCCAGAACCTCCCTGTGAAGGATAACAGAATCACCAATTTGTTGAGGTTGGAAGGGACCATCACCTGAAGACCATCAAGTCCAACCCCCTGCTCAAGCAGAGCAGGCTCACCTAGAACAGGTTTCTCACAAGCACGCTCAGTCAGGTTTTGGAAACCTCTGAACTGAGACCTGACAGACCTTTCTGTGTAACCTATGGCAATGTTTGACCATCCTCACAGTGAAAAGATTTTCCAGGTGGTCAGGTGTAATTTCTTAGGTTTTGGTTTGTACTTGTTGCCTATCAAGTGCACTGCTGAAAGTTTGGCTCTCTCTTCTCCATCCTCATGTATTTACAGACAATTGTAAGATTCACCAAAGTTTTTTCTTCGGCAGCCTTAGGAGTCCTGGATCTCTCAGCCTTCCCTCATGTGAAAGAGAACCCAGCCCTTAATCCTGTTTGTGCCCCTGCACTACACTGCTAGATCTCTTAGTACTGTTTCTCTTGAAAGGATGAATTTAGTTAGGCAAAAAACCCTCTCCTAATCATGTAGGTCTTCTTCTCTTTGCAGTACCACTGACCTTTTTTTCATCCTGTAGCTTTTTCCACTTTCTCCAACAACCCTGACTTTTTCAGTCCTATGATTTAGAAACATAAATAGCCATTGCTTTCCATCCTGCCTTTCTTTTGCTGTCAGAGTGTGGGTTTTTTTAATGATTGTCCTTCAACATCTTCAGTTTCTTTAGCTAGCCCTTTCCTTTTTTCCTTTTTTCTTAAATCCAATAAAAACAGCAGAGGATAAACAATGGTCAGATTCACAAAAAAAATCAGTAAAGTGAAGACATTTAAAAAAAAATATTAGTCATGCCTGTGTGTAATCATCACTCACAGGTTCATTGTATAGTTTTAGTTCATCAAAGTAAAAATTTTCCTGCAAAAATATTACCTGAAATCAAAATATTTTTCTTGATGTTTATTCCTTATTCATATCCCTGGTGATCAGTCTGGGCAATCTTCAAGATGTTTTGCTTAAATAGGATTCTTAAGACATCTAGAGGACATTCTGCCTAACCTCAATTAGTTTTAGTTTATTTTTTTTTCTGGCATTCATGCTACTATTATCATGTCTACAGGGTAAAAAAAAAAAAAAAAAAAGAAAACTGTAATGACTGAAGTAATGAATGCAATAAACATTGTAAATGTTAAGCCTTCACACTTAAAGTTTTTCTCTTAACAATTATTCACTCCCAGAGAGTGTAGTGGAAAAATGCATATACTGCCCAATGGCATCCTCTTCATGGTTTCAAAGCCCAAAAATCTAAGTATCCTGAAAACAAAGAAAAACTGAGTTTCTTGCCTAGAAATCAAAATGAAAAGTACTTCATAGAGGTGTCATGGGACAAAAGTTCTGCACTGACATGTCTGTAAATATAAAAATTTATGATAGCTGTTTTAACTTGCATCTTCTGGCAGTAGTCCCTCCTATAATGGTATTTTCTCATTTTCTGTGTCTTTGATTTGAATGTTTGAAATTAAATAAATTTATATGTATGCTCAGCAAATAATATAGTTGATGATGCTATTCACAGGTATACAAAAATGGATCTTTTGAAATGTGATTGATTTTATTACTTTATTTTGTAATAAATTAATAAGATTTGCTTTTTGTTGTTCATTTCAGACATTGCACTGTTTTTTCCATCCTTCACTGGAAATTCTTATTTGGAGCTACCTTCTCTGACATCTGTATCTGATACCAGGACTGCATCTGGGCAGGAAACAAGCAATCTGACAACTCTGTACTTGACAGTGAAAACAACTGCTCTAAATGGCACAATTCTTTACAGTGAGTACCAAAGATACTTGAAGCTAAGTATCAGTTTTAGCTCCTTCAGGTCCTTATTAACTTTAGTGTATATCAGCTGGCATTTCCTCTTCAACAGCAAAATGAGTCATTAAAATGCAGTAGAAGCCTTTTGGTATTCTAATGCATGCTGCATTATAAAATTCATACCATTGTTCCTTGTGTTCCTCTGGAAAGTTCTTTAATTCATGACTCATTGAGCAAAACATAACTTACAAGAGAAAATGCAGCTTCCTGACAAGAGAGAACATAGTAAGCATGTGACTTTAAGTTGTAAGTTTTACAGCTCTAAAATACAAGCATTGAAGAAGTTTTGAACAACTTATTATAGAGAAACAGCTTCTCCAGAGTTGGAGTGAGTCCTGCTTTTTATAATTGTGATCTTGGTTCCAAATTCTTGATTTATAGAACTAACTTAAGTTCCACAATTTTGACATATTTTGAAGCACTTACTGTGATTTCACACTTCAGAGAATTCTTTTGTATTCCCCAGAGAATATACTTGCAGGCTTGGATGTATGCCTGTTAATACTACATAAAAATGTTGCTTCTTGTTTGCATATTTCATTCCTCAATATATGGCATAAACTTCCTAGACAGAAGTACACTTTTCACTAGTCAGCAAGAAAAAATAGACTTGTCTGCCAGTTGAATATTTCATTATATATTTTATCTTGCAATTTCTTGCAAATGGAAAACATGAAAAGTGAGGTGATTTCTTCCCCAACCCAAGAAGAGCTAGAAAAATATGATTATTTGATAGATTTACTCCATAAAGACAAATTCACTAGGAGCATTTTCAGTTCACTGCAGCTTCCTAGGGTTTCTGTACCCAAAGAAATCTTATTGATATAGCACAAATAATTCTGATTAAATTTTGTTGCATTTATGTTAATCTGGTAGTAGTACATGTGAATTCACCTGAACTATGTACATATTTAGAGATCAGGGTTAAAAGTAATATAAGCTTTGTGGCGTCATTTAATTATGCCTTTTATTATTATCATCTGTACTAGATTTTTTTTTAGATGGGAAACATTCTAGCCCCAATTTGAAAATTAATGTTTACTGCTTTTGAAAATAATATCTCAATTCCTTGTAGGTTATATCTGGGCTATTGTTGTAGCTGCCTAAGCTACAGTATTGCAAAATTTGCCAAGAATCGGGGATAAGTGGTGATGTGGCAATTCTTTATATTGAAATGTTTTATATACTTGTTAGTTATTTCAATTTCAAGAGTAGTTATTTGCCCTTGAAGAAAAATTCAAGGAAGGTTATTGGAAGTGCTTTGAATATATTTGGCATTTAGTGATTTTGTTTGCTTCATCACTGCAAAGTAATTTGGCTCCAGCCAAGTTAATCTTTCTATCTACACATAAGCCCTGAGTAAGCATCTCTGTGAACTAAAAATCTCAAAGAACTCCAAACAAAAAAAAAATAATGGAAGATTCTCTGCTATACTCAGGAGGAAGTGGTGTTTTCTGAAGCTAAAGGAATTCAGTTTGTTCAGCTTGAGGAAGAGAAGGCTCTAGAGACACCACATTCCAGTCTTCAAGTGTTAAAAGAGTGCTAACAAGAAATATTAGGCTCTTCAGCAGGGCCTGTTGCAATAGGACATGGGGTAATATCTTTAAAAGAATGTAATTGTAGACTAGATTTTTTTTTTTTTACAATGAGGGGAGCAAGGTACTGGAATAGATTGCCCAGTAAGGTGTAGATTCCTCATCCCTGGAATCATCCAAGTCAGGTTTGAGAAGACTCTGAGCAACCTAATCTGGTCAATGTCCCTGCTCATTGCAAGGGGTTAACTAGATGACCAATTCATATGATTCTGTGTATTATCTTTCCTAGATAATGTACTCATCCTGTATCTAGCCTAATTAGATATTACAAGCTAATGTAACCTGTTCAGCTAGTAGTTCATACCCTCTATGGAAAATCGTTGATGTGGTATTTTTCTGGTGTTTGCAGAGATTTTATTTCAGTAGTGTTGAGGACTTCATATTCTTTAGAATAAATGTGTCTGCTTTCTGGAAGGATAGAATAGCAGCAGTGGAGAACCATGCAGTGTATTGCTTTCCAGTTACCCATATCTGACACTTCCACGGACTCTGCCACCGCTCACTTCTTGTCCCTCCATGCACCCAAAAAGCAGGAAGAAGTATGGGTCAGGATTAGCAGTATGAGTTCAGCTGTCACCCTAAAATTGAGCTGGTGTAGGCTAGGAACTTGGGATAATTTTTGTATGTTTTCACACAATGAAAACTCACCTTTCTTCATAGGTTCTCAGTAGAATGTCATTCCCTTTGTTACCCCTAAAATGGAATTTTAACTGATTTGCAATATTCTGCTCTTTTAATGACCACTAGGGTTTCCATTAAGGTTAGATTTCTGTTAGGCTAAGTAAATAAATAAATAAATAAATAAATAAAATGAATCTCTGCCTGACTGTGGAACAGACACAGAGAGTAATGGATGACTGTACATCTTGTAGAATTCTGATACTGGGGTTAACATTAGATAGATCTTTGCTTTACATTGCTACTTTAACAATATCTGCCCCTCATTCTATAGCACCAATTTCTTTTACCTGTTTTTACTCTTTCTTGTTTTGCTCTGTGTATCCCTAATAATTAGATTCCTATTCAAATGTTGCAAATGTTTTTATGATGGTTCAGATCAAAATTCTTGTTTAGTTTTACATGAACATAAATATATATATGTATAAATCTGTAAATTAAAATATCTCCAGTGTTTTATGAATGAACTCCATGTACCTATAGAGATTGTTAATTTTTAAATTATTTCTGCATGCAGACACAAAGCTCTTCTGTCAGATAAATATCCCTCATATACTTTCTCTGTGTTTCCTTCATCTCCATCTTTTTTCTCTCTGCTCTGTCTTTCATTTTCATTTCTACTGACTATAAAAGAGAAGCTGCTGTTGTCAGCTCTTCCATTTATAATAGTAATACAACTTCTGCCTTTACTGCTTCTTTTTGAAGCTGAGTTACCATCAAACATCTGAGGAAGGAACCATCAGCAGAAAGCCAACTTAAGGCTATTGCACTCACTAGGTAAAAGAACCACACACTTCTAAGGGTTAAAGTTCCCAACATTTTAGATTCTTTTATTTTATGCACATTAGCAATGGTTTTGTAATTATGGTTACAATGAGCTTCACAAATTCATAAAGCAAAAACCTTTCTATTTGTCAAAATAATTTTTTAAATAAAAAGAACATTGCAGTGATCTGCTTTTTTCAGATGTACTTTACAAGCAAATTGTTACACATTTTGATTTTTTTTAATTAGTCTACCTTCAGATTACATGTTTTACAAACACACCTGTTTTTACCAGGTGGTGGTGAGGTTACATCTGTTTTTCTGGCAGATAATTAGTAAACATTTAATTACAGGGAAAAATCCCAGACAAGATGCTACTGATACACAAATGAATTTGAGTCAGAAAGTGTGCATAAGAAGACTATTTAAGTTGAAATCATAAGGATAACATAAAAGGATTAAAACTTGCATCTGTCTTTACCTAGTACATTAGCCAGCAAAGAACAAAAAAGATCTGTGCCTTCTTCACCTTTTCATGTCACGTGCCTTGAAATAGGAGAATAGAACACTTCAACTATCAATGCATTATTTTAATACCTTTTAGCAGCTAGTGCAATTATATATATGCAAATATATATATAAGACAAATAAATATAGAGAATACAGCAAATAAGATTGCTTATAGGCTAACCAATGGGCAGAATATGAGAATCATTATGCTAGGCATGTCACTTTAGTAAATCATACCATACTGTTGTAAAAAATAATTTTCCTATTTGATGCCTTTATTAGCAAGAATTTAATCAATGGTTGGTTGAAATAAATAAGTAAATAATAAGGACTTGTAGATGCTTCCAAAAACAGATTGTCTGTTGAAAAAAATGGGGAAAGAGATATCATGAAGCCCATGTGAGATTTATAGAAAATTACTACACTTACATTTGTCTTAATACAAAGAAAAATGTATTTAAATTCTTAATAATGATGTTTTCCCTAATTATTTCAGTATGTATTCAAGAAACATCTGAATGCTAACAGTAGATGGACTAAAGCTATCTGGAATTTTTGCAGTTACCTCATGTTTAAATTGTTGGTAGAATGAGACAATTACATTTATGCCAATAAAGATTAGCCATCGTTTGAGAAGATTTATTTGTTGACTACAGAATGCATTCATAAAATTTCTATTCTATTCCTTAATTATTTTATTTGTTTGCATGATTAAATTTCATCAACATGTCAAAGCAAATTGTGATACTTAGCCACAAAACAAAATAAATTACTAGTGATCATAAAAACCTGATACAGTTGTAAAGTTTTACTTCATCATTTTTGCTTTTAACAGAGTCAGCATAATGCTGCCTACAATCCCTTCAAGGGTAGATTGTTTAGCTTCTGCTATATATGCTAGCCCATAACTTCTGACAATTGGATTTCAGATATCACAGTCCATGTTTATAGCATTCCTTAAGGACAACAGCTCCCTTTTCATAAGTTGTGCTCATAAATTATTTCCTGTGCTCTCAGAAGCTCTGTTCCCCAGATCTTACCATACTCCCTTTACCCTTATGAAACTAAATAAGGGCATTTCAGGCATTTCAGTTGCAGTCTCTTTGTTATTTCAGCTGGCATTTTCAAGCAGAGCATTTCACAGTATCATTCCTCTGTGTCAAAATAGATCTTCTTTCTTAATAAAGCTTATCCCATTTTTAATGGGACTTCAAGTCTGTCCTTTAGATAGGCAATCATTTAAGCCCAGTGGCCACTTGCTTGTTGTCATACTGATGTACAAAAATAACCTTCCAGCTAGCAGTTTTCTGTGATAGCATGATTGCTGAAATCTGCATTCTTTAGCCTGAATCCCTCGCATAATCTCTACTAAGGTAAATAATTTACCTCTAGTATCCAATAAGATTCTTAAATCAGATATTTCCCAATCTCTGTCTCTTCCCAGAACCTTTCTGGTTTTGCTTATGACTTGGGCTTGTCCTATGAAGGTAACTTCCATCCATATACACTAGGTAGCATATGCTCTGTCACATTGCCAGAATAAATTTCTCTGACTCCTCATGTTCCTGTAGAAAGATTTAAAGGATTGTGCTTTCAAGGGATTTCATACCACCTAGCAAATAATGTGAAGAATGCTGTTAGTCACCTGTAAGTGTGACTTAAAAGTGTTCCCTAGGCTGAGGTTCAAGTAGCAACACTTACTGAAGTTTCAAGAACTGATGCTACCTTTGGGAGAGCTGTCCCAGATTTTTTACTTTGCTGGTAATGATGAGGACCTTCTTCCAAGTTTTTACTAGTGGGCAGTGTGAATAGACAGAGTCACTGGGAGAAGGGAAAAGAAGCTCTTCATCTGTAACCACACTTTTTCAAGACATGTTATATACATGCACATATACATCCACTTCATTCTCTCTGAATCAATGTGACTTATTGATCAATTTGCTGGTAGAAATTGGAAATGCCAGGAACAGCATGTGCAGGGAGTGCAGAAGATAAGAAAACAAATTATACAATATGTGCATATATCAGTTATGTGAGGGTTAAAAAGCAGTGCAATAGTGCAATTTATTTTGAAAGAGAACTATCAGACTATTGCAGAAGAAAATTGTAAAAGCCAAAGGCATGAAATCCAGTCAAATTAAAATAGCTTTGGAGTTAATTAGGTATTCAGAATACAAAATATGTCTAAGCATAAAAGACTTCAGTAGGTCATCAGGATTTGTAACAGACTGAAGAAATGCAATGTTGACGAGAAAGCTGCTCTCAAGGATAGAGTTTATATTGTGAACTGCTTCTGCTAGGAACTACACAAAAAAAATGATCAGGCCATTGCAAGCACTGTTGTCTCTCTCTGCTCTAAAAGATTGTTTGCTTTTTGTTTTGTCCTCCAAAATAATGTTGATAATTTTTTTTTTACAAATTAGTATGTTTTCTAAGTCCCAAGTATGCCCTCATTCTTTGTGCCTTTCTGAATAAAAATATTAAAGGATGTTCTGAACAGTGGCCCCCTCCAGCAGCTCCAGCCCTGGGAGCTCCTACCCAGCACCTCCAGGCTCCTACCCCAGCTGGAACCCAGCCCAGATCCCAGCCCTTCTGAGCCACTCCGGGGGACTGCTACTCATGGTTCATGGACAGACTCACTCAAGACTCCCACCCCAAACCCAGGCACTCCACAGCTGAGGGTCCCCCAAATGCTGGTGTAAGATTTCTACTTAACTGATACCCATGCCAGTGCCCAGGGCCTCCTACTCAGAGGCAGTCATATGTCAAACAATACGCGCAGTAAATTCAGTTTTGTGACTCACTTAGTAGTTTTAATTCAGTTAAATATAGTAAAAGACAGTGAAAAATCAGGTTAATATTTTAACTATTTGTCTTAAAGGGGAATAAACATTGTAAACAGGAACTCTCTTACCTTTTATGAAAATCAAATACAGCCATATTCAAAGGGTACATTCACTCAGTATCATTTGAAATTGTAGGTGTCAGTCCTTTGTTTTGTAGAAGAGCCATGTATCATCCATCACTTAAATATAAATATTTTGCTGTCTGTTGGAGTCCAGGATATCCCTCTGGCCACCCTGGAGGGTTTGAAGACTGCACAGGGGGGTCTGGGATCTGTACAGGGGGTTCAGTTAGACCCACACAGATCCCAGGAGGACACTGACTCTGATTCCTGTCCATGGGAGTGAACACTCACATGCAGGAAGAATCACAAATCCTAAACATTTAAAATAAGTAGAGGATGGTTTATTATAGAATATAAATATAGAAATTAGGATTCTTAGTATATGGGGCTGAAGAGGCAAGATGGAGGAATTGGGGAGTGGCCCCTGTCCTCCTTGTCCTTGCTCTCGTCCCCCATCTTGTGCTGAGTTGGGTTTTAGAGATTGGTTTAGAGTAGAACTGACATGTTAGCATAGGTAGTAGGTATTGGTACAATTTTGTAAATAAAAAGTACTTTGTGGACAGTGGTTGGGTCAAGGGTACCGTACTTAAGGTGCGGGGTTCTCTGATCCGCCCAGTCCAGCCGCGTGTCCTGCTCTGCTGGGGACGCCTTGCAAAGCTGGACAAGAACTGATAGATAATTAAGAATAAACAGCTTGATAACATGAACTGCTGGACTCAACTTGTCGTCTCTGGCTTCGGTGTGAAACACCCAGGGCGAAGAGAAGACTGCAAACCTTATTACCTCTGGGAACAGCAACCCCGAGGAAACTCCCAGGGAACAGCAACCTTGGGGGGACCCTTAGTACCTTGGGGAACAGCAACCCCAAGGAGAATCTCAGGAAAACAACAACCCTGAGAGCTGTCATTTTTACAATGTATAAAAAACTATTCAGTGGGAGTGAACTTAAGCATATTTTTATTCATATTTTTAAGAGTGCAAGTAACAGTATGTTTGATGTTCTGTAAATAATTTTTCTTCTCTTCAAGTCTTAAATATATCATTAATTGAGAAAGGTGATTTTCTCATAATCTTTAAATCTATTTTATGTTCTATTACAATTTTTATTTTCTACAACTTATTTGAAAAACTGAATGAATGTGATTTGGGTTTTTTATTGTCACCTTTGTTGATACTGTTGGATATAGAGAAAAGTTCAATTAATATTAAGACCTCTGTAAGACTGATGCAACTTCAGTGGTATTGAGTAAATTTTGTCTTTTAGTTTTGTTTTTTTTTTTACTTTTAAGTGTTATCAGCTAAATACAGAGATTTAAAGAGTCTGATTTTTTTATCAGTCACTCAAGATGAGTCCTTTATATGGATAGAAAAGACCCAATGTCACACAGGCATCATGTCTGATGGTGTTCCAGTAGTGTGAAATAGTTCTGTGAAGTCCTACACTTTCAGAAATGTGACTATCTCTGGTTTTGTTTTCAAAGCTGGTGAAAGAAATTTTGGACAGCAGTTTCTTCACCTGTATCTTGTGGAGGGAAGACCAACAGTTCGATTAGGTTGTGGAAACTCTCAGAACATTCTGACTGTGTCCCTGAACCAATCTGTCAGCAAGGGTGTACTCATCCCTATCACAATAAGGTAAGAATTTACCACTGGCCTACATTAAAAAGAATTGTAGTTAACTATATTGAGCAATAAAATGTGATTTCACTTCTTTTTTTTTTTTTTTTTTTTTTTTTTTTTTTTTTTTTTTTTGATAAAAAGAGAGTCAAATAGGTAAGCAAATTTGGAAACCTTTTTCAAAAGGCAGTCTCCTTGATTTCTTGATTGAAAATACATTTTAGTTCACACAGATTATTTCAGTCCTTTGGAGAACTTATGAATCATCCAAAGTCCAGATACATTTACAGCTACACATTGAGTCAGTTTGAGAATTGAAACAGTTTAAACATAATTTTGGAGGTTAAAAATGGGGGCCTTATATTTTATCCTTATTAATTAACACATTGAATAAATTAGATTTGTCATCACATTTTAGTGCTAAGTGCAAGACCAATCTATTGTTTAAGATAAAAAATTAAAAATGGGCATGCTAACAACATCTCACATTACAGGATGGACTTGGTTTTAAAAGTTTTATCCAAACAACTATGATTCTAAAATTTGTTATATGTACATTTGCCACCATCCTATCAGCGTTGTACAAGAGTTGCTAATCACTACTGCAATTTTTCATCTTGTACAAACAAAAGTTCTCAGAATTGTTGATTTATGATTTTGAGATGGGCATTGGTATCATGTTTTGGTAACGAATTAACCCTTTTCCAGTCATGGAATTTCATATGTGCAAGCTAGGTAAGAGGTAAACCAGAAATAATATAGGGGATTTGGTTATATTTGTATTAGGGAGGTTAAATAATGATAAAGTATTCAACCTTTACTTCAGAAATATTTAGAAATAAATCTGATACTCATATAAAATATAAAATTACTGTGATTAAGATAATATTTTATTTTTTACATAGTTTAAGTATTAAAGATAATTGCTGCACCTGAATGTAAACATTTGTGATGTGAGGGAATGTAATGCACAAATTATTAAATTAAAGGAAGCCTTAGCTAGGACTATTTTTGCTGTCAAAGGATGGTATATGAAGGAGACTGCTGCAAAAGTTGCCATGAAACATGCATGTTAGACTTCTCAAAATTGCCTTTTACTAAAAAAAAGGAAAATCAAAGCAAAATTGAGTATTTTTATGTTTTTTTTGTGAGCTGTTTCTCTTTGATGTAAATGTTGATAAATTCTAAAATGACAGAGGTTTGTTGATCTCAGTACATAAAGTAGATTGATATGGGGTGAAGAGAATGTTCAGCTTTTTTTGTTAGATTGTGTGCTTAACTCATAAGATTTACCACTTCTTTTAGAAACAAACTTGTTAGAATATAAATCCTTTTTTCAGTACATGGAAGGCTAATAGGAGCTGCCATTTCAGAAACTGTTTTGCTTCCATCTTCTATTTCTTCTCAGCTACAGATCTCTATATTACTCTTTTTCTGCATTTAAAACAGGGATTTTTTTCCTTTTACGCTTAATATTAACAACTAGTATTAATGGAGCAAAGTCACATAGCATACTTTCAAATCTTATCAGCTGACAGTGTATTTATTACAGGAGTTTTGTACAGATTGTAAAAGTATATAAAATTTACAAAGACAATTATATCACTTCCTCTCCTTTTGCTCCAGCAGCTAAAGAGGGTTTTTTATCTCAGAAAATACCTGATAGATTTATGCAGCTCAATACTACAAAACTATTCTAAGGTTGTTTTTTAATCCCAGATACTTCTCTTGTGTGAGACATTGGTCAGATAAATGTCTGCACTGTATAAGCTGTGGTAATATTTTCTTTCCTTCATACATTCAAGCCATTAAAACCCTGTGTAGATTTCAAACTCCAGTAATATCTTAGCGACAAATGCATCTAACTGCAACTAAAAATTGATTCTAGATATTCAAGTTTACACCAAAATATTTATTTGCTTCTTTTTCTACCTTAAAATTAACACCTCTGTATTTATGGCCTCATTCTCCTTGCTGTTACACCAAAAAATAATGTCAGTTCAATTTACACATTTCCTTTGTTTACTGGAATTTTATGCTGCTATCTTTGAAACAATGGCATACCAAATAACTTGCAAGGTGTGATTGTAGACTGAATAGCAGGGATTTACATGAATTTGAGTTTATGGGCTTGGCCTTCAAAATGACGTGTGATTATTCTTGTGAGTCCTTCTAAAATGTAGAGAGAGCAGTATATCCTTCACCAAGCAGCAATAAAATTGTAATCCTTCAGCAATCATCCTTAACCTCTGTCAAAGGAAAAAGCAAACTTGACAAGGCAGTTGTAGCATCCCAAGATCTTGTATTGTAAGATATAAAATATGAACCCGTGACAAAACTGTTGATTTTTGTTCTCAGAGGCTGTTGGAGATAGATAATTCTATCTGTACACTTTACCTGCAAAATTAATGGGGTTTTTGCATGGGGTTTTTTTCCCTATAATGCAGGAAAACAGTCAAAGAGGAGAATAAATGACCATTTTTTGTTTCCGTTTCAAGGCTTTCCAGCAGGGGAACAATACATTTGTTACATTTGACTTTGCATTAGTTTGGAAGATCATATTTGACAGTTATTCTAGTTTTGGTTGCAGCTATGACTCCAGTGGTTAAACTCATCCAATAATATCTATAGAAGCAGACTTTCTGGTTTTCAAACTTATTCTTTTTAATCCACATGTGCAGGAAACTAATACATTCCCATAGTTTAGAGCTATTGCTTTTTTTAACTGTATGATTAGTTTCCTTAGATATGGCCATTTTCTCAAACCTGATGAAGATTAAATGAGTTTTAAATGTTCAGTCATTGTCTTTATGATCCTTGTGAAACAACAGCTTTATAGAAGAAAGTCAATAAAGCTCTGATTGCTTACTTTTTTTGCCTTGCATAAAGAAAATAGAAACCTAGTTCAATGCAGTTTCACTCATTTCTATTTCTGTTTATTTTAAGATGATTTGATTACTGGTTTGAAAATGTGCATTCGAGTATATTCTTTTGTTTGTTTTTTCATAATTGAGATTGTATTGGTTTTTTCAGTTAAAGCTTTGAGCACATACTTGAAATGTAGTTTGGATTGGTTTTATGGATTTGTTCTTTAAAGTTATTCAAAGAACATTAATTCAAACACATTTCATTCTATGAGTGGGTTCTGAAATGCATTTGCCTGATGTAAAATTTGCTCTACTTAGTGGTTAAAATGTTATGACTGTCATGGGGACAAATGGTGTTTCTTTAGTTCAGTAGAAGAGATTGAGATAATCAAGTCGTCAGGATTTTGGTTTTTCTAGATAATAAGGTGAATTGTCACTTTTGGAATATGAGTACTGATAATTTTTAGGCATCTTAGATTTTTGTCGCTAAGTGATATTTTTGTCTGTTTTGCACAGGGGTGTGATAAAGAGGGTCTTTTTCTGTTTGTGAGATTCCAAGCAAGCATTAATTAAGATCTTCCCTGTCTGTGACAGCATCACTCTTCCATCTTATTTACCTGCAGAACTTTCAGAATTTTTCTCTGGAATTTTATGAACATAGTGCCCATCCCCACAGAGCTATATCATGGAATTATGTACTTTTACATTTCATGTCTCTTCCAAATGAACATATTGAAAGCAGTTGTTTCCAGTTTTCTGTCACATTTTAATCAGTAGTATGGATGTGAGCATTTACTCTTGGCTGAGAAGGACACCTTTAGCTGTCCTTAAAAGAGTTTGTTTGTTAAATACATTATCTACTTAATTTGGCCAGCTCTCACCAAGACCATACAGTGGTACAGAAGCTACTGAAGTTTATTGTTTAGTCTTCCAGCTTCAAAAGCAGATGGCACATTCTGAACTGTGAAAGTCCTCAGCATGTTTTTGTACCTCCACATGGAAATTTTGGCAAGATGTAATGTATTAAGTACCAGTTACATGATTATATTGTGAGTGTCCATGATTTTACCTACACTTCTACTTCCTCCCTTTCCACAGAAAAAGAAAATCATTGCTTGAACTATTCCACAAAGCTTTTTCTTGCATGTGCATTCTGAAAATGTGTTTCTAAAAAAAATATGTAAACCACTCTCCATAAAATATGTTAGCTCATTTTTAGTCATAGTGTTTATCTATTTCATGTCATTATTTCAGAGATATATAGGTTTTCATATTAGTGCATATTTTTATTATTATTTACAGGTGTTGGGTATCTTGCAGAGCATGAAAGTATTACCTAAAATTACATTAAATCAGTAAACAAACAAAAAAATCCCCCTAATTATCTTATGTCTTGCCATTGCCTTCAACATCACCAGTTACCTAGAAATATAGGATTTTTTTATGATTTAGAAACATCTGAGCAGCAGGTTTTGTATCTCAGGAGGTATATAGTGTAGCCTAGGTTTCATATGTGCAATACTGAGTTCCAACATAATCAATTATGTGATGAATGAGAAATGGAAAAGTGATTTGGTAAATGACTTGAGACAACTACACACAATGTCACTGTCATCACACCTAATCTTTTCAAAATTATTTGAAGCTTAACAGTGAAAACAGTCTGGGATAGATTTAAGAATTTTTATTTTATTATATAAATTCATAAAATTGTTAAGGAAAACACATTTAGATGTGGCTTTAAAAAACAATATTTTACATACTCTGTATCTTAATTTTGAATTTTAAGTCAGCACATGAATTATACCCATGTTGTGGGTATGGAACTGGAAATGCTCTGGGATATTAATTATATCTAACAAATTTCGAAGAAAACTTGTGATTATTTTTTAGGACATATATACAACTACATGCACTTATGTTTACTGCATTTTCTATAGCAATTGAAAATTTCATAAAATCATCACATTTGCCACTATAAGGTAGGAACACTTTTGCCCTGTACACCTATGTAGTGTTTGTTCTCTGAAAGACTTAATCCCAGTTTCATTAATCAAGCTGTTACAGTTTTACACAAGTGATAACTACATCTATTCAATCTTAAAAAATAATCCCATAAGAGATGCATTACATCAAGCTAATGAATACTAATTCTTATATGTGCAATTAAATTTTAAAACAAAAATTTGGAACATTGGCATCAGCTAGTTAAATCATTCCATGTGGCATATTATCTAGGATAACTCAAGAAAATGGATTCTCATAAAGAATATAGAAAATATTATCTTTTCTGTTTGTTTCAATTTCAGCTTTTGTGTGTGAACAGAACATTCAATGTGTTTGGAAACATAAGCCACTTTCTGAAACTTTTTTTTTCCTTCATTCATCAGCAGTGTGCAATATTTCATCAGTGATCTGTCAAAGCCAACAACCCAACTGCTATGGCTGTTCAAGCTCATTAGCTACTGACTTGAAGAACAGATGTTTGAATTCCTGTACCCTTCATGCTCTGGGTTTAAACTGGGTTTTGTTACACTCACTGACCTTAAAGGAATGACCCAAGAGCACAGAAGGATGGGATCAAGTGATTCTTTAGGCTGGAAAGGACCTCTGGAAGTCCTTCCAACATTCCTGCTCAAGCCAGCTGTCCCGGTTTCATCTGGGGTAAAGTTTTCTTCTCAGTACCTGGTGTAGTGCTGCATTTTGCATTCAGTATTAGGGCAAGGTTGATAACACATTAATGCTATGGGTTTTGCTTAACTGAGTTTATAATAAGTCAAGGGCTTATTTTTGTGTCTCATTCTCTGTAAGGAGGTACACAAAAAAAATCATTAAGTGGTTTTGGATGGTTTATTACAAAGTGGCTCACCACAGAGCAGTTCACGGTATATGGTGCCATAATATTTTCATCTTCCAATTCATAGTGCCTCACTATACATTTATCTTGGATGAAAAGGCTATATCTCAAAATAGGTGATATCTGCTGTTTTCTTAGGGACAAATTACAGAGTTAGGTTAAATGTCATTTGTGTTCCTACAAGGATGCATACTCCGAAAGCTAAAACTACTGACCGAAAGCAGTGCATTAAAGAAGGTATGAGGTTCTTTTGCTAGGTGTGAGTTTTCTTTAGTCTCTTTCAAAGCTGTTCATACCTATCTAAATTTTAGAATATGAACTGTATTAGCAGTTCAGTAATACAGAGTAGTGCCAGGCATCCAGAGCTCCACACCGAACTGGGCTCTGAGTCACAGATGGAGTGCTGAGCCCTACCTGGAACCATGGAAGCAACAAGGAGGACCAATGGAGATCTGCCATATTTCAAAGACAAAGCTCTGAAAAAACATGAGGCCATTGATTACTTACATTATTTTAAAAAAATTCTGGTGAGTCATATATACTCCATCTAACCTCACCTATTTTCAAGTAAGGTATTAATCTAAAGCAGTTGACTGTATAAGTACATGGATTTCTGGCAAAAGTTTAAAAATTAATGCATTACTCAGACTCTTATTGCTCACTAGGCCTTTTTGACACTCTGCTAAAAACTGACAGTTTGTCTTTAGATTACCTCCCTGAGTGGTCAGTGTTAAATGGTGAACATGCTGAAAAAATAGAAAAATTAGTTTGCAAAATATTCTTTTTTTGTTACTCACAGTCTTTTATCCCATTGATAACTGCTTTTTTCTGTTACAATTACTGCAACTACAAGCCTACTTAAAATTCAAGATTTTATTGTTGTAAGTCTTAATGATAAAAGAAATCTATTTTGTGAATATCTCTAGCATCATGGAAAATAATACTGGAAAGTAATATTTGGAAAGTTCTGTTAGTATGGCACACCTTCCAATCTCCTGGTCAACATGGAACTTGAAAAATTGAATTTTGTTGGTAATCTTATGTATTTAAAGTTACTCTGTTAAATAATACTCTGTTAAAATCAGGCATTCTGTTAAATCAAATTATGTCTGGGGGAAAATGCTGACTTTAGCTTAAAAAAATGGTCCAATCATTAACTTGAAATTGACATACTAAACTCCTGTTTCTCCTTCAATGTCCTGAAAAAAAAAATAAGAGAGCATCATTTAATCTCTATTCCTGAAGACATCCACCAGAATTTAAAATTTTTAATTTATAGAATAAGAGGTGCTATAGATGACTACATTTCCTGCAGGAAAAACGTTAGGTTTTTAGCCATCTTATCTGTTTTAAGAGTGTAACCTATTTCATTTCAATTACTAATGTTGCTAGAGGATATTTGTACTTATTAGTGAGTTCAGCTTAGCATAATAAATCAAAATCAAGCAACATACAAAAAATGCACTAACTTTCACAATATTTTATTTTGTATTGTGTTTACCATTTTAGGATGAATTAACTCATCCTAAAAAAATGCTGATAGGCATAACTGGCTCACAGCTATGCAGAATAATCAATCATTCACCACAAAACTTGAAGATTTAACTTTCCACTAAATTTCAAGAAATACAAAAAATGTTTTATGATGGTGAGCAAAAAAGCTTCATAGTTCTGAAACAAATTCTGTCGTGTCAGTGATCATTTTGACATGAGGCCAACTTTATATTTTATATACTGACTGCCCATTGAGAGTGCCTATATAGGCTAGTGGTAGAATGGAAAGGGTCTTTTCAATATTTCCTGTGGTTAAGGTGCATTCCTGCCCAAATATTTTGTTGTTCTTTCACCATTCTCCCTCTCTAATGTAAATGACCACTTGAAAATAATAACAAAGGTGGATATTATCAGCTCGGAGCAGTGTTTTTGGTATGTCCATTTTTTCCTAGGGTAAAACACTTCAGCAATACCCATCATACTCCTACTCTGAATTTCATGGATTCCAGTTGTGGATTTTAAAGAAGTCCACTTGAATCAAGTGGTTCAAGACAGTAAATTTACTTTGTATTTTTTCCTACAGAAGTGATAAAATGAAAAGAATTAATGAGGAATGCTTAAAAATCTTGTCATATCCATTTTAACATCTTTAAACAGGATCAAATGTTCAATGACCTGGTAATATCCAATGTATGTTCAGTATTTCATTGTTAAGCATAGTACAAATATATCAGTCATTGTATATGTGAATAGACTGTTAGACTTTCATGCTATAACTTTCAAAAGCATGACTAAAGTATTGTATAATTCAGAAAATTCTAAAACCTTCCTGTTTGGCAGACCCTCTTATCAAACATGACCAAGTAATAACTAGTGTAATTTCCAGAATAACCAGAAAATTTCATTTTCCATAGGAAGTTATAAGATTATTAATCACATTAAAGGAACAGTTCCACTGTATTGTTGACAATTGCAGTAATTATTTATTATTTTCTTAGTGAGTGATGCTGCTAACAACAGTTGTTTCTCAATGAGATTTTATTGAATCTACATGCCATAATTTATCAGGTTTTCTAAAGACAGTGAGTTGTGAATTCACCAGAATTAAAGTATGCATTATAAAACATAATGAATGCACATTTCTTTATATTTTACTTTTAGATTTGGCTATGTGCTATAATTTTAAAATTCCAAATTCAAAGAATCTCTGGGTTTCTGCAGGAAAAACAGGAAGAATAAAGTTCTACTAGTCTGTATAACCCAATTTCCATTTGCTGGATACATCTACTTTGAAAATTATGTTATTTGCCTTTCAGCAGTGTTGCAGATAAAGCATATGTAAGAGATTTTTTTATTATATCATGGAAATTCTAAACTGCATTTAACCTAAATTTCCTAAGTTTGCTAAGTTCTTTAGAACCCTCCCTTTCTGTACTAAAGTAGACACTGCTTTAATGGTGCATAGCCTTGCTTTTTCTATGTGCTGAATAAACATTCTATTTCAGGTACTGTTGATGTGATTGCTTACTCACTGCGGTTTCTCTACATTGTCAGTGATCTCATAGGATTCAATTTTCCTTGTGTCTGGGTCAGGCTGGGTGAAGTAGCAAAGAATATCAAAATATTTGGCTACTCCCACTGTTCCAGGGAGGAAGTGGGATGCACGGCCCTTCGGATCTGCTTGGAAGGAATAACAGTGCCTCCACATACATGTTAATATGAAGAGATTTCTGTACTGCTGAAGGGACACCAGGCATTGTGCATGAAACAGTGCAGATATCACTGACATGAAGGAAAAATGAGTCACTGGATTACAGAAGGAATAATAAAATAATAAAATTCAGGATAGTCTGATACATTGTTCAATATTTCTATCATTTCAATTTTCTTTTTTTTTTATTTCTAATGTATATAAAAAAACTCTAAAATTCATCATCTGGTCACCCAGTGATTTACACAGAGGACTTTTCAGTCAACAGTTTACTTTCTTTACTTTTGTTGGTTTGGCACAGCACATGGAACTATAGCATTAGAGTATAGAGCCAAATATCTTATCAAGGTGCCGTGTTGCCTTCTTCCTAAATGAGATCGTAGAAATGTTGTATTTCAGGCTTCTGAAAAGCTAAACAAGAAAATAAAACTGTGAAGAAGCAGTTTTTTAATTCTCTTCCTCAAGCCTGTTGTTCTTTATGTGAAAGATCAATACAGAAATAAAATTGGTTCAGTGTGCTTGTAACAATTGGCAATTCTCTTCAGGTTTGCTTTAGCTGAGAGCAATAGGAAGTGCTATTTGCTCTGTAGGTACTGAAAATCAGTAGAAAATAAAAGCCAGTAATCAGCCAGCCTTTGTGTGAATGTCCAGAAAAGCCGTTGTAGAGGGAAGGGCAAGAAAATATATCTATCTCTCAACAAGCCAGTTTGGCTCTCTTTGATTGGTCTCATGAGCACCAACAACCACAGAGTCAGAAGGCAGGACTCCACGAACAAAACAGGCAGCAAAGTCGTGCAGTTCAGACTGCTGTGGGATTAAGCTGAATTTTCTCCTGTTTGCTGAGAAGAGAGCAGTTCTTCTTGGTCTAGGTGACCAGCTCCTAACTCAGCAGCAAATTTTCAACATTCCAAAAAGTTTGGTTAAACTTAGCTTGTTAATTTGCATAACTCCTTTTTTCCTACATGTCAGTGGATGTAGTATTTACCTACCTTAAAAAAAATATTCAAAAGACTAAAAGTTCTGAGGCAAAGAATTTTAAAATGTGACATTGAGCTTCTGGTGCATAATCTGTATTTTGTATTATACTCTGTCCATCTCTGTGACCAGAAATTTCACAGGAGCTCAGGTGTACTGGGAATCTTTGTTCCATATAGTTCATTAGACAACCTGTTTCATGGGGGCTGAAGGAAAGAAGAACCAGCGATGATTATTATTTAATTTTAATTGCTATAATATTTTTTTTCTAAATTCTTGTTTTCTAAGTAAATTTCAGGCAGATGCTTAATATATAGTTTTCACATATCCAGAGAAGAAAGAACAAAACAGAACATCAGATAGCTGTTTGTTTAAAGACTAGCCAGTTTAGGTCTAGTTCTGCATACCAGCAGTAAGAAAACTTGTGCTGCAAATTGAGTCATTTGATTAAAGAGAATATTCACTGAAATCCACACATACATTTGTTAAATAGTCCTCTTTGATAGTTGTGAAAGAGAGAGAGGAAAAAAGAGAGAGATGTCAACTCTAAACATCTACACCACTTTTCTGAGAGTCTGCAAGAAACTCCTTTGTGGAACACATCATAGGAAGGAAGGTATTTCTCTTCCTTTAACTGAAGAATCGATTCTGTGAGGAATTTATATTTTGATATAATTAATTCAGGTGGGAGAAGTTATTTATCCTTCTACCACTTTGATTGTCAGTATCATTAGCTTCTGCTTTGAAACACACATTAACCTGGCTTTTTCTTAGACTGTGAAGTGCCTGGGAAACTTTCTTCTCTGCGTGCTCACCATTGTGTACCACTTGGCTCCTGCCCCATGCTCTGTAGCTTTGTTGATCTATTTTGTATGGAGTTAGTGATGCTGCTGTTACATTTGTGATCATCTTCACCCAGTTTTATCATTTTGTGACCATTATTTGATTACCTAATATTTTAGCAAAGTGCTACTAAGGTTATAGAAAGGAGTTGTACAGAGTGTGAGTGCCCAGCCAAGGGCAGTGGGGGCTGCAGCCTGTGGGTATTTCATGAAACAACTGTGACCCACGGAGATCCCACACTGTACAAAAGGGAAGGTGTGAGAGGCAAGGAGCAGCAGAGAGGAGCTATTATAGACTGAGCCATATTCCCCATCCTCCTTCTGCACTGTTTGTGTGGGGGAGATAGAGAAGTTGGGAATGGAGCAAAGTTGAGCCTGGAAAAAAGGTGGTTGGGAGCAGGGGGTTAATAATTCTCTTTGCTTCTTACCATCCAAATCTATTTAATGGCCAATAAATTAAATAATTTTTCCCATCCCAGTCCTGTGATGATAACTGGTAAGTGATCTCCCTGTCTTTATCTTGGCCCAGGAGTTTTGTCATCGTGCTTGCCCACACTTCCTGTCATGTTGAGAGGGAGGGGAGACAGAGCAGCTGGGCGGGCAGCTGGCAGCTGATTGAGGTCAACTCACTGCAAAAGGAGCAGGGAAGTGATACTGAACATGATTTTCCTGCAGTCCTTCCAAGTGTAGCTGTGTGGGGAAAATTTTGTGACCTCCTATGTTTATTTAAATTATAAGTAGTGCTGTCTTGTGTTGGATGAGGCTGTATTCTGTTGTTCAGCACAATGTAAATATGAGTATATTGGAGAGTTCTTGTAGTCATATGGTAAGTGTGAGCATGCACTGAACATAGAAAAATAATTATTGTCTCACACTGCTGGTGCCGTGGCCTTTCCAGAGCTGTGAAAAGTGTTTGCTGCATTAGAGAGTATTTCCAGGCAAAGTAACTCTTTCAACAGTTTGCAAACAGGTTCTCTGTGTCTATGGAAACCCTGTGCTTTGCTATAAAATTGCAAAACGTTATATAATGCCAAATCTGCTTTTGAGCTTGCACTTCAAATGAACAGTATTAAATAGACATGTAACTGTTGGAGGTGTGAAGCACATCAAAAAAATTATTCTTCTTGTTGTGGACAGCCTTTTCTGGAGGCTTTGCTCCAGTGCAGTATCACATGTTTACTGTACATTTCCCTGTTTGGGGAAATGGTGTTTTTATGGCACCAGTTCACATCTGTGCCTTGGGATACGTGTCTCTGAGGTTTTCCTTCTGCAGCTTCAATGCAATTTGCAGCACTGCTCTGCTGTTTGCAGCGGCGGTGGATGTGAGTTCCTTCTGCACCGAGGGGTTTTAGTGAGAACACCAGGAACGAGGGATCTATTCGTTGTCACAGAAATTGTTTTATCCCCCCTGCGGTTCACATTGTCTTGTCAGAGCTGCCAGCACCTAGCAGACCAATAGTAATGAAAGTAGTGAATGTGAGAGCTACAGCGTAGCATGCTGTGTTGCTACTAAATTACTCAGCAACCGTTCAAAACACCTTCAGAAAATACATTTTCTCTTGATTTGAATACATTTTATGTAAATCTGGCATGTGGTTTGGCCCCTGGGTTTTGTTCCCAACACTGTCAGAAACAATCTTCTGCAACCTCTTTTGTTCATCCATCTGGAAAATAACAGGATTATGCTTGCCTGCCTTCTGGGGCAGGTATAAGTTTTGCTTAACAGCAAATGTTGTGAAAAACACAAAACTAAACACCAGTCTGTGCCTGCCAGAAGCCAAAGTATGTTCTGACCATTTCTTTCCTTGGTTGAAGAGTACTCATCCTCAACCAGAAAAAGACAAAGGCATTGTTTATTAAGACTGAATTTCACCTTGTTTTCAAAAGAAGAACACAAAGCGCGCTTTTTTTTTTTTTTTTTTTTTTTTTTTTTTTTTTTTTTTTTTTTAATGGATTTATTTCAGTCAAATATTTAACCCTGTAGTTTTTCAAGATTTCTTAATGTATTTCATGGAGGCAGTGAATCTGGAACTTTTATCTTACCACTTTTTAAATGACATTTCTTCAATTCTTATGTGGAGAAGCAGGCACACAAGCAGTTTTACTGGAAATTTAGGGTGGGGATATGTGAGGAAAAAAAGGCTTAAGGTAACATGTGAGTGGAGTTTGTTGATTGCTTGATGCAGACAATAATCTAAGCAGCAGCCTATGTCAAATGTAACAGATTTGTTACATGTTTTTCAGTGTTAGAATTTAATTCAGTGATGCACAGAGGGTGATGTGGGTTTTGATGAGGGTATTGATGGTCTTGCTAAGTACTCAGTCCCTACTCCAAGGGCTATGAATGCTTTCTAAAGCCCCTATAATTTCACCTATTTCCTTTTAAACACTTTAACCTTCAGATTTTAGCCAGAAAGTTTTGGAGTTTATTTTGTGGTGTTTTGTTTGTTTCTTTCTTTTTCTGTTTTTCCAGAACAAAACCCCCATATTTATTAATTGTGAAATTCTCTATTTAATAATAAAGTAATGCTGTCAGCATGACCATTTTCTTTGTCTCAAATAAAAATTGCAAATAGTCTCAGAATGCTAAAAAGTAATCCTATGTAACAAAAGTAACACCTACCTTTTTACACCTAAAATCCTACTAAAAAGTGACACCTTCCAATATAAGAACATTCATTCATGTTAAATAGCAAATGGCCCTCTATTATTGCATATATTACATTTCACGTATTTTCAGACAATATACATCTGTGATATTTTATTTTCTTGTGACTTTTACGCTGGTCAGCATCTTATAGCTTTTGGAATTAATATCTCTTATTAAAGTCCTCTTTGTTCTGGAAGTCAGACTTATTAAGCAGGCAATTAAACAGAAGATTGATTAACTTGGTTTGATTAGTTGTGAATTGCTGTAGAAATACTGCTGATCTGACTAAAAATTATCTTTTGGGGGATTTGGTAATTTTGTTTTTAGTCACATTAGGTCATTGGTTGCTCTCCCTAAACAGTTTCTTCAATTGGGCACCATTTTTTTTGGTAGCAGCAGTTTCATATTGACTAAAACTGTCACTTATTAAAAGTAGATTAAATACGAAATATTTTACCACTCAAGAAAGTATGGCAGTTGTATCCAAAAAGAGGCCTAGATCTTGGAAAGTCCTCTTATTCTTACTCTGAAGAGTTAATATGTAGAAGACAAACATTATTCAATGTATCCAACACTGTCATAATTAGTTCACTTCATATCATTGCTTTGTGATTTAAAGTAATTAAGTGATTTGTCCTTACAATTTTTATTATAGCTGATCATGTTTTCTGAAAGGTTGGCAGCAAGATTGTGAGGGGTTTTTTTTGGTAGCTTTTATCTTCTTGGTCATGTAGTACTATAGTAGTGATTAAATGCTGAACATTTTCTTTTCTGCTCTCACTTACAATTCTTGCTAAGATATTTTGTGTTTTTTTCCTTTTGTACTATTTCTTTTTAAACTACTCAAAATCTGCTGCCACTTTTCTCAGTTATGAGCAGAAAGACAGTTAAGTTCACCAAAGGTTGAGTACTGAGTACAGACAACCAAAGGGCCAAAACATTTACAGGTACATTGAGTAGGAAATGAAGCATCACAGAATTGTTCAGTTTAAATTCAAGATGAGCTGCAAGAAGCTAGTATCTATCTCATCTCACCTTACACAAGTTCTTGAACTAAACATGAACATTTTGTGACCTGCAACTTTCACAGCACAGTATTGCTGCATCTTCAGATAATGAAATAAATTACATTGCCTAGTAATTGGGAAAACTTTACATGCATATTCTGTACTTATTTTAAAATCTCATTGCATACCTTTAAATAAAGAGTAGAGAAAAAATCAGATATTTATTCTTCCAAACTGCATATTGAGTTAGTTGTTGAAATATTTTACATGTCAGTAGCTGAGAGTATCTCTGCTCATTTTAATCCCAGATATCTGAGGATGGTTTTCTATGGGCTCTAAAGAACTTCTGCTACAAAAATAATGTGCCTTCAATCATTATCATGGAGAGTAGATTCCAAAATGTTCGGTTAATCAAAGATGAGAATTCAAAACTTTGCTTAATGAGCTTTTTCCTCTTTCCTTTTCAGTTTTCCCTACAGAAATAATCATGCTCTCTTTTTATGTCAGTGTAGAGTTTGTATCTGATTCAAGCCAAATAAGGGCTGTTTCTTCCCTGCTTGCCCAAACTTGCATCAATATTCAGCAGTGACAATAGAAGACAAACACAGAACTTCCTTTGCTCCCTTGGCCCTTTCTGAATAAGAAAGAATGATAAAAGGAAGACAGGGAAAAGAAAAAAATAAATACTTGTGAAGTAGATTTTCCATAACTGGTTTCCCACACAATTTATTTTGTTTATCTAATTATGTGCAGTCCATATTATAGTTGAATCATCAGCAGGTGTCCTGCCTTTTATATGTCAGGCACAGGTGTATGGGATTTTTTTTCCTTCCTGACCAAACAGTAGCCTATTTCATTTGGGGTTTTGGTTTGTTTGCTTGTTTGGTTTGGTTGGGGTTTTTTTGGTTTGGTTGTTTTTTGGTGGGTTTTTTGGGGGTGATTTGTTTTGTTTTGGTTTGTTGTTTTTTTTTTAAATTTGAAAAAGTGAAAAATAGTTGTTTAATGAAAACAGCAGTAGAATTAACTGACCTAATCCTGCTCACCCTATCTTCCTGCCAGCTCCCTTCCTCTGGCACACAAATGAGAGGCAGATGCATAGCAGGCAAGATTTTCCAGGTTAATCATTAAGCAAAGCACTTAATATTGACTGAAAACAGGCAAATATTTGACTGCTGCAATTTAATAAGTGCAGTGGGTATGTTCTTTAAAAGCAATTTCTGTTTAGATTAATTCATCTTAATTTCTAGTAACTTCACATAAGATCAATAAAAGCACAACAATCACAGAACTTTCACTCATTACCTGATGTATTTGGCATTCTTCAGACAACATCTTGGGCAAGTCTGTTCATCTCCATCAGCTTTTTTCCTTGATACAAGATTTACAGAGATCTTTTTATTGTAAAATTCATTGTTAATCACAAAGTTCTGAGATGCATAGATGAAGACTAAAATAATTTCTAAAATGAATTTATGTTAGATAGGTAAATCTGTTTCCTAAAATACACTGCCATTCCGATAGAACATTCCTTTCAAGTCTCCTCTGTTAGATCCAGATCAGCTAAGTGGGTAGAAAATTTTTTTGGTCAGCACTGTCTATCTGGCAGTCAGTACCCATGGGATCCCTTAGTGCTCAGTGTGAGTCAGAGAAATAAAGAAGTTTTTCACTGGGTCCTTCAGAGGAAATAATCTTCCAGCATGACCTCTTAGGGTTTGCCTCAGAGGCATGTCTGAAGTATATGCCCATGAATGCTCTTCTGACCACATTAGAGATGTTTTTGCTATACACAAATATCTTAAATTATTCCATTTTTCCTTTTCTATTTAAATTTGAAGGACAGCTTTCTTCTCCAAGCCTTGCAAGTATCTGATATATAGGCTGGGATATGTTGATATATTTAGTTTGATCATTTTTAAATAAGCTTGGTTTGTTCTTGGTACTTTGGTGTTTGAAGCTTGAACAAGTGACTTGAAATGAAAGACTCTTTTCATTTTATTTCATTCTCAAGCAGAACTTCTTGTTTTACAACCTATTTGATGGAACTCAACTGCTGGTCGGTATTGAATTCCCTGAACTAAAAGACATGCGTGATGTGATCCTGTTACCATCCATTTTTCTAGAGTCCAATATCCTTTAATCTATTGCAGTAAAAAACAAACAAATCAACCCCATAAAATTACCTTTGGTAAGGGAATGCTGTTTAAGGCCAGCTGTAATCATGGATACAAACATAAAGAAGATATCCCAGGGGCAATGGCCAGAACATGGAACATGGGAAGTTCCACCGGACATGGGGAAGAGCTTCCTTGCTGTGAAAGTCACTGAGCACTGGAACAGAGTGCCCGGGGAGACTGTGGGCATTGTCTCCTTCTGTGGAGATACTCAAAAACTATCCAGATGCAAACACAAGAAATTTGTTCTAGGGGACCCTGCTTCTGCAGGGAGGCTGGAACAGATGACCTTCAGTGGCCCCTTCTACCCAGCCCATTCAGTGATTCCGTGTGAAATGTAAAATCAGTCCATACTTTGGCTTATGGTGGGCCATAATAGAAGAGTGTCTGCTCTTCACACCCTGTTAGGACACTTAAGTGTTAGAGTACCTAAAAATTGTCTGTCCCTCAGGCTCATTCAGGCCATTTGGGCAATTTGTTTGCTTGTACTGTTGACTGCAGAGGCTGCCAGACACTCTGAGGTGATGAGTTGCAACATGAAGTATGAGGGGGTAGGGAGCAGGACAGGGTATGGGACAGGCCTGGATCACACACTATCGAGTTCCCTACCTTACAGGATCATGGACAATAACTCTCCCAGTCTGCAGGCATTCCCACTCTGCAAATACTGATTTAAAATGCTTTTCATTAGGGCTTACTCTATAATAAAGAGAATATAACTGGTAACCCCAGTTGTGCATGATTTAATTTATTGCTAATTAGAGACAGCTTAACCTGACGTTAATTTTTGTCAGTTAGAAATGTTCTCATAATTTGATACATTTTTCAGTGCTTGAATCTTGACCTAAAGTATCTACATGGTTATAACACCAAGCATTTCTCTGAAATGAAATAGTTAATCACAGGGTAGTTTTGTAGTGAAATAATTTCTAATATTTTCAAATTCAATATGTGCGTATTTGCATTTATAATAGATAAGTGGCAAATTGGACATCAAAATCAAGAAATAAAGAGCCTCATCTGTAAGCAAACCCAGATCTTACATACACAGCAACAGGCATTGTGGTGCTTGTTTACACTTCCAATATTTCCTTAATGACTTGCATCCATAAAATTTAACCTTGTTAAAAGGCCTATGTAAGATTTTGACTATCCCTGAAGAAATGTGGCACATTTTACATCACACAAGATTGCTTTTCTTTCTGTGAGTACCTCATACTTTTTGTTTCCACCATCTGATGAAAGTAATCTATCTTGTTTAAAAAACAAAAAAAAATTTCCTAAAAGATGCCCTGTGAATACACATTTACACATACAAACGAAATGTATTATATTGATTTTCATTTTTGTAGTTAATATTCATGAAACTTGTGCAGTGTTTATTTTCCAAGTAATACATTTTAGCTCAAATATATCACTAAACAAAGAGAACAAAGAAATAGGAGAAATATTTGTAATACATTAGGAAATATACATCTGGCTATTTAGGTAGTTTCTGCTGAAGGCCATCCAGATGACATTATAACCTTTATTTTTCCTTTTGACATTCAAATAGGCAATAAGCATCATAATCCTGTATCTTCTTAAACATATCTATGTTAAAGATTGCAGCTAAAATCTGTATAAACGTACCATCATAAAGCAGTCTCTTTTTTCTTTAAAAATGGTTATAGCTTAGCAAAATGTTCTTATCTGTTCATGTTGGATGCTTTGATTTAGATAGGTTCAAGTACAAAATACACTTAAAATTATTGTGAGACTCCTGATTTCTTTGACGGAGCAGTTCTGAAGCTCATACATTCATTCTGATGGGGGAAAACACAGCACATGTGTTATCAAAAGCAGACTGTAACAAAACATTTAATGAGTCTGATCCAGATAAAGATGAGTAGAGAACTTTAATCAGTTTGGATGACAGCAGTAAACTTCAAGTTCAGTGCAATCCTGTATATATCCATGTATTCTGAAATCAGAAATCTGCTCTGTTCTGCTCATTTGTGTGTTCAAAGCAATTAGTATCTATTTTTTTTTAAAAAAATGCAACGAACTGGTTACATTGTGTGGCCATTAGCCTTCACAAATCAATAAATCTTAAGTCTGGTATGTGGGAGTGTTAGTTAATGTTTCTGCCTCGTATTATTGACTTTAGGTGAGTTGTTCATGCTTTGTGAAAGTAGATTTGTAACATGTCCAGCACTTTTGGCAACGATGCCTCCCATTTCTCCAAAAATCAGTTATTCTTACCTGTACTGAAGAGGGCCTGAAGGGATTATGATGACAAGGCTTTACCTTCTTTCTTACTGATGATGTCAAATGGAGAGACACAAGGTTGGTGAGGATTGGAGGTGCAGAAATAACTCTCTTAACTGGTGTTACTGTTCTTCATAAGAAAGATCAGTTATTAATTTCCAGTTTTATCTGGGTTACAAATGGTGCATTACCCTTATCTGCAGTTCTCCGTGGCCCTTTGTTTGTGACAGCATAAGTAAAGATTAACACAAATAATATGTAAGTGATAATTCTTGTCACAAATAATAAACTTTTCTTTGACAATAACATGTTTATATATTCAATTCTTAAGCAATATAGTGGAGAATTAAATATCCTGTTTTAAGAAGCTACCTTTACCTATGTAAGCCTTGACTCGCATTGTCTTGCCATATTTTCAGTTGATCTTAATGTAATTCAACTGAATTAGGCATTCATAGACCATTATAGAAGAACTGAGTAGAGGATACAGTTGTTCAAGCAGTTGCTGCTGAATTATAAGAGAGATTAATTGTCTGCTTATTCTTTTTTCCTACTGGGGTGCTCCTGAGGATGTCACCAGAAGGGACCAAGAACAGGTTGTTTGAATATCACTACGAGAAGCTGGCACATGAAATTTGCCTAAATCATAATTAGAGAAATGTGACAGTAACTCCAAGGTCCAAAGGCATAAGAATAAAAAGGATTAGAAGACGTGAGCCTTAAAGAGTCTGAAAGCAAAATATGGGTTTTTTAAAATTGATACTTATATGTGTAAAACTGAAATACAGCAGGATGTCTCTTGGTCCTGAATATTAAAAAATATGCCAGCCACAACCTCAGGGTTTGCACTAGCTGGCAATAGAAGTCTTTATTCTCCAGTCTACCCAGGATTTCCTGTACTAGTACATAAATTGTTCCTTCTCTTGGTGTTCAGACTGAAGAGTCACTTTCTCATTAACCACATTGTTTAACCTATTTTTCTCCCAGTTTTGCTGCGTAGAGGGGAGGTAACAGTTCATTTTAGACCATCCGAGTATGCAAAAGAAAATTAATTAGTACTGCCTAATAGAAGTAATATATGTTACTGATAATTGTATTTCTTCTGTCTGTAGTAGGTAGGAAAAGATCTACAACAGGAGATCATTGTAGTATTGCAATTATCTGTACAGCCCTGCATTGACAGAGCTTCATTCATGTGTCAAGTGTCTTCCTAATTTTCATTCATAACATCAGACTAATGTAAGACAATAAATGGAATGGTTAAACATATTCATTAATTCCTATGCTTTAGTGCAATACCAAGCTGTTGCTAGCTCCAGAAGAGTCCCTCTGCTGCTGAGAGTGATAGCCTTCCCAGGGGGAGATATGAAATGAAGACTCTCTACTATGTCTCTCTTGAAGCACTTTTTCAATGTTTTACTGTTGCATTTTCTTGGTGAGGTGTTAGGATAATTGAATCCTCAGCATTTGTTGGATTTCAACTTTTTTCTTAAGGTCTTGAGGGGAAAATACCCCCTCAAAATATGGTGGTTTGGATATAGTATTTTCCTTTATTCTTCTCTTTGTTCTGGTTTAACCATTCTAAAAAGCACAACTTATGCATACGTAAGTTGTGCACACATAAGAAAAATTTTTAAACATTGGCTGTTGTCAGCAATAAGTGTTTACATACATTTTCTTCAAACTTTGTATCTCGTAGCCACTTCACATGAGACCATTGCTTCTATATGTACATAAACTCTTGTTTATGTGTTTGTTTACTCTTGTCTTGTTCTCTTGTTTCTCTTTATTTTCACAATCTATTCATATGCATGAGATTCAGTTACCTGGTAGGTAGATAAATAGCATAAAAATAGTTTTAAGATGTGATACCAAAGCAACAATGTAGACAGGTTTTGAAATTTGAAGCTTTACCAAGAGCTCTTTTCACATTTTGCCAGGCTTACAACAGTGCTAATTTGCTCACCAGGAGGTAATACTGAATATTTCTTATAAGGAGTTTTACTCTGCTTCTACTGATATTAATGCTTTCTTAAACAGAAACTTAATCCAAGGGTCCTTTTCAGTGCGTTCAAAAACATTCTGCCTCAAGTGATCTTGTACTTGAAGAGAAGGAAATGCTTGACAGTGGTCAGAGTCATGTTTCACTTGAGACTAAAAGACCTCTGAGTTGGTATTTTTTGGCGTACTCTTTTAAAGGTAGTGTTCATATGTTCCATGCAATCAAATTTAATTTATTATTTAGCAGGTCTTCCAACTTCTTCCAGTTTTCATCAGTGTAATATTCCATCATTGCACTTGATGACTATTTTGTTTTTTTCTAAATTAATTCCCTAGTATCAGCAATTTTCCCAGACATTTTTTCCCATTTCTCAGAGAGAAAGGCATATGACTTTTGAGGTAATAGGTCAGCATTGTCATTTTCTTTGCTGAAATCATTTCAGCTCCATTTAAAGGAAGAACTGGCCCAAACTTATTATCTAATGACTCTTCATAAAAAGAGTTTTACTCTTTTCACACCAGGATATCCTTTCACTGAAGATTACAGTCCAATTTTCATGTCTTACATATTATGTATTAGTTGTTACATAAGCTTTAGCTGGAGGCTTTTTAATGAAAGAGGAAGACCAACTTTCTTTTCTGACATTATATAATTTTTAATAAAATTGCTTGAATGCAATTACATCTGTATTAAAAATCAGTGAATTAGACAAGCCACATTACAGGGTAAAAATGAGCTGTGCAAAAGACCACAGGCACCTTCCCTAAGGTGTGTTCATCTCTGGAGTGCAAAGAATAGAAGAGTAGGAGTCTTTCTCTTTGATATAATGCAGACTCAAAGAGAAGGTAAAGCTAGCCATAATGAAAATTAAACAGCCTTGTTCAGGTGCAGCAAATACCCAGTTGGTGCATGAACCTGAGGCAATGCAGCCAGAAACAGGAGAAAGCAACTGTATTCACTCTTGAAGGTGAATTACTGGGTTTAGAAATACAAACGTATTAGCAGTGAAATCTCAATGAATTCATCTAACAGACAAAAAAAGGCCACAAAATACACTATAAGGCATTATGATCCAGCAGACATAAAAGCAAGTACAATATATATTCTGTATTCTTCTATGTACAAACTTGTTGTCCTGAAACCCAGAGTAGAACATAAGGCTTTTGTAGGACTTGGTGTGTACTGCAAGGATGAATTTTGTAACAATCTATTCTTCCAATACTGTCATGATCATAAACAACAATAATGTCTATGATAATCTTCATGATAAAAATTCAATTTTGTTGTAACTTCAAAACTCTGCTTAAGTGTTAGCACTAGTTATTCCGGTATCTTAGTGTTATTCCCATTCTTGCCTGTGTGAAATGGAGATGTCACAGTCTATCAGCTGGTTGTCACAGCACAGTGATGTATTGTGTTTACACCAGTGAAGTCCCTATGAAGTCAATGGAATTTCAAAGACGTGATTAAACGCAGAAATTATACTTTCCTTTAAAGATTCGGTCTGGGAACACATATCTTTAAAGTCATGTTTCATAAAATATATATGCTGAAGAAAAGCATTCCATTGAAATAAATGATCCTTGGGTGTATGCTACCTGTAGTATGCTTGACAATATACGCATTAGAAAGTGTTCCATTAGCCAGTCTGCTAAAGGATCATAAACTTGACTGTTGGACTAGCAGAGTTGGAGGAAATGAAGCATAAACCAAGCTAAGTAGAACCTAAAAATAACAAACAGTGTCTGTTTCACCTAATGTAGGTATTACCATTTTCAGCTACTAATATGCTTACACAAAACATTGGGGTTTGGGATTTTTTTTAGGTTCTGTATAATGTATGGAAAAATTCTATGCCAATATTAAGCAAAGAAATTGCATCTTCTGTGCAAAGTAGGTAGTATTTTGCAAGGTAAAGGGTATTTGTTTCCTTATTTTCTTCAATTCTACTAGTACCTTCACAGCAAAAACAGAAAAGAGGGTCTTTTTTTTAAGCACATGTAGTGACAGGACAAGGGGAAATGGCTTCAAACTGAAAGAGAGCAGGTAGAGACTAGGTAAAAATTCTTCACTATGAGAATGGTGAGGCACTGGAAGAGGATGGCCAGACAATTCATGGATGTCCCATCTGTAGAAGCGTTCAAAGCCAGGTTGAATGGGGTTTTGAGCAATCTGGTCTACTGGAAGTGCCATGGCAGTGAGGTTGGATGTAGATGATCTTTGAGGTAACTTCCAACCCACTTCAATCTATGATTCTATGATGAAAAGATATTGTTTAACTTTCTCAAATTGGAAGGGCCTCCCTGAGGAGTATTGATTCTAGCTCCCTGCTCCTTACAAAACTACTCAAAATTAAACCACACACTTAAGAGCCTCATCCAGATGTTCCTTGAACACTGTCTTGACACTTTGATGTTATGACCACTTTCCTGGGGAACCTGTTCCAGTGACTCACCACTGTCAGTGAAGTAGTTTTTCCTACTGTTCAAGCTGAACTTCCCTTGATGCAGCTCAGCTCATTGCATTTTCTCACATCCTATTGCTGATCACCAGAGAGAGATCAGGATCTCTCCTTTCACTGCTCCCCTTGAGAATGAGGTCACTCCTCAGCTTTTTGTTCTCTGAGATGAACAAACCAAGTGACTTCAGACACTCCTTTTAAGTCTTTCAGTCAACGTCTTTCACCATCTTAGTCAGTCTCCTTTGGGCACACTGTAATAGCTTTATGTCCTTTTTTTGCTGACACCTCCAAAACTGCAAGCAGTACTTGACATGGGTCTGCTCCACTACAGTGTAGACTGAGACAATCACTTCCCTCAGCAGGGTCATGATGCTGTGCCTAATGCACTCCAAGTTGTCCCCTTTGGCTGCCAGTGTACACTAGGGGCTTGTATTCAATTTACCATGAGCTCAAATCCTCAGATTTCTCTTGTACAGAGTGGTTCTCCAGCCTCTCATCCCCCAGTTACTATGTATAACCATAATTACCCATTCCAGGTGAAGACTCTGGCTCTTGTTAAATTGTTAAATTTCATAAGGTTGGTGCTTGCCCAGCTCTCTGGTCTATCCAGATCTGTATGTAAGGCTTCTCTACCCCTGAAGTAGTCCACAGCTCCTCCTAGTTTAGTGTCATCAGCAAGTTCACTTTAATGTACATTTAATTTCTGTGTCCAGACCTTTTAAAAAGTGTTGAAAAACACTGGGCATAAAATCGAGCCCTGAGGAGCCCACTGGCAACTGGCTGCCAGCCTGATGCAACCCCATTTAATACCTCTCTGAGCCAGCTGCTCAGCCAGTGTGTTATGGACTTCTCTGTGCTCTGTACACTTTATCCAAGAGGATACTCTGGGAAATAGTACAAAAAACTTTGCTATAATCCAAATGCACCACATCTACTCTCTTTTCTTGGTGAGCTAGATGGCTGACCTAGTGCTAAAAGATTAAGTTGGCTAAACAAAACTTTCCCCTCATGAACCCATTTTCTGTGGCCAGGGCATTGTCTTTCAGATGCTTTACAATAATTCCCAAAATAAGCTTCTCCATATTTTATCAGGCACTGAAGTGAGACTGACAGGCTTGTAATTAACAAGGTCTTCCTTCTTTCCCTTCTTGAAGACTGAAACAATATTTCCGATTTTCCAGTCATTTGGGACTTCTCCAGACTCCCAAGATCATTGACAAATAATGAAGGGAGGTCCTGTGAAGACACTGGCCACATCTTTCAGTACTCTGGGATGAGTCCCATTAGGGCCCAATGATTTATGTACATACAGCTGAAGCAGCAAATTTCAAACAAATTCAGGGTTAGCTGGGACTTTATCATTCCCTAATGCATTCTCAAAGCTCACACACCTCTTTTTTATGGTTTATTTTATTTTTCCCTAAAGAGAGGGCCATCAAGGGACTCCTGAAAGACACTTTAGGAGTCAAAGTAATTTGGAGTTTTTATCTTCCATTTTTATCTACTCTTCTCTTTGGTCTCCTTTTCTCTTTCCCTCTCTGTACACTTTTACTATTTGGTCAGTTTACAGCAACTAGAAAACCTGAGAATTGATGTTCAATGGCTGGAGGTTATGAAATATGTTCCATTGATTTCAAATAAAATGTCAGACATAAAATGCAGCATTCATTTTTATAATTGTCACTTCTGAGGGTTGCAACTGAAGTTAGTAAGAAATACCAAAATTTGACCTTACTGAAATAGAAGATGATAAAGAGCCATTTTCCATGGAAGAAGTATGCAGAAATTAATTTTTGGGAAGTAAAGGTATGGTTTTTAAAGCAATGGAATTTTTAGAAATATATTTTTAAGGGGCAAAAGGGTAGTGAGTGCAAGAATTTTGGAAAAGTATGAAGATATTATTAAAACTGCAAGGCACAACACAGATTTTCATGCTTGTGAATTGAATATGCTCAGTCAAAAGTAAAATCACTGTTCTTGAAAAATCTCCTGTATTACTTGACAGTTGGTTAGGTGTTCCCTTGACAACTGCTCTGGTTAATCAAAGGTGTAAATGAAGCCACTATGTCAGTGTTTTGCAGGACACTTATTTTATGTCTTTTATATCAATACATTTTTAGTAAAGGGATTTTTGTGGGGATTTTTTTTTCCCTATGTTGAACTGTTAAGCTGGGCTGGCATTTTTCAGATTGTAGGGAGAAAAATAGCAAGTAGTTCTAAATGTAATGCTCCAGTAGTGGCATTATAAAATGGACAGTGGTGTAATAGTTTCTAATAATTTTTCAGAAGACCAGAAACCTTGGTCTGCTAGCAGTGTGAGATCTTTGTTCAGAAACAGTCTTTACATGATTATTTAGCTTGGATAAAAACAAAGGTTCTCTTTATAATGCCTGGGGTTATTTATACCTGCTGAGATGACACTTTAATTTTGTTATACCTCTCCTTAATCTGTTAGAAATATGGCTGCACCTTCAGGATTATATAGAAAATATAATTGCTATAAACTAAATTTTGTTAAGTGTTTTACATAAGCATGAATACACCATTTTTACATGATTACATTACTTAGTTGTAATGCATGAAAGCAGTCAAAAGTCTTCTAGAAGTTCCAGTCTCTGGACTTAATCTCATCCATATTGTCAAATAGAAAATCAGTGTAAGATACTTTACTATGTTTCCCTTGATATAACGGGAAGCTGAAACAATCATGCTATCAATTAGAGCTTAAGTCAGTCTCTCCAATTATTAGAAGAGACATTAGTAGGGATTTTGAATTCATGCCTTCTACTGTGCTCCTCTAGTGCCACCTGGTGACTAGCTTGAAAGGAAAAAAAAAAAAAAGTATGATTTTATTTCCAGCTGGAGAGGTAGTCTATGATAATTTAAGCTAAAACATTTACTTGAGCAAGATAATATCAGGTAGCATTTGATTTAGAGGTGCCCCAATCTTAGCTAGCTTAAGAGGGGTTCTTTGACTATCAGTTCCAGACCTAAAGTAATCCAATACCCAATATCCACGACTGTGTCATGAGTGTGTGAGGTACACATTGCACTTTGTTAGGAATCCAGTGTTCATGCACATAATTAATCAACATGCAGGTGCTAATGACACAGTATATAATTACTGTTTTACACCTGTTGAGGTCCATGAGTCTTTTGTAAAAAAATAGTAAATCCTTTCTAATTCTTTTTCTTAACTTTATATAAAATCCACAGCAACTATGAAAAAAATCATGATATTCTAAGCCAAGAGCAAATAAGAAGGCTGAACATCTCATTTCAAATTTATGGAAATAAATATTTGAATTCATCAGGCCTATATTTTAGCATCCCCAGGAACAGGTTGGGCTTCACATGCCTCCAGATCTCTTTAGATTACTGTGCATAACCTTGCCCATATGTCCTCTACACGTACACATTTCCTATAACTACTGCTTGCACACCCAATTCTTTACTTCCCTGTGAATCCTTTTTATATCACTATGGGTGTGATGTGCATGAATCACAATTCTGGTGCCTGACAAAATTATCCTGCAATAGGAATTGTATTGCATTCTCTCCTGTCACTGTCTCTGGAGGGAAAAATGTGCTGGCTTTAAACGCAGCCGGAATATGCCACTGAGATACGAGGCAGATGTACTGAAATGCCTTCAGCATCCAAACGAGTGAAAAAGCACCACTGAACTAAAAATACTTCAAAACTTAAAGATGTCAATGATTAGCCACTTTCATCTCAGGTGTTCTTAATGTGAGGTCAGTATCTCATAATATGAGGTTAATTAGAAAAATAAAGAAAAAATGTCAAGAGAATAAATCATCAGTTTCATTTTCTCTTTGCTAATGAGGATAATGGATTTCAATCTTCTGTGAGGTGCGTGAAATAATACAATTGCATTTATTCAATTGCAAGATTAAGATTTAAACACAGATTATAAGAAAACTTTAACCTGGTTATAGAACAACATGAATGGTATTTTAGTTCAGGTAATTTCTGTGGCAGAATATTTCAAGTCCCTTCTTTTTTCCATCTTTGTTTTAAGAAACGAATACGATTATATTATGCATGTGTTCATGTTGTAGCACTTTCTAGGTTTAAATGCTATAATAATGACTGAGACAGTATTTATGGTTTAATTGCCATTTTTCATATGTTTATAATTTTCTAAGAAATCTGTCTTTTGGACTGCAATTTTTCATGCTCCGTCTCTTTCTAAAAGCTATTCTAGGCATATTTAAGTAATCTAGCAAATTCAAACAGTCCTAATATTGTGGTAATGTAAGCATGAAAAATATCCTTTTTATTCACATTTTAAATGACAGTTTTTTCCATCCTATGATGAGACAGAGAGAAATTTCAAGTATTAATTCACTGGAAATCTTTACAGAGAAAGAAGCAAATGCTGAAGAAAACAGTGGTAGCATGTACTGCATTCCTAAGATGCTCTCCAGAATACAGGACAATGGGTTTCTGCTTGTAGCCTGTGGTTTTATTCTTGTGACTCAGTCACTAATCTATTGGCTGATATCAAGAAAATCTATTCTGCTCTTTGAGATTTCATTGCTGCACATTAAAAAAAAAAAAAAAAAGTAAAACACCTTCATATCCTTTGTGAAGTTAACATATAATGATCAAAATCACTGTATAACAAGCTATTGTTTATGCATACTGAGGCGCTTTATTTGGATTTTCTTTTTTCTTTTTTTTCCTCACATATTTATTTAAAGGTAGAATGGATTACCAGGTGTGCCTGAGTAGGGATGACTGTGTTATTATCTAAATAAATTTATGATACTTTGACTTGTCTAAATAAAGATCGCGAAAGGACTTGTCTGTATCAAGCAGTCTTTAAGACTTATTTTAGTTGCATCTATGTTTAATCTTCCACTTTTTTCCTCTAGTAAACGATCAAAACAATAGAAATTACGTGTACAAAACAGTGAGAATGTGTGTACACCAGGCATTTGCAATGGAAGTTTACAATGACGAATGGATGGCTAATTGCTGGAAGATGGTCACACTGACACAGACCTCATCATTTTTGGTTTGTTTTTTCTTTTTCATTAGATGAGGAGCATTCTTCGTAATTAATTTTGTCACTTCACCTAAAATTTTGTTCTTTGTGGGCTGGACCATTGTAATATGTGACATAAGAGATTATTTAGAAAAAGAAACATGAAGCCTCCAGAAATCTTTCTGAAAAGCAGGGACCAGGCAAGGGCAGAGGGTAGGCTTTACTGTGAGTATGTTAGGTCTCTACTTACAGTATCCACTCAGAGTAGAAAGCATCAAGGAAAGGCTATGAGTTTATTTCCCCCAAGAGAGAATCTTAAATGAGCTGATTTTGTATTATCTAAGAATGTTATTTTTCTACACTCTGATTTACTGAGATAATTCCCAGCAGCTGAAATATGAGTAGGAATAATAAATTCAAAGAATATTTTACATTTCAAGAATTGGTTGGAAAACACAGTAATGGAAGTATTTTCTCCAAAATTGTCCTTATTTCAATAAAAAGGAGATCACTGACTATCTGTCAATATACTCATTGTTTATTAAGGAGAAACTTCTGTTTGCTGAATTCATAATTTGTAATGAAATTGTGCAAATCTGATGGTCTTCAAAACAGCAGACACTGCTTCTGGCTCCCTATATTTGAAATCAAAATATTATGCTAACTTTAGACTTTTCAAGAAAGAATGTAGTTCAAAATACCTTAAAAACGTGACTCTTTTTAACCTAAAATTAGAAATAAAAATGAACATTTTTCAAACTCATTTGAATAGTCTAGGGGTCAGGATCCCATTTCAGAAGGTGATAATAGAAAATGCCATTCAAATATCTCAGACTTTTAAAGAAAGATTCAAAAATACGAAAAGTGTTGCATACTTACAAGGGAGAAATAGTTGAGCACATTTCAGCCCCATGCATCGGAGTACAGTGAAAAGTCAATGAATTAGTATTGACTGATTTAGCGGTGAAGCAGCAGTGATATAACCATTGGAAAGGTGGGATTTATTAATATGTGAGCATCAGCTGCTGGTGTGGATGTACTGGCTATGAGTTAGTAAACTCAGCAGCACTGGTTTTGTGCTGCTCACTCAGAAGTCACTGCACTGCAGTGAATTTATAAATATTCATTAGGGGCCCAATACTATATCCATTTATGTCAATGCAATGTTTCCACCAACTTCAGAGGTGAAAACTGAGACTCTAAATTTCATAATGAATCTTCAGACAGGATTATGAAATAGTAAGGCTTTAGACACAGTAGCAGAGACACAAAGCTCAAGGCATAACCTGGAATAAATCACGCCATGGCAGCTGCATACACCCAACCAGGTGGTGATATAGAAAAAGGAACCATTTGAGACTATGGTACATCTTGGTGTGTTTTCTCCAGGAGTAAATTTGTTCTTGCCAATGCTGAATTAATTTCTATGATTACTAGTGTATGCTTCTAGTGTACAGATTTTAATGGGCTTTAAAATATTTTAACTCCTTCATATGTGTATGGCCTAACATAAAAATTCATGTGTCCCAACAAAAACAATTTATGAAATTCCAAATATTGTCCTTTATCATTTATTCAACTAAAAGAAATGGAAAATTTGGCAATCCATATAAAGACATTAATTTTTTTCAGAAACATTTTTAATGTTGGTTGTAACATTTGTGAAAAATTACATTAAAAATGTAACATTGTTGTTGTTAGTACCCCAGAAACATAATTATGGTGACTTGGCTGAGCAGAGTTTCCTGTGCAGGGTACATGTAGTCAGTAAACCTTAACATGCTTCCCAATCACATTCTCTTTTACAGCACATGAAAATTAAATTGAAAGGTATTTCTACAGAAATAGTAGAAGTCAGTTTTTAAGAATCTCTCCACTACTATTGAGCTATTCTGCATTTGCAGTGATAATGTTTTGTTAAATTTCCTTTCCAAATATGAAACCAGTGGTTTGAAAACCACCCTTTTTTTAAATTGAATTTTTGTTGCTGATAATATTAATAACATTTTATCAGTTCTCATCACAGAAAGAAACTGAAGAATTATCAGTGTTTTATTGAACATTCACTGGAATTTACTTCACAAATTCCCTTAACCTTACATTCTTCTTTATCTCTGAGGCTCAATACCAGAGTTTGCACTAACACACTTTACAAGTAGCGATAACTGCATCACAGTGCGGTTTTTCTGCTCAGAGGTATGAAGCCTTTCATTTCTTATTCCATTTCTGTTCCCTCTGTAGGTCAGGAAAAGGAAATTTCAACCCAGGCTGCTCAGCATCATTCAACATTGATGTCACTTCTCCAACAATCCTCTATACTAACCAGACTGTATGTCAACCACAGTTAGCACTTAAAATCTATCAATACCCACTTAAATATTTAAAGATTTTTTCCTTCTTTTCTCTGCATATATTTAAAATACTGGTCAAGAATAGTAAGAAGGCAAACAGAAGAGGGACATTAGTAGATGAAACATCTTTTTTCTCCTGGGTAATTCAAATAGCCATGAAACTGGAATTAGCACTGTCCAAATATTTTCATCCTTCCTGGAAGTATGAACATCTCTTTCACCTTAACTTTGCCGTGTGAGGTTTGAATAGTCCGTGACCAACAGTATAAACAGCAAAGGGATGTTCTGTTTCCTTACAGCTACATGTTGCCTGTGGGCAGTCCTGAAGGTTACTGCATGATTGAAGTGGCTGCAGATGGAAACCCTTCTGTACAGCACAGACTTTCTTTCTCACGTCAAGTATCTCAGGTGAGTCTGAAAAACATCAAAAAACAGCTATTTGCATTGAACATTTCATCAGCATATGCACTACAGTCATTTTCAAAGGAGAATAGGTACACTCTAACTTCTTCTAAAGGAGGAAATGAAATTCCTCCTCAGATATCATTATATGTGCTTAGTTTCTTTCTAATAGGTCTTTTTACCTTGAGCAATCACAACATATCCATTAATTTCTTAGTTTATTTTACTCTGAAGCTTCTACTCCTGCTGCACAAAGTCCATAAAAGGACATGGATGCTATGAGAGTTTAAAAAAACGTATATTAACAACATAATTTACCTAAGGCCAAGGGGTTATTAGAAAAAAATCAGATATTATTACACAGTAATTCTAGTTACATTTTAGTTGGAAGCCTCACTGTCTAGTGGGGGACAGTTATGAATCATCGGTGGTTTAATCTGGTGGCAGGATTTTTGCTAGAACTTTGCTTCTGAATAGTATTGTAAAGATATCTGTCTCCATTTTGAAACTGGTATCAGAATACTCATTCTGAATGGACAGGAGGCCAGCTTTCCCAAATCTTGAATTTTTCAGTTATTCTTTGTCCTCATTTTATTGCCTGTCTTTTTTATGCATTCTCCCATCGCAAGATTATTTCTGCATGAAAAATTTAAAATGTTTTTAGACAAGAATTTGAACTGTGATTGACAGCTTACTTTATAAGTTGGTTCACTAGAAGAAAGGCCAATTATCTGTAGAGATGTTAATATTAATATGCATCTCCCAGTATGCACTGCTGGTTTGTAACAAAATTTTTTCCTTTGCATGGTATGTAGTATGAATGTCAAATTCTCATGATTAACTATTACACTTTACAGATCTGCTCCTAATATCCCAGAAACTTTATTTACAATGTACACAATCAAAGAAAGAAAAAAATTTCTTATCTCTAAGAGGACTAATGAATGTCTTCCTATTATTGCCCAATAAAATCCTTTTTACCACTCAGGCTCAAAGTGAAGAAGGATATTTTCAAATTAGTATTTGAAAAACTACGCATGAGTATTACATAAGTTATTGATATAATGCTATATTAAGCCTTTTATGTTATTAACAAGACTTACAGGAATTGTTTCTTTGTGTCTCCTTAAAATACATTCTGGTTAAGTCAGTTAAATTCAGAAATTTCATAGAAAGGTGTAGTAACATGAGCTTGAACATTGAATACATTATGATAAAATCCAGTGATGCTAGAAGCTGAGCAAAGCCTACTGAAGTTGCTCTGTGATCACTGGATCTGCCCCCAAGGTTACTGCTTTTGTAAAATAAACCAAATAATAAAGGAGATTGTGTTGCAAGCGAAGTGTTAAAACTGCTGTTCTTAATCACAGACACTTTATAATGCAGTCCAATGCTTTGCCTAACTCTTGAAAGAGATTCATAAGCAGAGAGAAAATGTCTGCAAACACTGCTTACACATCTTGCCTATCACTGCAGTGTGTCATTGTTTTGTTTGAAAGGGGATAAAGTCAAGTGATCTGAAATGAATTCAACAAGTGCAGAGCCAATGTCTTTGAATTCATTTGATATGAAAAATCTGGTTAAATTTTATCCATGCTCTAAAAGAAGTAGATGTTTTTCATTTTGCCTTCGGAATGAAAGACACTAAGTAGAAGAATATCTGGCAATATGCACATTCATTGTATTGCCCAATTTCACTTGAAATTGTCACAAAATAGCTCTAGGACTGACAAAAGCAATACTGGAAACAGCAAAGCAAAAATCATATGGATGTGTGAATTCCAGATAAATCAATGGGATGTTTTCCTCCTGTTTCTACTTCTTTACAGGTGTCTGACTATGAAGGGCCTCTTCCTTATAAAATGCCCCACATGTTTTGCATATGCTGTGACATATTTCTGATTCCATTGGTTTGTTCCTTGAATGGGCTAGGTGTCACCCACTTTCTGGACTAATGGTGTTGAACAAATAGATGCATCACTGTGTGATACAACTATGATTTTTTTGTTTCAATTCCTAAAAATTGGCAGGCACTTAGCAAATGAACTTAGGAATGATGAAGACCCATGTCAGAATTCCAGAAAGTCAGGGATTACCTTGAGGAGTGGAATTCAGAATGTTAAATGAGTCACAGATTCTTTGTCTGTTATGATTAAGTGCTTGAATCCTAGGTCGGGCAACAGAGGAATTGCCATAGTGAGCACTAATATGATTTGGGCAGACCCTGTGTGAAAAAGTTGTGGTTGTTTCTTTGCACCTTTATAAGGGTGTTCCAGGCTTTTGAAAATTTGAACATTTCCTTTATTTTTCCCCCTTGGGCTTCAGTATAGAATGTTTTCTAACATTCATAAAAAACCCTGAAATCTTTTTTCTGTATTTCCTTTATCTTGGGGTCTCATAGGTTCCAGATTTCCTAAAGGAAATGTCTTCAAGTCTACAGCTTCTCCTGTGTTCCTGCAGCAAACTTCAGCCATGAATGTACAACTCATTATATAGTATGAGGGCATCTATGTGAAAAACTTACCATGTTCACTGCGGTTGAGGCTGGGAATTCCAATTTGTGTTTCATGGGATGTATGTTGTCTTACACATTCGAAAATATGAAAGCATATTAAGCCACTCTCTTTATAAAGATTACTAAAAAGAAAGAAAATAGAAAATAACATTTTAAAAAATAATCGCTTCAGAAATTATCAAAGTTTTTGACCATCTTCAAGTAATGATTATTTCCTTTATCAGTATCTATTATTCTTTTGTTGTTTACAATAACATCACAAATCACTTTTTTTTTTTTTTTTTTTTTTTTTGATGAGTCTCTTTTTGTTTCTGCAGGTCACCTTTGGATCAATCTTCCTTGGAAACGTTCCTGTTCATGAGGAGGTCCATCGATGTGCTGGGCAGATATATGGCTATAAAGGATGCATTAGGGATTTTCAAGTTAACCACAAAGAGTTGTTCATCATAGATGAGGCTCTTGAAGGAAGGAATGTTGAGAACTGCAATGTCCCAATATGTGATTATCATCCATGTCACAATGGTGGGACCTGCACTAGGTAAGAGATATTTCTTTACCCATTTTATCATTCATTCTTGATGAAAAATTGCTATTATTTTCTCTGCAATGAAATAATCACCAATCTTTTGCCTTGATAATTTCAAATAGAAAATGTGACATCTTCATGCCAGCCAGAGAAATGTTATACTTTATTTGCTCTCATGAAAAGTGATATAAAATATAATGACATTGTCCACACAGGATATGTGTTTTGTTGAAGCCAGAATTCCTTTGCAACTAATCAGACAAGTTCTGCTACAAGACTAAATCTGAACCTTTGTATAGACTGTTTGGGCAGAAGGCACATAAGATGTCATTTTTTTGTTTAACATCTCTGTGCCTTACTCAGTCGTGTACCCTCACACATCTGCATGGTGTGTTCCTGGGTACAAATGTTGATCATCATGCTATGAAAACACTAACAAGTGACTTTCTTGTTCACCTTCAGCATATGTGAAAAGGTATTGTCAAAGATCCTTTGAAAGTTAAGGTGCATCATGCTGAAAGAGGAAATGGAGTCTGAAAGAGACATGAATTAAAAGAACAGAAGATGATGGTTCAGTTGAATGATGGTTCAGTAGGAGAACAGTAACTTTTTAAGCCATAACAACTTGATCATTATCTAAGGAACTCAGCATTTAAAAACACATTTCTGCTTAAAAATGATAGAATTTGTGAAGTAGCTGTCATTTTTTTATCAAATTATACTTCACTTCAAGGCAAATGCTGAACAGAACAGTCTAAAGTTCTTTTGATGTTCTGGTCCACTCTGTGTTTCTTAGATTGAGGAGCTCTTGAACAGATTTCTGAGGGACTTCTCTGCTTCTCTTGATTGATATGAACACACAAAGAATACCAAACAGGTCTTTGATCTTTAAGTCTTGTTTGACTAGAGCACAAATGAAAGCAAGTCAGTTTTATGAAAAAACACAATTTCCCTAGCAGTCTGGTGAAACTGAGTGTGTACTTTGGAGTAATGAATCTGTTTTTCCTCTGTTGGTCTTTACTGTATCACTGCCATTCTACTGCTTGGCCTGTCAGCTGCCATTACAGAATACTGTTTCATTTGAATTTGTGTCCTGAATAATTCATGAGGATTGGATTTGTTTCCTGCCTTTCTGCTTTCCCATTGTTGGCCTGGGCCCTTTTCAGAAATGCTTTTGTTTTGAAATAGGTCACTTCTCTTCTGTCCAGAGGCGTCATGGAAGGCTGGGCATGTGCAAACCAGGGATCAGTGGCTGTGCAGTAGCACGGTTTTCATGATTTTCTACAACAGCCAACTGATTTTCAGGGATCACCTCCTCCAAACCCAAGAATGATTCATCCTAATAAGCAGGAAATCAACTGTCAGCAAGCCTGAATAGATTAATAACATGCTTCTGACGAAACTCAAACATTAAAAGGAGGTATACAAGACACGGAAGCATGGCCACATGATCTGGAAAGAGTACAGACAAAAAAATCCAGCTACATAGATACAGAACAAGCCTAATTCCATCTGGAGATTAATCTGGCAGGAATGTGCAGGGAAAACCCAAAAGTTTATACAAGGATACCAGCAGCAAAAGGAAGACCTAGGAAAATGTAGTCATGCTGCTGAATGGGGAAAAATTCTGGTGGCAAAGGATTCAGGAAAGATTGAAGTGCCTTTTTTGCCTTAGTCTTTATTGATAACTGGGCTCCAGGAATCCTATTCCTCTCCTGTAGGAGAAAATCTGAAGAAAGGAAGATTAACACTTGGTGGACAAGGATCAGATTAAGGAATGTTTAAATCAACTGGACATATATCCATGGGACCAGATGGGATTAACATGAGTGATGAGGGAACTATCTGATGTCATAACAAGATTTTTGCCAGATGTTTCAATTACACTGATCAGCAACAAAAAGAAAAAAAAATCTTTTTGATTTCATTTTATTCTTCAGGAGCTTGGCAACTAACTACTGGGTTTGTTTCTGAAAGACCGTGAAATATTACATAGCAATTATCTCTACCATGTTTTTCAAGGAAGACTGGAGTTTATCAATGCATATTGCTAAATGTCTGTGGTCTTAAGAAATGTTTTTTTACAGTTGTTCTTAAAAAAAAGTACTTGCCTTTTCTCATCATCAGAGTACAAAAATGCTACTGTAGTCTTCAGCCTATTAATTATGATGATTATGCAAAAGAAATTTACTTGAAAGGAAAAAAAAAATCTTTGTAATTTTAGTAGAAGAAGACAAGAATGTACCTAGTTTTCAGACACGGAACTTCAGGATGCAGCTGACTCTGTGTTCTGGTCATTGGTTATTTCAGGTGCTCCCCTGGGGCTTTTCAGAGCTTGGCACCTGGGAGGCATCAGGACGGACCCAGCCCTTGGACACTGGGGATATCTCTGGGTATAGAGAAATGCTGAGGCAGGACTGCAACATCAGTCCAATGGCAGGATCCAGCTCAGAAAGAGCAACAAGGGCCAGACACAGCCCTTGATTGACTAGGCACAGCAATGGTGACAGAAAAACAGAGCTTCAGCATGTGTAATGGTGACTTGGGAAGGCAGATGATGTAAATCGAGCTGTGCCTCCCTTCTTCTTTCTCACCCCCTGCTTGATGCTCTGAGCATGGCCCTGTATGGTCTGGGGTATCTCGGGCCAGCTGGGGCCAGCTGTCCTGGCTGTCTCCTTTCAGCTCCTGGTGCTGCCCCAGCCTCTGCGCTGCTGTGGTGGGGTGAGGAGCAGAAAGGCCTTGGCTGTGTCATCAACCCAATGTTCAGCACAAATGTAAAACACTGCCCCCCACCAGCCAGCTGCTCTGTACAATATCAACTCTGTCCCAGCCAAAGCCTGCACAACAGAACAAAAATCATTGGTTTCAAAAGTATTTAAACGTATGTTTCATCAGATGAATGCTTCCATAGAAATCTAAATTTTTAATTCTTTACATAGTCATTATGTATTAGATTAAAAACCAAAACAGCCTCCTATGTAAATGCTCTACTCCTTTGAAAAACTCTTCTTCAAGTTCCCTAACTCTTTTACTGCACTTTAAATTTATACTAACATAGAATTCCAGGGACTGGTAAATTCCAGGGACTGGTAAAAAGTCTGGTAAAATTCAGTAAATTTAAGGGTTTGATGCCATATAGCTCTGCGGAATTCAAAGCTCATTGTATGTGTTTGAAATGGGCATGGAAAGATTAACCTTGGAAGCACTTAATATTCTGTGTTGGCCCCCTGATCATATGAGCCAGATGTTGCAAACCAAGCTTAGTGTTAATTAAGAAGATACATCTGTGTGTGGGAAATAAACTCACAAAATTACCTCACCAATGATTTGACAATTATGTCAGCCACTACACTAGTAGCAGTTGATTAATGCCTTTCCTTTAAATTGTATAAAGACTCAAAAAATGTAAACATACACAAGCTTAGCTTTTATAGTGTAGAGTAAAACCTCAAAGTTAATTGCTCCCACAAACAATCATGTTTACAGTGTCTCAAACTATTCTCACAGTGATTATTCTTACTGTTGTTATTCCCCATATACTGATGCAGCAGATGGGTCCATTAATGTTAATCAGTTAACCAAGACTGAAAAATCAAACTCAATTAGCAATAAATTTCAATAGAGAGACACTTATCTTCAGATTTTGACTGCCATGTATGCTGTAATCAACAAAAATGTACAAGGAATTTAAATTTTCATTTTTCATCTCCAGAAAATGTAAGAGACACTTTCCTGGGCATGTAGGTCTCATTTGAATAGTACCTTTTTAGCTACAAATAGAAAAATACATATTTTATTTCAAAAATTTTGCATTCTGCTTTCTGCATTCTGGGAAATCATGCAATTCCCTTTAAGCCTTTAAGAGCAGATCACTAAATAAAAGCTTCTATCCAAACTCTTACCTAAAGTCCATCTGATAATATTTTGAATGTCTTTTAGAAAAAAATTAGAGAATGAGTTCAAGGTTAGGTGATCTTGTAAGTCCAAGATAATTTTATGGTTGAACTTGGTTAAGTGATAGACTATCTTATGAGGTAGATGCTGAGGAGACCAGATGAAGTGAATTAACAAATTTTGTGGAGTTCTTTTAGTATATATCCTGAATATTAATTAGACAGTAGAAAGAGTAATTATGGATGTGAATTTTTAGGATTTAAAAAAAGAGCTTAAACTGTAGACTTTGAAAACACTAAAATGTTCTTTTCAACATTTTTTGCATCTCTTTTTTTCATTTCAAGGGCTACTCCTGGTGATCCTTTCCCAGCTATGTGCCAAAAAATGCACTTGTGCTTGCTTGTGCCCATAAGCCAAAGCTGCGTGTTATGGCAGGTTTCAGCAGAAGGCATTAATCAAAAGATAGGCTTGTGTATTTTTATTAATTCTTTTCTCTCAGTTTTAGCACAGAGCTGCAGTCTGCTTCCAACTTGCAAAATCTGGTTTATGTGTTTCTTGACCTAAAGACAGAATGGTTATCCTAGAATGACTGAGTGCCCATTTTCAAACTACAGAACACTCAAGCATTTCTCCAAAGAGAAGCAAGAGTATTGCAGGCCAAATTTTTAGAATTGTTCATGGATTTTCTCTCAATCCTTTAGATGTAGGTGTTTCTGGGTAAGAAAGATACCAGCTAGTCAGAAACAACAGAATTGAAATCAAGAAACTTTTTATAGATGTCTTTTGTAGACTAAGAGACTCAGATCAACATATTATCTAGAACATCAGTTCATTGGATTTTTACAAATCTAAATCCTAGTTAGCATCACTAACATCCGTATTAAGTTTAGAACTAATATTATAAGTTTCACTGTATTCAGGTTTTGCAGAAAGATAAACCAAACAGATTAAATTTTATCTTATTTGATTTTCAAATGAAGAAAATGTCCAGATGGGAGTTGTTTATTCCCACATCTTTTCAGAATTTACAACAAACACACTTATGCAGTGCTGATTTGTATGAAGAAGATAACCTCTTTCCTCCTAAAGGAGTGCTTTTTAGGCAGATCTCTCAATACCAAAGATGCTCACATTTTACAACTCCAGAAACTGACGTTATTGTGATGATGATTGATAATGATGATGATTGATAATGATGATGATGATGATGATGATGATGATGATGATGATGATGATGAAGAAGATGATGATCATGATCATGATCATGATCATGACTCATGCTTACACACACCGTTATTTGGGGACTTGATTTTTTGGGGTCCTGTTCTTTTAATGAGATTAGATATTATAGTGGGAGTTTGGTACTTATAAAAGAAATTCACATTTGGGAATTTTTTTTTCTATTGCTTACTTAAGATTTGATTTTTGAGAAGAAAAGAATTAATTTAAAATTATTTCCAAGCTGTTTTCTTCTTCTGGAAGAGAGAATGTTCTTCCTTTTGGGTTCTTCATGATCTTTGGAAAACTTAATGCCATTCTTATTAAGACAGAAATCATACTTGAGAAGGATGAAAGATAGTTCCTTAATGGCCAAAAATCTTGTTGGATGTGTATTTATTGCTCCATATTCTCACAAGAAGGTCAAATAAGCAAAAGTGAAAATTTAATTTCCATTTTTCCTAGCACTAAGTATTAACAGATAGAGAATTCATTTACCTAAAATGACCTTTCTGGTAGAAGGAATTCATTTGGCTTAAGTCCCATATAAAAACTCTGCACATTTTTTTTCTGAATAAAATCTGCATTTCTCCTACATTAGTTTTCCTTAAATCAGAACAGAAAACTAAAATTTAATGCCTTCTAGCCCTTGAAGACTAGATAGTAAATTGTTCTAATCTACATTTTTGTTAGGGTATCTGTTTCAAGACTGAATTAATTGAACAAGATGTGCCTCACTGTTGGCATCAGAAATAGATTCCCATTTTATCATATTTAATTTCTTGGGCATTATATTCCTCAGATTACAGCAGTATGGAGGACAGATTTGAAATCAAAGCCATGTTCCATTAAGCTGACAGCATAAGTGATGATGTTTTAGATTTTAAACAAAACATCTGTAAAACCTCAGGAAATTTTATGATGATAATGTATGGGGCTATAGCAAAACATAAAATCATAAATTTTATGTTTTGCTATAGCCCCATACATTATCATGTATTGAACTAGTATTGAACTGGTTTTTTAAAAAAATAAACAGCTTTAAAATATGGAACTTCTTTGCTAGTGATTAAAATTAGGTACTCTCTTCAGAATTTGTTTGTTTCAGAACATAATTTTATCTTAAAATATTGATGTAATAACAAATTCTGGCAATTGAAAAATAATCAAAGCACTCAAGTTAGAAAAAGTGATATTCAAACCATAAAGCATTCTACTTCTAGTTTAGGCACTATTGTGGTGATTTGAGTAAAAATGTGGGAAAATCAATTTTTTATGTTTTCAGATCCTCAGATTTACTATTTGATTAGTGTGAAAAGTGGCAAATTGAAAACAGTGCATGTAAGAAAATCAAGAATCCACAATAAATAGGACTTCAAATACCTGGCTTTTTAAATAATGTGTAAGCTGTGCATAATTTTTTACACATCATATTATACATCATCTCTATTGAATTTTACTCAGAGAAGCTACCATTGCTAAAATTTTAGTGTGGCTATGGAAATACCAGTAAATGCCATTATTATACCAGTCATCTCAGAATTTTTTGACTGAATGCCTAGAGATACTATGAGCATTATTTCTGCGAATTACAGCCTAATCAGAATTTCTGATAGCTTTAATTCCAGAAGGGGCATCTAGTTTGAAGCTTTAAAGCTGTGAAGCTTTGAAGCTTTGAAGATATACGGCAGCAAAATTAATTGAATGGTTTTTCCAAGGCAAGTGAGGTGTTTAAGCATAAATAGAAATACTCAAAACACTATTCATATAAATTTCTCCAACTGGAGAAATAGTGTGCAGATTACCAGCAAGAATTTCATTTCATTGTGAATCCTGACAAATAGCAGAGCTCAGACTGTTTGCTGTAAGGTGTATCATGTAGTATATGTATGAAAAATTACTATCGTATCATATTCATTGTACTAACGGTTTTCCAAAATTCCACACGGACAATCATTTCAGTATATGTTTTTCTGAGGACCCAAGCTCAGGGAGTGGTGGCGAACAGAGTTACACACAATTGTCAGCCAGTCACTAGTGAGGTTCCCCAAGACTCAGTGTTGGGCCCAGCCCTATTTAATATCTGTTTTGATGATCTGGATGAGGGGATCGTGTGCACCCTCAATAAATTCACAGACAGCTTCAAGCTGGATGGGAGTGTTGATCTGCTGAAGTCAGGAAGGCTGTGCGGAGGCAGCTGGACAGGCCGGATCCATGGGCCAAGGCCAATGGTGTGAGCTTCAGTAACACCAAGTGCCAGCTCCTGCCCTTGGGTCACAACAACCCCGTGCAGAGCCACAGGCTGGGGGCAGAGTGGCTGGAATGGGGCCCAGTGGGAAGGGACCTGGGCGTGCTGGTCACCAGCGGCTGAACACGAGCCAGAGAGTGCCCAGGTGCCCAGGAAGGCCAGTGGCATCCTGGCCTGTACCAGCAGTAGTGTGGCCAGCAGGGCAGGGCAGGGATTGTCCCCCTGTGCTCAGCACTGAGATGAGGCCACACCTCAAATCCTCTATTTGGTGTTGAGCCCTCATTCTAAGAAAGAATCTGAGCTGCTGGAATGTGTCCAGAGAAGGGCAGTGGAGGTGGATTTGCCAGATTGGAGAAAATTAGTCTCAGTGGGGACCTTATCACTCTCTACAACAACCTGAAAGTAGGTCGTACCTCTTCTCCCAGGTAATAAATGACAGAACTAGAGGAAATGGCCTCAGGTTGCAGCAAGGGAGATTTAGATTGGATATTAAGGAGAAAAAGTTAACAAAAAAGTTTATATATTGGAACACACTGCCCAGGGAAGTGGTCAAACCACAGGATGATCTGCAGTTTCAGTAATATATGTCAGAACATTTCTTCTTTTGCTGCTAACTAACATGCACACCTACTTGGTAGTTATAGATTACTACACTTCAAGTACTGACAATTACAAAACAGAGTACCACTAGTGTGGTGGATGAAGGTTGAATGGGTTAGGACTTAATTGTTCTGAAACCTTGTTTGGGAGCTTATCATTGAAAGAAAACAATGAAGCTTATCAGAGGTAACATAACAGAAAAGGTTTTGATTATGCTTTGGAAAAACTTTCTTTGCTTTTGGTATCTTGTTAACTTTGAGGAATGTACTTAGTATTCAAACACAATTTGAGAAGTCTGGATATCAAGTATCATCTTGATATAGAAGGTTATCATGACACCAGATTTGGTTTTGTACTTTATTTCTTTCTCAGAAAGCACTGATTTAAGTTTGCCTTTAGGAAATATAAAAAGTGGAATTTTGTCTTCTTTTAATGGGAAACCATCTTTTTTTTTTTAATTTATTTTATTTTATTTTATTTTATTTTATTTTATTTTATTTTATTTTATAAAATCAGCCAAATTTGCTATAATCTGAAAAGATAAATACAAATAGTGGTATCATCATAGTCATGAACATTTCATGCTCCGTGTGTATGCATATAATGGATTTAGATTAAGTGTCTTTTAAATAGCCAAATCTAGCAAAACCACAGCTTTTAGGAAGCAGAAAGATAGAAATAGAGGAGACATTCTGCCAAAAGGTCCATAAGTGGGCAGCTGAGTATTCAAAGGCAAAGGTAACATCACTAGTATCTCACTTTTTTCTTACTGCCCATTGGGATGGGCCAGTACCCAAGGTGCTTATACAGTCTTCCTCACAACTGGCTCCAGTTATATTAGTCTTGCATGTTGTGAAGAAGGGACCCCTCTTTTTTTTTTTACCTGGTGAAGACTTATTGAAATTGTGTATTACTCTGAAGTGAAGGGGAACATAGAAGATCAATATGTTATTTTATTCTCAAAGCATTCAGAGATTTAAGAATTACCTGGTGTCCTGCTAGAAAATTAGTACATCCCTCTTCAGGAAAGACTGTCTTGGAAAAAATATGTATGAAACAACCACTTCTGAAGACTGGCTTCTGAAATCTGTACCTTTGGAAATATGAAGGTAAAAGGACCCTAGAACCACAAAAATCCTTCTGTCCTTCACTCCCTCAGGTTACTTCACAGTAGAGGAGGTCAGCTCAATGCCTGGGTCATTAGTTTCCTCCATAATTAATGGAGAATTAATGGAGACATCTAGCATTCTTGTAGACTAGCTGTGGAACAATACAAATCACTACACCCCGGCACCTTGAAAGCTGATGTCATTATCATGACATCATAATGATAATATGGGATATATATTTCATATACACGATGTCATATGAGTTTTTTGACATCCTACTCATGCCTGTACCTACAACACTCCAGTATATGTTCACACATAGAGTACTTTAATGGATACTTTACTTTAATGCATACAAAAAGAACATATCTGCTAGCAGGTTTTCACACTCATGAATTGGTTGACTATTGCAATTGAAAGGTTGAAGGTTGCAATTGAAATGAGATCAAGTTCTAAAAAATTCCAGGGGGAGTGAGCACCTCAGGAATCCCCCAAGGGGAAAATCCCAGATGGAAAAAGAGTTACTCAGAGCCAGAAGTGTTGTTTTAAATAGTTATTGAAACTGCCAGTCATAAGGGCTCCACTGGCAAGCTGGCCCAGTCCAATGGCTGGGGTGTGATGGTGACTCATCTCCCTGGAGAGACAGAAGACATTACTGATTCATTACTTCATTACTGATCTAGTAGTGAGTCTCTGCACTGGTCAGATCAGAACTGGTGACCACCCAAGCATCTGTCCAAGTACAACCAGGTGCTGGGAATTGAGGAGAGCTTGGCAGCAAAGCTTGCTTTGCTGGGAGGAACATTCAGGAACCCTCATATCAACGAAGTGTGGATGAGTCACCCCTGTTATGGGTCAACACTAGTCATCAACTTGGGTCATTATTATCACTGGTCACTTAGTTCACTGTTATTCACCTTAGAGTCCTCTTCCTACATTCCCCAGCAAATTCTCTCAGGATTGCAGAGAGATGTGTAAGCCTTCAGTTACAGAAGCTCTGGTCATGACATCACTTTTCTGTCTCCAAACAGCCTTTGGAGGTACTAATAGGATGTCAAGTTTCATTATTTAGTCACCATGTCATGAGCTTTGCTGTAATCATGAGGAATTTGTGAAATGTGAGATAAATATCTGTGTGAAAACACAGAACAAAGACATATGGATACATATGCTCTCAAACAAATTATACATTGCACCCAAACACTATAGCTGTGCTGTATGTATTGTTCCTTTCTCCAAAATAATTCTGTCTTCATTATAGTTTTGGATTTTACAATATATTGTTAGTGAGGGGGCTAAGGGTGATTTTTTATATTTTGTATTCCACCCCAATTGTAAAGACAAGGACATCAAGAAAACAGGTAAAATCCCAAGAAGACTTATGAACTGGACTACGTTGGGAGTGAATTCTGTTAAGGAAATATAAACGAAGAGCATTTGTGCAAGATGTGTTAGTGCTGTTCTGTAAATAAAATAGATTTTACTGTATTTCTCAGTGACAATTTTAGCAATTAGAATCATAGAATCATTAAGGTTGAAAAGACCTCCAGAGATCATCTAATCCAACCTTTGACCAATTCCCACCTTGTCAACAAGACCACAGAACTGTCATCTCCAGTTATTTCCTGGACACTGCCAGGGATGGTGACTCTACCACTTCACTGGGCTGTCTCTTCCAGGGCTTGGCCACCCTTTCAGTGGAGAAATTCTTCCTAATGTCCAACTTGAACCTCTGCCGACAGCTTAAGGCCATCTCCTCTTGTCCTGTCAATTGCTGCCTGGGAGATGAGGCTGACCCCCCCCTGACTACAGCCTCCTTTCAGGGAGTTGTAGGGAGGGATAAGGTCTCCCTGAGACTCCGTTTCTCCAGGATAAGAAAACCCAGCTACCACAGCTGCTTTTCCTATGATTGACTCTCTAGACCTACTCTTCACCAGCTTGGTTGTCCTTCTCTGGACACATTCCAGCACATCAATGTGCTTCTGGTTTTGAGGGAGGGGTCCAGAACTGAACACAGCACTCAAGGGGCAGCCTCACCAGTGCCAAGTACATGGGGACAATCACTGTCCGGGTCCTGCACACTATTGCTGATCCACACCAGGATGTCACTGGCCTTTTTGTCCACCTGGGCACATTGCTGGCTCCTATCCACAGCTTTAATTTAGTTTTTTTTTTCTTCTGGATTGTGCATATCATGGGGTATAGAAAAGACAGAGGAAAATACACAGAAATATGCTAGAGAATGGTATAACGTTAATAAGAGAGCTGTTCAATCTAAACAAATTCTTCACAGCAAGGGAGGGGGTTGAGTTACATATGGTTAGCATTTTTAGCACAAGTCTTAAAATAAAACATGAAGACTACTATCTGTAGCCAGGATAATATCCTTTTTTTTTTTTTTCTTTTTTGCAGTGGAACATAATATGTTGGTATAGCACGATTGTATTTCAGTTGTCAGTTTTGCCCAATAATTCATCCATTTTTCCATTCTGTAAACCATTTCCAGAAACAGTGCATTATATTTCTAGGTTAGAAACTAAGACATGGTAGTTCATTAACCCAGATTTAACCACTTCCCTGGATACCTTCAGGGATTAATTATGGACATCACACCTTACCAAAATATTCAGAGATTGATTTAAATCCCAAAATTCATGCTAAGCTCATTTTCATCATGTTATCATTGTATGCAAGCCAGTTTTTTTTTCTTTGTATTCATTAGTATTCAGAATATTGTTACAGGGATCAGAGTCATTACCTGGAAAAAAAATACTAATGTAGTGGAGAGAACAAACTCTTTAGAAAAACCTAGGCTAAATTGAACTGAAAATCATTTGCAGTTAAGAACCATTAATAAATAAATTGTGTATTGTAAAGGTGATTACCTTTTTTAAACTTTTTTAGCTTTTCCTCAAGTAGACTTCATGGAGAAATTAAAGTGAAAATTTGCCAAATGGTTGGAATCTCCCATTCTGCTCCTTCAGGCACACAGTCCATAAGGTGGTTTTAATCCAAATTTTATGATACATTTAGAACTGATAACTTCATGAATTCTTTTTTCCCCTCAGGTCATGCCTAATACATTCTATTCTCCTATTAGTAAAAAAACAAAACAAAACACACACACACACACAAAAACAAACAAACAAACAAACAAACAAAACCCCCCCCAAAAAAAACCACAAAAAAAACCACCTCCCTGATGAATAATACCAAACCTCAGAATTTGGCAGAAGGTCTAAATGCCACCACTCACCAGCTTAGAGAAGACACAGGAAAAGAGTTACAAACCATTTCCTTTTCCTGATGCTTTCTCTAGGTTTCTGATTCAGTCAGTACAATTCTTATACTCATCTTCCCCAGGGTGAAATTTGCCTACTTAAGATTCACTTAAACCATGGAAGCACAGTTGAAGTGGGGCACAGGACACAGTAAACAGCTCATTGCTTTGTCAATGTTTCAGGGATGAGGGAGCAAGAGTGCAATATATAAACACACATTTGGTGTCACAGCAAGTTAAAAGTATCCACTCATATTTAAAATACTGCTATAGTCTTGTAATAGCCTTACTATTTCCCTGTTTTAAAGAACAATTAGGTAGACAAACTGTTTTACAGATGTCTATTTAATTGTTAGGCATTAAAATTCTTTGACTGGACAAACATTTTTAACATTGAAATGTAACTTTAGTATGTATGCCTAAACTGCAGTGAAAAAGACAAAGCAATCAGGAGTTGATTTTATTAGCTTTACAAGTGTTGAGACTCAGCATCTAAATTTATGAGGTGGAAGTTATGCCAGCTCAAAATTCAAGGCTGAATTCTAACGTCAGTTTTCAGCATCAGCAAATGCTCTCTGCATCCTGCTGTGTTTCACTTAATAGCAAGGATGAGTGAATTCCATCTGTAGGAGAGCATGTCTTACACAGAAGCTACTGCAAGGCAAGAGTCAATACTGAGATGGAGCAGGATTCAATATCTGGACACTTTATTTATGGACAGTTGCTTGTTTGTATTCAATCAGGTTTTTTAAAGCTATGGTGATGATTTAAGAGCAGATGTGGAGTTATAACAGTTTTAAAATGAGAGGATTTTTGTTCTGTACTTAGATGGTAAAATGCTGTGATTTAATATGAACAAGATGGCATTTGTGGTTAGGATCTAATCTTGGTAGATGCAGAATATATAAAAATGGTAATTGAAATGAACATATCATTTGTTATTTTGTCTGCTTACTAAGATACTTAAACCTCAGTTTGAATCATTTTTTTATGGGTAAATATTTGAGTAGTAGCAAAACCAGTTGGGTATTATTATATCTTTATAATGTGTATATAGGGGAAAATATATTTATAAGGTGTATTCATAGGTAAATTGGTACACATGCATATATACTGGTTTTATTTATCAGTATGTTTTTGTCCATATTTTTGAGTGGGCTTTTTTTAGTATGAATTGGACAGTTCCTAATTCCTGGATGTTTAAATTGACAAGCATTTTCTGTAAACTAGCCTTCATAATAGTAACTTGGGCAATATACATGTGTTTCTCATATCCTTGACACTGATTGCATATGTATTCTATCAAGTTATACTGCAAAGCCAGGTCCATGTGCAATTAGCTTTCCTTAGATCAGAGCACTGCAACCAGCACCACAAACCCAAAAAAAACCAAAGTATCCCAAGGCCACCCACCACAGAATGCTCCAACTTACAAAAATAATATTGAATACAAAATGAGAAACGTTGTTTTTGTGTCAAATCTCATCTTTACTCTCTGAAGACATTTGATTACACAAAATTATGCATTGTCCAAGGGCTTGTGTATGCAAAATAACATTTTTCAAAAAAAAAAAAAAAGAAAGAAAAAAAGAAAAAAAAAGGCAAAACAAAACCAAAAAAACCCAACAAGCAAATCAACAAAAAAAATCTTAAGTAAATGGGTGCTTCAGAGACTGTTTTCCTTAGCCAGGAAAATCCTGCAATCCTTGGCTGTGAAAAATCCTTATTATCCCTATTTTGTTCTGCTGCCTCTTGTGTCTCTGGGCTGGTTTTAGGCTTCCACCAGGCTGTGAGGAAGAAGAGCTGTGGGCTGCTGCCACCTACAGCTGGAGTGCCACTGGCTCCCCGCCGCAGAAATGGACCGGCACTAAAGCCCCTCTGGGCACAAAGCAGTAGATCACACAAGTGAGCTGAGGGAGGACTCTGCAGAGCCAGTAGTAACTGGGTTTTGCCAGCTCTTTGTGACATTTAAATAAAACTAGGGGTACAGAGAAAGTAAATCCCCCAATAGCATATTCAAGCAATTTACTTCTCATAAAAGCATCTTCCTACTGGCAGTAGCTTACAGAAATAAATTTCATAGAGAGAAGCAAAAAACCTCAGCTTCTGACAAATCTTGTGTCAGTTAACATTTGAAACGGTCTGAGATTTGCCAGAAAAAAAAAAAAAAAAAAAAAAAAAAAAAAAAAAAAAAAAAGAGAGAGAGAAAGATTGTACTCTCTTGGGGTATATTTAATCACTGTGATTTGTGTGTTACAAATATTTTAAGATGCTTAGAATGTTGTCCCCTATAACTTCTGTCCCTCCTCCCCTTGCATTTATATATCGCCAGTTTTCAAAAAGAAAAACAAAACAAAACAAAAAAGCACACTAGATTAAGACCTCAGGAGAGCAGGAATAATAATGCCCAGCAGTAGTGTGCCATTTTATGTGACTCCTCCAACACTTTTTGTTCTGAGCTTTATTGCAGTGTTTTTTTCAGTAAGGAAAATACGGGATTGCTTCCATCTAAACATTGTTTTGTTCTGCTTAACCTAGTAAATATTGGCATGACAAACTCTGTGTGCATGGGAAGGATGGGAATCTGTTGTTTGTTTCCATTCAAGTATATGCTCTTTTTTCACTGCTGCTGTGGTATCTGAGGGTTTTCTCCCTGTGCTCTCCTGATTTCATTTCACTTTCTATGCAACAATGAAGAAAACTGCTCTGTGTGGACCCATCAGGATTCTTCAATCCCATAAAGGATTTCTTATGCAAATAGTCCCAGTGAGATTTAGCAAATTATGTACTTTAGGAGAAATGCTGTGCTCATGGAAGTATCCTTTCATAGTGAGGTGTGTAAGCACATAGGCAAGAGCCTGCATGATGCTGCTACTTTGTTTTCATTTGCAATGCAGAAAACGGAAGTTTTTATCTTGCGTTTATAATATTAAAATTAAGTTTGACACCTGGTTTCCATTTCTGAAAGCAGAACAGGCATAAGAATAAACTGCAGGAACATTATGTTATAAAAAAATAAAATCAACATATTCTAGCCATACTTCATCCTCCAGCCTGCCTTTTTTTTTTGAGCTAACTTATGCCTGCAATCAGCATTTCTTGAGAAAACTTAGCTTTCTTTTAACAGGAATTATGCACTGATCTCTGAGTCACAGAGACTGATATTCGTTCAGACAGTATCTCCAATTATCTTTCTTGACAGCAGATGTTAAGTGTATATTTCTCTCCATCTAAATACTCTATTAGTTAATAATTAGTAATTGTACAATTAAGTGTTTACATGTAAAGGAGTTTAATCTTCTGATGCCAGATTGGGATGTAACACTGCCAATAGAAAACATAGAAAAATGGAATTTGATTCTGGTGTCATATCTGAGATTGCACCATTTGAGGGTACTGAGATTTCTTTACCTTATGTGGAGTTGCTTGGATTTATACTACTGAAATGAAAATCTAATCAAGCCTCACAGTTGGATACATTCAACAATTTTTGTTCACCCAGAATTTCTTCGGATTGTATTGATCTGCATGATAGAACTGAATAGAAAACAACATGAAGAAAATCTGAGAAACGATGTCTCAACTAAAACCTAGTAAAAGTTCTTAATGTACTTGTTGCATTGGCATACTTGGCTTGATCATCTTCAGAAATCAATGAAGAACCTGCAGGCAGACTCATGCATAAAAATGTCTTGAATTTTTAAAGTGATTTCTAGGGATAGAAGGTAAAGAGTTGGGTTAGAGGGGGATACCACCAAAACCATTGCAGTCCTGTTGATTAAAAATTTGTGTGACTTTCAGAGAAGCATGACCAGCTAGAGAGTGAGAGACAGGGTGATATAACAAGAAAAGGAAAACAGAGCAATAAAGTACACTTCGACTGCTAGATTAATTCTCTGTAGGGCAGAAATTGCTCTGGTGTCACTAGTTTGCTGCTACTGGTATGTGTGTCATACCAGTGCATGTCAATGTCCAAGTGAAACCAGGAAAAAGAAGTCCACTTGCCTCACACTTCTGGAACAAAAGGAAAAAAGGGCAAAACCTGTTCTACCTCTAGTGATGGCAGTCATAGTTAAATGTATGTGTTGCTGAGAAGTCTGAGAATTCATCCTTTGGAAAAAAAGGTCTTTTCACCATTAGATGACATTGCAACCCTTATTATAGAGTGGCTATGGGATCTATGCAGGCTTGATAGATAACAGCAGGGATAGGCTGTAAGCTGTAAACTAATATAAAGCCACTTCTGTCATATTTGTCTTTGAATATTTTAGGCATTAACATGTATTTAATGCAGCTGAAGTACAATGCTTTGATGTACTCCTTAGAGCCCACTGTTAGCTGAATACATACTAGCTCATGATTAAGCAATCCAGCTTTTTTGTGCTCCAGCTTAAAATGGCTTCTGAGTAAGTGCAGTGCAAAGAGGGCAATTGCAAGTAAACATTCTCAGGTCTCCCTGTTTAGAAATGAACACACAGAGGAGCACAACATTGGCCTGTTTTCCTAATCTGACTTAATAATTTAATAATGATGATTAAATCAATATTATGTCCCTGAGCCACATCAATATGTACAAGAATCCAACACCTCAAGGATATGTTACAGAGAGGAGACTTACTTGGTTCAATTACTTATAATGATCGTGTATCAATAATCCTAATTTTTTCATGAATTAATGTTTTCCCTTCTCACTATTTTCCTGCTTTCTGGAAGGAGTTAATTATTACAAAAGCTTTCAGCTGTTATAGTGATCTTTAGCACAGAAGATATAATGATAACATTCCTAAAGTGTTACAGCACTCTTCCTAGAACAATTTTCCAATTAAAGCATTGAACTATAGGAAGCTAATTTCCTTCCCACTCTGCTTACTTGGGTAAAGAAATATATATTAACAAATTAAATGATTTTGTTTGGCTCGATTTTATCCTTCAGAAGGAACAGTGAGGGTTTTTTCCTACTAGCAGTCACCATAGCTACTGGCAAATAACATTATGTTTGCCTGATTCTCTCTGGTTTGACTACAGTTCTTTTTCAAGAAAAAAAAAATAATGTGGCTTGATTGTTTTCAGAGAACATAAACCTTATGCAATAACCAATTAGTTATGTCTGAAAAGTCAGAGTCTGTGAAAAAGGGAGGGCTCTCCTTTATTCTACAGAGAACATCAGTGTGAACCTTTGCACCTGGTTTTGGACACATTAATGTTTCAAAGATTTTCTCCCATTAAATGTTTCATTTGTGTTTGACTCAGCTGGAAACAAATTAGCCACAGTACTACATTAATAATTATTCGGATGCAAAAATTTGCATTTTTTTCTGTCTCCACCTATTTTCTCAATTTAGAGAAACTTTAGGTTATTTCAGACAGTAATTCAGATTGCTTGCTTTCAGCCACTTCCTAGATCCAGGTGGTGTGTAAAATTAGCTGGTACTTTCATTCTGACTTATGGATTTTCCTAAATGCATAAGCACAACTATCTGTGCATGTTCAGAATTATGTAGTATAAGAAGCCAGATGCAGGCTACACTGGCAGCTCTTTTTCTGTCTTCAAATTTTACAGGTATTGTTCACAGAGGAAAGCTGTTTAATTAGTGATGTTTAAATTGGGATAAAAATATTTATTGATTTATTAATGGTGTATAATTATTGATTTAATAATGAAGAGTGACAATAAGTGAACTAAGAATTCAGATTTGGTATCAGTAATCCCACTGATAAACCACAGTACCAGACACTGCAGAATGTTAATAAACACCTAAAATTTTCCAAGACACTTTCTGTAACTCATTTATACACACCCATGCATAGGGCAAGCATACCCAGTCCCTCAAAGGCAGTGTGGATTTTGCAAATACTGAAGAGTGTGGAGATGTGGATGCTGAGCATGTAGTGACAGGACAAGGGGGCATGGCCTTAATCCTCACTAGAGTATGTTTAGATTAGATATTTAAAAAAAAAAACTTTACTGTGAAAGTGGTGAGGCCCTGAAACAGAGAAGTTGTGGATGTCCCACCCCTGAAAGTATTCAAGGCCAGGCTGGATGGAGTTCTGATCAGCCTGGGCTAGCAAAAGGTCCTGGCTCATGGCAGGAGGGTTGGAACTAGAAGTTCTTTAAGGTCCAACCCAGATCATTCTATGATTCTGAATCCTTCTCTGGAAGTATTTTTTTGCCTATTTGACTGTCCAGCATAGGTGAATAACTGGTTTGTTCTAGCTGTGTAACTTTCAGACCACTCAAAAAAGAGAATTCCTACCCTTTTTGATGGTGTAGTGAGAGAATCAGTGTCTTAACAGGTCATATGCACCATACAAAACACTGGAAGCAAAGCATCTTGGTGATATTTGATTCAGTTTTGAAGTACAATCTTTCTGATTAGACAACTATTAAAAAAAAAAAAAAGAAAAGAATTGCACTTATGTCTTAGTGTATCTTATCTTGGAAAGATAGGTGTCTGCCAGGAAAAACTGGAATGGAATGCAATGGAGAATGTGAACCCCCTCCCTCCAAAGTATTATAATTTTGTAATAGAGGGCTTTTCAGGCACAGATTTGGGAATAGGAATAACAGTTCTTTACTAGGAATATTAAAAATACAAATGTAGTAGTATAAAAAGAAGCAAACAAACAAACAAAACAAACAAACAAAAAATCCTACAAACCCTGACAGTAAGGAACATGACCTGACACCCTTTTGGTCAGGATGTTGAAAGCAGTCCAAATAAATCCTCCTGGAGAAATAGATGTGGTTCTGTGGAGTAGAGATGATCCTGTAGAAAGGTCCAATGGTGGCAGGGTGGGTCCAGTTTTCCTCCAAAAATCCAGTGGAGAATCAGATATGTGGTGTTCCTGTGTCTCCATTTTATCTGGGTAGGGAATGGTTGGCTCTCCTCACTGGGTGGTGCATCTCACAATGGGATGGTGTAATGTGTGATGTCACTGGTGAGCCTTAATGGCCCATTAACAGAAGATATCCCCTGGAGGATGGACAGTGGTGGAAGAGATAAGAAACACTGCCCGACCTGGTTTTAACAGCTGGCCCATTATGAGAAGGCATCCGCCCCCCGCCCCCCTGAAGTTACAAGAGATAAAGAAAAAACATTTCCCCAACTGCTTTCAACAGATGAAGTATAATACACATTTTTTGTTTGGGTTATATAATCCAAGACAACAATCAACAGAGGAGCTGCAAAAACTGTTTATGGGCATTAAAATGAGCATGTACAGGATCAAGTTTTACGAACAACTCTGATCATCAGAGTCTATTTTTTAAAAATAACTTTGAAGGAGATTTTAAAAAAAGAATTCTGTAGCATAACATATAATGTAACGGTGCAATATGCTATTACAAGAAGGACCAGAGAAACATAGTCTGAAATATCAAATTATGTATGTATAGCTGCAGAAAGCATGCAGAAAACAATAATTTAACATTTCTAAGAGAAACTGTAGCCAAATACACTTGCATAAGCATTATTTGGCTATTTAAGGTATCTGTCATATTTGTTTTCCCAGTTAGATACACACATAGAGTTCAAAAAGAAAAGTGTCACATAAACTTGCCCTTGTCTGGTATAAATTTCCAGTTCTAGATGAACTCATTCAAAACTCTGACAGACAATGCTGGCAGTGCCTGCTCAAGCTGTCTGTTCCACTTCTCTGTTGGATGAAGGAATATACGCCTGCATCTCATCACCCAGTCTGGCATTTTAGTGTGAGCCAGGTGGATTTGTATTAAGGTACTGAGCTGTGAAGAGAAGCAACCGAACCATGGTTACCCATTCTGTACTACAGATTGTCCTGAGGTGGTGTTGCTTTCAATAGGGGGTGGTACTGACACTGAGGAGTTGAGACTCCTTGCCAATTTGACTGATAATGAAGTACATGAAGGCCAGAAATTAGAGAATTAGGATGGTAATTTACCTTCCCTTGCAGCTGGGTTTTTTTGCTAGATTTAGTAGTTTTTCGTTAGGGTTTTTTTATTATTATTATTATTGGTTTAACCATAGCATATCCTATAAAGTGCCTTAGTTTTTTCAACTGTTCCAATATAATTTGTGCTTTCTGACACATTTGCAGCAAGAAGGTATTGACCGTACTATTTGCAGACAGTGAAACTTACTAATGTACCTCTGTCTTTCCTGAGACAGAGCACTCTTCTCTCAAGGCACTTGGTATAGCCAAGGGTTTAACCTTCTGATGATGCATCACGTTTCATTCTCTTTTCAGACTTCAGTAAATACAATTCATTGTTGCATTTAAAAGCTGAGGTTTTGTGTCTGCTAAGAAATATTGCATCTGCCATTCTGATTTTCCTCCTTTCTGACAATAACTTTTAATTATTTTCATGTAAAATGTGAAGAAGGATGTCATATGAGTATGGTCTCGTATTGTTTCATATAATGTGAAAGATGGAGAGTAGCAGACATGAAATTAAATACTGCTCTAATCTACATGTCTGTGGTGTTCCACTTCTGAGAGGAAGGAAGCACCCAAGATTTGTGAATGTCATGGTTGAAAAGGAACAACAAATGCCAGGGAGTAAAAAAAAAAAAAAACTTACAAAGTTTTATTAGTAAATTATACATGTCATGGAAATTGGAATAAGTTAGTCGCTTATCTTCTGGTAATAGAAATGAAAGAATTTTTTTAAAAGGGAGAAGACAGAGACAGAGTAAAGGATATCACTTGTCCTGGGTCCAGCATCAGTCTGGCCAACAAGGTGTCCAGGGTCCAGGTCTTTTTATACTTTTTGCCACCCTGAGGCTACATTTCTCACATTCCATACAACTGAGTTATCATGCACACATTCTTCTGCACCTGCCTGGAAATGGGTCAGAGGGCTTCAGAGGTATTCTGTGGTCTTGTCCCCCACTGGCCTGTCTTGCCCTCTTTTCGACCTCATTCCTGTGCTTGAGCTGTACTATGCTGTGCTTTTCTCCAAGAGCCCGAACAAGGATGCATGTCCCAGGAAACTGCTGCCCTGCCTCCATATGGTCCTTTTTCCCAGCTGTATCCTGTTCTTATTTGCCCATTTGTACAATATCTTCTTGCACAATACATTCTAAGAAAGTTTTTCATTCTGTGCTGGAGACTGAGTGCAAGAACCACACTAACAGTGTTGTGGTTAATAGCTGCTCACTCTTTTGGCTCATAAATTAAAACTGATGAGTGTTCCAGCTCATAAGTATAGGAGAACACTGGATTTCAGAGGTCAGTGTATAATTGAAGAGAGTAATTCTTTTCTTAATTAGGTTGAAGTCCTTTCTTCTTCTGTCTTTGTATATTTTGAAATATTCTGAGAAATTTCTGCTCTCTTCCTTGAACATACTAACTGGTCATGCTGAGTTACTATTGCTAAGTGTTGGCTAAATCAGTGGCCCAACGAATTGCTCACAGTTACATTTCTTAACATACTACAGAGCCATCGCTCTATCTTCATTGTTAAACCTTACTGTTTTATTAAGCAAAACCTAAATTTACCTTCATGGATTTTGCATTTTGAAGTTAAGTTTTAATACTTGATAATGACAACAAAACTGGACACTTCCATATAATTTCTCAGGAGCTGGAAGAATTTATTTCTGCATTCCTGAACATCACTTAATATTTACATCTTAGTGGAATAGATTTAGTTTATGAAATCACTAAAAGGTTGGGTAATTAATTTTGTTTTTCATTAGTACATACTGAGAGCCCTTCAATGTTTTTTTCCCTTTCTCAACTATGAAAACCCAAGCTACTTATCACATAGAATATGTGACTTATTTTGAGGTGGTTTTGGTTCAAGTACACATGTACAATGACTCTCCAAGGCACACAGATAAGATGAGTATTTCAGAAAATAGATTTCTGAAGCTGGACTCTTAGCTGTTTAAATTCTAGTGCAAATGGAAATGTGCAGCCTGGAAATCACAAGATCATACCACAGTTAGAGTTGGAAGGGACCTTAGAGACCATCTAAGTCCAACCCCACTGGCATGGGTGAGAATGCTATTCACTAGGCCAGGTTTCTCAGGGCCCGATCCAACCTGGCCCTAAACAGTTCCAGGGATGGGGTACCCACAGCCTCACTGAGCAATCTGTTTTAGTGCTTCGCTATCCTCTGAGTAAGGAATTTCTTTCTAATGTCTAATCTAAACCTGTGCTCTTTCAGTTTAGAACCATTGCCCCTTGTCCCTGTCACTATTTTCCCGTATAAAAAGACCCTCTCCCTCTTTTTCATAGGCTCCCTTAATGTACAGGAAGGCCACTGTGAGGTCTCCCCAAAGCTTTTTCTTCTCCAGGCCAAGCAACCTCAACTCTCTCAGCCTGTCTTCTTTGGGGAAGTATTCTCCTCTGGTCATCTTTGTGATCCACTCCAACAGGTCATGTCTTTCTTCTGTTGAGGACCCCAGAACTGAATGCAGTAATCCTGTGGGCAGAGTAGAGGTGCAGAATCCCCTCCCCTGACCTGCTGGTGACTCCTCTTTTGATGCAGCCCAGGATGCAGGTGGCCTTCTGGGCTGTGACCACACACTGCTGGCTCATGTCCAGATTTCCATCCCTGAGAACCACCAGGTCCATCTCCACTGGTCTGTTCACATGCAGCTCTCCTCCCAGGCTGCACTCGTGTCTGGAATTACCCGACCCAGGTGCACCACCTGGCACTTGGCCTTGTTGAACTTCATGAGGTTCCCAGTTCTCACTGTCTGTGTCACTGATGAGGACACTGAAGAGCATCAGTCCCCAGACAGAGCCCTGAGGAACACTGCTCCCCACCAGCCTCCACCTTGACACAGAGCTATTGACCACAACCCTGGTTGTGGTCACCCAGATCATCTGTAGACTTGGTTTTGTCTATCTAGTCCCTACCTCTAGTCCCTGTTAAATTAAACAGTCCATCAAATCCGTGTTTCTACAATTTGGCAATAAGGATCATCTCAAAGATCTTGCAGAAGTCTAAATAGATGGCATCTGTCAGTCTTCCCTTGTCAACTGTCCTTACCACTCTGTCATAGAAGGCCACCCAATTGGTCAGGCACTATTTGCCCTTAGCAAAGCCATCTTGGCTGCCTCGGGTCACCTCCTTGTCTTTTCTGTGCCAAGAATATTCTAAATATTCTTGGAAATTATGGATAAGACAGATATAATGTTAAATAATTTCTGCCATTGTTTTGAAACCTTAATGAGGTTGTTTTTTTTTTTGCATAGTCATCAGGGATTCATGGCACTGCATATAATATGCATCTATAAATATGTAGAACTCGGTCGAACTTTAGCTTGGGACCCAAAGACAATAAAACAAAAGAGAAATAATAAAGTAAAAATGAAGTTGGACATTCAAGTTTTAACTGGCATGTCTGAGTTTATAGAAAGAAGTGCCATACCCTTTTTGTAGAAGCAGCAAAATGACAAGAATAGTAATTTTTTGGCAGTTGCAGCTATGCAGTAAATGTCTTTCTGAGCTTCTTGTGGAGAATATTTTTCCTTAAAAAGCCCAGAGGGAAAGACATATCATATAGCAGAAATATGTCAAGGAGGAATTATCTGGAAACTATTAAAAAGACCGAGCTTCAGTGCTTGAAGAAGAGCAATGTTACAGAAATAATACCTTTTCATGCATGTTTCAAAATTTAAAAAGCCGAAAATGCTTTCAAAAACTTAGAATCTAATTAGTGAGAGGTAAGATAGACATGGGTTGTTGTCATATGCATTTGCATAAAAATAATTGGAAGTCATGTTACCGGCTGCAACATTTAAAAGAGTGTAGTGCTAAAACATGACGGTTGAATCAGTTTCTCTGGGGCTGATGGGAGAAGATGCTGAAGCGTGACAAACCACCATAACAGATAAGAAGGAAAGGTCTAAGACAAATTATGATTAATTAATATAAAATATAAACTGAAGCCCTTGGGAAACTGAGAGATTTTGTTTCCTTCATAATTTAAAAAACATTCTGAATATACTTCCTAAGTCTAGAAAAGGCATTAAGAGTTGGGGGTACCTATACCATTCACTCCTACCTTGTCTTTACCAACTACAGCAAGAAGGGTTTCAAAATTTAAAGCTAGTAAATGAAATGTTGCAAGGAATGATACCATCAATATATGTCAAGGTCAACGATCAGTTCCAGCAAATTCTTTCTAGACTGCTCAGTCTGTGAGGTCATTAGGTCAAGCAAAGTCAAAACGTTCCTTTATTTTGGCTGAAAGTAACCAAATGTTAAGCCCAGGCTGCAAACACATTTTTATTTTGTAGATGCCAGTTTATTAGTCCTTGCATAACGTAGTTGCTTCTTGAGGCTATTTTTTCTTCACAGCAACTTGCTTGAAATGTCTGTAGAACTACTAACAGACCATAGAAAAAAAGGATTTTGATTGATGCAGTTTTCTGAATCAACTGGCTACTGCAAAAATAAATCAATGTTATTAATTCACGATCTTCCAGAGCCCCAGAGGATTGTGTTGTAGGAGAGAAGCAGGATTAGAGTCTGAAATGGTCTGGAGAGGATTATATAGTGGAGCCTTTTTATTCCTCTCAAAGGACCTGGAGCCTGTGGAAACAATTTCACATCATTACTTGCACCACTGAGAGTTGTGGCATTTTACCTGGTGTCCTGCTTGTTAATTACAGATGAGATGTGCCAATTTTGAGGGAGTATTTGAAAGTGAGAAGAAAGTAATAATGCATATTCCACTTGAGAAATCCTAACTAGAGGTTGTAATTCTTGACAGTTCTTGGTGGAGAAAAGTGGCCATTTTTTATCGATGGCTGATTTGTCTTGAAAACGTGCTTTGGCAAGTTGGTAATCAACCAAGAACAGAAAGTTATTGCTTGACTCTCGGTCCTGCAGATTGAAGTTTTTTATACTCTGCTGATCATTGCTTATTTATTTTTCTTTATTTTTCATTGGCTTTATTATCTCAGAGTAGGGCTGAGCCTGATACAGTGAAAATCAGATTAGAAACAGTTCACTTCATCTGATTCAGTTTACATTAAAATTCTTTAAATAATGCATTAGTACACTTTACATCTGCCATACCTAAAAGTGTGATCCTGTTCTGACCTGCTCAACTTATGTGGGCACTTGGTAATTCCATCATGCTTTAATTCAATGTAAATTGGACTTCTGCTGCAACAATCATAAGTGTTCTTAATGCTTTCTTGAGTTTTTATGAAGCCTGCATGCTACCAGTTTTGCTTTAAATGGTATTGCCTCAAGGATGATTATAAAATCATTCCTAACAGCTCCCTTACAATTTATTTTTTATATTAGAAAAATAAATTTTCTTCAATTCAGGTCTATATACTTTGTTTCCAAGGGAGCCTCTGAAATATGTGGAAAAAAATTGACATTGCATTTTTAAAGCTGCACTTATAAATGTGTTTACCTAAGCAGATGTGGTTTGCAATACTGTATCAGCAAAGGATCTTAACAAGTTCCATATGACCAAAGAGAGGAAACAGAGAAACAGAAAAACAATTGCCTATTAGAAGGAAAGGTTGTAGAATAGTATGAGGGTGCAGGATTTCTGTGGGCATATTGTGTTTCACAGGGAAACCATCGAAACTCTGAAGCTATGTGATGCTTGTTTAGTGCTTAAATATGAAACCTCTTCAGAAGACCCAGGTGGCAAAGAATCATCATTGTTGACTCAGCAAGGAACATTCATCTCCTTAAATCACTTCTGGTTAAATAGCTTTGTCTGATGCTAAAGGACATGGCAATTTTCTTTCGAATGAGACATTGGGCGAGAGTCTTTGTTGCCTTAGTTGCTAATCTTTTAGAAATTTGCTATAAATTTGCTAGATTCCAAAATACATACGGCAGATTTACACGAGTAACCTAGTGTCTGAAAAACAAGAGAGATTGTTGCAGTTCTGCTTGCACACCCAAATAAATCATCATTTCCTGTACAAATGTTCAGTTCTCATTCAGCCACTATTGTTTTCCTTCCTAAAAAAAAAAGCCACCATTCAGTGGTAGAAAAATGGATCATTTAAGGTTATTTTTCAATTTGATTTGTTGTCTTTAGGAATTGTGCTTTGGTGTTCCATAGCTTAAGTTGTGATGAGCTTCATACATTAGTAAGGCACTCAATCACTTTATTATACAGAGTACAGTCAGAATAAATTTATGACCAAATTTATATTCCTGCCTTGAGTTCTTAAAAGTGAATTCTTTGTTTGTTTATTCAGTTGGGGGGTTTGTTGGGTTTTGTTGTGTTCTTTTGTAAATTAAATGTATTAATTAAAGGAGTTAAAATGGAACCTTTGAGAAGTGTCATTTGTTGTATTGGAGCATTTTTTTCCAAAACCAGCAAAACCTCTTAGCTAGATGAAATTTTCAGAAATCTTCCCTTTTGACTGTGTTTGAAGAGTTATTTCTCTTTAGAGGTAGTATTATAAGCTTTTTTTTCTTTTGTAACTGGCTGTGATTCTCTTCCTTTGAGCATCAGCTGAAGAATTTTTTTTTTTCAAAATCCACAAATAATTTCTTTACTATCACCTACTGTGTTTATTGATTCTGAATTCATGGCAACCTTTGGCAGAAAAGGTAAATTTCATCTCTCCAAAATCATTTTAAAATAGAAAAATTTCACATGGAATTCTCTGTAAAAACTTTCATAGATATCAGCCCTCACTGAAAAACTAGATTTTCAGAAAGAAAAAATTAAATAACGCCAGTTTGTACTGCATGAAATTTGTGAAAATTAATCTTAATTAGAAGCCATTTAGAAAAAACACGGATGTGGGTTTGTGTGTGTACTTATTTCAACAGAAATATCCTTTCAACTTGTAGAATTCAGCAAAAAATGCATCAGCAAGAAACTCCTTATGTGAAAATAGAAGGAAGGGGCAATAGAGAGGAGCAAGCTCTGTTCATGACACAAGGTACAGAAACTTCGGGGAAGGAACAGAGAACATAGGTCTATATCCATGTGCACAGAAACAGAGGTGCCAGAAGCCATCTGATTCTGTTCAGATTAAAACAGTTTTCTCTATATTATGGGAAAGTTTTATCAACCTTTCTGAAAACAAAAATGGATAATCTCAGTATTAAGAGTCAGAATATGTTGATGAATAATGCAAAAATAAATATATATCGTTAAAATTCCTCTTTGGATAAGAAAATCTACCCTCATTAGCTCGATGGGAGTTTCAAACTTATGTTCTTTAGTATTAAAGATTATGTGTAAGATCAGTTATTAATTTATACACAGACTTGGATTGATTTTTTTATGGTGTTTTTACTTCTTGACAGAATAGTCAGGCTCTGTAGTTTAAATTTACAGTCTACAGGTTAATTCAGATTTTATATGGTGACCAAAAGAGAACATTTCAACATAGTTGTTGCGTTTTTATACATGATGAATTTGGTAAATAATATAAATTTGCAACAAAGATTTGCCATCTCTGATCCTAAATTATTCAATAGGTTATTTAATGCCTGTTACAGTATATACTGAAGAAGCTGAAATTCAATAAGTCACTGTCATGATCTTTAAACAGGGCCTTCTGTTCTCTTTTCCTTTTCCCTATTCCTCCACTCCTTGACAAAGCAATCCCTGTGGGAGGAGAGTATTCAGTAGACCAAGCTGGGATGTAAACTGTGAGCTACTGAAAATGGTTCATTGTCTGTAGCACCACGATAGAAGAGAAGAGATAAAAATACAAAAATCTGTATAAATAGCAAGTTCTCTGCTTTACACATTTAGTATTGCTTCCTTCTTAACATTTACTCTGTTTGCAGGTTTCCTGCTTCCTTTAGTAGAGAAACATTAAGAGATTACCTCTTATGAAATAGCAAGAATTATATTATTCTTTTTTTAAAGTTGTAACTTTTTGCGTCTCTTGTATAGGCAAGCAAACAGTTAAGTGTATGCCATTAGCCTTAAAGGGAACCATGGCAAGTACAACACGACAGCTTTGAAATGTTTTTCAGAGTATAAAGTCATTACAGCTGTCCTCTGTATTATACTCTGTCTTCTGACAACCATTTCGGACAAGGTTTAGCTGGTACAGCTTTATGTAGGTTTTTGTTGTTTGGGTTTTTTAAGGAAGAGATCCACTTTTAATCAGATTGTACTGGTCAATCCATAAGTCTTCTGAGAATCTTCTGCATGACAGCATTTTGAAATCCTAATTATAGAAACTCAAATATACTGAAGAGGAAGCAACAGTACAATTTGAAAAAGAAAATCTTATGTTGGAACATTTACTCTCCATTTTCTTATATTTAAATATGGAGTATCATTTTAACTGAAATATTTGACCCAAAATGTTGAGATGACGCAGTCATCTGTGCAGCAATGAACATCACTGAGTTTGTTACCCACTTTCTTTGCACTGAGCCACGAATTGACTCTGCATTTCATCCCCTTTGAAAGGCAATTGTGAACATCCCAGTTTTGACATAGTTTAATAAATAGTGCAGTGGATAACTGGCTTGGGTATTGCACTACTTAATGGAAAGCATAAGCAAAAGAATGAAGGAATTTCTTTCACCTTCATTCCGCATTGGAATCATTCAGGCTGTCTGTACCACATCTCTGCGTACCTTGTCACTGTGGATTTGTTCTCTTACTTTTTGCTGCCATCTAGTGCATTTTATAGCCTATAGCCAAGCTAAACTGGAAATGCTTGTAAAAGGGGACACATCTTTCAGTGTTGAGATTTATCATTAAAAATGGAGAAAAAATAACATATTTTTTCTTGCTGTAAAGGCTTTTTCCCTGTGTAACATAGCTCTTTCTACATGTTGAATGGTCTCCTGGGCATTTTTCAGTTCTTTTGACCCTGCACCATTAGTCTCATCTAAAGAATTTCTTTCAGTTCTTTGCAGCTTAGATTAATCTGTGATCTCTGCAATCTTTCAGGTGTTAGGTATACATTTATGAATAGTCTTTAAATCTTCCCTTAGAATATAAAATAATGTAACTTGAACTATTTGATAAACAAAAACTGTTGGGAAAATGGAACATTCTGAAATTACAAACATTCAGTTAAACATCTGGGTGTTCAAGATTTTGAAAAATGTATCTTGCTTGGCATTTGTTTGCATGTCTCAGCAAGTCTGAAAATTTGATTATGAATGCCAGTTAGCCAACTGACAAGTAAGCATTTTCAGCATTGAAAATGCTCAAAATGCAGGGAATATCCTTCACTGTCTATTTGGCCTGATCTAATGTTATTTCACCTGTGTAAGCAACATCCATTTGACTGACTGCTGTAATTATTAATAGCTAAAATCTTTCTTGAAATTAAAGTGATTGTCTGTCAGGTTGCCAGCATTCTTGATTTTCCCTTATAGCTATCTTAATAAGGAGAGAAATGAGCAATAAAATACACTCTGAAATTATAATTTGCATTGTTTCACATTATTAGCTAAGGTGCTCCTGATAAACATTGCCCAGGGAGGTTTAGAGCCTCCATCCCTGGATATGACAAAAAACAGTTCTGGGGAAATGGCTGTAGGTGACCCTGAGCAGAGGGGTTGGACCAGCTGACCTCTGGAGGTTCCTTCCAACCCCAACCATTCTCCTATTCTCTCATCTCTGAACAATAAAATCTGCTTCTGGTACAGTATCCGTTCCCCTATTTTCTAAGGAATATGAATCTGACAGCTACTTTGGTTAAGTGTTTATTCTGGTTTAGTGGCAGTCAAATAACTTCAAACATTTGATAATGGCTGATACTTCTACTAAAGGATTTCATAAAGGTGCTTTTTTCATACTTAGAAAAACAATCATTCTGCATATAAGCTCAGTCACAAATGCCTGTGGATATTTCACAAAAGTAACAAGTGTGGGACAAATGAAAATAGGATGAAGATAATTGATTTAATCTTGTTTGCTTGATATTGCTAAGCAAAAGGATTGCACTGCTTTGGGGTACCCTTGTGACAGAAGTGTGTTTTACTGTTAAGACAATGCCTGACTACCCCAGGAGTTGAGAGGAAAGGGTATTCCTTCCTGGTCAACTGTGTGAACACTGACGGCAGCCATATCTTTCTGCTGACTGAAAAACAGAATCCTAGACTTGCAGATAATCTCTAATTTCTACAAACACAGCTTTTGACATCTAAGAGTGTCCAAAGGACAATAAAACCATGTATGACATTAACACCTGCCCTAAACCTTTCCCTTGATTTTACAAGGTCAGAAATAGGATTCAGTAAGATAAACATGGTGGTTATTCCAACTTTTTCTGGATGTTTGCAAATGAAGCAAAGAAATTTGAGAAGTAGGGCAACAGGAAGTCCTTTATTCTTTAACAGCTTCTTATAATGCATTGCAGATTGGTAAAAAAAACATAACACTCGTATGCTGCAAAATGATACTTCTTTGCATTAAGATCAGAGAAGAAGGATGAAGTAGCACAGTGTAGAAAAGAATATTTGAGACAGTGAGATGAGGAAAAAATAGACAATTTAAAATACAAAAGTAGCATAATTTTAACATCTCATGCATTATTAAATAGCCTATGATTTTGGTGTTACATTATGCCTCTACTATTTTAGGAATTACATAAAAAGCTGTGCAGTATTATTTCAATAAAGCTTTTATATAACTGTATAAAATTGCAGTATATTACAGAGCCTTATTGCAGTGAAGTACATTAAGATAATGCCAAACCAAGGGCATCATAATATATGTAATAAATTCTGTATAGTAGTTTTGCCTTATCATATTAGCATAAGAGCATTATTTTATTTAGATGACCACGGAGTTTACATTACAGACAGTTGCCAGAATCATAAACAGTGTAAATTGTCATAACACAATCCTGAAAGCTGACTGATGAAAGCTCTCAATTGTGCTGCCTTGTACTTTGCACTACTGCTGTGGATATCAAAGTCAGAAGCAGTCAGTCACACTCCAATAACAAATTGCAAAGGCACAAAGCATTTGTAACATGCTGGGCAGACTTTCAGTTACTAAATTTTTTCATTCCACATTTGTATCTACAATGAAATTACCCAACTTGTTTAACTTTTCAAGCATTTAAGCATCAGGAATTAATGTTGCAGGTCATGGTCTAGAGGTACAAATCCTTTTGGGATGTTGAAGAGATGCAAAAAAAAAAAGCTCAGCTGTATGAACTCTATTAAGGACTGTGTGGGTAAGGTATGTCAGTCCTGCTTTGTCAGGCAAGTCAGTCAGATTTGTGTCAGTTCAGATTTGAGGACTGGGCCAGCACTGAGATATGAATCCCTGCATCTTTCATGCCTACAGAGAATGAAGCACAAGAATTGTACAAACTACCAAGCTATGATATAGTCAGGCTTCCTATTTATGTCACTGAGATCCCCATCATTGAGTAACTGCACAGATAGATCCATTACCATGGTGTTCAGACATTATACTGCCCAATCTGAACCTTTCTGTGTGTTAAATTCCTGTTATAACAGGACCCAATCCTCAATGGCTTCACAAGGCACTGTCTGAATGATTATTAACCTGTGATCTTAACACACTTTCATGGACACATCACTTCAGATTCATGGGAAAGAGCTGTGGGGTTTTTTTTTTAATCTGGAAAAAAGGAAAGAAAATGAAGGCATAAAGATAATATTTAACAATTTTAAGAGGCTATTACAAGGTAGATTTTTGGCACCTACTGTCTCACAGTTTTCTCAGAAGGAATTAAATGGGCATGGTACCAATAGTTTTCATGTGAACTCAACAGAAAAACTGAAGTGAAATGGATAGAAGTCTGACATTTCCATACAAACTGCAATGATTTTAGTTGACTTTACAGTCTTTCACATCTAATTTTATGTCAATTTCGACAATCTGAAAACAGACTTGTTAAACCAATTTCTTCCAGCAGCATTTTTACTTTGAATTTCCACAACTAAGACTTTTGAAAGATGAACTCTAGTATCTGTTCAGGGGGTGACCTTTTTTATTCCACTGGCTGGGTGCCAATCTTTTTTTGCAAGTTATTTTTATAGGGGTTTTGCTATCATCTGCATTGAGGATTTAGAGCATTTTTCAAACAACTAGCCTTGTGGGTATTTTTTTTAAATTACTGACAGCTATTCAAAAAACAGTGGAAGAGAATTTTTTCCTAAGATGTTACATCCAGTATATCACTGTGTATAGCTCTATGTTCATCTGCTTGGGTTTTTGATGAGCTTGCATGTCTGCTTGTAATAGTGATACCTGTCGACTACTTATTGTCCTTTTTTTCCCTTCTGATCTGACCTAGATATCAGCAGTGGCTTGAAGTTAAAAGTCCCAGACTATTGGGGAGTTTAATTTGATTTTTTCTGTAAGCAGGTCTATCTTGTTCTATAAGAATTATATTTTATGAAATAATCTATAAGATTATTTAAAAAAAATTGCTCATAATAACTCCAGTTCCTCTTCTTTTAGGATAGCTCCTATTTTTTTAGGAAAATTAAAAATTTCTTCTGAAACAAGAGTTTATTGTGGTGAAACAAGTGGACACATCAAAGCTAGAAAAGCTTGTGCATGAACTTCAATGAAGGAAACACAGTTTCAAGGAAAAGTGTTCTGGGAGTGTGGGAACATGCTTAGAACTCGAGCAGAATTGTAGAGAATGTTCTGAAGCCATTATCACTCCAGTAGTGTTTGGCTAGTTTGGCTGGCATTAAGGCCATTTTCAGCAAGATAATCAAAGAAAGTCACACATCCATTTGCATGAAAATACCTTTAATGAGTTTCCCTTACAAAACTTTAGGAATGTTACAATATTACTGGTTTTGCTTCTGAAAGCTTGCATTTATGAGCCTGGCTTCAAACACAAATACAAAAGTAATCATAGTAATTTTCTTAATTCAGAATAAAAGGGGTAATTTTACATTCAGCTATTTTCAGCTTTTCATCCCAAACAGAAATCTTTCCCTGTTGAAAGACAATAAAATAATGTTTCTCTCCAGCCAGTACATTAAGATTCTGAAACTGAGGCCAAGAAGTAAATGTTGCTAAATGGAAGAAGAAATATTGGTTCATTCCACTGAATCACTAGTGTTGGATGGTCTGTGAGCAAACAACAAAAGTTGTTAAAATGGAATTTTTTAAAATATGCAGTAAGGGCTCATCTGAATCATAGTTCCACAGGGCTTCATGCTGATCTTCTTAATGCACCCAGAAAAACAAAATTAATACTAGTTTCACACATGAAGAGTCTTAGCATTGAGAAAAGCCCTGTCTTCCCTTAGGTGGAAAAGTATTCAGATTCAAAGTTGTGTTTAGCCTCTAACTTGAATTCCTTTACTACCAAAAATTTTATATGGTGTTTTCTTAGCTCAAGTTGGCAGCGGTAGCAGAGGGATCTCTCCAGGTTGCTCTGCAGGTGGCATGTTGTATTGAAGCTATTGCTGTCTTAAGTATTCTCTTTAGTGAAAACATCTAAGAGATTTGCCCAAGGTCTGAAAATCTGGGCAAGAGCAAGTATTTTTTCCCATACAGCTTGAAGCACATTCTAATCCTACTTTACCTTCTGCATCAATACAGCAAGACTTATCAGAAAGTGAACATTAATGAGCCTCAGAAGCATTTATTCAAAAGACAGATGACCAGCAGTCATCTGATTTTTGGTAGTTTTCATTCTTTGCTTTCTTAGTGGTTTTTAAAAGTAATTTTCATTGACAACTACCCATCATAAGAAATGACACATATCACAGTCATCAGAACAAGAGATTCTTCTGCCTATAGAAAATTTTTAACAACGGATGTATTGCTACTGACACTTTGAGACTAGACAGCAAAAATTCTGTGTTAGATACTATCAATTCTGTCTGCCTTGGCAGCTCTATTAGCTGATTTCTAGAAAAATATGACACGATAGATGGAAATGTACACATACAAAATTCCAGGTGAATGTCATGTTTTCTTTCATCATTTTCAGGCTTAACTGATAATAATGTCTTCCTTAATATTCCAGAAATGGCCAGTGGCCCTTTACAATTAGGGTATGTTTGTAACCTCATTATCTCTGCACAACAGCTCTTTTAGATAAATTACTTTAATCTACCTTGAATGGAAATATAATCAGAAACAGACAATATTATTTTATTCACTGTTTACTTCAAAGCATCTTAGATTATACTTAGCAGCTTTGTAAAACAGGCAGAGTATGACATAATAAGTAAGACTTAATTTTCACTGTTTTTACTGTACAGAAAGTGGCCTTTTCTTAACTTGATTTAATTTATTATTGTTCATTGGGCCATGAGTTGGTGATCCTCACTGGAATCACCTTGTAACCAATCAGAGATGATTCAGCACAGCTCCTGAGTTGAGTCTCCTTATACCCTTTAAAATTTGCATTATATGTGTCCATTATCACTGATAAATTCTTCTTCCCCAACCTTGTTAACCTCTCCCTAGGTCTGAGATAGTACCCAGACAATAGATAAGATACCCTTTATCTTATCTCAAGTTGCCATTGTGGTGCCTTAACTCACAGTCCAAGTTCCAGGTATCCAGAGAGGCATAATCAAGGAGGCTTTGGTGGTCACTGGTGGTCACAGGTGCCATCTATCCCTACCTTGGGGTCATCTTTGTTTGACTGCTGATAGGCCTGCAAGGAGTCACACAGCTTGCCACAGTGGGAATTTTTGTCTGGATGCATTATGCAGGATGTTCTAACCAGACCTTGCTTCTGCCAGGCCTGCAGTTAGCACTAACCTGTTACTCCATTCTGCACTTATCTCATGGCAAAGTCCTTCTGGGGCCTTAACAGTGTCTGAGACAGGCAACTGTGCTCCTTAAGTCCTTACAAAATTCCAATTACACTCTAACAGAGACATCATTTAACCCAGCATAAGCATGTGTCTGGGCATTAATGTTGCTTACTTGTTCTCCTTCATATTTGAGAATTTGAAGTATTAAAAAAACCCCACACCTTTATTCCACTTATGCCAAAGAATTAGGACGTGGTTCTGTACCTAGGTTCACTAGGTACAGAGGTTTGCTATCTTTGCTAAAGTTCACCATCCTTACAATATTTTCTGCTGCACTTTGGTTCTTGTCCCTGTAACATTTTGCTGATAATATCCCACCCTTTACCTCTAAAGGCTGACCCCTGGCTGTCGGAGTTTGACACTGGCCAAACGCCAGTCACTGATGAAAGCTGTTTGCTCACCCTCTTCTGCTATAACTGGGCAGAGGAGAAGGAAGAAAATTAATGAAGGGCTCATGAATTGAGATAGACTGGGAGAAGAACACTCCAAGGGCACAATAGGTTCAAATTTAAAGGTATAAAGTAAATTTATTATTAACAGAGTCTGAGGAGAATAATGAGAAGTAAAATAAGCCTGTAAAACACCTTTTTTTTCCCAGTCCCTCCCTCCTTCCCAGTGACAGCACAGGGAGACAGGACATGGGGGTTTTGGTCAGTTCATCACTCAAGATCTTCTTCCTTTCCATCAGGGAGAGAAGTTTCTCTCTGTTATGCCATGGGACCCCTCCCATGGGAAAACAGTCATCTCAAAACTGCTGCGGTGTGGGTCACTTTTCCCAAGGATGCAGGCTTTTATGGATAGGCTGCTCTGGTTTGGAAGTAAGGGCTCTTTATTTTTGGAAGCAGGGGCCCTCTCTGTCTATTCAAGTTTCCCACTGGATCACAGCTTTCTTTGGCATCCACCCTCTCTGGCATGAGCACTTTTCCCATAAGCTGTGAGTGATTTCTGCATCCTCCATGGACTTCATGGGGTACAGGGGGAAGTTTGTTTCACCATGGTCTCACCACAGCCTGCAGAGGAATCTGGGCTCCAACACCTGGAGCACCTCCTCCCCTTCTTTCCCCACAGACCTTGGTGTCTCCCTGTTGTTTTCCCTCATGTCCTCATTTCCTACTCTTCTCTGACTGGAAGAAAAACTGCTGCCTGTAGGTACCATTGCCAAAAAGTTTCATCAATTCAAAGATTCCTGCAGGATCCTGCAGTGCCAGGAGGTCTATCTTGTCTAGGTTCTGTGTTGGGGATAAGAAATATGATTAAAAATGTGTATGGAAAATGATTATAAATTAAATACTACTGAGGAATAAAACACATAGAAAAAGGAGAAGATCTTAACTGTCCAAATGGAAGCGTGAGCTCTCAACCAGCAGCCACCCACCAGGAAAGGTTCTGGAACTTTATAGGTTCTAACATTCTCTGAAACAATTTCTGAATAATCAATGAAATGCACCAGCTCTGTGCTCAGTAACAATTATGAAAATAAAGAGTAAATCCTTAGAAGGTGAGGGGAAAAAAGTAATGATGCATAAATATTAATTGGTGAGGCTCCATTACCTCTCATTAATTTTGTCATTTTATTCTCAAAAAGACTAGTGATGAGGTTAAAGGAAAAGAAAAGAGAAGAATGATGGATGAAATGGAATTTTTCCAGATTACTTTGAAGTTTTGTGGTCTAGAAAAGGGACATTTGAAGAGTGACATGTCTACAACATCAGGACAGACATAAGAAAACAGACACTAATTACTTGTCTTCTAATGGAAAAACTTGCATACATCATGTAGAAAAAGGAGATAAAAATTCAAAGAGAGCAGAGGTAGGTGATAAGAAATATTTAATGCATAAGCAGTGCAATAATGAATGCAACACAGTGTAGATGTTCAAAGTTGACATAGGTTTGTAAAGTGATCAGACCCTCACATAGGAAAAAAGAATCTGTTAAGGACTGTGAAACCCATCTGTCTCAAGATGTCCTTTGCTGCAGGTCATGAGATGATGAATGTCACTTAATGTTGCATTAAAGCCACCTTTTCTTGTGAGATGTCAGAGACATCTGTCCTGTCCTATCAGAGACAGGACAACCCTATCCCTTTTTGTAGCATGCAGCCTGCCTCCCTTGTGGTCCTTTTTGTTCCTGGATTTCAAGGACTACACCAGGAAGAACAAAAACATCCCCACATATTTCCAGCCTGGGAAGGCTGCTCAGACCCCCTCAGTGTCACTTCCAAGGACGTATTCACAGCTCCTGGAATTTGTGTAGATTCCAGGGGAGTGGGTTTTCTGCATTTGCCACCACAGAACCTGGGCAAGGAGTCTGCTGTGGACCAGCAGGAAGAGATTCAAAGGTGAGTATGAAAGCCTTTAGGGATATGCAGCATTTCTACTCTCTGTTTCTTGATTAAATGCATTGCAGCCTGGTTGTCACACAAATCTTGACCTGCTAGTGAACTCACTCTGACAAATGTCTGTTGTTATCAAAGTGCAGATTTGCCGGAAGTTAATGTCCCTTGCAAAGTCCAGATTTTCCAGTCTTTGGGCCAGATAATTTGTCCTTGAGTAGCTGGTCAAATGCAAACTTCTGCAGAGTGCCTGTATTGCCATTCCTGACACGGCAGCTCCCAGGCGCATTTGGAATTTGTCACTTACTCAGTGGGGTGGGTTCACCCTGGCCAGCAGTAACCCCCAGCCCAGTTACTCACCTCCAGAAGGGTGGGGGTAAATGGAAAGACAACTACAAGAAAACTGGTGTGTTGAAATAAAGATGGTTTAGTAAATTAAGATAATCAAAGGAAAAACCCCAATTATGCAAAAGCAGTCATTTACCCCCAGCAGACCAATACCCAACCAGTTTCCAAGCAACAGCTACTTTGGAAAGATGAACTCCCAGGTTCACTGCTGAGCACAGTCCCTTAGATTATGGGATATCCCTTTGGCCAGTTCAGGTCAACTGTCCTGATTGCATCTCTTCCCAGCTTCTTGCCCATTCCCAGCCTGCCCAGAGTCAGAAAACATAAAACCTTATGCTGTGCAAGCAGTACTTGCAGTAGATAAACCTTGACACCTTAACATTTCAGTCTCAAAATCCACAATACAGCATCACACCTTCTGCTTTGCAGAAAATTAACTCTTTCCAATACAGCTAGCTGGAACAAATAGTGAGAGCCTGATACTCAGATCTGTTACACCTCTTTTCACCTCTTTTATCTTTACTGCTCATAATAGTGCAAAATTGGAAATATTACCAGTGTAGAAAAAGAAAAAAATGGCATGTGCTTATTCTACCCTGTACTGTTTCAGGGGAGAAGGCATAGCCTGGTGTTCCTGTGTTTGGCCACAGGTCAGTTCTTTGAAGCAAAAAATATTCCATTTCAAGAATGCATGTCATGTTAGCTAAAAGGGAGTATAGCTTTGCCTGCCTGAAGGAAGGGTTCTGAGTTTCTCCAGTGAGTTGATAAGACATGTCAAAAATTACTCAGATAGATCACCAGTTCTTTTTCATATCTCATAAAGCAAAGGGTGTGTCACACTGCCTCATCAGCCACAACCCTTGCTGGGATCACTGGTTTTCATTGATAGGCCAGAGCACAGCTGTGCATCCTGTGAGCCTCTGTGAACATTGAGTTAATTTCTTCTGGGACGGTGGGAAGGGATTTTTTTTCTTGTCATCAGATTGGCTGCAACAAATTGAGTTTGGGGTCTTTCTCACAGGGTCTCTGGGATGCATTCACAAAGCTCTGCTGTTGCACTGTGACAGGCAGTAAGAATGTGCTGAGGTTACACTCTTGTGTTCAGACATCTCCTGGCAGGCAGGAGTGCATGGTGACTGCAGAGCAAAGTACTTGTTGAAATTATGATGAATGAGGGATAAAGCTTTTTAATAACTTGGGTAGTAGGAGGATGATGCCTTTTCTCCAGGATACTTAACCTTCATAAAATAGGACATAATGCTATTTCAGGCACTGCCTACAACTGTTTAAGAATGAGAGAGTGCACATTAGTGGCTGTCCCCTGGCAGGTGGTGACGTAGGAGGAAGGAGTGATTAATGTACCTTTTTGTGATCCTGTGTGATTTATGCTTGTGATTCATAGATGAATTCATGGTTCTAGTGCTTCTTGCATCTTACTGAATCACATTGGCTCGGCTATGTATACAAAAAGATATTTGATAAATAACAAATGGAGTGCTAAAGGAGCTTCATAAAATATGGTTTTCTTGTCTTCCCTAAAATTTGAGATTTATGGAGTCCTGTGTAAAACAGATTAGCTTGCCTGTTTGGGGCATAACTGCATCACTTTGGAGATAAAGGTGACCCTAAGATAACAATATCTTTCTTTCTGTTGCATATATTATATACTTTTCAAAGCCATGTCAACCATTTATGTATCTTTCTCTTATAACTTCTATTCATACATCTTCAAGTATTCTTTATTTAATAAAATCACTTCGTATCGATATTTTTCTGGTTTTAGCATTTTTTACAGATAATTTCACTTTGCATGAGCTAGTCTTTTACAATAACAGTGTAATTAATGCCATATATAGGTACTGTGCTGTATAGTACTGCTTTTAACAATGAAAAACTTAACCTTCCTTAAAACATCTGAAGCTGCATGGTTTTCTCTCTGCACAAGTGGTGTTGCCATAGCTACCACTTGTGGAGCTGAACAATTATAGCAGCAGAAAATCTTACCATAGAAACACAAGAGTAATGAATCACTCCATTCCTCCATTACTGCAATTTCCAGTCTAACAGAAAGTGCTGGAACACTGGAAGAACATAAATGATACCTTGGCACCAACACTGCTTGAGATAATACTAGAAGACATAGAATTATATTACACACAGAAAATACACTTAAGGGTAGTCATATGAGCCACAGGAATTTCCGCCAAAAATGATTTCATGCACTGTAAAATCTTGAGGGACTCAAGCCAACAACTGCAACACAAACTGTTCTTACTCTGCTTTCTCCACAATTTTCATGCAGATTCAATCCTAATGGAAATATTCTCTGTTCAGTTGCATTAGCAGAAACTTTTGCCAGAGATCTCCATCCCACAAACATCACTGTGAGATAATTTTTACTGCAGCTTGACAAATGAAAATGTTATGAATATTAACATATTTTAAAATGGTTCTGTTACTCATCTCTTTAACACCTTTAAAAAGAAATCATAATGTAGGTACAACAGGAAAGTGAGATCTTAAAGGAATTTGCTCATCATAGAATATACTAGTTAAATCCAGTGTTGATGCTATGTTTGAAATACTTCAGCAGAAAATAATAAACACTAATAAGTGTTCATAATCGACTATGGTTTACACCAGTTCTAGTGGAAGGTCTCTTAAAGACCTTATCTCACAGATGATACAATGTCAAACTGATGTATTTATATCAGTGGTTATGATGTTTCACTACTATACTGATCACATATAAAATGTTCTAAGTGAATGTTCATAAAATTATGATTTTATACATTTAATTTAAAACATTTTAAAATAAAGCAAAATAAAAACTATATTTTTGATGACTGTATTTCATTTACTGCTTTTCTACCACTGAGTGTCCATCAATTTAGTAGCATAGAAGCTATATATAGCAGAGTATACAGTTCAATAGTAGCTGTGCCTCAGTAGGATTTCCCACCTTCCAGCACCCTTTTCTTCAATATCCAATACACAAAAAAAAAAAAGTAATTATCAACTCTGCAGACAATCTAATATTTCTTATTTTGATTTTATAGTAATTTGATTTGTATCACATTCTGATTCGTCACACAATAGTATATTTCTTAATATTAACATTTCAGAATTACATGACCTTGAATAAAGCCAGATTTTTTTTTAAGAGAAGAAGTACATGCATCAAAAAATTCAGCTGTTTTACCAGCTTCTGTAGTTCCTAAGTGGTTTCATAGAGATCATTGTCTGCATTAAAGACTCTGCCATTGTGCTAAAGATTATGATCCTCATGAAACCATTCATCTGGTTCAGACAAGCTGAACATTCACACCATGGTCTGACCCTTCCACAGGTTAAGCACTATTATGTTGGAAACTCAGTTACAGGTGGGAGTTTCAAAAGAAACATTCTTTGATGTGAAAGTTATTCAGATGTGGTAGGACCTTGACTCCAGGGAACTACCTCCCAGTTCTGAATGTCTTTAAAAGGCTGTAGAAAACCTCTGCACATCAGAAAATGCAATCTATTAACAAATAAAATATTTTCATTTTTGTGTTGTGTAATTCATTTGGATAGCACAGATGACACTCGTATTTTTAAATTTTACACTTCTAAAAATAAATGCTACATAACCTGAGATGCTATCAAGTTCTCAGGATTCCAGAGAAATTTATGGTACAGGTCTGAATTAACTTTTGGACTGTAGGCCCTGTTTTAGGTTAGCCTTTAAGTACCCAAGCGTCTTGGAAACTTTCTGGGAGCATTTTTCACCTTCTCTTTAGAAATTAAGAATGTTGAAACCAGCAGTGGAAGCATGAAAGAGTCTGTTCTTCTGAACCAGGAATAGTCAATATAACCAGGATAATTGTTATAATCTGCCCCTACCTTTGAAGAGGCATAGAGCAGGATTGAGAGGTTTAGTTGGTGCTCCGGGGTTCGTTTTTGTCAATAAATCTCTAACATTAAAGCAAAGCAGTCCAGAAGTAGAGAATGGAATTCCAGTTCACCTACTTTCAACTGAGAATTTAAATTAAATTTCTGATTTTATTTATGCTTATTTGTGTTACTGTGTGTGAAAAACTGTGATTTTCAAGATCACCTGTTTTCAGTACTACTGTCATAATTTGGTCAAGTGAACCTGAAAGCCTGGGAAAACTCCAAGCACCTACTCTAATTACTGAATCATTCTTCAGTCTCAAGCAGATTGTTTCTTTCACAGCCTGAAGTGTTAGCTGCCCTTACTGACTCTAATGTGCATTTCACATATAGGAGCATAGATATCAATGAATAGGAGGGAACAGAAGGAAGAAATTCCTTCATTAATGTTGCAGCCAATATGGCTTTGTAACATATTTGTTAGAAATTGACTAAAGGAAGTAAGCAGGAGGGTTAAAATGTACTCCTTCCTCTTGCTGCATTATATCCCTGCGCTTTTTTTGTTGGTTTGGGTTTTTTTGTTTGGTTTTTTTTGTTTGTTTGGTTGGTTGGTTTTTTTGTTGTTGTGTTGTTGTTGTTGTTGTTGCTGTTGTTTGGGGGTTTTTTTGGTTGGTTTGGTTTGGTTTTTGTTTTTGTTGTTGTTGTTGGTTGGTTGGTTGTTGTTGTTGTTTTGTTGTTTTGTTTTTTTAATAAGGCACTCTTACTTCCTTTATGTGGTAACTTCAGAACAAACGTGACCATAAAGCATCACAGTTCATTCTGGGCTTGTTTCTATGGATGCATGGGGGACATCCTTATAAAGCAAAATAAAGAGATAATGGTTGCAATAAAGGCACAGCTAAGGTAGTTTTCATTAAGATAGAATGAGTAATAATATCAATACATGCTAGTAAACTGAAAAAAGCACTACTATCCCTGAAGAATTCGCAGTCAGAACAAAACATCCCATCATGTGGCCACGAAAGGTGGTTTAGGTAGTAGTGCTAATTACAATAAAATCAAATATGGCTAATTCCACTTCCATGATCTCTTCACTCTGCTATGTAGACACAGACACATCAAAATTTTATGCCAAAAATAAAGATACATTTTTCAAATCATCATCCTTGCTACTGAATCAGAAGTATTTTTTCAGAGAGTACAACATGTATTAGAGGTTGAAGGACCACTCACTCCACCCAACAGAGAAGAGCAGTATCTGTAAAATATTCAGACATTAGAATGTAATACCAGATTGTTACTAGCAATTGCTCTAGTACTTTCATTTTACATGGACAGACATCATGCTGATGCACATCGGAAAATAAAAAGTGTTCAGAAGGTAAAAAGAAACTCATTTACCCTCAAAAATTAATGTCATCACAGGCACTGCCTTGCTAAATCTTATAGACACTCTCTATCCATAAAATAACATGAAAGCTTTGTTAATTGACAAAACTACTCTAAAATACTCGATGATTAAATGCAGGTTTTGCTTTTCTAATCTTAATTTAGGTTATTTTAGTCATTCATTTATAAGTTCAAGTGTTTTATTTAAAAGAACTGCTAGTTTTCATTCCCCAAAATTTACAAGGTTAGGTAGCCAATAGAGCCAGACTGACAGAATAGCTTCCTGTTATTCATCTACAGAAATGTAAAGGAACAGGTGAGCATCATGATATCAAGATAAAGTGAGTTGTTTCTCTGAATTAATCTGGGAGCAAATAACAGCACTGTTAATGATGTCATGATGCAACTGTTTTCCTCTATTGTATATTCTCCTGTATTTCACTTTTTCAAGACAATGATTTAGCTTTTGCTGCAAATAAGTCAGGTGACCTGACTCCTCTGACCTCTTGAGTACAAGCTAGAGAGAGACTAACCTTACAGCACTTAAAAATAGGTCTGTTTGAGAAAATTATACACAAATGGCCTTTTGTACCATCTATAAAGATCAGCTGTGGATCAGGCTTCTTCTGCTGCACTTTGGATCAGACTCTCTGAGTGTGTCACCAACTGTGCTAATTCTCAGCAATGGGACAACTGTAACAGCTACAGTTCTTGCACATTTGAAAAATGCCAACATTCAGTTTTATAGTATTTGATTTTACAGTTTTTAGGGCATTTTATATCCTTCATAAGTCATAGCCATCATCCAGGAATGTGTGAAATTCAAAGCTGAGGCAGCAGTCAAAGTAAAAGGTCAATCTACAAGACAGAACAACTCAAGCTATTGATAAAGAGCATATTGTAACAAAATTGAAAGCACACGATTGTTGACTTTTCACTTCAGACAATATCTTCAGTAGGTCTAGTACTCAGTACTTCTTTTGTTCTTTTCATTTTCAATTAGTTGAGCAAGCTTAAGCAATTACTATTTGTAAAAGCTTTGTGCACTCTCCTATACATTACCTTTGATTTTAGTAAGAGGAAACTGTGACAGAGCAGTCAAGGTTGGGTCCTTCATACACACTTAGTTTTCTAGCTGCTTTTTGTTTTCAGTTTTTGTGACCTACCTTTGATGTCATTTAAAGAAAGAGCTTAGATTGAATTAATTGTAGAACTTTTGTTAGAGTCATGGACAAATGTAATCTATGAAGTTGTCCTGAACCTCCTACACTTCAGTTAAAGCATTAACAAAAATCCTAGGGTGCAGGAATTTCTTGCTCCTCCTGAGAGATGGTGGTACTCCAGAGAAAGGATGAACAAGAAAACAGTGTTGAGGTTTTCTTTTCCTCTTTTATTCCCGACAGCAGAAGAAATATCTGAACTACATGGGTAAGAAAGTGAATCTCAAAGAAATGAGAGAGACAGACAGGGGATAGACACCCAGTAGCTTTAAGAAATGGAGCTTTTTGGAACTAAAGAAAAATGCTGTTTTGTTTCTGTGGGAAGTCTTTATACTACACTCAGCAAAGGTTGCAGTGCCCAATGCAGGGCAATTTTTACTCATCTTGTTCTAAGAAACACAAAGGTTTAGGATACATAGATTTCTTTTTCTTCTCTGTATTTCAGCATCACACATTCCATGCTTACAGTATAACCAGATACATCTCCAGTAATGAAACAGCACTGTTGGGCTGAGATAAGATTTAACTCCTGACTTTATGTACCATTACATGTGAGGTGATTCCTGGAAACCAGTTTTCTTCAAACATGACCTACCAATTGAGTCACATCGTGTAATTGATGATGTGCTAGTCTGAAGGCTGTAAAAAGTTATTTGGGGAATTCCCGGAGTCCTATTTAAATTTCTAAGGCTTATTAGATCTAAGGCTCTGGACAATCAAACTAAAAATTGAAAAAGCACAAAGATCTGAATTACCTTCTGAGTCAAAGAAATCACCTTGGTCATTGGTAAGGAAACTTACATTATCTAGTTTGCACTGTCCAAGGAATTTTGGCTAATCTACCACCTTTTGTAAGCAATAAATCTGTAAAATATATGGCAAATGTAATTGTTTGTGTCATTAATAGATCACCTCAAGTTTCATAATATAATATAATATGGTCTAGATACAGATGTTAATAGAAATTAACTCAGCCTACAACATTCCTAGGATTTGATGTTTTAGAGGCTATAGTCTGGTATGCTGTATAGATGGTAATTAATTTCATTTGAGGTTGAAGAAAGGAGGTTGAAAAAATATTTTCTGTTGACAAATGACTTTTAGTTAGAGCTCAAATACTCTTTCAAAAATGTGTAAAAGTCCAGGCAGGGTTCTGTGGTGCTATTTTTACTGATTAGATCAGTGGTGCATTTTTAATATGTTAACTACCATGACATGGTACAAGTACATTTTTTAATATACATTAGTATATGTTATTATAGAATCATATTTTCTGTGATGCATAGTCAGAAGAAACAAGGCATTACCTTTCACTGGCCACTGTTCAAACAGATGCTAGTTTGCAAATGCTTACTGCTTTGAGCATGATTTATGTGGAGGAATATTATCTTCTCCTTTCTTAACTTAAAGAATAATAAGAAAAAAAAACCTCAAAAAGCTCCCAAGGCCCATGGGTAGACAACTAATAGAATTTAAATATTAGAAACTATGTGCAAGATTTACAGGGAAAGTGGGGAAATACAACTTTCTCATTAAGGCTAAAATATTTTTGTGTGAGTATGACTCATAGTCATTCTCTTCCATGGAAAGGCATTATCCATTGGGACATGCTCTTTCTAAGCTGTGGCTCTTGACCCATCTTGTGGCTCTGTTAGTTGTTCAGAGAAAAAGCAGAGCACATGCCTGTGCACCCAGTTTTGTGTTTTCTTTAAGAAATGTACAAGCAAGGTACAAAGGTTCTTTTGGCAATCACTGAGAAAAATAAGTTGAAGATTCAATGGGGAAAGATTGTGGAAGAACTATCAAAGAAAGATTCCATGAATAGAATCCTCCATGAACTTCATTACTTTAGAATTTCTCTCTTGTGGTACTTTTACGATAGCTAGAAAGAGGAATAACCAAAGTGAATGGTAAAGTTTTCATCAGTTCAAAGCAGCTGTGGTTTACCTGGTCCCTTGTGATGTCAACTTTTCATAGAGCCTTCAGCAATTGTTATTTTCATTCATAGTTTAGAATACATTTTATATGTTTATAAACATAAATTATTATCTGTAAGTATTACAGTGGGTTATGTGTATATGGTAAAATTATCTCCATGTTGTTGAGCTAAAAACAGAAATCTCAGAAACTGATTTGAAACTAAGACATGAGGAGGGGCCTAGGATTGAAGAGAAGGTTCTACATTTGAATTATCAGGACGTATAAGAAATTACTTGAACAAGGAAAATCACCATAGGAAGGTGATGATGCCCTGTAAGTTCAAAGCTTAACTTACCCTTGTATGTGAATGTCGTGGTTGGGGGGGGAGGTGAATTTTTCCAGGGGGATGTGGGCAGTCCAATCAGTGATCAGCTTTTCTGCTGGCACCTGGGTTGGTCACTCGGAGGTTTGGACACGCCTCTGAGGACACAAAGAGTTAAAAGCAGGAGTCTGAGGGGCTCGGCCTCTTTTCGGATCCTGGTTTTAGCAGAGGGACGTGTGAGGCCTCCTTCCCCTGCCCGGCCACGAGGCAGGGTGGGGGAGGGGAAACACGTGGTCGGCTCAGGTAAGCCGGAGCCCCCGGGGGGGGGGGGGGGGGGGGGGGGGGGGGAGAAGAGAAGGGACAGAACTGGAACTGAGCTGCCCCGTCCAGGATGGAGGGGTGGAAAACTGTGGAAGTGCCTTCTGTGTGTGCTCACCCCCTCCTCCCCCCCAAACTCCGGGAGAAGGTGCTCAGCCACGTGGGGGTTTGCGGAGCCTGACAGTGCCTGAGCCTGCAGCACCCTGCTGAGAAGAAACTGTTAACCCTTGCCTGGCAGAAAGAAACTTTTCTTAGACATTGATTCTCATGACTGGTGGTTTTCGGAGAGAGGGCAGCGGCCTGGGACCGAGATGATAAAGCATGATTAGAAGGAACTCGATGGAAGAATGAGAGGAGTAGCCTTGGAGCTGGACTTTTCTTGCATAATGTCAGCCATGGACTGAACTTGAGTCTCTTTTGAACATAAACTGCATTTTTGGGTGGATGCAGCTGCCCCTTGCTTTTGCTACAGTGACTGGCACTTGGAGAGTTGGAGCGAGCAGAGAAGAGAGGGGGAGGGTGAGGTGGTGCCCTCTGCCCTCAGGGCAGACCTGCTCCTGGAACCCCGGCCCCTGGGTGAAAAGGGGAGAGCTCGGCATGCAGCATCCTTAAAAAGCCCTGTATGTAGTTGTGGCCTATGAGACAGCGGTGAGAGCGCTGGACATAGGAAAAAGAGAGTGTCACCTTAGCAGACTTCTCCGGGCGGTGCTATGGGTGACATGGAAACACATAAGGGGTGGACCCGTGTTTTCTGAGGAACAGTCTGTGGTGCGAGAGAGACTCCTCTCTCCCTTGCTGAATTGAAGATTAGTTTGTTTTTGAGTGGTGATTGTTTAATCTAAAACCCAAGAGTTGGTCTTTGAAGAGTGATGGGTGGGGAGGTAGAAACTGGGAGAAGAAATGTTCTAAGAAGTTTTTATTTCTGTCTCTGTGTGTGTTTAAGAGTATTTCTGTCCCTGTTCTTATGTAATTAATAAAGTTTTGGTGGGTTTTTTTTTGTTTTCAAGATTTAAGCCTGCTCTGCTCTGTTCCTGATCACATCCCACAGGAGTTGTTAGAGAAAAAACATATATTCATGGGTGCACTAACATCTGGCCAGTGCTAACCCATGACAGTGAACTCTTCAGAGATTTGTGTCTTCCAGCCACAAGACCAGGCTTAAAAGAAAGAACTGATGATCAAACCCTTGTGATTCAGAATGTTTTTAAAACAGAGAAGGTAATAGGTGCTAAATAGACATGGAAGAGGTGCTGAGCCTCTTAGCTGATTATTAGAGTTGCAAATTTGCAGAACTAGTGACAACATCATCAAGAATTGGCTATGGAAGCTTCTTTCTGTAAGTTGAATGCAGATTGGAATAGTTTGCATCTATGGAAGCTCAAAATAATAAATACCTAAATAAAAAACCTCTTTTAGAAACAGGAAAAGAAATTAACAAGAAACTGATAAAGAAAGAAAAGTATAATGACAACCTAGATTTGCACTGTATTTTTTTCCTCTTTCCAAGGTAGGCAGGTAGTTCTGGATTTAGAACATAGCCATTATAGTTCAGTTACTATATTGTGCATTTAAAGTAAATGCTTCTGTTTTAGAAATTATTAAAGATTTTGCCCAGCAAAATGTTGTTACCTGTCTCCTCATGATTATTCTAACAAACTGCAGCTGTTCTGTAATGAGGATGAAATCTTGGAAAATGCTGTCATGTAGTTCTGCAACCTATAAATTCATCTAAAATTGAAGTAATTAATGTTTTTGTGCTTAAAGATTGCTTTAAATTTCTAGTAGAAATTAATAATAGTATCCAATGCAAGTTTAATGAAAGCACTGCAACAAGCAGTATGGTGCAGACATGTTCAGTGTCACAGCTTTGGGTATGGTACTTCCAAGTTCTACTGCAAACAGTAGAGATACTGAAGCAAAAGCTGTTTAGAGCCCTGGGGAGTGGGGAATGTGGGTTGCAGTCATTTCATCACAAGTCTCTGCTGCTCCTTCCTCCACAGTGGGAGAGCTCCTCACTCTTCTCCTGCTCCAGTGTGGGATTCTTCCTACAGGAAGCAGTCTTTCATGAACTTCTTCAGTACAGGAAGGCCCATGGGCTGCAGTACTTTAGGAACTTCTCCAGTGTGTGTTCCAAGGCACAGGGGCACAAGTCCTTCCAACAAACCTGCTCCAGCATGGCTCCTTTCTCCACGGGGCCATGGTCCTGCCAGGATCCCGCTCCAGCATGGGCTGCTGCCAGGGCATTTTTTCTGCTTCTTAGCTACATTATCCCAGAGGTGCTGCAATCTCTGCTGATGGACTGGCCTTGGCCATCTCTCAGACACATAGCGTTGGCTCTGTTGGACAAGGGGGAAGCTGCTGGCAGCCTCCCACAGAAGCCACCCCTGTAGGTTCCCACACTGCCAAAACCTGATCACACAAATATAATACACAAATACTTTCAGTGAAAGGAAAAGCAAATTAAAGTGAACTGACAGAACTGGCAGAATAATGCCTCCAGTCAGGGGAAAAAATGATTCAAAACATTAAAGATAACAAAAGCATTCAGAGCTACACAAGATACCATAATTGAGGACACCTGAGTGAAAAGTACTAAAGCAGCATGAAAGCTGAATTGATTTTGGGAGCTGTATAATAGAAGGAAAGATTGGCAGATATATTATATACCAAAAAACACCTGCTGTGCACAAGGAAGCATCTCCTTTATATATTGTCCTTTGATATTTTTAAGATTATTGATGAGATAAGGTTATCCTTCATTCTACAGTGAGTTTCGGTGGATTTGTCTATTACACAAAGCTTTCAAAGGAAGATTGTAATTGCCTTTGCATTATGCTGGTGTTTTCTGGAGAGCAATTTAATAAATCTTTGCATGACGCAAAATTCTACTTAAAGCTTAAACTAGAAAAGTATGATTGTCCTTTCATTGTCCAGTAATTTAAAACAAAAGAGTGCTAGGAAAACATAATAGTAACAACTTGAAAATAAATTGGATTACATCTACTACTTATTGACTGAAAGAGCTGTTCCCTCCAACTTCCATAGCTTCGTTACATATAATATAACGAGATCACTAAAAGAACCTATGCCATTAAATATTGAACCCATTGTGACACACAGTACAACCATGGACTCATAGAATCATAGAATGCTTTGTGTTGGAAGGGACCTGAAAGATCATTATTAAAGGGTGTTAAGTGTGCTTCCTTTCAGGGAAGCCCTCTTGCATAAAACTACACTAAGGGCATGTACAGTGCTTTCATTGTACTCCCACTTTAGAGATGGAAAAAGCACAGGAATATAGAAAATTCTACTCTGCTTTGGGCAAACATGGCACTCTGTCAATAGACTACAGATGATGTCTGTGACACCTTGTAAAGTGAGATTATAATCTTTTCTTTCTAAAACACAATTAAGTCAAAAGCAGGGTTTTAACAGCTGGTTAAATACAGCTGTGACTGGATTACTAATGTATTACAACCCAGTCTCCTCTGTATCGTGCAATATTTAAAATAAATAAGTTGCCAAAATGTATGTTGGAACCCCAAAGCTGTCAATCTTATAGAAAACTTTGATTTCATTAAATCAGGTCACTGATGTAACATTGATTCAAGGAGAGAAATTGCATTACTGAATTACCAATACCATGTCATATTGTGCAAATATTGCTTGGTGACTTTCCAATCTAATATCTAAACCAAAGATCAAAGGAATATTTTAACATGGAAAATGGTAGTACAATATATGTCCCTTACCATTTCAGAGGATTAGAAGAATGTCAGGGAATAGTTAATTTTCCCTACACTTTTTTCCCCTGTATCATATGCCTGGAGACATGAGCTGATGGTGCTCTAGAAATATATTTCTTGTCTCTTTCACTCCTTTACTCCACTATTTGTGTCTTTTCTCCCATTTTCTCCCACTGTTTGTCTTTTTTCCTTCATATGATTCTGAATAGTTAGGGGTTTTGGTTTGGTTTTTTTTTCTCTGTTAACTCCTGGAGTTTGTTTGTGCTCTAGTGTAAAATCTGGACTGGTTTTTAGTATATAATATAAACCATGGCTGCATGATTTTTTTTTTGATGGCTTATAAAGATGCAGCCATATTAGTAGGTAATGTAGGTCATTAGGCATAGATTTGCAGGCCAAATCTTTTAGTGCTGAGGACCCAACACCCCATTGTTCATGTTTCAAGAAGCTTTAACTCACACTAGACCTGGTCTGGGTCTGAATGTTGAGTCTATACAGCTGCAGCAACCTGAGGTGTGAGGCAATCTTCTGGTGCAGGTCATCAGAAAGAAGTTCAGTTTATGTACTCTAGAGACACCATGTGAAAAAAGACATTTCAACAGGGGACAGCCAGGAGATTTTCTGCAAAATCATGCTCTGTGTCTGAACTCAAACACTAATACGGTCGTATAACACATTTCAGCAAAACACTCCAAATTTGTTTCTTGTTCTTCAGCTTCAAAATTCTAGTATTTTCCTTTTTTTTAACTTTCTTCAGCTCATGTGTGTAATTATCCATTAAGTTTTTCTTGTATTCATTCACAGGTGTACAGGATAAGCAAAAGATATTAGTGTTCTGATTTTCTGCCCCCTTTCATTTGCTCCTTGCATTTATAAAGGATACCAGGCCATCATGAAGTTGTGAAATCTACCTGGGAGAAGTTCTTGGTCATTTGAGCATTACGTGTTTCTTGCATCTGAGATTAATTCAGTAGAATATGGGAGATCTTGTCCTTCTCTTAACCTAGTACAGTTACAGCGTGCTTTGAAAGAGAATAAGTTGTTTGGAGCTTTGTATACTAATTCTTGCAAAATAGACGTGATCATTTTCTTTCTCTGTGCTTAACTGTTATATTTTAAAGCTTATGTTATTTTGCAGAACTTTTAAAAAACTGTTTTCTTTGCCTTATCAGGAATCACTCTTCTTTGCTATTAGAATATCACAGGACCAATAGCGAAATGCCAGAATATTGCTTATTTTGTTTACCATCAATTACTCACAATTCGTTATGAAACTTGCTATTTTAATCTTCTCCACTGTAGCAGAAGTTAGACTATAAAGAGAAATGGTCAATGTTGGCATATACAGGTCATTGAAAGAATGCATGAAATTTTTTTCATTAAAGGTGAAGACCAAAGTCTGTTTTTTATGGCAGTCAGCAGCGATGATCTGCCTTTTTCTTCTATAAACAAACTGAAATACATTTGATAACTATAAATCACCATCAATAATTGTAGATTTCCAGGAATATTCTGTTTATTCATGCTTTTTCTAATTAGCTGAACTGTGTAATGTTGATATTAAAACCTCTGAAAGCAGGATTCTCGGTGCTGCACAATTGAAAGCAATCCAGTAGCTCATTTAGATTCCTCTCCTGCTGTCTGCAGCAAAACTATAAATAGAACAGGCTACATACAGAAATTTATTATTGCAGCTGATAGCAATTTTCTTTTGCAGAGGTGTCTGGAGACATTATTCATGAGATTCATTCTGGTAGACTTTCAAGCTGAGATCCTCACTCCCCAGCTCTGTGGGTGGTCAGTTTAGGAACACACTAATCAACTGCTATGAGCAAGGACTGTCACAAGACTTACTTATTTCCCTCTTTTAAAAAATACAGGAGGTCTTTCAGCTCCAGGTTGTTTTCTTTAACCTGATTGCATGGATATTATAAGGAGATAATGAATTTTTAGAAATCACATGTATTTCAAATTTTATCAGTTCTCATCCTAATAATTGTGCTATTATTGGAAAATCACAATGAGTGTGAGTTGACAGAAGATGCACCATGTCTTCTGCATGCAGACCCACGGGCACATGTGACCTTTACAAGTAAAAGGCAGACATGTTTCTGTTCAATACTGAGGATGTACATGAATACTGAGCAGTCACATGAGCTAACCTATCTAGCTGTCATCTATTTTTAGCCATAATATAAGGGAAAATCAAATAAGACCTTTTGTGAAATTATATTTATAATAAGTGATAGATGGTAATGTCCTGCACTCTTTTGTTTTCCTCTCTGTTTTTCGTTTTCCTACCATATCTGTCATTGTGCTATCTTTGAATACTGTAAAAAAATTGGTACAACCAGAATATGTACATTTCTAAACGTCAGTTTTGTCAACCCTCAAGACTTGATTACTTGATTACTATTTTTATCCTTACCTATTTTAAAGTTCTTTCTGTGACTGAGAACATAAGTTATATAATAGCAGAGATATTGCTTGTTTATTCTGTTTCAAGTTCAATATAATCACTACTACAAGTGTTCGTATTTTGGGATTTTTTGCATCCTATTTTATACATACAAGCTGTATGCAGTATGTATAAAATATTCTAATTGAATATACAAATGATGTTTCCATTTTCAAAATAAACTAGTAACTTTCATTTTTTGTTCTCACATACTTTCATTTTTTCAGACACAATAGAAGACCTGTTTTCCTGTAGCAGTTATTTTGACTATGCTATGAAAGCAGCAGCACAAATAACTATTGAGACATTAGAAAAGTCACATATCTCACCAGCAAAAGAAAGAAAAATTAAAATATCAAATTAAACCCAAAAGAAACTGTCATCTCAAGGCATTCTGGCGTGTCTAATGCCAGGAACACTAGTAAAAACAAAGAGATCTATTACAACCATAAATCAGATGTTACAGATTTTCTCTAAGCGTAAATCCTATTCTGCTTGTTTTGAGTGCATTTTGGTACTTACACTTTTTTGTTTGCTTGTTTTAATTTAAATTTGTCAGTGATGAAGAAAACTGGTATTGTGAATGCCCTAAACTCTACACTGGAAAACTCTGCCAGTTTGCAACTTGTGATGAAAATCCATGTGGAAATGGTGCTACATGTTTTCCAAAGTCCAGGCGAGACGCTGTTTGCTTGTGTCCATATGGAAGGTCTGGCATCCTCTGCAGTGATGGTAAGAAACATTTTCTTCATGCATTGGCCATAGTTTCTATCATTCACAGAAGCTGTGGTAAGAAACATGTCATATGTTTTGAAGGTAAAACACTGAAAGTCACCACCTCCCCACCTAAAAACACAGCCCAAAATCCAGTCACAGGCAAAGAGTGGCTAAGCTGATCATCCTTCCCATGTGATGTTTCATAGAAGTTCCAGCCAGAGAAAGGTAGACAGAGGGCTCAAAGAAGCTGAGAGTTTACTCAGAGAAGCTGGAAAATACCAGGTAGCATCTGATGTTTTAATAAATCACCTGGAGAAAAACAGAGAGATTCAAATCAGAGCTCCTTTGCAGAAATTGATTTCTCCTGCAGTTTGATTTTTCCTCTGCTTAGAGAAGCATTTCTTTGTACATTTTTTATATTAAAGCAATGTATAAAGGACTTTTTGGACTGTAAAAATACCACCATGTACCATAATTTGATTAATTTTTCAGGTCAAAAAGAAGGACAATTTAAAATTTACTAAGTGCTTTGCTGTGAAACAGGAGACAGGATGAAATGAAAATAATGAAGCAAAGGAAATAGGTCACTTTGACTAACATTGTCAAAGGAAGGACTTTTATTCCTTGAGCATTGATTATAATGATTATCCTAGGTCAGAAATTCCTGCGTGTGAACAGCCAAAATATTCTTTCCCCTAACAGGGAATGAAGCAAGAAGTAATGATTGAAAAACCTACATATAGAAAATAATCACTGGGTCTGAGCTTATTTAGTGGTGCACATGAAGTGCTTTTTCAAATAACTATTAAAAAATGATCAGGTTGGTTTTTGTCATATCATATAGATATTTATACATAAATAAGACATAAGTCTTATTTTAAAAAAATATTTCCAAAATTTTCAGTAGACGATCATTTATGTTTTATCTGTTTCCATCTAACCATGATGCTCGATAGCAAAGAGAAGAAGTGAGTATATGAGACATGTATGATAATTTCTTGGTAACCTCTCCTAGTTTACAGTGGCAATACACTGTGACTTCATCTGCTGCATCTCTCGTCATCCAACCTGCAATATTTGTTTGTTCCTTCTCAATTTCACTGCAGATTCAAGGTACTATATTCAAGGTGTGATAATGCCACTGCTTTATACAGAGGTGTTTGACAATTTTCTGTTTTACTCACTGCCCTTACTTAACCAATTCTTCCATTCTGTTTTCTTTTATGAGTACACTGATATATTCATAAAAGTGCTTACTAAAATTTCCAACACCTCTTCCTTTTAAAGCTGATGGTGAGGTCAGAGCCCACTATTGTTTACTGAAGGCTGGAACTGTTTCTGTAATCTACCCCAATTTACATCTGTCAACCCTGAGTATTGTCTAATGGTATTTTCCCTGCAGTTGTTCAATGAGGCTCTTCTGCAACTCTTTGTATTTAATTGTCTCTAAATTGAGAGACTACATAAAAATTGAGAGCCTGAATTGAGAGAAAGTACAGAAATTCATTAGTTTGATTGGGCTATGAAACTGGAGTCTTTGAAAGCACAGAAAGAATTAATTTTAATGAGTGGAAAGGGAAAACTGAATCATCACTAGAAGCAAATGAAACGGGAAAGAACACTCAGATTTGCAGGACAGAGTATAAATCTAAGGTAATCAGCTGACAACATAAGAAATTATTTTTGAAATATGAAAAATTATTTTATTGAAATATATCTTAACAATTTAGAAGGAGTAGAAATAAACTGAGCACAGACAAAAGTCTTAAAATTAGTTTCAAGAGTCCCCTTTATCACGTTTTCTAAAACAAAGGGAGAAAGCCATGATGCAGTGGAGGCTGGATGTATCCTTATGGATAGCCCTAGCAGCATCAAAGCCAAACTTTTGGGATATATTTGAAGATAATAATAGATTACCTAATTAAAATGGTAGAAGAATTTAAATTATTTTAGAAGCGGAAGGCAAATTTAATTGTTTACTATGACAAAATATGTGTCCTAGATAATAAATTTAATAGAAAGAAATGGCCCATAAAATTAAGGCATAGAAGCACACATTTTAAATGAACCATCTTTTGTTTAAGATACACAATATTATCTCTACTATTCAGATTATAACCTAATGCTTGCTACTTTGTGTCTGAAACACTGAAGAAAAGCTGTTTATCAAAATGTTTATCAAATAATAGTTGATCTTTTTCAACACAGAACAAGTGAGACGTCACAGTGATTATATAAAATGAATATAACTGATGTACCAAATAGAATTGCAATTTCATCCTAGCTTGGCTGCTCCTACTGATAGAAATTATTTGCAAAAAGTAAGGATAAATAAAGATGTGGACAGATCCACAAATGATCCCACAGATACAGATCTTCCCCATATCAGAGCTCCAGTTACCATCTGTTAAGAGTTGGAAGTCATATTAAGAACAACAGCAATGTATGGAAGGGAAATTTATAATAAAGCTATTGTCACTATTAAATTAAAAAAATAGAAAAAAAGATAAATCAAATTACTTGACATGACAAGTTAAAAATATATTATGTGAAATGCATGACATTCAAAATGTGAAGAAAATTATAGGACGTTGGTGTATATGACAAATGAGGTAAAAATGTAAGGACAGATAACTTCTGTTAGACAAACCTATATAAATATGGAAAAATAGACAAGGTCTGGGACTAACAAGGACTTTTCCTACATTTCTGAATCAGATGGAGCATACTGCAGTCTAAGCAGGCTAGTAACAATGGCTTTGAGTTTATTTGTTATGCTATGTTTGTTTCAGACATCAATAAAGGCTTCCAAAAGCAAGTCCATTTTTCCAAATATACATAACAAGATGCATTATCTCTCACTACACATTTTTCTTGCTTTTATCACTAGATGACCACATTATTTTGACTGCAAGTTGACCATTATATATTGAAGTGTCTCTCAAGAACCTACACAGCTACGGCACAATGGGCCAAGGGGAGGGAGGATGATAATATAAAACAGAAGAGAGTATAGACCATGTTGATCAGGTGGAGGACATGGCCAGACAAGCATTCTGATCTATTTACATGTGACTCTCTCTGTATCCCTCTATTTTCCACACTTGTTCCTCCCTAAGTCACCTAATTTCCTCTTTTAGACACCCATAAGTCCTGTGCTATTCCAGAATGCTCTTCACCTACATCCCATAAGGTGTCCCATTATCCCACAGCAGTTACATCCCCTGTCCAAAAGGTAATCCAGTGTTGACTCATCATGGGGTGTGTCACACCTTGACACTAGGGCTGAAGAGGACACTAGCCCTGGGAGGGGTCTGGACAAGGGGTTCCTTCCTCAGAATCCTTAATTTCCTCTATGTCCTGTCTGCTGTTGTGCTCTGTGCTCCTCTGGGATTGTGGAGATGGACCTGTGATGGCCTCCTGGGATAGGGATGGGACTTGACTGTTGATTTGTAGAGTAAATTCCTCTGCGATTTCCTACTTGGCTGGGGGCAGGGGGGAGGGGAAGAGAGAAGAGCCCCATCAGTGTGCAACCCTTTGAAAAAGAGACTATGCCTACATGGGCAGATTGATTAATTCCCCCAAGTGACTTCTGTTCTTTAAGCTGCAGATAAAGGAATCTACATCATTTAAACTGAGTCCAGTTATTGAGCTCTGGCTTTTCAGTAGACTTGTGTGAAAGCAGCCAGCATTCAAGCCCTTCATCTGATAAATTTCCTTTCATATTTAAATTAGTAAAAAGTTGCTTGCATTTTGTTTTTTGCAGACTATAAATCTCCTCCAGTGTTTCGTATCACAGAGCTGATTAGAGTTTTTAAATTGCTGTCATCTCTGTAATCAGCCTTTATTTCTTTTTATTTTCTATTTTTGTTTACACTTCTATCTAAGCACAAAATGGAGGCATTTCCTAGTTTGTACAGGAGATTGATACAGTCTGTGAAATATAAGATCAATATGTTTGAAATATCTGAGTGTAAGAGATTTTGATATATAAGGTGCAGAAATCTTAAATAGTCAATAACAGTGTATCCTTGTACTGCCATTATGGAATTGTCATGGCCCCCTAAATGCAAGTGAAGCAAGAATGGCTCATTCACGAGGACTGGAAATGTACACCTGGTGTTGCTGGTGATTACATGTTGAACATGAAACAGGGCTCTTCTGGGAAGCTGTTGGTCATAACACAAGGCTTTATGTTAAGTGAGAATCAAGAGGAAGCACTTTGTAAGTATAAAGGCAAATTTAAAGGGAGAAGGATTTCAAAAGCGTGTGCATTGCTAAAAGGAGTAATTGTTTGTTTGATCTAAAACACTTGCAGTGTTTTAGATCAAACTTCAGTGATTTAGTTTCACATATGTTATGTGACAACATGAAGCAGAGTCCTAACTGTGACACTGTATTTAGCAAAATACACAGCCTGGAAAGGGTCATTCACACCACACAGCAATCTGTAATGTTCTTCCTTGAAACATTTCTGAGCAACACTTATGATAACGTTTCACAGTCTAAAGAATTCCAGCAAGTTTGTTGTGGGATGTATTCGCCCTTGTATAGAATTAATTTCGAAGTGTTGAAGTGGGAATAGTCATTTGCTTCAAGTAGAGTGAAAACCAGCCTGCAAGCAAATTGTTTCTGTGCAGCTATGTTTGGCACACAATGTCACCTTCAGAGTTGTTTGGGTCTGCGGACTGAGTTGTACAGTTTGGTGACAGCAGATGCCCAAAGGGAATTTCCTCAGCTAAAAAAAAATCTGCATTGCAAGGTTCCTGGTCAGTGATAAAAGACCTCAGGGAATGCTGATCAGAGTTGCTCTTCTTACTGTTTAAGAGAATTTATTTTCTGGGTCATTTTGTTTTCACTGGGCTTTGATTTCCCCCACCCCTCCAATGTGAGGAATGTCATAAAAATTGTAAAAAGCACATATAGGCACACACACACTATTAATGTCACTGCTGTACTAGCAGTTTTTGAGAATCATATTTTCATCTCTGAGAAGTGAATTGTCCCCCTGTACTCAGCACTGGTGAGGCCACTCCTCAAATGCTGTGTTCAGTTCTGGGCCTCTCACCAAAGAAGAATTTGAGGGTCTAGAGTGTGTCCAGAGAAGGACAATGAAGCTACTGTAGGATTAGGGAAACAGGTCCTATGAGGAGCAGGGAGGGAACTGAAGACTCAGGGAGAACCTCATTGCTCTATAGAGCCACCTGAAAGGAGGCTGCAGTGAGGCAGGGGTCAGTCTCTTCTGCTGTGTCTCAAGGAGCAGGACAAGAGGAAATGGCCATAAATTGCACCATTGGAGATTCAGATTAGATATTATCCAAAAAATATGATTGAAAGAGTGGTTAGGCATTGGAATACTCTGTCCAGGCAGGAGTCACCGTTTCTGGAAGCATTTGAGAGACGTTTGGATGTGATACTTGGGGATATGGTGATTATGGTGGTGTTGGGTTTTTGCCTCGACTGGATGACTGTGAAGGCCTCTTCAGACCTTGATGATTCTGTAATTCTGTGATTCTATGAAATATGAGCAGGTCTTTAGGAGAACTCTATCCTATTCATCCCATACAGCTGACCACTCTATTCATCCCATGGCTGCTGATCTTGGAGCCAGATACTGAGCTGGTAGCTGTTCACAGTTAGTTAGGGTTAATATACACAAAGTGTATGATCTGATTGCAGTTCTGTAGCCTGAAGTTTTCATCTTTCTATCCCTTTAATATGTCTTGGTTTTTGCAATGTATTTTAAAGCTCTGGTTCAAGATGTATTGCCAGTCAATGCTGAAGGAACATTAATTTTAACTCATAAGAGAAAATTCAAAGATAACAAAACCATTATTCTCTTTTTTCTTTGTCACTTTATTCTCTTCACTTTGTTAAGATTTTTCTCAAATCAATTCAAATCAATTCTCAAATCAATTATTGTTGATTTTTTTTAACTCCCTTTTTTTTTTTTTGTTCAGCTTTGATGATATATACAATGTTAGGGAAGTAAGTAGTCAACCATACTGATACATTTATGTAATGGGATAATTTGTCATTATTTGTTTGTGAGTCAATGGGACATATCACATGTTATTACTTGTTCAGTACTGGGAATGCAGAAAAGCAGAATGATGAATGACATAGAACTGACAGAGAGACACGGGACAAGATCAAGGACAAAATGTTGATGAAGTACTCTGTCAGAGCAATGTGTATTTTAGTCACGGTGTTAATTTGGAGTGTGTGAGCAAGGTTCATAATCAAAGGCACTGGGACACATCTCTGTTCTTTACCACTTCAGACTGTGCACTGCAAGAGCAAGAGTAGCGATCAGATTGGATGATCTAGACTGGAAAAGAAAAATAAACCAATGAGATTAGCTGTGCCCTTTGCTAATTCGACCAGCCTCAAATATTTTACAAATACTTTTAAAAGGACTGTGTTTCAAGGAAAAGATTATGCTGTTTTCTGCAGTCTTGGCTTAATAGCTTTATAATGAAAAAGTAGAGAATGAAAAGAAAAGGTGGACCTGCTTTGCTTCACACGATTTTGCCAATCACTGTATTTTTCATACAGGTTTATTTTTTTTTTTCAATTTTTAAGTTAAAAATACATGCAAGTATGGGAAATTAGTCTGCATTAAAATTAAACTAATGAAGGTCATTGCATGAAGTGAATCTCAAAAATTGATTCACATTTACTGATGACCTTTCACTTTTTTATGTGATTGGATAAAGAGCTCCTGAAAAACAATATTTGGAATAAAGAAACATGATTTAAAATGTGGTTTAAAATCTATAAGTGACAGTTCAGAGACAGATAAAATATGTAATAGCTATCAAGCTAGATAGATTGAGCTAGCCAGAAATATAAACTTTTGACTCAGTACTAACTAACATGTTACTCTCCAGAGACCAGCATAGGGAGGCATATTTGCAAACACTTACTGCATGTACCTACCTGCTAAGAACAGGGTGGTTAATTAGATACTGCATCTGACTTCTACTAGGTGTGAGAAACTTCTTCACTACAGTAGAGAAAACTGTGAATAAGTAAACCAAAACAGTTTGTAATGGTTTCCATTAAAGGTGCCATGGGACTCCTATTGCCTTAAAAAGAATCCAAGCACCATGTATGCACAGGGAGGGACCAGCATAGAGAGGAGCAGGCTGAGGTATGGCAGCTGGTTAAAATGTGCAGGTAGTGCCTGTGCAAGTCAACAGTAAATAGGGACCAGAGAATTTGAAATTTCCTGCATCTGTTTGTGGGTCTGAATTGCTCCTCTGGAGGAATGTGCACTGCTTCCTGTCGGCCTCCTGATAAACTACCATTATTTAAGTCTTTGTTTGCCCAGATATTAAGTTTAGCCCACTGTTAGTGCTGTACTGGATTTACTATTATTTTTACTTGGGTAATTAGATCACTGATTTTGTTACTGCGTTGTCATCCTTGGACAAGTTGTTGATCCCAAAACTTATTGCATGATGGTGTCTATTACCATACATGGAACCTAAGGAAGTCAGGGATGTCTTTAGTCCCTATAATGCTGGTATATTACAGAATGTACTTCATGGTCCCAACAAAAGGCAGAGTTAAAACTGGATTATTAAGAGCTGAGAGGAGATGCTCAAATGGTCAAAGATGGACATGACTCAGGAAAATTTGTTCTTGTCAAATGTTTTGAGAATGGCTGTAGTCAGATATCTAGGAGCAAAGAATGTTTAGTGACTGTGCTCTGACCCAGAGTTCAGAGATCTATATTTTGTTCTTCCATACTCTCCAAACTGTGCTCAATTTTGTGCAAATTAGTTTCCAAGTGTCCGTGGGTTACTAGTCTTTAAAATCAGAAAAAAAAAAAAAAAAAAAGTGCTTCCTTGATTTCACAGAGAGTGATTTCAGAACTTCACAACCATTTAGCTTTTATGGCAATGGAGACCAGAGACAAAGAACATGCAGAATGAGAAGGAGTTTTGGGATACAGAGCAGAAAGACTTCAGCCCACCTATCTTTAGAAGTCTGAAATACTTTACTCTGACTTACAACCTAGTGCTACCTTTTTACTTGGTGGGGTGAAATAAGAATTTCAGAATTCTCTTCACCTGTCCTGTATGAGGAAGGTACTTTATATGAAATCATATCCTAAATTTGCTTGTTTTTTCTACTGACATAAAATGCAACATTAGGTGGTCAAGTGCTACATAGGCATCTATGATCACAGAATCATAGAATTATAGAATACTTTGGCTTGGAAAGGACCTTAAAGGTCATTCTGTTCTGACCTCCTGCTGTGGGCAGGGACACCTTCCACTGGACCAGGTTGCTCAGAGCCCCATCCAGCCTGAGGAATCCACAGCCTCTCTGGTCAACATCTTCCAGGGCCTCATCACCTTCACAATAAAGAATTTCTTCCTAATATCTAATTTAAACTACCCTGCATCATCTTGAGGCCATTATCCCTTGTCCTGTCCCTACAGGCCCTTGTGAAAAGTCTTTCTCCGGCTTTCTTGTAAGTCCTCTTTAGGTACTGGAAGGCTGCAACAAGGTCTCCCCAGAGCCCTCTCTTCTCCAGGCTGAACAGCCCCAGCTCTCTCAGACTCTCCCCTATTTTCATAGCAGAGGTGTTACAGCCCTGTGATCAACCCAGTGGCCTCTCTGGACTTGTTCCAACAGGTCTGTGCCTTTCTTGTGTTGGAGCCCCTTTGGCAATCTTTAATGCAGCTTTATATGTAATACTGGAAGGAGCAAGTAAAAAGGAAAGAAATCTACTCCCCACTTAGGATGCTTCAAGGAAACAGCTGAGACAATGGCATGTTTCATCCTGGGGATAAAGAGCTATTCCCTGTTGGGAATAACTTTCCAGGAATAGATTCTTCAGTGATCTCTGCCAGCAAATGAAATTACCTAGCTCTGTGAAGGTACATGAGGGAATTTGTTTTTCCCATTATAAATCAAAGTGGGAAAAGACAATAAACACAAAGAACTCTGTTATTTTAAAACCTTTCTGTCTCTTAAATATTTTTAGATTTATTAAATAAAGACATAAAAAGGGGAGAGAAATAAAGAAAAAAAAGGAAGACTATTTTGCATTAAAGAAGCTGTCTGTGTGTCATGTTTTCCAGAGTTAGCAAAAATATGGAATTTGAGACTCCTTCAGTCATGTTCAAGTAATCTAAGGGAATATGGGTGGATTGAAACTAACATCAGATTTAAATGTGGGGGAGTTACGTTTTGCCTCCAATGCAGTCCATGACTCACAGAGTTCTGAGGATTGAGGTTACATTCAGTCAGACTCATTTCCAGTGTCCTTGTGACTAGGACAAAACTACTATTTCATACGAAAATTTCCTGGCTCCTATTTAAGATCAAGAGTGAGGCATAATGTGCCACATGTATGGAGTAGTGCTTAATAAATGGGACAGTACTCTCTGTACTGCTGCAAACTCCAGTCTGTGCTAGAAAAGTTTTGCCATGCCTCTGTCTGCACCTTTTCTCAGATGCAGGTATGAAGGCAATGTCTGCTACATCAGTGCCAACATGGCAGGCTTCCCAGGTTGCAAATTCAGAAACAGATTCCACACTCTAGAGACGGTGATGACATTTTCACAATTACGAGTTATTGTTTCTCCCACCCTGTAAGCATTGAGATGCTTAGATGTACTTAGGCTAATATAGATTTACCTGGGGAGTACTTTAATTCTTTACTAGTGTTTCCCATCTGTTTAGTGCATGGTGCAGCTTTGTATTCCTTCCTCCCCCAGTCCCTCATACTGCCTCCGTTAATAAAGCTGTATCCAGTCACATCTGGTGTGCAGGTTGGTTGGAGGTTACTGCTCAAATCTTTTAAATCTAGTCTCATACCCAGTCTTTCAGAATTAAGCTGTCATTCCTCTTTCTCCTGTTTTTACTGAACCATTCTGTCAGTACAAGCATTATGTGATCTCTAAGCTCCAGGAGCTGACTACAGCAGTCTGGTACTGGGTGCCAGCCCTAGGGGCCATGTGGGTACTTAGCACCAGCACTCTGTTTGCTTCACAGACGTGTACAGACTTGATTTTATTTGTAATTCATGTAGGTCCTATTCACTCTGCTGCAAATTTGTACTTTTGTGATGCTGCTTTTTCTGATTTCCTCTACCTGTGAAGAATTATTGTTCCACAACCTCAGCAGCATATCCTTGTACTCACTTTCACTTAAAAGCCTGTCAGAGGTGGCATTTCTTTTAACAGGAATATTTCTCTCTGTATTTTCTTTTGTCTGTCTGAGTGTTGAGTAAATACTAGTGTACTTTTATTTGTAGCAATGTTACCTAGAATCCAGGAGATGGCAGCAGTTGCCAATAATTCATTTCTTAAAATAAGCCTATTTAAAGCTGAAAAACAAAGATATTTATTTTCATAGGTAAGTCAAACTATATCTGCCTGTGTGTAAAATATTACAACATGTCAGGTTATTAGTTTTATTTATAAGCTTTTAAGTTCTAAACCAGACTAGGAAATAGAACTTGTAAACACATATACTGAACATTTTGCTCTAACACTCTATTTATTCTTTTTTAATCCAGCTATTAATATTACTCAACCAAGTTTCAGTGGCACAGATGTCTTTGGCTATACCTCATTCCTAGCTTATTCTACAATCCCAAATATCACCTCCTACTATGAATTTCACTTGAAATTTCAGTTGGCAAACCACCACTCAGCTTTACAGGATAACCTGATTTTTTTCACTGGACAGAAGGGCCAAGGTAAGCTTTATTGGTATCACTTATCCTTACAAGCTTTCAAATTCTTATTGAACAAGTAGGATAAAAATATGCACAGGTTTTTCTTGATTCTATTTAATATATAATGCCATTAGTGGGAAAATCATCTCTTCAAAACTGTTTTGTAAAGAGAGAATAATCAATCAGGTTGTGTTTCTCTTTATTAAGAAGAAGTATAATTGCTTCCAATAATTGAAGTCACCAGTTAAATCCGAGTATATTTCTGAAACCAGAAAGTCAAGGTTCCCTTTTTTCAGTTGGTAATATAAATTTCATTGTTAATCATTGAACTCTGCGTTATTTATGTAAAATAGGAGACCCTCAATCCTGAGATCTCTCAATGCAAGTTAACCCAAGCTAGCTATGAGTAAGTTGAGCTGCAGTCTGTGTAGCAAAGTATTTAACTTGGTCTGATTAACACAGCTTAGAATCAGGTTATGTGATCTACTTAGAATATTTGTATAAGATTTTAACAATACTTAAGCTATCTCTCCACAGCACCCCTGTGTGGCAGGCTGAGTGGCATCAGCATGGCATGGGTAACCCTGCTTGTGTTCTGTCCATCTGTCATGGGTTAGCACTGGCCAGATGTTAGTGCACCCATGAATATATGTTTTTTCTCTAACAACTCCTGTGGGATGTGATCAGGAACAGAGCAGAGCAGGCTTAAATCTTGAAAACAAAAAAACCCCACCAAAACTTTATTAATTACATAAGAACAGGGACAGAAATACTCTTAAACACACACAGAGACAGAAATAAAAACTTCTTAGAACATTTCTTCTCCCAGTTTCTACCTCCCCACCCATCACTCTTCACAGACCAACCCCTGGGTTTTAGATCAAACAATCACCACTCAAAAACAAACTAATCTTCAATTCAGCAAGGGAGAGAGGAGTCTCTCTCGCACCACAGACTGTTCCTCAGAAAACACGGGTCCACCCCTTATGTGTTTCCATGTCACCCATAGCACCGCCCGGAGAAGTCTGCCAGGGTGACTCTCTCTTTTTCCTATGTCCAGCGCTCTCACCGCTGTCTCATAGGCCAAAACTACATACAGGGCTTTTTTAAGGATGCTGCATGCCGAGCTCTCCCCTTTTCACCCAGGGGCCGGGGTTCCAGGAGCAGGTCTGCCCTGAGGGCAGAGGGCACCACCTCACCCTCCCCCTCTTTTCTCTGCTCGCTCCAATTCTTCAAGTGCCAGTCACTGTAGCAAACGCAAGGGGCAGCTGCATCCACCCAAAAATGCAGTTTATGTTCAAAAGAGACTCAAGTTCAGTCCATGGCTGACATTATGCAAGAAAAGTCCAGCTCCAAGGCTACTCCTCTCATTCTTCCATCGAGTTCCTTCCAATCATGCTTTATCATCTCGGTCCCAGGCCGCTTCCCTCTCTCCGAAAACCACCAGTCATGAGAATCAATGTCTAAGAAAAGTTTCTTTCTGCCAAGCAAGGGTTAACAGTTTCTTCTCGGCAGGGTGCTGCAGGCGAGGCACTCCCAGGCTCGGCAAACCCCCACGTGGCTGGGCACCTTCTCCCGGAGTTTGGGGGGAGGAGGGGGGTGAGCACACACAGAAGGCACTTCTACAGTTTTCCACCCCTCCATCCTGGACGGGGCAGCTCAGTTCCAGTTCTGTCCCTTCTCTTCTCCCACCCCCGGGGGGGCTCTGGCTTACCTGAGCCGACCACGTGTTTCCCCTCCCCCACCCAGCCTCGTGGCCAGGTGGGGGAAGGAGACTGGAGACATCTCTCTGCTGACACCCGGATCTGAAAAGAGGCCGAGCCCTTCAGACTCCTGCTTTTAACTCTTTGTGTCCTCAGAGGCGTGTCCAAACTTCCGAGTGACCAACCCAGGTGTTAGCAGAAAAGCTGATCACTGATTGGACTGCCCACATCCCCCTGGAGGAATTCACCTCCCCCCCCAACCACGACACCATCCCAGCATTACTCCAAACAGAAAACACAATACTAATGAAAATTGAGTAAAAATTTATATAATTTGATGCAGACATAAAGCAGTCATAGATCATAGATCCTTCATAAGAAGCAAGTAATTTATTTTTATCTTAATCGTTTCTGCAATTAGAGCATGACCTAACATTTGGGTTTGGAGCTGTCCTGTGGGATTGTTGAAGCCTAGGAGGGAGGCTGGGTGATGTGTCCTAGGTCTAAGCCCATCACAGTAGGAGTCTGATTTAGGTATGGCAATAGAGAAAGATAATATAGTAGTAGAGGCTGTAGTAGATGTTTTACTGTATCTGAAACATCACATGAGTTTTGCAGATATGGCCCTTGACCAACAGGAAACCTACACTTATGCTGAACAGTATCAGAAAATTAATGCTTCAGAGGCATAAAGGAGGGGAGAAATTGTTTTTTGCTGTCTTAAGATACTGAGCTCCCAAAATGCGTTATTAAAAATCAATTTTGGGAAGGCATTATGCAGTTACATATATATCTACCAAAACAATTGCAGTATGCAATTACATATATATCTAACAAAACTATTGCAGTACATCACATCAGTAGGATACAGGATCCCTCATTTACTATGTTAATGCATTTGATATTTTCTTAGGTCTTCCTTTCTATTAATTTTCTTTACTTAAATTCCTGAACCCTCTGAGGCTCCTTCCCCTTTGTCCCTGTGGCAGACTTGCAGGAGTCAGACTGTTATTGTATTGAAATACAAACTAAAACTTGTTAGAGTAGAACAGCTCAGCAGTTTACCTATCTATGATATAATTAAGTCTGCTACTTTTCATTTGCAAAGATCCTGTCAAATTTAGCTAGTGCAGCTCAGCTGATGAACTGCACTTTAGTGTGCCATGAAACTCTGGTACTTAATTTATTGGATGGATTACCTAAATTAGCCTAACACAAACCGGTATTAACTACTTTGAATGAATTTAAACTCAAAACTTAGCTCTGCTTCTATATGTTTGGAAATCAGAATTTGCTATGATTTTCCCCAAACTTCAGCAAAAGACGTGGTCAAACCTAGTTGATCCTGCTAACGGAATTACATTCACATTATTTTAACTTCATCCAGGTAGACCTCTCATCATGCTACATTTTATTCCTGTGACAGTCACCATCCACTCCAGGCAGCTATTCATTTCACTCACTAATTATTAATTTTTGCGGATGGACAAAATATTACCTTTCTTTTTTGGGCAGCTGAGCAGAAATGGTGCACAGAGTTGAAATTACCTAAACCCTTTCCATCTAATCATTCAGAAAACAGCATTGAAAAGCCAGTGTCTGCATCATTAAATTTTTATAAGAAGCTCTGTTGTAATATGAACCCAAAGAAATAATTTGAACATTCTTTTCAACTACAAGACTGAACCACCACATTCAGATATGTTTCTACAGCATTGGGAACAGAGTTTCAAACACCTGTGTGAAACATTTCCAATTGTAGGAAATGTAACCAAACAAAAATTATACCAATTAATTCACTGTCTTTATTCAGGATGGAGAAAATGCAAATATGAAATGTAGAACACCAACGGTACGAAATAATCTCATTCTTTTTCAGTTACAATAATCAAAAGAGAACACAAAAAATTGTTTAAATATAAAAGATACATTGCACTAAAATTTGTTTCAAAAAGGCTTGCCTGCAGGGTGTACCCTGAACTGTCAGAAGTCATTGTGGAATGTAGTTCTGAGAATTGTATTTGGCTGAACTGAGTTTTAAAAAGAAGTCTTACTGGTGTCATTTTTATTAATGAGAATACTAGAATTCTGGGCTTATTATGCAGTTGTCAGCCAGAAACCTGGCTTTTTATTACTTTGCATATCATTTGTGTGTGTGTGTGAGCACTGCAGTACAGCAGTCAGGCATTTCTGCATCCCCATGTCCAACAATGGGTGAGCAGCAGCGCACCTGCCAAGGGCAAGGCTCAGCAAGCACAGAACAATGAGGTGATAGTAAAATGCTGCTGGTAATTTACAACTTTATCCTTAGTCTAAATGGTTGGGGAGATTGAGCACCCCACATTTTAACTACCAGAAAGCAGTTTCTTACCAAGTGAATGTCACTTATTTCACAAAGAAGATGCTCGTGTTTTAACAATTTACTGAGTGTTGAACAATCATATTCTCAACAGGAGGAGTATGAGAATTTTCACAGCCAGTGATCTTCCAGTCAGGAAGTATTTTTTAACACTTAATTTGCATTTTCCCCTTTCTCCATTTCATCCCATTTCTTTTAGTTGACATTCTCCTGTAGCACTCTACCTGATTCCCATCCAGTGTTGTCTCCGCCCAAACCACAAGCATTGATTTCATAGCTAACTTCTTGTGAGTTACCATGAAATTCTGTCCCAATACATAGCTAAAGTTAAAAGCTCTCTCATTTATGCTGACTAATAACATTATTTTATTCTGGCCCCACCCTGACAGAGTTCAAGGGCAGGTTGGATAAGACCTTGAGCAGTTCCATCTAGTCAAAGGTATCCCTGCCTATGGCAGTGGGTGTTGGGATTAGATAATCTTTGGGGTCCCTTCCAACCTCTCAACAATCTATGATTCTATGATTATCTTCACTATCGAGTCAATTTTGTAGAGGGCTGACAGTGTTGCATTTCTTTAATATATTTTGATTCTGAAAACACATTTTAAAAAATCAGAAACCCTTTTAAATAACAGTTTGTCTTTAATGTGCTTCCCCTAGTTTTGCTGGTCAAATGACATGAGTACATTTTAGACACTCCTGAAAATAGAAATTTTAGTAAAAGCTTTTTGAAAAGAATTGTTATTTTCAGTTTGGAAGTCCTTCACTGGTAATGTGCCAGTGTAACTGAAAGCAATGGGATTTTGTTTAGTTATGAAAAATCATGAACAAATTATTGTACTAAAAAATGAGTAGTGTTTATGTTCTATACAACTGAATGTAGCTGCATACTTTCTACAGAGGCAGTGGATTTATATTCTTTGGAATAAGGATTTACTTTTCTTTTTCTATAGATTCCTATTGCATTAGAATAGTTACTCTACAGAAAAGCAAACTTCTGAACAGAAAAAGCACAGTATACCGAAAATTCATTTCCAGAATATGAGATAAGGGGAATATGGCAGTTTTGGCTGTGAAGCAGCTGTGTGCAGAGCTTCAGTGGGATGACAATATAAGAAGCATTGTTTCCTGGGGGAAAAGCCTACTTTATCTTTTGCAAATGAAGAAAATTTCTCATGCATTTGACACAGGGCATCAAAACCCACATTTGAAATGAGGGCCACCATGTGACTCTGGAGGAACAAATAGGAAGAGACCTTCCTGAAACAATTACAAAACGAGATAGCCTTATGAAAACAGAAGAAAATATCAAATAAAACATGTACGGGCATGAAATTGAGCACTGAATTGCTTGAATTCACAGGAGAGTTTTAAAAAGAAATGGATGGCTTTGAATTTCAATTCAGGACATCCTAAGGCACAAGTGAGAACATTCTCCACTTTCACCACTGTTTGTATCCTGGTTCTTTTACCATACACAAAGAAAAATTGGAGTTGATAAAAGAAAACAAGTTGATCAGGTTTTCTCTAAACAATGGTGGTTCCTTTCTTGCCTGCATGAGAAGAGAGATTGAATGCTCTTTAAAGATTCCAGTGTAAAAATGTGTTTATTTGGATGACCAGGAATAGGTCCAGGAATTGAATTCTTATTCATGGGCTTTATGTCAGACTTAAAATCCTTCAAATGAGATTTTACTCTACAGTTACTAAAAGCACAAACAACACTTACAGCATGTAGGCCTAAATGTAAAGAAATTGTTGACTGCAAACTGGTAAATCAATCAGTTCTAACCTGAAAGTTAAGAAGGCCTAAAGAATTAAAGCACTTGGCTGACTAAGGAAATTCATCAATGAACATCCTGAAGCTGCCTTAATCAGGAGCAGGGGCAATAAAGTCTCCAGGTGCTGTTGAGTTAAGGGCAGCTGAAGGAGCCTCAGCTAGAAGCTGCTAGAACTTCTTCAGAGTCATGTCCCTGTTATTCCCTTTGCATCAGAGCAGCAGGTGCCCTCTGGTTTTGAGGCTCTTGAAGTACTTATAATGAAAGCTGAATGCATCCTGGAACAGGATTAATTCAGGGCCTGTTCTCACATGCAGCTTGAAATTATATATGTGTGTGTTTGTTTGTTTATTATTATTATTATTATTATTATTATTATAGATTTTAGAGGATGTTGAAAATTTATTTGTGTTCCAGGGGGAAGGAACAGCAATGACTGCTAAATCCACACGTTTTGTGGATATCACTCTCTTAACTATAATATGAAAAAATCTTCTGTCAAAAATCCCATAAATGTTTAAAATGTCTGCAGTTCCCATTTTAAATCCACAAGAATACTGGAAATAATCTTACAGGTTAACCAGAGAGAAATATATAGTAAACTTATAAGCTTCCTGGCTAAAATTTTCCTAAACTGCTCATTTCTCAGTGGATTTGGAGTCTGTTTTACAAACTGGTCTTCACTAAATCCCGGAACAAGTAGTTATCCTTTTTTTTTTCCTCTTTTCAGGTCTGAATGGAGATGATTTCTTGGAGTTAGGCCTCCGTAATGGGAGAGTGGTATATAGCTACAACCTAGGTTCTGGCACAGCAACAATCATCAGCAAACCACTCGATCTGACGCTCAGTGTTCATGTCATCCATCTCGGCAGAACTCTCCAGAAAGGCTGGCTGAAGGTAAAAAAGTAATTCCTTTAGAATGATAGCTTTTAGATGAAAGTGCTCCCTCTGTTTTTTCACATTTTACATGGAAAATCTAATTTTTTTTTGTGTTTCCCTATAAAGCTGGGGGGATTTTCCTCACTAGAAGGTCCCAAGTAAAGGCAAATCCCTTTGTTGTAACAAGTATTAATGTTTCATTGAAAGGTGGACGATCAGAAGAATAAAACTGTCACTTCTCCTGGGAGGCTGGTTGGACTCAATGTCTTCAGTCAGTTTTATTTAGGAGGCTATCGTGAATATACTCCAGAACTCCTACCAAAAGGACCCAGATTTAAGAATGGCTTTCAAGGTAAAGATTACACCATTTTCAATTCCTTTTAATACATACATCAGATTGTAATTCTTTCTTTCATAGGCAACTGAAACAATCTCTGTCTTATCAGGAAACCAACTAGAATCTCCTTGGCTGAGTTTCCTGCAGCTTTTTCATTATTTCACTATGAAACATGGAAAAAGAGGCTTTGCTAAATAATTTTAATATTTTTTGTTTCTGCTAAAATGAAAGTTTGCCATTGTAATATTTGCCCTATAATCTCTTCTTATGTGTCCCTGTTCCATAGCACAGAGAAGGACTGCCTTTCTCTGAAGTAGTTCAGATTCTTCTCCCACTGTGACTTGGCAGTGTTAGGGTATTAGTTTTCATGCTGAAAACTTCTTTCTGAAGGAAAGCTGATTTTCTTTTTGTTTGTTTGTTTGTTTGTGGGGTTTTTTCATTTGTTTTGTTTTTGTTGTTTTGGTTTTTTGTGGGTTTTTTTTTGTTTTTTTTTTTTTTGTCCTGGCATTATGATCTAGGTCTCGAGACAGGACTTAGCTAATTCCTTTTGCAAATATTTATTGAGCAGATAATAATTTTTACCTCAAAACTGATATTGAAGCTTTATTAATCTGTTTTCAACTCCTACCATATCAGCAATGAAGCAAAGGACTTGCTCATAACTCTTCATTTTTGTTCTTTACTTCCAAAGAAACAATGTTCTTGATATTTGCAAGGTAAAGTTTCAATTCATTTTAAGCACTAGAAAGCCTTTCAAATGAAAACAATTTGCAATAATAAAACAGTTTGAATTCTCAGTTATGAAACTGAGGGTACATTATGAAAGGCAAGCATAGCAGTAAACCTCACTTTTATACAATAAACACTGCATTTCCATTAAGACCATGGAACTGCTTTACTTCCAGCCATTACCTCACTCTTTGTTCTTACACTGAAATTTCCTCAAATTCAATTCCATATCATATAATCAACTTTTCACTCAGCATGTCATATGAATTAACATCACATCTGTCTCTGTCTTTTCAGGAAGTATTGTTTTCAGGATTGTATAGTTACACCTTTCACAGCCTCTAAGCATCTTGCAAATTGGCATATCATAAAACAAAGGCTGTGCAACTGTTTTAACAGGGTCAATATCTGTGAAGTACTTTTGGCTTTTTTACAGACATGCTAACAGGAATCTCTGGTTCTTTACTTTAACCACAAATATGTTGAGTTTTCCAGGTTCCTCATGTTCCAAATGTATTGTAATGACCAGATTTCTACAAATTCAGTATGAATAATCTTTTAAAAAACACAAAGTTCATGTACTGTTAGTTACCCTACTATTTATTGATTTTTTGTGCTTTTTACAAAGAAGTATTACTACAAAATTTTGGGAAACATGTAGCACATAAACAGTTTTCTCTTTGTCCCCATTATTTACAGTTAAGCCTGTTATATTTGCTAATTCATTCCACGCTCCTGTTCCCAGCAGCAGCTTGTCTGTTCCCCAGAGAACAGTGACTTTCAAGGAATCTACACTTTCCTATGACCATTTTCCTCTCATGTTTGCTTGCGTAGTTAGCATCACATTTGTTCTTGTAGCTCAGAAATCTCCCCAGTTTCTCAGGATCAAACTCCATAGATTTTTTTCCAGAGTGGGAACTGCAATATCACTAACAGAGAAGAAAATTTTGAACTATTTTACTTCAGCCAATCTGCAGCTATAGGGATCTCACAGAAACTCTGGAAGTGATAGCCAAGTTAAATTTATCTAGCACATAGTTGATTAAACCACTCAGACTCCTGGAAGCCTGCTGTTGGCTCCTTTTAAAGACATGATTTATTAGAACCATTTTGCTTCCAATACCAGAGTGTACCTCTCCTTTTGTAAGAAATCGCTGCTTGATGAAGAAACATTGAGACCAGCCTTACTGCTGCAGACTAAATGTCCCCAGTGTCAGTGTGCAATAATTTAGGATTTTTTCTCTGTATGACTACAGATTCAGACCATTTCTTACCTGACCTGCCTTTAGCACTTGTTAGTAATTTCCACAGAGGAGGAGGAAACTGAAAACAAATGTTTTTAATAAATTGTCATTTAATAATTAAAAGTTGTGGGATATTTAATTTAGGAAATGTCTGAATCAGCACCTAGAGCTTCTTTTGAAAGGCTGAAGGATGTTTGATGGTACTGTAAGCAATTTGAAAAATTTCATTCAATCCCTATGAGAAGATGAAGAAACTGGTAAAGGTAGAGCTCAGATGAAGCAACCAAGCTCATGGGAACTTCGAAGCTCTTTGCACTTCATCTGAATTTGAGGTTCCTTGGGGACTTAAAGGAGCTTTTTGTAAATGAGATGGTTTACCTAGGTGTTCAGCTTTTTATCATTTCCTGTAATAGTATAATTAAGGGACCTTCAGAGTTTAAAGAGCACACTGCAGATGCTCTAAGAAGTCAAATGTGAGGTTTAGGTAGCTGAAAGTCTTGGGGACAAAGATACTCAGCCTAGTTATTTATGGACAATCTGAAATAGGGGTATAAAACCAACTGACTTGTTCAAAGGTCTGCACAACTCAGCACTATGACTCACCCACACAAAATGAGACAGAGAATTGCTTGGAAAAAGCTGGAAGTTACAGCTGAATTTCCAGCCCTTCCATCTCTGAAAGAGGCAGAGAGAAATCTAGTGTCAGGGAAAAAAGAGGGAGCGTTCTGGTGTTTCATGCTCTGTACTACCATGACTGCAGGATGCAGTCTCTAGCCATCGATGCAATTGATGGAGAGCCAGGGCTTGCATCTAGAACTATGTGAGGAGCAGAGAAAGAGGAGCAACTGATTGTTCCTGTGGTCTCGTCCCCAAGCAGGATGAAGCATGGCTATAGAAGTAATCTGTTGTTTGACAGCAAATACTATTAAAAGGAGAAGTAGATAGGCTAAAGAAACTCTTACCATAAAGCTGAACTGTTGAAGAACCTCTCTCATGCTGAAAGAGCCACCCCTTCACCTCATTCAAATAAATGATTTGGCAAAGTAAATAAAATTGCAGGTACTGCAGTCACTTTTTAAAAATAGAGTAAACCCAGAACACAGCTGAGTTCCAAATAGATACAAATATAGCCTTTCAGTCAAAGTTTAAGTTCATAATAAGGTAGAATATATTACAAGCCTGCCAGGGCTGAGACTATGTTCCTGCACCACCGATGTCACAGAAGGAAAGTGGATTCTGAGCTAGCTATTAATCAGTGATGTATGAATCATACAGGCCCTCTGGGTGTTTGGGTCACAGGTTCGAGAAGTCCTGAGTAGTCACTGTTGGGACCATCTTTTAGACCAACATCCCACTACTCACAAACAGCAAAGAAAAACAGGGGGAAAGCAAAGCATTTAAGGATAGCTAGGATTTAAGAAATCTGTAAGGCCAGCACTGCATTCAGATAGAAAGTATTTTACCTGTGTATCCCTTTCTGTCAGTTCTCTTGCTGTATTTTTAGTACACTTTGAAAATGCCTGCTTTGTGTACTTTTTAGTCAAATTAGCAGCAAGTACTAGCAGATGGGTAAGGGATCCTAGCATGAAATTATGAAAAAAAATCTTTGTGTGACAAGGATATACCAGAAAAATAAAGTAAAAGTTAAGATGAGCAGTGAAGTTATATTTTATGATAATCCCTCAGATTTACTTAATCCATTGTTAGTGGCTCTTTAGTGGTTTATGAGCTCTGGTAGACTGGGATGAAAGCTGTAAAATAAATTGATGGTAAAAAAGGTCAATAAAAGAAAGGACTAGGTGTGGTCTAAGAAGTCACAGTTCAAAAGATTGCAAAGAAAAAGGTAATATCTGTGAATGCAGTCTTGGTGTCTGATTTCAGTTTACTTGCATGGAAGTCTGACATTCAGAATCACGCCAAGTTTAACTCACAAAGTTGGGAACTTCGAGTTCCTCTTGCAAACTTGGCTGTGTCAGGAAACCTCTCCATTATTCAGAATAGTTGGCAGTCTTCCATTAAAAGGGGCCCAGAACTGGCAGAGCAAAGGAAATTCAGGTCAGAAAGAAAGCACATTCATCAGCTGATCCCTCTGCAGAAGGTTGTACAGTGCTTGCAAAAACAGGCTCAAATTGCTGTTCTGACTCATTAAATAAAAGATTCAGTTGAACTTAGAAAGCTGGGCCAAAACACTCTTGTACCTATTACATGCTTTGTTTGCCGGTGCTCAAGAACTGTTCCTAACCTAGATGGCACAGTTAAACTGTGGTTGGTACGCTTAAACTATCATCAACACAAATGCAAGTTCATTTTCCATGATGACCTTAAAGTCCTTGGGGACTCTCTGTGCTTTCCATTGTTTACGCAGAGCTCGGGGCTGCTTTTTCTTAGCACTCCAGCAAGACCCAGGAGAACAGAACATGCTTTATCTACTGCTGATAAAGAGATGAAACATCAGTTAGGATTTACCAATACTAAGGCAGCCTAAAAAAACAACCCTGTAAAAAGTAAAGAAGCAATAATACAAAGGTTGCAAATAAACATCAGCAAGGTTATTTTCAAATTATTTATTATGAGTTTCTGAATTAACAGTTATATGTCAGTATAGACAGAGCTACAAAAGGTGTGAAATATGGAAATAGCTTAAGAAAGCTACTTTCAATAACATCATTAACTGTGGCTACAATAGTTATCTTGCTGTAGATATTAACTATATTTTGTTCCAAAAAAAAACCCTACCAAAAAAATCACATGCTACATTCATTGAGTCCTTCAGATGCAAGTCATCTTCTTTTGTGATTTCAGTGAATCTTGCAACAACTCATATTAAGTGATGCTTTTAAAATCAATGTAATGATTACTTACAATCTCCATATCATATCCTTTCCCTGCTTCTAGTATTAAGCAGAGAGCTTCTGGTATGCACTGCTGAATACCAACTCTTCTTGTGATTTCAGGCACTGTAGGAATTCACTCCATCTCAGTTAAATTTTATAAATCAGGTTTAGAAAGGTCTGAGCATTTTCAAATACGTTTATGAACTAGTTTAAATAATGTGGTTTGAAACCTGATTTTTAGTTTGAAGTTGTATATATACTTATGTATCAATCTGGATGACATTTCAAAAATGTTTAAGGCTACCTTTAATTGATACATCACTTGGATGCTAGGGTATATTTTGAAAGGTGACTTAGGATTTGATCAAAAAAAATATATTATATGGAATCGTCTTCAGTTTTGCAATATAGAAATAAGTACATGGGTCCATAAACACGACCCAGAAATGCTGGAGACTTCAGCCTGGCCCATCAGGCTGACCATCCAGTGACACCACCAGGAAGAACAAAGACTCTCCAAAGGGGCAGTCCCCAGAAAGCTCACAGGCTAAGCAGGAGCTGCTGGGAAGTAGCAAGTAGGGAACACTTCTGCTTCACTCTGAAGCTTTAGCTCCTCCTTTCATTTGGAACACCAGTGTGTTATGAAATTACAAGATAATCAGAGCATAGATCCAGGCGCTGGCACTCAATCTTCTTTACAAATAAATTATTACAACATTAGCTTACAAATATTTGGTGTGTGACAACTATTGTTTTCCTAAACCATTCTTTGGTGTGTTTAGGGACTTAGAATAATCTTTAGATCATTTCCCAGGGGCAGTCTGCATGCAGCTGTACTGTTCTGGAAAATAATAAAGGTTTCATAATACAATTGTGACCATGCCAGGTCTCTTGGCCACCAGCCCAGAAGTGTTTTCCTTACTAGTATATGTTAATTTTTGAAATTATTATCTGAGATTAAGGGCCTGAAAGAGCAGTCTACATTGACCCTAAACTGTCATGTGTGACACGATCTGCATGTACCAAGGACTGAAGCATTCACTTGAGAAGGGAAGAATTTGAGTCATTAGCTGAAGGGATCCTTTGCAGCATATGGAAATTCAAGTCCACATTCCATGCTTGCATTATATTCTTTGGTGCCATCTGGATTCTATTCTATTAAGCAGATTTCTTGCTGTCTGTTCTTATCTTTTTTCCTTAGGTTTTGGGGCTTGTGCTGGTTGGTTGGTTTTTCAGTGTTTTATATTTTGGGGGGATTTGTGACTGTTTTTAGCTGATATAGACACGTTCCTGGAAGAGCATGAGTGTGTAAACACAAAATTGACCTAGTCACTGACCGTATCATCTGTCTGTTCCTTAAGAAATTATTTCTTTTGCTTTACCCACTATTAAATGGAGAACTTCTGATCATACACTCCTTTGTCTGAACAGAAAGTAGCTAGCCTACCTTTTTCTCCTGTAGATGCTGTGGTTGCACATTCACTGAAGATGTTCTGGAGGAACCTGCTCACTGAGGGTTCAAGCTGTTCTGTTGTTTATTTTGTTTTGACTTTTGCTATCTGTTTTAAACTTAATTTCTTTCTTTCTTTCTACTTTTGAGGTTGCATTTTTGAAGTTCAGGTTCGCACCAGTCTTAATCAAGGGTTTAAATCACCAGGAACTCCAGAAGGACACCCCAATTCTGGTCGCAGCGTTGGACAATGTAAAGATTCCCCGTGCAGTTTAATAAAATGCAGAAATGGTGGCAAGTGCATAGAAACTGGCTCTACTGTTTAGTAAGTATATATATATATTTAGATACAGCATAGACTGTCTCTAGACTAATAACTATGGTAATTTATTGTGTTCATAACAGAATGAGGCTAAAAGAAAGAAAGAAAGAGAAAGAAAAATAAAAAGAAAGTTGATGGAGGTTCATTCAGTTAGACAAACACATTAACATTAAAATATTAAAATTATGTTAGGACCATTTCTGGGAATTTTTTTAAGAAATTCCATAGGCTGGTTCTTCTCCACTGAAGTCACTGCCATCCAGACTTACTAGGAAATGCATGGGAAGAATCAGATGTGTGACCTTTTTTTAAAACTAAGTGAGCAGCTGGGATAGCAGAGAAGAAGTAGTAAAGAGGAGAGCTTGACAGTGTTATTGTCCAGATGTGGCTGATGGGGCAAAAACAGGTGACTTCTCTTTCCTGGGAATTATTATTTTCCATTAAAAAACTCCTTGTGGAGTAAACCACTGACTGCCCAACATTAGAAAGTTCTGAACTGGTTTAAATCCATAGGAGCTCCAGACATAGTTTGAAGTCTGTCAGTTCATCTCTAAGCTGCTCACCTGGCTGATCTATGGGATGAGAGGGGGTAGCCGTGAGAGGTTGCCCAAAAGATGAGTCTCTGGTCTTTCATGCCTTGTCTCTGGGAGTAGAAGGAGCTGAGTGCCCAGGCTGTATGCACACAACGAGGAAGTACATTTGCAGTCCCAAATTGCTGTTGAGTGTCAACACTTCCATTGTAATAAATTTTGTTTTCAAACACTTTGTAATGCAGCTGTGAAACCTTTGCTGACGAGCATTTTTTATTTTAAAAGTATCTGCCAAGATTAATTATGCTTGCTTCCCCTTATGTGCTTTCACATGTGTTCATTTATTTCCATACATTTGCATAATTTTTTTAAAAGAGAAAAGTGCTGATTTAAAACTTGTTAAGATACTGACTGAAAACATTGCAGACAGCAAGACAGATTCAAATGAGAAAAAAGGCTTCACACTGTGGAGCCTCTGTATGATGCTTCTTAAAACAACAAAAACCTGACCTTCTGTGTGCTACAAAGAAAAATATGTGCATATCTGTCAAACTAAAAACAATCTACTAACTCTGTATTGAAGAAAGAATTATATGATAATTGGTTTTGCTGCCTGTGACACAAATCTTCACCTTTAAGAAAACTGGTACAAAAAATCTGCTTTTAAAGCCAGTAAACTGTACTATTATTTGGAAAATTGACCCTAAGGTTAGCACACAGATTACTCCCCATTCCCCTTATGAGTGTATTTATATTCTCTTAAATACAGTAATGAATGAAACTCTTTAAAAAACATAATTTGAAATTGCTTTCTGATTGTTGCACTGCTGCATGTCACAACAGTTGCCCTTTGCAGGATCCTCCCAGAGCTGTTAAACCCTTGACATTTGATCTTTCTGAGGAACAAGAAAGGATCATCTTTCCCTTTTTAGAGGTGATTAAAAAAAAAAAATTGGAGGACAAAAAAGTCATAAATGTGGGCTGAAACACCCTACTCCCATCCACCCACCTAAATCCTCCCTTCAGCAATTTACTCAGCTGTGCTAAGTCGCCTTCATGCCTACAAGGTGAACCACCACCAGCAGCATCTAGAGCACGTTTGGAAAGCAGGAGGCAGGCTCGAATGGCAACTGGTGACAGGAAAACACTGAGCTTGGTATTATAGGCAAAGTTCTTTTTCATCATTACAATTTATATTCCAGATTACTTTAGGGATTATTCTAAAATTCCTGGGGCATTGGGGGAAGGGGAGGGGAAGGGGGGTGTAATTTGATTTTTCTGTTTGTTTGTCTGAATTTAATTTATAGTGACCTACTACTAAATTCTGTTCCTGTCCCCATATTTCAGGACAGCTAGGTCTTCACACACTAGGTATATGTGCCTGCATGTACCAGTAATGGTCACTTCTTCCTCTCACAGAAAAAATGAAGCATTGTCAAAGAGGCATGGATGTAGCTTACATATAATTTCTGTCAAAGTACAGTAGCTGTCAATACTGTCTCAATATATTTTCTCAGAGGGAACTTCTTTCTATTTTCAACTCATCTGTGCTCCTTTGAAAAGCAGAATCCTTGAGGGAACTGGATTTGTGTTCAAATATTTTCTCTGCTGAAAGGAGATCTCTCCAGAGGTTTTGGTTGCTGTTTTGAGCTATTTTTATGTCTTGCTTTCACCACCCTGCCAGAAAGTGTGCAGTGCTGTTAAGCTGTAGATTCAGTTGCTATAGGGATAATGCTTTGATTTAAATAGAAACAGAAATATGCGGCATTAATCTTTACATTCTGTCCAGCAACAGAGCACAACTGCTGTGTTTTAACCAAATAAAAGGAAAGTATCTGAATAATAAAATGAAGAATATCATTTTCAAGGGACAATAATATCCCCTATTATTTTATTTATGACACAAAATCATAGAAAATAGAAAGTTACATACAAGATTTTCTACAAGGTGTTATGGCTACCTCTGGTTGTGGAGGTAAGAAAAAAGTTTATCTTGTGTGCTGTTTGAACAGAACATCAGACAAAATGGAGAGGATTCAGTCTGCTAAATGTGCTCATGTAGTGTACTTTAGGCACCCCTGGGTAGACATTTGGCCATCAGCTGCTGCTTCAGAAGAGTTTGGGACTTCAATAAGTTTTCTGTCATATCTCCAAGCCTCATGTGGATTTCTCAGAACTCTAAAGTTTTCAAAGAGCAATAGCCCCTCAGGTTTCAGAAATTAAATCATACCCCATATGTGTGGGGTGGCTCATAAAAGGAGCTTCTGTAGTCTCATTAGGCTAGATTCAATTAAAATAAATTTGCACTGCAAAAACAAAATCAACATGTAACACAAGGACAAACTTTCATACTCTGTAAGGAAAAGATGCTTAGCTGTTTAATCATTGTGGTTTAAAACAATACAAATTTCTGTTTTGGGGGGTGAATTTGCTATCTAAAATTTTTCATCTCATTTGCCTTATTTAATAGGACATTTTTGCAGCAATCCATGGTTCTCTTTGTTTAAATAGAGCTGATTCTCTTCCAATTTTGTTTTCTTCAGGCTTCCCTTTTACCTCCTAGCCTGAAGATAGAGTGTTTTTTGTTAATGTTCTAATTTTCCACTGTGTGGATTTAAAACCACTCTTATTTAGAAACTTCCTTCTTGCTCAGCATCTTTCCACTACAAAACAAATTCAAGAACTGTATCCAGAAATCTCCAGTGGATTGGGCAGCCTGATGGGGCCAATATATGCCAATATGAATTTGAGATGTCCTGCACTGAGATACTTATATGATGTTGAGAAATGTTTCAGTTCCTCCTGGAGAAGTGTTTGGAGGTTAGACAAGATCCCCTAGGGAGTTTCAGATGTCACTGAACGTCTGCCTAATCTCAGCTGGTCTATCCCATTTGATAAATCAATTAGGCTTCTCATCTCCATTAAGTATATGCCTATCTTACATATAGAATCCTAAATTCAGGTGTCAGAATGTGCAGATCTGAACATTTCCTTTTCTGCTATAAGATCACTTGTTTGATTTGACACCACATTTGCATAACTATGGGAAATTCCGTATTTGTTAGCATTGAGACTGACATGTTAAACAATATATTTTCTATATTTAAGGGAAGAATGGGTTTTGTTTAATTTCAGATCTAAGTAATCTTTCCAATTCTTCACAAATCCTTTAGGATCTTTAGTTATTTCCCTATAAAGTTCAAAAAAGCTTCTAGTTTGATCAGGATTTTGTGTAGTACCACACAGACACACTTCTTACATATTTTATGTGTAAGATTATTTTTCATTACTTTTTTTAATGTTGCCTGAATATTGATAAAAATTTTGGGGGTTTGGTTCATAACCAACAGTGACATCCAGTTATCATCCTTGCTTATGTAGAAACTGTGTTGTTTGAGAGCTAATTTTGGTTTTGGTAAGGGACTTTGAACCTGAATAAACCATTTTATGAATACTGCATGACAATTTTAAGCATTTTACAAGAAGCAAAAAAGAAAAAGCCATTAAATTAAACCATCCTTGAGCTTCCTAAATACAAATATTTCAGAACTTGAAGTGGTATTTGAATTTCCAAACTTTAAAGTGAGTTTTATTTGCTTCCTTAACTGGCTGACTTTGCCTTATATTTACTCTGAACTGCATCCTATTAAGATTCCTTTGCAAAACCAGGTGATTCAAGATTATACAGTTTGTTTTCAGACACACTATCAAAGTTGTATTTAAAAGCCCTTCTGTACTTTCCCACCTAAAAATATGCTTTAGATAAGAAAAAAAAATTGGCAGTTTCTCTTGAGATACTGGTATCTCGAGTATAGAAGAATTAATTTAATCCCTATTCTTCAAAAAGCCTGAAAATAGGAAAGTATCTTGCAGTGACATTGTCTCCTAAGACACATAAACTTAGAGTGTCTCCAGGTGAGCTAAACGTGTAGGATCCTACTAGAGTCAATGGAGATCCAGGTCTTTCCAGTTGTCTAAACACTGGCATTATAATGGCACACGTCCTGGGATACTTTTCTGGTCTTCATAGGAGCATAGAAAAAGAGTACTCCAGAGGAGCATAAGTCTTCTGCAGCTCTTCTGTCTTACCTGCTGGCTCACACATCTCTCAGACACACCATGGATCAGAAGGCTAATATCATCAGTCTGCTGAGGCAACTGGATGCAGGACTTTATCATTGGGTAACGCGTGTGCTGGTTTGTGGGATGGATAGTGCTCCAGCTCCCGTGACTGTTTCTGCTGGATCACCACTGATTAGTAGATGAGCTCAGGCAGTTACTCGAGGATGTCATTGCCTAAACTTGAGCATTCTCTCAGGTCTCTGTCAGAAACTTGTCATCCTGGCCAACAGCTGCTTCTCTCGTATACCTCTAGGGCAACTGGAAGCCAACTGGGCACCTGATGTAACATAAAATTAAATGTCTTGATCTCAGAATGAATCTCATCTCTTATACCTAAAGAAATAAAAGAAGCATCATACAACTTACTTTTCGGTGGTTCTGCAAGGAGCAGGGAGTTGGACTCAAAGTTCCCTATGAGTCCCTTCCAACTTGAATTATTTTGTGACTCTAAATGGATCTTTAAATCTCTGAGAGTCAAGTCACTAGTGCAAGCTGTTGAGCTCTCCTGGTCTGAAAAAACAAGCAACCAAAACCAGGAAGACATAGAGAAAACTAGACCAGCATGGCAGGCTGCCCAATGGAAAATATTTGAAGCACTGCCTCTTCCTTCATCTCTGATTAGGAAGAGATGACTAGGAAACTTTGGATCTAAACTTCTCAATATGAATCCAACTTGCTTAGGCATGTTAATGGGCTTCATTTGTTGATAGACCATTGCCACTATAAGCCAGCAAACATGTTCAGCTCTGTGCAAATAATTTTCAATTATTTAAGAAACTGACTTCTGTTAGGTCATAAAAGACAAGAATTAACAGAAATTTAAACAGACATACACAGCCACAAGCCTGGGAAAGGGGGAGTACTTTCATGTATGATGCCCAAGAGTAGCAGCAGCAGCTCCAGCAGCCTCCCTCACGGCACAAGGAAAGGGCACTGCTGTTTGCACTCAGGGAGTTAAATCCCTTCCCCTTCTCAGTAGCTTTCATGCATCAAAGCATAACATTTATAGCTGAGACAGAAAGCATTCTGATGTTGACTTTGATGAATTGAGGTACTTTTGCTTTTGCAAGGTCCTGTCCTCTTCTTCCCTTCATTCCATGATAATGGATAAATGGCTATTTATCATGCTGAAGAGTTTGTTGGCTGTGCTTTGTTTACATGTTGTCTGATGTGAAGGTTTGGTGAAACAGTAGTTTCACAGGCTCCTCATTATGTTTTACACAGAAACAGTGGGCTGATTGATGGAGGATATGCAGCTCAGTCAGGGCAAAGAAAAATTCAAGAGTTTGCCCAAAACAAAAAACAAACATGGACCAAGCAAAACCCAGTCAAAATATATGAGTTTTCATTCTTAGCCTTGAGAGAGAAAATTTCCAGGGAAAAATCCATAATTTTTTATTCAGAGAATAATTTTTTAATCATAAAGTGATAGAAAATGCTAGAATACAAATAGGTCTAATATATTTAAATTTAACTCTTTAGTAAGAAGGTAATTTTAATCATCAATGCCAAGTGTATTCTGTATTTAACAATTTTTATGGAATTCATACTAATTTTAAATTTATAGTGTGACTTTTTTTTGGTTTGTTCCCCAGCCTGGATGAAAGAAAGGCATAAAGTGTAGCAGACAATAACAAGTTCAATGATTCAGTCAGTTTAGAAAATTCACTTTTGGTGTAGATTTATAATCATAGATATATGAAACCCAGATTGCCACCTCTTTCATGGCCATATCCACTATCCTCTTTTCTGTCAAGGGCTTCTACAAACCTACATCTGATATGCCAGATATAGGAATTTAGAAAATTAACAATGATTAAGTGAAAGGCAGTTGCTGACAGACTCCTGCTAGTAGCTAAAATTTGTAACTCAGCAATTCCCTTACACTGGTTTTATTTTTATGACAGTTTTTGCTGCTTACCTTTCCTTTTTAATGCCCACTTTAACTCATCCTAGTTTATGAAGCCAGGGCCTTTTGGAGTTATTTGTAGAGCACAACAAACATACAAAAGTTACAAGCCTCTTTTTTTTTTTTAAGAGATGCTAATATTGTAGTGTTAATATTCAAAATAAAATATTTACTATTATGTACATTTTTCTTTTATAATAAAATGAACATACCAAAAGGTTAAATGAGGAACTTGGTTACTACCCGTTTCTGTTAACCATTTTGGATCAGGTTACTAAACATAGGTATTCAAACTTGAAAATCTTGATTAGATTGCTACTGACATGTTGATTCCTTTTGATAATACTGTTGCATTTTTTCCTTTCACTTACCCTCCATAGCTGTGACTGCCTCACTGGATGGAAGGGTGCATTTTGCACAGAAACTGTTTCAGTGTGTGAACCTGAGCATGATCCTCCACATCTGTGCCAGCAAGGCAGTACCTGTGTGCCACTGCCTAATGGCTACATATGTCACTGTCCTCTTGGAACAACTGGTACCTACTGTGAACAAGGTATGTCAAGTACACAGTGCATTGTACACACAGTTATGTAAAACCACAGCATTTTGCAATATATCAATTAAATGTGACATAGAGACACAAAGTACAAAATAGATTCAAGAAAGTGATGCATCTTTTTGTTGGAAAAAGTAATTTGAAGCAATGAATTGTTAGATATTGTTTCCTTACTCTGATTATTTTTAATGCTATTTTTTCCTTGCATTTTTTCAAATCATTCAGCCAAACTCACAAGCATGATTTGTCAGACACCAAGGGGACAGAAAGAATTGCAGAGCAACATCATAGTGCTTAGTTCAATTCCCAAGCTCACCATAATGAACGATGATGGGAAATATACTTGAGATCACAGTAGTGGTACAGAAGAGGGAAGCATCTAGGACTGTATCCAATTTCTACTGATCCTAATGGAGAGGTTCCCGTTGACTTCACAGCCTATTGGTAGGGATGCAGTGATAACGATGGCAAAAGGTGCAAACATCACTGTAAACATCCACAAGTGATTATTCTCCCCGGCTTTCTTACAACATGTCACCCTCAAAATATGTCTTCAGTTTGCAGGTTTTGAATTTCTTACCCTCACGGAAAGGAATCCTTTATCTGTTTTCTTCTCTGAGAGACTGTGCAAATGAATATTCAACAATGTGGATATACAGGTGCTGCAAGCTCAGGGAATTTTCCTGCAAGTGCCCAAAGTGCCTCTGTGTGTAAGGAGGTGTGGTACAGTCCACACCTTCTATTCCACAGCTCTTAGATTGATGTTAATTTTGTACAAGTTTATGTTTTCCTATTGGGAAGCTTTCTGTACAAATTTTGGAGAGCTCTTGTTATTGTTAAATAGCTGCATTTCCAAAGTGCTTTTTCAAACTGTCTGTCACACTCCCTTGTTGTGTGAGTTTGAAGCACAAAACTGACAAGCTGAACTGCATTTGACCTGATTTTCAGTCCTCACCCTATAGATGGATAGTTTTTAAATCCCATTACACGTGGAATTGGTAGGCTCAAATGATAAAAAATACAGCTTCTGGAGAGTTACTGTTGAATTCTTTATTCCATGTAAGAGTGTGCTTGCTTTATTGCCTCTGCTGCAACAGCTGCTCAAGGCTCCTTATATGAACTTTTCAATTTTGAATTCTCATTTCAAGTGAGGTTTTCAAAAGTAATGCCATCTGGATTGAGGCTACTGATCATCAGGACATGTGCTATACACAAAGCAGGTAATTAATCAGGTAAACACTTCTATGTTCTGGTTCCAGAATACATTTGGGTCTTCTTATGATGGTCATATTATCAGTACAAAACTTATATTGGAGCAAGAAAAAAATTTATTTCTTACAGGTTGTCCTTCTTGTAGTAATTCTTCACCAGGTAAACACATTAGAGGGTTCCTCTCTGTTTTATTTAAAAGCTTTCCTTTTATGAATAGGTACTATGGATCCTGACCAAACTCTGTGCCCTGTATTTCACCTTACTCTATGGCAGAATAATGAATTGTCATGAGATTTTTCAAAGAGCAGTTTGCACTTTTAGTGGATGGCAAATTGCTAAAAAACAGCTGCTTATCAAGATTGAATATCTCATCTCTGGATTAATGGTGGTTATTGAAGCCAAAAGAAAAAAGAGACAGAGAGCAATGAGCAGCCCAAAGGACTGGGAGAAAACAAAGGGTAATTAAGGGATGAGGACTAATGAATGTACCAGAAAGAAGGAAAAAGTATGAGAAGAAGACAGAAGAGATTTATGAGGCAAAAAAAGTGCAGAGTAGAATAACAAAGGGTAAGAACAAACAGGGGTTTACCAGACACCTTACTGGTAAATACCAGTATACCAGATATCTTACCTTACCTGATTGGTAAGGACAGTACAACAGTATAGATTACACAGGAACAGATGAGGTGAAGTGAAAAAATGGGTCAATAGGGGTAGAACCACAATAATGAACAAGAATACTCTGAACACAATTATTACGGGTACTCAGGCATAAATTGCCAATAAACAAGAACTAACTTGTTTGGCAAACACTAAAAATGTTTGAGGTTCTTTATTAACTGTGTACATGAGAGATTAAAGCATATGAGCAGATGAGGATGATGCTGTTCTTAACTATGATGGTTCTGCTTAGAGCAACAACTCCAGCCACCAAGGATGCAATGACTGCCAGCACAGAGATAGGGTACATTTTGGTTAAGCTTTAGATGTCAGAGCTCCACTAGCAAGTGTTCAGTTTTTGGAAAACTAAGTTAGAACAAGACTAAACACAGGGAGAGAAAGATCAGTTAAAGAACATAGTTTTCATAGTTTCTGGCCTGATACTCCCAGGGCTTACTCTGTCATCTCACAATGACCATTGCCAATATGTAATTTGAGCAGTATTCTCAGGAGGTTGCAGAAAGGTGTATGTTATTTCATGTGTTTCAGAGGAAATAGAAGAAATCAACCCACTTGACAAAGAGAGGGTAGTAGTTTCAATTATTCTGCCTTTCCTAAAGGCTGCGCAAAACCAATTCATATTCAGGAAGTAGTGCAGTGATATTTTGTAGTCTGAAATGCTGAGAGAAAATATTTCATTGTGTATTTCAACCTGACGAAGAAAGTACCAGGACTTGCCTTTCTCAGAGAAAGATCAAGAGGTTCAGCAGGTAAACAGCACCCTGGTGACTGACCAATAGGAAGATGCTTGTGAAATTTAAGACCAGTTTTGGGAAGGCAGGCATCCATAGGGAGCATTAGGAAAGAAGGACATGGTTGTAAATTAGATCAGAATGAGCCCAAGAAATAAAGCCTTGTCATGCAAGGCAGAGTAATACACTTGTTCAAGAATTTAAAACTCCACTTCTTGGGTGCGCTGTGTTGTTCAAACCCATTAACACTCACAAAACAAGAGTGTTAGGTTTCAAAAGGTAACACTGATGTAAACAAACAAAAACATTATTAATTTACACTTCCAGAAACAAAAGTGATTGTAATGAAATGGGAAAGAAATGGAAGATTTATAGAGGAGTCTTTTTTACTTGGTGTTAACACTGCCATTTGGGCTCAAACCACTTCCAAGACTGTTTGTGACACACGAAGCAGCAAATCATGCTGTTCCACTGGTTTGAAAAGGTCACAGCAGTGACAGAAACACAGCAAAGCCAGCCCAGCTCCTAAGGCACATAAATGGCAACCAAACATTGCCATGATCGGGCTCAACATTAATTCATAGTTAGCACTCCCATAACCACAAGCATTAGGAATACGGGGAAGTAGTTTATCTTGGAGTTTTTTTAAAGTAGTTATGTATTGCATGACACCGTGGCTTGGTTTAGGGTAAATTTGGGAGGAAACCTCTGAATAGGGTCTCTCTGGAAAGCAAACCCAAATGGCCCCTCCCCCTAGTTGGTCAGTGAAAAGAACTTCTTTGGAGAAAAGTGGAAAAAACTATTTATTTAACAAACAAAATACACAAGCATAAAGAAGAATAATATGAAACAATAAAACCTCTCGCTGCTCCGAAGAGAGATGGCAAACTTGAGAAAATCCTTGCCGTGACTGGCTCAGCTCACTCAGTTCTTTACCAGTCCCAGTCCCGCTGGAGGCCCAGGCCCGGTGGGCCGCAGGTGCCAGCCCTCGGTGGTCCTCTGGAGTTTTCATTCTGGAGCAGATTCAAAGAATCCCAAGAAGAAACCAAAAACAGTCTAGGGAACTTCTCTGCCCTAGCTAGCTAAAACTAACTAAAAAGCAAAAAAGATCTCTGTCACAGGTGCCGGTCTGTGCTTCAGAAGAACACAGTCCAGAGAGGAATGTGCAGGAGTGAGAGCTGTTTTCACAACAAACTTGGCGCTTCTTCATTCCCTGCTTTGCTCTCAGAGCCAGTCTCAAAGGCACAGAACTCAATATCCGGCACAAACAGAACAGAAGATTGGGGATACAAGTGTCATAAAGTCACCCTAGGACACACCAAAACATGATGTTAATCTTTTGGTAATTTGACCTAAAGCTTGCAGCTGAAGCACCAGACAATTCTAACTTTTCTTCTGATTAAGAAGTGAAGTTTCAGCATGCAGCAGCGTAATTTAGTTGTTTCAATAATACACAATATTCAAATCCAAAGTTTCCAATAATTTGTCTAGGGAGTCTCCTGCATGGCTTTGCACACCAAATTCCAGCTTATTCCATTTGTGCCAATGAATACCTTTGTAACTAGATCTCTCAAAGGGTTTCTGAAGAGGGAGAAGTCTCTAACGACCTACCTGCTTTTTTCAGTTCCCCTGCAAGTATATAGTAGACCTGTTGGTTCCACTGTGCTTATTACTGTGAGAAAAAGTGGCCAAGATCAAATGTCAGGGATAATTCTAACTGAGAAAGAAGGAACAGTGTAAAACACTTTTGCAGCAGGTAGTTTGATTATACAGCACATTGTTACATATGTAAACACTATATCTTTTTTCATAAAGAGTAATTATTAAAACATGTGATCATTAAATACAGACATTATCCATAATTACAGTCTGCTAAATTCTATTTTAGCAGCTTATTCATCTCACAAGAACTGTATTCCTGTGTGAGGCCAGTAATCCTGTCTCCAACAGTGGCCAACAGTGGAAGTTTAGAGAAAAAAGTGACACTATATACAACTATATACAACATCTCCCTGAAGCACTCTTTTAGCATTTAAACATTTATGGCTTACCTTTTTTTTTTTTCCTTGCCATTTATCTTAATGGATTAAATCAAGTCTCTAATCTTGTCATAAACAGTATCACCAAGGGCTATGAAAATCTTGGAAAAAAAAAAAAAGAATTTTAAGTCAGTGAAGTTCCTCTGACATTCCATTACACGTTGAGATATATTTACATAGAAGACAGAGTTTCTATAGGTACTGAGCATATTTATTTTCCAGATAATTTTATGGAGGAGTGAAGAAGACCTATAATTTCAGATAAGTTAATTGTGAGATAACAGACTGATAATGTTCTCATTTAAGGGGACAGCAATGTAATATTTGAAAGATTCTATAGATGGCACTATTGGAGAACACTTGCCACTGGTGAAAACAAACAGGGTTTTCATCACAGTATTTCTATGAATTTTAAATTATTCAGCAGCTTTCTTTAGCAGGAATAGTTTGTGCCACATACATTCATAAAATCTATTATGGTAACTTTTCTTGACTTCAGGGCATGATAACAGAATGCTACTGCCTTTTTCACAAAGATACAAGTTCATAAATAGGTTTCTCCATTGTATATTAGTTTCTGAATTCCATAGCTACAAATGCTGTCTGTCAATATACAATTCTTGAAGAACTGAAAGAAAAATGTAAAGAGCTTTCATTGTTCCGTCCTTGGTTTAATGAGGTATTTGTCAAGCAATAAAGCCATTTCCCTGATGAATAAAGGGTGAGCAGCTTCCTTGGGCCACGTTTATTCAGCTCAAGTTAATTTCCTAGATATTATTTTGATATCAAATTCCATTATTCTGATATAAATTTACAGCAAATTTTTGAAAATACCTGATAAACTGACAGAAATAAAAACCCTTGACTTTTAAAATAATTTTACTATAAATATTTTTTATTTTCTACAAAGTATAGAATGTTACTTTACATATTTTGACTGCTATTGTAAGATAAATTAATTCACAGTACGATTTAGCTCAACCTTTACATGACAAGATACCTTACATAAACAGTCAAGCACACATATGTTGGGTTTACCTGACAATGCAGTTAGACTAGTACAGTCTATTTCATAGTTATTATTTGGAAACTTTTGTCTCTATGTTTAACCACAAGGACAATTTGTTATTGAGGCACACTGACTATTGTCACTATTGTCTTTTAGTCATCTAAGCAATGCCAATGCCATAAAGTCTGGTTTCCAGTGACATTTTTTGAAAATTTTTGGCAACAAGACAAAATCTTTAAATAGTAGCCACAACATTTATGTCATAGAAGGATAAAATACGTTGTCTAAATTTTACCTGAAAAGCAATCTAAACTTTCAGGTTTATCATTAATAATCCAGTAAACTTAATATTCATGGCAGAGACAAGGAACCTGCATTTGTAATATTTATCTGTATAATTTAAAATGCCCAGTAGAATAAAATGAGTTACTTACTCAAATACTTCCTACATAAACTCAAGTGGAAGTCATGTATGATAAAATGAAGGAGATAACAATATCCTCCACACCAAGTCAGCCCTCTCATCATGGCATGTGATGTCTCAATAGAAATTCAATCATCTACTCACCATTCCCTCCAGTCACCCAGCTGAGCAAGAACAAGATCAGTCAACTAACTAGCACTTAGCAGCATGACTTTGAATTTACTTAGACTGTCTCTATGAGCATGAATGATATGCTGGGATTGTGCTTGCCACCTTACTTTGTGAAGGTGTTAAGAGTTAATTAGTTAGGTAGTTAGTTAACCTGATTTTAAAGACAAAGCACCTAGATTTAAATGTCTGAATGTGAGTTCAATATCTAAGTTCCTACTATGAGTTTAAAGCTTTGAGAGTGTTTCTCAGCTCATAGGGTTGGGGCTGGTGTCTGGTCTCAAAGACAGCTTTGCTGAGGAGCCCCACCAGAAGTTTCCTCCTGCAGTGCTTCAGGAGCAGCTTTAAATATCCCATGTTCCTGTGCTGAACTACACAGTAGCAGCATCAATATCCACTTGATATGGACAGTGACTCACAGACTGATTTGCAGGCTGGACCTTAACACCTGCCTCATCACTGTGAAACTGATGTTTCACTTGCCCTAGCTCAGCTATCAGGCGTGGGGAGGCTTGATCAGGCTTTACCAAGTGAAAAAATGAGGCAGACATGGCTTTTTCTATGTCTTTTGTTATTAGGTCCTCATTCCTTTGAGCAGTGACTCACTCTTCCTTTCCCCTTCTTGCTGGAAGCTGGAACAGATTGCCCAGAGAGGCTGCAGAGTCTCTGTCACTGCAGATACTCAAGAACTGTCTGACACAATCCTGTGCAATGGGCTCTGGGGTGAACCTGCCTGAGCAGTACAGTTGGACCAGGTGATCCACTGTGGTGCCTTCCAACCATGCTGTGACTCTGTGTAGCATCATCAGATACCAGTATTCAGCTTAGAAAATGGAGCCATTAATCAGATACAGAGCAGAAGTATTTGTTAAAATGCCTGTTGTAGTTACAATGCATCCCACAGTGCTGAGCATTCTGGTGAGTAACGCAGTAGTTACACAGCAAAGGTCCTACCAATTTAGCTTATAGCATCAGCAAAGGCATCCATTTACCTCCTTTGTTTTAGCAAAGAGTTTCTCAGGAGGAAGCATATGTAACACAGGTGTTGTCTTGTGTAAGTTTAGCTGAACTTCTTATTTTCTTATCCTTGGTGAAAAATAAAGTTTGCTGCCAAGAAAACAGCATTAGAGTACCTCAGCCTCTGATGTGTTAGTTTTGTATATGCCTGCCATAAAAGAAAATTGGAAAGCTTAAATTGTCATATTCTTCACCTTAAAAGTTTGTCTGTCTGTAGAAGTAATTTTGAAAAAATGTAATTTCATACTGCTCACCTCTGTGCACTGTGGTAGAGTGAATGCATTCTGCTTTGGGATATGTGTGCACACATGGGTTCCATGTATCTGTCAAGTCAGATTTTTTCCATGCATATAGTCAGTACTTGCAGGATCTACAGGCCATTTGTAAGAAAATTATAAGTCATTCTAGCACTTCCTATAGTTATTCCTGCTGCATTGTGGCAAAATACATTACTTTCTGACACTTGTAAGATACATTTATTGGGACTAAACCTATTTTTTAAAGAAAACAAAAACAAAATATTTGCATCTTAGAAATTCCAGAATGAAATACATTAAATAGAGTATTGTATTTGATATCTATAAATCAGGATAATACCTCCTTACTAAAGAATTCTGACATCCCTTGCTGAAGCTGTGGGTCTTATTTTTTAATACTCTAGCTGTAATATGAAACCATGGACTCAATTCTTTCTCTGAGTGATACTATAAAATAACCTTTTATCCTTGTTCTCTTTCTCTGCTTCAAGGCTTTTTATCATAGCAATCTTCCTTTCATATCCCTCCTAATGACAAGCAATGTAGCATTTCAATCCTGCTGATTTTGCTCTCACACTAGTCATTGTCCAGGCTTCCTCCATAAGCAGCAAAGAATTACCTACTTTGATAAAGTGAAACTGGATCTCCCATAGAGACTTTCAGATACCTCATTATACACTTTGCATAAGGCGACCTTTTAAGCAGGAGCATATTCTCATGTAAGATTGACCACTGTGGCACTGTTCCTCCACAAGTAAGTCTCACTGTGAAAAAATCTGCCAAGAGGAGACTGACTTATAAATGATGCATGAAGAAAAAAATGTCTATGTACAAAATGAATTACTATTACTTTTTTTTTTTTAATATTAAGATATCAGTATAGGGATTGTATCTTTAACTACTAATGGAGAACCTTGTCTTACCTACTGAAAAAAAATCCATATGGAATAATAAGCATTACTCTGTCTTTTGTACCTTTTGTGTTTATAAGTTCTAGTGATGTAAAGTACAGCACCAAATCTGTTTAGCAAGATTTAATACTATTTATCATCCAGGGTTATTGCTGTTCTAAATATTTTATTTTGGTGAACTTTTAAGTATAGATGCAAGGAACTTCATAATTTTGACATTATGTAATATATTACTACAGACACTGCCTAGCCCTCATAGGATGCATAACAGCTATTATGAGACTCAGGATAGGAGTGACTGGAGAATATATACATAGATTGAACAACAGCTCATCAAAAGCCTGATTCTGATCATTCAAGCATGTAATAAATCTGTTATAATTGATATTTCAGAGACTAAAACTTACTTTTAGACTTACTGAGATTTTGTGCCATCATTCCCATGTACCCTCCTCAGAAATATTATCTGTAATCTACCAGGGGGAATTAATAAGAAGGTCAGCTGTGCAGTTACTGCCCATTCAAGAGGTATCCTCAGGTCAGGTTATGCTGATATTAGGTGAGAGATCTGGATCCTCTATAGTGATGGATCTACCTGCTGGACACCGCCCACCAGGGACACCTTGAACCTATTCTGAGGGAGGTGGTCTGACAAAGAGACAAATCACGACAGCTTGCAGCATGCTGGCTGTATTCCAGCCTAGTAAGTGAGACCCATCTGTGATAGGCAGTACAAGGTGCAGCTGGGTGGTGAGTGGGTTCACCAGCAGATGCAGAAACCTTGAGTGTGGAAAGACAGAAAAAGGTAGCACAGAATGCACTTCAAGGACATCCTGAAGGTATATTTGACTGAGGGCAAGTTACTATAAAACAATGAAATTGGGATCACCAAAATGAGGAAAGATGTTGATCTCTTAGAAGGGAAACAGCACAGCTTCAGCTGGGAAATGCAGAAGTGAGAAGAGAACACTTACAACTCAGGCATTTAATACTGCTGTTTAACTAAATAGTAAAAATGGTTTATCACACACAGGTCTAAGCACACCCTGTATATCTAAGTAGCTTGATTTAATCCAGAGAATCCACAACTACAGCAAGCTAACAACTACATGATAATGAATTAGCTAATAACTAACATGATTAGAGAGATTATTTACAAGAGCATATAGTTACAGGACACGGAGGAATGGCTTCAAGCTGAAGGAGAGTAGGTTGAGATGAGATACTAGGAAAAAAATCTTTGAGACTGGTGAGATACTGAAGCAGGTTGCCCAGAGAAGTTGTGGATGCCCCATTTCTGAAAGTGCCCAAGACCAGGCTGAATGCAGCCCTGAGCAAGCTGATCCAGTGGAAGATGTCCCTGGACGTAGCAGGCAAGTTGGACCTAGATGATCTTTCAGGTCCCTTCCAGGCCAACATATTCTGTCATTCTTTGATTCTATGATAATTATATCTCAAATATACCATGTTGTTACAGTAGGAAAAACTAGAAATTGTTTCAAGTCACATAAACATTATAGAAAAATACAATTTATCAGTTGGCTGAAGGTAGTTGAACCAGCCTGATTTTGTAGGGGTATATGAACAATCAACCACTGATTGTTCAACTGAGAGAAGACATAAGACAGAATGATTAAGTTGTGCATAGCTCAAAAGTGTACATTGTATCTTAACTGTAATTGTGTGAGTGTTCTCTTTCACTATAAGATAGGAAGTTTTGAATTATCAAACATCTCAGTATGATTATCCTAAAAACAAATTTTAGCAACAATTAACGAACGCTTCCCACTTAAAAGGTACAATTTTATGACACACAAAGCAGACCATTACAAATCCTCCACTAGGATTATCATTTGTACCATGAGAAAACAAATGCTTATTTTGACTCCTGCAACAGTATTTTGATTTCAATTTTTAAACAAAGTGAAATTTACACTTACATATATTTGAAAATGAATGCTAACAAGATCACATTTATTTTGCATTAGAACTGCAGCCTTGATTGTTGAGGAAAATAAGGCATTCAGAAGACAATGGCATTGATCTGCTATTATCTAAGTTTTATTTTGTATCTAGGTTATTTTTATTCTGTGAAAAGAGAAGAATTAGAAATATTATGTACAGCATTTAAATATTATACAAAATAACTGGTTCCATAATAATGCAGTCCTCTCAAAATATCTTTCAGAAGACATTTCCTCTTGTATTTTTCAGATATTTTCATTAGTGATGCATCCTTCAGAAATAATGAATCATCATGGATGTCATTTGCACCCTTTTATATCCGTCATAAGACCCATATTAAACTGCAGTTCCAGCCTCTCTCTCCAGATGGTATCCTGTTCTACACTGCTCAGCATTTGGGTACTCAATCAGGTAAGGGGATTCCAGCTTGCTGCTATCATACAGCCACATACTTTTGTGAAAAGAAAGGGAGTACACTGGGGTGATCCAGGGATTCAGTCTCTGTAACTCATTGCCCATGGTGGCTGGGTTTTATCACAGATCACAGAATGTCAGGGGATTGGAAGGGACCTTAAATGTCATCTAGTCCCAAGTCTCCTGCCATGGGCAAGGACATTTTCCCCTAGACCAGGTTCCTCACGGCCTTATCAGCCTGGCCTTGAACACTGCCGGGCATGAGGCATCCAAGCCTCCCTGAGCAACCTGTTCCGGTGTCTAACCATGCTCACAGTACAATATGTCTCTCAACATCTAACCTAAATTTCCTCTCTTTCAATTTGTATCCATTAACTCATTGTGCTGTAGTTCCAGGCAAAGGCCCTCTCTGGCTTCCTTGTAGCCCCCCCCCCAAGATACTGGAAGGTCACTTCAAGGTCCCCACACAGCCTTCTCTTCTGCAGGCTGAACAGCCCCAACTTCCTCAGCCTGTCCTTGTAGGGGAGGTTCTCCACTCCTCTTATTTAACATTATGGCATTTCTCTGGACTAGCTCAAATAATTCCATGTCCTTCTTATGCTGGGGACACCAGAACTGTATTGTACAGTTGATTTGAACTGTGAATAATCAATTTCGTAAGAAAAAAACATGCAAAACCAAAGTTTTAGATAGTCCAAAGACAGCAAGTACTAATGAACTTATTTAATCATTCAGGAAAGAACTTCCTCTTGAAAGTGACCACAGCCAGCTTTTTAGAAGCTACACTAAGATTCTTACTTTGGGTAGCTGTCCCAGTGTTTTAAATGACCAAACCCAAAGCAATATAAAAACTGATCAAACAGGTTACGTGAAAGTGAATGGTGCAAATGAGGCTTCTCAGAAGTACAGCTTTTTATTATATAATGCTGAAAAGTGTACTGGTGCAGCATGTAAAACATGCAAGTTCTGCATTTCCCAGCTATGCAGAGTAACAAGTAAACCTTAATAAAATATTTCTAGAAGTATTTTAAACTTGACTAATTTAACATCCCTGAAACTTCATGTCAAGAAAACATACTTTGATAGTGTAAATACATTCTAAAATTTAGTCTTTAGGGTGTACATTTTTTGTAATTGCTTTATTAACATACTCAGTTGCATTTAAATGGTGAATGCAGATTTTTATACAGAAGCATTACGTGTCATCTATAACATCATCTTAGAGCAAATTTTTCACTTATATTGAGAAGTAGGTTATGCAAAAATGATACTTCATATGACAAAAAAATTATTGATTATGTATTTTTACATTCCTTTGTTCAAAGTCTAAAGCTCTAAGATATTTCAATAACCACATTCAGCCACAAATTCATATAAACACACATATTCCCAGTGTACCAGCACCTTACTGTGTACACAGATGTTTCAATAGGTTGATAATGCATCATGCACTGCTGACACCTCCTGTTTGCCTTGTTCTAATTGCAACCACATACAGAGAAGGAGCTTCAAAGAAAAATATATGGAGCATCTGTAATAAAAATACATGTATTAGAAAAGAGCTCTGTCTTCTACAATGAATCTTTTATAGTTCTATCATTTACAGGCCAAATCCTGAGATTCTTGGTGAATTGTTCTCTCCTGTATAAATTAAAGCATTACATGAGCCATGAAAAATAGGAGAAAAAAAGGATCTCTCTCAAAAAGAATGGTCAGAGGTCAGGGAAGCAGCTAGCATATAATGAAATTAAATACCTCTTTGGAAGCATTAAAGAGAGTGCTAAGTATGTTTAACTTGGGCCAGGAGTGGTGTAGTCCAAGCATGCCCTCATTCTCTTGCCATTCCTGAGTGTTTAGTTTGCACAGGAAAGAATATTTTCTTTCAATCACTTTCTGGAATCATAGCAATTCCATTTCAGAATAAAATTCCTCTTATATAGAGGGATTTATTTACAAATTTCTTGCTTCCACTTTCACTGTCCTCAAGTTTTGAAATACTCAGGAAAAGCTAATCGCCTGGCTTTTTATTTTTGCCTTCATATAATCCTGTCAAATCCAGGCCAGAATTAGACTGATGAAAGACTTAGAAGTATTCTTAGCAGCCAGCAGATGAGATAGAGCTTTCTGTTGAGGATTAGTTTAGAAAGCACTCCAAATAATGCTGCTGCTTCTAGTTATGTAAGATTTAATAAATTAATTGCTGAAATCACACGATTTTGTTTCTAAAATTATTTTTAATAGGAAATAATTAGACATTTTTTTCCTCACTAGGCAATGCTGTTTTTTTAAAAGAAATGAGTTGACTATGCAGCTAATTCAGCAATGATACTCAGTAGCTCCGCTATGTATCAGCTTGGTTTGTCATCCATAAACACTACACTGGGACTTTTCCTTCAGGGATATGTCCCACAAAAAATCCTCCCATCATTAAAAATAAAATTACATCTTTCATAGGTGAGGCAAAAAATATGAGACTTCTGTTGAAACATTTTCTTCCAGCTTTGTTCTTTCCAAAGAGCATGACAGGAACTTTCTAGAAAGGGCAGGTCTCCTTACTTTGAAGCTGATCTGCTGGTTCCAGCTTCTATTCCTCTAAAAATATCACTTCTCCAGTACACACATTTAAACACCTCACAAACTGGCATAAAATGAAAAATATCCTGTGAATCAATTAGCCTAATTTCCTTGGATTGCCAGTCATCCATTTTGTTGTTTTGTCAACGATTTCTGAATGTGCATCATGACTTTAGGTATGGTACTACTGATTCCTGCAGGCCCTAAGAAAATAATTTCCAAAGTTTGACAAAATTTATGTGGCTAGCAATATTAGTAATACGTTGGGGATAAAACCCAATCCAACAACTGAATTGACTTCAGAAACCTGAAGACAGAATGACAAGGGGACTTTCTTCCTGTCTTTGACTACTTGTTCTATGGACTGCTTCAGGGCAAGGTCTCTGCAAACACTGTGGAACTCATGTGGGATCCAGCACACTGTTTGTAAAAGGCCAGCTCACTTCACATTTTCTCAAGGGCAGTGTATCCTATTTTTACCAATGAAAGACTCCTAATGATTAAACACCCTTTAAATGAGACAGGGCATGCTGGATGCTCACCAAGTGCTTGAACGATGTATATAATTCAGTCCATTTACACAGCAACCACTCTATTTGGAGGCCTTGGCACTCTAGGTAAAAGACAGTTTCAAAGGAGCCTTGCTTTTTTGTTGAGTCATAGCATTACTGAAGCTTTACATTTCCTAGCAGAAGTGGAATATGTCATAGAGTGCCTGCCTTATTTCAGAATTCCGGCCAGGGTGATGGAAAGGTTTGCTCCCCAAAGAGATGAGAACCAACAGTCATGCTAGGTGACTAAGAATGAAGTCAGGTCAATAAACAGAATGGGATGACTCATGCTAAATTTAACACTCAACACCTGCAACAGAAGTTCTCTGCCTCTCTTTGGCCAGATTATTTTACCTGCCTGGTATGAAAAACCTAAAAACTTAAACTCCTGATATGTAAAGGCATTTCAGTTTATAAATCTATAACACGAAAATAAGAGAATGCCAGTACAAGTGCGTGATGTCTCCATGATTTTCTAAAACATTTCTTATGATGAAAACTGAATCATGGAACTGGACTAAAATCTTCTGGAAATATTCAGAATTTCTAAATACCTAAAAGGCAGGAGTGTTATTTCCTAATCAGAAAGAAACTAATCATCCACTCACTTTTAAAATAAGAACTTGAGTGGTTAAGTCTTTTCTCCTTGCAGCCATATTTCCTTAGCTGACAGGGACATAATTTCTGCTTTGTTACTAGTTTTGGAATAATTTGTATGGACTAAATCAGCAATGTAGGAAGCAGAACTGCCAGCCAGCTGTGTGACAGAACAGACATCCCCACTATCTTGAAATCTGTTGCATATGAAGTGCTATTGTAACCCATTTGACACTGGGAGGCAAACCAAAAAAAGTTTGGCAAATTGAGGCTGCTCAAGGAAGGTGGCTCCTTCCAGCTGCTAAAATATGCCAGGGTGACAGTAGTGACCAAAGAAAGCACAGTAAGTTTCTTCACAAAGAAGAAACATATTTTGGAAAGGTGAGGCTGAACAGTCTAATCTTCAAATAAATGAGTCCCCACCCCTTGTAGATGCATGGTCTGCAAGGTTTCTCTGGATCCCAGCTATGCCCTTCCTGCTATGGGATGGAGCTCCAAACTGAAGCTGGACTCTACCTATGGGCACACTTTTTTTACATGGTTTGAGAAATATACAGGCTTGACTTGACACCAGTTTTCAGTCTTGCACGTGCTGGAACTCCACACATGGAGCAGAATAAATTATAATAATCCATGAAAGCATATCCATGGGTAGCTCCTTTAGGTGCACATTAGGGGCACTGGCCATGGTCACCCCTAGGTAAAGACCAAGTTACAACAGCTGCAGCAAGCTCCTTTACCTTGTCAGCCAGCTGGTACCTAACTGCATGCACACACTCAGAAAAGGGCAAAGACAAGATTAATAAACTTAAAGGAAGGCAGTTTCAACCATGTCGACACATTACCAGCTAGTAATTAACAGCACAAGTTGCAGAGGGTAGGAATAAGGCTCATCTCTTCTCTGTTCTTTGTTCCCTCATTTTACCCCTTTACAGCCCTTTCTTTTCTTCCCTGTATTCTCTCCTTGGCCTTGGGCCTTACTCTGGCTACTAGAAACGCTCAGAGGGCATATGAAGGACAACTGTTGGTCAGGTTTCCTCTCAGGTGGACACCACAGTGCACCACCTTCCTTGGCCACAGATTGCAGCCATTCCGCTGGAGGCTGATAGGGCTATTTCAACCCCTTCTAGAGAAGAAAAGTTCTGCTCCTGGAAGAATGTGTAAGGGGTGACAGTGTAACAGGGTATGGCTCAGGTCCATGGAAAATCATATAAGAGAGCAGGATGAGAGGAAAACTGTGAAGAACAGAATGATGAAAAAAAAAAAAAGAATTACAGCACTGCAAACTCAGCTCAGCAAAGCAGGAAGGTAGTGAGCAGAGCAGTGAGTAGATGCCTGTTGGAACTGTGATGGTTACAGGATGCATCATGCCAATAGGAGGCAGTAATACTGATGGAGACACAGGGGTGTTCATTATGGTGGCTTAACAAGGTCAGTTTGGAATGAAGATGAGCACACAGCAGAACCTAGAGTAAGAGGTTTCATTAACAGGGAATGATTTCCATGAACATTACTGCTTATGAGGACAAAAGGCTCAAAGGTTTGCTCTGCCACCAAGATGATGCCAATGATCAATAACAACTTCTGAAAAAAATGGTGGAAGGAGAGTGGAGGAAATGCTACTCAGTACCACAGTGATAGAAACTGGCACTCTGGGCTTGAGCTAGAGGACAGAAGGGTGAGGTAAAACCAACCCTCCAGGGCACAGACTGCAAACATACATCTAGAGGTTCTGTCTCAGGGCTCCGAAGCAACTATAGGAACCAAGACTGCAAATGTTCAGTAACCAGGAAACCACAGTGTAGGACTCCTGGGACACTTAAGCTGCAAGGAGCTGCTGAGGCACTGAGCTCATCAAAACCTCTGTCCTCAGCTTAGCACAGAGGCTTCTGCTCAGTAACATAGGATGAAACAAAAGACAAGTCACACACAGCTTAAAGGAATCTAGCTCCTCAGTAGTTCCAGAACTAATCAGTGAGTTTTGAGCACACAGGGAGCCTCCAGAGGCACTTGACTCTCTGTATCACTGGGACTATGGAAACAGCAGCAAAAATTGAGCACCACTGACTACAAGACTGCATCCACTACTACAAAAGTCACTCAAAAGTATGTTGTGGAAGTTTCTTTGGCCATGCAAACCAGTGGGAAATCCTTAATTTGCAGTGGAGTGTAGGAAAGACCTCAGGTACTCTTTTAACAGGTAAGAAAGACCTTACCTTACACACACACACCAGAGCACAAGGGTAGACAAGTCACTGTGGGGATGAGACCTTGAAACGGAAATGTTAAAAGACCATCCAGGATGCTGTCCCAGCTCATTGTGTGTCAGCCTGAGACCAACACTGTGTTCAGCCCTCCTAGGAAATACATCTTTATTAGGCACATTTGGTAGTATAGGCAGTAAATGCAGAGATCTTTGCCCAACACAAGTCTGTAAATTGAATATTATCACATTTTTTACTCCGGTGACACTTCTGGCCTGAATAGGACATCTCCAAAGAGAGTGACATTTTCCCAGAATGCATTTCCAACTGTACCAAGTTTTGACACCTTCTGATTTACATGAGTTTCCTATGGTAACACAGAAACATGCAGAGTTGATACTGCTTGAACATGATCCCCTTTTAGAATAGGGGTACACAGACACATCTGCATGTCCAGATAAAAACTGAACATGAAAGGGCACTGTCACCATTTGGAAGAATTTAAAATTTGACTGTGAGACTGTAACCAATTTGCTGAAGAGAATGACATACAAATTCATAGTTGTAGCAAACTGAAAAATTTTGTGATGCAATCAGAATTCATCATAAGTCATATAAGAAGATTACAGATAATCCAGATCTCACAGTAGCAGTTGGATGTACTTTTAGGAGACTTTTCATTATCTCCCAGTTTTAGTAACTGACTGCTCAAGACACAGGGCTGACTAGCCTTCTTGGAATTCTGACACCTGATATGGGAACAGGTGAGGCTTGTATACATAAGAAAAACATGAAAATAAAGTTACAAAGAAAAATTCACCCCTGATTTGCGGTTCTGGCTTCTAATATGGAATAGAGACAGTCCACTCTGAGGCAGATAACTTTGACCTTCAGTCACTTGGTGAAAACCCTGAACTAGGATTTGCAGGTAGAAGTGCTGTTTTATCTCCAGAACAAGTCCTTCCTTAAGGCAATACTTGTTACAAAATTCCCTTCCCTTGAGAAGATAACAACCTTTTAGCATTTGAACTATAAAAAATCACTGTTTTACTGAAACGGGGAATATAACAGCGGCAGGAAGGTACATCAGAACAGAACTGAATGTTAATAATTTTGTTCAATGCCCAGGGTCTTGACATGCTGCAGTTTCAAGGCCTAGCTAAGCTACAACAGCCTACTCCTAAAGATTCAACCTTGCTGACGCAGACTGCCTTACGGCTCCTTGCATCCAACAGGTTGGGCAAAGAGTTGCATGCACAACAAAAGAACAACTGTGAGTGCCTGTCTCAGGAGTCTCTCTGCTTTTTTGTGACACCACTGATGGAGATGAATAGCCCATATTAGATGAGATGCTAATCTAAAAAGCCAGAAGCAAAGCCGTGTGTCCTGTGTGTAGATCCTGTTTTCAAGAAAGTACCGGTTATACAGTCTACTGCTGGAAAAACTAAGGATGTCATCTCCTTCATGCTTAACAACAGTAAACTTCCTCAGAAAGGTCTCTGGCCACAGGTCAAATGAAACAGGTCCGAGCAACAATCAAACAAATAGTGAAAAACCACCCTGCTTCATGGTCTCCTAACAGAGACTGCTGAGAAAAGAGAATCAGTGGCAAGAATGCCATTTGTTTAAACTGGTGGTACAATTCCTATGACGACATCGGCCTGCACAGGCTCCAGCAGTGCAATCTGGCCCTCAGACACAGGGCAGATGGAGATCCCTTGTTAAAAACATCACTGGTTGCTAAACTGAAAAGACAAGCCCATCATTTGCCTTCATTTTAAGAGGAAGCTTCTTGGACAATGAACACACAGCACTAATACATGACAGTCCTAAGATATTTTCAGCCAGGTGTCCCTAGTATAACTTATGATATAATAAACTTCATGGAGAAATACTGACTGCACCCTAGGATCAACTTTCAGATTCTGAAATTTATCTCAACACTGTTGTTCTTGCCAACAACTACAATGGCAAGTCATGTGAAAAAAGAGGGTCTAGCCAGAGGAGTAAGAAAGTACCTTGAGAGCCTCAGGGTGAGGTGAAATTGGAAAGTGTAATTTTTTTGATCAGAAGTAGCAGAAGTTACTCAAATTTGAAGTGAGGCTTCAAATTTGTGCCAGAAAAGAGTACTCAGCAATAACCTCTTTACTCTAGACAGTAGATTCAGTAACACAGATTTGTTCTTGCAATAAGATTTCAAGTAAGATTCCAAAACGGATCATTGTCAAATGCACAAAGCCCTCCCCTGCAGGAGGAAGTCTTGCCAGGTCTTGACTACAAGTCAGATGCAACAGTAACCCTGGCCAGATGTTTTCCTCCTTCCTGGACAGCAAAATATGAGTATTTGTGTCCTTACACAAGCCTACAAGTCTCCAGGTACGAGAAGAGATTGAAGGCTGCCAAAGTGCTAGTTCAGAAACCTCCTCATGCTCCTTTCCTACCCTAGGATTGAGGGCCTGATAACAGAAATACACAAGCAGGTTATGCACATTGCTGAAACAGAGCAAGATGAGTGCATTCAAACTATGCACTGGAAAATCAAGCACACTTAAGGACACATCACTAAGCAGGAGAAATCACAAGTGAAGGAAATGATACTAATTTTCTGAAAAAAAACCCAACCAAAAAAAAACCCAACCAACCAAACAAAAAGAAAACCCCACCAAAAACAAGCAAGGTCCTCAAAAACAACACTAAATACAAGGAAGTAAACCAGATCATCACAACGGGAAGTAGCAAGCTCAAGGAAGTGCTCTGCCATCACCAGCGTTGAAAGAAGAGCTTTTTTCTTGTTACTTCCATGGGTATCTGAAGCAGAGAAGGTGAGGCATGAAGTATGCACTGTACAGCCACTTATACAACTGAAACCTCTCCATCCTGCCTAAATGGCAACCTGAACATCTCTTGAGTAGGGAGGTATAATTTTAGCAACTTCCACAAGCCTTCAGTAAATTAAGCCATTCAATTTCACTACAGGCAATGCAATTCAAGGATTAGAAATGCTCAAAAATAAAGCACACATGAAAACAAACTTCATCATTCTACTGATAGGCCCACCCTTAGGAATGCTGAATCTTTAAGGAAACTGGACTGGTAACTATTAAGAAAGCTTGCATTTAAATTTAACAAACATATTTACCAGTTTAGTTGACAATAACCTGATGCCTATTATTTCCAAATGTTAAGATATGAAAGTTAAATTGCACAGGCAAATCTCCCAAAATTTGAGAGCGTAACTTTAATTAGCAGACTTTTCTGCTCTCCTCTTCCTCTTCTTCCCTGTCACCTTCCCCTATTAGGCTCTACTGCTGCTCTCACAAACTTCTCCAGGTCCCCATTTCCTAACCTTTCCCAGCTTTCCTTCTTCGTGCTTGGAAGTAGTTTGAAGTGATACTCTCTCCTTTTACACTGACTGTAAGACCAGAAACACTCATAGTACAAGAATAGAGAACTCACTTCTAATACTCCCTGTCATGAAGGCTTCTAGAAGACCAATGCAATAAAAAGCATATTTGTTCCTACAGCTGTCAGATTATTAAACTCAAAACATCCCTGTTGTGAAAAGGAGCCTTCAGGGAAAGCAAAATATGTCTGGTGCAGACCCAACTGTTCATTAAACTGACAAATCCATCAAGCCTTTACTCAACATACTGAAGTTGAGAATATTTCTGCCTTTGTAACTTGGCCAGAACTTTATTCTTTTCCATGGGAACACTGACTCATATTTCCTGGATGCCAAAGTGATTCTGTTTCCTCCTACCACAGTTATCTAAAAAGCAGAGCTTTTCAGAAGGTTGGGCTTTTTACTTTGAGGCAAACATGAGGTCAGTTTCCAATAATGAAAAAAAAAAGCTAAGAGCAGCTCATCAGGAAACATTTCCCTTTGTGTGATTTAGATATAATGATGGTACAAGGAAAGGCATGCATGAAAGCACCAGAATCATTAATATGCTGCTTTTCAGTTCACTCCCTCTAAATATTAAAACTATTTTATACTTTTTTTACAGGTGACTTTCTATGTATATCATTAGTAAATGGATTTACACAGTTACGCTACAACCTTGGAGACAGAACAATCATCCTACAGACCCTTCAGAAGGTCCATACAAATGGAAATACATGGCACTCACTCAGTGCAGGAAGAGCTGGTAATGAAGGCTACCTGGACCTGGATGGTATCAATGTTACTCAAAAAGCTAGTCCTGGAATGAATGCACTAGACACACACACAGATTTTTTTTTTGGAGGGGTATCCTCCTTAAACCTTGTTAATCCAATGGCAATAGAAAATGAACCCACAGGCTTCACTGGCTGTATTCGAGAAATTGTTATAAACAACAGGGAACTGAATCTTACCGTGACTGACCCCAAAGGTGGAGCCAACGTTGGTGACTGTGATGGAACAGACTGTGGTTATGCTGTGTGCAAAAATAATGGAACATGTCAAGTTGAAAACTCAGGCTTTTCTTGTTCTTGCCCAAGAGAGTGGACAGGGACTACATGTGAACAATCTATTTACTGTTCACAAAACATGTGTGGGCCTCACGCGCTCTGTATTCCTCAGCCTTCTTCATTTTCATATACCTGTGCATGTACACTAGGTTGGACAGGCAAGTACTGTGATGATAAAATCCAATTTTATATAGCAAAGTTTGTTGGTAACTCCTACATTAAATACACAGATCCTTTTTATGGAAGAAGAGACCTCCAGTACAGCCGCCTTTCTTTAAATTTTACTACCAATCAAACTGAAGGCTTAATAGCATGGATGGGAAAAGGTGAAGATGAAGATAATGACTTCCTTGCCATTGGTCTTGCCAATGGAACTTTAAAAGTTGTGATTAACCTTGGAGAAAGAATCTCTGTTCCTCTAATGCATAGCAAATACTTCACCTGTTCTGATGGAAGATGGCATTTCATTACTGTTGTTCAAAACCAAACTTGTGTTAAGGTTTATCTTGATGAGGAACTAATAGTTTTTGAAGATATTGACCCACAAAGGAAATACACTGCTTTAAACTACGGTGGCATTTGTTACTTTGGTGGATTTGAAATTGGCAGGAAAGTCAATACAGTCACTACAGGGCTTTTTCAGAAGGAATTCTTTGGTAAAATTAAAGATGTTGTGCTCTTCCAAGATTCTAAAAAGATTCAGCTAATGAAAGCAGAAGGATACAACATTCATGATGGAAATTCCAGAAATTAATTGGAAAAACTGTCCAAGACTCTTTTAAAAATGACAAAATTCTTTTTCTTCCTGTTTATTGTTAGCAGGGAGTGTATGACTCAGCAATCAACTTAGGTAAGCACTAATGAGGTAATGAGAGACAACTCTATGTGGAGTATTAATAGCATATGCATATAAAATATGATCATTTTCCTCCTAGAATTATTTACGTATACTCTTTAGCATCTACTTAAAAATAATGGGAAAGTTGGCAGGTGTTTTTTTCCTTTATTGTGCTGGAAATAGTTTTGTAAACAAAGAGGTACTGATTAGCTTATAAAGCCAACCATCATTCAAGTGTTGTTTGTTGCTTTATGAGACTAGACAACTGTTACCTGTTTCTTCAACTCTTGAATTTTATTAGGATGTTTCTTTTATAATATTAAGGTCAAGTCTAAAAACTGAAATTGGTGGGGGAATAAAAGGTGTGTTTGAGGCAAAAAACACATTTATTGTAATAAGAATTTTCAAAAACGTAACAGCTGTAATTACTTGTTAAGCCCACAAAGACTGATTAGGTAATGAAGTTGTTCTCCCTCCTTTCTGTGTCCATCCTGTATGTACATATGTAAGAGGGTAGAATTCAAGCTTAAGTCTGCCAAAATATTACACTTAAGGAATGATTTTAAGAGCAAAAATCATATTTTAGAGAGAGAAAACAGGCTTCCTGGTTTTCTCCAGCAGAGATCTACCCTACTTGACTACATGAAAACTTCAGGCTTTTTAATGATTTATAAATTGAATGTGTCTGTCTGCCTACAAGTAATTTTAATTCTTAAGACCTTAAAAAGGTCTAAAATCTGTTCTACTTTACCCATACCTTTCTGGCTTATATGCCCCTAAATGACATTTCAAAATTTTATGAGAACAGAGGTTTTGGTCATAGTAAACCAGATTTCTGCAAATATATTATTCATTAATTGAAAATCTCAAAAGTAAATAGAGCTGTTGATACATAAATACAAAAAAATCAATTCCTTCTCATAAAGCTGTGTCATACTCTGCTTTAGGAAGCAATAAAAAAAATTCAAATTCTATCTTAATGTGTTTACACCAATAATGTATGATGGCGTCTACATTTCTCATTTGACTACTGGCTTAATATGTAAATGAAAATATTAAATAAAAATAATAGTGATTAATTCCTATATTTTCCTTTTTCACTTTACTATTGCTCAAAAGCACATAACAAACCATCACCTCCTTGCATAGAAATTCTCTGAATGCAAGTCTTCAGCATGTACCTGTCAGAGACAAGCAACTGTTTTGGGGAGAAGAGGGAAGTGAGGATGGGGATGTGTGTTATGGAGCTAAGGTCATAAGCACCTGAAACTAGGTGCCACACATTTGCTTCCAGATCACCCTTAGTCTGCAGCAATGAAAGCAGTCAAGTCAGTCACGGGTGACAAAGATAACTAAAGTGCATGGGAGCCTCCCCAAGATGTTTTATTAAGCATCTGGAAACATCTTTGTGAGGTTCATTCTATCTTCTTCAGCTGACCTGAGCCCTCAGGAGATCTGCCCGATGCAACAGAGCTTCTGCATCTCTTCTCAACAGGAAGATTATGAAGCCCATCTAGTATTTGAGCTGTCCCCATATTCTTCACTTCCAGTTTCTCTAAGTAGGGCCTTTTATGGCCATGTGATGCTGGAGAAGGAAGCATATTTAAGGTTTATCCTGTTCTCTCCGTGGCTTCTGGTGGTACTGCCAGTTCCTCAGCAGTCCACACTGCCTTTTGTGATCTGAGCAGTGATTCAGTGTAAAACAAGGAACAAGTAATCAGAGGTCTCCAAGCTAACACAAATGTTGGAAGGAGAGTGACTGAAGGCAATGGAGAAGTAAAATCCTTTATTCCTGTAGTAGCAGGATTTATTCCCATTACACTAACTTGCATCCTAGGAACAAATCCTGGAGACTTTTGCTGTTTGTTAATTTAAACACTTAACAAAACCCTCCCTCAAGAGCTGTTTTACTGTGGCTCTCTTCAGGTTTTACATACACAAGGCAGGTGGCAAAGCACTCAGCAAACTTGAAAAATGTTTACATATTCTTTTAAGTAAATTATTTCTGGTAGTTCTGGCAGATAGCATTCCCATCCCTTCCATACATGCAACTGCAATTTTCACTGCTTCCAGTTTATTTTCAAAGCAGAGATGGATGCACATGTGAGAGGCAGATCACCAGCAACCTTGGAGTAGTCTACTTTTGACTGGACCAAAAGAAAATCTTCATATACAGAGCTGTCAATTTAAAACTTACTCCAAAAGTGAGAACAATGCTTTGGTGCATTTCTGTGCCTACAGAATTCAGTGTAAATACTTAAACAACAAAACACATGTATAATACTACCAGATATATTCAACAGTACTACTGCTATACCATGGAATTAATTTGGAAAAGACTAATTTTATTTTAAAGATGTTTGAATATCGCTTTTAATTACTGAGGATTTTTTTTTTAATTAGTCTTCTCAACAATGAGCCTAAGAAACATCACTTAATAAAAGTCTACCACTTCCTTTATTCAGTGTAAGATTTTTAATTTTAGCCAATTTGACCATGAAGCTACTTGCAAGGTATACAAGTAAAAATTTACCTTAAAATATATTCATAATTGAAAATAACAATTAGGCTGTTATTAAACTGGGAATACTTTTCTGGAAAGAAGAGGCTTGTCTACAGCAAAGTGCAAAATACTCTTTTTTATGTCAGCAGCATAGTAAGGTTGTGTATTCAAAGTGGAAAAACAAAACACTAAAAACAGAACAATAAACCTCAGTTTTTCTTTATACGGTAGAATATTTTTGTTGTTTCTGACAGACTCAACAAGATGCCCAGTGTATTTTAATAAGTATAAGAGTAGGTGATTTTGTTTTTACATTTGCATGTTGTTTGGCATTGGTGGATGGTAGTCCACAAAATACCAAGGTACCAGAAGTCCCAAGGGTACAAACACTTCTACCCTTCTCTCCCCTCTTTGTCCTCCAAAACTCAGAACAAACCGACCTGTGAAGTGTACAACAAATGTGGCATTCTGTGACTCAGCCTTCTATATTCATTTAGCCTGTAGTTTCACAGCTATGAAATCAAACACACACAGTATGTGAGAAAGTTTTATCATTTTAGAATCAAAATATCCCTTAAAATATTTACATTTTACAGTAAAAAGGATAGCAAAACACAAAGTAATGTACAAGCTTAGGTATTCAAGTTTTTGAAGCATGGAAAACGGAGGGAGAAATGAATTTACTACTACAAATTATTTTCAAGAATTTAGGTTAGAAATGCTTTCTTATTAAAACAAGTGCAGTTTAAAGCAGTAACATTCGAGCAGCTCAGCCTTCCAATTTCTGGTCACAAACTGCTTCAGATGCTTAGGAAAAACTTGAAAGATAATATAACGAAATATACTTGAGTTTTATATTGTACTACTGAATAATTAAAAAAAACCCCAAACTCTTCACACCACCGAGCATATTACATTTTGTTGTAACATGTGGATTCTGAGGCTTTGCTGCAGTCTTTAAAAACAGTGCAATTTAAAAACAAGGTTATTGTATGAAAACCACCTTTAAAATTACCAGAGCATCTTAAAACAGAAGAGAGCACAAATTACCAAAGGCAGAAACTATATTGCAGACTTGACTAAAGCCAACTTCCTCAGCTAAGAAAATTCCTAAGCCTTTATTGCATATTAATAAAAGAAATCTTTAAAATTTTGAATATTCAGCAATGTAAATTTTTTAAAAATATTAAACTCCTACTTCTAGCAACAGTTGGTATAATGAAAAAAAGGATGAGTATTGGTACAATGAGTGGTACCAAAACACAGACTTGTTTCTGCAAAACACCAACACAGAATAAAAAACGATGGCACAATCTTAGCAGGCTCTCTTTTTTTTTTTGTCATACAAAGTTTTATGATATTACTCTAACAGTTTATTTAAATAGGAATTCAAAAGACTGCCTGCATCTTTTTACCTTTTGCTTTTAGTTCTGTCACTGTGGTCCCTATGTCTCTCTCTGTTCTTTTCACTTTCTCGTTCTCTATGCTTGTCTTTGCTTTTCTCCCTCTCCTTATCTTTTTCATGAGCCTGTTCATCACTTTTAGGCTTCTCTGTCTTTTTTTCTGGATTTCTAGTCTCTCTGGGGCTTTTTCCATCACCAGCTCTATCACTGTGTGGAGATCGCACTCTTTCTTTGTCTCTCTGTCCTTCCTCTCTACTCTTCCGCTCTCTCTCTTTTTCCTGGTTTCTGTCTCTGCGCCTGTTTCTTTCTGAATCTTGCTCCCAGTATTTTTCATTGCCCCACTCTTTTTCATGTCTGTCTTTTTTCTGGTGATGGGTTTCACTGTAAAGTCTTTGCCGATCATTTTTTCCTCTACCGAATCCTCTCTCCAAATGCTGTTCTTCTCTGCCCCAAGGGTCGTTGTGGTGCCTTTCTGGTCTCCTACTGTCTTTACTCTGAAAAAAATTTTCTGGTCCCAAAAATCTTGATTGTTTGTGAGCCACCGGTAGCCCTTGTGCAATGGGTCCGGCATACTGTGGTGGCTGACCTGATAAATGAGCTACTGGTGGCCATGGCATCATTGGATTTTGAGGAAAACCAAAGCCGGGAGGAGGAAGAAGCGGAGGTGGTAAATGAGGAGGAAATCCAAACATAGGGTTGTTTTGTGGAGGGAAGTTATGAGCTGCAGGAGCCTGAAACTGAAATCCAGGTGGATTAGATTTAGAATGCTGAAAATTCTGCTGCGGAGATCCAACAGATGAGAAGCTGCCACTTGCAATAGGGTTTGGGACTTTGGAAATAAATTCAGAACAAGAAGAGTTTTCAGTTTCAAAATGAGATGAAGTTACAGCTGGTCCTCTTCTAAATGAGTTCACTGTTTCAATATTTTGCATCAATGCATCCTCCTGTGAGTGTTTGGTATCTTCTGCTTGTGATGCAACTGTGTTATCTGCCTTAGCTGCAGCTGAACTGAACTGTGTCTCATTGGTTTGTGCCTCACTTTGATACAGGTTTAAGCCTCCTTCTCCAGAATGTTGTTTATTCTCTGGTTCTCCTTGATCATTTCCTGAAGCATTTTGTCGGTCTTCATTTCTGCTAACATCTCCATCCTTGTTTTCTGAAATATTAGTCTGCTGGCTTCGTCCAGCTGCCTGTCGTGGGTCTCTTTTAAGATTAATAAACGGTGGTGATTTAGAGGTATTAGCAGTAGTGCCTTCAGCAGAGCCTACATTAACATTGTTCTCACTGGATTTTTTCCCTGAATTTGATGAGGAAGAAAAGCTGGAATTTGTGCTCCTTCTAACTTCCTGTGCAGCACTGTCCTTGTCCGGTAACTGTCGCTTTGGGTCATTTTCTTTACTTTCTTCAGTTTCCTTAGACTGAGCAGATAAATTTGCTAAAAATGCTTCTGTGGAGACATCTGGAGGTTTTCCCTTCAGACTCAGCCCTATCAAAGAACCAGCACTTCTTGCAGAACTTGAGGTCCCTACAGCTGCTGCATCCACAGTTGCAGCAGCATTAGTGGATTCTTGAGGATCATCCAAACCAGTCTTTACTTCACTAACTTCAGCAGTTGCATCAGTAACATCCATGGTTTCTTCTTTCAAGTTTGCCTGTTCATTTAATAATGGTATGTCTTCACTAGGACCTGCTTCTGACTTGCTGTGCTCATATACCTGCCCTGTCGTACCCAACAGGCTTTGAAGAATATCATCCACTGGCAATGGTTTATTTGCTAGCTCCAGAGTAGAAGGCTGGTTTTCCCATCCAACCAGGACTCCAGGAAGAAACCTGAGAGGCTTTGGTGGTTCATGTTTGGTACTTTCCACCAACGGTTCAACAGTTGTTGGAGCATCATCTGTATTAGATGGCTGTGGTTTATTTCTCTGCTTGTGTAGCACAGTTGTGAAGGAATTAAAGAAATTATTTTCCTCTTCTTCTTCTAGTGCCAAATCATGATGAGAGACTTCAGGTTTGCTTGGCTTGCTTTTCTTCTCTGGTGGCAAGCTACTCAACGTACTTTCAGCAGCTTCATCTGCAAAACTACTGGTAACGCTTGAAATAGCAGTAATCTGCCTCTTCATTTTCTGGCGAATTATCAGTCCCAGTAATAAATTTGGTCGATGTATTTCAATCCCTGTACAAAATTGCAACAGCAATTTATCATCTCTTTATATTTAGGTTAAGGCATTAATTTTAACAAAAATAACGCCCATATACTTACAACGTACTAGAAAAAGTATTAATCTTATGATATTTGAAATTGTTCTGCTTGTCTCATGTTAAACATTAACAATACTTAAAATAATAAAAAGATGTATTTTTAATAAAAGATGTAAATTACAACTTCAAACACTGCAAATTAAAATTGCTTCAAGTATACTATAACTTCCATATAGAAAATATGAGACAGTTATATAGGACAACTAATCTCATCAGAAACAGCACAAAAGTTAAACATCATGTTAGTCTAACACAGCTACAACACAGTAAGAGTAGTAGCAAAGTATAATAGGGGAAAAAAAAAAAGTAAACAGAGCACTTGCGAACAAAAAGCCTCCTCATCAATTTGTGTTAGACATACTTCTTCAAAGATTTACCCAGATCAAATTTCAGTAAAGTTTCCCTCATTCCAGGAAAGGCACTGTGTTTCATGGCATACTATTACCCATCTCTTCACTACCTATTTCATTCTGTATAACTGCAAAAAAATGATTTGTAGCTCATTCTCTCTTTACTTTGGCCCCGCCTATCTCAAAAAGACAGATTATCCACAGATTTTAATAACCAAGATAAATTGATGCAAAGTAACTCAGGCATACACAGAACAACTGAGAGCCATTTCAGGACCTTTTGTTCCTTGCCCATCTATGTTTTTAAACTTTCAATGAATTTTTTGTAAGGAACTTTGGAATACTTGAGAAAAAAGATTAATACATTTCAAATAATGAAAACTACTATTTTAAATTTAGAGTATCAGTTTGGAACTCATGCCTTCTACCATAGTCCACTTGTGTGACTCAGTTTACTAACACTGAAAACTACAAAGCCACCTGTGTTAGAAAAAGAAGGTAGCAGACATAAAACAAGGTTGTACACACCAATCTTTTCATCTTTGAAGTATCTGAATAATCTAGCAAGGAAATTAATATAATAATATATGGAAAATGCATTACATATTTGAATGAAATAGTACTTTTTAATTTTGTTTCATCTTATATTTCTGTTGCCAACTTCTTTAAGTAGCGTTATGATAACAAAATTCCAGATTCCAAGCTGTACTTACCAGGCCCATCAAAAGGCACAAGGTGATGAGGGACTTTATCTGAGGAACCTAAAGGGATGAGGTACAAATCTTTCACTTGCTTCATATTATTGGCCGCTACACCATAGCGTTTTCTACTGCTGAAATAGGCGAACAACAACGCGTAGGAGATCTGATCCTCTTCGGTTACTGGGGTAAAGCGAACCACGCAGATCTCCTGTTTACAAGAAGAGAGGGAAGAAGATGGTCAGGAATATTTTTCTGTGAAATGTTACTTTTTTCTGCTCTTCATTTACTGACTGCTCTTTATTTAAAAGAAGAGTGCTAAGGAGAAAAAGCTATGCCAAAATGGCAGAGAACAGAAGAGACAGAAGGAGCAGAAACATGTCCAAAATAATTCAGAACTACATAAAACAAATAGAAAGCATCTAGTATGACAAAATTAATTGAAGTGCATGAAAAAATGCCAATATTTTAACAGCCAACTAAATAACAAATTTTAGGGAAGCTTGCCAGCTTCCAATGAATTATTCCACTCTCTATGCTTAACATCACTAGAAAGCTGCATTTTGTAGTTTGTTGTCTCCAAGATATCCATTAATAATAGTGGAAGACCAGTACACAGAGGCCAGAATTATGCCCAAAGCCCAGCTCAGGAGCTGATGCTGGAATTGATGCTTTTTAATGGCTTAACAAACAGCCTGAAAGACTGGACAGAAAATCCTCTGCAAAACTGATATGGCACCTAAGCAGGGGCAATGGTGGATATGCTGAAGCGCTCATGGCCATTCAGAGGGACCTCAGCAGGCTGAAACAACAGGCTGACCTTTGCTGATGTCAGCAAAGGCAAAATGTAAAATCTTGCACTTTGAGCTGGAGTAACCCCATGCACTAGGACCGGCTGGGGGACTGACTGGCTAGAAAACCACTTGGCATAAAATGATGTGGGGATCCTGGTGGACAAGCCCATTATGAACCAGTGATGTGTCCCTGCCAAGACCACCAACTGCAATCTGGGTGTCAGAATCAAAGCAGTCAGCACACCAAGGCAAATGGCTATTTCTTTCTATCCAGCACTTGTGAGACACCACCTGGAAAAGACTTTCAAGTTTTGGGTTCCCCAGCACAAGGACAACTGGCATACAGTGGGACAAGTCCAGCAAAGAGCCACTGAGATTGTTTTGCACAATGTAACACTACTGAAAATGAAAGGGTAACACTTAAGAGGTGAAGTGGCATCCAAACATTCCCGATGAGTTACTGTGTCAAAGGAAGACAGGTATTCTCAATCTGCAGATGACAGTTTAAGGTTGGGCAGGAAGAAAATAAATGCCAGCAGTTGCCACCCATCCCATTCAACATAACCATGACATATTCCTGAAGTTCACATATTTTGAAAATGTTTCAGAGAGAAAAAAATCAAGTATCTTTAGGATGACTAAGATGCATATTAAACAGCAAGTCTTTAATAGGTAAAATTCTTACCTTGGTCCCTGAAGCTTTGATTTTTTCGACATAATCCCAGACAGTGTGGGGAGATATCCTGCCACCTACTTGAATACTATCAGGTAAATCCTATGAGAAAGGACAACAGAAATGAGAATCTAAATAAATCTTGTGGTATGTACTTCATCCAGTATTGTTTCATGAATTCAAAACATATTTGGTTCTTTTATTTCTTAAAGTGTAATTTAAAAATGTCACTAGAAGTTACAACAGAAGAAAAAAATTAATTTTTCAGTGCAAAGTTAACAACATGTACTAAATTAGTTGTCATTCAATAATATCCATCTATGCCTTGCCAAAACTATCCCTTCTGTAATATTAACTGCAAACATAACTGTACTGTAGTCTAGGGACACTCAAGCTATCCATCAGATTACACCATAATGAGAACTCCACACCTATGTTTACAATAAACTTTCAAAATCTTCACCACGAGGGGAAAACATAACCTACATGTAAACAAGTAAATTCATCTTGGATACTACTGAGTTCACTGTTCCCAAGCAAAATAAACAGACTTTCAGAAAACTAATTTTCTTGAAATAAAGCAGAAGAGTTTTGAAAAGCACATCATACTCATATAAGAATCCTTTAGTATTAAGGATTACTGCATAGCCTGCATTTCCCTGAAGATCTACAGCAGAGTAAAGACAATCTTATTAATAGAAAACCTAAGTTCTTTTAATTAGAAAGCTGATGCATCCTGTCTAGCTGTCAAGAAGGAGAACTGAGCCTTTTAAGCTCTCTGCTCTTTATTTGGTGACATGAAGACAATTATTATAAGCAGTTGCATGCTTTTGCTGTTTTTCTCAGGGACAATTTAGTCACAATGCAATGTTAGGACCAGAATTGCCAGATAGGCAAAAAAACCTCCCCAAACTCCATTATGTAGGTTTCTGTTATAGATGGGAAGATGAACCAGAGGTTCATGTAATGAATAATGCTTGACTTACAAATATAGACCTTAATCTATGTCCTCCCACAAATACTTTATTCAGTACAATGATCATGCATCACTGTCTTCCATCATTATACTAATATTAGCCTACAAGATAAATAAGTTGGTAAAATTAATAAATGAATTGTTCATCCTTTTCAATAAATATAAATACCTCTGTTAAATACTCAAAGGAGCCAGAAACTGGATAAGCCTTAATAACAAATTTTGCTACTGAAGGCATATTGATAAAGCCCTTCCAGATGAAATTCAGGCGTGCCAGAAACAGGCTTTCACATTCCACAGTACCAGGCGTTTCTGACCTAAAAAAAAGGACAAACAAAAACCCCTCTTGGTTTACAATATGATATATCATGCAAGACAGTGTAAATCATCATTTTTCTGTATCACAGAAAGGTAGTATTATCAACAATTTTCCTTTTCAGTTACACATACTGGAGGGTCAACAAAAACATACAGGCAGACAACCATGTTTTCATCTTCCACTGGAGTAGTTCTATGGTACAGGAAGGAAAGCACAGATAAGCAGCACATTAGTATTTTTTTAAAACAGAGAAATTGTTTAGTCTGAGAATTATCAAATGCTACTACTGAAGAGAACACAAATGCATACAGGTGCTGCAGAACCAGAAAGATGTTCCCCTGCCACAGGTAAAAGATGACAACACACTGCCTGCTGGCCTATACTGCTTTCTTAACTCCTACATTTTGTGCCACCACTGTCTGTCCAATGCCTGTGTCACTCTACTCTCTCCTTGTCCCACAGGCTCGCTCCTCATGTCTTCTCACATGTTGAGTGCTTCCTCTCAATTCCACCTGTACAAAACTGTTTTTCCTTCCTCTGAAGCCTCAGTTTTGTCTACAAAGCAGCTGAAAAAATTTATGGGATGACTTAAATAATTTCACAGGAGAGTGTTTCTCAACCTGAGAGCTTCCTTATGAAAACGATTACACATTTCAACATTTCCCAACATGTTGCTATCATAATATTGTAGGCATGCTATTAGCAGTTTTATCTGCCCAGCAGTACTAGATGTGCTGTTACAGTAACACTGTAACCTATGTTTATTTCTGTCTACACTGGAAATTACCTTGAACCCGTTGTTAGCTATTCAAAAACCAAAGTTCACTATCCTTGGTAAAAGACCACACTGTCCTGATAAAGGCAAAATTTCAGGATAAACTCTGGCTAATTCTAAATAATTGGGAGTTGATGTTCTTCTAGAAAAGCCTCCCTCGAACCAGAAAGAAACAGCCTCATAAACTGCAATTTCCTTTTTAGTGAGTAGCAGAGGGTGGAAGAAAATGGAGAGAGCTGACAACAAATACCAAAAAACATTCAACAAGCTGCTGTTACCTGCCATTTCTAGAAAAGCACTATTTTAGAATTTGAAACTAGCCTGATTTATCAGTGTAAATGCTCTGTTTAGAGGAATCTCAAATTCCCTGTATTTATATATACAACATATACAAAGACTCACTCATTTAAATGCAGCACTATACATACTACATGCCTTAACTATAGAAGACAATATGAAATTTGTATACTGATTTTTTGTAATATGAACTCTTTTTAAACCTTGCTGCACTAGAAAACATTGGCTTTCTGGAAAAATTAACCTACGTGCTAATTAGAAGTTTGCAATCACAACAACATATGTAATATTATGTATATGAATGAACATCATTTACTCCAGCAGAGATCTCCATTCTAAAAATGCGTATCACTTCAAGTACTCAAATGAATTAATGAAATGCCATTTAAAAATTAGCTTTTAGCATAATAGTTTAACAAGATTAATAATGCCTTTCATTTAAAAATACTGTTTCTACAGGTTATATTACTTGGGGAGAGGTGTGAATGACTTAGATGAGTCCTGCTTATCCTCTTCCAGTAACTCTGAAGCTAAAATGCTCGACGTGGAGGAGAGCGCGTCGGCGATGCTCTCTGCTTCGTTGTCTGACTGCTTCCGTGCGACCCCGACAGACACTTTCACCTTCTTCCCAGACAGGTCATCAGTAGGTGGTGCCATCCGGCCTGCACAAAAGCAAATGCAATGGGTTTCATTTTTATTAAAGAAACACAAAGAGGACTTCCTCTGAACACAAGGAAGATCCATCAAAAATACTATATATTGCCATTGAAGTAAGATAGGATACATATTTTACACATATTTACATGCTGCATAAATTAATACATTGTATATGTTTACAAGTTCTAAACATAAATTTGCCACTGCAATGGCACAGGATAAAGAAATGAGGAATCAACAGTAGTATGTACATCCACCATAGGGATTTCAGTCTCTGAAGCTATTTTTTTAAAAGAAGACAAGATTATGCCAATAGACTATCCTTTTAATAGTCTCTTTTGTAAATTATGAAGTAAAACATTTTTTTCACAACTTCATCAGCAACCCACATTTATTTTAAATTCTTGAGGTATATTGAGATTTATGACTGAAAATTATAGCAATGCAATCTATTTATTTTCATGTGCTTTCCCGAATTACCTATGCAGATTTTGCAGTTTAGATCGAAGAGATGATTTTTATGTTGACTTGTGGTGTCTGGAGATGCAGATTCATTTATTTCTTTATCCTTTTCAGCTTCTTCTGACTTTTCAAACAACTTTGTATTAGGTTCCTAAGAAAAGTCAAACACATTTCAGTTAGGTTTTTTTTATCCCTCTGTTAATATTCCTAACATTCCTTAAAAGTTTTACGGTTTTTTTTCTCCCTTCAGACATAAAACTCTTCCTTTAGCTGCATAGCCTAAAATTCCATCACGAAATCTTCAGATTCATTACAATAACTAACTGCTATTCTCAAATATGTTCAGGTACAATTTAGAATATTTTCTGATTTCTTCTTTCTATTTCCTACTCCTGCCAGAATTCATCATACAGTCACAGAGACAACATAGAAGAAATCAACAAAATCACCAGGCCAAGAAGTCAGTAAAGATAAAAGAAAAATTAAACTCAAACCAGACCTAATAGATAATTATATACCTGAACAACAAAATTATAAGCAAAATGCTTCACAACCATATTGCCTAAGAACTAAATACACTGTAGTGCCATGCTTTCTTTTTACCTGGATTTCCATTACTTCTTCTTGTTCTTTCATTGGTGTCTCACTTTCAATTTCTATTTCTCCTTTGTGAGTAATTTTTGTGATAGGTCTTCTTTCAACCTCCCTCTGCTCTTTCTCAATCATTTCAATTGTCTGTGAAAACAAGAAGTTATGTGTAATTATTCCCATACAGTAAAATTTGGAAATCCAGAAATATAAAAGATAACTGCATTGCAATTAGGAAATCCTCTAGAAACAAAAGTAATACATTCTTGTTTTCCAAGTGTCAAGCAGTTTCATAAGGCCAACATGCAAGCAGCCTGTCTAACTTCTCCTATAGCACAGCAGCAAGTACTTACCAGGCATGCATTTAAACAAGATATAAAGCAAACCTTCAACACAAAATTAAAATAGTGGTAATTCTGATTTCCCAAAAGCCAAAGAAAAAAATACTTCATTCTTTTCCCATAACAATAGGGACAATGTAGGATATGAACAGATGCAAATTTGCATAATTTTTCAACAGCTTGTTTTTTAGTACTAATGCTTCACCTCAAAAAAATTTAAAGGTATTTTAAAAAGTAATGGAGATGCTAATTCTGATAGCACTGCTGCTTTGCTTTCTTGCAGTAAAATAAAATATAAACTGTTATTTCTAATATTGCCTCTTAAAGCACATTTCCATTTCATACACCAAGAAGAGGTTGTGTTGGCTGTGCCAAATATCTCAAGCCTGATTTATTAAGGAAACAAGGATTCTGTGATTGCTTTATCTGTCTGAAAAATACCAACACACTTTTGAACATCCTGGAGAAATTAAAAAGAAATTATTAAGTAGCAGTCTCAATGACTTGCTTAAATAGTAACATGAAAAATACAGTCAAGCGACACATTGCTATTTTTTTTACAAGTTTCTAGAAATTTTGAAGCATTTTGTTGAAATAATTAGGACCCTTCAGCAATTTTTTGAGCAGCATACACTTATTTGGGAAGACATTTCTCATAGCAGTGGAATATTATTTTGCATGGTCCGTTTTCAGAATTTCACTGATGTTTGTACAATAGTTCCACTATGAAAGACGGGCTTTGGATAGATACAGAATAAACAAACTTTTCATTCTTTATAGGCCCTGGAAACAACTCAAGATAATCAGCAAGTGTTTTTCCACAGAAAGCAGCAAAATGTTATCATGATTCATAAACAGGTCTAGCCACAATGTGCAATGAAAGGAAAAAACACAGGAGTAATTAAATTACCATTGCATAGCACACTGCAGCCTCTAAAACAGCACCCCACTCTACTAAATTAGTTATTACCACTAAACATTTGTTCTGATTACACAGATGAATTTACACTACTCAAACATCGTGCTTTTAGGTTCTATCATGTGGAATATAAATACCAAAGATCCTGTCAACATAAATCCAGATTTTGTAAACTAGAAAATTTTTAATGGCCATTTCCAAGCAGCTGCAGTTATTATCAGACTAAATGCCCAACAAATGGAGCAATGTCTAACAAAAAGGAATTTTCTATAAAAATAATACAGGTGCTCTTATTCCTGTTTCTCCTTCTAAACTGCCAGCACAGTATATAGAGTGACTTTCTGTTTCAAGAAGTCACGCTTAAACTAACCTAATAAAGTTCCTACACTTTCTTAGGGATTTTTTGCTGCTTGATTTTTTTGTTTGTTTTCCCTTTAGGCTGCTTTTCTGACTGGCAAATCAGGTTTTCAGCTCTGGATTTACTTCCTGGGGACTGATTTGTAATGCTTCAGAAGTAAGTTAGAAACAACACCAGTTTGCTCTGGTTTCCTTTTTCCAAATAGATCTCTTTCCCTCTTTAAGAAACTTATAAAGTTCCAGCAACAGCTTTAAAATCTTGTGGAAAATAAGGACAAAGGAGCCTTTGCTCTTGAGACAGAAGAGCAAGCAGCAACAAAGTTGCAAGGCAAAGGAAAGGGTATAGTCTCCTCCCCTCAGAAACTGACTGCACTCCTTTCACTTCTGCCCTGACAACATCTTTGGATTATGAGTACTAAATTATAGAGATCCTCCTGCTTGGTCACAACATCCGTTCTGCTCTCTCTGCATACGCTTAACCTGCAAACAGAAGCTACACGTGCTTAGGCTGGCAGATAAACAACGTAGATTGACAAATCTCACGTGTCTGTTTTCTCTCTGTCTCCAAGCAGCCAGTTCTTTGGAAGCCAATTCTTCTGGGCTCATTTTTATTAGATGATCTGGAGTAACTTCTCCTTTCAGAACTTTCTTAAATAATATCTAGAAGAAAGAAGAAAAGTAACCATTGCTATCAAGCAATAATAGTGCTATCAAGCTAATAATTTTGCTATCAAGCAAAAATAGCTTGCAGCAGGAAATAGATCAGAGAAGTAACATACAACATGCTCTGTACAGCTGAATAGAGTGTGTAGGTTTGTAATTATCTCCACTGCAGGAAGCAGTACTACATTTTATAACATAAAAAGCTTAATTTCAGAACTCCATTTATTCTACATAACAATGTATCTACTTATACCCCTGATGATCAAACATATAATTAACTCCTGTTTCAAAGGATAAAGAGTTTATGCCCACCGCAGCAGTAACTCAGTTTACTGGTTTTGTTTTAAAGGTGCAAATCCTCTGCATTACATAACAAAGAGAAGAAAGTATCAAAAGGATACCTATGCTTCTTGACTAAATGAAGTCCTAGGGTAAAAAAAAAGACAAATAACTACTTTAGCAGTATGAGCAAAGAGAAAACAGAAGTTAACTGCTAGATAAAAGTTAAGATAGAAGTTCCTATAATTTACAGTTGGCTAACTGTAATAGTAAAATTATAAACAAAGCAACTTGACCAGAATAACTGATAAAGGACAAAAGACAGAAGCTGACGAGTATGATGCTAAATAATAGGCTCACAGAAAGAAGAATAGAGAGTGAAGACCAAGCCTGAGAAATCAGGGTGTGAAAGAGCACAGTGAGGAGATCCTGGACAGAAAAACAGCAGGTGTAGTAAACAGCAAAGAATTATGATGGGGACAGGAATATCTAAATAACACATCAGTGGTAAAGAAAAACACAAACTAGGCAGGCTACATTTACTACAGTTTGAAACCAAACAAAAAAAAAGAGTACAGTGGGAGCATGGAGTTGGAGAATTAATGATGGGGAAGAACGCAGAGGACACTGAGTGCCCAAAGAACAAGCAACATCAAAAAACCAAGGAAACCTAAAAAAACACAAACCAAAAAGGTTAAACTGCAAGAGGATTGATAATGTTTCAACATGAAGACAGGTCCTTTAATCTACAGCAAACCAAGGATTTCTGCAAAGGACAAAAGACAAATCACACTTACATTATTTTTAGGATCTTTCAGATTGAACATTAAACTTCTGTATTTGTTCTTATACTTCGCATCAGTGTCTCGAAAAAAAGAAAACAGCTCTCTTTCAATCCTTGTGGCAACTTTGGCTGCTCTCTCCTCAGGAATCTTTAAACTGGAGTCTGTCAATCTATAAGAGAACACAGTGGCATCCAAATAATTAACAGTATTTCTTCCACCTTAGAAAGGAAAATATTTATAATAACAAATTATTAATTTCATTTCTTAATATATCTTTACCTTTTCATAAGAATTTCCTTAAGAGATTGCTTAACACTTTGTCTGATCTGATCAGCAGAAGGCTTGGAAGCTGGCACAGCTGGCAGGTGTGTTGTACTAATGGATCCTTTCTCATTTTTCTTTTTCTTAATTTCTTGTTTCTCATGCATACCTATAAAAATGCAGAATTAAAAAGTGTAAAATAGTCAAGTAGGTTAACTTAAAAACTTTTGCTGCTGATGGAATTACTTTCATGAAATTTTATTTTTAAACTACTAAGAACTGATCCTCAATAAGAAGGAGTGGACCTCCAGGATGGATGGCTTGTGTTTGGTTGGGTTATTTTCTTCTTTGGTTTGGATTTTAAATTACTTGGATTAATCCAGAATAAGAACTTCCTTAGCAGACACAGGCAGTTTGCCTTTTGATTTGCAGTACTTTCTTCTACACCAAATCAAGATGACCAGTGCTCATTAGCTTCATCTGAAGTATGGTTTTTGACTCTGAATTTTTGTAACAGCACAGATGCATTTTTCAATGAATAAACTGAAAAATAATACACTATGAAGCACATATAAGCACAATAAGCTTTACTCTAAAATATCACTTTACAAAATACCACTTTAAACTCAGCATTTCTGCATCTGTTGCCATCAAAATTAATTCAATTATAATAATGTCATCTTCTGATTCAGGTAACACTCAAGGTCATGATAAGGTTTGTGTCATAAATAATACTAATACATAAATAATGGATAAGTCTAATCAAACTAAAATCATTAAAAATAAATTTTCAGAGAGTCAACTGAAAGCTCATTTGTATCAGCATGTGAACATGTCACTAATTTTGAGCAGCACCCTTCTATTTAGGAATGCAATGGGAAATGAATAATATTATTTTTTTCATTTTATAGTCAGAAAAAAGGAACAAATTGAAGACTAATAAAGATTTCTAGAATGCACCAGCATAGGCAAAAGACCAGAAGAGATAAATTATATATTTTTAGACAAAAATTCAAAGCTTGAGTTTCAGAGTAAAAGATACAGTTCTCACATAAAATCTCATTAGCTATGCTGTTGAGATTTCAGTCCCAAATGACAACAACTTCACATTACAATGATCTTAAAAGAAAAATGCCTCATGGAAAGGAGCTGGGGAGAGGACAGAAGTTGCTGGGAGGGTAAATATGTCACTTCAACCTTTCAAATGAAGTTTAGATGAAAATCTAATAACTCAGCAAGCAATGTAATATTCCCCTTTGAAACAAGTTGATATAATTGTCAATTTTCAATGAATAAACTGAGAAATAATACACTATGAAGCACCAAAAGACATCAGTAAGTCGGAATATAATTTATACAGCTATCAAATCAATTTTATGTATTCAAAGCATTTAATCATATTTTATGAAAGAGTATTTCTAAATCTCATGCAATGTAAAATTAAGTTTAATACAGAGATGTCTGTGTACTTCTTCTCCCACTTTTGATTATGTGAGCATCCTCTACTCTGGAAAAGGAAACACACACTTACCTAGGACACATCTACCTACTAAATAAAACTGAAAAAGTAATGAGAAATAAAGATCATAAATGTTATGGGAACAAACAGCTCCTTGGATCATCATCACATCTGCTACGGAAAATGATTTTAAAAACTGCTGCTATAAAGAAAGGTATCATCCATCTTTCACTGTACAGATATGAACTGCAGCATGGAGGACATCCCCAAACCTTGGTACCTGATTTTGTGGATCTTTCCACTGTATTGGGGGATTCTTTACTTATTTTTTCATTTTTATCTTCAGGGGACCGCCGAGGAATTGCAGCAGTTTGTGATCCTTTCCGAGCAGGAACATGCTGCCCTTTTTTAGTATCTGAGTCTCTGGACTCCGGTAAATTCTTCCCATCCCCAGATTCCTGAAAGAAACATTTACACATGTTAGCATGCTACTGAATGCTACAATCAACCTCTACATAATTACCAGGTATTTTCCCCATTTTTTCCTTTTTTAGATGGTACAATGTATAGCCTGGATGTATGTGTCACCACATACAATTTTCTGAAGAATTAATGAACAGTATCCCAAATTACTGCCAAGCATTGCTTAACAAGCTTTTTAAAATACTGGCTCAAGATACCGCACAGACAATTTGCACTTAAGCTCTGTGTTGACAACCACTAAGTTTGCAGTTATTTTAGAAAGTCAGAGATACCCATGAACATCCCTCAGCATGTTTTAGCCACAAAGGTCACTGATGTTTAGAAACTAAATGTAAACTAAAATGAAAAAGAACAGCTTACATTCCAGAATTTCAATACTGCTACTCAGAAATAAGACAGGATTACTGCTGATTAAGTTACCATGAATACAACATTATATACTAACAGACTGAAGAACTGTCTCAATAATCTTTGTAAATTATTCTTCAGTTAGTAAAATTAGACATAAAAAGTAGAAAAACCCCAATCAAAGCACTAGGCATTTTTCTACATTAAGTCTGAAATAAAAACAATTAAAACTAAAATACTGTTGCTGTGTTGTTTGATATTGTTTATCTGCAGCTTATAACACATAGCAAATTGACAGATGTCCTGTAATAAACCTGAAAGAAAAATGCACTAGACTCTTCACTGTTTCTTTGTAAACCCATATGTATAGGTTTATACACACATACAGGAGTAGAACTTTGAGGATCTTTATGTGTTCCTTCCAGCTCGGGATACTCTATATGCATATGACATGCACATATCCTTGCACAATATAAGAAGAGCTTAGCAATACCCTCTTGAAAGAGTCAAGCCAGTTAGAAAATGAAGTAACTTTGGAAATAATTGAAGTTAGATTCACAAATATGTCTGAAACATGGTCTATTAATTGGCAATGGAACAGGTAGAAACCTTCTAACGCCCAAAATTGAGAACTTAAAACATTAAATAAGACTCACCCGTCTGAAGATTTTGACTTTGTGCTTCCCAGTGTCCTCTGTTTGCTTTGTTTTTTCAGTCATTGTATTTAGATTACAAGTAGGTGTTTGCTTTGACACCCCCAGTTTTTCACACTCAATTGCTTTTTCTTCTTTATGCTCAAATTTCACTTGAGTATCTGGTACATTTTGATCAGAACACTCCATTTTTTTGTCTTCTTCAGCACAGCATTTCACACACACATACTCTTTATCTTCTTCACCCATCTGCTGTGCTTGAGAAAGGCTCAGTCCAACACAATCACCATGAAACCAATCATCACATCTACCACAACCTACCATAAACCTGAAAACAAAGCAAGATATAAGTCAGTGAAAACTGTGAAAGAAGACTATGAAAGAAGTTGCAGCACCTTCAACAGGATATATCGTAATTGGTTTGATTTGTGCATATCAATCATTTGTTCTTACCTAGTAAGTTTTTCTTTGGTGCTTTACATCCATCTCCAGCCTTACAACATGGTATGATCTTCCTGAGAGGGTTTTTTTTGCCTTTTTGCTTTTTACAGTAGTCCAAGAGACTATCAAAACCTCACTGTGTTTGTGTAACTTGCTCCCAAATCCTACCAAGCATCTTATCAGAATACTATCGATGTTCTTATGAATATTAAAAAACAAAACTAAAAACCCAGCAACTCTCAGAAACAGTAAACTTGTTTGAAAAGACTTGTTTTCTTACAAATGCAATTGTCACCATTCATCACAAACACATCAGCAGCTGCAATCTTGCACAGTAGTATGAGGTCTTTAAATGTTTTCACAGACACAATGGGCATATATCAACTCATTCTAAATTAATCGGTATTTTACATCTCATTCCTTCGACCATTATTACTGAACTATTTCTACAAAGTTGCTCTTCATTCTCTTTACTGGTGAATATGGGGCCAGGAGCCTGGCTTCCAACACCACCTGTCCAGCTTGCAGTGAATGTTTTCTTTTAAATAAGGTACACGCTTTTGTGCTACTCAGCTATTTTATTCAGAGCTAATAGTTATTTTAAAAATGTTTCAAACATCAGAATGACTATCCTTTAAATGACACCCTTCAACTCACAAGTCACTTAACTGCATTATTTTAAAAGCAGAATCAACTTTAGAATTATATACAGTATTTTCAAAGCACTGTAAATATCTCCTAGGCTAAAGTAAAAGCATAATTTCTGACTATTTTGTGGAAGCATTTTGAAAACTTCATCAGATATCGCGAATACCTAATTGCACTGATAGTTAGTTTCCAGTGCAAGTATTTGGGAATGTCGTGGAATGGCACAGTTCCACAGGCTAAAAACGAACTACTGCCAGAAGACTTACATGGTAGGAATTATTTTTTACAAATAATGAACCTGGCTTTCAAATGATGTAGGAAGATCTCTTGCAATATCCACTTGCATTCGCTTTCCCCTTTCATATTTTTGATGAGGCAGGGGAAATGAGGGTTGTTTGTTGGTTTTTTGTGTGTTTTTGTTTAAGGTGTTTTGTTCAATTTTTATTTCTTTCTTCATTTTGTTTTATACTTACATAAACTATATTCACGATATGTACTTTAACATATAGTCTGGATGAAGAAAACCCAGAAAGACTGCAGGTGTATTCAAGAAAGTAGAAGCTCTTTGTTAATACTAAAAAATTATTTCCTGAATCTCTTTGAATTTCATAGAAGACAGACCTGACATAAAAAGTAATTCATGAAAACCTGGTTGTTTCAGCAATATATTTAAGAGCTAAACACACTGACCTACAAACCCTATTTCTTTCACCTAATACCTTATAGAGATCTTCCATGAAGTAATTCTAAGCAAAATGATTTCTAACTTATGTATGTCCCCACTCAGGCTAGGATCTGTTATCTGCTGACTTACCTACTTGGCAGAACCATATAAACATTACAGGATGTGTTTAAAGCAACTCTCATTCTCCAGAACTGTAAATCAATGTTCCAGGTGGCTTGATGCTCATATTGTATTCAAAAACTACTGCTACCTCAAAGAGATGAAAATTCTTATTAAGAGCAGACCTTTGAAACAAATAGAAGAGGACAGAAGAAAAAACTGTCTTTACAGTCTGTCCCTCCCTACTCAAAACATGTCAGGATTACATTCTGCTGAAGAAAATATTATTTTGATGCAAAAGGAGCCTGAAAAGCTTTAGAAGTCCATCAGATTGAGAAAATGCCTATGACGATGTTTGCTAGAGTTGAAAAAAATTGTCCTTAAACTAGTCTGGGAATAAAAGTTTTTTCTCATTTAGAATTTTCTTTTTCTGAGCTGCAAGTACATTAATATGTAATCATTAATATCATAATTTTAATTAGGAATGCAGAGGTTCCTTCATGTTTTGTCAGTATCTCAGTCTTTTCAGATTGCTGTTCCAGCAAATTGCAAGAACAAGCAAGGTAAAGCTAGGGTACAATTACTTCTGATGGTCTCAGCAGAGTAATACCACAGCATTTGGTAGGGTATTTCATACACAACAGAAAAACAAGAAAAAAGTGACAGCACTGCTATACAAAGCTGACTGTTCCTTTCTGAGAGCCTAGAGCCAAACGTGCATGGGCAGGAAATGTAAGGTGAGTGCCTATTTCATAACTGCAAGGGTCCACAGCAGGTGCTTTACATAGAACACATCTTGTACCGCTCCAATAAAATCCTAGTAAAGCTTTGGGAACACTGAAACTGGTTACAAAAATTCCCCATGTAAGATTTTCTTCAAAAGCTGAAATAAAGTCAAACCACACAGCCAAACTATCATGCTTAAAGGGTGTTTTGGTGTCCTAAGGATTTAATGCCTGTTGTTCAAAAATAAAAGGAAACCAAGAATACACCATCATGAAGCCACAACTGCTATTAATTGAAATTTTATTAAAATATATGTATTTTTTCCTCAGTTTGTAAATTCAGGCATCGGAGACTAATTTGTTATACAAGGAAGATGGATTACACCGTTTAGAAACCAAAACAAAGTTTTGATTCATATTTAGAAAATGGATATTTGCTGAAGAGATTAAACTAAAATACACAAGATGCTGCACACCTTCAACCTTAAATTGACAGCACATGGAATTTTTCAGCTTAGCTCACACATCTTAAGGGGGGGGTAATAGGGATGTTATGTAAGTAAGGCACCAGGTATCCAGTCTTGAATCTTTATTTTCAGGTCTATCAAATAAATAATAAAAATTTTAAAAGTCAAAAAACCCTACAATAAACTCAGCTCAGAAAAGACCATTCTTCACTAAGACTACACACTGAGAGATGTCATTCAAGCAAACTACTGAAGGTGAAGAGTCATTTGGCTTCATTCCAGTCTTCCCAACAAGGTTTCAGTTACACTGTATTTTAACACACACAACAGAACGTCAAAATTCAGGATTCAGAAACCAAGACTACAAAAAGAATCAGGAAATGTCCATGATGCCTGTTCTATAAAACCAAATGTATTGTTTACAATCGTTTTGCTTAAACCTAGTCATACAAAACAGTAATAAAAATACTGGTGCTGCCTGCCTAAAAAAATTCACTATTTCTACTAATTGGTTTTTTTTTTCCCCACACTAGTCAAATGAAAAACTGGAACTTTTGAGGCCGGGAGAGAACATACTGATTTTGATACTAGTAATGCAGATAATCCTTTTCAACATAAAGCAACTCTTACATCTCTGTTTCTCTCATCTGCACACCAAACAACTATGATTTGTAGCAATTATAATTAGGTGATGGGCACTGTTCAAACTAAATAGGGGAGTCAAGAAAAACTGAAGCCTGTTTTGAAGGCCCAAGGATGTCCTTTTGCACAGTTGTTATTTTTGACTGAAGTGGTTCTGGTATCTTGGACTAGTAAAACATCAAAGTTTCTGACTGCAGATTGCTTCAAATTTGAAGTGCAGGACTTTTACCCATGTTGTAAGGCTGGACTGGGAAGATGTAAAGCTGAAAGAGAAAGAAAAATATGTTTTAAAATACTAAATCATGCCACATTCAATGAAAGACTTGCTTTCATTGGACTTTATTCTAAAAATCTTTTTTGGAAGAAAAAAAATTCAAAAAAACTGACAGGTGACAGACAGCTGACAATACTATAGCTCATTGGGACTTTTGCATAGAGTATGCTACTGTTTCATTCCATTAAAGAATCCCCTTGGTAGTCCACATATCAGCATGAAGAGACACCTAAAAATCAGAAAGTAATACATGGAACATGAAAAGAGACAGAATAATTAATGCAAACCTGCCACAACCTCTCTTATGATCGGAGGACTTTCTTTGGTGTGTTATTTGTAGTAAATTTAATTCACTTGTTAGATGAAAAACTCAGGCTTGGACAATTTATTTTCTGAACACATGGGCCATATTTAAAAATTACCTTTGTATACTCAAATTATGTAGCAGCAGCAAGTTTCCACAGAAAATCACTACAGTAAAATGGGCAGAAACTACCTTACTCATAAAACAGCGTTTCATTGTAAAGCTATACATGAGTAAAACAAAATAAAAATCAGGAGCTGTCAAGAATTACTCAGTGTGGGACAGTCATCAGCATTTAAGATTAATTAATAATGTAGGTTGCATTGCCACAGAATATCATTTAGTTTTGAAACAATTGCTTCTCTTTAACCCTTCACATTAGTGGTACATAGCAATTGGGAAAAATACCACAGCAGGGCTCAAATCTTAACCAAGAAAACCCCAAACAAAATCCCAAAGCAAACTACTCAAAATAACACCCTAGCCCCAAACTCACCTATGAAGATTAAACCCACTGCTCACTTTTTAAAGACTTCAGTATTTAAAGCAAGTCCCCCATGTGCACTTTTTCCCTTAATGGCACCATTCACCAATCTTCTACAGATCTGTTGTAAACTTGCATTAACATTTCAACTATTTCTCTACTGCACTGATGCTACACTCCAGCCAATGTTAAAGCAGGGATGAGGTATTCAAGGCATGGCAGCTTTAGCAGAATGTATGTTCCATATCAGTGTGGCTTGACACAAAGCTCAAATGAAATATGGTCTGTCCAAAAAAAATCTACACTGCCTTGTAAGCACACAGAGACATGACCAGTTCCACTTGTTACCTTTTTGACAAAGCCTGACACAAGTGACATGATTTTTCAAGTTTTGATCTTCTAGAAAAAACCCACAAACCCATCTCAATCACTATTAGCAGATCTCTTTATAAGGAATTCACAGATATAAAAAAGACACTGCAAACCTATTGCCTAAGTACTAAATTTCTATAACCCATATTTTCATATGTTTCTTCTTTTTCTTAAAGGCATAATTTTCTTTGCTATTCATATTACAGGAACCTCTCCAAAAAGGAAGCAGCAGTCCTATGCTTTTTGAATTAAAGATGAATTCATGAAACACACCAAACAGCAAAGCCAAAATCACTAAACTTCCCCAAAACCCTGAAAAAAAAAGTTCATTTCATAATATTAATTACAAATCTGCAGTAAAAATTATGTATATGTATATATATAAATATATGTAAAAATATACATATGTATATATACACATATGTACATACCCATATACGTATATATATAATTACTAAGGGAAGTTCAATTACCAGTGGATTCTACACTTCATTGCATGTTGAAGGATAAGCATCATATGCTTTATAAACTGCATTTATAAGCACTTTGTATTTATGCTCATCTTTTATAAAACTATTTTAGACAACTTATGGTATCCATTTGCTTGATTCCTTAATGCCACTGGTATTAATAATAATCCTGCCAATACTGCAGCACAGTAACATAATCTGCATAAAATCTACAAATACAATTATGTAACTGTAAATAAAAATCACAGTGGAGTCCTTCCATTTGCTAATTATACATTACAGTGCTGGTTTGTTTATACAGTCATTCAGTTTTTCTACAGCTGTGGGTGGAAAAACACGATAGCTTTTAATGTTGCAAGGCTTTTCACAAAGAAAGCAGTGGCAGAGGCAGAAAATTTAAAAGCATCATCCATTACTGTAAATTGATGACATCTTGCATAATCTGCTGCTTAACATACTCATACCATCTAATGAACGTTTACTAGAACTCAGGCACCATCATTATTCTAATTACTGTTCCTTGTGAAGAATGTTCTCACAACAAATTGTTTGTTGTATACTATCCACCGATGCCAGGCATCAGCACCCTAAAAAAAAAATGCATGTGTAATTGAAGGACGGCTGTAAATGTGAGTCTAAAACTCCTTTCTCAACCACTCTCTTTGTATTGGCTGTGCAAACTGTATGATAACCTGGATCCACTATAATTTACTGACATTTAGCACTTTTTTTCAAAATACAAATCTCCTAATAATCTTTACTACAGGTAAAAATGGTTTGCAGTTTGCATCCATCAGCCGAAGTACTTTTCTGCACTACAGTTCTGAGGGAACTTTTTAAGAATTATGTGTAAGCAAGAGATCAGGAATACTGTACCTTTGCTAAAACAACTTCAGCACTTTCCGATTAATTACCTTTTACAACATTACTAACTTTTCCTCCATATTACAGCACAGTTGAAATGTGGGGCAAAAGGAGTACCCTAAAAAAAATCTACTCTTGTATCACTTAATTTTTCTGTGAGGTCTGAGGTCAGTGTGTGTTTGACCACTGAAAGTGGATTATCAAAGACCAAGCAACAACAAAACAAATCCAGAAAAAAAAAAAACCAAAAAGAACAGATAAAAAAACCCACTTAGTTAGAAATACAACTTCAACAGCAGAAGAGAATCCTCAAACTCCCACAGCCTATGAAAAAAAAGTCTTACTTGGAACTGGTGAAATCAAGAGGAAGTCACCAAATTAAAGCTACAAACTTGTTCTGTTTGCTTAGAACATTTGATTAGAAACAGAGTATCTCAGAGTTGTCTACTATGAATTATTCATCCAAAATTGATTGGACTTCTTGTTAAAGATGACAGACTACAGACAAGGGAGACAATCTGAAAAATATCTGTTAGATTTTGTCTATTTGTACAAACATGAAACCAGTTCACCCCTGCAGCCTGCAGAGAATTTGAACATCTACAGTAAAAACCAGAGAAATCTTACATTAGCAGAATTCTCAATTTCTGCAGAGCTATCATCTTCATTTAGCACTATGCCAAGAAATTACATATTATTTTTAAAATTCAACTATCTTTAACAACCTTTAATCTGTATTCTGGAAAAGTAACATTGTTTGTGACAAAGCTCAGTATTTTCAAGCATCACTTGGATTCATTAGGAACCTGAGTAGTAACTTCAGCCTAACATTTTTCAGTGTGATATGCATATTCATACATATACACACTTTTCATCTACAGATAGATAAATGATTTTCTTTGCATATGATTTATGTTATTAGCTGATTAGAAAACATCTGACAGCAATATGGGAACACACTGGCAACATCAAAAATGTTGAAAATAATACTATGAGTAACAATAATTCAAACCTTGCACTGAAGAAATACCCTTTGAATACCTTTTGAAGTGTGCTGAAAATTACAAAAAGTAAATTAACTGACTTGTGCAGAAACACAAAGTTTAGTTTCCATACGAAAGCAATTCTTTTTAGTTGTGCAGCAAAGATACATCACAACACATCAAGCAAACAGGCTGAGGGAGTCCTAAAGTCAATCACTGACAACGCACTCTCTGAGTAATGAAAAAATATATATAAAATATATATAAAACAGCTATGATGGTTACAGCTTATAAACTTCAAGACAAATGCAAAAGATAGCATGAAGTCATTGTCCAAAGCTCAAGTGCCAAACAATGATGATCTATTAACAGAAAGCAGGCAAGCACTGTCTCTAACAAAGCAAGATGTTATAACTTGTAAACTTTTTTTGATCATGCAAATCTCATGATTATAAAACAGAATTCCTCCTTTCCCAGACAAACTCACTGTATCTGCAGTACAAGGTATGCATACTTCAACTTTCCATGTGGCCAGCAAATTACTGCATGTATTCCTAAAGATATAAATTTACTCCATTTGTCATGTGCTGATCTGAAATAAAACAACATTGAAGTACCATCTTTGTACTGTTGCTCTAGCAGGCAGAGTGAAACTAGTCTGGGTCTGTGTAAGGCCTAGGTAAGCTTCACCCTTTGGGAATTCTGTACACAAAGAAAGCTGATGCCATGATTTCCACACATTATCTTCACCCTGAATCAATTCTCCAAGCTTGGTATTACAATAACAACAAGTTAGTAGCTTTACATTTATTACAGGGAATAATCAAAGGTTCAAGTTACTACTACTCTGCATCCTAAATTTTAAATACGTTACTTTAACGTAATATCCTACAAAGCTCTTGGCAAATTATTTCCCAGTTTGGGGCTGCAACTTCAGTTTAACTTCTTCTCCTACAAGCAATTTGTACCACAACACTGGATAAAATTTCCAAAACTGAAATAACCACTGAACAAGATAGAAACACAAATGTTGTTTCAGATCTTAGCTCTGCCTCTGACATTTCTTGAACAGTCATTTGACAGCATTTGTGTCTTACACTTTCTCATCTTCTCTTATACAATGAACAGAGAAAAAAAAGTGTAAGAGCTACCAGCTAGGTGGCTTCAAAAGGGAAACAAAAATTCCTTGAAAAGTAGTCCAAACAGCCAATTAAAATCTTCTTTTCATTACAGTAAATGTTGATCGTTTTGGCTGGGTTCCAAGAGACAGAATTCAAATTCATCATCTTACACTTCTTCTCTTTTGCACTGTAGTGTTTTATTTTTCTTGCACTAATAATTAAATTAGGACAAAATGCCAAGGCACTGGAGATACAAGTTTTGCTTCCTCTTGTATCTTAATGATAGAAAGTGAATCTACAAGGTTTAAGTTACTTGTAGCATAGAACTACAAAGTAATATGAACAAATAAAAACTTTATTACTTAGACTACTAATGATAAAGTCATGCACTGACAGTGTTAAATCTTCTGTTATTAGGTATGAAGTTCAATACTATAAGCTTCCGTAGTCCACTACTGTGTATCAGTCACACTCTCAATAGAAAAATTTTGTGTTTATGTGCTAAGAATCTTTCTATACATTTAGCAAATCTGATTATCTTCTGCTGAAAGCACTGGTTGTATTAACAGTTTTGCAATGCAGACACAGACAATTCCAAAACAAAAACCCTAAAAACACTGAAGACTGACATTACAAAACTCATGATACCTGTAATTACCATCTGTGGCAACTCACGAGCTGTCTCTATCCAACCTCAGCTGGTGATTCATACACTATATTATTCTTCTTGCAGCAGTAAGAACTGGCAATGCAAAATTGGGTTTGTTGAAGTTAATCCTATATTGCTGTGTACCCTTGCATCTTCTGTAATGACCCTTCGACTTTACAAACTAAAATAAGTAGATTTAACTGAGTCACTGCCACATCTTCCCACACTAATTAGATCCATTTAGTAATAAAAATCAAGACTTTCTGAACTCTGACATTAAAAAAAAAAACAAAACAGAGAATGCTTAAAATATCAGCAAAAATAGAAAGAATATAGCACAAGTTCAAGTCAAAGCTGCATTTTTAACAGCTATCAAGTAGTTTTAATTACAAATATCATATTTTGCTTTAAAAATATCTACAGAAGCATTTCTGTATCCAGAAAGCAGCCTTTTGGGATGTAACTCACTGAAATACAGGCTACTCACACAGTTCTAGTGTCCTAGTAATGCCTAAGATGACAAAAGCTAAGGAAATGCAACCTGCTTAAAATTAAACACTTTTACAAAGACACAAATGATAAGAGTCTTAAACATAAAAGGAATTTTTTTAAAAAATGAAACCACATAAAATTTGAGCACTCCTTCAATCAGGTAATCCTCAGCAACCAGGCAGAGCAAACCTCTTATTAATTCTTTCAGCAGGCCACAATGATGCAGTTACTATAGCTATACAGTAAATGAATTTTCATATATTTGTTTTTCAAATATGATACAATGAGTCAATAAAGCTCAGAAAGGCTTCTTGGACACAAACCAATGCCAAAACAACCCCTCAGGTGTCAAAGGTAATTGTTCCATGTTTCACTCTGGTGTATGGAGTTCTAAAGCACTAAAAATTACTATTAAAACTTTCTCTCACGTAACCTAACCACAAATACCTTCAATTTGACATTAAAAAAACAAGTTAGGCCAGCAGGTAGAACAGCAAAAAAACCCAAAACTTCAGTATTACAACATGGTAAATGTAATAAAGGAATACTTGGACTTGGACTGATAGATTGTTAGTGAAACCAAATGGTCTTTTTCACCTCACTTACTGTGTAGAGTAAGTTTTGTCACAGAGGGATATTATCAACTTCAGATGCAACCTCATTATTACGTTTAAAGGCAATTTCAGATATGCCCACATGTAAGTTTTGTGGAGTTTTTTCATGTTCTTCTTTCTCTCCTCCCTGCCAACTAATTACTGTTACATGAAATCTCACTGCAATAATTAGACAAAGAGAAAAAAGCCTCTGTATCTCGACTATTAGAATTGGACCTGTACCAGATAAAACAACTCTTTGATTTTTTTTTGGTTGACGGTGATCCTTCCACTTACGAGGTCTCTGGAAAGAAGGAAATGACAACCTGGAACACAGATATCTTATTTCTTTTCTATGAAAAAAAGTCAAGTTTAAAACGCATAATTAAACACCATAGAAGAATTACACATTCATCAAAATATGGACTCATATAATTAAACATTTCTATTCAAACTTTTGGGCTAAACTAGTTTCTAATGCTCTGTTTAAATAACCAAAAAACAGTGTATGAGTGCAAAGGAAATTAACTGACTGTATGACATACAGACTTGTACTACAAGACTAGGACTTTGTTTTGGCACGAGCAGCATGAAACATTTGGTGGAAGGAAAAACATTATCTTCCAAGACCAGAATAAATTCCTAAGACACACTGCCACACACACCTGTTGCCATGTGGCTTTTTGCAAAAGCCACACTGTTTGCTGGGCACCCAAATATGTTTGCTTTCACTAGCAGAGGTATGTTCCAAGCCTTCCCTTTTAACAGTTGAAATGTTATCTGGAATGAACAAGGGAGGTTCATCAAGTGAAAGACTTTTGCTACTTCTTCTCTGGCGAGGTTGGAGATTCTTATCATTTCTTTTTGACTTTTTTTCTTTATCATCTTCTTTCAGATGTTCTACGACAGAGGGATCTTTACTCTCTGCCTCCTCCTTTGTGGAGCTATTTGCTTTTAGCCCAGTTGCAAGCTGATGCTTGCTGGTTTGCTTCTGACCAGGATGTGAAACATGGCCTGAAAATGAATGCACAGAGTGGTGGGTATCTTTAGAGCAGCTTTGATGAGTAGGAGATTTCTCACTTGCTTTTTGAACTGATGCCTTCTGAGCTTGCCCAGAAGCCTGGACTCGGGGTATTTTCTTCAGCTTTGTGTTGCTCTGTTTTTTAACAGTCATCCCTGAAACGCTGCTCTTTGCTTTCAAACCCAGATCAGCTTGCTTCTTCCTAATTTTAAGTGGGTTATTTGGATGCTGATGACTCTCTCGCTCATCTGCATTTCGCTTCAGACTTGCTGAAGAGGGACTGTGAAGGCCTGAAACACCAGCTCTCGTTCTTGACCGTGGTATTTCTTGTTGCACTGTACCTGATTTCTGCCGAGTACCTGCAGTCAGATTTTGTTTATTCTGTACTACAGATTTACTATGCCGGGGCCTAATGTTCTTTTCACATTTTGTTGAAATACCCATTTGTTTCTCATCTTCCTGAAATTTTGGTGCCTCTGAGCCTTCTACTTTAGTACTGCTGATCTGCTGCTGCACATTTTGGCTTGACTGGTCAACAACAGTGCTTTCTAAAATGCTATTTCCTCGGTCAGCAGAAGTAAACTCTTTACTTTTCAAGTCTTTATTATCACAGTCTGTACTGTCCAATAGTTTCTCAGATGGAGTTTCAGTTTTCTCCATTCCCTTGTCATCACCTCCAGCTTCTGTTACACATTCCTTTACTGACAACGTATTTTTATCAAGAATTTCCCCACTGTGGGAACCTGAACTGCAATCAACCCCCTCTTTCATAGAGCTGGACAAATTTGAAAAGGTCTCACAAATGTCATCTGTACTCATGCAAACACTAGATGAATCATTATCTTTTCCAGTTACTTCAATTTGATCATGTTCTTCTGCTTTCTTCTCTGATTCCTCTGCTTTATTATCAGTCTTTTCTTCTGAAGAATTTTCCAAGTCCATTGAATCAATCACATCACTTGATTCATTTTTAACTGGAATAATTTCAGTATTTGCAGATACTGAACAAACTGACTCAGCACTCCCAGAGTCAGTCTTCATTGCAACCTCTACTGTTTCCTTTGTTTCCCCAGGAGAAGGAAAACAGGGTTCTGTTAAATTAGCACAACTCAACTCTTGGGATGTTTCTTCAACTTTTGCCTGCTCAGAGGTTTCAGATTTTGTTTCTTTCACAACTTCAGGACCAGGCAGACATTTTGTATTACTTTGCGTTGCTGTTACTGCTGCTGCTGTTCCTTCCACCTGTCCTGATAGTCTTGTACTACGCCTAACCTCCTTAGGCTGCTCCGTTTTCAAGCGTGCAGCAACATCAGTCTCTTTAACTGGACTTTTCTCTTGTTTCTGTCCATTTTTTGGAGCAGATCCACTTTTTAAAGATGATTTCTTGGTATTAAGAGGAGGAGCAACATTCGAACGCTTGGCTAGTGTGCTCTGCCGCAGACTCCGTACTGATTCTGGGAAGAGAAAAAGATAATCTTAGCTATTCTGCTTCCTTCTTTTTGTAAATACAAGATATGCCTAGAATAAAAGTGACTTACCCAAATTTAGCTTATTGGATACAAAGAGAACTTAAAACTTAGTTGTTTACTAAATTTAAAAACCTCCCCAAACCAAATTACTTGTATTTCAATTTTACACTGACAGAGTTTGGATGTAAAATCCCATTATTCTAAAGGCTATGGAATTTCTAAGTAGTACATACAGAACACAAGGGATGAAAGAAAGACAATCAAAACTAATTCTACTTTTCAACCTCTCAGCCTCTTCTACCTCAAACAAAAATTGCACAAGCTATATTGTGATTAGAAATATAATCGAAGTTTAAACGCCTTGTAGCGAACAGTCTGCAAATCTGAGATCCAGCCACATTCTCACCTGATGACAGCTTTTGTATTTTCTAAACAACCATTCCAGTGCCCTTCTAAACAGCATAATCACCAGCTTTGTACCACAGGCTCTTATGTAAATTCTGATCTCCATATTAAGTAATTTTATCTTTTTAACTCAACCTGCTCCATAGGAGAAAAAAGCAGAGCAGTAAACAACTCCAGTTCAATAAGTCAGAAGACCCATAAAGATAATAAATTAGCTAACACAACGAATTTAAATATTTTAATAAAATATTAAGTATCTTGAGATATTTTGATTAGACTTTCTGACTGCAATTACTATAATCCAATTTAAAATAAAAAGACAATATGAATATAAAAATAGAATCAAAACTTTAATTGGAAATAGAGACATGCTAACCCACTATTCCAATGTTGTTTTGCAACTCCATCATGTTTTTGTTGGTGAAGAACCACATTATTAATTTTATGTAGGTAAAAGGATCAAAATCTCAAAAATTCGCTCAATGCCATAAGGAAGACACTAAAGATTTATTAAAGAGGTATTCTAATTGATTCATACCCTATGGATGCCAGCTTCTAGCTGAAGTGTATGAGAAAGGAACCTTCTATATTGGAATTCACACAACCAAGTTAAATTCATAAATGTTGGGGGTGGGATTTTAAAGATTTATTTTACTTCAAATGTGCAAGCAATCTATGATCACCTTGTGCCATTAAACGTGGTGATTTCCTCGGTGATGTCACTGGTGCTTCTTCAGCACGGCTTCTCAAATTCCTATTAGGTAAAGCAAGCTCATCATCATCAATGGTGTCATTACCACTCTCTTTAACTCCTTCTTCATCCATAGTATCATCAAGACCAATAACTGGAAAAAACAAACAAACAAGAAAGAGCCTAAAACTTAAAACTATCAAAAACTGGAAAAAACAAAGAAACAAGAAAGAGCCTAAAAACTTAAAACTATCAAAAAGTGTTGCAGCTATAATGTTGAGCAAGACAGGGGAAAAGACACTAAAAACAAATAAACTGGCCATCTAAAACCAAACAAAAGAGGAAAAAATGAAGGACAGAAAATGCACATGCGAGGCAGTTTCAGTGTAGAAGAAGCTATCATCCACAGCTTAAAACTTCTGCAGACAGTCCTCATAGCTTTTTTGTGGAGTCACATTTTTACTGGTGTTTTTTGCCACAGGAAGTCCCCAGTCTTTGAGGATCAACTGCGCCTCACTGTCCCTTCCCACCTGAGAAAAAGTGAAGGTAAGCAGCAGAAAGAGCTGACCCAGAAGTGCAGAGTGTAAAAATCATGTTTTTTCTCATAGGATACTGAAAACGCTCAGCCCCACCCATATCATCTATCTGTGTCTGTAAAGCCTTTTTGGAAGAGCTTTAAATGCAGTGAGCACTTTAACTCCCAGGAGAGACAGGGAACCTTGTCCTCGGTGAACTCCTCCACTAACCTGAGAAAGATCCCAGAGGTTGCTCCTGAAAACAGGTTTCCTAAGAGGCAGTCAGGTCACTACACACCAGCCATTCTCCTCATTTGCTCTAAGTTTGGTTCTTGCAGTGGTAGCCTCTCCTATTTAAAGATCCTATGTGTGATTAATGAATCCTGGTCCCCATGGAATGCAAAATTTGTGAGATCAAGCCAAACACCCGAGTGACTTCACAAAATACACAGGAAGGTCTTAAAAATATAACAGAGACTCCAAACAATCAAGTATGCCTGTTTTTCACTATTAAAGACACCAACCTAAAAACATTTTTAAGATAAACTCATATGACACATATATCTAAAAAATTCTAAAAATTGCTTACTTAAAAATGGCATAAATTAACACATTGATCACGAATGTCAAAAAAGCAAGAAGTTAAATTAGAAATTGTTAAGAATTTTTAGATCAGCTCAGAAAATCTGTCAACTCCTGGTCCTTCTCAAGTCTGGTATTACTGCAACTTAAAAAAACCAATGTCCTTGTGAAGGTGCTACAATAATAGGCATACTTTTAAAATAACAAAAATTGGAAGCTGTAAAAAATACTGCTGAAGCCAAAGACTGATGATAATGAAGTCTATCAATCTACAATCACCTGCCATGAAGAATTAAAAATATAAAGTAACCAAGCAGCATATGTTAGAAATTCAAATATTAGAAAGGTTTTATTAGACTCTTAAGGAAGGCTGATCCTGGCACCAGGCAATCAGCATTGTGAACCTCTGTAATCAGATGGCTACCAGGTGAAAGCTAGGAGTTTCTTAAGCTAACAATTTATGGTCAGTCATTTTATTTTACCCATAATTTTTAGTTACTGCATGGTACACATCAGTTACGAGGAAAAGGGTTTGTGGAAATTCCACTCTCCAATCCACAGAGCCACCTTTACATCTGTGTGTGTTTACAAGCATACAGATATCACACACAAGGTGCATGAGGCTGATAAAGTTGATCGTACTCCACTCAAGTGAAGTAATCACTTATTTGCTATAAGCTACATACTGGACACACTGGCAAAAGAATTACATTGTAACTGCCTTATTAGATATTGTTTTCCCAGTAAATAACTAATACTGGTCATTGTCTAAGATGGAAATCTGAATGAGATGGACCCTCATCCCAACTCCAGATGCCCATTCTCGTGTTCTCAAAGATTATATCCTCCCAGCAGCTTTGCACTTTGGTATTTGTGTTTTCATAGTGCTCCTGCAAAACATGAAACTGGCTTTTGGGAACAGACTGTGGCAAAAGAGACTCCTTTCACATCCAGTTCTGTTCCTTCTGTGTAGAACTAAACTACTAAGCTATTGAAGACAACATGAAAAATAAAAACTAATAGGACAGCTTCTGAAACAACTCTGGAGTATATTAAAGGGTTGACATTAGTCTTAGGGTTTACAATGTTCTTGCTGAAGTTAAGGAATTTTTACACTCTCCTTTATTAATAGCAAAAGAAACACATTCAGTCCATTACTGACAGACAGTTTGAAATATTAGAATTAAAGTATTTTCATACTTACAAGACTCTGTGCTGTAGCTTTAATTTTACAGAGAAATTGAAGCACAGAATCTTGCTAATTTCAAACCAGCTGAGCTACAACTGAGCTAGTAAAGACAGCCTCATGAGGCCCCTGCTGAGGAGCATTCCACATAGACCCTGCTGGGAAGAGAAAAAGTGACAGAGAACAGCAGTAGATACAAAAAGGACTAGGAAAGTAAATTATGAAGGAGAAGAAAAGGTAAATAAACAACCCTAAGAAAGGTAAACCAACAAAAGCAAAATCAGTAAGAAGAAAAAGAGATTATCTTAGTAACAAATATCTAAAGATTATCTCAGCAATAACTACAGAAATTAGAAAAATAAAATAGGAAAAAAAAAAGTAATAAATAAAGAAAAAAATTATCTGAATAGGAAGTTGTACACCAGTGTAAAACTGAACAGATTGCAAATAAGAAAAGTATGAGTCACATCCAACATATTTATACTGGAAAAGGCACCACTGACCTTCACCTTACTATTTTGAGTTTCTCCATTGTATCTAAATTTCCAAACTGCTGGGCTGTACTACTGACTCACTCTTATATAGGTTATACCATAACAGAACAACATACAGAAAAACAGTCTACTTGCAAATTTAAAGCAATGTTTATCCTATGCTAAAACAAATGCATGACCATTTTTTTATTCTTCAGCAATGTAAAACTGAAGAAAATAAGCCTTACTTTCTGGTGATAGAGGAGGTAAGGACAAGAAAGTACTCCTAAGTACATCATCAAAAACTATGACGTTTGTAAAGCTTTATTTTTATTAACATAAGACTTTCCTTGATTATTTGCAGTCCCAACTAAGACAGAAATACTCAATTTTTTTACACACTGACCAAGGTAAATATCAAGTGCAGAAATAAATTTCTTTTCTGTAGATATTAGCCCTGGATTTCTTTTGCTTAGGTAACCACACCAAACAGAACATCATTCTTGTTCTTGCTTTGCACTGCTGTGAAATGCTATGTCCAGCTGAATCACACTAATGGCAGGAATGTGCAAATCCACAGCAGATTCCATATACGCATCACAGATTATATGGAAAAAACCTGAACATTTCAACATTTTAAGATTTCTATGTTATATGGGAATAACAACATAAAGATGTAACATTATGCTTCAATGAAAAGAACAGATTCAGTCTAAAGCAGTAAACATGTCTAGATAAGCCTTCAGAAGAGCTAATCAACTCCAGTGAAGCAACAAAACATATAGAGATAGCAATATTTTGTAGTAAGTCTCAAGATTGTAAACGAGGATGCTATACTATCTATGAAAAAGCTTCTTCCTATTGACATTTGCGATGCACAGGTTCAAGAAACAAAATTAAAAGTACTTTCTGTTAAAACAAGATATATTTTCAAGAGAAATTATGTGACTGATGATGTAACCTACATAAGGAAACATCAAACTCCAACTGTTTTACAAAAGTGTGCCTGTAACCCACTGAACTGAGAATTTGCCTGAAAGTACCTTGGGCTGACTGCCCAGTGCAAGAAAAGAATCACAGTAAGTAACATGAAATACTAACTAAACACTTGTTACCATTCTCCATTCATGTCTGTGTTGTAAAGAGGTAATTTTACAGTCTTTAGAATAAAGAGATGTGAAAATCAATTAGGATTAATAAACTTAATACAGCATGTATCTTGACAGAGGACTGCATACATTTTATTAAAAAGATGGAGCTACATCACAAGCCTCCTGAATTGTGGTTCTTTAGTGACACAAGCCTGTTACATTGGAAAAAGGGAGCAGAAAAACACAAATTTCAACAACAAAGTAAAAACACCACACCAAACCAAGCAATTTAAGGTAATTATTTTAAGGTAAATTATTTTTATTAAGAAGAAGGTCTTCATGTATTTACAAATCAGAGAGTTAATCTAAATTGCTTTGCAAATCTTAGTACAGATCCAACCTCTTTCCACCCATGAAACCGATCCAAAGGCATAACTAACTAAATACTTCAGAAGGACCTAAGCTGGGGAATACAGATAGTTTGTCACCTATAAACAGAAAAAGGAGGAAAATAAATACTCCCCAGGTTCTCAATACCAATACAGTAAATTTAAATTTATACAGAAAATTTACTACCTTGGTCATGAAACACTGTGTAGCTGTTCATATGGACAGCTTGGAAGAAAGAAGGCATAGAGGTAAGAAAACTGAGAGAAACAACTGTAGACTAAATTTTGGAATCTCAAAGTTACATTCAAAATTACTTCACATGTAGGAGGAAAAATACATGTACATTTGGCTTTAGTGAAAAGAGCCTGAAATGCCTAACACAGCCAGAGATCACACCAGCTAAGAAAAGTGTATTTGTAGTCAGAAAAATTGGTTTGGCTTCAACATTTCAATAGGTCATCACTATTTTAGCAGTGGGTAATGATGCTTTTTTAACAATACTCATGAAACCACAGGCTAAAACTAGAAAAAGCAGACTGCACTTGAAAGAAACACTTTCTCAGCAGCAATCCAGAGGGACAAGAAAAAAGGGCAATTAAAAAGATGTCCCAACACATTTTGCACATTTTTACAGCATCAGTCTTCTTCATCATTTATGGTAAGTACCTGGTTCAATAATCATACCCATAAACTAAATTAGTTAAAAGCTTGATTTTAATATGAAATCTAGAAATGTCTCCAGATGACATGCAATTAAAATTTCATTCCCTGTATCAAATCAAACTACCACAGTAAATGACATCCTGAAAAGCTACACAGTTTGTGACAGCTAAGAATTACCAATTTAGTACAAATGCTAAATATTTAGCTCACTGGCATGGAACCAGTATCACCTGCTATGCTCAAAGGTGGATAAGCTTCCAGCATGTCCTCCAGCAAGAACAGAACAAAACAGAAAACCTATCACTAGGGTACCACTCAAAGTTGAAATAAGTGTGTTGCTCTTAAAAGAGTTGTGTCATATTTTAAACTTCAGAGTTTCCACTTATTATCAATTAATTGCTCAATAAGGTAAAAAAAAATCAACACAACCCCAAAAGCATGCTTCCACACCCACTCACACCACTCAAGCATTTAAGATGGCCAAGAGCTGTTCTACACAATATAATTTTCTACATTGGTCATGCACAGCTTGTAAGAACAGCTACCTCATCAAAATGATGAAAAGAAGCAGAGAGGCACCTAAAACATGATTGGGGCCACTTCTGATTACTTCAAGAATTTGAATTTCATTTATTTCTCAGAAGTTTCATTTTGTCAAATTCTATCCTTTAACTGGCAAGGAGAGCAGTTATTGACACAAGGTCTTTCTGTTTCTACATACTTCAGGACAGGAAGAGCCCTCCATAACTGCTGAGCTCCTACAACCTGCAGCGAGTAAGACGTGGATACTTTGGACCTTGATTCACAGAGGTAACAAACTTCTTAACTGTGCTGCAAGACCAGCATTCTCCTCAGTCTAGCAACCTAACTACATCTTTTCAGTCCAGCAGTCACCCTTCACAAACACATTCTAAAAGGATTTCAGCATAATTTGACCTCTACCCTATCCAGCTTGTGAGAGTTAAAGAGTTATGTCTACTTCTGCTCAAAGCCATAACCAGCATCACCCACAAAGAATCTTGTTCTCTTCTCTAAATATGTAATTATGCAATCAAAGCTAAAAAGATAAGCCCATCCTGTTACTCAGTGGCAAGCTGAGCAAGTTTGGTCTGTTCTGTCTTTGGTTTCTGCTGGCCTTTGCTGACCAACAGTGTCATCTAACTAAAGAAGCTATCTAAATCCAGCACAATATGGATTTGGACCAAGAAGTAAACATGAGACTGCTTTATTGGTACTGATACAGTTCTGCCTATCAACAGATTGGCAACAAACATTGTCATAGTCCTTCTCTTTGTCATACACCAGCACTGCTGACTGAGACTCTTGGTACGAGAAAGGCACGGACCTGGTGAAGCGAGTCCAGAGGAGGACACAAATACAACTGGAGGGCTGGAGCACCTGTCCTTTGAAAAAAGGCAGGGAGAGTTGGGGTTGTCTGGCCTGGAGAACAGGTGGACACCTCATTGCAGCCTTTTAAGTATTAAAAGAGGCTTATAAGAAAAATGTGAACAGACTTTTTTAGTATGGCATGTAGCAACAGGACAAGGGTAGAGGTTCTAAACTAAAAGAGGATAGCTTCAGATTGGATGTAAGGAAGAACTTTTTTACTAGGAGGGTGGTGAAACACTGGAAGAGGTTGCCCGGAGAGGTGGTAGATGCTCCAACCTTGGAAACCTTCAAGGTCAGGTTGAACAGGGCTCTGAGCAACCTGATCTAGTTGAACATGTCCATTGCAGAGGGCTAGAAGACCTTTAGAGGCCCCTTGGAAACCACATCATTCTATGATTCCATGCTTCTACTCTCCCTAAGAGATGCAGCTATAATTCAACTTACAAAACCTGTGTTTGCTGGATAGACGTCTCCGAGTGTTTCTTACAGGCATGCACTTAAACCGTCTAAAGGACATACAATCAACAGGTACCAGTATCCATCACATACAGTCAGGTAACAGGGAACTCACCATAAAAAGAGCTTAGTATTAACAAAATCTTAGATCTTGATGAATGATGTGAAATATAAACCCTAAAGCTCAGCAAAACATGCTCACGAGTAACAACTTTGCATCAGGCCAAACTGATGTAAACACTCCCAAAAACACCTGATGCCCATGCAGCAGAAGGAAAAACAACAGGAAACAAACCCACACTCAAAACCAACTTAAGAGCAAGAGGGAAGGGGGTTCTGAAAACAAAAATACATGACCACCGAAAAAAAGCAGAGAAAATGTCACAATCTTGAGAAACTAGGCATGTGAGTAAGAAGCAGGCCTTAATCAAGCCCTTCTCACATACTCACGTTCATGTAAGAAATTTCACACTTACATGGCTGGGTTGAAGGCATATAAAGATAGTTTGTGCATAGGTTTTCAACTCCTGAATTCAACTCATATCTGCTTTCAAAGAAGTATTACTGAGCCATGCCTTCTACTCCTCCCTTTTATCTAGAAGACCTGATTACTATTTTAGCTACAACACCTGTCCTCAGTTTAACTATTACTACATATATCTCTTCAGCTTGCTCATAGTAATCAAATAAGATGAAGCATGAAATCTGCACCACTTTAAAAGTTCTACAAAACACTATACATTTCAATTACTCAAGAAGTACCAAATACGATAAATCTGTCCTTTGCTAGTCCTATGAAGTAATTTCCATGAGCACTTTGCTCCTTTTCTTAAACTGTTTAATAGTCTAGGCAGGCATTATGCAAAATACAGAATATATTAAAGCAAGTTTTGTCAGGAGAATTATGCTTTTTTTACTTTTTAGACAAACTGAAGCTGGTGTACAGATGAGCTTCCATCTAAACTGGGAAAAATAGCTTTTGCAAGACTTAATTCATACAAAGGGTACTACCATCTTGAATAACCACATTCTTACCAGCAGACTACATCAGCAGTGTTGTATCACCAATAGTGTCAGAGAAATCAAATAAATCACAATGATATGAACTTTCAAGGAAAAAGACAAGCAAAGAAACTACTTTAAACTGATACTCATTATTCGTAACTAAAAAATTGTAAGCACATACTGCAGTCCTACTATGTTAGAATAAGGGTAGTTCTCATCAAGACCTACACAGAACAAGCAGCAAGAACATTTCATGTTCTTTTGGAAACCCACATTAATTGCAAATTACATATATTAATTTCTTTACTGAAATGTAGCTCTATTGGTGCTTTCAGATTTAAAAACAAAACATTAAATCCATAAACTCAGTATAAATCAGATCAGCTTTGAATCCCTTAGTCTTCTGACAGCCTGAAATAGTAGCCCCTAAGTAAATGCATTAACTCACTTATTTTTAAGGACCTTAAAATTAATTGTGGTTATTTAATTATTAATAGTATTACTGATCACCTTCAGGAGAAATACATGCCAAGAAGCACCTGAAAGTTTCTTCATATCTTCCAAAATATCCAGCTGTACCGTATGAGTTAATTCAAAAAATTTAAATGCAGTACAGGTTTACTGGAGGGTGTACAGGATGCAGTATAACAAAAGAACTTGCAAGTGAGGTAGAATTTAGTTTAGTTGGGTACATTATAAGGTCTTATGCATATTAAGAGGGATACGACTTTTGTTTGGCAGGTTACAGACAAAGTAACTTACTATTGCAAGAGTAAACAAAAGCATTAAGGATGGCCTCAAAAAATATTCTTCCAAAGCAGGAAAAAATGCCAAATATCTTGGTTTTGGCTAGATAGCTCACTTTTTCACTGCTTTAATCAGTGTAATCTTTGATTTACAGTTTTCCATGATGTAATACCATCTAATTTAGCCTGTTAGTAAAATATATATTATATAAGGAAATTGTAAAGATTTTCAGAAACAGTTCATAAAATTTACTCAAAAAAATTAAACATCAATATGATCATGTAATTGCATTAATCTACAACACTTCTCAGTAAGGAAGCTAAAAAATTATGATTTTTAAATGTCCAGTCAAATAAAGAACACTACTAAGAATAGAGCATACTCTTGTTTCTTGCATCAATTTCAGTGCAATTATTCCAACTCTTTATAAATATTAACAATTTTAGGGAATGGATGATCCCTCTTATTTTTAATCTTCTAGAATTTCTCAATAAATTCTGAGATTATTTTTATTTAAAACTTTGTTCCAGCTTCTTTCCAAATCAGATATTCCAAAGAGTAAAAAAGGAATTTTATCATTCCAGGGTCTTGAAGTCAACCAAAGCCAAATATCCAGAATCAGCTCAGTACCAGAAGGCCCAGCACTAACAGAATAACCCTGAGGTCAGAGCAGTAATTTGTACAACTCTACTGCTCCTACTGCTAATCCAGAAACATGGTATTTTTTTAAGCCAACCAGTGACTTCAGTGATCAGGCACAGTACCTGCACTAAACAAACCCTGACTTTCACTGAGAGTAATTCACAGACAAAGTCTAGGCTATTTCTGATCCACATAAAGAGCTTTCCTCTATTGTTACATTACAAAATTAAAAAGACCTGCACATAGTTTACATGCCAGGCATGTATGAAGTGCATTGAAAAAGAGCAGCAAGGCGACAGAAATCCCAACTTATTATTTCTATGTTATGAAAAAGGGTTGGTACTAGAGTGAAACTGTATTTTAAATTGTAATCTTAAAAAATTGTAAGATTTACCTGTAGAACAAGGCATCTGGAAATTGGGGTCATTGCTATCCAATACAGGCAAACAGAACTGGGCACTTGCAGATCCTAGCATAGGATCCTTATCGCTGAGCATGTTCTTCAGCGAATCCTCTAAGACATTTTGACTTGTACTAAAATCCTCACAGACTTCATTCTCCAGGTTGGATTCTAGAAATAGGGCATCATCTAAGTGTTCAGTAGGAATTAAATGGTTAAATGTATCAACTATATCCATGAAGACTCCTGTGTGTCTTTCAGCCCTATAGAAAGACAAGAAAAATACCATAAGAAAATAAGCTACAAATTGTAAAACACCTAAGACACCAGCAAATTTTTTGGCTGTTGTGTTTTATAAAGAATGTTTAAGGTATTTCAGAATGATAAAAAATAAATTAAAAACTGCTTATGGCTTAGTATTGCCCACTGCATAACTAAAAAATCAATTCCCTAATTATTTTTAAAAGAAATTCCATGCTAATCTCCTCTATTACTGAGTGCTGACACTTCCACAGAGTGTGTATAACCAAGGTAACTAAACAACTCCTTTCTAAAATTTGTTTAAACCTTAACCAACCCAAGGGGTAGCATACCACAGGAGGAGGATATCAAGAACAAGTGAACCTGGAGATAGCAGCACTGTGAGCATGACTCTTTCTTCTTTTGAAATGCAAAAATGTGAGGTCAGCTTCCACTAACATCAATGGAGCTGAGAAGGTTCCAGAGTCTGCCATACTACTAATACGTACTACTGAGAACTGTATTTCTATTCAAAGAGCAACTACCATACTTCATAGCAAGTTAGTATTTTTAAACAGCGAGGTTTCATTGCTATTAATTCTTTCACCGATCGATACAGTCAGTGAAATTACAAATTGTATATAAAAATCTGATCTCAATCAAGTACATGAGAATTCTGAGCTTGCATCAAAAGGAAGAGCCTTTTGAAAGTTCGGTTTTGAAGAAGTTTAGGTGAACTTCTATAAGTCTACCTAAGGAATTGTATACAAAGATGGCAACTGCATTTTACAAGGAATTTATTTTCTAGATCTTTGCAATGCAACAGAAGTGCAACTACTGAAGCAGACCTAACTAGTAAGTACGTAGAACTAAACAACAGAATGGAAAAAAGTCAGCAAAACACTTCTTTAGAAGTTTTGCTTTAGCATATGCTCAAAGTAGAGAAAGATAACTATAATAAATATTATGAGATAGGCAAGGAAAATGGAGCTGTGCAGTACTGCCTGGCTTAATTTGGTATACAGGATAGCCTGAAAGACCAGTTTTGGCACACAAAGGTGTTAATACTTTTGGAAACAGCAAAAGAACACAAATACTTTTCTGCTCCTTCTTTCATCATCCTCCTCTCACATGAGACAATTTTTTTTTTTTTTAGAATGAATACACTAATTAAAGGAAAACAACAAGTGAGGATTGGAGTTTGCAGTGCTTGAATTACTTTCTAGATGGTTATTCCAGCAACCTGCCACTAAATAAATCCAGTACTTACTTATGCTTAATAGAACATTAAGTATGCTTCCTCAGACACATTAATGGGACACTTCTGTTTTAGCAATCAACTGGAAATATCCTAGCCAGATATATCTAAGGGCTTTGCTACAATTTCAACCCTATTTACGCCATTTATTCTATTTCAGAAATTTACAAAAACTACAGGTTTACCATGATCCGTGTTTCATTTTCTTTGGGTGTGTTTTTTGGGGTTTTTTTTTGTTTGTTTGTGGGGGGTTTTCGGTGTTTTTTGTTGTTGTTGTGGTGGTGGTGTTGGTTTTGTTTTTGTTGTTGTTTTTTTTTTGTTGTTGTTGTTTTTGTGTGTGTGTGGTGGTGGTGGTTTTTTGGGGTGGGTTTTTTTTGTGTTTTTTGGGTTTTTTTGTGGGGTTTTATTTTCCAACATGCAGGGCAGCTCAGAAGAAAGCAGTGGTCAGGTGTGGCACTGTGGCTCTGCAGAGCATGGTATCTTTCCAATTTCTACACACTAATCACAACAAAGCAGTCTAATACACAAGGTCCTCGTGACCAAGCAGTCAGCAAGAAGGAAAGCTTGGCCAAATCACATGCATTTAGTAAAGTGCTAATAGCCTTCAGCAGCAAGTCGTAATTTGAAAGCTCCCTCACCAAAAAAATGGACTGTTTTTATCAAGCAATACAGTGCATCTACATATACACCAACTAACACCTACAGCAGCCAACATTGTTTCTGAAGTTCCAAACCTGGCAACAAATGAAGAAGCAAACTAATGAAGTACTATGCAGCACTGTATAATCTGTTTTTATTATAATACCAAGCAGTTGCAAAAGTCTGATACTACACAGGATAAACTACAAGAGATGCAGTGGCTCCAAGTAAGAAATTAACTACAAATGCCCCAATACAGTGCCTAAGAGCATCTTCCTATAATGATAGGGTTTTTTATCATATTAGCATCACACTTGCACAAGAGTAACAGCCACAGGATAAAATTATAGTGAATTCTGACATTAATAAGTATCAATGATGCTGCAACAGAACACCTAAATATTGTAAGAATGCAAGAAACCGTTTGCATCCAATATTAAGAAGTGGCAGAGATTTGAAGACACAATAATACATCCCAAGCTTTTTTCTGGATAGCAGAATCTTTATACATTTGTTACTCAAATATTGTTGTTCCCAAAGCAGTGATGACCACCTCGTAAAAAGCAATGTTAAGAAGCAAAGCTTGAGAAGAATATTAGCTCTTGCTACAAAAATCCCTCCTGACAGAAATTAACCTCTGTCTTCAGTGATGTGATGAAGAAAACGACTGCCTACAGATTTGTAAGACTACCATGCAGCCATTCAGAACACTAGAAGCACTGAGAAGTAACTGTCAAAGCAACCATACATGCTGTGGCCACAGATGCCTCCAATGAGACCTAAGTAGCTAGTAGAGAAAACTGAAGAGAAATTTTATTGAAAGCTTTATTTCTGGAGCATGAGCCTATGAACAAGTATAAGTTCTACCCAAATTTTGCATCAAAAATTCAGGGGGCTTGCATAAAAATACTACTACCACAAAATCTAAAAGAACTTGTTCTACTACTTTTAAAATAGGAAGTTTATGCTAGCAAAACATATCAAATCAAAATTTTGCTTTACCTAGTTCAAAAACCCAGTCTGCAATTCTTTTCATAATTTGTACACTATCAAGCTATTAAAAAAATATTTCTAACATTATGAGATTAACTATCTTAAGAAGTGTAGAATCTCTGGGACTGAGGATAAAAGATAGAGTTCTTTAGCTAGACAGCTGTTAGTAACAATTGCTGCAAGAAAAAAAAGTGTCTTCCCCTGCACAATGCCTTAAGTGTATGAATTTTGAAAAGTTCATTTTGCATTTGAAACACTTTGAACATCAGGAAAAATAGCCAGAGGTACAGGTAAAAGCACAGTTAAGATTTTCATGCTCACTTATTTCCAAATCTAATCCTAAGCTCTCAAAGGAAGAATGCATTACTCCACTGGAACACAGCTGTGTCCTCCACTTGAACCCCAGTGGCCAGCGCCTCGGCAAGGCTCCCAGCAGATGCGCACATACCGAGCGCACTCCCATCACACAGTAATTCACCAGCGCCTTCCCACCGGGCAGCTGATCAGAAGCAGCACAGTATGAAAAGGATTATGCACGCAGAACCAGTGAGGAGTGCTCATAAACGAGGCAATGGAGCAAGTCCCAGCCAGGCTCAGTGAAACTTCTGCCACCCACTGGCTCCTGGAGCATCAGGGCATGTACTGAGACTGTTAAAGCACAGCAACACACAGGAGGGGTCTGGGTAAAAGAAGAGCTCACCGCCAAGAAAAGCTTCAAGTATAGAGAGCATTCTCCTCAGTTCACTGAATACATTTCTTACACTTTTGAAAATGATTTGGTTTTATTAGCCTCTCCACTGCAAAAACAGAAGCAACAATTACAGAAGTAACATTGCAACAATTACAAAGTAACTCACCAATTAGTATCTGTCATTTTGTGATCCAACACTATGAACAACCCTGTTAGCACTGCAGTCAAATACCACTTCCAGGATTTCCCCCACATTATGTTTACCACAGAATTTATTCATGCTCTCAACATTGTTTCCTTTTAGTCTGAGTCTTTCAGTTAAAAAAAAAAAATTACTTCCACTGTTGAACTAGTTTATTAAGCCAGATATGCCACAATATTGCCTCAAATCCCAACGAATCCGGTATGAAGTAAACTGAAATATACTATATATACAAAATTTACTGGGATCTGCCACAGTAAATTTTTATCTTCTCCTCACTTAACATATTTTCATTACATCTTTAACAGCTCTACATGACTTTTTAAAATTGAAAGGTAAATAATGACCACTTGCTAAGAAAAGAAACTGAGATATAAAACAAGCATATCCTTCCAAACTAATCTTAGAAGAGAAGGAAGACTAGAAACTGGACAAAAGATGGTGTACATCTTTAAGCTTTTTCATTGCTTAGTTTGTCTATGAGGCAAAGAATTACTTCAATTCCTGTTATAATATTTTCTTAATCACAACAGAGAAAAATAATTTAGTGGAGATCTCCAACTGCACCCGCATGATTTTATGATCTTATCTAAAATCTACCCCAGGCAGGGGCGAGCACCATTTATATTTAGTACCAAGCACTCTGTGTGTTTTTTAGCTGATGGACAGTCCAAGCATACTTGACTGCATTTTAAATTAGGTCTCCCTTAATCATCAGCATGTGAAAGTGTTTCATTTTTCAACTACATATTTGGATATATGTTAGATACATTTGTCTTGATATTTTATTTTTTTCTTTACATTAATTTTATTTTATAGTATTCCCACATCATTTATTTTACTAAACAAATGTTAGGTTTCACTGTAATCACTCTTTCCTTCCCTCTCTCATGAGGGGGTGCATTAATATATCAGTTTACCTTTTAAACTTGACTTTCATATTTTAGCTTATATTTTAAAGTTAGTAAAACAAAATAGAAGTTTTTGTATGTTTAACAATTGTCAATTTAAAAATAAATCCAGTTTATGAAAGTCCTCAGCAGCTGGACTTCAAAAAAATAAAACATTTCTACAGAGAAATTTTACCAAAAACTAATTGTCTGAACCGGGAACAAGGAGAGGCAAAAATCTGAGGGAACCTAACAAATGAAATAAAAACAAAAAACAAACCCCACACATTGTTTATTTAGGATATTCAAAATCCTAGATGTTGAATAGCCTATCTACTTTATTGACCTGCCTGAATAAGTGAGTCTGAAACTGCTGAAGACAGCATAGCAATGCTACAATTCCTTCCATTTCACTGAAGTACCTTTCTGAATAGTGTCTGTCGCTTCCAATTCGCTGAATCTGTCTAGTGCTTTTAAAAGCTTTTGTACATCTAGTTACTGACTGGACTATGAGGGAGACATTGCAACGTTCAAAATACAAGACTTGTTCTCTCGACCTTGTGCTTATGCACACCAAATGACCAACAGCAAGCATAGTCATAACAATTGTAACATTAAAAAGATCCATATTATATTTATTTCTTCAAACAGTAAATTCTGGTAGAAGAGTAAACAAAAGGAGCAAGCGATTTGGGTGACTATCACCTTAGATGTCAAAACAAATGGGAAAAGCTGATTCAGCACTGTTACAGGAGAATCAGTAAGTAACAATAACTGACACAAACTATCCATCAAAAGGCAGAAACTGAACTTTAATTGGCATGCAATTAGGTAATAATACAAACAGCTTAAAAAAAAAATCCCGTGCTCACACTGTGTGGCAACTACTGTACCCAAAATGGCCACTCAAGGTATGAGATGTCTACCTTTATCCACTGGAGCTGTGATGTCAAACCACCCCATGGGCTCATTGGTACCTTGACACTCAAAACCCACCTACCAAACCATGTTACTTCAAAGCTCTGATGCAGGTTTTACTACCATCCTCCTCCTTCCTCGTCCATAAAGTTTGAAGTTTAAGCTCGCAAGGACCTAGTTGAAAATTAATGCTAAGTTGCCATGTATCTGTGTTGCCATGCTTTAAGCACTAGAAGCTGCATGCATTATGTTCATGGATATTACTGCATCAAAAGCCACAACAGTGACTCACATCTTCCACAGCAAGAGATTTTACCCAACAGCATTCACAGTCCAAAGACATCATGGGATTAAAGAGAAAATCAATATCAGACACTGCATCAGAAGCAGTGTCAGTAAGAAGACATCAACTCGACAACTTTGGTGAGATGGTGAGTCTAGTACTCTCACACCAGTGCGCTTTCTACTCTGATTCATATTGGCTCAACTCCCATCATCTGGGGCAGTTTTCAAGAATTAACTCACAAAATAGTTTTGACAGAACAAGCAATGTGATTTATGAGCATATGAACAGCTATCTAGCCACAAAAATGTGTTTGGAGCTGTTAAAAGAAGATGTCAGCATCCTTTCTCAAAAAAAGGGAGATACAACACTTGTACAGAATACGGTTTACTGAGCTTTAGTCTTTGAGCATCATCAAATTTGACCTTCCTCATTCACTTATCTCCCAAAAAAGCAGGCACTAATCTTCCAAAAACACTGGCAAAAGCCTGTCTAACAGGAACACTGTACATAAATAGGTTTATTTGAATCATCAATATTGCTGTAAAGGAGGGCCAGGTACACTTGCTGACAAACTTATACACCAAAACATCAACCCGTTAGGTATCCACATGCCACCTGTTCCCTTAGGTAAATCCCCTACTTATTACTTATTAATTTAATCCCTTTTTAAAAATTTAGTATATAGCTTTTAGTGGCATCAAAACAAAGCCCTGCTAAAGACCAAAAAACAAGCAATGTAAATCTGAGCATTTCATTGTTAAGAAGCTCTTCTATACTATTTTTGTGTTTACCTGACTCTGAAGTCTTCAGACACCAACTGACACAAACCCCTTGCTACTAAAATCTCAACAGACATAATAAATAATAATCACAGCCCAAAATCTATCTAGAATCTAAAGCTATGTGCTGCTCCCCTCAATGACATAGCAGATATCTTACTACTTGCTATCATGGTATTTAAAAGAGCAGACAGCTCAAGATACTTGCTTTATTAAACCTTCCCTATTCAAAACTCATTCACCAGCCATACTGTACATCAGTGTGTACCTCAGTGAACAGAAAGGAAAAGTAAATTTCAAACAAAGGATTTAATTAGAAGACAAAGAAATGCAGAAAGAATAGAGAAACCTTTTCTTAATCACACAATATCAAATTGTATCATTGAATATAGTCTTAAGTTATGTTTTGAACAGTATAACATAAAAAAAATACCTCTCTTTACTTTATAGCTCAAAGAGGTACGCAGTGCTGCACTAAAATTTGTGTTATGTCAAAAAACATCCTCACAGTGTAAAATATGGAGTATGTAAACATAAAATGCGAAGTTTTTATATTGTGAAACATTAAGTACTCTGTTTCTATTTGCTGGACTGTCCCACCAATGAATACTCCTGAATATCACAAAAGTTAATAATGAAAGATCATACATAATTTTATGACTCTCTCCATTGCTGTATATACCTTGGGAATTTGTAAGCTCACTATCAAGAGATATTTCACTGAAAAGAAAAAGATGATGAGCAATTATATTTCCATCACTACTGCTATTCTCTTGAACTCTTCCACCATCAGGTTTCTCAATACTTGTTTCAAGCATTTTCATCTGGAACACAGTATAAAATGTTAAACTGTGTAATAGATTACACTGATTATTTGTCAGTCACCTGAGAGACCATTTTATTTGTAATAACTTTTGAATTTGTCAATGTCTCTCTCATAATGATTCACTTGGAAACACTAGAATTAGGGTTTGTTTGCTGGCATTTTTATTAGCAATAGTTAAAAGTTCAATGGCCAAGCTTTGTGCAGTTTTTCACAGAAATATGCCATCCATCATGTAGCTATACTGACACCACTCAAGAGGGATGTGATGAGTTGTATTTTTCACTTTCTGCTTCTATAAAAAGAACTCTCATATCCCAATTCAGTGAACTTTATCATTACAACTTCATAGTATTACCTTTCAAAAATATGCCCTTACCATAAAAAAAAAGCTTCTAATATAATATAGCTCTCCCCTTAAAGCTTAGATTTAACAATACTTAGGTCAATCAGGAAAAATTAATGGAAAAAAAAAACCCTAAAAAGATTCATCAGCTCAACTCTTAGCACAACACAAGAGATAGCGGTCAGCCTCTTTTTAAGAGAGAGGTTGCAGAAATTTAGATTTAGATTTTCTGTTGTCTTTAAAGCACCTTACCACTGTGTTGAATTACCTCAGCTGTGTTGAATTAAATCTAGCCAACACGGTTTCTAGTTAGATGCCCTTTCAGTTTGCCAATGTAAAATGCACATAGAAACTGAATGACTGAGTAACAGGCAACAATAGCTGAAAAAAAAGTGTAGGTGTTCAGAACTCCATATTTACACACACAATCTTTAAAACCAACTATAAAAATTTAAAGCAGAAGCTACTTGTTACAGAAAAACTAAGAGTTTCATTGCAGGATACGCACTTAGTGTAAACACCAGTGAAATTATTCCAAGAAATATAAAAAAACACGTTTTCAAGGGCTCCCTTATGCTGTGTCCCAAACTGTAACAGATTAATTTATTAAGCAAAACAAAGCATGAATTAGTGGTGTTAAAGAGATGCCACACGTTTACCGTCCTTACATGTACTCCTAAAACATTTCCACTATTTCGTGACACTAGCATTCATTTTGACAAAAACAAATGTGTAAAAATTACATAATGAAGTAACAGCTATGTAAAAGACACAACAACTACAATTGCACGGTATAGCTCCTGTCACCCCCCATTCCTGTCTTTCCTTACTGTTTTTTACGCTTCACTCTATGGGCTATTTTTACTAACTTGAACCATGCCGCAGAGTGCTCTTCATCCAAACGCTCCCCGCAGGGCTCTAACAGGCTCCCTTGTGCACACCACACAGAATGAACACTCCCAATCACACGAATGACACGTCTTCTTCTAAAGTCTGAGGGTTATTATTTGCATTCCAGTAGCGAGCAATAAACGCAGTCTCAGAAAGAGCACCTCATCCCAGATTCGGATCCGGAAATGCCACCAGGCCTCTGAATCCCACAGCACTGCTGATGACCATATTTTGTCCCGCACATCCTACAGTGGGTACTATACACAGGAGTAGAACACAGAAATTGTTGGTGATGTCAAGTTTAAGAGACGGGAGGAGGCGCCCGGAACAGGTCAGACCAAGAGCAAGAACAGCAGGGTCTACACTGATAATTGTTTCTCTGGTTTGTATGGGACAACAAGGCATCGGCGGCTCAAGGTGTGAGAAGAGCCAAATGTAGAGGATCAAAACGTAACAACTGCAGGGCAGGGGAGGCGGTGTGGGAGGGCTCTCAACAACAACACGACTCCGGGAAGGAGCCTGCGGCAGGGTCCCGCACGGACATGGGGCAGGAGCTGCCGCCGCAGGCAGCGAGGCCGGGGCCAGAGCGCCATGTCAGGTGGCCGGGCGAGGAACTCGGGCCCGGCCGGCCCGGGGCCCGCGGGTCGCGGCCTCCGCAACAACCGCGCCGGGGCCGCGGGGCCGCAGCCGGGCAGAGCGGGGCGGCCGGGGAGCACCCCGGGGAGCGTCCCCAGGGCCCGCAGGTCGCCTGCGGACAACAGCCAGCGGCGGCGCCACCTCCGCGCACAGCCCGTGCCGCGGCCCCGCGGGGGAAGCGGCTGCGTCCTCGCCGCCCGGCCGGCACAGGCCGCGGCTCTGCTGCCGCAGGCCCGGCCCAGCCCTGCCCGGCGCGGAGAAGGCTGGGGGAGGCCGCGCAGCGCAGCGGTGCCCTCCACCCCCGCTCCCGCCCTCCCTGCCTGTCCTGGTCGCTGCCGCAACCCGCAGTAACTCACCCGCTCCGCCGCTCAGCGCTGCCCCGCGGCCGCGGGGGAACGGACGCGGCGGCCGCGCCAAAGGGAGGGAGGGCGGCGCGCGCAGCTCCGCGGGGGCGCGCGCGCGGGCTGCCCCCGCCCAGGTGGTCGCGCCCGGCTCGGCCCGGCCCGGTGGCGGCCGCGTGCCCGCTGCCCCGCCGGTGCGCGCCCCCGCGGCGTCCGGCGCGCCGGGCCCGGCCGCTCACGTGACGGCGCTGTTGGGGGGAGGGGATGGGGCGGGCGGGGGCGCGCGCGCGCCGCGCAGGCGCCGTGCGGGAGGGGCCGGGGGCGCGGGGCGGGGCAGAGCCGAGCGGCAGAGCCGCGGGAGCCCGGGCCCGGCCGAGGATGAGCTGCGTCGGTCGCCTCGGCCCGGTGGGGCTCCGGAGAGGTGCCCTCAGCGGAACCAGCCCTCGTGGCGGAGCAGGGGGTGTCCTGGGCACTCTCGCTGGAGTCGGAGGCCGCAACACCGAGAGGCGCCTGGTGGCAACCGCGGTCACGGCCGTGCGCCTGACGGGCCTGGCTGGGCCCGCGGGAGGGCGGGTGGAGTGCGGCCGGGAGGCTCCGCGGGTTTTTCCCGTAAGACCTTGGCTGAGGACAGATATAACGTGACTGCGTGTGTAATGATGTGGCCTTTTGTCTTCGGAAAGCAGCAGCCACCCCCCTCCTCGGGGCAGCCCGCATTACACAACCTGCCTGTTAGTCTGTCCTGTGCGCCGGCGGCCCCCGGGCAGATTCCTGCAGCTCTCGATGCGGCCGGCTCTTCGGTTCCTACGTGTTGGACAGAAAAGTGTCCGTAGTCGGTGGGTCCTGGGCAGACATTCCTCATGCTGCCTGTTGGTGCAGGCGTGTTTTCGCCTTCTCTTTTCCTAGTAACAGTTTCTGCATGTGCACTGCAGGACCTGTGGCGCACATTCACACCAATGGACGCCTAAGGGGCTGTCACGGTGTGCGTCTGTCGGGACATCAGAATCTAGAGTAATTTGGGCTTCACACAGTGTTATCAAAGAGCAGGACTGTGTTTCTTAATTTATGTTACGGCATTAGAGGAATGCAGCATTCGTTACGCTGCTTTCAGTTCTGATGGCTGGCACAAAGTGCAGTGCAGGCTGGTCCTTGCATAGAGCAAGTTTCAACACCTCCGAAAGAGAAACTGATTTTTAATATTTCTAAAAGTCAAATTTGGAATTATATATTACTATATTAATGCCACCTTTACATATTCCTACTATTTTGTAATGAAATACAAACATGATATAAGGACAAAAAATTGTATTTATTTTCCTTTTTTTTCAATTCTGTTTTGAGTCTTATTCTCTAGGGCTTTCTGTGGTGGCATGAAGGCTGAAATACATTACATGCCTCTCTTGTTACCATCACACTAAGAAAGGAAGCATTAAACTGAAGGCATGGTAACACAGCAATATTTACAGGCACTACACAAGGTATTTGCAATAAAACAGTTTTGAAGGTGAGCAATTTTTAACCTTTTCAAATTTTTTTCTCCCTGCCCTTCCAAAGTCACAGTTATGCACGTTATTGCAAGTTGGTTTTCTCCAGTTTTTTCCTGTACTTTCCCAGTTTCAGGAAGTTTCTCTCCTTTCCAAAGCAAGCATCTTTAAAAAAAAAAAACCCTGAATTCTTACGATGGCACAGAACTGAGCTACTGGGCTGGTTGCACTAATATCTTCAAAGGCATTTTAGGCACGGAGCTTTCAACAGGGTGCTAACCCTCTGAAATACTGTTGACATTACACAAAGAAATGACTTCCTAAAGCAAAATTCAGTTAAACACAATTTGCATTGCACAAAATTTTCCGTCATTCAGCCCATTTGATTTCATTTCTTTTGACACAACAGCAGCTAAAGCATTGCTGGTAATCTGATCATTGTTCATTGCTCTATTCAGTTGTTTCTTTGCATCATCAACAGTCACATAACTCCAGTGACCCACCTCAGTTTAATGGAGTGTGTGCACTTTTCTTTGGCCATGGCCATACTGTGCCACTCCCTTTATGTAATGAGCTTGACCATCTGTAAGACCTGTGTTGCAGTTTTGCATTAAAAAAAAGGGCACCCCAGTAGCAAATTTGATAGGTATTACAGAGGCCTTTGTATACAGTGACACACCAGGTGTACACAATTATCCCTACACCATCAGCTATCTTTCTTAGCAATGTTTTTATCATGTCATCCCTTTATATGAGCTACTTGGTACTAGTGCAGATCTTGCAAGTTGTTTCAATTGGAAAGCAACCTATTTATTTTCAGTCTCCTAGTGCCCTGAATACAAGAAAAAGCAGCAGAAGGCAGTTTCTTTGCTTATAGTTCCAAGCCTCTATTTAGCCACAACTCTTCCCAAGAGGTTGATGAATTATATTCCTCGTAGTCTTTCCATGTTTTTTATTCTAAATGGAATTTTTGAAAATATGCTATATGCAGTCAGATTATGATCACACTGGTCTTAAACAGGGCCTGCTTTTGAGTTTTAATTACTAGTTCTTTAGTTGCCAGAATGTGGAAAGGAGTTAGATTGCTCCATATGCTTATCTGGATGAAAAATGTATTGGGTTTGGTGGTGGACAAACAGGTTTTCTCCCCTGCTGTAGGACAGTATTTGCTGCTGTCAAAAAGCTGAGATATGTTACAGCAGTAGGCCATTAACTATTCAAACAATGTCTCACAGGAACATCTTTCTTTTGTCGGCAAGATCCTTGATTTAAATGATTTTAAAACCCAAGTGCTGCATTTATTTTGTGAATTGTGTAACTTCAAGTGTCATACAAAGCTGAGTTAGACTTCTGAAATAAATTGAAGTGTATACTACAGCACCAGTTGCATTTATCTGCTGAATTTACAATATTGAACAAGCTCATTTTTTTCTGATGACTATTTTCTGAAAGAGTCAGAAATACTCACTACCTTGGCACCCCTTGAAAATTAGATAACTGCTTTTCATACCACACTTGCCATTTTTCCCAGGATGAACAGCAGACACTGTTCACAATACCTGGGATTTGCCAATATTACTAGTTCAGAAGGCTCTGTAGTTAGCTCATTTGAAGTCTATTGTAAGTTATTGTGAATTATATCTTTAGCAGAATTTAAAACTTAGTTTCTCGGATCTTTTCTATTTCTTGTGTAATAAGAATTTACTTTTCCAAATGCAGAATAATAACAGCCAATAATCTAAAATTTTCTAGTCCCATAATGGAAATCCACATATTTTAATCAAGAATATCTGATTTGACACTATTTTTCCTTTAATTTCCCACCTTTCCTTGCTTGAAAAAGTACAGGAATGTTCTCCCTTATCCACTTTTCACCAAATTTATGACATGATCATCCTCTTTCCCAGAAAAAGGCTCATTGACAGCTGTTGGTTGTTGGATCAAACAGAAGTTCCATGTCCTACTCTAGAAAGCAGCAGAAAAACATTCGGTTCCACAGGTGAAAGGGACTGAGGCTTTTAAAATTAACCATACAGCTGGGTGGACAAAGGCAGGGTTCTGAAGACAAAGGATGTTTAGCCATTGGTTTTATGACTAGGGGTAGAGAGGTGAAAGGTGTAGAAGCTGCCAGCTATTGAGAATTACCTGATGGATTACACAGATTCAAGACTAAAAAATATGTTTTATCCCGGGAAATAAGGCAGAGTTGCAGTTATATGCAGAGATTGGTGTAAAACAGGAGAAAAAAAGATGCTTGAATGAAGTTTTTTAGTGCAAGAGTAAAATTTTGGTAACCAGCACAAAATATGACTTTGAGACTTACGTCCTGAACTAATTCGGGAGGTCGTCTATGGAACTGCTGCTGGTTACAAATTCTCTGAATACCTGAGATTTCACTCCAGTACTTCTTACCTTATTTTTTATCTTCTGTGAAGTCAATCATATGGTAGTCTGTGTCCAGTTCCCCAGTACAGTGAAAACATTGACAAACTGGAATGAATCCTGGTGGAGGGTCACTGAGATTATCAGAAGCTTGGAGCACAGTGAGTGTATTGTGCTTCTTCACCGTTGTGATGGCACTGACGTGACTGTGAAATGTCCTCTCTCTCAGTTACCTAGCAGATGAATGTAGAGAGGAAGATACAGAGTGTCTTAGAGGTCCCAATGAAAAAATGTGAAAAACAGGGAAATTGCATCTGGGAAGATTCTGAATAGCTCCCAAGGGAAGAGTTTTCAGCTGAGGGGCAGATATTGGGAAACAGCAGTTTTGTCTATCCTTGAACATATTAAAAACTTGACTAGATAGGCTCCTAAATAACCTGATTTAATTGTGAAGTTATCCCTGCTTTGAGCAGGGGTTGGACTAGATCACCTTCTATTTTGTCCAGTCTAAATTACTCTATATTCTAAATTGCACAATTAGGGGATTTCCTTCAAAAATATCCTAACGCTTCAACCCACTAACATACGATTATTCTCTCAAATTCACTTGCTGGACTTGGCTAAGAACCTGTTCCAAGGCAAAGGGTTTGCCATGTAATAGAATTTACTGAGACCCAACTTCAAAGTAGCATAAATATTCTGGTAGTGCTGAAAGACAATTGAGACAGCAATGTAAACATCAAGTGCTGTTGAACAGTACTTAATTTTTTTTCCAGTAAAGAAAATCAGGTAACAATTAAATAAGTCCATAAGGGAGTTTGATGAGAAGCAGACAAGTGAAATAGAAATTACCATGGATTTCTGGACAGCGAAGACAGAAACAAAGTAAGAAACTTGGGAGGTAAAGGTTCTCAATGTATGAAATCTTATGCAGCAAAGAGCTAACTCAAGATCAGGCAACTTAATGAAGTCTGAGAATGGGAGAAGTAAAAATGGTGATTTAACACAAATATGGGGAAGTTTGCATGCTCTCCATCAGAAGAATAATCTCCTTAACAACACAAAGTGATTGGATATTATAAAATTGTCTTGCTGATTAAATGGGAAACAGCCAGTGTCTGCCTAGAAAAATGTCTGCCCATTAGGAAAATTCCATCTGAATAAAGACAGTGCAGAAACACTCCATGTAGGGTGGCCCGAGGTAACATCTGAGAGCATCAGGGGTATATAGGTCCTGCCAGATATCCATCCTCCATAGCATCCTACAAGGAACTCCCAGTTAGAAGGCAGGCTAAGAATCCTGCTGTATAACCCTATGGAGAGGAGAGTACGATAGCCCATCCCTGGTATAGACAGGGGATGTGTTCCTATGGAAAACCTTGTATATCAAGTATAAAGGGATGAGTGTACTTGCAGTAAGAGGGAACTCCATGAAATTTTAAATTCAAGTTCAGGGTTTGCATGCCCTACATAAAGACACAAAGATTTACTGGGGAACTGAAGAAGGCAAACTAAGATTTGTAGCTTCCTACTAGCACTGTGGGATTGCATGACACTGCTGAGTGGCACTGGTTCAGGTCCTATCGTAACTATGTTCCTATGAATGGGTTCATCACTTGCAACCCTCGCTCCTCCGAAGTCCAAATGTAATTCAAGCTCTGCCTCCTTCAGAACAAGCATCAGTGAAACTTGATGATAAAGGATGTGCAAATTTATAAGGGTAAGAATCAGCTACTGCTGTTACTGCACCAATAAAGTGAGATTAAGACTCCAGCTCACTAGAAAATACCCATTCCACATATTTAGGTTTTCTTGCAGACACAGGTTACACGTAATATTGAGACTGAATGTCTCCTACTATATGAGTTTTCTGTCTTGAGCATTCCATGTATCTAAACACTGGTATCTGATTCTTTTCAGCTACACTTCTAAGAGTTCTCATTTGAATCAGAAATTGAAGCAGGCAACTTGATCTTCTGGCACTGTCCCTATCGTTTCTTGTCAGACCACTGTTTAAACACTATTACCTCCCAAAGAGGCTTTCCACTGATAAGGAACTGGTGTTGTTATTGAGATAATTATCAATGTATTAGGACAGTATCTATCAAAATTAACAGCAGTCATGCAGGCGACCATCAAGACAAAAATAATGTCATTTGCTGTGGTTACGTGTAGCATAAATCCACATCTGTAAGAAAAATAATTGTTATAATTGTTAATGGTTATTACACATTAAGAGCGGGGTATGTGGAGAGAAACACTTTACCTGACATCTTGAACTATTGCACTAAAAGGAGTTAGGTGAAATTTATTTAATCTGCCTCTAGATACCAATACTGCAAACTGAATTTGCCAACCCATGCTGCCTTTACCGAATACGCTCTCAGATTTAGAGAGCTCTTCATCTAACCTATTTTAGGTATCTCTTAGCATGGGAGATCTGAGACATATGCCTAAATGCAAAACTCTTTTCACTACAAAATACATATTTTCTCTGTTAAGTCCCTCCCAACTATTAATAAACCCCACCAGGTTTTAAGAGCTGAATTCAACTTGTGAAGTATGACTGGTTTTTTGGGGTGTTTTTTTTTGTTTGTTTGTTTTAAGTGGGATTACACAAATACAAGAAGATAATAGTAATCTTGGAACATTATCTCTGGTTTGATAACTTTCCCAATACTGGCAGAAAAGACTTGCTTATTAATGACACAGCAAAATCCCAGCAAATCTAAGATACTGTTTTGTGTGCTATCTCTCAGTAATTGTTTAAATCATGTTGCACATATAAAGTGTTATTAATGCTGCAGTCAAGAACTCAGAAGCTTAAAAACAATTAAGGTCAGGTCATCTATGAACCCTCAGGTCTGGCCCTCTCAAATACATTTATTTAATTACAGAAGATTTTCCCCCCCATCTCATTTGTAAAGATAAACAATGCTCACAATACACAAGCAGTGCTTTACTACTTTTCTTACCACCAAAGATTTTAAGTCTAACCTTGGACTCATCCTCAATACCAAATAACACATTTTCTCATTGTTTCTTCTGCTGTAATGCAGATGGGCCTGATAACTTCAGAAATTACTGCTTATCTCCAGAACAACCTCACTCATGTAAGGACTGGAATGGACCTCATACACCGAGAACTGAAGACAGGGAGATGAGATTAATTTTGAGTACAGTCTGAAGTGGTTCAGGACTGTTCCAAAACAGAGTTCTACATAATTTCATATATATTTAAGTACAGTATTTATAGACTTAAGTTGAAACTGACTGCTCAGCACTTTTAAGAATCAGATTCAAGAAAATCACATCCAATTTTATACCTAATTTTGGATAATCAGTAACAACGTATCTTTTTTGACTACTTTTCCTCCAAATTTTTAAGGGACCACATGACAGAACATAGGGAATTCATCAGTTTTCTGCTGCACTAATTGCAAACTCACCCCATTTCCCATGAACATTTCTGCTACATGCTAAGGAATCCTGTAAATACTACCACCATTTACAAGCCACATTACATAAGCCATTAAGTCCACAGTACAAACCAGTCTAGCAGATGACAGGAATGTACAACATACCTCTTGAGGGGGAAAAGCAGTTATACACTCATCCTAAGCATCCAAAATAAATGTTACATTAAAGCCTGTCTTCCATGCCCAGCTTTAGCTGTAAGATACAGTAATTCCATTTAAGCATTTCTTCACTTGAATTTGTAAATATATATATACACACACACACACCCACTACATGGAATTTCATTCAACTTGTTTTATGTAGTTCCATCTGCTGTTTTACCTTCACAGTTTAAGTATTGTTGAAAACTGCCAAATTGTTACAAAAGAAGAAAATATTTTCTGTTCCTTAGTCATGTCCAGAGACATGGGAAAGAGTTCAGAAGCTGACTCTTCACTTTCAACAGGCATGCTCATGCAAATTTTTCCTCTTATTTACTGAAACCAACTGAAGTCAAGCCCAGTCTCAAGTTTAGAGTTCAATGAACCAAGCTTCCATCACTAACGTGTATAGCTCTTAACTGAAACACAACCCTCCTTTACCCATGAAGAATTCTGTAAAGACAGAACAAAATCTGATCTATGTACAAAAGGTGCATTAACAATTTTAAGTAAAAAAAATTCTTAGCATTTTACTTGTAGTTGTTTTAGAGACTTCTCTTAATTTCATGGGAGACCTAATCAGGTTTTTTAACCTGAATTGAATACTAATGTGTGTTAAACCAGTATTTACATCAGTCACCCAGCATTATGAATTACAAAATTTGTGAAGATTTTGTCATTCTGTAAGATCTCATTTATTCAAATGAAGCCGTATTCCATTAAATAAAATACCTTTTAAACCACATTCAGCTTCCAAAGGAATGATCCAAAGTTTATTTTACTACTTTAAAGATTGTGCTATATTATTTTAGGCATTTTTAAATCATACAGTCCTCATTATAATGAGGCTGTAACTTCTCCAAAAGCAGTCCTTCAGAAATTTCATTGACTGATACTATGATCCCATCTCATTGTTTAGAAAGGAAGAGATGTATTAACCAAAGCAGATACGAGCATCAATCACCTCAGCTAGCTACTAAGAGCACCTTCCAGTTGTTGTCAGGAAGTTTAGTTACCACTCTGGAAACTCACGTAACATGTCTCTGCTCACACAATTTTTGGGGCATCTTGCTTGTACATAGCTTCAGTCTTGACAATGAAGCACTCTGTAATACTATTTCTACCTCAATTCTAATGGTACCTAGTCAAGTGTTCTCCAAGATTTACTGATGTATATCCTCTCCTGCTTAAATGCAAAAACAGCTTCAAGAACACTAAGAAAGTAACCTGTTTTGGTACTGGAGACAGCAAGTCACAAATAAGCTACATGAAATAATACTGTCTTTTCTACCATTAATTTTTGTCCACATTTATTTATGAGTAAAACAAACAGCAAACATTACAGCAAAGGGGACATTCAGGTCCAGATTAAAAAAAAAGAAATGAAGAAAACAGATGCCTGACTAGATTCTGAATTTAGGCACCTCAAGATTGCTGACAAAGTACACAAAAGTAAGTGAAAGAGATGAGCATTTCAGCAAACTTCGTAAGTGCATTTCAGTATTTATTTAGATGTTTTAAGCTCTCGCACTAGATTTTACAAGCTGGTGAACACTGGCAAAAGTATTTCTCCCACAGAACTATAACCACACATTCCCAAGACAGTATAAATATATGGTTGAACTAACATTAATACACATCACCATTTTATCAATTACATAATAAAACAAATTATCAAGTATCCAAATATTAAGTTACGCAGCTTTAAAGGCATACAAAATATTACAGAGGTCTGCCCAAGTCATAGCAGAAACTCAAGGAGGAAAAACAAAAAGAAAAGAAAAAGATCACACTTTCAACAAAGCAATAGTTGGTAAACAACTCTCAATAGGTACAGTAAAAGAAAACTACAAGATTTTTCAGAAATTTGATTAAGAATTTTCAGCTACAATAACAAAGCATTTCTACATTTTAAAAAAATATTTACTAAAGTAAAGGGCATATTCTATACTTCCTGCACAAGACAAAGGCAACATTTTACTAGAAATATTAAATAGCCCCTCCCAACCTTTTCAGGCCCTCTGTTAAGTTGCACGTGAAGTGCCAACATTAATTTTACTGTAAGGCTTTTTGTCTGGAGACATTAAAGACTTGTGTGCTTCTGTACAATTTAAAAGATATTCTACATGAATAACCAGAGTAATGACTTGTAATATGGAGAGGTTCAGATAACAGAAAAGTACAGATGCAGGGGTAGAAAGTTGCTGTAATTCATAGTATTAAAAAGACAGACTGTGCAAATCCTGATAACTCTAGTGCGATTGTGGGAGACAAAACATACAGTGAGCAGGCAAGACTACTTTAGAGGCCATATTCTTTAATATTGAAATGACTGTAGAAAAAGAAGATAGTAAGGTCCAGATAAGCTGGTAGTTCTCACATCATCAGAACTATGCTCATTTTAAGGAAAAACCTATAGTTGATATGCTGGGTATTTTGGCACCTAATCTCTCTACAGATTGATTTATTTTAGTACCCCAATTTTTAGTAGTTGAAACTAGGTCAGTAAGACTCAATGGCATGATTAAAGGATATTTGATCTGATAATTAATGAACAAGGAGACAGTTCAGAAACAGGGTACAGCAAAAACATTTACTGGGTCTCCAAATAGACAGATATTTATCTAAACATAGAAGTTGCATTTCTACTGAGCCTTTAGCCTAATAAATACTCCTAAGGAAGCTTCCTTTACTACTAAAAAATACCAGACTGATGTCTTTGGCATGCAGTCTGCTTAATTCTGGTTTCCATCCTTTATTCCCAAAGAAGTACTATAGGCCGTTGAGCTTTATTGAATACAACAATTATTTCGGTGACCGTTGGAATCTTTAAAGCGCAGACGCATCTTGGGGCGGTATTTCTCCAGGTACAGAAGTTGCTTGCTGTTGAAAGCTCCACGCCGCTTCCTAAATGAAAAAAAAACCAAATTTGAAACAGAACATCAATCTACTGCCCAGTGAAATAATATCACCAACCAGAGAAAAATATTTTTAGGTCACTTTAAAAAAGCCATCACCAAGTCAAGGCTGTAACCAAAGTAGGTATAATTGGAAGTGCCAGGAAAGAGGGTGGTAGCTTCCTTTCACAAATACCTCACTTGACCACAGGAGGACCAGGAGTACATTGCATTTTAGACTTTATTCTAGCCTATGATAAGCAAAAGCCACAGATTTTACATTAAGATTTTTAGAAGAAACTTCAAAAGGAAGCTGCAGGGCAGATACAAGATGGTCTTCTTGAGAGCTGAAGTTTCTCTTTCTCTTAAAATAATTATAAAGACTACAACAATAGTAAGAAAGTACATAAACATTTACAGTCCCCATAGTAAAATGCTGAATAGAAATTGAGCTTTTTTTGTTTTCTCAAACTGTATGTATGTGAAAAAAGGTACATGTTGGCTGACTGCAGTTGTACCTGGCTTCCTAGTCCTCATTTCATATACAACCAGTACAAGCTGCATTGAATTCTTTAAAGGCCTGGCAATTACGCAAGAAGTATTTTGTCACTGTTTATAATGGATGCAGCTTCTTTTAACTATAGCTGAAACCCAAGAAATTAAAACACTGAGACTAGTTCTCATCCAACTTACATAACATTGATTAAAAAATTCAAGGAAGTATTTGACTTCAGCAGACCACCAAAAAAGACATAGGTACTCTGCCTTTCATATGTAAAATAAAGAGAACTCTGCAAATCTAACTGAAAGTTAGGCTGGTTGTTAATGGTTGTTTAAATTTTTTTTTTAAATCTCCTCAAATGATTATGTATGGATTCTGGTTTCAACCGAAAAATACCCATTAGACAGGTCCAAGTCCTACAACACTGACTGTATGCAGTACAATTTCAGATGTCCTAAATTAAATACCTTACCAAAAAAAAAAAAAAAAAAAAAAAAAAAAAAAAAAAAAAAAAAAGCATCAAAGACAAGAATAACATGTAGAATTTCCTTCAGTCCCTTCAGATACATCGTTCAGGATGTACCAACATACTGAATCTTGGGAACAGCTACATGTTAGCATCACACTTACTGTCTTATGAACTGCACTGCATCTTCGTACTTCATTCCACATTCTATCAGTGCAAGAGCAACTAAGACTGGAGCTCTGGTGCAAAAACAAAACATCAGTTTAGTTTTTGTTAAAGCATACTCAGAAAAACAATTTACTTTGTTTTTTTTTGCATATATTATGTTTCTTCACTGGGAAAGCAGGAAAGGCAGAAGGCGTATCTACATTCACATAAAATCACCTGGTTTTGAGTTAGCCATTCTCATTACATAGGGGTTCAAATTAATTCTGGTCAACCTGAGCTTCATTCATCTGACTTTATGTACAGCAGAGGACAACAGAAATAAAGTGCAACTAATCTTTAACCATTTGTTTCAAATGAATTGATTCGGAGAAGGAGTTGTGTATAGGTTTTTATTCTCCAAAAGGAATTATCATTAGAAGCAGTCTGGATACCAAACCAGAAGTCAGAAGAGGGGTCGAGTTCAGTAAGAACTGACCAATCCTAGAACTAGTGTCACAAGTTTTGGGAACAGATGCAATCCACAGGCTGCTGCACTCCCCTGAGAATGAATTTCCTTATTTGCCATAGTGTTCCTCCTCTGGTATAATCAATTTTCAGTTACAAAAGCTTGACTTAAATCAAATACATTAGCAATTTATGACTCAAAAAATCCCCAAAATAACATACAACAAAATCTCACATCACACACTAGCAAGAGACTTGTGCATGCAGTAGTAACTTTAAGTGGTTTCTTATGTTCAGGGATTTAAAAAAAAAACTTAAATGACAGAAAGCTGGGACCAGCTTTTCAACTAATTAACTGTCCCATTTTGAGGACAAGCCAACCAGTATCATTCTGAGCAGCAGAACAGGACTTGTTTTGGTAACATTCATCACTACAGTGAACTTTGTTATTTATGAAGCCATAATGCAGTGGATAAGCCAGGCTTATGCGCAAGACCAGAAACTTCCATTTTTATTGGCCAATGCTGAAATCTATGGCTAGAATATAGCAATTCCTATTTGAACAGATCTAGTTCCCAGGTACTCTAAAACAGCAGAAAAAACATTATTTTCTCACAACTGTTAGAACTTGATTCAAGACAGAGGCTGCAGACAGAAGGAACAGGACTAAGACGAGAGTATTTAGCATTATCCCTAAGAATTTTCATGTCACTTTTAGAAATGAGACAAACAGCTTTGGGACTTTGGAAAACACTTTTCATCCCCCAGAGAGGTGGTAGATGAATGCTGGTCTTGATGTACCAGAACCACCCACTTGTTTGGGGTTAATGGTTACAATGCCCTTGGTTCAAGGAGACTGGCAATGCTGTGGAAATGGAGATGGAGAGAAGCAGACAAGTCACAAAACCCCATACCCATCAGAAAAAAAATAGATAAAGCATCTCAGTAGGGCACTCATCAATATACTCGGTACAAGAATATTCTAGTTAACCTAATTCTGTAGACTTTGTGAGAGCTGTGACCAAAGCATCATCTCTTGATCTAAACATCTTTAATAAATACATACAACAGTTTCCTGCTATCTTAACTACTTTTGAGCCTGAGGTCATTCCAATACCAGATACATGACTATTTTACATTTGCCTCTAATAAACTTTTGCACTAGATCTTAACAAGTCTGACCCGGGATGACTGTTCAACAAACCTTTCAAGCTTCACCCACCTGCCAAGACCGGCAACACAGTGAACAGCAATACAACAACCAGGTTCTTCACGAAATTTAACTTTAAGGAGGTTTAGCCAATCATCAACAATCTGGTTGGATGGTGGAGCACCGTCATCAAAGGGCCAGTCCTAGAACACAGGATGACAAACACAAAAAGACAGAATTCTTGTAAGCTGTATGCATAGGCAAAAAAAAGGAGGGGACACAGTGGACAAAGAGCTGACAGCTGAGGAAACCACCCAAACCTACAATTTTCTACTAGTCTAACTATTGCATATAATATTACAAATACATTCCTCTCAATCAGTTTTCACTGATCACATGATTTAGGCCAAAACATTTTTCCTGAAAAGAAAAGATGTCTCCGTATCTTTTTCCTTCATGCTGGAATACACTCATAAAATTAATAAGGTGGTGTCAAATAATCTTTTTCTGGGGGAAGGGGGTAGAGTGACAAGGGAAATATGTTGGTTTTGAACTCTGCTTCTACACTACTTACCAAAACCTGAATGCCTTCTTTTTCCACCGGAGCAGTGTCGTAAGTAGCTTCACACACTCTTACCACTGTGGTAACACCGTATTTCTTAAGTTCCTAGGGAGTGGAAGAAAAAAAAAAGGCTGTAAACTAGCTTCACTTAACATTTAATTTTCTCAATAAGCTCACTTAGTAATTCATTCCAAAATTTTCAGTAGCAAAACTCATGCAAATGTTTGCCATCCTGCAGACACAGACAGCTGAAATGACTAAAAACTTGTGTGCTAATGCCAGATACTTTGAGCTTTACTGCAAACATAGTCCAACGTGCAGGCTAAGTTTTGCTGTGTTGGATCAGACTTTCTTCTTTTAAAATCCAATCCTGATAAATATTGATTAATCAAAGAGGCCATCTCTAAAAGATATTCATTTTAAAGGAACAAGAAGCTTTCTGGTTTGCAAAGCCACATACTTCACTGAAAGTATTCTGAGCAAAGCTCAAATCTTCCACCTCTCTCTCTCTCTCTGCTTAAAACAACAGGTTTGTTAGACCACTTACTCTTATGAGTTACAAGCACAGGACAATAATTATTCCAGTTCCAGAGTTGTCATGACAAAATTTAGCTTTCCATTTTGCTATTACTCTACATTAAAAAAAAAAAGCAATCCTTCCTCATTCTCCCTGCAACAAACATCATTCACACTGCAACTGTCATGGTAGTGACTGAAGTATAGCCTAAGCATACCTGATCTACTTGTGAGAGTATAAAGGCAAGCAAATGTTATCTCACTCTGCTTCCTGTAAATAATCCTGCACTGAATGCAGATTTGAGCTGTAGTACACCTAAATCTTGCTAAGGAGGAACTTAGCAAACTTGGAGCGTCCCACAAAGTAGCTCTGCAAAGAACTTATTAGCATACACTCACTTTATACAACCATGCACTTTAGAGTTCCAACATGCTAAATGTGTGGTTTAAATGATAATTTCAGTACTAGCAATATATGCCAAGCCACTGGCTTTTGTCAGTAGCATGTACCAAAGCATTTAGAGTAGCTTCGGCAGCTCTGGGTGCAGAGTAAGCCTATTGCCACAAATTTCACTCACGTAGACGCTGTGACACAGAGGATCCTCTTAAGCTACACTAAAACCATGATCTGCTAACAGTGAAGGAAGCCAGGCAGTGAAAGCATATTGCAATCCTGTTATTAGCATCTAAGGTTCTGACCCACACTATGTATCACTATGCAGGAAGTGCCATGAAATGTTACACCACTTCAGCCCAATCTGAATGTGAGCTCCTACCACTGAGATGGTTGTATTGTTCTACACACAACTCTGCTGGATAATTCCTGTTTTCAGACCTAAACAATGCACTTAATGTACCATGTATTAGACAGTATAATTATTACTTCACTCTCAGAATTACATTTGTGAAGGTTGAAGTGTATGTCTGCAGATCTTCAAAGCACAGCACCAGTATTTGAAAAGAAAAATCAACATACAGTCTCAGTACCTCCTCCTATGGCTTTTGCACCAATTATCAGCTAGTAAAGGAAACTATAAATACAATATGCTGTCCAGGGATTAAAAAAATACATCAATAAGAATTCTGTACTGGCCTTACCTCTATAAATTTGTTTAAGGTTGCATTGGTTGGATTATGTGTGATCAGGAATCTCATGTTCTTGTAGGTGATTTCCACAGGAGCTGGGCGGTTCATTCGGGCCATATTGATTTAGTTAAACATGCAACAAGATTATGAAAGGATTAAAAAAATTTCTAATACAGAAGTGATGTAGAGAAACTGAAGTCTACTTCACTATACTCCACGTGAAATTCTCAGTGCTTCGAAGGATGAGGTTGGGAGCAATGGGAAATGAAATGAACCTCCTAACAAGAAGCAGCAATTCTTCAATCCAGTAATACTGAGGCAAAAGAAAGGCAGTGCACTGAGGTTTACCCCATCCAGGTCTGAATTCCGTTGTTAAATGCTCTGCCAATTTCAATTCAACACTTCTTATCCTGGTCAACCACTCTTAGGGGGGCTTCTTGGTGGAGTAGTAATGGATTTCTACAGTTCACTTGTCTGCATAGAGGTCGTGCTGTGCCTGGCAGTAGTCTCCACTGCCCTTCAGAAACTCCATAAATGTGTGACCAAGAACACCACAGAACTGCTGTAAAGAGAGGGGGAGGAAAAAACATGATGAGTACAGGTAAAACAAGGTTATAAGACATCACACTTTAAAAGATGCAAAAATGAAAACACAGTAAAACTAAGCGGTTTCACAAGAATTAGGTTTGTGTAAGAATCCTGTTACCTTTCTTAGCATGGATTACTAGAAAATAAATACATTTATTTATTATACAACTTCCACGTAGGGTTTTTGCAACACCTAATCCTGTCATGTATTAAAATATCAATTTCAGATGTGCTAAACACAGCAACAAGTTTTAAGAACCCCAGTATTTATAAAGAGAATAGTTCTTCAGGATACCCCTACAAATGGCTATTCCATTTTGAATTGAAAGACATCACAACATCTACTTAAGTTACAGTGCCTAAAGTTACAGAAACAAATGCATATAAATCCACCTGACTCAAATAGGAGGCTCTGAAAGCAAATGCAGACTTTGTGGCCTAACAATACAATGTGAACTTTTGAACAGAGGCTTTTGAGGCACACAGATTTCTAACTAAGGAACATTTCACACACTAAAGGCTGGAGACCAATGGCAACCTTCACCTGCTTTTAGTCTTTTTACACCATGACCTCATTAATATACCAAGAAACCAGTAATGGTCTAGCTAAAAACATACATAGGAAAGTTTGTTGAACAGGCCATTCCTGTCCAGTGGTATGCTGCTTAGCTATGGTTAAAGTTATATATATAATTACTGCAAGAAGCAACCAGGAATTAAGATAGCAAACAAACTGCTCCAAGTTGTGCATTTATTTGCAGATGCTACAAATGAAGCACACACATGCTTTTATGTACTGTAAAACCCTTACAGCAGATGTGTTAAGTTTTGTGCCCAGCTACCCTACCAGTATTACTGCTCATACACGTCTAGGAAACAGGAGGAAAGAAGAGGGGAGTTCTGTTTTCCAAAAGAGAGGCACAAGTTGAACCACACATCCACTAAATATTAGTTTTAGAGAGAAACATAATCAATCTTACAAATATTTAGCAGAAAAAAATATTTCTGTTCATCTGTCAACCACTTCCATGTTTTCAGACAGCTTCCTGATAAAGAGCATGGTACATCACAGGCATGAATTGTAAAAACAAACAACAAAGCAAAGAAACACATAATAAAACCCCAACCTGCTAACAAACAGGAGAATGAAATTAACAGAAAGAAGCTAAGATGACAATTTCACATCCACTTTGCTGCCACTCCAGAGATACTACCATCACCTAGAGTGAGGTAGACGAGGATTAAGTTTGCCAGCTACTTGTAAAAAACACTACTTCAGTATTTAACAACTTGAGAGAGAGCAAGAGTTCTAAATATAGTAGGCTTGGAAAAGGAGTAAGAAGGATCCTCTTAAGTCAAAGGTCAACAGAGTAACAGGAACCAGAAGAATTCAGACTCGGAAGAACTCCAAGAATCATCATCTGACTCATCAGCCATGCCCTAGCAAGGTGGCAGGTGTGCATTTAAAAGCCCCCTAGGACCAGATCTAGGGAACAGCTAAAATAGCAACTGAAAAAAAGAACTGAAGGTAACTTATTTAAAGTCACTTTCAATTAGCTTAAGAAGCAGAACAGCAAAAAGGGACAGGACAGCTTTAAGCAGATAGAGCTGCACAAGGTCTTGTGCTGCCTTTTGCACTGCACTGGCAGATCTCATATTGATCTCTCTTAAGACTGCTTAGAAGAATCATAGACAGATCCTTGCCCTGTTAACGGATGAGGGAGTGAAGGCTGCTAGAAACACAAATGCATGCAAGTGAGCTTGAGGACAAAGAATGGAGTCATTAGGATGAAAACTTTTCAACTGGCAAAACAGAGATTTTTGGGGAGAAAAGAATATTTAACTTGTCACCATACCAGGGCAGGTAGGAAGAAAGAAGTAATGAGGTTTCATCCAGTCTTCTAGGCAGGCTGCCTTTAGTCTCCAAGTGGCACTACTCAAGATACCAGACAAACCAGTAAACACAGAAAAGGATAGGCAGCAATTAGCTAAGTAAAAAATCCTTCTTTTAATGCAGATTGCTAATGACATTTTAGAAACCGGGTGCACAGTTCAAATTCTTATACAAAGCAGAAGCAAGTAGATTATGCAATGTTACATTTGAGTTCCATGTGTTATTAACCCTTACAAAGGAATTCATTTTGTTAATTACTGACTTAACAGTCAGTATTAGACACATCAGAACCTCAGTAATTCACACATCTAAGGACCTAACCAAGCATGTACTTAAGCCTCACTATTTGCCTTGGCAACTACTCCTGCCACACTGCAGAGGACCAAAGCTCACATTTTGCTTTGATGTGAATGCCATCACTTCTCACCAATACCAGCAGGAAAGTTTCACAGGCAGATCAACTTCTTTAGGCAGCAACACACTGTACTATCCCAAGGCAGCTTTGCCAACCTAGTTTCGTTCTGTTCTGGGAGTCAAATAAAAATTAAAGATGAGTAGTACATGGGCATGCTGTTTCTGTTATGCAGCTAAGCCAGAGAACAAGGCTTCATCCACTTTCAGCAAAAAGACCTGGAAGATGCAAAATCGGCTATGAAAATAGTGTTGTAGTAATTATGATGACTTCAGGCTTTGAGGGAACTCAAGCGATGTCATGAGCTTCCAAAGGCTTGGAAATACAGCTTTAAAATTATTATATCGTCTCATACAGTTTTGGTAGGTAAGCTATCAAAACAGTCAAGACAGTGCATGAAAGCAAAAAGTTGCATAACTGAAATTCAAACACATAGAGTTAAAGGCAGACGGTTTTTTAACAGAGTTAACACCAACTCATTGTTTATACCATCAAGCTCGGTAACCCAGCGCATTCTTTTCAATTTACATATAAATCTTCCTTGAGGAAATTTAACACTAAGGACTTTTAGAAAAAGTAGCAGTTTCCATCCCAACAGAAAGCCCAACATTTAGATCATCAAATAAACTTGGAAAACAAAACTAGGGTAACTATGCCAGGACCACCTATCGAGAGAAAGTAACCTGTCCATTATAGCTGCATTAATTATAATTGTATGATCTACTACAATTCAAGCTAGGAGAAGTTAGAGAATAGTCTGTTTAGGCAGGAAGAAGGTATCTTGAAGAGGAAGGCTTTAATTCATGCCCTTCTCTGGGACGGAAAGCTGAAGTACCTGTCACCACTGACAAGAAGATTAACAGGCTGTTTATTTGGGGTTTGAAATAATCACTCATGTCTGAAAAAAATGGTCTACAAAAGTAAGCTATTATTCATTACTGATACGGGGAAAGCAGAGAGGTGCAAGGATATCCCACACTGTTGACAGTCTGGTTCTGACAACTCGGTAGCATCTTGAAAAGCATGCAAACAAAAGCACTTGTAAATATATTTATATGGCATTTTACCTTCAGAAGACGTGCGAGATGTTTCATGGTTGCCCAATCCACCTGCTCATAGACTGAAAACACTTATACCCAGAACCAACTATGTGGTCTCACATTCTTTTAAGTGAAGACCTGACATGCACTTATCTACTGAAACCACAGGACGAAAACTAGAAAACAAAAATAAACTAAGTTTCACACCAATTTGAAAACACCTGCAAGGACGTTCATTGTTCTAACTTACTACCCAACAAAAAGATACTGAATGAAAAATACTTCCAACTTCTCTTGCTATTCAAATTCAAGGCCTCAGTATCAACTGCCAAAGCAGACAGGGAAGAGTGGGATGGTAAGGGGTACAAACTGCGAAGCCACTGCCAAGGTAGAGGCACACCTTCATAAATGTACTCTTGACAAGATGCACCTCCCATCTACTGGGCAGTAACTGCCTGATATCCACAGTGATAACACTGTCCACTTCGGACCATGAAAAGTGACCCTTTGCCTATGAAAATACATTCACATCTCACCAATGGGAAGGGAGAATCCAAAGGTTTATCATAAATTTGTTGTGACATGCTCTATGCCGAAAGGGTATTCTAGTGGTTCAAACATGCAGCGAAGGGGGAAGACAAAATTATCTCAAAACTTCCTGCATAACAAGTCATTGCAACTTTGAGAGATGATGAAACCGAGACCATGTGATTTAGTTCAAAGTTCTTCTGCTTTGGACCACAAAAACAACATGCAAAGAAGCCTTAACAGATATTGGAAAAAATTAGACATCACAGAAACGTATCTATCCCCTCATCTAGCACTTCCTCTGGAGTTTCTAAAAGCAAGGAATCTCCAAATGACTGAACACTGTCACTTCAATAGCAAATCAAATAAATCATGTCAGCCTATTAAAACACTATTCCATTATGTTTTAAGTGATAATGTGAGAAATATAGCACATACAGTAAAAAATGTCTGCATGCATTTCATCGAGTTTAATTAAGCCATGAATGCCTAACAAAAAGTTGCAACTGCGAAGAAAGCAGTAAGAACTTCCATTTAACACAGAAATATTTCTTGGATTGATCCGACAGAGTGAGTTTTAATTTTTTGAAGAAGGTGACAATCTGTTGTTTATGATTCAGTAATACCCTTATCTTGGTTTTCTGGTTAATGTTTAAAATAAGTGATTGCTTACAGTCAGCCAACACATTGACTATAGATCTGGCATTCTTATGTGGTGTGTATTTTGTAAGAACAGGTAAGTTTCACTTGATAGAAGTTATTAGATAAGGCTAATTTCTTTTTATTTACTGTCTTACTGACACATTTAGTTTCAGTAAGACAATGAAATCCCGGTGCCTTGGCTCTTGTTGTATCTGTCACGCACTTTTATTTCTCATTCTCATATTTACATATTACCTCTTCTACACCTTCCCCCGAAACAACTCTGTTCCTGTGCGACAATTTCAAAACCCATCGCTGTTCCATCATTGAAATATGAGCTGACATTTAGGTGTAATCTTCACGTTTCTTGATTTGTCAGTTTTATGAGATTACAAAGAGACAGGGTTCATACTTCTGAGTCACTGCTTTCGAAAGACTCAGCAGATGCAGGTAGACATATTGGAAAGTTGTCTCCAGCAGCAACAAGAAAACACCAGATTACAGGACCTTCATGCCACCAAAACTGCACAATTGTCAGCTCATAATACTTCTTATGTGCACAGCTGGCTACAAGTGAGCAAACAATCCTGCTTCTATTTTCGTAGACGACTTGATTTTGTTAATTCTTTGTCTTTCTTGCTTCCCTGCTTTTAGAGGGCATACTATCACCAGCAAGCCGTGCATTGTTTGATTTCTTTCTGCTTAAATACACACTGTGCTCTGTAGTCAGATGTTACGCAGCACAGGCACCGAGATTACTAGGGGAGTTAAAAAAGGAAAACAAAAACCGTCAAGCGAAACCTTCCAAAGCTGAACTATGACCCAACTCCAGAAGGAAATGCCTTCCTTGAAAAGACAGAAGGCAAGGTCTTGAAAGCAATTTCGATCAAAACTAAGGTATTCGACTGTATTCGTGAGCTTTTGAGGTTTAAGGCAGATGGTTACAGAAACATCTGCTTTAACATGTACTTAATGACTCGTCTGCGGACTTTTCCTGCCGAACAATGCCGGCTGCACACCCGAGTTCGGGCATACCCCACCTCTACTGCATAGAGCTCATTTTAGAAAGGACTCACGTCCTCCTCGCTCGCAGCCGGCACTGACTCCCCGCCCGAGACAAAGCCGCTGCCCGGCCGCCTTCGCCCCGGCCGCAGCCGCGCACGTGGGGCCGCGGCGGGGGGCGAGCGCCGGCCGCGGCAGCCAAGCCTGGCAACCAGCCTGGCAGCCAGCCGCCCACGGGCAAGCCCCGGCTTGCCCGGACAGCCCCGGGCCACGGCCGCCCCGCAGCCGCCGCGCTCCCGGCCTGTCTGCCCCAATCTCCCCCCAGCGCGGAGACACTGTCCCGACCGTGACAGCGCCCCGCGGGCCAGGCAGTGCCGTCGCCCCGACTGCGGCGGTCACGGGTTCGCATCACGCCTCGATCAGGCTCCCGACGCGGAGCCATCTTGTTCCCCGGAGCCGCCGCCCGGCTCGGCTTCCCCCCGGCAGGGGGCTCCCGGCACGGCCCAGGGCGCGGAGCCACGGCCGCGCTGCCCTTCCCGGCGGGCGGCCCAGCCCGGCCCGGCGGACTCCGCCGCACAGAGCCCGGCGGGGAGAAGGCCGGGCCGGCAGGCGGGGCAAGCGGCAGCCGAGCTCACAAAGCCGCTTTGTGCCCGGGCCGGGCCGCCCAGGAGCCGCGGAGAGATCGCCACCTCCTCCTTTCTCGGTGGAGGAGGGAAGAGGGGCGCCAGCGGGGAAGAGAAGCCGAGCCGTGCCGCAGCCCGGCGGGCTTGGCTCCCCAGCGGCCCGCCCGTCGGGAGCCGCAGCCCGGCGCTTCGACAAGCCGCCCGCAGCCGGCGCGGCCCGGACGACAGAACAAAGAGACAACATGGAGATGGGGGAGAGGGGGAGGAGAGGCGCGGTAGCCGGGACGCCAGCGGGGCGAGGGGCCGGGGAGGGGGACGCGGGCGGGCGGGCGGCACTCACAGGAATATGGTTACTCATTGAAGACTGTAGCCTGATCATACAGCCGGGGTGCGGGCGCCACCGCCGGGGGCAGGAGGAGCAGAACTAGGAGGAGGAAGAGGAGGAGGCGCTGGAGGCCGCGGAGCTGCCGGCGGGGGTTCGGCGGCGGCGGCGGCGCGGGGAAGGACCATACAGCGGCTGCGGCGGGCGGGCGGCTCTGCGGGCGGCGCCGGGCGGACGCGGCTGCACCAGGAGCGACACTCGGCGCCGCCTCCCGCACGAGCGTCCCGGGCCCCGCCCGCCGCGCGTCACTGACGAGCGTCGCTTCCGCCCAATCAGCGGCGCCATCTGCGCGTCTGGGGCGGGCGCGGGGCGGGGCGGGGCGGGGCAGGCGGGCGCGCGCGAGAGGCGGAGGCGGCCGGCGGGAACCGGTTGGTGAATGGGGCCGGCGCGAGGAGCGCCCCTCAGGGCCGCGCCGGGACACCCCGCGCGCCCCGCCCGCGCGCGCCGGTGCCGGCGGCTCGTGGCGCGAGCGGCGGCTCCCGCGGCACGGAGCGTTCCGGACTGTGCCGTGCGGCCTGAGCCCGCCGCGCCGGGGAGAGCCGCGAGAGCCGCGCCCGCGCAGGACGCGGGGTGGCGCAGCGCCGGCCTCGCGTGGGTTTAATCCTTCGGCCCCTTCGCCCGTGGGCTGGAAAACCGCTCTGGCGAGTTTAATGCGGACAGGAAGCTCTTAGAGCGTTCTGCCCGCAGATTACCCCGTGTCTCTAAGTCGAGATGAAAACCGTGATTGTGGTGTTGCAGATGGGAGCTCAGCCCAGTAGGCCAGAAGCGGTGTGAGAAACAGCAGCAGGGCTCGCTCAGCCTCGTGCTCCCTCTCGCCTCTGGGAAAGCGTGTCCCAGGGCACAGGGCTTCCCGAAGAGCGGACTGCAGGAGGTGCAGCCGGCCCAGGGGAGCACCGAGCGCTGCCTCCGGGACGGCCGCATGGCCGGCAGGCCCGGCTGGACACCGCCAGCCGGGGAAACACCTCCGAGTGGGTCACTGCCAGCTTTCTGCAATAACAGCCTATTTTTAGCTTGAGTTCATCTGAAACTGTTCTGGTTGCATTTAACTAGTTAAGTTTTTCTTCTGTATGATATTTTACTACTGCTAAACAGATCACCAGAGCTTGCAGAACGTGGTTTTGATATAAAAAATAATCTGCCCCAATCTGAGTCTCCTCAAGCAGTGTTGCCCTGTACAAAGGCATGGCCGGTTTGTGATTTTCCCAAATGTCTTGGGTTTGTAGAACCTGCGTAAGCCGTGGTTTGTCCAGAGGAGGCTTTTACAGTATCTGACACGTGAGAGATGTGCTGTTCAGAACATGTCTACACTATCTTTCACTTCACCTTGCTTCAGTAATCGGGAGCCATGTCTCTGCTAGGATAAAGTACTTAGCTTCTCAGGGCTATAAATAGATCTGGGCTGTATTTATTTGCATTGTGTTATGTATTTACTGACTTAAAACGTTTCTGGTGGACTCACAGCTGTTTCCACTTCTCTATATAAAACTTCTTGAAAACAGGCTCAGAATGCTGTAAAATAAGTATTGTAATATTGGCTGCTTGTACTATTTACTTTTTGGTGGTTGCAATGATAGAAAAGTTTTGGGAATAAAGTCAACTTCTGTCATTGGTAAAGTTTGAGGAATTTGCTCTGAATCACAGAGTTCTTTCATTAAACAGCTCTTAACCTGCTTTAATCCATGATGTTTGGTTTTTGTGTTTGGGGTGTTTTCCTCCAACAATGCAAGGTTTTGTTTACTACACAGTAAACTGATCAGGATTTTAAAATCAAATTACTTTCTGCTGCAACATCCCTTCAGTGCTTTTGCACAGCGGTTTACACTGAAAATAAGTCTGGTGGTTTGTCTGAAATTATATACCCAAAGAAGAATGGATTTAGCTCTGAAAACTTCTGGTCTAAAAGGATTTTTTCTTTTTGAGTAAAGAATGCCAGGATCATTTTCACAATATAGTAATAATACTTTTTATTAGATTAACTCTATCTGGTCTGCCTAGTTGTGATTAATTATGTCATCCCTAGTTGTCAGCATACAGTTCCTGTATTTTATGATCTGAGATGGCAAGACATACTTGGAGACTACAGCAGTCTCCTATTTCATATAATATAGGGCAGAATCAGAGGTATGTGTAGGGAAGAGAGACTAATGGATAGTTACAAGGTGCCAGTTGGTGAACTGATGAAACAAAATGGGTTGAGGAAACACCAAGAGATGAGACTCCTAAGGAACTTTAAATATAAGAAAGAAATAAATGCTTGGAAAGAGAAAATGTGGGTTATAATCAGAAGAGACTGATACTACCAGTACGAGAAGCAAAGATGTGATCATCACCGTCTTGTGGTATTAGGAAGATTAATACAAGTTTTATGATAAGAGGAAAAATCTTGAATATGTTCTTGAAGCAGTGGGAATGAAAAACAAAATGTGGACATGGACTGATTGTCCTTGCCAAGTTGACTATTCTCAAGAGGTTTTGAAAGTTTTAATAGGCAATTGTGCAGTAAAACAGTAAATTTAGAGAATACCGAAGTTTCAGAAATCCAAATGGTGAGTTATACCTTATGATTGCTTTCTTGCCTCCTAAGAATAGTGAAACAGTGAAAAAAAATCCCTATTGACACTCTTTATATAAAAGTGTAAATATCTTATATGCTTTGCTAGCCATTTTTGTAAAGAAGGGGAATCCTAATATAATTAGGGAAAAGTTTTTTACTTCTGATCATCTTTTTCAACTCTTCTGTACATGTAAAAGTTCTATTATATTATTTTTTAGTCAGAGGGACCAGAACAGGAAGTAGTTTTCAACATGCAGTCACACAAAGACCATGTATCACTTTGAAGTGGTTTTAATTTATTGCTACTCTATATGTTCCTTTTTGAAGATGCTACTTCCATGGGATTCATGAAAGTTAAACTTTTAAATATTACTCTTGTGTTTTAAATATGTATCTTTATATAACAACATATAAATATTACTCAAAGGCTAAATAAAAGTACTGGTTATTATTAATCGTTATCTTTTGCAGACACTTAACTTCTTTAGTCCCTCTAAAAATCAGTCAGTTGTTCCTAATGTTTGTCTGAGTCTTCTGTAAAATACCATTAGGGCAAAAAACCACAAACAGTTGTGTACTGGAAAGGAATGTGAGAATTTGTTCAGTTGGACACAGTTTCATTGTGTCTGTATGGACTAATCCTATTTTAAATTTTAGTGGAATTGGGGATTTTATATAGATCTTGATGTCATGTTTATTTGTACAGAATTAATGTATACACTTAAGGTTCTACTGGTTAGATCTTTGATCTGCTGAAGTTTACTGTGCCTTTTGTGTAGAGGTTTCTGAAGGCTGTGCTAATTCTTGTGTTATGCCAGTGTGTAAAAACATGGAGTTGACTATCACTGGGTTAGACTGTCATACATGACTAAGCAGATTAAAACAAAAAATAATAAAAGAAAAAGAAAGTAATTAATGCAAATCAATGTAGTTCTAGGGAAAACAGCTATTGCCAAGAAAGCTGACTTAATGCTTTGATAAGATTACAAGATTGGCATAAAAGTAACTGCATAGCTGTAACACTAAATGTTCATGCTTTCAAACAATTTTATCAAAGGAGCGTAATCAAAGATCAGTCTAAAAAACAAGTGTGACTGATGCAAAGACTGATAAATAGCAAGAAGAAACGATGCCAGCATAGTTCTTTAGAGTTATCTAGACTGTTTAGTAACTTGTATTCACTCAAAATTGTGCTTTAGTACTGACACTTGCAAAATCATACACTTAGAACAAGGAACACAAGCAAGATTATAAATTTTCAAGAATACTTTTGTTTACTCCTAAAGGAATATAGGGATTATAATGGACAAGTCAATATGAACTCCTAGGGCAGTGCTTTGGTAACAATAAAAATGATCATTCTGTGATCCTTAGATATTTAAATTGTGAGGCGTAGAGGGACTTTTTTTCATCAGTACTAACTATTGAATTACCATATGCAGATCTTACCTTACTTGATTTTCTGATATATGTAAAACCCCATCCAATTCATCTGGAGCCTGTGTGTGGCCTTTTTCATGTGCCCTGTTACCTACTCCTTTGTTTATACTTACTGCCCCACCTCTTAGCCCATTTTTGCCTCCCTCTTCAGGTTAGGTTGAGTGCCGTGGGGTCTCTTGGGTTCTGTGATCTTCTGGTGAATGGGATAACAAGAGTGGAAGGCACTGCAGGGCAGTGTTGATTCATGTGTGAGAGTGGTGGGTCCACAGCCATGTCATAGAAGAGAAAGTGATACATTTTTGAGAATGCAGATCTGCAGAAAATGTTCAAAGACTGGAAAAAGTGAGACATATAAAGGACTCTTCCTGTTTAACTCAAAAAGTAGATGCAGTGATATCTCACAAGGTGAAAATACAGGCCTCTAAAACTTTTTTAATTTGAAGAGTAAGGTAGATTAGTTTGCAAATGTATGACAAATTCACTTGGTCCTAAGTTACTGAAGATACAAGTTACTGGCTTCCATACAGGAATTACTGGGTGAAATTTCATATGCTGTGATGTACAGGAGATCATGAACTGTAAAATACAGATTTTTACATCTTGAAGTATGAATTTAGCAGGAAGAGTTTTAGTGAAAAAGGCTTTACTTCAGTTTTTCTTAGTTAGTTCAAATTCTTTATAGTATTTTTATCTCAGTGGAGCTGTAGAATTTCTTACACTGTGTCTTAACTGTAAATTCTGCTTTTAATATTTTTAAAGTTTAATAACATTTGTAATTTAACTGAGTGCTTCTTTTGAATTTTTCACTGATTATAATTTTGTTGTGTGTATAAAAACTCTGTAAATTATTGAGTTTGTTGCTGTTGTCAGTTCTTACTATGTTAGCTTCCTTTCTGCAGCTTGGTCTCATTCGTTCTCCCCTCTAGCATGTTTCTTTATTTTTTGATGGATGTCTTCAGTAAAATCTTTTTTCAAGCTTCTTTCATGTCTTCAGTTCTTTAAAAAGCCTCATGATTGTTAAACATGAGGTAATTTCTCTCCTTCATCCCAAGTTTCAGTAAATAGCACGGTCAGGATGTGGTTGTGTTTCCACGGCCTGGGCCTGCGTGGTGAGAGCACACATGGAGCTCTCTGACGCTGGCAAACAGCACCTAAGGAACACTCTTCTGCTGCAAGATTTGGGGACAGACCTGTGCTAGGGGGGAACCTTTCTGCTATGGAAATTTCTCTGCTCATGTGCTAGAAGAGGGATACAGAATTTTTACTGTAGGACATCTTTTTGTGATGCTTTAGCACACTATCAAAACTGAAAGACTTTGCAGAGGATTCTTCATATTTGTTTAGCATCCTTGGCCATGCATATTTATAAAAAAATACTCTGAATTCATTATGAGGATCTAACACAGACCTTTTCACCATTCATGTAAATGAGCACTTCATGTACAAGGTATAGTATGATAAAGGTTTCTGGTTTCATGACCTTGGGCTAGGTCTTGTCTATATGCTTTTGTGATAATGGCAATTATTTTCCATTTTCAGCTCCAAAACTGGTTTCTGTATTTTGAGGAGAAGGTAGTTTTAGTTTCTTTCTGGAACCCTGGTTATATACATTGGCCCTGGACTGGTCAGAGGGATTAGAACACTACTACTGGGACTTTACAAATGCAACCAATGTGAAGCCCTTTTTCAGCTGTTTTTTTGAAAATATTGTTGAATTTCTCATATTGCTTCTGCCTGTTCAATAAAAGAATTGTCTTCATGTATATTATCTTCACAGTTTGTATTAAAACTGTGAAGATGTGATAAAGAAGGATTTTCCATGACTGAAGAAATGATGATCTTTTATAGGCCCATGCTGTGATAGTCACTTGGCAAGTTTAACATTCATAATTGGCCCTTAGGCAACATATAATCTGAGTAGATGGTATTGAAATGTACAGCAGGAATTATAAAGATGAATAATTTCAGAAAATATTTGCACAAAATTGCTTACAAGTAAGTTTTCTGTTGTTAGGCTTTTTAACAACATATCTGCTAGTTTATTCCTATTGAGGTAAATAAAGCCTATACACTAGGAAAACTGGACATTTTTTATTTGATTTGATTTAATTTAATTAGGTTTTCTCCAAACCCTTTTTGAAACCGTCCAATGGTTTGACATTCTGGATATATCACAACATTTATCTCAGGAAGCTGTTTGAGTTGACAGCCTGGGAATATTTTCTCAAGTACGTTAGTGGCAAATCGTAGCCCTGCTGGATCCCATCCACAGGGATCACAAACAGGGCCTTTGCTGCTAAGAGTGCTTTCCATATTTACTATTACTTTTTAGGAAATTTTAGGATAAGGATCCTATACAGCTGCTGTTAAAATACTTCCTTTTTTTGTGCTACAATTTTTCAACAATGCTGCCCATGAAAACTGCTAAACTGCTACTCTTAATAGTAATATCAAATATGTTAATGGCAATTTTACAAGAGCATACGGCAATTACAAGGACTCATAATTTTTCCTTTTTGGAAAGTTTCTTTGGATAAGTGTGCAAATTCATATATGTTTTTGTTTCTAAAATGTAAATCACATATTTTATTGCCTTGCATTATTAGTGCTGCAACCAGAAATAAACTGCAGTCTCTTTTCACAGTCTGTTCAGATTACTGCCGCTATCAGTCACTTACTGCCTGTTCAGCATCCTCTTCACACTGCTCCTGATTTTTTCCCCTCTGTTGCTAGGGAGGAATGCTCATTGATTTTTCTGTGGGTTTTGGTGGTGTTGTTTTTTGCAGCAAAATAACAATTCTTGAGACAGGAAAATTTTGCACATCCACTTGTATAACTCGTATTCTTTTGTTAGCTGATATGCTGTACTGTCACTAGACTCAAAGTTTATCTTGTCATTTACTGTTGGAATCCCCTTATGGTTAAATATCATTGCCTTTCATTTTATTAAAAATTGAAAAATAGAAGCCAAAGTTTGTAATGGAAACTCTATTGCAGTTCTGTTCCAGCTCAAATATGACCTTATACCATTAAATGGCAAAATTATTATACAAGGAAATTTAGAACATGTCATTGAAAATATAAACTATATTTTCCTGGTGTCTATTCATGTTCTTTTGTTGTTTCTTTGATTAGTGAACATTTGTCTTTTTTATAGTATTACAATCGTATTAGAAAAGAGATATGCCTGTGTTCAATTTAACAGGAAAAACAAATCACTTGGAAGCCAAAATATGTGTAATCTCATGAGCTAAAGCTCACAAACAAGGGAGATTAACTAATACTAATCTAAATGAAGAAAATTACATGTGTTTAAAAATCAAGATGGAAGCTGTAAATTGTAAGGAAAAGATAAGTAATTCTCCAAATGTCCTAAAAATGTAGTGGCTTTTGTACTTGGATTTAAACAAGAAAGCATCTGAGAACTGTCGGCCTCCATGATCTAGTGCTGGAATTCTTTTGGAGCTCTAATTTCTTTTGCCTTTTGGCTGAGTTAACTGGTTCAACAGATCAAAAATATGCTAGGTCTTTGTCATAAAAAAGGACTTTTGTTTTGTCTTAGAGCAGGTACACTGTGTCAGGCTATCAATAAACATGTACTTTCTGTGACATAAATGACATTCCAATGGTACTCCTGGTCTTGGACTATTTTGCTTCCAATCTGCCAGATGAACTCTGCACCAGCCTTTGCTATGTGTGTGATTATGTTGTTTATTTCCCTGGGCTTGCACAGTCAGAATATTACTTTGGTCAGCAGAGTGTTGGTCAAAATAATACTTACCAAACTAATGGTAGGGAGCTGTACACCACTGAAAATATAACTGAATACACTGTAGTTTGCTTGTGCAAATTTCTTTATGCAGAACTGCCTCTTTTGTAGCCCTAGTGCCACACACCTTTTAAACTTTTTCAAGTTAGTATTCTTTAGCCTGCCATCGAGCCCAAACCCATATATTCCTGTCTAATATTCCTGCAGTTCACATATTCATATATGCTTTCAGGACTACCAGATGTAGGCATATGCATTTCAGCAATAATCCTGTTCTCTGAAACTATTCCTTCAACATGTTTCTGATGCCACCTGGATAATTTTTTAAAAAAATGAGAGTTAGCGTCTCCCCACCAAGAAAAGTGGAATACTTTTGTTTCTACATCTGTTTAGATGTGAAATTCTGGAGCCTCTGTATCTATTCCCTATCTGTGTTTAAATGTTCCCAATGTGGAATTGCACGATTCCTGCCTGAAACACCAGTGTATTCTTGGGGATAGAGTAACAATTCCAGCAGTTTCCACGGCCATCCAGTTTGTCATGAAAATATTACGGTGGTAATTTCTTTCCACATTCCTGTACTGTCCAAAAGGCATGAAACATCACATGGATGTCTGCATCATAACATAAACAGTTAGAATTGGTGCAGCATGTGCAGTGTGTCTGTGATGCAAGTGGGGAACAGTCAGAGCTATAGGGGCCAGGGGTACCTCAAGTGAATGTGGTGGCAAGCTACAATGATCATTGTCCTTAGAGCCATAAAGGAAAAATGATTGATTTGTTCCTAGAAACACAGCACTCAGAAGGGCAGTATGTAAACTGGGGTGTCATCATAACCATTGGAGTAAGCAAGTGCACCATTGTGTGTTCAGGATGTGCTTGGTTTGTGGAATTGTAGATAATCAGTGATAGTTTGGTTCAAGGTTGCCTGAGTAGATGGGAAAATACTCTGTCGTGTGACACACCCCACTGTGGATAATTGTATGTAGTGAAACTCGTGTTCTTGGAATTTTGACCTTTGGAGTGGAGGGAAAAGGAGTAGAGAGATACAGTAACAGTATAGTAACAGATATAGACAGTAGCTAGGTGCTTAGTCTTACTAAATAGGCCTTAACAAGTATTTCAGATTAACAATATTTGCAATGATAGAAAAAAGTGAAGAAGCTCTTCAAGCTGCCAGTAGAGCCACTATTTTCTGTGCATTCTCTGTCAGACATGGAAAGTTTTCAATATATCAAAAGAAAGTTGATGCAGAGGCCTCCTAGTTATTAAAAATTTCCTAGGATGCAGACAAGTAATGTAAAACTGATATTTTTTCTGCAGTACTTTAGGATAACTAAGGATGCTTAGAAACAGACTCTCACATTTTCACCACATAAAATATACTTTTAAAAGAAACCAGACCCCAAAATTTACTGAAATTGTTTTTGTGGCTTGTAATTTTAGTAGAAATCCTCAGTATTTAAATAAAATGTGTTGTACAAAACACAATAAAATTCCAGTATACATTTCAAGGTCTAATTTTACTTAACCGTTTTCAAGCAACCAAGAAGCAGTCTGGAGACATTTTCAAATGTCTAGGTAATGAGCTTTACAGACCCTGTTCCTAAGGATTAACACTACAAACTTTGGAGACAGCCTCTGGAAACAAGCTCATTATGCTGCTCAGTAGATGCTGTGCTGTTTTTGTTGTAAGGCTCATAAAGCAGCTCTCATCCATACATTCTCTGAAGCCTCTCATCCTGTTAGTGATCCAGTAAGTCTTGACTTGAGCAGAAGCTTTCAGAACCGAGCACTGCTTGTACAATATAAAGGGTACCAATTTCTCTCTGATTTGAATAAAATACATTGCAAGGTAATGCAGGAATCTTGATTTTTTTTCTTAAGGTACTGATATGAATATGAATAAAACTGATCATAAATACTTTTCCGCTGCTCATATTTTGGGGCTTTTTTCCCCTATACTATTTCACAATTTCTGTGTGACTTCATTATCCTTATTTAGGGAAGAACAATATTCTGTTTAGTCTTCTTTCAGTAAATAGCCTGAAGTATTTAGTCAGATTTTACTCTGCTTTGTTCAGGTACAATCTAACATATGATACTAATTTTGGAAACAAAAAACTGTGACTTCATCTCTGATCAAACAGTTAAGCAAAAAGTGTATTTTGCCTTGGAAGTTGCTCTTTAGTTTAAAAGATTACTTTTCGAGTTTATCTACATGATTTTAGAGCATGTCATGTTTTCCAAGGGAATACTTGCTTGGGGATGCTCAACTTTAGACAGTTCTAGCATAAGGGAATGCACATCCTTAATTACATGTTACAGATTCCTGTTCAAAACAGGAATGAGAAAGATTAGGAGAATGTAATCAGTAGGAGTCAGCATGGCTCACTGGAAGATACAGCAGACAAAAACTGTAGAGAAGAGGAATAAAACTTAAATTAGCTTGGCCAACTCTTAGAGGATAAAGCTGACTTTCTTTAGCCACGCTGCAGTCAAAAGAAGGGAAAAATAGGCAAACATAGGGATAAAATTCTTGAATATAACCATGAAATTAAGATTTTTTAAAGATAAAGACATTTTTAAAAGATACTATTTTAAAGAAAATATTTCAGAAATACTAATAGTTACACAAAAAGGGGAGAGATATCGATACAGCCTGCAGGTGAAAAAAATTATCAGCAAAGTAAATGACTGCTCCTGTCAGTTGATAAACACTTTCCAGGCTAACACTATGAGGATAACACTGCTTTGACAAAATTATTTTTAAAATTATCTATTTATCCATCATAGTAATGAAAAAAAAAGTCGTAAAGGTCCCTGCTTACAGTGTTCTTGTTCACACACTGCTTCACTCAAATCCATTCATTTCCTAGAAACTAAAGCAGCTTTCTGTCTGCTGGCATTAGAGGTACCAGCAATATTGTTTTCTTTATCTTCTTTATCTTTGCATATCTTATGAATTGGTATTTACAAAAATCCAGACATTTAACTAAAGCCAGATCAAAATTCTTTCCCTTCAAGTGGAAAAACAGACTAATGTTGGACTGCACCTCATGTAGAAACCTACCATAGTAGGAGACATCCAGCTTCCTTTTGCCACCGTGAGTTAGGTGTCAAATGTGAGAGAGTGGTCTAGGCTTTTTCTATAATTCAGAGAACAAGAGAAGTTCTTCTAGAGGCTGATAAATCCTGTTCTGGCATAAGTCTTGAAGATGGAGTAAGTTGCTTTTCAGCAGTATTTATCATGACTTTAGAAAAAGAATGAGCAATTAGAGTAAGTAGCTATATTTCAAATTGGTCACATGAGGTAACCTGAATCTTACCAGTTTAGAGTGGCATGGACTCTCCTTACCAATGGCTCTCATATATCACCTGTCCAAAAAAAGTACCCTATCAGTGTTTAAAACCATGCTATGTGTCCAGATTGGTTCTAAGCAGTATCTGTTCCCATACTCAGATGTTTTGAGTTGTCCTATGTAATAGGTTATTTTTTTTTGTTATCCTTTCCTTGAGAAGATTTAGAAATCATAAAGAATAGAATCCATGATAATTTCATTTCATTTTTGCAGCATTAAAAGGTTTATTTGACATAAAATGATTTATGTACTTCTAAGGAAAGGGGAAAAAAAACCAACAAAACAAAAAACAAAGGGCCTCCCATGGTTTCCAAATACAACTATGTCCCTGTATTTGCCTAATACTACAGGGTCAGTGCACTTCATAGGAGTGCAAGACCTTAAATTTAATCCTCTCATCCATCTTCTGGGGTCTGAATCTTCATCTCTCAGGAGACTCCCTTAATTCTCAGACTGTGCCACGTCTTCAGTACATAAAGAGTGACTAGAGCGTCTCCAACAAGATGTAAAAACCGTTGCTGAAACACACATATCAACCTGTTAGTGAATTGCCTGCCTTCCTACCCTTTTGGTCTTTGACTCACTCATTATTTATGTTTTATAATCCTAATGGAGCAGTATCTTCAGTGGTCCAATGCCCCACTGCCCCATCACAAATTCTGTTCTGAATTCTAGTAGCCGATCTTCTTATCCTGAATGGGAAAATACAGCAGTTTATTTATGGATAATGACTTAAACAGAAGTCTTAAACATTCTAAGAAAGTGCATTAATAACTAGTACTGTATTTCTAATATCTGCATTTAAAAAGGCAAGGAGGTCTAATATATTTCAAACATTTTTAAGCAATCTGGCATAATATAAGACTGAACACTAAAAGGCTAACAATAAATGAATATCAATTTAGAAGGGATAAACCCCTCAACTGCAGGGTTAATGAAGCTCTGTGCTGCGAATTTACTTGACTTGAACTATAGCTGTAATGTTAGTGTGAAACAAAAAGGAATTTAGGTTCTGTTTATGCCTTCTGTTGGGGGCATTCAGCCAGATTGAATCCTTTTTTCCTTTGCTTATCTAAAACGTTCAGTAGCTCAGCCCTTAAACATGCTTTTAAAAATATGATTTAAACCATACACAGTGTTGAAATGAAAGAATTCAGGTATGATTTTGGAGAGAGAGTTTATATTTGTCAGGCCTTTTAATGTGAAATACAGACCTTAGGAAGCACCATTTTCCACACATTTTGATGCCTGTAATAAATTATGTTTGTTGATTATCAAAGTCTGACATCTCCCTGTAATTTGGGAGGGAATTTCATCTGATAATCCAAAACTGATTTTACTTTATGTAAGTAAACAGTCTTTCTGCTCACTGGACAAAGTATGTGCTAATTTCTGATCTTTGTGTTAAGGCCTTTGTAAATTGAAAGTACAATTTTTAAAGAGTCTAACTTGACTATTAATAGTTAAATAATTGTTTTTATTTACTTTTTCTAAAATTTTTCTTCTGAAATTAAGAGTGTAAAGGAAGACTTTGCTAATGCCCAGCTTCCTGCTGGTAGCAGTTAGTCATCTGGTTAAAAACAGAGGCATGTAGCCTAAGTGCCTTGGTTTTCAGTAAATATTCCCCTAACTTATGAAGCCTAAAACTGTTTTTTAAAAAAGTATTTACTAATTTAGTTAAATATTACTAATATAGTATCTGCAATACTGTTGTTTATGTATCTCAGTATAGCTTATTTTTTCACAATGGAAAGACAGTGTTGATTGACTTTGGTTTATGAACCTCAGTGACTTGCAGGTTCTTTTTTGAGGAAATTTTGCCACGTCATCTTGCAGTTTCACTTTTAGTAAACTCTAAAAAGAGTAACACTTTGCATTTTTCTGCTTATTTTTCATTTTTTTTCCTCTCGAACTATCCTCCAATTTATTCAAGCATCCAAATTCCGATTCTGCCTTTCAACCTGCTTGTATGCTCTCTAAAGCCTAATACAAAGTACAACTGTAATAAATTCCTCTTTTACTTGATAATTTACTTATTCACGTTATTGGGCAGAGTCTGGTATAAAGAAAATTTCTATGGTTCTATGCTCAATCATCTCTTCCTTTGGACAATGAACTATTAATTTTAATTTAAAAAAACATAGTTGAAATTGTTTTCTAAGTGTTTTTGCACCCATTTTCCTATAGTTTCATCAAGATATTTTTTGTGATTGCTTTTAATAAGGTCATTTGGAAGTATCAAAAACCTTTTTGTAAGTTAATAGGTATGATCTTTTCCTGATTTAGAAGGAGATTAAGTTGGATTAAAGCCAGAGATTCTCTGGAAAACTTTTTGGCTATCCCTTAAAGGCATTCATATTGTTTGCTTGTTTATTACATTATTTTTCTGAGAATTGCAGTTGGCTGACTTGTTTGTAAATTCTTAATTACCTCCACTCCTCCTTTTTAATATTTAGATATTCTTTCTGGAACCTTGTAAGAGTTCTTAGAAATCTTTCTGGAACCTTATTTACCACCTAGAGTTAGCATGTCAATTAGGAAATTCTCTAGAAAACAGAAAATATAAATTTGAGGCTGAAGGCAAATATTAAACCTAAGACATTCCCTACTTCAGCAGAGTATAAACATCAAGGCAGTTCTGCAGGAGCCATGTCACTGCAGTGTAGAAGGAAAGGAATAAATACTGTTCCAGCCTACTCTCAAGCAAGGATTGATGACTGGGGATCATGAAGGGCAGGAATGCCTGTCTGGCACATTGTCTGGCATGACACACAACACTTCTGGACAGGATGGATTTCAGACATGACACTACCCTAGGATTTTTTATTGCCTGGGCAGCAGGGCATCACGTTGTGCTGTCATTCTAAGTCACTTACATACTGCTATGTGCTATATATGTCATGTGGTTGCCAAACCTTCAGTTTTGAAAGCTACTTCAGGGACCAACTGTTTGAATATTTCTATTTGGTTTCTTTTCAGATCTTCTTTGAACAGAGGATGCAATGAGATTTTAGGCTGAGTGTCCACTTGGAAATATCAGGGACAGGGAGGGCACAGGAGCAAATTATTGGAAAAACATGCTGTTCAGTTTTAAGAGCAGACCTGGTAGACACTGTGTTGAACTTCTGGGGAAAGAACAGTCTGCCTATAGGCTTACTAGATTTTTGTGAGGTTAGTAGCATCTCTGTGAAAAAATAAAAGCAAAGGAGTTCATGTGTAGGGCATTGCAAGGGAAAACTTACCACTTTAAAAGTTCCCAAAGCTCTGAATACACTGATTGGCAGAAGTCCAGCATTTTTCTATTGGGATTTTTAATATCATTGCTTCCTATACAAATTGCTCTTTGTCCCACAAGTCTTGGCCAGACAAAGTCCAATTTGATAACGCCTTTCCTCAGGCAGCCCAGACGACATGGGCTGTGCTCCAGTGCCTGTAACTGGTAGGTCCTCTTTGTACTCCTGCTGCCACTGGGGCTGTTGGGTACCTCCTAATTGCTGTAGTGACATTATGTGCTCCTTTGCCCTCATCCCACCAAATGTTCACTTCCTGTCTTTGTGCCAGTCAGAAATGTTGCCTGAAGAATCATGAAGGAGTGGTAGCATGGAGAAAAATATCAGGAAATTATTTTGAATTTCAACTGCTCTATGATCAAGCTACCATTAAAGGACACTAATTTATTGACACAAAATCCTGAAGAAGAGGAAAAGGACATAGTTCATCTATACAGGACACAGGACACTGAAGTGCTTTGACTCTGGTGATTGCAGCAATACAAACAGCAATTACACCCCAGGAAAAACGTAGGTTGTTTCCAACTGCTGGTTCCTTTCATGTTGTTTGCAACCTGTTTTTGCACAAATCACCACAGCTATTTATAAACTGCAAGTGGGAGCTGAGAATAGGAAGAGCTTTGTGTTTATGGGATAACAGTGTCAGGAGAGCAATACTTTAGCTAAATTGGGATGGCCTCTACAGACTCCTGTTTCTATGATTGTAATGCTGCTGGTATTTTGGGGACTGAAGTCTCACAGACACAGACTCAGCTTCATGTAATTTATGTCCTCTTACATATAAAAATAAACAAAGTTATGTTGAAAAGCTGTGAAGCTGTGCACTTTTTTTTCCCTTTTTTTTTCTTTTTTTTTCCCCAAGATGAGTAAAGCTTTTTTGCCTCTAATTTTAACTCTATGAAATTAGTTGGTAGGCCATTTATCAGAGAGGGCCAGAAGGTGGTTGTTACAATACTAAGTTATTTTAAGAGGGGAGGAACATGGGTGAGATGGTTAGATGCATTAAAGGAAAAAAACAGGTCTTCCAAAAAACTTGCACTGGTATTGCATGTGCTTGCAAATGACCATCTCAGATATTATTTTTCTGTTTCTCCTTTCTTTTGTTGTAGGTTAAAAAAGACACTGCACAAAGGAGTGGAGAACTTAAAATTTCCACTCTTATTTGCTCTTTGCAAACAGAGATACCATTCCAAAACTTCATAGAAGAGAATTCTTAGAAAAATCTTCTCTAGCCTATTTGTCAGTAAGAGCTGTGGTGTTTGGCTTGGAACAATTTGGCCTGGACTTGTTTCTTGGCAAATTCCAATTTGAAACAAAAAGCAAAAATGAAACTGTGTGTTGGATGCACTGGAATAAAATGCTGTAGAAATACTTGACAGAAGCAGATTGACTTAGCATCAGTTTGGGCTCCTACCAAACTATCAGATTCTATTACTAGAACAGACAACTGCAACCCACTTTTTCTAAAAAGATGTTACAGAACAGCATTTAAAAGATACAATTTTAAGTTTTCTACAGAAATTTTTTTTGATTCAGTGAAAACTCTTCACATTTGGCAAGATACTTTTCTCTCATTTGAACGTAGCAACGAAATAACATTACAACCTGTTTTATTCCCTTTTTAAAATAAGAAAAGGTTTGCAGTTTAGATTTGCAAACTTTTTGAACTGGAATTAAAATCCATGTGTTACTGCTCAGCTAATGGTTAAAATACCTTTTAAACTCACTGTTCATACTAATTTAACACAAATTTCTTTAGAGGCAATGAGGAGTGAATCAGCACCAGAGTTATTACTGGTTTTAACTCTTCCATGGTTATGACTAGGAAAATACAGTTAAGAAAATGATAGCTTCTCAATTTCTGCAAAATGCCATTTAAGAATAATGCAACTTATGCAGCACTTGAAAAATGTAAAAGAAGTGCAGACAACTCCCTGTTAATAATTGACAATCACCTTTTGTCACTGTCTAGTGATTTGGAGATCCGAGATGAGAAAGCCAAAGGGAGATATTCAATTCAGTTGTGCTGTCAAGAGAAATAGTGGAAAAGTAGCATGAAAACATGAAGTTTAAAAAAAGTGGGTAAACTTCTTTTTTGATATCCTTGAGGATTAGGCAAACTTGTACTCTCATATAATTGCAGAACAACCCAATGATGTTGCTATCTGCTAATTGCAAGGAATTTATATAAATTAACACATATCGAAAGTCACAGAGAGTTGTTTTTTTCTATTACATATTTAAAGAAATATTTTATTTGTTATTATTGCTAAATATTTCGTCAATAATGGAATAGGCTAGATTAATTAGAAAGTTAGCAAACTTCCTTCTTGAGAATTTTTTCAGTCCCTGAGATTGTCCTAGAAGAAACAACTGTTTATATGTGAAAAAATGCCATGTTTAAAATAACCTTCTTTCTTCTTTGGTAAAAGGAAATCAAGTCACTTATTTAACATTCTAAAGCCACAAATGCAGAGAATATTCTAAAAGCTCAGCAATTTTCTGCATGTATTTATATTCTTTACCTGCTTAAATGCTAATGTAGGTGAGCAATCTGTGGTGAAGACCTCCTAAACCTTTGTTAGTGGCTGGAAATGCCTAGAATCCAACTATAACTGCTCTTTCAACCCAGTGTCCATAATCAAATGAAAATCTTCATACTTTCATGGCCTTTGGGACACTGAAGTACTGACACCCTGTGAACTTGCCCAGGTTACCTTAAAGTTATCTTTCACATACCAGTGCTTGTCTATATGTTGTATTCCTCTTCCTTACTCCTAAGTAAGGTCTCTATGCCCCTAGATAAGGCTGAATCATTTGTATGGTGAGGGAGAAGAAAATACTGATGCATTTTAAGACTAGCATAATTTTAATAAATCATGGAGTAACTGAAAGAGTAGAGTAGCCATACTATGTCCCTGAATTAATTTTGAAGACTCAAGGAAAACTTTGTGTAGTGAAGGTTTTCTCTTGAGGTCAGAGCTTACTGAGACAGGATCTTGGTATTTCAGTCAGTAAGATGTAAATAGAAAATTGTTATTTAAAAAAGTAGAGGAATGGGGCTGAAACCTCTTAGGAAACTCCATTTCTGAAGTTTGTGTTAGAGGTACACCCTACAAGTATTTGTTATTCCATGAGTTGAGTTGGTCCAGTGCTGTTTGCATTCATTCTCACTTACATGCCTTCTGTTAATTCTGTACCATATTAAGGGACCTTCTCATTAACTGAAGTCATAAGATGGCAACTATTTAGAGTTGCAAACATTTTTGCACTTACTTGATAGAATCATGATAATTATCTTATTTAGACATCAAATAGAAAAATGTAAAGGAAGAACAGTTTTTGGATAATATTCTGACAAAATGAAACCGTTTGTATCTCTGGAGGAAGGTTTGGAAAAGTACAGGCAGATCAAGTCAGGTCTGCAACAGCACGTCTGGCTGGTTGGTATTTACAGAGAATTTATAGAGAACAATGCTGATGGCATCCTCCTGTTATCTTTCAATATATTTTTAAAGTTCCTTTTGTCTTTTGGGAATTTTGATGAAGCATTTAGAAGGAGACAATATAGAATATTTTTGTTTTCATGTTTGAAATATGTGATGCAAACTGTCTTCTAACGGTAACACAGTTGGTCTCTATGTATTTTGTAGGAAAGTTTAAAACATTGCCTTTATTCATACATAACATGGGAAGCACAATGCAGTGCACAGTCAAATGAATTTTTTCTTCTTGCAAGTTTAGGCTATAATGTTTAAAAGCTGTTCTTTTATTGTGGTGTTTTATTTGTTCTCTAGAAGCTTACTATGTCTATTTAATGCCTACTACACATGTATTTTTATAATATCTTAACACTCATAATTTGTGTGACCTTCATTATGGATAAATTTGGAACAGGAAAGTATATCTATTAAAAAAAAACCCATCATTTTTGTCTTGGAAAAGTTCCACTGAATAAAACAAGTTCAGTCTGTATCTTGCTCATACTGCATTGCTTAGAATAGTTTCTTTGTACATAGGACTCTGTTTCTGTCTGGGATTTTGGGATATTTCTAACATGCAGGATTCATCAAAAGTTTTATCTTGTCTTCATGTTTTTTGATCTTTACGTGTACTAAAATATGGATAACATTCCAGGCTTAACTTTCATATATTACACCAAAGGTTGCAGTTATTCTTTTATATGATTTTCTCTGCATGCTTTTAGTTTGTCTCTAATTTAACACTGAGATAAAGGACTTTTGCTTTGTAAAAGTGATTTGCTACGGTGAACTTCTCCTGTTTCTATTTTAATCTTTGTTGATCTGGATTTATACTGACCTCTCTTAGAGAAATTATTTTGTCTAACCTTTTTTTTTTTTCATTAGGATTTAAATGATTGTTTCAGCTAGATCCATGAGTAGGGTTTTTATTTTGTTTGTTTGTTTGTTGGGAGTTTTTTTGTGCGTAAGTTTCCTCTTTAGGATTATTTCTGTTTTATTTTTGTTGTGTTGCTCTTTTCTTGGTGACCTACTTGCTGTCATTATGTCCAGACTCTGTCTTTTTGGCTATGCACTTTTTAAAAGGCTGTTTCCAGAAACCTGCCTGCTTGAACAGCATACAAATAAAAAAACAGTTCAAGTCTTCTTCTGACAATGTGCAAAATTTGCAAATTTGCCACAGCATGTCTTACTTTTGGTGGTTTTCTGTGTTGGCTTTAGCTCTTGTATTGTTTATATATATAGTTTTCTATCAACTCTAAGATATTGAATACTGCAGTTTCTTGTAGTTGAACCATCAAGCTGTGACTTTCCTTGGATGCTGTTTTTGTAAATATGGCACTTTCTTATGAGGTTAATCTATTGTTTTATTTATTGAGAGCCACCCTTATACAAGTAAGCCATTGACAAAACAAAGAAGAAAATATATTCCTGCTACTCCCATTCACATTCCTGCTAACTCCATTAACATCTCTAGGTTTAACATCAAGGACATATTAAAAGGCTGATTTTAGCTGGCAACAGCTAAAAATGCTATAAAGTCTGAGGACGTGTAGTGCAGAAAAAAAATTCTAACTTTCACAGTCAAGTGATGCTAAAACAAACTGGGCAGTAAAAATGTCCTTAAGAGGTGAAATGGCAAAAAATGATAAATTGTTATCTGTTCTGCTGTTAATTTATGTGATTTCATAGCTTGCAGTGAGAGTGAATCCTTTCTTCATTAGTGTATTGATAATTTATTTTTCCTGATGGTCACAACTGAAAGATTAGCTTGCAGAACATTAAGGGACATGATCTCTTCAATGTCTCTTTAGCTCACACAAGAGTTGCAAACATACAAGGCAAGTCATACAATGAGAAAAACTGTAAATGCAAAATACTCTTAGCAGTCATTAATAACATTTACAAGGAAAAACAATTTTGGCACTCAGAAATAAGTACTTTTCTAGTACTATCCAGAATCTGTAGAATTTGACATTAACTACAGACTTATAGTGCTGCAGAAGCAAAATCCTGTTTTAAAGACTGTTTTAAAGACTACAGGCATATATACAAACATAAAAATGTGAGTAAGGCTGAGAAACCAAGCACTAAAACGTTTGTAAGTGCCAAAGTGAAAAATGCATCTGTAGTATTTATTTGGCATCCCAGTGCTTATGTATTATGACACAGAAGCACATATTTAAAACATTACCTAATTCATTACAGCTGACAGTGCACACTATTGAAATTCTTCTCTGAATCATTGCCTTTCTCACAGATTTTTCTATGAGATGTATCACTTGCATCCGGAAGTATCACAAGATTCATTGATTTATTTCTTTATGCCATGTGAAACAATGGAATATTTTATCGTTATCTGACTTGAGGGAAGCTGAAGTATGGAGGGGTTAAGGTCAAAGGGATCCATTAATTTCATGTATCTAACCAAAAAGGCTCAGGCCTCATTTTTCAAATAAAGTAGTATTTTCAGTAAGCCATATGTCTAGAGCAGACGTTCCTCTAACAGCTATTATAGTGTGAGTGCTTAATACTTAAAAAAAACAAGTTATATGGTTGCAGTTTTCACTTCTTGTCCCAGGCAGAACAGCAGAGACAGCCAGGAAAATGAAAAAAATCTCTAAATATGTGTGTGTGTTAAATCATTCACTTTGTGAATATGATGTAGGAACAGGTTACTCATCACTACAAGTCTTGTATAACTTAAATATGTTCAGTGAGTATAGAATTTCTAAGGATTTTGACTTCTCTTTCCCAGATCTCTCTGGGTATGTGTCAGTGGCATTTTGAAGTTTATAATGTGGCCATTTAGATGGCATTTCACAGGGACAATGACAAGTTCGGCCTTTAAATATCCACATCTTGCTCAAGTTTAAAACTGTGGTATAAAGTAAGGAAGAGGGGAAGACAAGAAGAGTGAGATGGGGCTAAAATATTGGTAAGAAAAGACCTCCGATTTTTTTTTTTTTTAATGTAGAAAACAATTTGTATTTCCTTATTTCCTTCTTGCAAATAACCAATGACACTCATGGGGGTCCAAGCCCAGATGATTGGACCCCTTTGAGTTTCCTCAGGACTCTGCCCTGATGGTGACTTGATGGAAAGAGGCAGCCTTGATCCAATTGTCCAGAATTGGAATGGAATTTTAATAATGCAAAAATAACAAACAAGAAGGTGTACACGATATTTGGAACAAACTGGAACAAGGAAGTAACAACGGGCAAAAAAGCACAGGGCCAGGGTCAGGGGAATTAATACATTCCAGTGTGGGGGAGAGTTAAGGCGGGGTCTGAGGGAAGGGTCTAATAGGGGAGAATGATTAGGAATATTAACATTTCTGCACCAAAAATCAACCTATGGTAGCACAAAGAACTAGGAACCTTCTAGCAATAATTTGCATACTTGAACTGAGGGAGCAAGTGGGTAAGTCTCTTGCTTACTGAACTTGGAACGTGGTTTCCCAGGGCATTAAGCCAAGGTTTTCCTCTTCCCTGGTGAAACCACTGTCTACAAACCAAAGTATTATTGCTATTTTTTTCTAAAAGTTTTCAGGCTCAGCCAGATTTCCACTATGGAAACTGTCATCATAAACAACTGGTGTTGGGCAAGTCAAAATTATCTGATCCAACTTCTACTGAAAAGTATTGGCTATGGTTATCTCAGCCATCTACCTTCCCTGTAATTATAAGGGCTTCATTCTGCCTCAGTACAAGTCCAAAATATTTTCATTTCTGCAAAAGAACATCAGGGCAAAAGTGATAGCAAATAATAAAAATAATGTCAAATAAAAAAGATTTATCATTTCTGAAAGTGAAATATGAATTACCCATGAAGAATGAGGATCACAAAGTATCTCTTTTTTCCATTGCATTTGTTTCCTATTCCTTTTAACTAATTTCTTAGAGAAATTTCAAAATGAGATTCATGTGACTAAGGTAGTAGTACTGTTGCAAGAGAGGAGCAGTAGCATTCATGTTATTTTTTCTCCATTATGACAAGAACTACTTTCATTAAAATGGAAAGATGTTGAATATCCAGTTTACTATGGCTGAAATATTTCTCAAATGTGTATATTTTCAGAAATCTTCAGCAGAATTTAATAGTATGGTGAAACTCTGGGAGGGCTCTCTAATTATTAGTAGTGATCACACTTGAGTTCTTGAAATGTAAAGAGTTGTTTCAACAGAATTCCATTGGAAAAAAAAAATCTACTCTTTTTTTCTTTTCACTCTGCATGAAAACAAAAGTGATCTCAAAAGCTATTGGCAAATGGGATTGTTTCCCGTATGATCTCAATAATTAACTTTCCAGCAGAGATTCTAAGGACAGTAGCTACTGCAGTTCATCTTTATTAACTGAGGCATGGCCAGCAAATCCACTTCTGTTACATTCCCTGAAGTGTGGTTAATAACCAGTGTGTGTCAAATGTCAGCTCTGCTGCTCCTCTTGGGATTCTTGCATCAAGAGAATACATATTCTGTCTGTGCTATACTGTCATTTTCTAAAGCCATCTTTCAATTTTCTTGCTCAAGACCCACAGAGGACTGAAAAAAACAACACAGGAAGTCTTTCAAACTACTACATGAGTCATTTTAAGTAAACAATTCTTTCTTCATCATAAGTTAGGGTAAGGTGAAAATGCTAGTTCAACCAACAGTTCCATAAAATCTCTTACTGCCCAGGAGAAGGAGTACTGCTGCTGTGTAGCAATCATGAATGAGGCAAAGCTTGGTTGGGAAGAGGGCCTTTCTTCTCTGGATTTCCATACTCAGTGGTATTCTGGATCCTTTCTTTTCAATTACACACTGTTGAATTCTCATTCTCCTTTAAATAACTGACGTAGTTATTCTAAACGTGCTGTCAAAGGCTTTAAAAGAGAAGATACAACATTTGGAAAACTTTTGTTCTTTCCACAAAAAGATATGATTGTCTGTCTCCATATTTACTCTGGAAATTCATTTCAAGGATAATATGTTCATATGCTTTGGCGTAGAAAATTAAGTGCCCTTCAAGTATGCTATGATTGAAGAAATGTCATGGGTTTAATTAGATGTCTTTATTTATGACAGCAATGTCCTCTGTCTGGCATGGTGAGACACTGGAAATACTGGGACTGAATCTGTATCTCTGCAGGACGAGTTCTACTGAAAGTACATGGAATTTACCCTCAGCAATAGCAAAACTGTTCCAAATTTGGTAAAATATTGACATCTACTTGATATTCATACTTTTATCTTCTTTTCAAAAAGAGATAATGCAGATATGACCTGCACAGAAAAAGAGGACTCAAAGGCATTAATTACAGGTAGAAATTAATAACCACTGTATTTTATTGGAATAAATGCAGAAATTAATCATAAACCAGTTGCTTTTTGGAAAGTAAAAATTCAGAAAAGTTCAGTAATTTAGGGTCTTTTTGTGTTTTTATTTCCAATTTATATTCATAGTCTTGCTTTTGAAATGATAATATATATCCACAGATATGCCTACAGGCCCATCCTTCCATATGATAATATGTCTATTCATTGTGTGCATATAACCAAATGTTTTGATACATATTCTGAAGTGCATAACATTGTTTTGTGAACCACATAAACTAAATTAAATACTGTATGATTCTTTGTCATCAATTTTTAAAATTGTATGACTGTATTCAACTTTAAGTCCTTCCTTGTACCATCAGAGTGCTTTGTTTCTTAAATAGGAATAAAAACTGTAAAGAAATAGTGGAAGTTAAATTGATATTTTTCTTAAAGAGGGGAAAAAAAAAAGGAAAGCTACAATATAAGGTTGTGAAGACATCACTGGGAAAGAGAACAGGAAGAGCAGAAGAAGAGAAATGAGAAATTTTAGCCCTGTAAAGCATTGAGTAAAAATAAAGATCTCTGCTAGGTTAAAAGAAGAAAAAAAAAATTAAAGGAAGTTAAAATCATCTGTCCTGAACTCATTCTGTCAGTCAGAGATAGGAAATACCACCTTCAGAATTCTGAATGCACTGTATCCATTGACTTGTCAGTCACAGAAGAATTTCAGTACACTGATTCCAAAGCCTTATTTACACCATTGTAGGAGTTATTGAGTGAGGATTAGAGAAACAGGAAGCTTATTTGGGAATAAAATTTCAGGAGGAGGTTAAATGAGATAAAAAAATGTAATAAGAAAAATGGAAAAGATAAACTAAATAGAGCAAAATAAGAAAACTAAAAAAGAAAGACAATGGTGCAGTAAAGTATTTTCTATATCAACACAGACTGTCATGTTTGCTGTTTTTCTGGAACAAATTTTTGTCCAAAATGATCAGTTGATGCCCATGAGTAACAAGTACTGGATACTCTAATTCTTCTTTAGATAATGAAAATTATCTTGATACCTGGGAGTCAGCTGTGTGACTGACTCATAGTCGTGGCATGACTTGCTTGGCCTACATTACTCCTAGTCTGGAGCAACAGACAAACTTTTTCAAGGTTGAATGCTCACTTAAGTCTTAAAACTAAAATTAAACCTGAAATAAATAACCAGGGGCAATCTACATTGGTGGAGTTAGCACTTCTGAGCAGCTTCCTTCCAAGAAGGTGCTTCTTTTACTGTGTGCATGGTTTCTGAGAATCTACACTTGAAAATGTTGGCTTCATTCCTCAGAATATTTCTGTGCCATCTGTAAATTTTCCACCCCCTTATTTTGCATTGTCCATCTGTTTAAACTAAGCATTTTCTCATAGGTCCTGAACACAATGTGTTATCCTAGAAAGTGAGGCAAACAACTATTTACGTGTTGGACTCAGAGCCTTGCAATTTTTAAGGCATGTATTGTTCCCACAGCCCCTGCAAGGTGGGCAGATAATGGCTCTCTCCCTTATCTGAGGCATTGTCTAATATCAAAAGATGCTTAATGTAAAATTCTTCCACTCAGGTAGAGGTGACTTCTTCAACTTTGCAGAGACATAATCGTGCAATTTATGAGTTGTGTGAATTCTGCCACTGACCTGCTTCTGCCACCTTGCACTGGATAACATTGTATTGCTGGGGGACCTACACCAAAAACTATCTGCTGCAGGATTGCCAAACCAGGCATCTTTTCCGCTATCTTTTCTTAGGAGGCCAATTTAGAGGATGCTTTTCTTAGGGGACTAATTTAGAGGATGCTTTCATACCATTTCCAATTAATGATACAAAGACTTTTACAGTATGTGGTAGTGGATATATTAATTCCTTTAAAAAAGCAATGTTGGGGTTTTTTTCCACTTACGTGGGAGGCAAAAAAAAAATCATTTTAATAAATCAGGATCTGAAGCAGTTGTCTTTTTTTGTGAGAGCACCTTAATCAACAGAATATGGATTAAGGTTAGGAGAGAAAAGGACACATTGGAACAGTTTCAGGTTATCAAATAATTATTTATTGTTCAAAAAGAAAAGACAACATAACTTTTAAACTGAGTTAAAAGGAAGTTACGCTTAGGTTTCAGTTTTAGTATATTTTATACTTTTCAATTTGAAAAGTAAGACTTTCAGCTTGGCAAAGTGGAATAAACCAATAAAATCAGTTTACGAAGGATAAAAGACACATTTTTTTTAAAAAATCACCTATTTCAAAAATCACAATAGGCAGATATTAAATAATAATAGATACTGATTAATAGATACTGATGCATCAAAATAGAGAAAGAATCACTTCAAACTTTAGGCTAAGGAAAGTTCTTCTTGAGGATAATTTACATGGTGACTTTTGGCTTTTTGTCAAAATTAAATGGCAACTGGATAAACCAAATCTGTTACTGCTATCTAGAAAGAAAAGAGTTTAATGTTCTGCCACTCATCTTTCATTTTCAATAGATGTTTTTTACATTATACCTCTCCTGACAGACATGAAGAAATAATTATGGGACTTTGTGTGTGCATTACACCATGGTCAGGATATATGTGAACTAGGGGAACTCTTTCTGTCTCACCTCTAGAGCATATTTCCCATATAATTAGACATCTGCTTCTTTGCTGTAAATGGAAAGAAATAAAACTTTATTAAAACTGTGCAGAAATACCCAAGACTAAAGCACTATAATCAGCAAGAATGCATAGAATCATGGAATGCTTGGGGTTAGAAGGGACCTGGGAAAGACACCCAGTTCCAACCCTTCTTCAGTGAGCAGAGACATCTTTAACCAGATTGGGTTGCTCAGAGCCCCATCCGAATTCAGCCTTGTCAAAGGTGTGTGCGTGGAAGGATGCCAAGCTTTTTTGAAAACTGCACAGATTGCAGCTCCAGTTAAGGGGATGAAAAGGGGTGCATCTTCAGGAGGAAGCATTCCCATTCCTCCTGCACTGCCAGTGCAGCATTTTTTCCTTGACTTCATACCACAGCCACTGTGAGAGAGCAAAGTATAGCTTTATAGATAGATAAACAGTCTTTCTGAAGCTCTCTGAAGTGACTCAGATCAAGGCAAACATAAATACAATCAAAATGAAGTTTTGAATGGTCCTCATGTGTAACACCAAGAAGAATAACCAGAACGTAGGAACTGGCTGAATGGCAGGTCCTTGAGGGTTGTAATCAGTGACACAGAGTCTAGTTGGATGCAATTCTGTGCCATGTGCTCTAGGATGACCCTTCTTGAGCAGGGGAGCTGGACCAGATGATCCACTGTGGTCCCTTCTAACCTGACCCATTTCTGTGATTTTGGCTTCATTCTAAAATCAGCTATTGTTTAAGATGGGTAAATAAGATTTAAAAAGCAACCTTTTGCAAACAACAAGACTTGTTAAAATTTGTCTGCATACTGAAATATATGAGATTTTGGTCTGTACAATACACAAAAAAACGTAGAAATGTAAGTTAAGGTACCACACAGGTACAGCAAAAATGGCTAATAAAACCCCAACATCTTGATTTCTACATATACTCTTACAACTGTGTAGCCATAGGGAGCTTACAAGCAGGAATAGCATGAAGAAAGAGGAGATTTAATCCCATTCTTTTGAAAATGGGAGTATTTCATTCAGCACTGAAACTATCACCAGCCAAATGCAGATGAATTTACCATTAGATATGAATGTTCCTATGTGACTAAACAAAAGGTTTCAGATATCATTGCTGTCAGGACTTTCAAGAACAAGAGTTTACCCTCACTATAAAAAGTAAAAAGCAATCTGATCTGTTTCAGTGGAAATACCTGAAAATTTTTCCATGGCATGTTATCTCTGAAAAATGGAAAATTTATGTGAGCTAAACAGCAAATAATTGCTCCAGATATACTGAATTTCACATTACATAATCTGTACATTGTTAATCTTTCAGGAAGTATTAACCCAGACTACATTAACCCTCTTGCACTAAGCATAAATAACACTGAAGAACTGTAGCAATTATAAATGTCAATTTTTAAATGTATGAAAAAATTCTACTGCACAAAATGAAACATGAATTCAAGAAATACATAATTTAAACATAAATTAAAAATATTTAAAGCTGTTACTTGAACAAAGTAATAAAAAATACCAATTGGTCACATTAAAAATGTTGTCTACACTGTGAAATAGAGGGACATTAATAAAAAAGAATTGCTAAATTTACAGACACATGCAGACACAGAAAAAAGACATCTAGAACAAGATTATTCAGGACAGTGATACCGGGCTAGATATTAAGATCCTGCAGTTTAGATTTTTCATATTTAGATGCCTATGGCCCATTATTGTCCATGGAAGTCTAATCAACACAGCTGGAGTCGAAAAAGCAATTTAGTTCACCTCAGAGCAGACATAAGGCTATGACCTTACTAGCAAATAAAACAGTTCCACAGCTTAGATACCTGTAATAGTTAAATTTAGGTGTTTGATGTCATAGTGCAGTCACATCCTTTTTCTTCTCATCTTTGTAGGGAATTTATGGAGAAAACTATTTGTGAGAACTTAGAGAAAGTTATTTAAACCCCCCTGATTTCAGTCTACCCTAAATTTTCACTCACTCATACCAACATAAAAGCAAAAAAGTCTTTGTCTAAGCTGTCTGGCAAGGATCATCTGTGGTTTATATCAATGGGAAAGGATGTGGTTGTTGATTCCTCACTACTTTCCTTGCTTTGTTACGAACTGGTGATATCAAATGGGTTTTTGGATTGCTGCTCAATACTGTTTCAAAATCAAACATTATTTCAGGATGATTTTTCTGTTTCAGAATTTGATTTCTCTTTTCATAATTCTTAGACAACGTCTTGCGCATTGTATATTTTCTTATTTGAGGTATCTTTATTCTTACAGTCTGCCTTGCTTTTAGAATAACAGGAATGATACACAGAACATGATGTTATCTTTATTGCCATTCTTCTGTTATCAGACCACAGACCTTCTGATCTTAGCAAAATCACATTCCTCAGTCATTCTCAGCTTGGTTGCTGTCAGTTTTGTTCTTTGCCATCAACACAAGACATTCTTTTAGCTCATGCTTTATTGTTTCTTACAGAATCATAGAATAGTTTGAGTTTGAAGGGACTTTCCAAGGCCATCTAGTCCAACCCCCATGATGGGACATTTTCAGCTGGGTCAGGTTGCTCAGAGCCTCACCCAGTCTGCCCTTAGACAGTTCCAGGGATGGGGAAGCATTCAAGATCATATTAGATGGGTCTCTAAGCACTGTGTTGCCACCTCTCTGGGCAACAGCATTTGTTAGTCAGCACACAGTTTGTTAGTCAGGGAAAAGGCTCTCAACTTGGTATATTAAAATACATATAAAAGCAAAAGCTTTTTCTTGGATTATACTTTTCAGGAAGTGGTAACAAAAATCAGTCTTGTGTTCTATTAACACAAGGCAGTCTGTGTTTTCTATCGGGTGGAATTTGAATAAAAATTTTAAAAAAATATAGGTTTGAGAACATATGGTTTATTTGATTTTAGACGTAGATATGAAGTTTAATGATAAGAGCATTTACACTTTATTGTGCAGAGCCAGATTATCTGGTAGAGCAGATTAGGGCCCATTCAATATGTACTTGCAAGGTCAGGTCATGAATGGTCACTGCTTGCATTGGAAAAATCACGTATTATGATTTTGTGCTAGTTTATCTTGTGTATGTCATGTGATCCTCTTGTCTTGTGTTTTTCTCTGTCCCAGTCAAAACCAACACACTAATCTTCCATTCCACAAATCTGCAATATCTAGCACTTTTCTTATATGCTTTTTGCTTCAGAGCTCAGCTGCTGCCCCAGGAGGCAGCTGCCCTGGAAGCTGAGTCTACCAGACACAGCAACTGCTTCTGTCTGCCTTCCCACTCAGATTGGAGTGAGAGCATAAACTCTGCACTGGAAGGACTTTTGCAGGTGAGTACTGATGTGTGCCCAGCCTCTGAATCACTTCCAAGCTTGGTGGGATACCTACAGCGTGGAAATTGTGCAGGCCAGGCCTACTGGCTGGCTGGGGCATGCTAACTTCATCACCATCACTGTGTTGGTCCCAATCTCATTCCACTCAATTTCTGAATTTTTAAAGAGAAAAATGAGTGTTACTTATGCTGTAATGACTGTGAATTGATGCAGAAGCTTTAAATGAGGACAGTGACACCCCCATGTATCACATGCTAAGGAGGAAAGAGTGACTGCTAGAATTATTTTACCTGAGCCTCTTTTAGGTATTGGAGAACTGGTTTAATTTCCTGCCTTGCTCTGCTGCAAGCTCAGGAGTGTCTTTCTCCTTGGTATCCTGGAGTACCTAAGGCCATGGTGAATCCTAGCACAGCGAGGGAGGCAAGGGGCCTTGTAAGAATATGAAAACACCCGTTTGCGTAAGTCAAGAGGAGACTAGATTCATTTGTCTAATAGTGTATCAAACCATGATACTGCAAGGACAGGCAAGCACCCAGGCAAGAAATAGTACCATCTGGAATATGGTGTCACTGGAAAAGCAAAGTTTTGCAAAATGTGCATACCATGCATTACTATGATTGGTTATAGGTTTCTTTCTGCTAGATGTCCTTCTGCAAGGAGGGAGTTATTATTCCCTGGAGATAAACTGATTCTGCTTGGGGAGAAAAATTTGCAGAGATGATAGGATAGGTCAAGTGGAAGAGAGTGATGATTTGTTTGAACAAGCTTCATGCCTGCACGTGAAAGAGAAACTGTGTTCAATCTGTGAAATCAGTCACTGAGTAGCTGTAATGTGACAGGGACATTGATATATGTGATATATCTGCTCTGTGTAGACAGGCCACAGTTCCAGAGACAAAATTGAACCTTGGGTAGGATTCTGAGCAAGAATTTATAGTGATAACTTCATAATTATATCTCTTGAGGCAGAATGGATTTTAAATCCAACCCATGCCTCTGTTTCCAGAACACCCAGGGCCCAGTTGTAGGCCCATAAAATGGAAAAAAAGTGATCAGCTAAAGCACATACAGTCCGATACCCCTGCATACTCATGGAGGATGCCCAACTGGGCTAGCTGTAGAGCTCCCTATGGACACTGAAGTTAACTTTCTTTGGTTTCAGCTGTAGCAAATAGCCTTACACATTAGGGGATGGTGGTGTGCTCTTCAGAAAAGCTATTAAAAATCCAAAAACAAGGTCACCATCCCCAGAAAGGATGAAGGCATTTTCATATAATCTGGAAGATTTGACTGGGATTGCTGCAAGCCTTTAAAATGCCCTTTCTTTCCTTATGTCATGAGTGTCCATGTTGGTCCTTCAAAGAAAGTATGAGGCAAAGAGAAAATTCAGTAACAGTTTCAAACATTCATTTAATCCTCCTCTGCACTCAGGGTGTCAGACTCAAGAGCACTGAGTTACTAGCCTGAATACAGCTTTAATATCTCACAGGGGATGCAGATAAAAGGCATCAGCATAAGTGTGTAATTCCATTAGACTGGCCTTGTATCTCAGAGCTTATGCTATTCAGCTCTCAGGGAACTGTTGTGGTTTGCCTGAGCCAGCAGTGCCTAGGCAGAGGACTTGTTTAGAGGAAGATGTTTCAGGTGAGGTATCAGCATCTGAGACACCAATGTGCAGCTGTATCTCACAGTATTTACCATCTACTCAGGATGTAAGGTTACATTTATCAGAATGCATTTATTAGCAATTTATCAAAATGTTTGGTGTAGACCTGCTTTGCCAGTGAAGTATTTCATGTCTAATAAGCTCTGACATTAACAGGTTGTGACTGCAAAAAACTCAGTGTTAAAAACCTAACAGGAAAAAAAAAATGGGAGGCAGGATGGTTGCCTTACTCCTTTGCTTAGGGACTGGGAAATATGGTTGCAAAGAGTTTGAATAAGCAATCATTACATGGCAAAGAAAATAAAGCCTAACTAAAGTACTAGCAGAAACACTTCTATGGTATTTACAAGATTAAATAGTTTATTTGTGTGCCTCTCAAGGCATAGAAGATGCAGCAGGATAGAAATATAAACCTGATAGAAATATAAAAATTAATTATAAAACAAGCATGTGTCAGACCAATGGGGAAGGTTCAAGACAGAAGTATGATGGAAAGTGATGTATTCATATTCTCAGAGAGAATAAGAAATAGGATTGAAACATGTTATTTCCCATTTTGTAGATGTATCAGCCTACCAAAAATTTGCATAATAGAATTAACCCCTTTTGCAGATGCACTTCAGTTCTAAGTAACAAGTAAAAGCAAAACTAGAAAAACAACTGAATTAAGAAAATATGTTCAAAACAATTAGTGGTATGCCGGTCTTGCAACTATGTGCAAAGTAAACAGTTATCTCCTGAGAGGGCAGAAATGGATAGCTGGAATGAAAACCTCTTACAAGATTTCAGCAAAATCAATCCATTTCTTTGAGTGCAGAAGTGTTAAGTGGCATTTGAGTCAATCTAAACCTCAGAAATCTATCAATGTGCAAACACTACAAATGAAAACATTATTTTCTCTCATTTATTTGTTTGCCTTTTTTGTGAGAAAGCTGTAATTTTAAACAATTTAATTTGTAGTGTGTCTGATTGTGTAGCAGGCTATTGAATTTAAGTATCATTAGGTTAGAATTTGCCCTGCTGAACTGGTAAATACAGTCATTTATAGACAATTAGCTGCTTGCTGCTGTCTTTCAGATGCTGATCACCATTAAATCTAACCCCCAAACCATGTCTGTGCAAGGAGTTCCTGCCGTCCTCCCACTGCTGCCTATTCTTCTGGACCTCAGATTTCATAGCCCCATTTCAGCAGTAAGATTTGACATTGTTGACAAACTTACAGCTGTCTGGTGCCTGAATTACAATGATGCTGTGCAGTGAGCACAAAGAAAGAATTTCAGTCACATCTCTGACTATCTGGAAGTTAACAGGTGTTGAGAAATTGTCTCTTCTCAATAAATTTAGCAACAAAAACTTGCTAAACTATTATTAAACAGCGATATTTGTTCTGTTCTCATGGAACCTTGTAGGTATGGATTTGTCAGTGTTGAAATCACCTAAACTTGATCTATCTAGAATCTCTTCTGTGTCTGTATCTGGTTTATCATCTGTGTTATTTGAACAGCTAGTGATGGTTTCTGCAGAGCACAATACACCTCAGAATCCACATCCTGCAATCTGCCTGTCTTCCAAGCAAGATTATTTAACAACATTGATGAAAACAAATTATTCCACAAAATTATTATTATCATATTTAAATTTCTCGCAATAATAAAGGAGGAAGCACACTCCAATGAAAATGATGCAGAAAAATAAAGAAGAGTTACACAGCTTGGAAAAAACAAATTGTTTATTATTAGCAAGAAGTCTCAGTAGTACTGTGTTTTCTGAACTAGTTATGTGGCCTCACCTGGTGTGCTGTGTGCAGTTTTGTTTGCTGCAATATAAGAAAGATGTTAAACTATTAGAGAGCATCCAAAGGTGGTGACCACTGACAGGACCTGAGAGAATGGCCTGAAGTTATGTCAGGAAAGATTTAAGTCAGATACCAGAAAAAGGTTCTCCACCCAGAGGGTGGTTGGGCATTGACCAGGCCTCCCAAGGAAGGGGTCACAGCACCAGCCTGACAGAGTTAAAGAAGTGTTTGGACAATGCTCTCAGGGCACATGGTGTGATTCCTGGCTATGGTGCTCTGCAGGGCCAGAAGCTGGACTCAATGATCTTTGTAGGTCTCTTCTATTTCATATTCTGTAATTCTATGGTTCTGTGATTGGTTTTCAATAGTTTCTAAATCCTTCACTATGCTTAGGAGGCATCCTGTAAACTAAGTATTCGTAACAAAGATTTGAAATAATCTCTGCTTCTTGTTCCTTTTCCTGCCTACCCTATCACCTTCCCTTGGCTATTCAACAGCACAATGCCTTTTTATCTTTTAGGAAAACATATACAAAAAGAACAGGCAAAACTCCAATTCAGCCTCATCACTGCAAGTAATGAAGTCTACCAACATGGGCTCCATTCATATTCCCTCCACTAATACCGATCTTGTCACTTGCTATGGTCTAGATTGGAGCTCTTTCATGGAAAGAAAAGGAGAAATGGTCTGAATTTTTCATTCCCTACACTACTTAAAATTAGACAAGTGCCCCAGTCCTAAAAACTGGTTAGGTGTAGGGAATAATCCTGAGTAGTATCAATAATTTTTGGAAAATTGCTCTTCTGTTACATTACTGAGGGTTTACAGAGGCTTGTCCTAAGATTTTGCATATAAGATTGCCAGGGCCAACCTTACGCAAAACATCAAACCAGTAATTTCATCACTAGGTTCCAACCACTATCCAATCACTATCCAGCTGCTAACAAAAAGTCTAACCATGACTTTTAAAAAATATATGCTCATTTTAGAATATGAGTGAAGTTCATACTTCCAACAAAAAAAACAGTTGAATTCTTGTGTTGAAGTGTAAGAACAATTTTGTTAGATCTGTCTAGCTTACTGATCTGTCTCTGACAGTGGCTACTAGTAGATATTTTGAGAAAGACAAGATATAATTATTTTTTCTCATGGTTATAAGTTTCACCAGTCTGAGGCTTTAGGACTTTCAGAACAGAGATCTTGCATTAATTCATCCATTAATTTTGCCTAATTGCTTTTTGACCCTATTTATATTTTTGGCATCCACAACTTCCTATAGCAATGAGTATTACAGTTTTATTATGTATCACATGAAAAGATACTTCCTTTTGTTCTGAACCAGTTGCCTGGTAATTTCATTATGTTCCACCTTGTCTTTATGTTATGGGAAACAATCAGCAGTTATTCCCTATTCACCTTCTCCATGCCTTTAACAATTTCTATATGCTTTTCTCTAATTTCATTTTTTTTCTTTCATAATTCTCTCCAATTTCCCCCCTTTTTTCATAAATCTTAGTTTATTTAATTCCAAATCTCCAATTATACTTATTTTCTGATTTTACTGTGTCTCTTTGGGGTGGGATACTAGTAGGGTACTGTAGTACCTTGTTTTCATTTGATTCTTTACTGGTTTCATAATAGTTCTTGATATTCTATTTTCAGCTTTGACCATTTTTTAACATTGAAACTATGTTTTCAGAGAACTTTACATAAGATCTTCTTCCAGGATCTACCTTACATAAGATCTGCTTTCCTCATGGTCATTTGAAGTCTAGTATTTTTAAGTTTAAGTTTGTCACCTTATGGTTTGTTCCCCTTCACAATGATAGATATGGATTTGCTTTCATGAATGATGAATTTTATTTGCCCCTCTATCACACATATACAGGGGCATATAAGACCATTCTGCAACTTGTCCTTGTCATTTCCAGTGCTGATTCTTGTAATTAATGTTGTTCCTTTTGGAAATTTTTTTCCTCATTTTTTATTTCTTAACCAGATTATTTAAGAATATGTTTAATATCATATGTCTAAACACAGATACCTGAGGGACTCTTCTGGCACCTTCCTCCTTTGTAAAAATCTGCCATTTCTTTCTAGTATTAGTTGATCTTTGACCAGTTACCATGAGAGGAAGTTCCTTCTTCCTATCTTGACACAACTTTTTTAAAAGAGCCTTTGTGACACAATCTTTTCAAAAGCTTCTTGAAAAATCTAAATTCATTGAGGAGATTAAATACTGATTCATTGAGATAATTATTGTTTATGATAATAGAAATAATATATAGTTCCTGATTGGGGGTGGAATTCAGCCATGCTTGCATTTCTGAAAAGTCCTGACTTGACACCAGCCAGACTCTAATCTGTCACGAAGAAAAGCTCAAGAAAGTAGCAGAAAGCTGGGTTTTGAGTATCCAAGCAATGTGATTGCCTGTCTTTGGGTCAGTGGGCTAAGCAATCCTGTAGGTGACTAACATGGAAGGATGAAAGATGGGAAATGTATTTTTTAAAATCATGATTCAGATAGGAAGTGTCTAGAGATTTACAGTAACTACCAGTTCAGAGGACTTGGCTATCACTGTAACCAGAGATAAATGTCAGTATGTGCATACTGTAACTAATATGTCTTGATTTTTAACAGAAGTTTCCTAAGATTAATCAGCTTCATAGAAAGCTACCCTTAAAAAGGGCTCTTCAAATTTATGGGAAGCTAGGCTGATTGAGATTCTGATTAGTCTCTTCCCATTTTCTTGGAACCATAACTACAGTTTCTGTGTTTTATATTCTTGGCTCCATAAGATACTGTGTTTACCCAACAGAAATACTTTTTTCTCCTGTAGGCCTCTCCTATCTCTTTTATTTCTCTTTACCTTACGGGGTAGGTATACTGGTGCACATTGATAAAAGTAGCCCATTTGGGATCATGGGATAACAGACAAGCAGAGATGTCACAAAAATGTGCATGTATATGGTCTTAACAGAAGGAAATAGGTACCAACTGTACCTTGGCTTCACTGTGCAAAAGCAGCATACTTGATTCACAACACGAAAAAATTTTGGAGACATGTAAGTGTTCACATATATTGTTCTCTCAGAAAAGCATCCAGAATTCCAGAAGTTTTGACAGTGGAATATTTTCTAACCCAATTACATGCACAAGGGGCTCAGCAGTTCAGTCTGCAATGGTTTGAATCTATAACTGAGTACCTTTTGCCCTTGTACTTGTTACTGATATTTTTGAAGTACACAAGCTGACTTTAGAGGTACCTGGTTTCTTAAATATCATCTGACATCCATGACTGTGCTGGCCTAGCCTCTGTGGAGCTATGCCTTTGACCTCATTATTTTTATGTCTGGGACCAGTAAATCCCAAAATTTAAACTACACTTTATCCTCCTCCTGCCAAAAGTAGCTACAACAGAGCCTAAGGTATTAAGGGTCCAAAAGCCTTAATTTGCCTGGAATTTTCCTCCTGCTGTGAGAAGCATTGCTGTGAGCTCCCTGCCCTTCAGTCAGGTACAGATGCTATGGATAGATCAGACCCACTTAACCTGTGGATGATTGGTGGGAATAAGGCAAACACATGTAGGAGCACAACAACAGAACGTAAGTAAAGATCCCAACAAAAATAGCCAGAATTTTTCCATTTCAGATTTCAGGGAATTTACAATTATTAATTATTTTATTCATATTCTTTATAATAATTATCTTTTAAGTTATTGTAGGGCTGATGCTATACTATGTCTAAAAGATGTGCAAATCCCAGGAAAGGATAATTTCTGTCTGTTCTGCTACAGTCTGCTTTCAGCCCACTGTGGACAGCGGTATGAGCAACAAATTATTCTGCTCATGCCTTTTCTGGAAATAAAGCATTTGGAGAATGAAAGCAGATCATTTCACTGGGCTCTGAAGACTGAAGACAATAGAGATCTTGACCCCATAGAGTAAAAATTAAGTTGTGCACTGGGAGAAGAGTGACCTGAATTTTGAAGTGCTTCTGTGATGAATGTTAATATTAGAGCATCATAGGTAATATACATAAAACACCTCTGGAAAAGTATCAGTACTTAGAGCTCTGGTTGCTCTCTTGTTTGCCCAAAAGAGTGTTTATGCCTGTTTTGTCACAGTCCCTCATGCATTTGTGTTTTGTGGCAAAATGACCATGTTTTTTTGTGTGCAATGACAACTAGAGCAAAACTGATGACAAATACCATTTTATCAAGTTAGTGCATTGTTTGGTGCTTAAGGTACAATCCAAAATGATTTGGGCTTAAATTTTCTCAAGTAGTGGAGGGTGCTGAGATTGCATCTCCACTTTGCTAAAAGAAATGTGGCATCAAATTGATGTTCATGCATAAAATTTAAAGGATAGATTTGTGTCCCCAGTTTTCATTTGTTTAAGTATAAGCCCCACTGCCTAGTTTTTAAAAATATGGCTTTAAAAACAAGCCATCCATGGGTAAGCCTTAGCTTTTGATCTCTGAGCATCTGAGATGGTTTAAGAAAGAAATCTGCTGGTTTAAGAAAGAAATCAAATCTCCAAAAAAGAAACCTGACTGCCTTTTTTTAAAAACAAGTGGTTCCTTTTTACCAATTTCAGAAAACTTCTTTTTGGCATACATTGGGCTTGAGGGTGATTCCATTTTCTCCATTTCTACATTTTTCTATAGACTATTTACAAATGAAGGGTATGTAGTGGACAAGATATTTACTGTGGTGATCAGATACTTACGCAGGACACTTACGTTTATCTCCTGTAAATGTTAAAGATTTGTGATTAATCGATATTTCCTCCCCCAAAGTCAACAATTTGTAGAATTCGAGAGTACCTCAGAGATACCTGTGTTCCCAGTTCATCTCAGAAGACCAGAGTATCTCCTGTAAAACTCATGTTCGTTGGCCACTTCCCTTCAGAAATAGCAGACCTGTATACATTTTCCATTATTGCAAGACAGTACCTCAGGCAATCAGCAGTGGGGACATTGAGTAATGCCAGGCCAGATCCCAGGGCAATCAAGAAAATATTTTTGTTTTAAATGCAGTGCCAGGAATTCTTATTACTAGAAAACGTTTGACGGAAAAGAAAGAAAACAATAATGTATGAGTTGAATTTTACACTGAGCTGAAAGATGTTCCAGAAATATCACTGAAAATGAATATCCAAAGGGGGTTTCTGACAACCAGGTATAATTCTCAGCTGAAGATTTAAATCAAAATGATGCAGATTCATTTTGTTAACATACAAATTGATTTCCTTTGTCTTTCCTTTTCCATTTTCCCCCACAACTTACTGTATTTAATATACTGTATTTGTTATAGAGCCTTGTGCTGTGTTTAAAGAACTTCTGCTGAGGTAAAAAGAGGCTTTATAATTTATACTTGCACTGCACCAGCAGCATAGACCTTAACTGAAACATCTATAAGGGATAGATAATAATAATTTAATATATGGCAAGATAAGAAATTATGTCCGGTGCTGATATATATATAGTACTAAGATGTAGGTTAGTCATTTAGAAGGTTTTCAAGATAGATGAAATGCAATATCAGATAAGACTTTCTACTGTCAAACTTGCGAGATGTTGTTGATAACATTGATATTGGTATAGCCCTGGGACTGATTTATTTTTACTTGTAGGAAAGCTGCAATAGACTTGTAATAAGTGTTGCTGCTGTTTCATGGTGAGACATGCCAGGGCCCTGACAGCATGAATTGACTTTAATGGCTCTGATGAGCCTTCCGTGGGACCCTCACCCTTTTCCCCAGGGACGCCTGCCCTTTATTCCTCCTGAGCCTGAGCTGTGCAGCAGGCGTGCCTGTGTCCTGGATGGATCTTAGACCTGTGCTGTAGGTGGCTGTGTCCTGGATGGACCCCTCAGATGCCTGTCTGAGCCTCTCTCCTTTGCTCCTGGGTAGCCCCTGGGTCTGGAACATCTCCTGCTGTGTCTGTGGCTGTTGAGGATCCCTGCTCCCATGGGGCTGTGTCTTACTGGTGGGGTGCTCCCAATCCTGGGGCCACTCTGGGCTCCCAGCTCACCTCTCTGTGTTGGCTGTGTCTCAATGTGCCTGACCACAGGTTTCATGTCTGTTTGTAGATGGAACTGGTAATTTCAAAGGGAAATTTTTGCCAGGATTGAAAAAAAAAAACAAACCAAAAGCAAAAAACCAGCCTTGCAGAGATTGTAGTCTTTTGATAGTTAAAAAAAATGAAAAAAAAAGAGTGGGCATGTTTTTTCACAGAATGCTTAAATACCACTTTTTATTGACTAATTCTTTGCTTTGCATAATCTAATATTGTCATATTGAAACATAGGATTAAAAAAAAAGGTATTTCCAGCTGAAAGGAAAAAAATAATAAAAAATACAATAACATGAGTCAGGCGGTGTTCTGCAGAGATCAGTGTATGCAGTCCAAGGATGTGGCTGTGGCAGAAGCATTTATAAGCAGTTCAATTATCAGGTTGGATGATGAGGAAAGCTGCTCTAAAGTAATTTCTTTGACCACCAGAAACAGTGGTGTTTCTTCAGTTCTGTTTTGCTTTTTTCTAATCCCTTTCTGCATCAGTAACTCTGGCTGCTTTGTTCTGCCTTAAACCTTGGAGTGCACCATGCCTCCTGGGGTCATGTGTGTGCAGGTGACTGGGAAAGTGATATCACAACTTTGCACCACCATTTGATTCCTGGAAGGGAAGTGCCTTGTACCATGTACTGTCACAGCCCCTGAATATGATCACATGTGGTCCCATTTGCTTTAATAAACCAAGAAAAAATATTTAGAAAACTTACAGGAATGGGAGATGATTGTTTAGCAAAAAAAAAAAAAAAAAAAAAGAGAGAGAGAAAAGTCTTCTTTACTGATCTCAGAAAGGTATTCAAAACACTTTCCAATACAAATCTTTTGCCTGCAGAAAACTCAGACTCTTTGGATGAGGAACATTAATTACATGAAAGACATCAATCAGGCTATGGGAAAATGTCTCTTCTGAACCTGACTCAGCTGAAGCCATTAATGGCCCCAGTGTGCTGTTTAGTTCTCTATGACTTGGCTGCCGAAACACTTGTGCATTCAATTTCTAATCTGCCTTCAGACAAGACTGACAGGACAGCCCATGACAGATGATACAAGCCCAAACACCTTTGCCTGAAATCGACTGGGGATTGCTCACAGATTTCACCAACAGCCTCCTACAGACTGACAGACCGACCGATGACCAGCCTGGGACTGCCAATGTCTTCAACCATCTAAAAAAAGATCACTGCTGTCTAATTTGTTAGATTTGTAATGCTACCTTTTCACAGTCATGTACTTTGTGACCTGAACTACAATATGTATGTTTCAGATTTGGTGTAATATAGTGGAATACAAATGTACTTCCCTGTGATCCCTAGCAAATTAGCTGATGATGAGCAACCTGAGCTTTCAGACTCTCACTAAGAACAGTTCTGAATTTATAGCTTAACAGATGTGTCAAACAGAAAATAAGCGACATCAAAGTAGAATATTAAACCACAGTTATCTTGGAATTTAATTTAAGTAAAATGTAACAGCCAATTGCTCATCCTTCAGATTTCTCAATGTCACCTCTCTGGTGAAATGTATGAATCTGACTCCTAATTTAAGATGCCTAGATGGGGAACAAATATTTTTACCTCCTTTTTCCTTATGTGTGTATGAATACTTGATATGTACAAATACATACCAGATGCTTTTACATACAAAACTGGAATATTTGCTTGTCTTTATTGTGTTCCACTCATGCTTATAAAGAATACAATATCAGGACAGAAATCTTCCATACGTTTCACCAATGAAAATTTAATCTGATTTATCACCTGCAGTAGGATTTGGATAGACTGGGTCGATGTACCAAGACAAACAGTATGAGGTATAATAAGACCAAGTACTGTGTCCTGCACTTGTGTCAAAACAACTCCAGGCAGCACTACAGGCTGGGGACAAAGCATCTGGAACGCTGCCCAGCAGAAAAGCCCTGGACGTGCTGGTCAGCAGCAGCTGAACATGATCCAATGTGTGCTCAGGTGGCCAAAAAGGCCAATGGAATCCTGGCCTGTATCACTAATATAGTGGCCAGCAAATCCAGAGAAGAGATTGTCCCTCTGTTCTTGGCACCAGCACTGGTGAGGCCACACCTCAAGTGCTGTGTCCAGTTCTGGGCCTTTCACTGCAGGAAAGACATCGAGGGGCTGGAGCGAGTCCAGAGAAACGCAAAGGAGCACAAGTCCTATGAAAAGCAGCTGAGGGAGCCAGGGTTTAGCCTAAAGGAGAGGAGGCTCAGGAGAGACCTTTCTGTTCTTTACAACTGCCTGAATGGAGGATGCAGCCAGGTGGGGGTCAGCTTCTTCTCCCAGGCAGCCAGTGACAGGACAATAGAAAAGGGACTCAAGCTCTTCCAGGGGGATTCAGATTGGCTATCAGGAAGAATTTCTTCATTGGGGGTTGTCTTAGGTCACAATGTAAAATGTACCCAAAAGTATGTATTCTATCACCATCTTCATATGCTGTCAAAACCAGGTAAGGAAGTGTTCCTTATGTCCCTCATGAATCATCCCTGATAATTCCAGGGGATATCTTCTGTTAATGTGCCAGCTGTTAAAACCAGGTGGGGCAGTGTTCTTTCTCTTCTACAGCTCCATCCTCCCTCCAGGGGGATATCTTCTGTTAATGAGCCATTGAGTCTCACTGCATAGTCATGCACAAAATTACATCATTCCATTATGAGATGCTCCACCCAAGGGGAGGAGCCAAGCATTCCTACCTGGATATAATCTGAGATTTGTAATACCACAATCAGCCTTATCCACTGAATTCCCAGAGGACAAGAGCTCCATAAACACCACTGGACCTTTAGAGAAAGCTCAAACCCTTCTACAGGATCACTGCTTCAGAACCACATCTATCACTCCAGGACTGCATCCACCATTTAATCAGACTGCTACCAACACCCTGACCAACAGGGTGTCAGGTTGTGTTCTGACTCTGTCAGTGTTTCTGTATTATCACATTTATTTTAATTTTCCTATTAAATTGTATTTCTGACTTGGGATCTCCCACTGGTTTGCTTTCAAAAGGTGACCACTAATGTTGGAAAAGGCTGTCAAGGGAGGTGGACACCATCTCATAGAGTGTTCAAGAAATACCTGAGCAAGGCACTTAGTGCTGTGGCTGAGTTGAAAAGGTAGTATTTGGACAAAGGTTGGAATTAATGATCTTGATGGTCTTTTCTGAGTTTAATGATTTCATAATTTTAAGATTTTATGATTATGATAAAAATTATTCTTTCAGTTAAGTTACATTAACACTTTATGTTGATAGAAGGTATCATACAACAATGTAGTTTGCAGTCCTACAGATGTCAAAGATGGCATGCTCATATTATCATGGGCAGGTAATATTTGTGACAATGCAGTAGTATTATTTTTAGTGACTATGGAAGTTGAAAGTGAATTACACAGACAAAAAGAAATTCAGAAAGCTAGCTAACCCTTATGCAGCTGATTCTTATAAGGGCCAATATTTGACTTAGGTTTGGGGTTTGTTTGGCTTTCACATGAAAAGAAAATATCTCACCAGAGCTAAGTAAGTCAGATGACACTCCTATAACATGCCATTCAACTTCCTGCCAAAGTCAGCAACCTACACAAATAAAGCCTCAAAAAATAAACTAATCAATGAACAAAGCAGACAAATATTTTCTAAGTTTTTCTTCCTTGTAGTCTAATTGAGAATCAACTGGGTTTTTAGACTATTTTACAGTGGACAGAAAAGACCACTCTTGATTTTTTGCCACGTCATACTCTTGCTAAATATCTTAGATGGAAGGTTGTTACTTTTCACTATAGTGGGCCCATCATTGAGGAGCCAAGCTCTGGCAATTTTCCATTGTGTTCATTATGTAAGCCAGAGTTGCTTTTTATCTCTGAAGAAAAGTTAGAGTTTTCCTAAGATCTCAAAACTATTTTCAGCAAGATGAACACTAGGCGCTACATCTACACTACACTTTGTCCAGTGGCTGAAACTTTGTCACTGAGGGACTCATTGCAGGCAGGTACATCACTTCGGAATTTCCCAGTCCTGAGTTGCATTTGAGGAAATACCAGCCTTTGTTCAACAGCTATGGAATTAAAGCACTTGCCCAAGAAATGCAAGACCTTGGCTGTCACCTTTGTTCTGGGAGATGATGAAACCACATCTTCCTTGTCTCAGAGTCTGGGGAAGCAGCAGGCTGCCAGATAATCAAGAGTGCAAATGGTAAGTATGCTGAAGTCTGCAAAAATTCATGGACCCAGGAAGACAAAAACTTATGTAAAATAAGGAAATGTGTATTCCCAATATTGTTTGTGCATTTTATCCCATGTCCCTTAATTGAGTATTGCAGAGCTGAGATCAGGAACTGGGAAACACTGCTGCAAACATATGTGCCCTTGTGTTTCCCCTCCCAGGCCACTGCACACTGTAAGGCACCAAATGTGGGCAAACGTGGTATACACAAGGCCTGAGGGCCCTGTTTGTGTCCAGCAGCTGTAATATTCCTTGTAGGTGAGGGAATCTCAGTAGCATGAGGGGTCACTTCTGGTCCAGGCACATTCAGCCCCAAAATCCAGATTATAGGTGGGTGGGATCGATTTTGGCCACCCTGACTCTAGTGTGCTTGAATTTGTCCATGAACCGTTATATTTCATAAACGATGTGCCATAGTGTTGGACTTTTTGAAGGGAAAATTGAAAGGAAAATACTGTGAAAACAGATGTTAATAATGCAGTTTATTACAGATACTGGCCTATTAAATTGAAGGACATTAAGTAGTGAAATACATTATTAAGAAAAACAGACAATTCCAGGCATTCTCTTGGGGAGAAATCTATTTTGTGCTCAGCCACAAGCTCAGTAGGGGTGAAATAGGATCTATTTAATGCAGTTTGAAATGTAAAAGCATTCACTTGATCACATTGTATGAACTGTATGTTCCAACACTGTGTTTAAAAATAAATATTGCAGGGATGTACAAGAAACACACAAACAACCTTTTCCTCTTTGGGAATATACACCACTTTTTTGTGTAAAGAACCAGTTTTAACACCTCAGGAAATTCTTCTAAACTTAATCACAGTTGTATGGATGCTGTGTTTGTCCTCATTAGCAAGCTAACAAATGCTCCTTCTTAGCATTCAGAACCAACTCCAACACTTCTATGAATAGGTAATAATGAAAAGAAGATGTGAGAAAGAAGCTTTCCATCCTTTAAGAGATAGTTTAGATATGAAGAGATTAATAGCTGTCACTGGGGAATCTGAACCAAGAATCAGTCTTCAAAACCTTCCCAGGTGATAACAGCACAAAGAAGTCAAAGCCAGATTATAATAAAACCAAAACAATCTTGGAATTCACAATTATAATTTTTTTTAGGTTTGGGTTTTTTGTTTGTAAAAAATAAATGGGCTTTGTACAACTGCATGTGCTGAGGTAATTCTGCATATATGGTGATTTTTTTGAATCCTCCCTAATAACTGGAAAGTTCTGTCTGATTTCTGCTAATCTGACAAAGTGGCAAATATTTCAAAAATAACTAAGCCTGAAGATTTATGCAAATAAATTAACAGTTAGAGGAGAGGAAGTCTGTTAATTGAAGCCTGCAACAGGAATGTATACTCTATTAAAATGTGCATGGAAAAGGAGCCTGATGCCTGGAATGAAAACTTCAAAGTTTGTGAAAAGCAGTGTTTCTTGTGCCTTGTCTAACCAAAGTCAAACAAGTTGAAGGCACAAATTTATAAGGAAAACCAGCTTCATCAGCTTCAAAGTTCAGGAATATAGGTTTTTTTTAACTTAGTAAATAATTTATTCATTCATTTTTACAGCCTGATATGACTCTGTTTGTGACTGGGCTGGGGAGCAGAAATTCAGTAACACTATGAGAAAGGCCAAGGCATTTCTGAGCCAGTCTAAAGCAGAAAGTCTGGGAAGTCATGTGAAAATAAATTTGTGATGCGATTTGTAGTCCAGCAACTATATCAAATAGGTTTTGATAACAAGCATCTGTTACAGTGTGTCTTGTTTCAGTCTTTGGGTTGTTTTTAGATGGCTGTTACCTTAATATAAAATATATTAATCGTAATTATCTAGTCTAAAACTTTCCACAATGCATCATTTACAATGAAAGCCCCCATTGCTGGGGCTTCAGCTTCTTCACAACTCTGATGAGGAAAAGCCTTTTCCTGATTGCTAAATCAGAATCTCTGCTAACTGTGCAAGTATGTGTGAGGGTGCAAGGACAGGACACTGTATAGATGTGCATGTACATTTCGGCTTCATGAAGCAAAATCTATTAAACTATGGAGTTACTTATAAATACTTTAGTCCAAGGATGTCAGCATCACTGAAGCTGAACCACAAGACTGATCAAGTAGTTTATGACTGTGTCAGTATTGCAAATGCACAACTGAGTCAAATTTTTTTTTCTCCTTTCTCTTTTTTTCTACGATGCACGGTAAATCAAATTTTCTAAATGTTTCCAGCAAACAAATGGTATCCTCTGTAGCTACCATTTAAGCTTGAGAATTTTTGCAGTGGGATTTCCTAAAAGGCTTCACAGAAAAAAAGGTTCATTGTTTGAAGCCAAATTCAACTTTTGGTTAAGACTGATCAAAATAGTTTATACAGATTTTCATAAGCTTTTTGCTCACACTGTGTATTATTTGGCTTAGTGATCACAGCTGAAAAGCATGATTTTAATAAAGAAGTTGAATAAGCAGATTAAAGTAAGTCACAGGGCCTGCCTCGTTCCAATAGTAAACAAAGTAAATACTTTAATTAAGGCAAGATAGGTTACATATATAGCACGTGTGTTTTCATCGTTTGGTTTGTTTATTCCTTTACATTCATATTTAAAACAGCCAGCATATCACAAATGATAAGAAAGATTAATTTTTATTAAGCAGCTGATCTCCTTGATTTTTTTTTACAATTTCTTCTGATGAAGTAAGACCAGCTGTTGCTGTAAACTCTAATACTAATCAACATCCCTCAAACACCCAGGAATCAACAATTTGTTTACAGGGCCCTATCAGGAATGACTGAGCTAATCACTTTGAGTACACCACTTGTGCAAGGGCAAATCTGTGCTCCTGTAAATGCCTATGCTAACTACAGGTTGATTTTATTGACTCAAGAATTCAGCATTAGGGGAAAGAAGTGGTAGGAAAGAGACTGGTAATACCAGTATCGCAGGGGATGTGTGCAGTGAGGCACATAAGCATAGGGTTGAATGGGTTCCCACATTTGGAACTGGGAGGGAATTTTGCTCAGGGTGCAGTGGCCACAGGCTGCAAAGGATTTTGGAGGTTTTCTGGCTTTGCTAAAATCATGCGCGTGTATTTACACAATCACATTCCTGTGAGCTGAAAGGAAGGTGCTTGGTGACCTTGGCTGCTCTTTGTCCTGCTGCTGTGGCCTCCAGGATGCTGCTCCTTCTGACCTGCCTTTGCTAATTGGAAACCTCCAACATGTGAAAGATGGGAGATTAGTTGTGGGCACATGATTACTGGCAAATTTGATATTAATCAGCAAGCAATCATACCTTCCCACCAAACACCAATGCCAGACTGCTGGGGAAGGGACAGTCAATCACACTGGGCAATTTATATGTAAAGGAACTCTACTGCTTTTCTTGTAGCATTTTAAGCTTCAGGGTATTTCTCTAGTGAAGGATTTTAAAACATGTGACCCTTGTCCAGAGATCTGGTTCTGTCACTAATGCTGCAGCTCAAAATGTTTGAAAGTGAGTGACCATGCCCCATCACTGGAAGCGTTCAAAGCCAGGCCGGACGGGGCTTTGAGTAACCTGGTCCAGTGGAAGTTGTCCATGCCTGTGGTAGGGGACATGGAACTACATGACCCTTAGGGTCTCTTCCAACCCAAACTATTCTGTGATTCCATGGTTCTATGACCTAGAGTTCTCAGAGTCGCCAGGTGGAGCAAAAACCAGGTCCCAGTAAAGTAAGTTCTATTAAATTGAATCTCGTCATTACAACGACATTTATGCAGAGACAGTGTTGCATTGTAACACATTAATTATTATTTATTTTTTTAAGTGTTTTTCCATATGGATGACTAATCTCGGGAGCCGGCAGGCCGCCGGGGATGCAGGTATCCATGGTTACCTCGGTTGCCTGGCGACACCTCCTTACGCTGCCGAGCGGGTACCGGCTCCTGCCGCTGCCGCTCCAGGCCGGCCCCCTCGGCATGGCAAAGGCTGCTCTGTAGTCCAGATTAGAACTAGAGTCGGTGATTTTATATGAAAAAAAAGAAAGAGAGAGAGGGCCAAAGAAAGGCTTTGGTCTCTCTAACAGCAACAAAAATCCAGTTGTGGCTCCAGGCAGGATCTGAGTCAGTGTGTTGATGTAAATTCTCAGCTGTGCTGTGAGACACAACTTAGCACAAAAGTTCATTTAGGGCAGGATTTAAGGGCATTGATTCATTTCTCAGCCAGACATAGACCAAGTACTAATAAACTAGGGTTTGGCTTCTTTACTGGGTGAAATGAAGCATGGCTTCATTAAAAAAAAAGTAATATTTATGTCATTTCAGAAACAGAAGATGCATTTATCTTATAAATGAGATTTTAAAATGTATTTATAAAAAGTCTATGAGTCAGATTCTCCCAATTATGCCAATTTAAGCTGAGTTAATTGCAAATTTAGAAAAATAAATTTTACTGGACCTGGTTATGAAGGTCTTCTCAAATGCTGCTGTTTTATGCATGCCATGACTCACCAGCATCCAGTCGTGGTATACAGAGGTCTGCAATTGATGTCACAGCCTTGGGCTCTACTTTTCAGAGCATTTTCTCAGAACAATGACTTGCAAGTACTTTTCACCTGAGCACTCAGGATGGTATTTGTGGTCTTGCTGGATTGCTTACACAAACAAGAGAACAAATTGCTTATGTAAGTCAGGCTCTTCTGGTGCAGTCTTGTCTAAATAGGGATGCCCTTGTCTTCCTCCTCAGCCTCCCCCGCTGCAGCACTCAACTGCCTTGCTGTAGAAACAGACAAAACAAAAACTTTTCTGAGCTTACAGTCCTGAATTTGCCCTTCCAAGCAGTGTTCTGCTGAACAAGAGCTCAATTAGGAGGTTCCTTTCTGGAGTATTGATCTGTTTTTGTCCTCTGGTACATTCAGGGGTGCAGTCTAATTAATGTTCTTTTGCAGTAAATCCCTGAAAGCAGAATTGTTTTCTGATTAATTCTTGCTCATGACTTCCTTGAGGTTAGTGGTGTGGGAGGTGTCTCTAAATCTTCCAGAGTAATAAAGTCAGTCATCTGTAGTGCTAGATCATTAACCTTGTCCCTGGTTTGGGCTGGATCAGCTCAGACTCCTCCCAGCAGTTCTTGGGCACTGCTTGCGAGTTAGTACAGAACAGACACCATTCCCTCTAGGCAGTTTGAAAGCAATCTACCATGCTTTGGAGACAAAGAGTCGGCACTAGTGATGACATTCTGGATATTTTGGTCTAGCCAGTTTCAGTATAAAAAATGTTCTGGGCATGTTTAATCTTCTGTGAAGTAGTGCAGTGCTTTTATTAGTTTATTACATTGTTTTCTTGCCACCTCTTGAGCAAGTTCAGCCTGATCACATTTGTAGAGGTACAGGCTAGTACGGGATTCTCATTGTACTACATTTACTGAGATCCACTCAGAAAAACAGAAACCTGCAAGAAATGCATTTAGAGTGCAGATGGTAGTGGTTAGGATGCAGGTGTTTTGCAACCAATGTCTGTCATGGGGAATAAGAAAGTTTCAATGTGTTTTCTAATTTTTATGGAGGTGCTAGACTAGAAAGTACACATGGATTCACTGAATGATGTTCATCTATGTTTATCTGTGAATTCTTGTGTTGTAATTGGATTGTTAGCACTAGGGGGCTTGTGAAGCACATAGCAATCAGGGTTATATAATTCAAGACTCCTAACAAGCTCTACAGTTTATTGAATAAGAATAGCAATGGCCTTAGCAAAGCAAGGGGCTGATGTCACCAAGTATGATGCTGGTATCCATGTACAGTTAGAACAGAAGGGACTTCTTGCTCACTTGGAATGTTCTCCAGAATCTTTGTAAAAGTGCATTTCTTCTGTATTTCTATGCCTTTTCCAAAGTGTATTGAAATTTTCATCGATATTATTTTTATTTGGCCTTTTAATTACAACTCAGGACTAAGCTCAAATTACACCCTTCCTTTCATTTAATCTGTATGTCCTATCTCTTATATTTATCATTAAAGGTGTATCTTTCCTTACTACATCTTCTTCCTTGTAAAACCCTTTCTGGCTGAATATAATTTGTTTTTCTGTGTTAATTTAGGCTAATAATTCCCCTTGCCTCATTTGCAGCCCACATAGTGATGCAACTTCCCCTTGTTTTGTTCCCAGATAAGTATTGCCACAGTACTTTAATAAAATGATGTAGGACTCTGTTTACAAAAGAGTGCTTCTGTGGTATCTTACTGCTTTCACAGGAAGCTTAACAGCTTGCAGAACAGTAAGTGGCAAATGTTTAATGCAACATTATGCCAACTTGAGGACAAACTGTTCCTCTCAGAAATGTTTTCAGGCTTAAATGAGAGGAAAATCCCCCTTGCAGAATGTGAATTCTTGGAGGCGGCGGGAAGTGACTGCCACTTCTTTGCCTTGCCAGCAGCTCTAATTCTCAAGCCTCTTCCAAGGCTTTTTTAGATCAGCTGTAGTGTACGCTCAGCAGCAAGTAGTGATAAAGCTGTGACCGGCTTTTCTGAGGTGCAAAGATTCCTCTTTCATGGAGCAGGCAATAAGTCTTCCAGTCTGTCTCAGACAGAAAACATTGACATTTGCTCACAGATGCTGGAAAGGTGGAAGGGGGGAGATGTGAGGCCATGGCAAAGCTATTAATATGAGTAAGCAAAGACTAACAATGTAGTGGCAAAAACTGTGCGACAGAACAGTACCAGCTTAAATAGTGATGAGTCAGACAGAAATATGTGGAAATTCAGGCGTGGATGCAAGTCATATCCAAGAAGATAAGCGGATATTACTGAACTAACAGTAGTTTGACTAAAGAGTGAAAGGAGCTCTCTACATCTCTCTGAAAGGTGGCTGTAGTCAGGTGGGGTTGGTCTCTCTCTCCAGGCAGCACTGACAGAACAAGAGGACACAGTCTTAAGCTGCACCAAGGGAAATAGAGGTTGGACATTAGGAAGAAGTTTTTTGTGGAAATAGTGATAAAGTACTGGAATGGCCTGCCCCCATCCCTGGATGTGTTTAAGAGACTGGATGTGGCACTTAATCCTATGGTTTAATTGAGGTGTTAGGGGTGGGTTGGACTCGATGATCTTGAAGGTCTCTTCCAACCTAGTGATTCTGCGATTTCACTGAATTAGGTTGAAAGACCTCCAAGATAATGGTGTCCAATCTTTGACTGAACATCACCGTGTCAATTAGGCTGTGGCACTAAGTACCATGTTCCAGTCATTTTGTGAACAACTCCAGGGATGGCAACTCCACCACCTCCCTGGGCAGCCCATTCTATTGTTTAACAACACCTTCGGTGAAACAATTCCTCCTGATATCCAGTCTGAACCTTCCCTGATGGAACTTGAGGCCATTTCCTCTTATCCTGTCACTGGCTGCCTGAGAGAAGAGGCCAACCCCTACCTAGCTACAACCTCCTTTCAGGGAGTGGTAGAGAGCTATATGGTCACCCCTGAGCCTCCCCTTCTCCAGGTTAAACACCCCCAGTTCCTTCAGCTGCTCCTCATAGGACTCACTCTTTAGGTACTTCACCAGCTCTATCGCCCTTCTCTGGACTTGCTCAATGTCTTTCTTGCAGTGGGGGGCCAGAACTGCACACAGGATTTGAGGTGTGGCCTCATCTCAGAGCTTAGTACAGGGGGACAATCCCTGCCCTGCTCCTGCTGGCCACACTACTGCTGGTACAGGCCAGGATGCCACTGGCCTTCCTGGCCACCTGGGCACACTCTGGCTCGTGTTCAGCCGCTGGTGACCAGCACGCCCAGGTCCCTTCCCACTGGGCCCCATTCCAGCCACTCTGCCCCCAGCCTGTGGCTCTGCCTGGGGTTGTTGTGACCCAAGTGTAGGACCTGGCACTTGGTCTTATTGAACCTCATACCATTGGCCTCAGCCCATATGTCCAGATTTAACACATTTTAACATTCTCTGTGTTAATCCTCCTAAGCAGTAAAACCAGCAAGTGGTCTCTACCCATCATTCTTAATCTCTGGACCTCAGCCTAAGGTCAAAATATTCTGCTGGCTTTCTTTGTCTGCCGGGTCCTGGATTCTTTGAAGGGAGAGAATTTAGGGGAGGATTATTTCCATAAAAAAGAACTATTTTCCTGCACTATTTTAATATTGTGTCTTCAAAATTGACAGGCAAAATTGTTAGACAGGTGAATTTCAGAGGGCCAGTACAGGAAGAAGTTGTAGGTTTTTTCAAAAATTATTGTAGTTATTTTAGTTTTCAAGCACATCAAAGCAAAATGCTTCTATGAATTCCTGTGGGGAAGAAAGAATTAACTAGAAGATCCTCTTTGATACCCCTGAAACTTGGCTTGGGGGCATGGAGTTTGGCAAGCTTTTGAGGAATTATTTGATAAATCCAAAATATACTTTAAATCATATGGAAGTTCTTTACATGGAAATCCTGCTTTGGTAGAGAAAAGGGAAAGAGCATGAATGATGAAATATTTGCTTTATAAGTAAGAGGAGGTACTGTCAACATAAGAAAACACTATTTTGTGATGTATGCTTCATTTTTCATGGGGATTTCAATCAGAAATAATTGGAGCTTTTTAAAGGTGATTAAGTTATGCCTGTATTGAGGGATAGGAAACATCATAATGAGAGTACATGATGTGGTCTGTATTTTCCCTCAGATCATTGACAGCCAGTCTGTATAAAAAGGAACTGTACTAGAAAATTAGGAAACTGGATTCAAGGCCTGGATTATGAGAAACTGAAGACTAAAGGGACAATAGCTTTGATTACAATGCTATGCCTTTATAAATCAATAACCTGAAGCTTCATTAGGCACAAAAAACACAGGCATTTTCATTTCGTCATTTTGTTCACTAAAAGCTAACAATATGATTTATTATCATAGATCATTAATTTCTAAAAATTCTTCTTTCTTAATGGTTGTTTTGCAATGGTTGCAACAACTTGTGCAACAAAACAAAGGCAAGAATGTGATGGCCGCTGGGTCAACCACAGAAAAGCTTTCCTTCCATTGGAGCATTAAGAGTATAAACTCTTTCTAACCCTCAAGCACTCCCTCAGGGGGTCTCTCTAAGAGATTTCCCTTAGCTCATGGTGAGCAAGAAACTGCACAATCCCGTGAGCCTTTGCAGTATGCTAATCTTTTGTTCGTGATTGGTCATTACCCTAGATCCTGGGTTTTGCCTTCCCCTGACTGGGCAGTTTAGCGTTGGTTGTTTCCCCAATCCTGTCCCTCATTGGTCCAAGTCGCTGACCCTGCCTACTCCAAGCCCTTTACAACCCCCTGTTTCTGAGGCCTCGGGGTGTTTCACTCAGTTACTGTTTGAATAAAGAAGCTCGTGATACTGGAAGATTGTCTCTGGCTGCTTGTATCCTGCCTGAGAAGAGCTCTGCTGCTCCTGCAGCCCTCACAGCTGAGCTGTGTCACTGTGTTGTGCCTGCACACTGCACACCGTGAGGGTCTTTTTAAAGACAGTGCACCCAGAAGGTTGTGGCGCCCAGAAGAGCCTCTGGTCTGAGACACCAGTGTGTTAGTAAAATAATTTTTTTTCCTTTGGTCTCTTCTGCAAGCAGGATTCCATTCCTGAGCCCTAGATTCATTTCCACATGACATTAAAACTCCAAAGCAGGACTGCAGGAAACAACAATTATCTGAAGGCAGCAAAGGTCAGTAGGCTTTTGTGCTCTGCTGGTTTTTCCTCAGATTTATTAGAAAGAGTTGAAGTTCACCTCCTGGCATGCAGTTGTTTTCCATATAAAATTATCATAAGCATGTGTGTTACAATAGTATTTTTCATGACAGTCTACTGCAATATCACATATACCTTTATGATGTTCATGGAGAAAAATTAATTTGTGGTATAGTATTATGGTAGATAGTTAACAGATGTTTTATTACTCTTCAAACACAAAAATCATTACATTCATGCAAAAAACTGGTATTCTGATTAATTCTCAAATATTAAAAATTCTGCTTTCATGCATATGTTTATTTTCATAGTAGTAAAAATGAGAGCCATAATAAAAACAAAATAACCCTGTTACTACACCATAAAGAGAAAATGCTTGTCTCAAGAAATATTCCCACGAAGCAACAGAGATCGTCTGAAAGAGTCATACCCAGTGCACAGTAGTGGATTTGATAAAGACAAACAAAAGCAATTATTAATTGCCATTTCTTGAACAGATTATTTAGAGGTGCCTCTTGTGTACAGTAGGCTTCCTGTCCTATAAACTAATACAGCAATGAGATAGTATAGGCAATCTATATCAAAACACTTCTGATAGAGCATCTGATTTTAGTGGAAAAAAAGGCATTCCAGTAGCTTTTGGAAAGGAAGACTTCCATAAGAATCTACAGTATTGCCTTTCAATTTTGGTATTGTAGCTATTTATTAGCTCCAGGCACAGGATGTCTGGTGCAAGCCATATCAAAGTCTCAGGGCTGTACATTGAAAAATCAGATTTCCTACATATTTGTAAAAGAACTTAATACAAAAGCCCATCAGCCAAAAGTTTGTGTCATAATAAAACTTTGTAATTTGTAACTCAAATATTTCCCATGTTCCCATATGGTAGCATTGAATCTCCTTATTTGATGAAATACCTTCACAGGTCAATGACATCTAAGAAAGCTTTGGTTTTCATCACAGTCCTGGAGTATTTGGTTTCTCTTATGTTCTCACTTTAGGCTTAGTTATGAGACTGAAAGAAGAGGCCAAAATGAAGAACATCTGCCCTAATGCAGCCAAACCCACACTGCAGCAAACCCAGAAGCAGAGGCAGAAGGTATGGACACACAAAAATAGAATTAGCCATGAGAGCTGAGTCACACAGTTCTATGAAGTGCAAACCTGAGATCTGGATTGTATTATCCATAGACTAGGGCAGAATGAATTAACTTCCTCAGGACAATGCAAAAAAACTTAGCAGTTTTTTGATCAGTGATGTGTTGGAAAAGATGTTTTTAAGCAGGCATTAAACATAAACAGCAAATAGCAAATTTTCTTGCTTTGCCAAGAAAAAAAGAAAAAAAAGGTTGTATTTCAAATACTTGGACATATGGACTGGCAAGGACAGAAACACATAGTATTCTTGAGGGACGTCATCCCACCTCTAAAAGTTCATTATAACTGTAAAGAAGGGAGCTGATACAGGCTAAGTAAGCAAAACTACAAACAGTTTCTTCTCTTAAAATTCCTATGGAAGTTTAAGTACCCTGAGAAGAGAATTTTGTTTAATTTGTTCTCTGCTGTCCTGCCATTGCCTGGTAACTTTTTCACATAATGCAGGCTGACACTTGGAAGCAGAATTAGTAGGAGGATTGATTTTGCACCCTTGAAAAAAATATTGGCTTTTCAGTGAAATACTGAATGCTTCAGGTGTGAGCTTGACCTCCTCAATTTTTAACCTCAAACTTTTATGTTTAAACTATAGGGATTTTATGTTGGATGTTACTTTCATGTCTTGTGAGAACTGTGGCTCAGCTGCTTATGTACCCCCCCTCCTTTTTTTCCCACAATTTTCAGTGCAAATGCAACATCCGACATGAAAATTTCTCACATTTAAGTGTTTAATAGAAGCAGCTTTAGTCTGGAAACAGACCAACCAACCACTGAAACTTTTCTTGCATCGTGTGTTGTTGTTCAAGCCTGGGATGCACAAAAAGCAAAAAGTGTCTCTGCTAGCCACCTGCAAACCTGTAAAAGATACTCAGAATTCACCTAACTTTGATGTTACCTGTTCATAAAAACTCACATGTAATAAAAACCAAACCTGCAAAAATATAGTTGAGGATAAAATATCAAACTGCACAGAAGCTAGGCATCACCACAACCAAGTGTTGTCTCTGTAACTACTATGGGAATTAATTTTCTCTATGAAATGTTAGAGGCAAAAAAAAGGGGACAAATAGGATATGATTACTTAATTAAAGACAGTATTGAAATACAATTACACAAGGAACAGAATAAAGACTTCCAGGAAATAATTTATCTGATGTTTCGTATCTTCCAGTGTCAGACCTCAGTTCTTCAGCTTGCATTCCCCAATGGATTGTCATACACCAGATGCAATTCCGTAGTTGTGTGGCTGCAATAGTAAATGAAAGCAAAAGAACTTGCAACCTAGGTGATATTATATTCCCTGTTAGTTTTGTAGTTAGTTACTTTATTGGTTTGAAAAAGTGACTGAAATATTTTATGTGACAGTTTAAGAACCTCTGTCAGATTTGAACCTTTTTGTTTTCATATCACTGATGTCACAGCTTGATGTAGGTGACCTTTGGACAATAAGGGTCTGTTATTTTTTGTGGGAATATTAGGCCAGTTGCTAATCCTTGATGCCCTGATGAACGAGAAAGAGTAGCAAAGAGTAGTTCCTCTACAAAATAATTTTGTGCTCTGTGTGGCATTTCTTGTTTGAGGCTGGGTAGCTGTGGCCTCCTTTCAAAGCATAGGTGGTTTCCTCATTTTAGCATGTGTTTTTTATTTCAGCTCCTCACTGGAGCTGGGAGGTCCTCGAGCCTGCTGTATGGTCATGCCAGGAAGCGTGGTGCTGCTCTGGTGCTGAAGGCAAGCTGTTCTTTGGGTGCAGTGGGATCTGCTTCTCCTTCCTAGGCATGTAAAATGCCCAGGCCTGTAGGATATGGCTCAGCTCTGTTTCTCCACTATTCAGTGATGGTATCTACATTAACATATTTGTGTGTTAGTTGTTTTAGTATGGCCAAATATCAAATATTTGGTGGAAAGATGCTACCATAAGAACTTCTAAGAGATGCAATACTGTTTTTAAGAGTTGTGGAGCCACAACCAGGAGCTGTATCTCCCTGTTGAAACAATCACAGAGAGGTTACTGAAATAACTAAGAAAATTTATCAGAAAAAGAACACCTTGTAACTACAGTTATTTTCCTAAGTTCTTTTAAAGATGCTCTTGTGCAGTCGTACAAATGACTCCTCAACTCTCCATATGGACAATGAGTCATTTTAATGTCAAATGCCCAAAGCCTGAGGAAATTGCAGGTTTGTTGTTGCTGAGTCATAGTGGCATGTACATCTTGCTAGCCTCAGCTGGCATACAGGAAAGACTGATATACACCTTTTGTCAGATCTTTTCTTGTCTCTCGGGCTGTTGGGAGGATTATGGTCTGCTTCAGACGTGTCCTAGAGAATAATGTTAGGAAAGCCCTCAGATGATGCTTATTTCCTGGTTGCTTCTTGAGCTACTAATTAAAATGGAATGCTAAGGGGAGCATAAATGAACATTATATAGAATGGGTCATTAATGACCTTTTACACTAGTCTGGTATTTCTACTGAAAGATCATTTTGTCTGCTGCAATAACAGCAAGAGAAGCAGCAGGGTGAGAACTGTGTGTCTGTTACATGTGGTGTGAGCAGCACCACTTGCTATGCACTACTGAAGACACCACTGAAAAAAGCTTCCATTATACAATACTGATTTTAATTGTTTATACCTTTCTGAAGCAACAAGTTTAAGCCAAAATGTTTAATATCTTTCCTGTGCCTCTGGCTGAATTACAGAATATTTTAGCCAAATAATTCATCTCCTTCAATAAATGAGCCTGGGAAAAAAGTGCCATTTTGCTCCTTTTAATACTTTGAGGTCTATTCTGTGAAGTTCTCCAGCACCACCCTGCAGGTATTTCAAGTTTGGCAGAGAGATAGCTCTTGTGTCAAAAACAAGCCTTCCTGGAGTGCCCACATGATAGGTTAGCAAAAGCCCTGTATGTTCTCAATTTCCTGAATGGGGATAAAGCTGGCCAAACAGTATACAAAAGGAAATATTCTTTTGATACAAAGGCTTGCCCATCCAGTGATGGTAAAGGACCTAGTAACAGGGCAGCAGGCAGGACCTTTAGACTTGTTAACGTGAGGAAGGGGTTGTGCTTGTGTCTCCACAGGTCACCACGTGAAATGGATTCTTTTGCCTCTGTGTGCAACCATTTGTTGCATCATCCTGACTGGCAAAGGCATTGTGAGTGTTTTACCCCCTACACTGGATCAAATGTGTGGATCACCCTTGCAAATGCTAGCACACCAATACTGTGTGCATCTCTATGGCAACCCCTAGTGATCCCTTTTGTGCCTGCTTGGTAGGGGCACCCCTTGGCAAGAAGCATTTTGGTAAGCTGTACAATGACAGCGTGCAGCAAAACTGCATGGGCCCAAGTATATTGCAGCCTAGATGGTGGTGCCAGGACAGCTGATGAAAGACTGCAGTATGGGATGAGACATGTACAAAGATCTGAGATGAATGCATGACGTTCCAGCTTTGCTCTTGCAGCCACAAGAACTAGATACGCTAGGGACTTTGCGTGCCTTGCTTTTACACTGATGATACATTTGACATTCTTATGAACAGTGTTAACATTGATGTCTCTCCTAGAGGTATTTTCAGCAATGCTTCATTGTGGTGCAGTCGAACCTTGGAAAGTCGACTGACATCCGGCATCAGCGATATTGCTCTCTCCTTGGACTTGTTCTTAATGTGGAGGAAGTGTGTCTGGAAAGGTATACCAGGAAAAGCTGTTGGCAGACCCTGCACCGTTGGCCAGCTAACCTTGTTTCACCCAAATCAGACTGCTCTGATAGTTCCAGCACAGCGTTGGGTTAGGCGCAGCAGACAGGTTCTCAGAGAGCCATAGGCAAGTTTTCTTTCCCATATTCAGTCCAATGGTTCAAATTTCCACTCATAAATAACTCCCTTTACCCTGTAGATCCTTCTAATGATGAATTAATACTTTTTGTAGATACTTTCATTTTCAACAAGTTCCTGCCCTTCCAAAAATAATCCAGAGAGGTAATGAGGAAAGACTCCCTATCTGTGTAGATGAGGAGGTGCCAAATGCGCACTTCTTTGCTACTCATTCAGTGTCATTTAGAAGACTTTTTTTTTTCCAGTGGTCCGTATAGCAGATTGATCTAGTCAAGCGTAAGAACTCTAGATGTAGATTTTACAAACAGTAGGAACTCAGGCACTTTAGAGTGACCTGGTAACCCTTGCTGTCTAAAAGTATTTTTCAGCAAAATTTTGCTGCACATCTTTGGAAACACTTTAACAGTGACACCAGTGTAATTTTTTTAGAGCAATAGAAAATGCATACTCAATGACTTTGCAATATTTTCTAACTTTTATCACTGTTATTTGAGACAAGTTCTTGGCTTTGTTTTTAATAAATAGAATAGTCATCCTTAATTCAGCTCTGAAGCAGCAGTATGCACTAGAAAACAGAGCGTGTATGCCCTGTAATCAGTCCAGTCTTAGTACTGAAATACTATGATAGACTTAATAATAATTTCATGGCTAAGTATCAAGGGCTTTCTGTACTTTAACATTCTTTTTATCGAAATCATTTACGCAAAGTCATAACTTTGAATTGCCATTGCTTTTTTGTTGACATAAACAGAGTGGAGAGGGATATTCATCACAGGCTGTTTGGGTCACCTGTCTCTGTGAACCTTGGTAAATGGCATGAGTTCACACTGGGGTGAAGTTTGGTATCGGAGGATCATCAGCAGTAAGAGCAGTAATGTACATGGATGAAAATTTGAAATAGTATCTATTTGCCTTTATAAATTTGATTCTAGCTACTCAGGCCATGACAAAGAGGTTACTTAAACTGATTTAATGAGTTCCTAGTATGTTAACCTAGAGATGGAACAATAAAACAGAAAGACACTTCTCTTTTGTGGTCCTGAAATATTTAGGCTGTTCACACCCACCTATCTGATGGAGTGTATGAAATTTTCCAAATTTGATAAAATTAAACATTGAGTTTTAAAGTTAAGCTCTTAAAAGAATTCTCAAAACCAGGAGCCGTAGTGTCATGAGTTTTTTAAGAATTTCTTTCTAATGAGATTTTCAACTGTGATGGCAAGTTAATGGCATGGAAACAGGACTACAGCCAGCTGGAACACTGTTACAAAGGGTTGAAATACATCAAAGAGAAAACATTTAGCAAAAATGTCTTTAAGAATGCATGAAGAGATTGTTTTTATTTTTTTTTCCCTTAAGAGACAGTAAAAATTCTTACTTATTTCCATTGGTTTTGAGACACCACCTAGAGACACTGGATATCCGTGCCTAAGTCCATGCCTTGCCTGACATAGAGATTATTTGAGAAGAGGCTGATCTTAATTGAATTTGATGTTGGTTGCTCTCATCACTTATCCTCTCCTTCATTCCATTTTAAAAAGTTCTAACTTCATTTTAACACAAGGAGAACCACACTGCAAAATAGTGATGAATATTGCAATGTGGAATTGGCAATTCCCAAATTTTTCAGAAATTCCTCCACTGATAAGTGAAGAATGAAAAGTTCCTGCCAAACTATCATAACCCAGCTAAATGAGTTGAGTCATAAGAGGGTTTTAGCTATTATTTTTCTGGGAACAGAACCTGTTTAGAGATGAATTGTGGGTTTCTTAATAAGCCTATTACAGAGCAAGGTTTATGGGTAAATCCATCCACATTCCTGCTTTCCTACTAGCTATTCCTTGCACTTTTTCTTCTGCAATGGAGATTCCTTTAACATGAAAACTGAGAACTCCTTCTTGTCTAAATTATGTCAGATGTTCGTATTAGTTGCAATTTAACCATGAACATTACCAAGGTATTTCATACTCAAACTAATTACCGTAATTTCAGAATTAATGTTTTTAAGCTTTTTTACATAAACAATAAATCTGTGAGGATGGTGCCACCTAATGTAACTAGAGAACATGGCAGCTACTTTTTTTTTTTTTAATGCTGTTCAATTACCAGCAGGGATTGAAAGATTAAGAATTTAGTACTCCTTTATCCTTCCCTTTCACACTAGCTCATTTTCAAGGCTTCCTTGAAAACATGATAGAAATATATATTTTAAATGAAGGCAGAGATTCTTAATTTTACCTCACTGTATATATTCTATGCCAAGAGAATTCAAAACCTGACTGGCAGAAAAGGTAGGTAAGAATAAAACAATCTCAACATATAGTATATAATTTTTGCCAAGGCAGAGATTAAAGCTGTTTCTCCCTCTGTCTGGAAGAATCTTTCACTAGTGATAGAGATTTAAGCTGATACTTCTTCTCTTTATCTGATCCAATGATTTTTTAATCAGTTTACATCAAGCAGAACAATTTTAACAAAGAGGACTGAGCACTTTTATCATCTATTCGTTTAGCAGCAGCAGTTGTTAGTATAATTGGAATGGAATGGAATGGAATGGAATGGAATGGAATGGTTCTAGCTGGAAGTGATGTACAATCCAACTAGTCCAATAGCCTGACTACTTCAGGACTGACCAAAAGCTGCAGCATATTATCAAGGCCGTTGCCCAAATACCTCTTAAACGCTGACAGTCCAGGGACATGGACCACCTCTCTAGGAAGCCTGTTCAGTGCTTGATTCCATCTTAGGAAATAAATGCTTCCTACTTTTGAGTTTGAGCCTCGCCTGATACAGCTTTGAATCACTAAGCATTTGAACACGATTATTAAGGGTATGAGTAAAGGGGGCAGAATTACCTATCTAAATCCATTCAGGCACTAGTTGATTTCAAACCACACCTATTGTACCCTAGATAGCTATACTTTATTGAATGAAAGAGGAGTATGAAGAATGCTCTATGTCTGATCATAAATAATCTACTAAGGAAAAAAAGAATATGAATACAAGGAAACCAGAATATTCCATGCATGCAGACAACATAAAGAATAATTTTTTTTCAGAGTGGACAGATTTACTGAGGAAATAAAAATAAAGAATACTGGAGCTATGGTGCAATAGCACAAATACATTAGAATATCTATGTAATTAAGCTAATAAAGCTTGTGTCAAGTATTAATCATCAGAAATACTTAAGTTTAAAGTAAGCGTAACACCCAGTGCAGAATTCCTCTTCAGCTATAGAGTGCTAAAAGTTATTGCAAAGACAACCTTAAAGATGCTTTCATCTAGACCTGTTTTAAGATTCCAAGTGTTACCTGAGAAAGAAAGACCCTGAAGTTAGTGGATATAAAGAGTTTTTTACAAGCCAGTATATTATGTGGATAAATATGCATTTTTGTTTGATTTCTTTGATTTTGCCAATTTATAAGTGCAAATTGAAGTAGCAGATACTATTAATTTATCATTATTTATCTCATACATATAAATATGTATTTTATGGACATATAATTAGATAATTTGGGATTGGGGAATGGATGGCATTGAGTATTGTTAGTATACTCAGAGTGCATACTAACTGTCCATACCATTTTCACTCAGTACTTTCAGTTCTTTGCATAATTGTGTACTATGAAACCACCGATAGTTCTCTGGAAAAATACTTGATAAATAATATACAATGCATGCTGTGTTTGCACACTGCAGAGATGTTGGTTCAGTATGATCCTGTTGTTCTTGAGGGATGTTTCTCCTTTTACTTTTTCTTGCTAATGAGATTTTCAACTGTGATGGCAAGTTAATGGCATGGAAACAAGACTACAGCCAGCTGGGACACTGTTACAAAGGGTTGAAATACATCAAAAGAGAAAACATTTAGCAGAAATGTGTTTAAGAATGCATGAAGAGTTTATTTTTTTTCCCTTAAGAGACTGTAAACATTCTTATTTCTATTGGCTTTGGGACACCACCTAGAGACACTGGATATCCGTGCCTAAGTCCATGCCTTGCCATGGAGCACCTCTCACTGTAGTGTTAATGCATTTCAGTGGCAGCTGGCCATCCCCTTTAAAATGAGACAATTTGGTAGCTTTATGGAGGCACGTCTGAACTCCCTTGTTGAGTCTAAGTAAAAGGCCAAGTCTATTAAGTGACATTTTTCTCCTCTTTTTTTCCAGAAAGTAGGGGTAATCCTGGAAAAATTGAAGTGATTGAGGCATGATGGGCATCTTGTTGTGTTTTCCTGGAGGGCCTGCACGACATGTGAACAAAGGCCATAAGATGCCATGAATTTTCTCCAACCTTCTTTTAAAATGGGGTTGGTAGGCATAGTGTCAAAAGGCTCTTGAAGACTGAGTGTATAGGGAAAAAAACTATCTGTGGAGGGTGGTGGCAAGCAACAAGAGGCAACAAGAGTCAAATGATGATTCACTGGTCATTGTCAATGCTGAGAACTAACAGTAACCATCTAACCTTCTTCCAACATGGATTCATGGCTTCCTAAACTGCTGTGGTTCTAGATTAAATCATGAAGACTTTACACAGAGTGCAAAGTTCTGTAGTTACAGAACCTCAGCCAGTGACACTGCTGCGTTGAGGTGTCAAGGTCTCTTACATCTGCCAGGAATTTGCATGACATATTAAGGTGGAAAATCCCAGCTGCCACAGACGGTGTCAGGGCTTCTGTTATGCAGTTTCTGCTGTGCAGCCTCTTGTAGTTCACTTCAGGGAGAATGTCATAGTGAGACAAATACAGGGGTAGCTGTAAAACTGGAATAATGGTACTAATGCTCACATGATGCATTTTGCAGGATTAGAATGTCAAGCACTACCTGGATTTACTGTAATCCATATTAATTGCTAATTACAGTCTGCAGGGCCAGATGCAGCCACCAGACTGACTGGAAGGAGTGCCTGGTGCCCTGCTTTCTGGAGCACCTCTCCAGATCTCGTCACAGGTCACATTTCCACATGGGATGAGCTCTGAGTGGGGCCACGTTGCAAGGCAGCCTTCCCAGGTGGTGCTGGAGGAGTCATAGGAGAGAGGACACAACTCTCTAACTGCTGTATGGCTTTGTGGCTGCTCACCCAGTTGTGCTGGTTTGAAAGCAAAACCAGTGAGACACTCCAAGTCAGAAATACAATTTAATACAAGAGAAGAGAGGAAAAAAAAGTAAAATAAAATAAAATAGAAGCAATAGCACAATAAAACAAACAAACAAACAAACAAACAAACAAACAAACAAAAAAAAAAAAAAAAAAAAAACCACCCTCTGACAGAGTCGGAATACAACCTGACACCCTGTCAGTTCAGGTGGTGGTAGCAGTTCAGATGAAGTGGTCTTGTTGAAGCAGTGATCCTGCAGAAAGGTTTAGTAGCTCTTGTCCTCTGGTAATCCAGTGGGTGAGGCCTTCTGTGCTGTCCCAAATCCCAGATTATAGCCAGGTGGGAATGCTTGGCTCCTCCCCTGGGCAGAGCATCTCACAATGGGCTGATCTCATTCTATGAGTCCTGCAGTGGGTCCTTGATTGCCCATTAAACAGAGATGGCTTCCAGAGGGAGTTACCTGTGAGTCATGGGTAAGGCCTTGATGGCCCAGTAACAGAAGATAGTCCAGAGGGAGAGGCAAGGGAAACACTGCCCCACCTGGTTCCAACAGCTCGTGAAGATGGTGATAGAATACATACTTTGGGCACATCTGACATTGTAACCTAGGACACCCAGTCCACCAGCTGCACTGTGGCAAAGCATGACTGCCAGGGAAGTGAGTGTATATTGTCACCATAAGGGTGAAGGGGGAGACAGAAGATGCATTGGGTGGAACTGGGGCCACAGGAATTCTTATTCTAGTCATAGTCTTACTTTGGTTCCACTTCCACCAATTGTGCCTACCTTTTGAGAATGCAGGAAGAGAAAACTGTATGAGGAAAATTTAAAAGGGGACCTAGGAGAAACATAGCTATAGTAATTGAGATGGATCAGTGCAAATCTAAGTTCTAATAATCTGTTTTACTACATGGCAATATGGAATTTAATTAGCTGAAATGTTTTTTAAATCTTGTTGCTGAATAATATGTCAGTTGTGAAAAAAAGCAAAAGAAAAAGACCCTTTGAATAGAAGCTACAGTGTTGTTTAGTAATGACGGCAAGGCACAGGTAAAAGAAGAAATATATCTGTTGGTAAGGGAACACATTAGGTTGGTTTTTCTTGAAGGGATTTCAATATTAAAATTTCTCATTTGGCTTTGTAATACCTTTAGGTATTAGTACAGAATTTTATAGTTTTATGATGGTGTGGGAGAGACTTAGTGACCTGCTTTTGTCAGCCATGTAACTGCCAGCCTCAGAACTGGAGAGTTCAAGAGTCTTTGTTGTAAAAAGTTCGTGGGATAGGTCTGGCAAAACGTATTGTAACCTGTGTATCCCTACAGTACTGTGTGGTGTGGATAGTATCAGCTGGCACCAGTTTGGAATTCTCCACATGTTATAAGAATTTTAAGTGGATTTAAAAGGCTTTTTGTTTATTTTTATTCTTTTTATTCTTATTTATTCATTAATTAACTGAATGTAACTTGCACTTGTTAGGAGAAAAAATAATTTCCTGATGGATGCTCCAAAGCCTGATTCTTTGCTGCTTAAAATGATGTTACTTCAGAGTCTATAGAAATTTTCCCCCTTGGAGAACCAAATTAAATGGGATGAGAGTACAAGCAGTGATAATTTTAACTTTTTTTTTTTTTTTTTTTTTTTTTTTAAATACATGAAAAAAAACCACCCTTTTGTAAGTAGCTGAAATCAGAAGTAGTTTTAATGTATTTTTTTAGACAGTGAAGTCTATCTGACGGTTCCCATCAGCTCACCAGCAGATCATTCCCCTGAGCTGGCAGTTGTTTGCCACAGTAGCTGCCACCAGAGAAGCTGATTCTCTTTTTTTTAGCTGCTGAAGAGCTACTAATGGGATAATGAGCAGTTTGCACTTCTCATTAGCACTTATTCATCATAGACAGGGCATACAAAGTATCTGTAGTTAAAGTATTAAGTAACCACTTTTGTGCTGTTTGTTCTGTGTTTTATTTCTGAAGTGTCTAGACTTTTATATTGGTTTTTGATAAATTGTGGTTCAAGCCCTGCTTATTTGAATTAAATAATTATGCAAACTCATGGTATCACTTCTACATTGTAAAATAAAGGGATTATTTTGTGTAAGTCTTTGTTTCTCCTCCAGAAAACAACTTTTTTGAGCTGTTCTTCTCGGGCTCCCTTTTTGTGATATAGCTATGAAAATATTAGTCTGCCCTCTGCATAACCTTGAGGAATTTGGTTTACTTATAATGATGTTAAAAACTGTTTTGTAGTCAGTATACCTGGAAAAAGAACATTTTTAGCACTTTAATGCTAATGCCAAATTGAAACCATCTCGAGGCCTCTTAGCAAGGAAGATGAAATTTGCTACACCTGCTTGAAGGGTTTAAGGACTGGAAAAGGTTCCTCTCTAATAAAGTAGAAAAGGAGGAGGGGATGAAAGATGGGACAAGCATTTTAGGACAAGCCTAAGAGGTAGGTCTGCTCCAACCCAACTCATCTATCTGCCAGGAAACAAGGGGTGGATGAGCACGGCATGGCTGTTTCTCGCAGCTGTGTTCCTGATCAAGCAGTAAACATTACTCCATACTTTTTGGCCCTTTCTTATTGTGGCCAGTGCTAAACTAACCTGGGTTTTCAGGAATTTGGAATTCACCACTTATCTCTCATGCAGAATTCAATTATAAATGAAAAATAAACATGATTCCATTATTTTTATCTTCCCTTCTTTCTATTGTCAGAATACTTCTCCCTCATAGGATGCCTTCCTCTGGAGTTTGGGGTTTTTTTGGGGTTTTGGGGTTTTTTGTTTTGTTTTTGTTTTTTTTTTAAGAATGTAGGAGGTTTGTTTTAGAAAGAATTTAAGATTTTTTTATTTTAGGAAGAATACTCCCATATCTATTTGAAAGCAGGTTTTTACAAAGCTTAGTTACAGAAACTGCCTTTATGAATGTATATGTAAAAGACATTTTTTATAAACCCCTGGGTTTTTCTCATGAGATCTCAAGTAGATTTGTCTTGACTTATCTTACTTACTAAATGTGGGAAGATGATGAGTGTTACTGACCAAACCATGCTCTTTGCATTAATCTGTGTGTTGTGGTAGATCTGAAATGAGCTTCCATCAGTTTCTGGATCTGATTCTCAGATTCTCCAATCAGCACTGTTTTTCTGAAACCAGCAGCGTCTTGCAGGTAGCTCTTGGCAGAGAACCCCCTCCCTCCCCTTTCACACTATTCACAAAGGAAAAAGAACCAACACTTTTTTAAGAGGACCTAATAAATACTTGAGATTGAAATAGTTGATTCTTCCAGCATTAATGAAAAGATTGTTTCTTGCTAATGATGTTTGCAAGATTGGTGCCTCAACTACACTGTTTAAAACAGAGCTTGCTCTTGTCTTTATGATCTGTTTAGCAGAACAGAGTAGAACAGAATGTGAAGTGTGCCAGAGATGTTTTGTACTTGCAAGAATGTAATGAAGTTAATTAAAAATATGTATAAATTAATCACATGTACAATCATATAATAATTTATTCTGGATAGCATCTGTGGCAGTTATCGAGCTTGATCTGCCACTTAAATCAGAGCCAACTCTGAACTTGTCTCAGTTTACTCACTGCATTTTATAATCAAATTCTGAATACCTCCAAGGATGGATATCCCACAGCCTGTCCGAGCAACCTGTTTGACCACTGTTATTGTGAAGAATATTTTTCTTGCTCTGACAAATAAGATTTTTAACCCGAAGTGTGTCTTTATAAATTAAGAACTGAGGTTGTTCCTGCTTTCATTCAAAATGGTAAAAAATGGGAAGCCAGAAGAATTGTTGCTGTCTGGCCTCTGCCTCTCAGACAATTTGGTGTGAGTAGTCCTGCTCAGAAGTGTCTCTTTGACATAGCTCATCCTAACAGGCTCACGAGCAACTCTGCCATGGCAAACTGTATGACAGCTGTACATTGCCTAGAAAAGGAACTGAGCAATTGTGCCTACTGTTGTATGACGACACTCTGAGGCAAACATTTTGAAAGAACTATTCTGAAAGCAAAATGCTGACTTCCATGCTATCTGTCTTGTAGGAGCCTGGCCCTGTTGAATGGTCTGGGTGTTGATTTTTTTAATGTCTGGGTGACAAAATGTCAAGACTTATAAGTAAGCCTATTTCTTGAATTTAGAAAACTTCCACTTGTTGCCTGCACTGGTCTGTGACAAGCAGGGCAGTTCAGAATGAGGCAGTTACAGAAATGGCATAGATGGAGTCACAAATGTAGGATCTCTGGCATACAAGAAAAGGAAGGATTTTCAGAATTCCAGTTTGGGACCTGGGTATTTCTATTTATGCATTGGATGGGTGATGTCCAAGATTTTTGTGAATTATGGCTCTTAATGCATAGTCATTATTTTGGGGTAATTTTAACGATTTTTTTTTTTTTTTTAGTATTAAAAGAATTCCAAACCTGAGTTTTCACATAATTAAATGCCAATTCGAACATCATGTTTGCTTGAATTCATTGAGTGATAGGTTGTCAGGCAGAGTTGCTGTAAGCACAACAATATGGCCACCCTTTAACTTTATGTCATCCAAAGGAACTTGAATGAATCAAATGTCAGTGAAAAACAGTCTTTTCAAAAAATATTGAATCTGAAAAATAAAAAAAATAAGGAAGAAAGAAAGATAAGCTTAACTATCTAATCTTTGAAATGTTTTAGTTATCTAATGCAAGAAAAAGACCCCTCTCCAATTCTAATGCAACCAGATTCATCACTTTCTATTTACCACATGCAAGCCAGAATAACTGGCTGGTGCTGCATGTTGTTCTTGCAGTGTTCTGTGCCTTTCAAATCCCTGTCCGTGGGCCTCAAAAACATACTGCTGTTATAATGCCCAGTAGAGGTTTTACCTCTAAGGAGCCTAACAATAGCTTCTGTTCCAGAAGAGAAATGGCTTGTTACAGGACAAAAGCCTTTTGTGAGGAGAAAAGTTGAGCAAACCAGTTTTGTGCTCAGTTGTCTTTGTTTCCAGGCGGGCAGCTAATAATGTGTGTTTGTCGGTTTACACTTCCGCGCTGTTCCAGAAAGGAGTGCTCCTGGGCATGACTTGTTGGGGTTGCTCTTCATGGCTCATCATCTGCGTGGCCTTCTGGGAAAAGAACTTTACAGCAATTCTGTTTGAACTAACCCTTATTGTGTCCGGGCCTATAAATATAGGATATCTTTCTACTAGATTTTTACTAGGCCATCTCTAATGGTGACCTGAACTAGAATGAAGTGGACATGAGCAAAAAGGAAGATCTTACTGAGCAGGTAAGAGACTGATTATGAATGATTTCCAGACAGATATACTGATATAAAATACTTCTTCCATCTCCCTCAAGATTTCAAGTGAGTGTGTTGTTCCTTGTGAATTATGTGCAAGGCTCTTCATGCATGTATGTTGAGCACGGTCTGATTCTGAAGGAAATGGAGGTCAAAGAAAGGCTTCTTGTTTAAGCTGAGAGAACTCCATTTGCTTCAGGAAGCAAGTCTAAGAGATTTTGACTTCCATTTCGTTTCATTTATAGCTTTATCAAAAATAACAGAAATAGATGTCTTAAATCTGACCCTATTAATATTACTGGGGAAACATATTTGCTTTGACTTAATTAATGTAAATGAAAACACTACAATCTGTGGCTTGGGATCTGATCTGGTTTAGAAAGTGATACTCTTGAGTCAGGTACTGACTCAAATGGAAATGCTTAGTTTCTATATAAGCACATTTTAAAACAGTTTCTGGTCCTGAATTCATACTTCTGTGGTCCCAAACTACTGTGAAGGAAGGATCAGCTTATTCATTTTGAGACTGCCTTATTTAGGGATTTTTTTTTTACACATTTCAAGTAGCATAGTCAAGGGAAAGTAATTGCAAATAATCTTGTTATAAGGACAACTCTGTTGCTTTGAAGCAGCAAGATAATCAATGACCTTGAGAAGCTTGTCTGGTAATTGTGTATGTAGTGTAAAGGCTTTGAATGGGTGTAACGGACAAAGGCAGATGTTAGATGTGAAAATAAGTAGCACAATATTGTGAGGTAATCTCACTCCATTCATTTTCACATAAAGGATATTAATAATCTTGAGAATATCTAAAAGTTTCAATTGAAGGAAGGAGACTTTTTCTGCTCCTCACATTGCCACACATTTCCCTTGACCTATGGCAAGTTTGTGCTTCAGCTTCTCCAATTGAAAAATAATGAGATGTACCTAACATTTATACCACTTTCACATTCTTCACAATGAGGTTTTTGTGGTGGTAAATCACTCTCAAAGAGCAACTTTATCAAACAAGGTCACTGGGGGAGAAATTAGTCACAGCAATATCTTGACAAAGTATGTGATCCTCATGTTTCTTGCTTACAAACAACCAGTGTCTGTTTATCCTCACACGCCTTGTTTTAGCACTGCACCCAAGAGACACAACCCCTCTCTGTGCTTGGAGATACTCCCTGGAAATGTCTGTGTTGTTCTCGGTACAACTCCATGGCCAGATTCTGTCCTGGTTCAAATCTTTGTAGCTCCAGTGACTCCAGTGAAGCTTCATTAATTCCCAGCAGTAGATAATTTGTTCTTGCATCCTCTGCTGCCTGGTTGCTGGGGAAGCAGCAGGGCAATGCTTTCTGCCTGCCAGGGAAAGGGGCAGGGAAAGCACTTGGACACAGAACTACTTGCTCAATGTGTGAGTCTTGTGTGAGGTCTTAAGCAGCACCTCCCACTGACTTGGCTTCAAGTATTTGAAATTCATTGCTACACAAAAAGATTAAATAAACTTGATGTACCAACCTGGGGGTGATGTAAAGGGTAACCTGGTAACAGGCAGAGTGGGACATATAAAGTTCCAGCATTTAGAGTATGACAGTATTTGAAGACTCTGAAAAACTGACTTTTGAATTAGAACTGGAAAAAATCAAACAATGTGAACAATGTCCCATGTCAGCATGACCTGAACTACATTTTTACATTTTTTTAGACTGGCAGCATTTAATTTCAGTGTTTCAACTGTGTTTTATGTGATTAAAAAAAATTTAAAAAGCTAAGTGAAGCCACTAACTTTTCATAAATAAAAAATTAATCCAACCAAATCCTATACATATTTTTGACTTTCATTTTAGTTTCCCATATTTTTCTTCGGTTTACTTCTTAGGTTTACCAGATTTTGACATTTAGATATTCTTTGCAAAAATAATCTTTCATTCTTGAAAAATCTATAGCACCAACTCAAAAAGATCATCACAATTTGACCTCTTAACAGTCAGTTAACAATATGAAATAAAAAATGAGAATGTGACTTAGCCTCTATTGTACTTTGTTGAATGCTTGCATCAGTTTTTTAGGTAGTCAGTAGCAGGGACATTGAGTTATTTTGTTGATTAGGTATACTAAAGCTCCTGCTAGAGTTGCACTTTGCCTCTTTCGCCTTTTCCTTTGATAGAAATCCTTCTGCAGCTATTCATCTACAGTTACTCAGAGCTCCTTTCAAACTAACTCTGTTTCTCTCTTTTTTCCCACTTTCAAATGCTTTACTGAGAGTTTCTTTTTTCTCATTTCCGCATCTCTTTTTGTTAATATGTTTTTGAGAGAGGTTCATAAAATACAATAGTGTTTACAGTCTTGCCTGAAGTCATGACACAAACAAAAAGTAGAAGAAAAATGGAAGGTTCCTCTGCAGCATCTGAATTTGCCACGTAGAAGACTTACAGATATATTTTCAGTCACCTATAATATCATTTTAAGGCAAAAGTTCAAGAATTGCCCCGGATTTTCACCTGTTTCACACACCACAAACCTCAGTATTTGTTATTCCTCCCAAAGGCAACACTTTACATTTCCAGTGCTCTCAGCTTGGCAGGTTTACAGATGAACTGCCTTTTGGCAGTGCTGTATTTCCAGATATAGTTAATGCTCCACTTCAGAGCTGTACAAGGCCCAAATGTGAACACAAACCAATTAAGAAAAATTGCTTTAGACTTATATTTTCTGTGTGACCGCGAGATATGAAATGTCCCTCAGATGTAGAATCCTGGTTGCATGCCAGAAGTGACAATTAATTTGGTTAAGTAGAGCAAGCGATTTCATCTGCACAATGATGAAATATTTGCCTGCTGTTCCTGTCCTCTCTTCTCCCCTCTTCCTACCTGCATGGTGCCCTAACATGCTGGAGTAAAGCTTGAGTATAGCCCTTATCTGTGGATGGTCAGAGACATCCAGACTCCTGTGTACTCAGAGTGACACAGCAGGCATGTAGTGAAGATGAGTAAAGCTGTTATTTATGAGTTGAGATTATCCATAAAGGGAAATGAAGTGTGACCCAGCCAACTCTTGCTGCCTCTTGTACGACTTGCACTGATCCACCTCTACCTGAAGCCTTACCAGGTGAAAACTCCAGTGCAGAGGGCATCAGTGTATCAGCACAAATTGCAGAACTGGCACAAGTAGACCTAACAGAAATCAGAACTTGGGGAGGTACCAATAAATATCAATCAAGAATAACACCGAATAAAACTTTAGAAAGAAAAACCCGAATCTGTTGCATAATGTGGTCCACAATGTTTGTATTTTGGAGTCAATTCTTCTGTCAGGAATATTTGAATCTCTGCCCAAGCATTCACTTGTTAAGACAGAGAAGCAAATTTCAGAACTGCCAAAACCTCTTACTTAAGGTGCAAGCAAATATTTGAAAATCAGCAAACAAAAATTAATTGATTCTGAAACAAATATTGGATAGAAGAACTTTAAAGTCGCCTATTTCCTAGTACTGTTGATGCAGACCAACAAAAAATGCAGGAAAATTCAGAAAGGAAATTAAAAGTAGTCAGAATTTTTGCTGTATTAATGCCATGACGGTTTTACTTTCCTTTCAGCACAGCACGACACATGGTTCAATTAAATTAAGTAATGATTTGTAGCTGGCTCACTTGCAATGGATCTCTTTCGAGGCACTATTTCACTTAGCCATCCCTGTCTTCTGTAGAAAAAAACAACTTTTCAAGAAATAAAAATTTAAACAGAATTCATGAGTCTTATTCCTGGGTGGTCTCCCCTCTGTACCCATGTACTAAGCCTTTTCTGATGGTAGACACCACATGAACTAATAGACAAGTAACTCTAAGTCTGTGTTATATCTCATGCATATGACTGTCTTTAATATGAAGAGATGCTGTAGTGGTGCCTTGCAACAAATATAGAAATGTTTGTTTCACTGCAAAAAATACTGTAAATGGAATGAAATAAAATGAAATGAAAATGAAAAATTAAAAATGAAATTTTCTAAATGAAAGTCCATAAGGTCCTAGTTTATTTAGAAATTAAAAGTCATTTCCCTGCCAAAAATCACAATGTGCCTTTTGCTGCAGACCTAAAGTAATGCACAGGTTGTTCTCTGTATAATTTTAAGAGTTTTGTTTATTTAAAAGTAAAAATGATCACTGTTTTTGTTTAAGAGTAATGGGCACAGTATTTCTTTTGGGTCTAAAATCAAACTACAGTACCATAGCCTACCTTCATGGAAAATAAGCACTTTACAAACTACTATAGACATATCAGTTATTAGAGGTCTGTTGCAAAAGAACATTTCCATTTACAAACTTGTAAATGATCAGTCCTTATCCTGCTCATGTCTATTTAGAAGAATTTGTTTTGATAAGGATTATAATGTAGGAATGCTACCTTGTGTTCATGAAATCCTTTAGAATGGCTAGTTATATGAATAAGCAGTTTTCTGACATTTTGGGTTTTGACATATGAACAATCCTTTGTCTGACTTGAGGCTTTATGAAAAAGGATGAGGTCAACTTTCCTTCAGTTGTTTTGCTGAACATTTTTCAGACATCTACAATATGGATAACAGGCAAAAATTTAGTCTAATTTTAAAATTTTCAATAGCTATCAGCATACATTATAAAGCAGAAATGCCTATGGCGTTATGATTATGTTACTGGTTTTGAGTTACTCAAAGGAAACAAAAGAATTCTGAAAACCCCATAACTTGTAAATCAAGATATTTTGATGATGGAAGCCTCTGCCACAAAAGATATTAAAGCAAATATTTGTCATAAATGAATGATAATATAAATTTTTTAATGACTATAGCTTTCATAGCTGGAACTCTACTTTCTCTCAAAAAATGTTATATGTTTAGAAATTTAATATTATGACGTTTTTATTTTAAGACATGTTTTTCCATTTTGTAGACCCTGGCTCCTCCACCCCTATTTCTTCCTCAGCTTTTTGTATTACTAAGGAAAGTATTAAAATTAAAATTCTGAATTATAATCTGGTTTTTGTCCACTTTGCTTTTCAAAAAGGTTAATTTATTGTGTTTCTGTTCCATAATGATACAGAGCTTTAAGAGTTAGGCTCATTCTGTATGGGTGAATGTGTAGGGGTATCAGCAAACATCCAGGATTGCTTTATGGGGTATTATAGGGTGGGTTATGGGAATAAACCAAAGCCCTTGGATGAAGAAAAGGGTTCATTAAACACGGGGTGCTAAAACTGGGGTAGGAAAGGACTCCTGTTGTGAATGCACCAGTCGCTGTGTTTGACTGCAAGTGGGCGTCACGGGCATGTTTTGACTACAGAATGATGGAAAATAGTATGGTGAGAAAACAGTGGAAAAAGGGGAGTTGTTAATGAACTTAATGTAGGCCATGTAGCTGCTTCATTCCATGTACATATTGGATGCTGCTGCCTTTCCTTCTACGTGCTTTTGTCTTCCAACAAAAATCACTTTTGCTTTACCCAGACTGGCATTCACTTTGCTTTTGTGCAGATCCCTTCTTCTGGAAATCCAGAAATTGGAGAGAGTGCAGATTATTCCTTTGTGGAAAAGGTAAAAAATGGTCTCATTCAGAGGATATCGCTTGATTTCCCAATGTTTTTACAGGTGCTAATTCCAGCCCAACCCAAGCAAACCAAGGAGTGTTCCTATCTTTTAAATACATACTTGAGTAGGTATTCATTAGTAATATAACAGTTTGTGGGTGGCTATGCAGTGATTTTGGTTAAACTAAGTTAGGGAGTCTTTTTAAAGACATTGTGAGATGAAGAATTGAATCACTATTTTGATAATTAATCACTCACAATATTGTAATATGTGCTATTTTTTTAATTAGAAAGTGTCTGGTTTTCATTTCCTGTCCCTTTCCCTGTCACCATCAAATTAATCACACTTGAGGTAGGATCAGGATAGTTAGGAGAGATGGTGATCCAGACACTTGATATATTTGGGGATAATGCAAGCACATTATTTTTTTTGTAGTTCGTTTTTGCACTTTTTCCACAGGTTTACATCCATTTTAAAATCTGCTCCCACCACTACAATATAAACTATATCAGTGCCATAGACAATGGTAAACATTGGGTTATTTTCTGTTTAAATATCCAAATATGAGCTTTTCCTTTTGAACACTGTTCTGAAAGTTTAGTTATTTGTCCAAATTAGGTCCTGAAATTAATTTAAAAGCTGCTTTTTTTCAGGTTGCAATCCTCATCCTCATAAGAATTGCCAGTGTTCTGTGTTTCAGGGCAATGACTTTCCTTTATAAATACAAATACTTTTAATATGACCAGGAATATACTTAATTGTAAGTACTAAAGTATATTTTTTTTCAACTTTAAGGGACATACATTTGGCAAATGATGTCACACAATGCACTATGTTTTATATTATAATCTACTAAACCTGCCTAAGACCAGTATTATGAAGGTGTTTTCTCCAATTTTGTTCTAAAATATAAGAAAAAGAATTCTGTGAGATATTTTAAAGATTAAAATAAGTGTTCACAGAGACTTCCATCATCAAGAAGTAGTGGAAGTACTACAAGGTAAATGCAGCAGGTGGTAGTGCTCCATTGCCATGTTCTCTGTCATTCATGCATGTTGTTTGGTTGTATATTTTATTGCTGGTTACAGAACACATCTGAAAGTGACAATGATGAAGTTGATGGCAACAATATATGTGGTTTCAGAAAGAAAAAGGGAATCAAAGGTCCTACAAAGTATGTTCCTCCTTTAGAAAATGAGAAGATGGAGCTGTCCCACACCTCAAAACTCCCAGATCCTTGTCCCCTTAAAGGAACCCCTGGTTGCTCAAAACTGCCATCAGAGCAGTCTCACCAAAACCCCTCTGCCTTTCCTCCAGTACAAAAGGACAGAGGAGGTCACGACAGTTCCAGTTCTGGCAGCAATGGCAAAGAAGACAGGTGTGGAGAAACTCAGGAATATGCTGATACTGGGAAAAGAATATTAGGAGTAATGCATGAGGAAACAGATACTGCAGCTCAGAAGAAGCTGCCCACAAGTGTGCAGCCTGCGAGGGGTGCAGAGAAAGGTGGCTGTGCCGAGGCAGTGCAGAGGGAGAAGGATGAGCAGGCAAGGGGTCAGCCAGAAGAACGGGGTGGGATGGAAGAAAAGGGTGTCAAGTTTCATGTGACAAAGATGGGCTCCCTGGGAAGTGCTGCATCTGGGCCAGGGAGCTGTACTGCCGAGTCCTTCAAGGGAGCAGCTGGCATTTCTAGACGAAGTCTACAAGAGTTGAAAAACCTGCTGAGTGAAGGCCATCTGCCTTCTCATGGGCCCAGTTTCTGTGGAAAGGCAAGTGGCCCTTTTGCTCAGAAAAATATGAAACCCTGGGAGAAAGCAGCTGACAAGCAGGGCTGGCCCTTTGAGACTCTCAGTCCCCATTTTGGAGTGGAAAAGCAAAAGTATCTCAGCTTCCACAAGGAGGGAATGGGGCAGCAGAGCAAAACCGTCCTGGTCCTCAGCTCTGCCGGCTCTGACCAGCAGCAACCAGTGGGAAGCAATGTGGATCACCTTATTCTGGGACTACCAGCAGCTCCTACACCTGCAGAAAGCACAGCTCCTGAGATTCAGTTTGACTCCTCCACAGGCCTCGACGGTAAGGATGCTTAAACATCACCTGCTCTCCTCCTAAAGAAAATGCTCCTGTTGTTTTGTGGTGTTTTGCTAAGCTGCAAACTTAAGTCAGAGCTACTGTGTGAGAGCTGACGCCTGTGGTTTCTGTGTGATGAGGATGGATTGGATATTGTGCTCTACATCTATGCTATTGTTTTTTTTTTTAAAAGCAAGGCATTTATAAAGCCCAACTGCCTGCCAAAAACTTTCATGCACAAGTGGTCATGTCTTTTTCACTAAAACTGAAATATTTCCTCATTTAAACTGAGTGCAGGCAGCATTTCCCAAAATTCTGCTGGGTACTGCAAAGCTCTGGTGGCATCTGCGCTTCTTAAAATTTCCTTTTTCTTTTAAACATTTCCAGCAGTAGAAATTGCTCCCATGTAAGGGTGATGTTTTCAATTATTTGTCTTGTGAGAGGACTGGAATGCAAAAACATCTCTTATAAATTATAGGGGAAGAAAAGCAAATGAGGCAGAGAGAACTTGCACTTATTTTCACGCTGTTCAGTAAGTCCATTTTGGAAGTGTTTATAGAGACAATTAATTGCTACTAATAGGCCGTGATTTCTTTGTAAAAGCTTCTGGGCTAGCTGGATCAACAAACTGGAAACTATTATTAGCTGTGATAATGGGTTTGAGCAGTTTGTTGTTCTGTTTCCAGGAAGCACAAAAACACCAGTTTGTCAGTTGTATGAATATGAGATTAATACATTTCCATGTGCATCAGTCTGAGATCACATTATCAGCTTTCCAGGACAGACATTTTTCCTTTTGACTTATCTGACTGACACAAGATGTATGAATCTCTTCATTGATAAAATACTTTAACAATCATTAACTATGTAACTAAATATAATAATAGCAATAAAATGTTTACAACAATATTAGTTTATCCTGCTTTTTTCAAGTCTTCTGACAGATGGATGGAAACCTTGCTTTAGACACTCTGAAAACAGACAATTTGAACATGTCAATTGTTGTTAACTGCAACAGGATTTCTTGGTAGACATTTTGTATTACCCATTTTGAACAAGTCTGAAAAAGATATCCATGAACAGCATCAGTGTTTACTCAAGGCACTGTATGAGAAATACAAAGCTTTGAAAAGATACTTCACACTTGAGCCACTCTCTATTCATGTCTATCAGAATAAAAAGGTTAGAGGATTATTGCTCAGCCTATGCTTGATGCTGTTCCCTTTCCAGACTGTCCAGGAGATAAAGGCCAGCAAAATTCATTATCAAAATTTTAACACTACTATGTTCTCATTGTCTGCAAAACCAGCAAGTATATTTTAAAACATAGGACTAATTATTTTTAGTCATAGCACCACTTACAAGGTAGAGGGAACTGATGACATTAATTGCAGATTCCACAGGGGGATTTCAACCCAGATGTAACCACTCAACATGAAGTAGCTAATCCAAGGCTTATTACCTAGTCAGTAAGACAGGCTTTTTGTCCTCAAAGTGGTATTAGAGGTGGATGAAAAATTAATCTCTGAAAGTGTGGGTATATTTCCACTCAGTGGAAAAGAAGTCCCATGATGATTATTTTAGGTCCTTTGACTAACTCTGAGATGCCTAAAGTTACCTGGGATTAATCCTGCCCTGTGTGACTGGTGGTAGCAATGACTGCAAGAGACCTACAGATGAGAATTAACTATGAGGGGAGCTGGGAGAAAACTGTTTTGTCTCATCAGAAAAGTATTCAATATCAAACATTTTAGAACTTCATGAGGTTTGGATTCCATTTGGCTTTGACCAAACAAGTGGTAGGGCTCACTGTGCATTTCAACTAGTAAATGGAATGTACAGAAATAGTTTCTACTTAATAAGAACTGTATGTGTTCAAAATTTAATTTTCATTGAATACATTCAGTAACTGCATGGAAGGAAAGTTTTAGATAAAATTCTGCACTGTTTAATGAGCCTTTGCATAAACAGTATTTTATTGCTGCCCATGGTAATTTATTGATTGATAAGATCAAGTCCTAAATATTTTCTTTTTGTTTTACTAAAATATTATGTTAAATATTTCAATTACCAAAGTGCCTGAAGTCTTGGATCTAAAGATATCTTGACACTGAGTAGATCTGAAATACAAGGTCTAATAAATTGAAAGATTTCAAATATTAAACTTGCTCAAATCAGAAGACTTCATCCAAAATGTTTGGAAAAATTACAAGAGGTTATATTTCAGATCCACTCAGTGTTGAGATATGGCCAAAACAGGAATATACTTTATTGTTATAAAAGTACACAGTTAAGGGACACTCTCTAGAGATCAGCAGTAGAAAGTTTAAAACATGTAGTTTAGCATCAGTGATTCAGAGTACATTGGAGGATTTCTATACAGTAATTTTAAATACATGGCTAACATCTCTCTAAAATGATAAGTCCATATATTTTTTCAAAAATTCTGATTGGACAATGGGGAATATTACTGCATGTGCATTTTGTCCATTTCTTGTCAGATCTTTTATAAAAGAAGTTCTTGGGCATGGGAAAGAATATAGAAAAGAAGCAGTATGTCAGATATTTGGTTTATTAGGAAAAATGTTACTTGAACAATGGCGGAGAAACTGGAGCTGAAGCTAAAGTTAAAACTCAATCTAAAGCACTTTTCCATGGAAAGATAGAAACTAACACATGCAGCTAATAAGTGAATATACTGACAGGTCTAACCTGAGTTTAGGATTTTTATTTGCCAAAGTGTCTATATCTGACAATGATGTGCATTTCTGCAAGTTGGTATGTAGTTATCAATTACCAGGTGCTTCTTAAGCTGTTCAATGCCTGCATTCTTGCGAGACAAAGAGGGATGATTCCAAACAGTAGAGAATATGAGTGACAGTAAAGAATGTGTGCAGTGTTAAATAACCATTCATAGTATGTACATGCACACAGGATTAATTCATGCATGTGCTATATATATAGTGTATATAGCACATAAGGTAGGTGTATATTGACATCTCTGAACTGAAATCTTACCACCTGCATGCTGTTAAATTAGAATATTAATACTATAGCAGGCAGAGAGGAGGCCAAAGGAAACAACCTTATTCAAGCAATGTGAAGGACCCAAGGATCATAGTACCCCACAGTCTTGGTGTATCCTCCCCTCTGACACTGGGGGATGAGGGCCCCCAGAGCCAGGGACTGCAGATGGCCTCAGCAGCCACAGGCAGAAGTGGGGCAGAAGGACCAACTGAGCCTGGGGACATCACACAGGCTGGGGAGAAGTTGCTCTTCTGGACCCCAGGTAGCTGTAGGTGAGCAAAGCACTGGAATAAACCTGTCACCTGAGGCTTCAAATTTGCTTTGCATGTCTTGGTCTCTAGCCAGGATAAAAAATGTTTTAAAAACTTCTCAATGCAGACTGCAGAGCAGGGTCTCCAGAACATTTCCAGAAGCAGGTCGTCTCAGCAGGACTTGTATTCTTGAGTATATATCAAGTATATGTTCATGTAAATATGACCAACATGAGACCAGGAACTGTTTAAGAGAGAGGAAACTTTCTGAAGAAAGAAAATATGTTTCAACTATGGCTGCAGGCACCAATGGCTACCTAGTGAACAACCTGGTCTAGTGGAAGGTGTCCTTGCTCATGGTATAGGCACTGGAATTAGATGATCTCTAAGGTTTCTTTCAACACAAACCGTTCTATGATTCTCTTGATTTTTTTTTTAAATTAGGACAAATATTTTTAGACCAGAAGGGACTTACCAGTTTGCAACAGTGTAAGCCTTGGTTCACTTAACTTTGCTCAGTGATTCCTTCCAAATCCAAATTTTCTGTTTTATTTTGAAGAAAGATAGTCAAGTGTAGTTTCATCGTATTTAGGATTATCAGTTAGGTAATTCCATTGGGTATTACACAAATTAAATTTCTTTCAGACACCTGCAAATTTTGTTTTCAAATCCTCTAAATTTTGTACACAACTGTGATGATTTTCTCATTCACAACAGGGGAGCCTGTTGTGAATGAGAATGTTTTTTACATTCCGGGATATTTTTATAAAATATCCCGGAATGTAAAAAAATATAAGTTATTTATTTTATCTTTCATTTATTGACAGATGAAAATATATTTTGCATTTAACTCCTGAAGATGTATCTTCTCTGCGAAGCTGTGTCCTTTTGTTGTCATACACTTCGGAAGGAATAATTCATGGCTGATTGAAGCTATATGTCAGTCTCTAAATTAGCTATAGAACTCAAGAAAAAGCTGAGCTTCTCAGCTTCATGGTCACACCAGTAAAAAAGTCTACTTTGCTATTAAGTTTAAAAGAGAAAGCAGACTGTCATGAGGCAAAGAAATGAATGGAAAAAAAAGGAATTGAAAGTTCCACTGTCAAACAGAGCAGGGAAATATTTTTACTGTCTCCCATCCTTTGGGAGTTTCTAGTACGCTAACATATTTATTTCCCTGTTAAGAGTCTTATAAGCGAGTTAAAATACAAGGTAGGGATCAACTTTTTATGTACTTTACTGTGGAAATCAAATTAGTAAACAATTTTGGTGAAAATTTTTTTAGATGAGAAAGAAATGGGTATTGCTTATTTTTTCAGCCGAAGATGCTTGTGATCACTATTCACATCAAATAGAGCATTCAAATGCAATTCATGTCTACTTACCATGTCAAAAAACCAGATGTGAATAGAAAAGTAGCAATACGAATGGTATCAACTGTAGGAAAAGCTGTCATATAAGGTTTGAGAAATAAAAGAGAGTAATGTTTGAAGGCAAAAGTGAGAACAGTAAATAACATGCTGTGCAAAACAAGTAAACTGTCTGTTCTTAAATATACAAATACAGAGTATTGTAAGAAAGAACAGACATATTTTAACTGGTTCTGATAGGAATTTCCACAGGATTTAGAAGAGTGTAGTTGTGTGATTACCCTGTGGGACTCATTGCTAGTGGATGTTCTAAGAAGTTTTTATTTCTGTCTCTGTGTGTGTTTAAGAGTATTTCTGTCCCTGTTCTTATGTAATGTAATAAAGTTTTAGTGGGTTTTTTTTGTTTTCAAGATTTAAGCCTGCTCTGCTCTGTTCCTGATCACATCCCACAGTAGCTGTTAAGGAAAAAAAAAACATATTCATGGGTGCATTAACATCTGGCCAGTGCCAACCCATGACACTGGTTCTGACAGGAATTTCCACAGGATTTAGAAGAGTGTAGTTGTGTGATTACCCTGTGGGACTCATTGCTAGTGGATACCATCAACACAAGGTATCTGTTTTTGTAAAGGGGTCAAAATAGATCTTCTAATCCTGTGTTAGATTTCTAACATAATAACCTCCTCGAGAACTGAGAAACTATTTAATTTAGTTGTAGTTTTATAAGAGACCACGGGAAAGGGTGCCTTGAACAAGTTGAAAATGAGAGATTGATTTGGGACGTGCACTTTCTTCTGTTTTGACTTTTTTTTTGTTGCTGAGAAGGAAAAGCTGATGTCAGCTATTTGTCCTAGCTGGTTTTAGCAATCTGGATGATTTCAATATTAATAATCTAAGAATCTCACCACTCTTTTGCTATAAATAATAACAGTTTTTAGTTTTTTGCAATTAAGGTGTTTTAAATATGTGAAGATAGTTTGTATTTGTAGATATTTTGTACTAATTACAGTAGAAACAGTAATATTACCAAGTGTTTCTCAATGGTCACTTAAATGGGAAATGCAGACAGAATCATAGACAAACATTAGGTTTTTTTTCTGTGTCCTGCCAAACTGATGTAGCTATCTAATGATCTGCTTAAAGAAAGATGGCCAGTCTGGATTTTTATTTTATTTTCAAAATAAAAATCTGAGCATCTCATTGAACTTACATGTTTCTTTAAGGAGATTTTCTGAAATGAAAAGGAAGATGCCCTTATTTCCAGACACCCAGAAACCTAGGGAAAAAGTTATACTCATGAACAGAATCCTCCCTTAGAAGAATGTAAAACTTTCAGACTGTGGTTCTAAATCAGCTAGGCCTGTCAAATATTTATTATCTGTTTTACCTCTAGTAACTAATCCTCTGGATAATGACTATATGGACTGAGTGAAGACAGAGTGCTCTGTTCCCTGCTATACCTTTCCAAACTTTAACAATTGTTGGCATCATGGATGTAGTTTGACAGTGATTTATTTAGTGGCTACCAAGAAAATATATTTTGGTCCTATTCGGTAGAAAAGTGAGCAGTTAGAATAATTATTACTTAAGAAACAAATCCCCTCTCATATTTCCAAAATCAATAAGAAGTGACATTTTAAAGTATCTTAAAATGTACAGAAACATTATTTCAATGAGAAAGCTAATCTGCAAATGATATCAAAGATGAACTTTAAAAAGTATGTGAAGGCTGCATGACTGTTTATGTTGAGTCTAAAAGATTTTGGAAAAAGGCTCTTCTAGATGAATAAGTTTCTTTTGACTAACAGGATATTTACACTGGTATATAGATTAATTCTAGGCTAATAATAGACCAATATATACAATTTATATGTCTTTGATCATAAAAGTCCAACTGGGGAAGACAAATTCTTCCTTCTTTAGTTATTAATTTTTGCTTTCTTAGTGTTCTTTAGAAACATTTTATGTTTATTAATTTTCTGTTAATGTTTGTTCACATAATGGAATTATGTATTTATTCAAATAATTTTAGCTTGAAGACAACACATATATATAAAATTTGGAAAATTGCATGCCATTGTCAGATGTTTAAATTAAGTATATTTGTAGCTATATTTTTAAAATTAATTTATGCATCAATAATATGAATGCACATAACAATTTGTGTTTTTCTTAGATACTGATTTATATAATCTATATATCTCAAGAATACTGTTTTAAATAATTAATTGGATCAGAATTAAAGTTGCTTTTTTTCATGATTCATATATTTTTACCTGAAAAATATTTGTTCAGTACATGAAAATTTAATGGATAACATTTCAGGACATTTTAAGAGATACTTGCAAAATTTACATCAAAAGTTGACTGATGTCAAGGATTTTCAGCCAAGCCTTACTTTGGACAATACAAAGACAGAAAATCTCAGTATGACAGGAGGATGACAGGAAATTTTTACCATCTTTGCCAATGAAATTAAACATGTATAAAATAAGGCATTGAACACTTCTTTAAAGGTAAAAGCCTCAGATTTCTATCCATGGAGTTTAATAAACTTCTCTTGATATAAACTTTAGGAATATTTTCAGAATCTTTTAAAGTTCTGGCAATCTATTGAAATGCCACAGTTCATACCTGTTAAGAAACTTCTAAATAATGATCATGTTCATAAAAAAATCAAGTATGGTAGATGCCAGTAAACTCATGTGTTGTAAAACAACATTACAGGATGACTGAAGTAGTGGTATTCAAATAACTTACTTGGTGGCATAGGCAGGGCAAGGCCAGTCCTCCTCCCTCACTCTTGTTTTTTGGCAGCATCTGTAACAGAGTCAATGTCACACAAAACATTTAAACAGGACTTCCTTTTTTAATACTCATCTTTTAAAGGGCATATTGCCCCAGTGTTTATAGAAGACACTGGGAAAAGAAAAAGCTATTTCTAGAAGGAAGTTAGAGCTAGAACAGACCAAAGAGAAAGATGTCATGAGGAGAAGTGAATGTGACAATATTATTTTCTTTCTATTTGATTTTTACTCTGTTCTCCTATTTACTTAAATTTTGTTCAGTGCTTTCAGGTGCCATTCTTCATGGAGCACTGTTATTACTTAACTTTTTTCTTACTTTACTGACCTTAAATATCTTCCTTGGCATCTAAGCTGGAGGATGCTCCAGTAATACTCAAAGATTCTGAGAGGTCTATGACTACAGATGAGTTTGTGGCCTTTTTAGGAAGTTATCTGACAGCCCTGTGCTGGGCCAGCTAGTGAGCTTCCTCACAGCCTTTCAACTAGCAGCCTACTTGCCCCAAAGGAGAGGTCAAAAAGGTGTGGTTTTGCCTGCTGGCTACTGCTAGAGATCTGCTCTGGTTTGGATAATTTGCTACTGGAGAGATTAGGATTGCTCCCACTAACCTTCAGAGTGCCTCAGCATGAAGCTTTAAACTTCCACTTGGATGTTGGTGGTGAATGGTTGCTGTTGGTGGTCTTCCACTGTGGATTTGAGACATCTGCAAAAATTAATCTGTGCACATCCTCAGGAAGAATGGAGGACTTTTAACCAGAAATGTGAAAAGAAATATATTTTCCCCATTTTTTTCCCTGTTAATATGAAATTTTACTCTTGGTTGTTTTAGTTTATTGTCCTAAGTGGAAGTTAATACCTTATGTAGTTTAACTTGAATAAAAACAACACATAGGTACTCAAAAGAAAAGCAGGCTGAGAGATTGAGGTTGGTGAAAGGAAGTTACTGTGCCCATCTCTCTGCCCCATTATAGAAGTTATGTTCAGGTATTATTGCCCTCATGTCAAGGAGTTTATAGAGCCCTACAGCTTCTGCAATACAGTTGATAAGATGATTCCTTAACAGAAAATGCACAAATGCATAAATTTCCCTCAAAAGTCACTGCCTTGCTGGAGAAGACAGAAATCTCTCTCTAGAGGCCCTGAGAAAAGTTTAGTAGAAGACAAGTGACCTTTTTATTTTGTTTTGATATCAATGCACTTTACAGTCATTGAAGAAACAGCACCTGTATTATTCTGTCACTTTTCAGTGGGAAATAGGTATCCTGTTACTGCTTTTGTTCCTCAAAACCTCATAAATTCCTGGTTTTACCATGTGCACTCTTTTCAACTTGAACAAAAGTTTAAATTACAGATCATTCCAAAAAATAAGGAATTTTATACAGGATGTCAGGGGAAAAAAAGTGTGTTTATTTGCAAAACTCTTTCATGATCCATATCTTTTTCTCATTTCTGTTTTTACACTCTATGCCACAATTTCCCACTGTTACACTTTTTAGGAGAAGAGCCTTATTCCAGCATTCATTATTTTGTTTGACGTGAATGTTCCTCTTCACTTCTAGCGTTCAACAGAGACCCTGATGTAAACGGCCTCGGAAACCCAACTCTCCTGTACCTGCTCTCTCATATTGAATTCATTAAGCAGCAGATGGCCAGGGACAACGTGCAGTTTGTCAGATTTGAATCAGTAGACCTCCATGGTGTGTCAAGATCAAAGAATGTCCCTTCTCGATTTTTTCAAGTAAGTTTTTTGGTTTCTAGTTGAACCTTTATGTGTTTTCATGCCTCCATCCTTAAATTATATTTTTTTCATATTGCAGGCAGCAACTTCAGCTTAGAACAAATTATCTGTTCCCTCCCCTTGTTCATGTTCCCAAAGGATCTGGACCTCTTTCATCATTGCAATAATTTATTCCTCTTTTCCTCCAAACAGTAATCTAATTAGATAAGGCTAATAATTTCAGTTCTTTGAAGTTTTAATAATCTCTTCCCTCAGAAATATCTTTTCAGATTCAACACATTACAAAAATTTTAGTTTAGTGAACATTTCTGAATGACAAAAAAAGAAAGGAGTAAACACTGAAAGAAATAGAATGACTTAAATAAAATCGTTTTAGTTAAGAGAAATTTCATAATTATCAATAAGATAGGAAAAATATCACTGAGTTGCACAATGATTTAACAGCAATACTTGCCATAGTAATGAATCAGGAAATGAAAGTCAAATTGGGAAGCAGGATATATTAGGTAGCAGAGTTCAAGGAGGGAGAGGTACTGCTATGGGGCAGTCACCTTTGACACCTTTTCAGTGCCAAGTGGACATCTTAGACATCTCGGAGCAGAGTTCACCACAGTGTGCAGTTTTGGTTATGGGGGTCACACATTGATACTTTTGACTGCCACTTGCTTAAAAGAAGACAGATTTCATTCATTCTTTTCTGTCTCCTCTGCTCACACAAATGGCATTTTTTTCCCTTAGAAGAATAAAAGTAAGATGTACACACGAGCCAAATTCCACTTGATAGAACTTGGCCTAATTGCAGCTTTCATCAGAAAAATGTTTGATCATAAAATAAGTTGTAAAGGTGCTTGATTGAAGGTAGATAATCCTTCTTTGGGGTCTTACCTGCATTTAATTTCATCAGTTGAAGCTTTCTGTTCACATAGAGAAGAAAGTATAATTACGAGATTTTCTCACCTGGAAGCACTTCCCTGCATTTTACCCCAAACTTTTGAAGTCTAGAAAGTGAGATTTTTTCTGTTTAATGCTGCATCTGAAAAACAGTATTTAAAGAGAAGTAACAGCCTGAATTGAATTGATATGTGTCTTGTGTGGTCACTTGGGTCTAAATTAAAAAAAAATGGTCAGAGGGTATGGAAGCTAAACAGGCTAACTGTAGATAAAAGTCTGACTTGAAAAGTGTGCACCTAACTGGTGATACCCACAATTATATAAACACCATGCAAGAAAAGTGTTGAACAAAATTTTTTTGTCCTTTATGGAAATTTAAAAAATTATCATTGATGTCATAGTTTTCATACCAGTCTTGCAGAAAGTTGTTCTGCCTTATAAAGACACAATAACTGGCTCTTACCCTTCATATCAGTGATCCTGGCATTTTAGTGCTCTTTTACAAAAGTATCATTGTTCTGCCTGAGAATCTGAATTTTACATCTTTTATATACATAAAAATACCATTGAGCTCTTCTCTGGTTTGGTAATATGTCATTCTGCTCTGTGTTTAGGAGAAAGCAATTCATGGTATTGCCATGCCCAGAAGTTACCTTGAACTGACGCTGAATCCTAAAGATAATGAATTAGATTACATAAATGCAACCAATTTCAATTGTGACATAATTCTGAACCCTGATTTATCAACGTTTCGGATACTGCCCTGGACTGAGCAGACTGCAAGAGTGATATGTGATTCCTTCACCGTGCTGGGCACCCCACTAATGACCTCCCCAAGGCACATTGCCAAGAAACAGCTGAGCCAGCTTCAGGACAATGGCTTTTCTTTGCACTCTGCATTCACTTATGAATTTTGTATTTATGGCATTACTGAGGTTGTAAATTCAAAGACAATATCCTTTCCTGCAGCCACAATACTAAATAACCATGACCAGACTTTTATTCAGGAGCTCATTGAAGGAATGTATTTTGCTGGTGCCAACATTGAAAGCTTTTCTTCTTCCACTGGGCCTGGGCAAATGGAGATCACTTTTCATCCAGCGTTTGGCCTGGATGCAGCTGACAGCGCCTTCACGTTTAGGACAGGCCTTAAAGAGGTGGCTAAGAAGTATAACTACGTGGCTAGCTTTTTCTCAGAGTCAGGATTCTATAATTCTGGGGCTCTCTCACACAGCCTGTGGGATCTGAATGGCCAGAAGAATTTGTTTTCTGCCGGTTACGGAGTAGAGGAGCTCCCAGAGGTTGGAAGGAATTGGCTGTCAGGTCTCTTGGCACACACGGCAGCTATCAGCTGCTTGATGGCTCCCACCACCAATTGCCGCAAGCCGTACTCTAAGTACAGTAAAGAGTCAAAAGAGACTGTAAATGCAAGATGGGCATACAATGATAACAGCTGTGCCTTCAATGTCAAATGTCATGGTGGAAAAGGCACTTACATAGAGAATAAATTGAGTTCTGCTGCAGCAAACCCGTACCTGGTCCTTGCTGCTACTATTGCTGCAGGACTAGACGGAGTAAAGAGAGGACTCAGCTATGATGATATGCTTGAAGAGGAAAATCACACTGGTGATCTGAAACATTCATCAATCCCTCTGAAACTAGAAGATGCTCTGGTTGCACTTGAGGAGGATTCTTGCATTAAGGAAGCACTAGGCGAAACTTTTATCCGATACTTTGTTGCCATGAAGCATTATGAGTTAGAAACTGAAGAAATGGACAGTGAAAGGAATAAATGCCTGGGATATTTTATTTAGAAGGAACACTCTTCTGTAGTGGTGCTGTGTAAATGCATACAGTAAATGGCTAAGATTCTTGAAATTAGTACATATATTTAAAAATGTTTTAATGCTTTGAGATTTTTGCCCCCTCCTTTGTATGGTACATGGTTATTACACTTAATTCTCCATGTACATTCATGGCAGCACAAAGCTGATATGTTCATGAAATAAAACTAACAGGGTTTTAAAAAAACAGGTGGAAGGTTTTTTTGGCAGACCTGCTGGTGGAAAGAAGAAAAGAGAAGGCGAAATGAAGAAGAGCAGCTACCCAACTGTAATGGGACTGTATATATGCAGAAAAGTGGGAGTGATGGGGGCAGTGATGAGGGGTGGGGTTCAGAACTGGGGAAGGTGGGGAATTTCATGTTCAGCATGGTTATGGGATTTGTTCCAGCCTATTCAGTAACTGATGGATTTCTAAACCACAAGAATATATGAGTTTGATTTAAAACATAAGCTAGAAAAATTAACATTGTAGAGAGAGGGGCAAGGGACTGAGGCTGTAGAACCTTAGAGGTAGGAATCAATATCTTAATGGACATAAATAAAAAAGAGAGATGGATTATATAATGATCTATACATCATGAATTCTGCTGCTGAATGGAGTTTTCAAGAATTACAGTTAATAAAGGTACTAAAAGAAATCAAATGGTGACTTGAAGAGGGAATAATTCATAGAAACGCAGCAGGGTCAGGCCACTGTGCAATAAAAAAATGATCTGGTTTTATATATGTTTTGATGGTTAATGGGTTAATTCAGATTGAAATGGCAAATGAGGAAAAAGAAAGACAAAAACCCCAAAGAATTTAGAGCTTAAACTGTACTTTATTGGGAAACTTGATTTCATCAAGCATGCAAAAGATGACTGAGAGGAGCAGAAAGAGTAGGTTGAAATAAGAAAGAAAGAGAGAAGGTGCAAATTCAGAGACTGAAAAATTATGGTTAAAATAGAAGGACAAAAGAAACAATCCTAAAATTATAAATGGCAGCTGGTGTAAAGAAAAATAATTTTTTAGGAATAGCAGGAGGTGTGGTTTAGGTTTGCTCTTTGTTCTTGTTGCTGCTGTTATTACCCTTATTGTTAAAGATAACATTTGTTTCCCACACCATCTCCACATTAGCAGTGATTTCTGGTGTTCTTTATCTCGTCGCATTACTTTGATCTATGTGTGGGAATTTGTGAGTGAAAGAGTTTGGTCATCAGTGGAGTAAAACCAAGATTCAGTCAATGCCTCTGTCAACTCGCAGGATTAGGAAGGTGTGAACAGGAATGTGCTACTGGCCCACTGATGGATCTTCCGTTCTTCCCCTACAAAGTATTGTACATGAAATGTAGCACCTGGTATGCTAAAGCTTGTTGTGTGATTCCAAAGAACTCATTTTATACTCAGGTAGCAAGAGGAAATAAATAATCTAAAAAACCCTGATGAATTCCCTTGTCTCGGTCTGATTAGGGGGTGGATTTGGTTCTCTCCCTTATTCACATGATACATTTCTGAATGCCCAATTTCGAGGCATATAGGGGACTACTTTTCTTTGCTACAGGCTAATTTCTATTGGCCAGGTCTAGCCTTGCATTTAAGCAGAACCTCCCATTCTGAAAAAAATTCATCTCTTTTGATGCCCAAGCACTTCTAAAGGGCTCTGGAAATCTGTCTTCTCTCTTCTCTTTCTGGTTACTTACCACTTTCACTTAGCAGAAACTCTTGGCAGAAGCCACACATAAAAATTATTCCCTTGCTCAGAGAGCTTACTTACCATACTTAATATTTAGTCCCAGCAGTCACACAGATTAATAACTATTTGTTGGTGTGGGTTTTAAGACATGTTTTTTCATTTGTCTTGGATTTATAATTGTCTGCCACTGTATACATTCACTTTTAGAAAGATAATATATAATGGACTTCTATAACTGAATTTAATAAACATTAAGTTTATAATATATAGTAAATATATTATCCATATATTTTCTTATCATAACATTGACAAAATAATATCACACCTAAATCTCTTGCTGTATGTGTCCAGCTACCTGACTAGATTGACAGAAAGCCATATTTATAAACAGAAAAACCTTAGGTGTCTAGAACTGATGGTTTACAAGTTATAAACAGTTATAGCAAGATAAGGTAAACTAATAAAATAAATCTACAGGTATTTTCTAGGTGGTCCTCAATGATTCATATTCTCAAAAGACATTAACTGTATGATTAAACTGAAACATTTCCTGTTTCTGTCAAATGAATGGATTTTTTTTTAAACTAAAAGGTTCACAGGAGGAGCCTGAAGCTAACAGGTCCCAAATTTTGGTCAATATTGTTTAATACCTTTTCCTAAATGTATTCTATATAATAAAAATAAAGTAACTCTGACTGTGGGAAAGCATAGAAACATTTATTTCAACATGAGCAGTTATGAATTTTAAAGTTGCATGTATCCCCAGCTAAGTTTTCATGCATATTCCTTAGAAAGACAAGAAAAAGTTACTTCACTCTGTTCAGCTGAAATTAATTATTTTTGACTGTTGTATCATTAACATTTCATCTTGAAGTGTTGCCTGAAAATACTCTTCACTCTTCTACAGGTCTGAGGTCAATGTCTAAAGCATTGTTAGTAACATAATATAAATATGTACAGTGTTTAAAAAAAGAGACATCTGTAATTTTGCTTATGCTCCTGATGATTTTTCAGGGTCATAAAATCATAGAACCATAGAATGGTCTGAGTTAAAGGGAATCTTTATAGTCATCTAGTTCCAACACCCTTGCCATGACAGGGACACTTTCCACTAGAAAAGGTGTTCTTGGAACCCCATTCAACCTGGACTTGAACACTTCCCGGGTGGGGCCTCCAGGAAAAAATATGTACTTGAATAAGAGTAAATGCAGGCTATTACACTGAGACGAGGATGTGAAGTGTGGCGGGGTGTGAAATTTAGTTTATTAAGTTTGTTATATGTTCCTTTGTTCCCTCCTCATCCACGTGTGCCCCTGAGTCAAGTTACGTAACTGTCAGTTTTCTGTCCGTCAGAAAGCCCGCGAGTTTTGTATTTCTCCCTGTCCCCTGGTTGGCAAAAGTTGAATATTGCACCTGTCTAATGGTCCCTATAACTCCCTCCATTGGTTGTTTCACCTTTACCCCTCCCTGACACCATCTGTGTAAAAGTGTACGCAGAACCGCCCTCGGGGCAGTTGCGAGAGCAGGCGCAGGCGGGTGATATCGCGCTTGCCGCACAATAAACATCGCTACCTCGCTGCCTCCCACCCTGCCTCTGCTTCGTCACTTTCAGACCGCTGCCAAAGATCTCTCATAACAAGAACCCACAGGAATCAGGATCGTCGCTCGGTGTATGAACTGATCCTCGTCCTGTGTCGCGGTGCCCGGGCTGGCCGTGCGTGGAGACGCCGAGGTCTTGAAACAGCATCGTGACAGTGAAGAGCCTCAGTTTGTGCTTGTTAGGAGAGGAGTCTGGTTTGTGTTCATTTCACAAGCTCAGCAATTGCATAGAAGAGGCAGATCAGGAAATATTAACAAGGGTATAGCTTGCAAGAACAAAAACCTGATCATTTTGCTCAGTTAAATTCTTCTCAGGATTTGAGATTGAGGTGACACACTTTAAAAACATGCAGATTTATTGGAGAAAATCCTGTGGACCAAAGTAATGGAACACATCTAGGAAGGACCTATTTACTAGGAATAAATGAATTGTTGTGTGTAGCTTAGTAGAGACAGAGGATAGTTTTTACTAATGGTTTTCAGGCATGTAAAATATGTAGCTAAGGAACAGAATATTATCTTTTCTTCCTATCTGTTGCAGTTAGAACATAGCAGCAGGTTTTCATCAAGGAAGATTTAGATTAGACAGTCTGGAATACGTCAGAGTGTTAGAGAGAATGAAATTAGAACCAGGTAGATATCCGTGAAAAGTGGCAGCGTTTTGATAAGGGTCTCCAAAGTGCAATTTATGATGTACTAAGATAGTAGATCCTGATGCATGGTACCTTCATCATGTTTACAGTTATAATAGGATAGCTCATTTTCATTGTTTGCTTGGATCGATGTTGCTATGTGATCATTGAACAGACTGCTAAACTATCTGTTTTACAAGATAAAAAATTAGCCAAATCACATTATTTTTAATGGGAGAAATCTATCTATGATGAGTGTATGCACAAGAAAACACACCAGAAGATACAGACTAGCAAAGCAGTCAGAAAAAACTGTACAGCTACAGTTAGATATATGTAATGGAACACTAGGGACACAGTTTAAATGTAGTGAAACACTATAATATCATTGCTCAGGTAAATTTTATGTTGAATATATGCAATGAGAAATGAAAGTACCTCATACCCCTGGTACTCATCATGACTTGGTCTCTTTTGTGATGTAGGGTCAGAAAAATAATACGAGAGCTACACATCCCTTCATACAGTAGCTTGTTTTCAATTTTGAAATGCCATACTTCAAAGCCAGGCTTCAGGTTTCATGAGATATGAAAAGGAAATTGAATTTGTTAGCTAATGTGTCTCCAGTATGTCCAGGTGAGGATGCCGTGTATTTAAGTGAATATTCAAATTTTATCCATTCAGGCTCCAGCCAGGGGGCAGCAGTGCACTGTGCAGTGTTCCTCTGGGATCCTAAGCTGACATGCTCTGCTGAAAAACATCTATTAAAATACACCCATGCATTTTATATATGGACTTCCAATATTTTTTTGAAAGAGTGTTGCAGCTGAAACCTAATGCATATCTTTTTCACTGGTTTGGCTAAACTTAATTATCTGTTGAATTTGCACGGCCTTTTCAGTAAAGGACCATAGATCCAAAATGTTGTTTTCATTCTTGATAACAGCATTTAAATCTTAGTCTAGTAAAAGGCTTGTATCTATATTCATGTGTGTATGTGTGTGTGTGTGTGCGTGTATTATCTTTAGGTATATCATCTTTAATAACATTGCAACAAAAGTACAAATCATTTAATGGCGGTATTCCATTAAATTATTACATTTTTGTAATTTAATGTAGGCCATTACTGGAATTTCTTTCATATTTCCATCTTAAATATTTTAGGATGTCTGCTTGCTTATAGGAACTTCGATTTTACCTATATTATTGTGTCATATTTTTTCCCATCTGCTGGAGGAAAATCATAAATGCATAGTGAATGAACACACCCTAAATATACCTATTCCAACCACCTTTCTATTTCTGAGCAGAAATGTAACTTTACCCAGAATCTGAATTATTGAAATTTAGATACACATTCTAGATAATGTCAGCACGTGGGGTAGCCATTTTTTCAGTGGTTCTGACTACATATATCTGTATGGCTTTGCTCTGCAAGTCTGCTACCACAGCTCACATTTTTCAATATTGACTTTCTTCACAAAGTTGCAGTATTCAAGTCTTAGCAATCCTTTCCCCCCAACACTTTCTTTGCAACACCTTCATGATTTTTTTGTATAGTTTGTTTGGTTCTTTTTAACTAAAAAGCTCGATTATGTTCAAAATCTTTCAAGTGCTGGAAATAAAAATTGATCCTGCAAGGTTGTTGCAGAGCATTAATTTAGCTGCTCTGCAACTCTGCTGTTTTAACATATTTGAAAACACCATCTGTGGAAAACACCAATGCAGTCCCAGGGTATGGCAGTAAAGGAAGTAAAGATGAGAAAATTATTTGCAAGCAGTCCCACTAAACATGTTAGTCTTGAGCAGTGGGAAGAAGATGTGAAGAGGACTGAGCAGGTGAGAGTGCTTTGTGCAGGCTCTGATTCATCACCTGAGAAATAAAGACCAGCTCCTGGATGAGGAATGACTGGTTGAAGGTGAGAAATCACTTGGATGATTTTGCAACTACAGAGCAATTTTTTTTGATTGAAGGTATACAATAACAATTGTTCAATTTAATCTGTAATTTCAGAGTGCTTTTTGATTTCTTTGCTGACACTAAGCTGTCATCATAACAACATCCACAAATACAGCTTTCTACCATCTCACACTGACTATGATGTTCCACCTTGGTAATGTTATGTCCTTAGTTTTTTTCTCTTTTTATTGTTGTTTTTTCATTTTGGGCTTCTTGTTTTGCTGTCACCACTTACAGAATCGCAGCTAATGCTGACTCTGTTTTGTGCCTCTTCCATACACAGTCTACATGGACTTTCTGTAGCATACTAAATTGAATTCAAAGCTATTGGGCTCAAATTCACCCCGGAGAATTTTAGGCACTTTATTGGCACACCTCAGTTAGGAGCTCTGTTCTCATGCACTTCTGGCTGCCTATTGAAATAGATAGAAACTGACAAAGGGCAAAAAAAAATTACACTCTTTTCTGTACTGTATTGTTTAATTCTCAAAATTGGGGCTGAGGACAACATTACTGAGATCTGCTTTCTTAGATATTGTATAACAATGTAGTGGGTCTAGTTGGGATGGAGTAGATTTCGTTCAAAAGAGCCCACGTGGTGCTGTGTTTTGGATTTGTGGGTAAAACAGTATTGGTTAACACATCAGTGGTTTAGCTACTGCTGAGCAGGGTTTACACAGCATCAAGGTTTTCTGTGTTTCTCACTCTGCATCACCAGCAAGTAGTCTGGAGTCAACAAGAAATTGGGAGGAGGCAGAGCTGCAACAGCTGGCCCAAATTGACAAAGGTGATATCATATACAATATAATGTGCTCAGCAATAAATCCGGGAGGAGTCTTTTCTCCCATGGCTTGGAGACTGGCTGCACACTGATCTGCTTGTGGAGGTGGTGAGGGATTGTCTGTATGTCAGTTGGGGATTCCTTTCTCCTTGTTCCTTCAGATGTTAAATTGTCTGTACTCACAGGATCTTCCTGTGTCTGCTCTTCCATTTCTCTCCACCATCCAGATTTGAGCCCAAGTGAATTGCAAAAACACAAGCAAGCCTTTCGCCCCAGGTTAATAGAGAAAGTGTACTTTCAATTTGTCTTGTTTCTAGATTTTTAAACTAAAAAAACACTTTGTGGACAAGCTCCAACAGTGGGGTGCTTAGCTGCTGACCACAGTCAACCTGCCACAAATTGTTACTTGAACATTTGTGTCCCTGGCTTAAGACAAACCTAGGTGAAAACACTGTACAAGCTAAAAATCTTGGAGTTTATGGAAATGGGAGTAATTGATATGTAGTTTTGGTGATACAGGGATTTTTGTGGAAAAAATGAACAAGTTACTTTTGTGACTCCTTATTAGTGCCTGGATTAGAAGGCAATATTACTTAATCCAGATTCTGTGTTCTGAAAGCTGTTTTTATATTTAAATATTTCATTGGCTGCAGATACTTTGCTACATGGTAGCATCAGTGGGCTGTTAAAGTTCAGCCTGTCCTCCAGCAGGACTCAGTGAGCACGTCAGTAGAGGGTCACAGCACAGTTGCACAGTGAAATTATCTGTGCCCCTGTAAATCAGAGCATTTCACACTGGAGCCACAGTCACAGTGCATGATACAGGTGAGTGAGAAGAACCTCCCAGTGAAGATACACCATAAGGTTCTGTATATTGTACAGCAAATCAATATAAATTTACAACAGAATTACATGCTAAGCATCTCTGTAATATGTGCTACATCACGGAGATTCATGATAAGGTTCACCTTTAAGCTCCCATGTAATATACAATCAATTACTAAGTTATAGCAAGGCCTAGCAAGCCCCTTGCTTTATTTGGGCTATTATTATTGCTGCTGTGGTGATATGGGGGTATCTGTCATTGACAGGTAGAGTTAAGGAAAACAGTAAATCGGTTTGACTTTGAGGGTGTGCATGGAACATGGCCACCTATTACTGCTTCAAATTTGTGCTTCCTTTAGGATGCTCACAATTCTGCTTAGAAATGTGGTAGCTTTGAACACACGAGGACATACTAACAAAAGAATTTTAAACATCAAAGGGCAGTGAGGTGGCCTCTTTAGCACAGGTATTCTGCATATTGCTCCACCACTGCTGCCCTGCTGGCCTTGCTCGACAGTGAGGATGAACTAATCCCAGGGTTCTATAGGTTGCCTTAACAACATATGCATTTATTAAATAAATAGTTGAAAGTAACTTTCAGTTCTCCTTTGGAGATACTTTATCATTCCATGAAGTCTTCATTAGACAATGGGAAAACAACATTCACAGGAAACTCTGCAATACAACAGGGAATAGGGAATACTAATAATACCTTGCACTGGGTCCTCCTAGGACTATCCAGGATTCATCACATCACCCCTTTAAAACTTTAGTTTTGTTTTGATTAATAGCTTCAGATCAGTCACATATTCTTGTGACTAATATTTTTACTGAAAACTTAGGGCAGTGCCTTAAGGATATGCATACAGAACTGTTTACACTCTAATTTTTGTGTACTGAGTGTTGAAAGGGGAAAGGGAACCTTCATGCAGAATGTTCTTCCCATTCATGAAGAATGAGAAAGAAAAACTGATGCTGATTGTGGAAAAGCAAAAGAAAGCAAGGATCATATGGCTGCTTCAGGCAAAAGGCTTCATCATCTATGTATGGTTTTATTTTGAAGGAATAAAAGGGATTAATATATTTCTAAAATCTAGAAACTATACAGGCCATTTCTGGGAGCCCCCGTGTAGCCTTTGTCATGGCTCGAATTTTGGATGCCAGCAACATCTCTGTGCTGTCACTTTGCTTGTTATATCATTAAAACCAAATGCTTAGTGCTAATTTCAGAAGCTGCTGTGTGGAATGACAAGGGAAATGCCAATGTCATCTGGTATCATTTTAACTAATTCTTGAGATGCCACAGAGCATCAGTGAATCGCTTTTGTGGATCTGGGTTACTTGCTCAGAGGAAAATACATGGTTGAAAAGTCTGCATTATCCACCTTGCAGCTTTGATGAACAGAAATGGATGTTACTACTTCCTGTTTTCCTGATAGCGAGGGGACAGATGTTTCCATTGATCCTGTCAGAACCAACCATGCAGCTCATACTGCTTGTAGGAGCTGCACTTTCCATTTATGTACTGCATTATGCACCTTCACAGCTTGCAAAACAAATTCTGTTTTGTCTTGTTGGAACCAGTTGATTAGTCACACAGTAACTTCCTTGCATTTTACCTGCTATTTTTAAGCACCAGTCTTGGAGAAGGACAGGAGTCAATCATTGTTCTTCTCTGATAGCAGAGGATGTGCCTCTCTGGGTGCACTGTGTGAGCTGGAAACCTGTTGCTTCATAAAATCATGAACTTATGGAAATGACATTGAACAAGATATTGAAATACTGGCTTTGTCAAAGATGGTCCAAAGGCAAATTCTTCTAACATTTTCTGTCTTTCCACACATCCTGAATGCGGCACTTCCTGAAGCTGATCAAAGACTAGACACAAAATTAGTTTGTGTGAGCACCAGCATCTGTTTGTGACATCACAAAAGCTCTTCTGTGTACACAGAAACAGAGAGAAGTAATGGTACATGGAGGGAAATACAAATAATACCTTGCACTGGGTCCTCCTAGGACTATCCAGGATTCATCAGCTCACCACAAGCCAATCTCCACAACCCCAGAGGAACAGAGAGCACTGTGGCATGTGGGAACACAAAGTAAGAACTCAGAGGAAGGCACAGTCCTCCTGGGCCACTCTCAGGCCTGTTCCAGGAGTCTGTATGAGGTGTATATGTGTGTTCTTTGTATTTGTGCCTACTGGGTGTGCCTGCTCAGCCTCTCTTGGGCCACTGGAGCCACACAATACAGTTTCACCAAACATCATAAATATAATTTGTTTTAAAAATGGGGTTGGACAGATTCTTCTTACAGAGCCATATACAGGAATAATGCCCACAAACTCAGAGCAAAAAAACATGGAAGAAAAGTCCATATAGCTTGCTTCTGTCACATTACATTTTTTTTAACGGGCAAGAAATATGTAAATAATCAAATTTAAATTTGACCAGGAAACTCCAAACATCACACATCTGTTGCGGTTTGGATTTAGGGGGGTCCCCGGGGAGGGTTCCCCAGGAGCCCCCTGGGCTCTAGGTTCATTGTTATTTGCATTCAGGCAGGCAAGGAGACTCCAGACAGATGGTGAGGTGCTGATGAGGTGAGGATTTATTTGGAGTTCGACCCCGGGAAGGCAGCATGGTCACTGAGGGAGAGGGGAGAGGAGGCAGAGAGGGAAAGGGAGAGGAAAGGGGAGAGGGAAGGGGAGACAAGCAGAGCCTCCGGAGGCCTCCAGGGCAAAGACAGCACGAGCCCTCTCCGTTTGCACCCTTAACAGAGGGATTCAAAGTGGGCGCGGATAGATTCTCCGGCCAGTGAGGTTACAGACATACAGTACTGCAGGGGAGGGTACAGACTTGGGATAAATCATACACTTTCCAGGGGTGAGTCAGAGCAAACCATTTCCATAAAATGCAATTCCACACACATCCAAGTTGACAGTCAAATATTCGTACCATCCTAATTTTGTCTCATCCAGTAGATTACTACCCCAGCAGTTCTGTATGAACTGCCACCATATCAATCCAGCAATTTCAGAATATAGCAGACACTTCCTGAAGAAACAAAATGTTTCCCAAAATATCCAATGAAATTTGTTTCTTAGGTGAGAGATCTAATGGAAATAGAGTTGGGTGATTTGCAGTTTTTACTGACCAGATTTCAGTGTCTGAGGGAGCAGACTCATATACTTGATGTCATTCATGCTTGTATCCAGCTTAAGTTTTCTGTGGCTACAAGTATACTTCCAAGAGTCGTGAAGATGGAAGAGGTTTTTATTTTAAAGACTCTTGAGTAACAGAAGAAAAAAATAGTCTCAGGTTTAACTCTGCAGTGTTTCTTGTTGACTTGCAAAACTTAAAAGTACTGCTGATATCTTTTTTTTTTTTTTAGTAAGACCAAATTATTCAAGTGAGACTGTTTGGAACAGAGCCGTAAAAATATTTTTTCCTATAACAGTGTTACTAGTGGAGATGGGAACATGAAGAAATGGATAATTAAGCAGCATAGTACTAAGTGGTCTAAAAAAAATGAAATGTAGTATCCACCTACGAAGAAAGGAAAGAACTTCACGACTATTTTTATTCTCATTAGTTTCTTTCTCTTTTGCTGGCTCCTGGTCTTGGAAAGAAGAAAAATATAAGCTATTTTCTTAGTCTTCTGTCTATGGATTGCTGTGTCTTAAACATGCTTTTTTCTCCCCTACAAAAATAGAACTTTTTAATATTTATATATTCTCTAATACCAATCAAAATCAGTGCTATTAATTATCAAAATTATAACTAATTACTCTGTTACAGATTATGTAAAATTAAAAGGTTTTTAAATAACCTTTTTCCATCACTCTTGTGTGTCATTTCTGCTGTTAAGAGCTGTTCTGCCAACTAATTGCATAATAACTGGCAATTTTTCTTTGTTCAGGATTTTCGCTGAGTTTCTGCATAGCCATTCCTCTCTACAGCATGCAGACAGAGATATCTTCTAGTTCTGACTGACATAAATGTTGTTTTGTTTTAAGGAAATCACATTTCTTTCACCTGTCATAGTGTAGACACCATCTAAGTGTATTTAATTCCAAAACCAGTTTGAACTGACACTCTGATTAAGGAAAAAAAGTAATATTCTCACAGAAAACAAATCTCACCTCCAGTGAGATACATGAAATCTAATTTATATTAGTGCAAATTATTACAGCATTCTGGTCTTTGTTATCTTTTAACCTGTTTGAACTCTTGTCTGTTGCCTTGTAAGATTTTACGTTTTTAAAGATAGAAGTGAAAAAATCCCATGAACTATGGTTTTTCAAAGTTAGTATATAATTTTGATGGGTAAATAATAACAATGAAAGGAATTATTAGCTTTAAAAAGATTTACTTCTGCTCATCTGACATTTTAAACTTATTCCTGACAAAGTAGGCTACAGTCTCAACACTTTACATATCACACCTTATACTATGATAATGCAAGGGCAATATTTCTTCAGAGCCTTTTCTTTCAAAATCCTCTCTTGAATGTCTTAATTTTGCATAATATTACACCAAGGGCTAGGAAGGCTCCTTAGTATGAGGAGTCTTGCCCCTTGTTTTACTTACCCTCATTTACTTACCCTCATTTACTTACCCTCATCAGTTTAAATCCACCAACACGAGTAGAGCTTCTCTGTCCTTACACCATGGTGATGACAGAATTTAACTCAACAGTTCAGCCCTTAATTTGATGCTCGTGTGTGGTCTACTTAGTTGTTGTCTTCTACACAGCAACCTGACGATATACAATCAGAGTACTCTGCTGCAAGTGATGGCTCTCAGGAAGGACATGCTTTGGCATATGCACTCTTTTATGCTGTTGCATCCTTGAGGGGAAGCCCAGGGTCTTCAAAACCAGCACTGAACAAATAGCACCTGTAGTCTAAGAAAGTGTTACTGACATACTGATGTTGTCAGAGGTGTGGTGAAGAGTGATTTTTGTGCTTCCTAGCAGAGTAGATTACATTTTTCCCATTAAGAGGGAAGTGAATATAAGCCATGACTCATTATATGTTTGCATTTACAAGAATTAACAGATCAAGAGTCTTTGTTCCCCAACCATCCAAAATGGGAAAAGAGTATAACATGCTTTGGATCCTTACTGGCAGTGGATGTCCAGGTTTCCATCCCTTCACACAAACTGAGGTGAAGCAGGATGACAGGAAGCTAGTGTGCATCACTGTAATGGAAATGGTTTAGAACTGAAGATGGGTCAATTTGGATTAGACATAAGGAGGAAGTTTTTTTGCAGTGAGGGTGGTGCAACATTGGAACAGGTTGCCAAGAGAAGTTGCAGGTGTCCTGTCCCTTGAAAAATTCAAGGTCATGTTGGACAGGGCTCTGAGCAACCTGATCTAGTTGAAGGTGTCACTGTTAGTTGGGGGGGTTGGAATAGATGACCTTTAAAGGTCCATTCCCACCCAACCAGTCTATGATCAGTAATCATCCCAGTAAAGCACAGCACAGGGTGTGGCCTACGTCCCAGTGGCCAGATGATCTCCTGTAATTAGCAGTTTAGACATATCCTGAAGACCACATCTGTGCCTGAGGCACAATAACAGCTGTTCTTTCACTAGCATACCCATCTGTCTCAGAGAGAGGGTGGAATCAGGTGTGCTAGTTTTTCCATATATATTGCAACTCAGAAGTGTGCCAATACAATATATCAACTGCCACGTGTACACTGCACCTTAAAAAGAGAGTTTCTTTCCTTTTTTCTCCCTTCTCACTGCTGAGTTGTTCCCTGTTCAATGCAAGGGATTCAGTCCCTACTATGTGCTCATTCCCTTCATTTAGTATATTTTAGAACGGGGCCTGGTTCTTGCCTGGTCTCCCTTTGGCAGGCTGTTCTTGCTGATTTGTTGTTACTGCCCTCTTGGGATGGCCCAGGCTCCAATCATCAATTCTATCTTCCCCAGCTGGGCCCTGACTAAGTGAAAGAGGAAAGGCCTATGTCTTCAGCTATGCCCCAGATATATAGCCACTGTCTAAATTCTACACATTGCCTCACTGGCTGCAGCGCTCCTGAGCGTGTAAGTGATTTCCTCTGTTTGCCTGGGCACTTTGTACTGCTCTGCATGACTCATTACTTGTGTTGCGGGACTGCCTGCAGCAGCAGTCCACAAATCAGGAATTACAACGGGAAGCAGAGTGATAGTAAGAGCTATAAGGGAGTGTTGTAAGAAATGCAGTTATTTTTTACTGTATTTGCAGTTGTGTGTCTGCAGGCAAGCAAGAAGAGAGGTTTGCAGTCACAAATAATTTGGGAATGAAGCCCATGGTCTCTAGTAATTACTGAATCCTAATAGGCAAGGTGCAATAGAGACAGCACTTGGAGGCAGGAGTATATGGGTTACAATCTCTGTAGCTATTTATACAATTTTAAAAGGTGGGAGCGAAATGATATCCCTTCAGCAATATAATGAACAGTCATATAAAGGTCCAAGGAACAAACGTTGAAAATGCTTCATCTGAAGACCAGAAACATTTCACCTCCCTGGGAGTTTTCTAGTGAGTATTTTCAAAATGTGCAAATAAAATGAGTCTATATGGACACACCGTAGCTTAAACCTCCATTTGGCAGGCTGATAGGTTGCAAACTGTTAAACAGCAGTGTTTCAGTATATCAGATAAATGCCTGATCAGTATCTCTATGCATTGTGCACAGCTGCTTCATGCTGTCAACAAAAGGACTCAGGATTTCTACAATTTTTACAATTTAAGGCTTTTACAATTCTTTTTTTCCATAATCAAGAAAAAATAATCTGATGTGTTCATTCCTCATTTTCAAAGGGTTCTCATGGTGAAGTTACAATTCAATTAAGTGGCAGTTTGTGTAGAATAAATTACTCTTATATGCCCACAGTTTTCAGTTTTTCTGGAAAACCTCACCATGGGACAAAAAAGTCTTAGGAATTTTGAAAATTTTCATCAAAGTACATTAAGATGTCCACTTGCACAATCCTTCCTCATGTTGTAGAGTTTTGACTGTGAAATCATTGAATTGCAAAATGGTGATAATATTCCTATTTCCATTCCAGCTTTTAATTTGGCTAACTGCTTATGTAAGATCAACTGTGTAAATGGGTTTATACTTTTTTGATTTAGGAAACAAGCTAAATCAACAAGATCTGAATGCATGTAGGATATTAATGGGACAGATAACTATTAGTATTTATCAAAAATATCACAATCTCTTAGAATTTATATGATTTCAGTGGATCACTGTCTTGTACAAAAAAAAAAAACCAACCCAGAAATGTTCTCAGCCCCAGCATAATAATATCTTAATTGTAGTACATTCTTTTTTGAGCATCCCCTCCTCCCAAGACAGTGCTGTTCTCTCACCAGAGTTCCTCTGACATTCTCTTCAGCTTCAGGCAAAAACAGTAATTAATGATAAGGTTTGTGTTGTACAGCTGAGCACTAAACAAGACTGTCTCTTCTCATCTCTGCCAGTTGCTTGCTCTCTGATCTTCAGCAATTATTCAGACTGATTGTAGGTAAGATTACATGTTATGAAAACTATGATGTGTATGTCTACTGTTTCAAAATAGATTAACTCAATTAAAATCTGCGCTTGCATGGGACTCTCAAGATCTTTGGTCTAAACAAAGGTCTGCTAAAGTTAATTAAGGACATTAAGGTGAAATTTGCTTTACAGGAACCATTATCTCTACTAGAAGGTTTTTCAAAGTGTCTATACTTTGAAAAATGATAGGAAAAAATTTAAAAAGTATCGATTTACAGGCAGGCCCATGCTTGAATCTTTTTGTGTTATGGCAGTACTAGCTGCAGGTTGTCAGGTGAGGAGGAGTATGTTTGTTAGAAATACTTCTGTGTTAAAAATAATTCCATATATTCTCAATAAATAAAAATTGTCTATTTTTATAAAGCTGTGTCAGTTCATCTAAAAAAATACTGTATCAAATAAAAAAGTCACAACAGTTAACACTACACATTTCTGTATTTTTTGCTGTAAATCTTAATGAAAACACAATTATATAGGGGAGAGAAATTTTTGCCAATGCATTTAGTTGGTTGGAGTGAAGGTAGATATGTTACGTGTTACATTGCCTTAAGGTGTGTTTAACTCAGTATTGTTTCTGCTTGCAATACATAGTTTTCTAATCTAGCTAAGCCAATGATATTTCATTGCCTTTCACTTCTCTTTAGCTTTCCTGACATTGTCCTGATTTATTTAGATTTGTGTAATTTTTATTGCAGTTATGTTTCTGAGACTTTTACAGTGCTGGTCCTTTGCTGAAATCGCAACACATCAAGAAGTTGATGGCCTCTCAAACAAACTTCTAGACTGAAAGAGTTTTGTGCAAAAGTTAAGGGAAGTTAGTTAAAATGTTTCAACAGATCAATTCTCTGGCAGTGAAGGAAGTTTCGACTATAGAAGGATTTACTGATCAAAAGGAAAAGCCAAATATTGTTCAGAGTTAAACAAGAGCTCTTGGAAGAGAAAGGCTTATTTCTCACTCCAGTAAGCAAGTTGGCAGCTACATTCAGCACAAGCATAAATTTCCTATAGGCCTTAAAAAACAGCTCATATGGCAGACATCTCATCAGTTCATTTGGGAGACCCTAAATAGGCATAAATTTGTGAAATGTGTGATGACAACGAAGAAATGTAATTGAGCTTTCACACCCTTCAGTCTGGCAAATATCTTGTTAAGAAATGAGTCAGCATTCTTGCTCAGTGATGTATAGAGGGAGAGGGAACCTCCCATGGAATGTCATTGAACTCCTCTTGTTTTTGTGAGGGGACCTGACAATTAGTTTCAACCCCTTCCTCAAATTTAATGAAAAAGGTGATTTTTATCTTGTGATTTTAGGGGATCCCTTTAAAAGTTTTTCTTCCTTCCCTCCTGCCAGGCCTTTGGGCATCCCCTGAGTCCATGGCAAGGGCTGTGCTGTATTCCCAACTTGGCAGGTCTTCCTCCTTCCACAAGGTTTTGCAGGAAGGAGTAGGTGGCAGCCTGGGCTGGATTTCCAGCTAAGCTTCAAGAGGGAACACTGTTACTAGCTAATAGTTGTGTGAACATTTTCATCTCCCATTGTCTTTCATTTTGCCTTAATAGATATAATATACAAAAATTAAGACAATAATGCCATAATTGATTGCCTTAAGAAAAGTTTAAAAATATTATTTATTATATTGGTGCTGTAGTCATTACGATTTTTATGCAAGACTGTATAGAGGAGACAAGTAATGGCCTTGTAAACAAAGTATTCATAACCATAAACTCATAATGCAAGAAAAAAGAGGGGAAAAAAGGAGGAAAATAATACTTTTTGGTGAAGACCTAGTTTGGTCCAAAACATAAAATTTCTTGTTTAATTCCAGAGAAGAACTTGTGTTACTTTTGCTTTTGCCCTATAATATCAGTTGCCTAATAAAACATTATTTCTCTCTAGAACCCCACCTCAAGTTTTTTGTGGAAGAAGAGTAAAACAGAAGTATAATAATACAACCAGTTTTGCTAGTGCATGAATCAATTTATAGACAGCATAGCTACACTAAAAATGAAAAGAGAAGGTGCTTGTGTTGCATTCAAATGTGCAGCAAAGGCACTAGGCAGGTTTTGCACGGCAAGCAGAATCTCCTTTCCATCCACTAGATAGAGCTAGGGGACCTCGAGTGCCAGCACAAGGCTCGGCACGGCTGAGCCTCCTGCCAGGAGGGCTGGTGCCCCCTGAAAACAGAAACAAACGTATTTACAGACCTGGGTGGGTTCCTCTGTGTGAAAGCTCCTTTCATATCGTGTGTTGAATGACATGTGGAGGGCAGTGAAATAAAAAGTGGTATTTCCTTTCTTTTACCCTTTTAAATTTTTTTTGTTTGTTGAATACAGCTTATATATGCTACCTTTCTGCATACTAATAGGGGCATTATAGCTTCAAATCTTACATCAAACATACTTTTTTGCCTTATCTGAAAAAATAACTAGAAGAAGAGATAATTTAACTATTGAAAAACACACCTTTTGAAGTTTAATGTCTCTCATTTTTAGACCTTATTGCCTTGTCAGTCAGTAAGCAAGTATTTTTCAAAAATGTGAAACTAAACATTAGATTGTAGATTTTGTGAGGTTTGGTGTTTCAGGTTTGTTCATTTTTTGGTTTTCTGATTGTTTTTGTTTTGTTTTCCCGGGTCAGTTTTCTTCTCATCCTTAGGGAAGAATAGTATAAGATTGAATTGGGATCAAATGAGTAAAGCCCCATAGATATGGAATCCAAAAAGTGTAGCTTCTCTAATGATGCAACCAGAGCTAGGGAAATAGATTTTCATTGATTTTTTTATACCATCTTAAGAAGTTGGGTTTTTTCAAAATACCATTTGCTATTACATTTTATTGCATTAAATAGAATGGTTTAAACTGCTCAGTTTTGAAATTGTACTTGTCTCTTAAATTCGAAAAGTGCTTTCCCAAAAGTTGCTGCACTTGCAAAGGCAAACGCTGGCACAATATAATTGCAATTAAGTAATCCATCTCTCTCAGAGAGGGCTGAGGCTGCAGGAGGCAGATTGGGGTGAGGCCCTGCCTGCAGTCAGCTGGCCTCCTCTTTGGCTCCAAATTAGAAAGCTTTCAACAAGGCCATGAGAGCAACCAGGGACACACAGAACAAAAAGAAGATATCTGAGGGGAAATAATCAGTAGAATCTTTGAGGAAAATGGAATATTAGTGTTAAGCTATATTTATCAAGGTTTTTTTCCCCTCCTTTGAGTTTATTGCTTGTGTTTTACAGAGAAACTGCATTCAAATGCCTGAGTGGGGAGGGATGCAAAGGGTAGGTATGTAAAGGCAAGGAGGCTACACCCTCTATCTGTGGGTAAGAAGAGGGGGGAAAAAAGGGATAGATGAGAATCTTTCCCCTGAGAGACAATACTGAGTGATTAAGGAATCCAAGTTCCCTCTGCAGAATCCCATCATCCTGTATTTGAAGTTTTTTCTTCCTTGTCTTTTGACCAGGTTACTTTGGTTATCTTGCTTGCTCCAGGGATAATGCTTCTGTAAACAAACTTGACATTAAAGCAATAGTTACAGCACCTGGAGTGCAAAATGTTGAGAATGACAAAAGCAGATTCTAAATTAGGATGGATTTCCATCTCTTTCCAATCTCTTCTGATTCCCAAACTGTATGGGAATCAGTAATTCCCAGAATTCAGACTGAGCTGTTATGAGTAATTTCTTTTCTCTATTGAACTAATTCTGCCGGACATTAACTTCACTGAAATTGAGGCATGTGGCTGGACTCTGTCAGTCTTGGTCCTTCCCGTGTGAGTCCTTCCTGTATCAATCATCTCATTTTATGTTAAATGAGTCTACTTCTAACATTGTTGTCCTGGTTTGTAGACCTTGATTTTCATGCATCTGACCTGTTCTGAATGTGCTGACTTTAGGTTCAGCATTAAGTGACTTGTACTCTAGTGTACTTATTTCCTCTCCATTCACAGTAAAGAGATCTTACAGGGTCTAGCTCAAATTCAGACATTCTTACTGTAGACAGCTTCATTTGGATAGATTAATCCTGCTAGTCTAATCTACTTGTATATTTTATGTCTTATCTATGTGACAAGAATAATGCTGTTACACTCAATTGCTTAAACCAATATGTAAAACTCTGTCAGTACTATTTCAGCTCCAGCAAACTCTATTTAGCACTAGTTCATTACTGAATTATCCAGTACAGATGTAAGATACCATAGCTTTCCTGAGGAAGCCAAATGTATTCAGACTGGAGACCTGATACTTGGATCAATAATGGCAATTCAAATAAAAAGTGTGTTTTGTTTTAGATTATACATGTCTTATTCAATTATTCTTTACTGAGTGTTGCTGGAAAAATGTCAAACAAAACATTAACAAGACAATAATGCTCAAAATCACCCTGTTTTCCATATATTCAAATTTTCATGGAGAAGAGGCACTCCAGGGCACTTTTCTTCGTTAGTATTTGTCCAGAAACTTAATGTTTATAACAATTTGCAGCATCATAAAACTGATTAATCTTCATTAAAGAGCACTTTGGTTTGCTTATGTGTGTCTTTTCTGTTGTAGTTCATTAAAAATAAATATATCTCATCTTTTTCAGCAAGTGAAAAAGTTATTGCATAGAAAAAAAGCAAAAGAAGTTTTTATCCTCCACCACATCTTTAGATTTATTTAGTACTTTGCATGCTGATAAACACAAATTTAAAGATCTGTATTTGCTTTTAAATATCTAGAACATGAAGCAAACTGCCAAAACATAATATGGAATTCAACCTCTTTTTTCTTTAAAACAAAACCCAGCAGAGGTATCCAAGTAGCCCTGCTATATGTGTGTCACTGTTAGCACTTCCCTACTTGAAGTCATGGTGCTCGTAACACCACTGTAGTATTGACTTGAATTCCCAGTTGAAATTATTGGAGTTGGTTTTCAGTGTGTTTCAGCTCTGTTTTTTCTTATGTGCTTGGGGAAAAACAGTCCAGTTAGTCCTGTCATTCCAGAATGCCTGAGTATGTCTTAATGAATCACTATAAATATGCAGAGTTTCACCCATAAGATGTAATGTTTCTCTCACACATATGAAGGATGCATTGCAACTTTTGAAGTTGTTTTTTTTTTTTTAAGTTGGCTGAAATGTACACCTCATAGAGATAACATGTTTTATTTATTCTGTCAATATTCGTTTAATTTTTTAATTCAAACAAGGGAACTTTCACAGCTTGGCATTCTGTTGTGCCTGGGTGAAGCAAGAAAGCGGAAGGTAAATGATGCAGAGGATAGGCTGAGGGCAATCTGTGGCATGATTTATGCTTTTCAAGTGTTGGGATATCATTGTCATAAAATGGACAATAAATTAACTGTCCATATTTATTAAGACAAAGAGAAAGTGTTTTGGAAATGACATCTTCCAAAGGTGCAATGCTCTTCTCCCAAAAAAATGGGAGTACAAAGTAGCTCAAGACTGTGAACTTGCTGAAAATCCTCCTGTGGCCTGGGCATCAGAGGAAAGTGCACACAATTTATTCTTTTAAAATGCCATTAAAGTATGCTTTTTCTTTTCTTTTTTTCTTTTCCTGTGAGCCAACAATAGCTGTTGCTATAAATTAAGAACCAAAAGCCTTAAAAGAACTCACTTTAGTGTCTGGCTGGAGTGCAAATAGAAGAGAGAGATGTAGGACTCAGGAAGATTAATTTCCACTTTTTCTTCTGACAAGTCTATTTCTCTTTCAATGTGTGTATTTTATACTTTCTATTCTGAGTAATTCTGGAACACCAGTTTACAGATACACACTTTACTGAATAACAAGAAGAATTGGATAACAATGTAGCAGTATATAATGCCACTTATAACTTATTAAAGTAAAATTTGATTTAAAAATAATTTCTGTTGAATTAAAATCAGGTTAAGAGCTATATTTTTGATAGGGGTTTCTTTTTCATTATGTATTTTTCTTTTATTTGAATCCTTGGTACTTATAGGGAGAAGTGGATTTTGTTGACTTTGGTACAGCTCAGCATTAGCTATACAAACAACTTGAAGCATTTTGCATGCATATGGTTATGTATAGCACATATGAATTTCCTTAGTTTCCTTTTCATTTTTTGTTACCATTTCTTTGCAAGCCTTTTAAGCAAATTAAATGTTTTGGAGAATAAATTGATGTGTTTGATTTAAATAATTGAGTCTACGATTTATTAAATTGCAAAATAGATCCAACTATTTAATATTATATACTACTATTTCTGTTGATACGGAAATACAATCAGTGAAAGACTAATCAAAATGATAATTAATTTTGATTAAGCCATACCTCCTGCTGGCTCCAAGAAAAGGCATTTGCACAATTCTTTATTTTTCTCATATTGATGTACACATTTGTATCTGAGAAAATTAAGAAAATATTCCTTTGAAAATCTTCTGAAACTGCTTCTAAAACTCTCATTTGATAAACCTTTATTGAATATCCTGGTAATATCCTGATGCCACATTCTAATTTGATGGGGTCATCAGTATGCATTATGAACATCACACATTTCATAAATTCCAGTTTGATTTTTCAAAAAAATCACTGAAGTTGAGATTCTGGAGGAACTAAAAAAAATATGAAAGAAATCTAGCTTGCTCAAGAAACAGAAACACAGAAGAGACATTTTTAACTACAGAACCTTTAGGGAAGAATAAGAATGTCAGCATGGGAGACTCTACTGTGATTTGGAAGAGGAAATGATGTTTCTTTTTCTGGTGTTTAAAAATAATACTTGAGAACCCTGTGAAGATATTCATTTGCTTTGTCTATTGTTAGTTATCACTGAAAGCTGGGTTCAAACTCTCCTCATAGAAGTAGTGGGGACAAGAAATGTGACAAATTTCTTGAAAAAGTTGATCTTGATACACACTTAAAGCAACTGTGTAGCATAGGTGTTTGCAATGGCAAGGAACTGAACGAGACAGTTGAGAGGTCTTTCCACCCTGTGCTCCTTAAGAAGCTGAGGCACATGTCAGTGACACTAAAAAAATAAAAATACAACATTTCAGCCTGTTGCAAGCTTCCTTTCTTAACAAGGTCTGTCCTAATTTTAGCTGTTTTAGCATACTCATCAACAACTCTTTTCAAAAGCAACTGTTTTTACTACATAAATAATCCCTCTGTCTACCCAGACCTATTTTTACACTGCACATACTCTTCAGTCCTTATGATCATGACAGAGGATAATACATTTATTCTACTTGTTCATATTATTTATCACAATATCACAGGACCAGCATGACATGGATGATAAAATAGTCTACATACTTCAGAGCAGAGCCAATTTGAAAAGCAGACTTGGTTCCAGTTGATCTGCTTGGCTGGGGTTTCAGAGTGGGCTTTTCTCAGCCTGCTCTCCATGGTGTGTTTCTGCTGGGCACTTGTGCCAGCATGGCTCACATTGAATTTCCAGTCAGCCAACTCAGACACTTCAGTCTGCTAAAAACTAACGCAGAAAAATATTTCTTTCAGTAGGGCCAGTAGGATGTAGCCACATGCCTGATTGCATAAAGGCTTGTACTGACACAACTTAAACCTTTTTTTTGCTGCAAAGGTGCTGAATTTGTTTGCAGCATTTTGGTGCTGAATTTACCAGAGAGCCTGCAGACATGCCAAAGATAATACTGCCCATAGTTCCAAGGGCAGTTTATTCAGCTCTCTGTCAGTGGCAGCTATATCCAGATTTATCAGCAGTTGTCATGCCGATAAAGAATAACAACAAATTGGGCCTTGAAATTTAATTTTATCCTTTTGCCTTCTTTTTTTTTCTATTTTAATCAGAATACAAATCTCAGATGGAGGGGGGAAGCAAAGAATATCTCTCATCATCAATTCTACAATTCTCACCCTGTAGTAGGTACTGTCTGGAATCCAGATGTCAAAATCAAATGAAACTTGTTACTTACCTTAGCCAGAAGTACTACAATTGCTTCCAGAAGCATTTTACAAGAGAATTTTGTCCAGTTGTGCATTTTCCAATTGTTTGGTTTTACCAACAAAAATATAACGAAAGACCCAACTCTTTTCACATCTGAATGTAAGCAGAATACCAAACCTTTTTATCTTGCTCTAATATTAACTAATTAATTATAGTATTTTAGATTGCAAGATAGGATGGTGTTCACAAATGAGATTTTTCAGCACAACAGGCAATGAATAAGTCTTTTATCTAGGGTTGAAGTGCCACAGAACTAAACTGGTAAGAAAAAAAACCTAATTACAGATACATTTTTCCCTATGAATGACTGTCAAAACCAGACTGTGTCCAAAATAAAAGCAAATATTCTTATTAATTACTTAGTAGAAATGTTGGATGTTACTTCTTAAAAAGCCCCTCAGGTTTGAATGTTTATTTTGCATTTATTAAAGACTAAATTTATGAAAGATGTTTTAAGAAACAAGGTCTAATTATTCAATAACTATTGAATATCCCCACAATCTTTATGTAATATTTGGGATGTCAATAGGGGTCTCTGTGTTTCTGTGTTCTGGAAGCACTGGGAAATTTTGTTCACATGAAAGTTTGTTATATTAGGGGTGATCCAGGGCAGAAGTTTTCCATGTGAATTTTGATCCTTTTTAGTATTTTATAAAATTTAATTATCTTTCTTGGCTTTTTGATTCTTCTGTCTGATAAATATTCAGGCAGTTCTTCATAAACATTTGATTTCTGAGTGAGAAACATGGTTCAGATTTTTCTTCTCACTAATGTTTCTGTTGGGCTGACTCTGTGCCCTGTTGCAGGAATCTGTTTTTCCTGGGAAAGCTGAAGATTTTGCTTTAAATACCCTCTCTACAGCTGAACCTGTCTGCTCTACATGGTGTTTACCATTGCATCTCCATGTAGAATTGGATAACCAAAGCTGCCAGTTTGAAATCACACTCAGCAACAAAGTACTGGAATTCAAAACTAATAAGAGAAACACTTTCCATGCTTGCAGAAGCCAGAATAGTCATAAACCTTTAGGCTCCTTTGTAAGTCAACAGTGAATAGAAGGTTGAAATTGTGGTATTTCAATAAACTGAAAAAATAGCAACTATTAAACATATGGAGTCTTGATGTTTGCAAAACATCCTGTATAATTTTCTCAAATTGCTCTCCCTAGCAATGGAGTTATAAATTCTGGTTTCTAGAGCACAATATCCTCCATATTCCACTATATTCAACCTTGCCTCTGCTGGACCATTTCAGCCAAGAATTTTTATTTGTTTATGGACACAAGCATGGTCCTGTATCTTCCTTTGTGTGTCTCAGGCCGCTGAATCAGTATACAGATCGATCATATATGTCATGGGGAAAACTACTCACCTCATGTGGTTTAAATCAAATAAGGATTAAAGGTTTATTGATTTATTAATGACAGAGTCAACTGGCAGTCAGTGAACTGGAAACCAATGAGCTATACATTCAGGATCAAAGTTGGTGACACAACAGATAAACCACCAGATAAATATCCAGATGCTTGAAAAGCATTAAAACATTTCTGATATTCCTTCTGCAGGTGATGTCCCCCTATAGTTCCATGCACTCCTGCACCCTCTGGCAGCACAGGCAGCCTCCCTGCCCTCTGTGTAGCTGCAGGTGCCCTGTGTGGTGCCAGGGACAGGTAACCCAGGTGTCCTTGTGTGCCAGCCGAGCAGGGGTGTCCCCATCACCCCCAGTGTGGGTCACTGCAGTGCAGTGCTCCTGCACCCCACAGGGGTGGGACCTGCTGAGCCCAGCCCAGGCATGGGGATGTCCTGGGAAGGTGGCAGTGCCCTCAGGGTTTCTCTGCTCCAAGGCCTCTGCCAACACCTTAGAGAAGCTTCCATTTTGGTCACACTGCTTTTCAGACAGTTTCAATAATCTAATTATGTAGTTCAACGTGATTAGTGGTTGTCCTGGAGTTTGTCCATGGCATGATCAGTCTGAGGGAAAGGCTCTCAGAGGGGTTTGGCTGTCCCTTCACACACTGCTCCACACTCTCATCCTGTACTTGGTGTAGCTGTCCAGGTGCTGGTAGGAGGGGGGCTTGTTAATGACCTCCCTGACCTCACATCCCCAAGGGGCTTTCTCATCTCACTTTCTCACACTGTCCTGATGAGAAGGAGGAGTCTTTTAGTCACATATATATCCAACAATAGACACATTTATTTATGACATGCATGGTTATTTATAACTTCTATGTTTCTTACCCATTAAAAAAAAATCTCCTTTTTTTGAAAAATTTTAGAAAAACAAATACATCTGCAGTTTACAGTGTGGGGGAAAATACTGATGTCCACTTCCCTGGACAGGCTAATTGGCTCATCATTTATAAACATTTGACAAGTTATATCACACCATATAAAGGTATCATGCACACACACATATAGAACATATTTTTATATAGGTGGTTTACAAAATTTTTCATTTAACAGGTGAGGCCTGGTGAGGTGAGGCCACATTCTTCTCATGTGCCTTTACATTTGAGTCTGTAACTTGATATCTATTTAATTTTCTGTGGATTTGGACTTGTTTCTGCAGTGTGTTTTATGAATGCTGCTTCCAAGACACAATAGACATGATCCTCCTATTGAAAAATATTAAAGTGCAAGGTAAACTAGAAAACAGCGAAGACTTGGTCTTGAAGGAACACTCAGCTGGTCTGAGAAACAGCAAGGAGATAAACTGCTGATCTGTTTGTGTGTTTTGGAGGCAGGTATAAAAGAAAAGTGAAGAACAGAGGCTTTATATTGTGTGTCTAACTTTGCTACCAGTTGGACATGAGACACTTTATTTTCTCTGCATTTTAAATTACATTTCCCTGTTATTGCTATAACTCCCATATTTGAATGTGTTGGAGAGATGAAACACTTGAGTACAAATCAGAACACATGCTGCATATGTTTGTGCAAAATGGAAATCTGCCAACTATGTATGTTTTTTCCTGTACAATTTTCCAGCAATATAAAAACTTTTGAAAGAATTAATGTATACATTTGAAGAACTGGAGGAAAAGAATGGAAAGACAAAAGGCTATATGATTTCACTGAGAGTCTCATAATTTTTAAATATATTGATGGATCATGTTGGAAGAAGGATCTTGGTCATTAATTCAGTCTGAAATATCAGCTAAATTTAACTAATCGCTAAATTGCTAAATTTAAATGTTTTTTGTGCAAGGTGTGTTAAAAATCATGCATATGATCTTTCTGATTGGTATTTTGACTCTAATTTACATTTTACATTTTAATAGACGATAATTAATACTTCTCAGAATTTTGTGGAGGGCTGGGATGTGATTAGAAAAGTCTTTTGATTGACACAGTAATATTGTCTGAGTTGGGAAAAAGACACTACACTAAGGTAAAGCTGATTATTTATTAGTAATCTAAAGAAAGGGAAATTTTAGCAGGATTTCCATGAGACATTTACTTCCAGTATTTGCACCATATCTGAGCATGTCCCCTGGACAAAGGACTCATTAAAAAGTTATCCAGGGGCTGACAAAGTTTCTTCTAGTTATAGGCACTTGTAAGCCTTCTCAAACTTAGACAGACTCATCCTTGCTCTTTAGGCTATGACCTTACCTACCTGCCAGTCTTTTCCATATCTCCATTGAGTTCTGCTGTGTCCTTTAACATCTGGATCACTCATTCCAGGGATCTGAGAAAGCTTGGAGTGCCACTGTGAAAATAAAACCTCCTTTTTCTTAGCTGATAGCAGAAGGCAGTGAAAAAGTCCTTGTAGTCTAGGGAAATAAATCAAAGTGTTTCACTTTGGAAAAAAAGAGTTTTAATTTAGCTGTAGCACTTAGCACATTTTATAATTTATTTTCCTTAACTCCTTTATAAAACACATGTTCTATTTTAATTTAAAAAGGTAGATTGTCATTACTTGCGAGAACATTTGTCTTTGCAGGCTTCCTTTGAGTTCACTGAGAAAAAGCACTTGAGTACAAAATGCAATTTTGTTTCACACATCTGGCAATGGCCTCATTTTCCAACTGACAGTAAAAGCCATATAGCCCCATTAGCTCCAGTAAATAAAAAGTGGCCCTATATTCCTGCAGAGACATAGTCTGCTGCCATAGAAGGACCCCAATGCAAACAGCTAGTACTTTTCCAGCAACTGAAAATGTATTAGGAGAAATAAAATGGACATTATGTTCTAAGGCCATAAAAGCAGGTGCAACTTACCAAAGCCAAGCACCTAACTGCACTGTCTGTGCTACTGTGACACTCTCAAAGCAAATACAAGAGCAAATATTGCATGGATGCACTGGTATTTGAATGGACTGTGTAGTAATCTGTGGTGCCATTTTGACTTTGCACAGAAAGTAAGGAGGACTCCAGTATTCCAGTTCCAGAGAAATTTCCCACTGAGATCCTGTCTGATCAGACCTGCAGAGTGAGGTGAAAGAAGCAGACCAAGGAAGATAATGGCATTTGTCTGATTGTAACCCCTAAAACTCACTACATAGGCATCTGAAGAAACTCCAGGGTTTTATTTTAACAGAGTCTTTATAACTCTTATAACTTTATAAGATGCAGTTCTTACATATGACAGTTTTTCAGACATAATTTTTGTGTGGAATAATAATAATAAATTATTAATGGACCCTAAACAATTAGTAATAATAACCACAACAGTAACAATAACAAAAAATTAGAGCTACCCAGAAACATTCTGGAATCAGACAAAAAATGTTCCTCCTTTGTATGCAGACATTATAAGGTTCTTTCACAGTGCCTTGCAGGCTGCATTTTTTCTCTTCTCCCAGGAATGCCATGCTCACAGGAGGTATTAGGAGAGCACTGATAAAGTCACTGCTTTCTAGCATTACAAAAGCAGCTGGTGTCCCAAGAAGTGGAGCTGTAGAAGCTACTGTGCCAGTGCTGGGATTCAAAAACCCTCTCTTTTCTGTTCAGCCCCTTTCCTACTCTGCTTTTGCCTACTAACATAGTCTCTGATAACAATATAGTCTAAAAAAATGTTGTGCAAAACTACTACTTGATAATATTTATTTTGTTATGAAAACACCTCTCTCCTGGCAACAGGTAAAGCCCAAACCCAGTATTTAATATTGGAGTTGCAGTACAGAAATGTACCTAAGTACACTGATTATCAAATACAGGTAGGGAGTGGCCAAAAAAACCTTTATTTTTGTCTCTATTAACAAAAATTGATGAACATCTGTACTGAATAACAGCCTTTACAATTAGAAGTCTAAAGAAAGGATGTATTAGGAAAAGGATATAAAAAATGTTTCCCATAGGAGCAGGTATTATAAACAGATGTTTGCACTAAAATATGAAAATATAAATTGCAGAAAATAAACTGAAGAGCAAGATGGATTCCAGGATATAACAGTGCAGGCTGTATACAGCTATGATGCCCATGAAATTCCAGCAAAACTTCCAAGTCAGCCACCTGAAGAACTCTCGAATAAAGTACTTTTGCCTAGGCAGCAACCACCAGGTGAGGCCTGGAATTACTTTCCTCCTTTTCCTTCTTTTCCTTTCTTTTCAGCCAGTGGATAAAAGCAGATTGCACCCCGTACAATACTGGAGTGAGCATGGCTGTAGTAACTGCTAAAAAATGCACTGCTAGGTTAAAAATCCATTCCTTATGGAACTGAAATGTTTTCAATGGAATTACAATAGGTCCAAATGTGTCCTGGGCTATTTGATATGTCATAAAGAAAGGTTTTAAACTTAAAAAAAATAGAGCTTTGCGAGGTCTGAAGGTCAGTCATGGCTACACAGCATCAATTTATAGCAAGAGTCATGAGGGGTTTTTGATGATACTAGTGTGAAGTAGAGTACACAGACAAAAGAGAAAACAACTCTCTTTTCCTAATGATAGCATTGGGCTTTGAAATTAGGCACAGCAGGTGGAGAGAGATCCCATACAGATTTCAAAAGAGGATGCATATCCTGGTACTAGCTCACAGTTCAAATTGCCATGGAGTTGAAAAATCACTACATTTAACATTAATTTGATCTTAACAAAGACAAAGCTACCAGGCAGCACAGCTATTAATACCAAGCTGCTGTGCAACATTTAACAAACCTAAAACATACAAACATCAGTAACCAGCCCTCTGCATTTTCATCTAGTTGTTGTCAGCACAAAGGGATTTCTGTTTTGCTCATACACATCCATAGAGCAGGGCTCTCATTTAAACTACAAATGAGGACTCTTATTGAACTTATCTTTTTTTAAATTAACAGACTCTAATTTCCAACTTAAATTTTAAAGAAAATTGAGATATGAGCCCAAATAAACCCCTTTAAAGTTACAATGAGGTGTTAGACCTTCCATGTTTCTAGAGTTGTTTTAGCTGAAAACCAGTTTTGCACCTAGCAAAAGACTAACAGGAAGATGGCACATCATAATGCCTTTGATTGTGCTTGATTTTCATTGGAAAATTACATCTTTCTGCATGCCCAAATCCTTTTTTAAAAATAGTATGAATTAACCTAAATTAAATTCTCCTTAGTTTTAGATGAGAAAATTTTACTGAAGCAGGCAGTTCTCTAGCAAGACAGAACTGTTTATTGAGATGGACAAGGATAATGAAAAAGATCATGCACATAAATTGTCATTAGGGATTAAATAGGATGTGTAATGACCTGTGCAGGTATTAGAAATGCAAGTTGATGCTGCGTGAGTCAAGTTGGTTGATCCTTGCACACAAAAATATTCAAGTCTAGAAAAATATTAGTTGTCAATGAAACTTAAGACACAGAAATTCTAATGTAAGTCTGAAGGGTAAAAGTACAGGACTTAAAGCTTAAAAACACATTTTAAATATTTGTGAGAACAAAATGAAGATGTATGAACTGCTAAAAGGGTTCTTTCAAGTTTGATTGGCCAGAAGGGAAAGGAGCAGAAGGATGCCAGAAGAAATTGTATTGGTATTTATTCGTGATGGTTTCTTGTTCAAAGCATGCAAATATGAGGAAACAAAAGTAGCTATGCTAAGTGGGACATTCCATGTAAGAACATGGAAATAACTGTTCTTTCCTGGTAGGATACTAGAGGAGAAGGAAATCAGAAGTTTCACTCTGCTGTTTTTAGTTCAAGACAAACACCTGGAAATGTCAAGTGGTGGCATTAGACCAAAAATAATTGAAAGAAAAACTGGAGATACAGTTAGGTCTCTGTCAAAAAAATGTAGCAGCATGTTGAAGTTTCAGCTTAGCTAAAGGACAGCAGATCAGTCAACCTGTGGAGAAAAACCTTCCTGGTAAAGGTGTTCCCAGAACACTGTCATCATCTCCTTTAGCTCCTTCACTGCCTGAGGTTGTTCAAGAGCTCCCTATCCAGCCCATTGAGAAAGGTGCCAATTTTCTGAAAAATCAGATTTGTTCCTGGAGTAATTTAAAATGCTGACAGGCTGTGAGCAATTGAACCTAATTTTCTGTTTTCACTGCAAAACAGCATTTAAGTAATGTCAGCAAAGGTCATTTGCTGGAATTAACTCAGTTAAATGCCTTAAATGTTTTTTAATCTTTATTCTTAATGTCATGTGCTGACAGGATAATGCTATAAAATGTCAGTGTGGGTTTTGTTAAATATATTGTAGAGAACAAAATCTGCCACCCCTTCACACATGGTCTGGAACCAACTATCCACTCTTTACATCAATCAGTCGACAGGAAATATGAATTTTGCAGATGGAGTGTGCTTTTACATTATGTTCATGGGACTATTTTGGAATTCAAAGGTGTTTGAAATCTGGGACCAGTTCTTGTTTTGATTTTTTTTCCCTGGCTTTCTTTTCATAGGTCATTTTGACAGAATAATTTATTTGTTTCTACAGATAAATGGATTATTTTCTATATCCAAATATCTGTTGGGAAACAAGTACTGAGCATCCTTGTTAGGCTAAGATGAAGGACAATGTTAGGATTGTGCTCTGAGAGGAAGAACTCTATTTCCACGTATCTGTACCGTGTCTAATATTATGATGGTCTCATGTTGTGAGAAGATGACTGGGGGTAAAATTAAAAAAAAGTGAGTGGTTATACTCACTTTCTAACAGAAGTTATAACAGTGCAGATGTTAGATGGTGAAATGCAGTTGCTGCTTGCTGGATGGAAAGCAGTTGAGGTGCACAAAGTCTGTTCTACCATGATTCTCCACACGACACAGCCTGCAACTTTAGGCCCCTGCGGAGCGGGATGGAGAGTGGAGCAGAGTGGATTCCATGTAGGCAATAAAGCACAAAGCACCCATCAGCCCAGGAGATAGGAGACATCCTGCTGCTGAACCAGAATATGTGGTGAAATTGCTCCTCTCAGGTGAACTTGGCTCATTTTAATCTAATTTTGAATACTAAAGCACAGCTCCATCCCAAAGTTAGCCACTTTCAAGGTACAACCATTCCTCCCTGTGCATGCATTCAATACTTTCTTGACTATATCTTATGATCAAAGTGAGAGAGTTTTACAACAATCAGTAACAAAAGTATGTAAGACCAGAGTCACTCGGGTTGCACCTATGTGTAAAGAAATAGTATAAAAATAATCTAGGAATGGGGAGAAGTTAAGGAAAACTCCATCATACCTTCTGGGATTAGTTGACAGCTTGAGCCTAACCTCTACCCTGTTTCAGTCGTCTCTTCCAGCCTAATAGGGACACCTATTGATTAAGAACCTAACTCTATGCACCATAAATGACTACCTGAGCTAACTCATTGGTGAATAGGGCTTATCTGTATTTTATGTTAAATTCACTTTTGCAGTCAGAGACTATCAATGTTAACCATTGAACCTGTCAGTTTTCTATTCTCAGAAATGTGTGTTATTCCTTAAACTGATTAGGGTCTAGAAGTCACAAAGGGTGGATAACATACTCAGCTAAAGGGGGACATTTGGGAGGGTTGTCACTCTTTCGAAGTTGACTCCAAAATGCTGGTGTTGCATGTCCTTAAAAAAGTTCATCAAACTGCCCTCTGGAGCATCAGACTGTGAGTGGAGTCCCAACAACAGGCTGTAAGCATTTCATAGCTGACAGAGGAATTCTGGAAACGTGTTACTAACAATAAATGGAATATTTTATTCCTAGTATTTTCTAATTTCCTTTTTCTTCATTTTCCTACTGTAAAGCCTGAGAAACCTGTAACTAAAGAGAAAAATAGACTTCACATTTGTTCTTTTCTTTTTTATTCCCATGAAAAAATTCAAACAATGCAAAGTAAATTTAAGTAATTTTCATCTTTTTTTTAACTTATGTTCTATGGTTTTTCAGTAGAAGTAATAAAAAAGTGAGACAAAGTACAAAGCCAAGCATTTAAAATTACATGTTCCAAAGCAAATGAAGTGTGGAATGGTCTAAATTGATTTTTCTCTTGAGTAATTAAAAGGAGAAACATTTAAAATAAATCAAGACTTTTAGCTTCCTTAGCTCTCATTTTCTGATGAGTTACATTATTTAGGATTTCACCTTTTTTACACCAAGCAGAAGTGTACATAGTGCAGACATGAGCTAAGGTCACATTAGGTTAGCCATATGTATGATTTGAAAAAAGACCCTCATCTGCTAATGCAAATAGACTATCCTAAACAGTAAAAAGCAGGAGGGCCATGTCTGTACTCAGATTTCCTGTGTGACCTTGGGAAGGCCATTTTAACAAGTAAGTTCCTTACTTGCTTAATATGGAGAAACTACTTCCATTTTTCACTGAGATGTACATACAAGATCAGTTTTGATTATTTTTTGAGACTGTAGTTATGACAGCTTAGTAAGGATTTATTGTCCAAACAAGTAGGTCAGTACTGGCTCTGAACCCAGCACTGAACCCTGACTCCATCAGGGTTCTGATAGAGAACCTTTCTATTCCTTTCCTACTTAAATTCCTGTTAATTTTTGTCTTCAACATCATTATTAAAACTTCTTTTTCCTATGAAATTGAAATTAAAGTAGGTATTTTTTTCAGGGAAAAAAGCAGTTATTGTTGACATGGTCAGGTGGAGAACCATGTAAAAATAATGTAAATGAATGCCAGATGCCTTTCACTTTAAGGCCAGCTCCTTTTGCCTTTTCAATAGGTAGAGAGTTACAAGTATATTTGTCATGTCCTGCAGAGCTCTGCACACAGTCATCCAGTTTCTCAAATAATATTCAAATTAGCTTCAAGCCTAGCAATTACATTTTCCCCAGAAGTAAAGTAATGACATTTTTATCTTAATTTTGCTTTCCCATCTATGTGCTTCATGCTGTATCCTTCACATTAGACTTTGGGATGTGACAAAATTATGTAAGTCTGGAGTTATCATTGATGAAGTGTACTTTGCTGCATCACACAGTTCAATTTAGATTAGGAGAATGAAAATACAAATTAAGAGAGGAATGTCATTTTAAGAGTTAACACACTAAATGAAAATTGTATGCAGTATGGACGAATAATTCTGAAACATCTGTAAAGATTTTTTAAATGCAATCAGCAATTCCCACATGCTCTCTTTGCACATGGGGAATGTGGTATCAGATCTCTCATGTAAGTCCTGACTTGTTGCTGGACTCACAGAAAGTGGTACTGTCAGAAGCGCCAAGCTTTCAGCAGGCCCTGTTAGGTTCAGTTTCTGAGCCAATAATCTTCTGAAAAGCAGGTCAGTGAGACTTCACTTCTGTGTGTGGTCTGCCTGGAACCTCTGCCTCAGTTCAGTGACTCTGTGGGATCTTGGAGTTAGGACACAAGGTCAAACACCTTTATTCAGCAGACCTATATATATATTTGTGTCAGAACTAGACCTCTGTAACCCTGCTTTGAAAATCTTGACCTATGGATTTGTTCAGCTTTTGAAGGAATGAGATTAATAAGTCACACTGATTCTTTTATATTCTGTCACATCTGATGTGACCTCTGGAGTTATTATTTCATGACAGATAAATCTACTGTCCTCCTCCTGAGTCAAAATATCAAGGAGGAACTATTTCCCCAATATTTTTTTAAACAGGGGGCTCTTTTCTTACCATGTTCCTGATAATTTGAATATTATATATTTACAAAGTAAAAAAAAAAAAAAAAAAAAAAAAGGATCATAACATTGCAACAACAGTAAGAATAGTAGGAGACCAAAATCAGAAGCCCTGCAAAGTCCCTTTGAAAGGCTACATTTATAGACCTCTTTACCTCAGATTTTTTTCCAATGTCTCTATTTTAATTGTAGTTTGATGAAACTTTTTACCTAACTCTATCATACACAGAGATGTAAAAAATTATGATAGTCTCCATTTTAAAAAAGTATTACTGAATTTGGCCCTTATGCTGATGGTAATATTTGTCAAAACCAACAGACAGGACAGACAACAATTCACTTAATAAAAGCAGCACAAAATAAGCAAACAGAAAGAATAACATCTAGTCACACCAAAAGAGACAAGAAAAATAATCTAATCAGCTGCCTGAAGAATCTTGTGAAGCAAAGAAATAAACATGAATGTTGGCCAGACTAATTTAGGACAGACAGTTAATAGTGGTGAATAAGAGCACGCACTCTTCTAGAGGTACTCAAGAAATATCACTTTGTCTCAACCAATGGCAACAAAATTGGTCCAAGTATTAAAAGATGTAATGTAACTAATTAACTTTTCCACAATAACGGAAATGACAATCATTTTACTGAAATTTTAAAGGCAGGCTTTTATTTGATTTCATTATTTTTTCCAAGATTCCCAGACTTGTAAATGTGACTATAATGTATCAAATACATTATGTATCAAAATTTGCAAGAATTTGCAGTTGGAAAGTCATTCATCACTACAGCCCAGGATGAAGGTTCTTCTCCATCAATCTGCTAAATATATTTCCTTGCCATGTGCTGACTTCATCCAGAAAAAAACAACAATAACTAAGCGAACAGACAGCAAATGGTGATGGAAGGCGGTTTTGCTAGGAAGAGACTTGGAAAAGTACTGGTCTGGGAACATGTTTAATCCTAAGATGTTATATCACAGTGGCTAGAGGAAATCTAGGGAAATGTTGCATTGTAATGACCTGTAAAACAGGGTGTAAAGTGAGGGAAGAAAAGTATACTGGTAATTTGTAATTATTCAGGGTAATGAGATCAGGGCAGGTTGTGAAGGATTACAAAGGACTTTGTGAAATATTATGATTAGGCAGTCAAATAAGAGGTGGAAATCATTTTTATACAAAATAATGTATTAGTAAAAATGTGCTTTTAACACTTTGGATAGGCATTTAAAGTTCTGTCCAGTAGTTTCTGAAAAAAACCTGATCATTCATGCCATGGGGATAAATTCATTTATTTATTCCCCTCATCCCTCCATCCTGGCCATAGTGTGCCATTTTGATCCCCTCATCCCAATAAAAGGCACATTAAGAGATTTAGAGGAAGCTGATGGGAATGATCAGAAGTAGGAAACAGTTTCTGTGTGAGGCAGGACTCACTGAGTCTGCTGCAGCCCAGACAGAGCTGGTGTAGAGGGGATATGAGAGAGATCAGTAGAACTATGGGAGACACAGAGAAGGTTAGAAGCTGTTCATTGCCTCTGTCAGTAGAAGAGCCAGGCCATTGTAGAGAGTGTTGTTCCCATGGAAATTCTTTCCAGAGGATTTTGAGGACGTGGATTCACAGGATACTTAAGATGTTTTTAGAAGAGAGATCAGATAAAGAGAACTAAATGACAATCCAGCATCAGTCTTGTGAACCCCTCTCAGCATAAAACAGGCAAAGGCTGAGCGGGAGATTAAAAAAAAAAAGTGTGCTCTGTCTTTCTTTTCCCTAGACTTATGTTCAGCTGGGGATAGGATCACAGTAGATCATGTTTCTCATCCAGTACAGTCATTTGTAGGTGAGCAGGAATTGGTGTAATGTTGTAAATCTTATTGCTTATATGAAAGCACTATTCTAATCAAAGACACACAAAATGGAAGTGATAGGTGAATGTGGACAGGTTTTCTTTATTGTCTGAGACTAATAGTGTGTTTATTTAAATTTCACAGAAAAAAGTTTTGAAAAAATTCCATCCAAACTTAAATATAAATGGATTATTTAAAGCATTGCTCAAGTACCTGAAATATAAACCATTTTAAATTGAAGTGAATTTTCACGTTTGAATACTAAAATCCACAGATGTTTCCAAATTGTGCACAGAAAAAATATTTGGACCTATAAACTATCACTCCAGACCAAAAGACAATCTCATAAATGTTGTGCAAAGTACTTTCCTTGCCTGTCGGATTTTAATTCAGCTCTGGCTATTTCTGATGAATAAATAAGCAGATATATTTGTACATCAAGTATTACTGCATATAAAGATATTATTACTACTTATAGTACAAGTAAACAAAAATTGAGAGTCTACAGCTGCAAAATGTTTAATTCATAAAGTTCCTTGGATTATTTTAAACAGGAGCTGTGATCTCTTAAAGAATATAAAATTACTTCTTGCAGTAAATTACTGAAAGTCCTAGATTCAACCTTGGAGGTATTATTTTTGGGGCATAAAACCACAAAGAAAAACATGAAGTCAGACACCTGAAGAATAGTCCTTTATTTTCTTGATGCCTGGAACATCTGTCTTTTACCACAAACAGAATTATGTACCCTCTGTCTCCATAGCACACCATTTAAAAAGAAGTCAGTAAACAAAACACTACTTGGAAACTTTAAGCATAACTTTGCCATATGCTGTCCAATTAAATCTCTTTTGTTGTTCTCAACTCAGTGAATTCACCGAGCAAGAGTTTATTGGCAAGCTACCAGATCACTAGCAATTTCATTTGTTTAGAGATATTTATAATTTCAATTATTTACACGCACTACACTTCAACTGCCAGAGGTATTTAGACTTTTAAATGGGGCCCAGAAGGATCGTTTTGATAACACTCAGATGATTAGCTGAACAAAGGCTCTTTTCCCCTTAATTGGTTGCAGGCACAGAGTGTAATAAAGTCCCTTTATGAGCTTGTCACTGAATTGGGTACAAATGATGTAGCAATATTACACAAATTAGCTGGAACTAAAATCCCCCAATACAGAAGTTTTCTTTTCTTTCTCTTCTTAAGAATGTCTTACTAACTTACTCTACCTGAGCATAGAAGCAAAGACCATTTTAAAAAAAACTCTTAGGAAGTTGTGAACACCACAGAGTGAATGTAGTAGGTGACAGCTCTGCATCTATGTTGTCTCCTGGTTTTAGTTCACATCTATTTAATTATTTGTTTTATATAAATTCACTACACGTCTCCAAGAATAAGCCTTCATTGGTGGTTTGGCAAATCAGATATGAGTGATTATTGTCCTTTAGATGACAAATCTGAGTGATGTGCAAGAATATCTTGTGTGGTCATGTCCATGGCCAGAATATGTCTGCCAACAGAATGAAATTTTTGGCCCCAAATTTATTTTTCTTTGAAAGGTGCAGATTCAGCAATGACTGAAGTGCTTTCTAAGGGTTTTAGTGTCTTCATCTTCTTTCATCTCTTCAAAATTATGAAAATCTAATTTAGTTTTAAAACAAATTTACATCTACAGAGGGATGGGAATATAGTTTTAGCAGCACACTCTCAGACAAACCAGCATGCAGAATCTTGCCGGTGTTATCATGTGCAGATTTTATGATTGCAGTCTTCAAATTAGCTGCTCAGGTTAGTGGCTGGTTTTGACATGATTGTCTTTCCTTCCTAGTATTATAATAATTTCATTGTTTCCTCAGGACTCTCCCATCTTCCTTGTATCCATTCTGATTTTATGTTTGGGTGGCAAAATCTTTAAAGTAAATAGGGCTTGAAAAAATTACACAGTGACTAACAGGAAGGGGCTGTGATTGCTGCGGTGCAGAGCAAAGATGATTAACAGAAAGAAATGATTGAGGTAATATATTTTGGGTGGAGTGTAGAATGGCCAGCTGCTGCTGACCGTTAGTATGGTAAAAAAAAGGCATTCAAGGATCTGAAGGATCCGATCAAGTTTTCTCTGTTTCTGAGGAAAGACCAGATGCTTAATGGTAAAGTTCTCATGGAGGTACAGAAAACTACAATTCAGCCAGTGCAGAGTTTATGGAAGCTTCAGGTCTCCAGAAGGAGCCCCTGTCTGCCAGAGTGAGGGGAACAGAAACTTCTGCTTCAGCCCTGCAGGGGCACCATGTCTGTCCCCAGCTTTCCTATGAATGTCTTATATCAGTGGCAAGGATTTGACTCCGAGGGTAGCACTGAACACCAGGGACCCTCACAGCCTGGCTGCAAACCTGCTGTCTTTTTACTGGTGAGTACTAACAGCAGTGAATGAATCTAGTGTTAAGGTATGGAGCATCTGCTGGAAAAATGGTCATCGTGGAGGCAGATTCACTTTTACTATGAAAAGGAATTTGAGAATAAAACCAGATTTTCCTACTATATCATGAATTTCAACATCTGCCAGAAAAGACCGGCTTAACAGAAAAAGTGTAATAAAAAAATACAGCCTTTAAAATTAAGGAAATTATTTTGTTTTATTTTTCATCTCAGATTTGTCACGTAATGTTCTAAACATACCAAAGCATCCAAGGGAAAAAGAAAAAATCAGTGAGATTTATTTGAGGATACAAAGCAAGGCTTCAGGGAAATTTAAAGGTTTTTGCAGTCATAATAATCAGTTACACTAATCTGATGTGATATGCTATAAAGTAGGAATAGTGTACCTGGAGATATTTGTGAGGTTTCTACAGCAAAGATGAACACTGCAGTATTCCAAATGTTCTCATGCAACCAGGACACATTTCCTTCTTTCTTTTCAACATGCTTAATTCAAATGCCATTTCTTTCTTTTTATGCAATTTTCTTGCCAAGACTGATAGACTGAAGTATTTTCAAATTCAATATCAAAATCCTCTGTTGGATTTATTTCCCATTTGCTCCTGTTCATTAAGGATATAGTTCATCTTGTTGAAAACTGAAAGAAATGCCATTTCAGTCAGAGCCTCATGAATAATGTTCGGGGTTTACACAACAGTAACTCAGTTAGCTCTTTGAAAAGCAGAGATTAATAATCATGAGAACTGGAAGTTTTCTGTGAGTTAATTTGTGCTTTAGCACAGTATCATACAGTAGTATAAATGATTGGAAAGAAAGGAGAATCACAGAATCACAGAACACGCTGAGTTGGAAGGGATCCACAAGAATGACTGAGTCCAGCTCTCAGCCCTGCACAGCACCATCCTCAAGAACCACACCATGTGCCTGGGAGAATTGTTCAAACATTTCTTAACTCTGTCGGGCTGGTGCTGTGACTGCTTCCTCAGAGAGCCTGTTCCAGTGCCAAACTACCCTCTGGGTGAGAAACCGTTTCCTAACATCCAACCTAAACCTCCCCTGACGCAACTTCAGGCTACTCCCCCATATCTTGTCACTGGTCACCACAGAGAGGAGGAGTAGCTAAATAACCTCAATGATGTCTTCAGAAACAGCGCTTTCTTTTGTCTTCAGACTGAAACCCAGCCAAAAGTTGTAAACAAAACTACAGCATAATGATGCTACAATGATGCAGTGTTTCCTATTTAAAACTAGGCGAAATATCAGGATTCTTTAAATAAATAGCAGTGCTGTTGAGGTGCTTGTTAGAAATTAACTCTGGCCCATCATCATTTGCAGCTGAAATACATCCTCAGATGTTTCTTCACAACCCCTTGCAAGGTGGGAAGAGCAGTGGCAGGTGCTCACCACAAGCTTCTCTTTGGTAGCCTGTCACAGAATCACAGAACATGCTGAGTTAGAAGGGCTTCACAAGAATCATTGAGTCCAACTCAGCCCTGCAGAGCACCATCCCAAAGAGTCACATCACCCACCTGAGAGCAGTGTCCAAGTACTTCTTGAACTCTGTCAACCTTGATGCTGTGGGCACTTCCCTGAGGGGTCTGTTCCTGTGCCTAACACCTTCTGGGTGAAGAACCTTCTTGCAATAACCAACCCAAACCTCCACAACTTCACTTCCTTACGTCCTGTCACTGGCCACTACAGAGAAGAGATCCGTGCCTGCCCCTCCTCTTCCCCTCACAAGGAAGTTGCAACTGCAGTGAGGTCTCACCCCTCAGTCTCTTCTGCAGGCTGAACAAACCAAGATCTCAACCAGTCCTCCTATGGCTTCCCCTCCAGACCCTTCACCATCCTTGTGGTCTCCTTTGGACCCTCTCTAATAACTTGATGTCTGTCTTATACTGTGGCAACCAAAACTGCACACAAGCAAGCTCACTCAAGCTGCTTAAGATGAGGCCACCCCAGGGCAGAGCAGTCTGAGTACAGTGCATTATTTTCTGAGAGAAACTCAAGTTATCAAAATGGTGATTTTCAAATCTGGTGCTGATATTTCTGCAAGTTTTGGAGAGATTTCAGAGTTTTTACCCAAAGTTAACTTCATTTTGGTTTCTGTTGATCAGAAAAAAGGAAAATTTATTAAAATGCTAATTTTATTTAAAAAATACTTTTATCCAAAGCCAGGCTCCTTTAAAATAGTAAAAGAACAAATCATAAAATATCTCAACATCTAACATTACATATACATAATCTCGCCTTTAAAGAAACATATTCCACTCACATTTCTATTGACCAAGTCAAAATATGAATGACTTAGTACTAATTTAGAAAGTGAATTAAGAAGCTTGCAAGAACATTAATGTTGTCTTTGCCCTTGAGTACATGATCCATTTGTCAATTTGATGGAGGAAATGCAAACTCATGGTTTTTATGGTTATTATATTTGCTTGTTCATCCTTCTACTAAAACGGAAAAAACATATTCTCAATTTGATACACTCCCGTTTTAGAGAATTAATTAAAAGTGGCAGAGGATGATGCCCATAACTGTGATAATCAAAGTCACAATTTAAATTGAATCAATAAATCAACACATTCAAATGCTCAAAACATCAATTAATACAGCAGATAATCAAGTCAAATGACTCTGTGTTACTCTTTCATTGGAAAATTTGAAAGAGAAGTTACTTAACACCCATTTTAACTGTGCAATTAGTTCACCTGTTCGGAGAGGAATGAAGTGGTTTCATTTTATATTTTTATGCTTGCTTTGAGGACAGAACATGCAATAGTGTCTTGGTTCCTCTCCACAATTCCTTATATCTAGCTATCTTTTTCACCTATTCTGAATATAACACAGATTCATCATGAGATGTCCAGAATTTGGAGAGCATGCAATACCATTCAAATTAATAGCAGCTTTATCATCTTGTGTTCCTTTAGGTGACCTGGTAGAGAAGGGCACAGTTTAAGACATTACATCTGCTGCAGGAAAGACAACAGAACTTCTAGAGAAGATTCTTGCTTTCCCAAAACCAAGTGGTGTTGCTTTGTTTGAGATATTAAAAAATTGCAGTCAAAAAGATAGATCCATGCATTTAGAACAGGCAATGTTGCCCAGTATATTCAGAATGAGCAATTTTGGGGTCCAAAATTAATTATAGAAGTGTCCTTAAATAATTTTGAATTTTTAATGAACTGAAAGATCTTCTAGGTGTAATCTATATAGGCATTTTTCCAGGACTGCAAATACCAATTGCAATTGAGATGCATGCCTCAAAGTTTGACTATGATATTTTTTCTTTTGCAAGAGTCAATTCAGTAATTAACTATCTGCTTAAAACCAAAAATTTTTACAAAGAAATCTAACAAGAATGTATCCTTCTTCATTCTTTCTTCTATAAAATAATTTTCCTGTCCTAAATCAGTAATAGAAAAAAACTTTCACTATTTTATTTTTTTTTAATCTAGAAAAAAAATCAGAAGCTGATATTACACTTTGTCACAGTAAATTACATTCATAATTAAAAACTTAATGTTCCCTCCAAATCAACTCTGAAATAGATCCTGCCCATCATAGAAGTTACATGTGTTTTCATACCCACTTACATACAAAAATATGTAAAATTATTTCATTTCCTGAGGAATTAATCCTTATTTCCCATTACTGAGAGTCATGATTAAAGATTATTTTCTTTTAAATAAACTCGAAGGAATCTGCTTTCTTCATATTTTGACTGCAGCTTTTTAAAGATGTATCAACTGCAGAAAATTATATTTCCTATATCTTTGCAGACATTGGAAAGAATAAGTCCTTAAAACTTAAAAAGTACAAGCATATTAGTACTGAATAGTAATATACAGAACCCAAACAAACTCATTGAGAGAGATTTCAATTAGAAACCATAAACTTGGAGCAGATAGAGCAACCTATTTAACTGGCAGAAGTGAAGTTGATAATTTTTAAAGTTTCCATGCACTGACGGATTTTTCAAGTTTACTGTTTGGCGAAAGACATTAGCATTTGGGCAAAGGAATTTACATTCCTATGTTGAGTGTTCGAACAAAGATATTAATTTACTACATACATGTGCAGCTGTTAAGAGTATTGCTTTTGTTACAAATGCCCTTGTGGAAGTTCTTAGAAAGAATGTCCAGCATCTTTGTGAAAAATTAGGTGTTATCTCTGATCTGACAAAAGACTCCTAGCACTAATTTCAAAGTTGAGAAGAGCTGCATAGCCCATGTAAGCAGTGGAGGAGAGGAAGGATGGTCAGTAGTGTGCTCCCTGAGCAATCAGGAAGAGAATTCCAACTTTTTACAGCTCCTTTACTTTATGGGGTTGTGAGTAATCTTATATTTCAGGCTTGGGAAATTTCTGGTCTCCATTGCAATGAATCACTTTTATCCATAGGTCAGGGTAGTCTGCCTAAAACCATTCCATTTACACATGTGATTGCATCATCTGTTGTTTTTTCTGTCCCACTCACACACAGTGGCTCTGCAGATAAGTAGGAGTTGGGGTTTTTTTTCTATCTAATATAATCCCTAATGGTGCAGAGTTACAGAAAAAGAATCTTCCTTTTTCAGGAGATATTGGCCTAATTCTCTGCATGCAGGAACTGTAAAAGCACTCCTACTAGTCAAACATGATTAGAAAATATGATTAGAAAAAAAAGTTTCCTCTGCTATACAAATGTATTGGAGCAAATAATAATATCTACTCAGGGTTATTAGTCACTTCTGAACATTTGATCACATATCTTTGTATAATAACAATAATCTATGCTCTCAACTCAACAGCTTTCAATATTTTTACACAGAGAGAGAATGCATGGTTCTATTCACAGCTGAATGCTATGTCTATAAATTGTTTAAGTCTGAATTGCTATGAGCATTAGAGTAACAAAACACTAAATCCTATTTGGACATTGCAGCAATTTAGATTAGAATTCTTCTGATAATATTTCACACATTCCATAGCCATCTATATGCTAATGTTTCCAACAAATTATCAAATGTTATTCTACACAACCTTTTTCCATAAATGACCTGTCATATTCGTAATGGCATCTGCATTTGGTGATGGTTTTTATTTTTTCTAGTGAAAAATGCAGGTCCATAAGGAGAGTAATTATATAGTTTCATGTTTGATAATATGGTTTCTAGTTTTATAACTAGTAATATGCAAAACAATTCAGTACAAAAAATTATCTTTAAACTCAAGGGATTTTCAGAGGGCTGGACCAGTTTTATAAATGATAGAAAAATTTCATAGTTGTTACTCTAAGGCATCACTTTTTGAACTTTTCTGACTATTCTGAATAAAGTTTATTCATGTATTTCAGGATTTTGTCCAGTATTTCTATTTCACACCACACTTAATTTCTAAGCTTCTACTGCAAACCCCATAAAATAACTAGAACTAGAGATAGTCTCTTCTCATACTCAGAACAAAGACAAATAGTTCCAGACTCCCAAAATGAATCCAAGGTTTACATCACATCTAACAAAGAAATCAAAACAACTTTCCTGGTCTGGAAAAGAGCAGGAAGCAACACCATAATTATGGGGTGAGCATGAGATGTAATGTTCTGAATTCTTTGCATCACTCAGATTCAGTTCAAATGTAGCAGCCCAAGGCCAAATTGTTCCTTTCTCAAAGTGATACTTTCAGACAAAATAACATGAATAGCATAATTTGGCACCCACATGTGTTTTCTTCTGGGTATTTGCAACATCTGATTAAGTGATAAAAGTGATTCAAAGTAATCAAAAACTGTCATCCTTAGAAGAAAATATTTTTATTCAGCTCAAAAGTTATAGGATATGAACACATATATATATGCATATATGCATAAATATGCATATATATGCATATTTTCTCTTAATTCTTAATTGATAAATTTTGGCAGATTAAATAATCTAATTCTCTCTCTGGAAAAGGTGGAGTTCTTGGACAATGCTACTTCTTTCCAGTGACTTGCACAGATTCATGATGAACCTTCAACCTCCCTACCCTTGTCAACTTTACTATTGAGCTGCAGAGCCTCCTTGGTAGAATAATCTTTGTCAGCTGCATCCTGGAGTATTCCCTTGTTAGGAGTTCTTCCTCATCTGTCATTAAGATATTGAAATATCAGTGTCAATCCCCTTTCTTTATTTTTTGTGTCATTTCCTACTGACTTCTCTGCTATTGCACTCTTTGGACATAAGATCATCCAAAATACTGTGATAGACCTGGATTGATTTCTGTCTGCTAAGGATTGAGTTTTGCTCATTCAGGACAAAAAGATAAACATGAGGGTAGGTTAATTCACAGTTAACTAGTAGTATTTGGTTACTGTATTCTGAAACAGCTCTATGTGACTGGGTAAGATAGTACTGTTTTAAAATCAACATATAGAAAGTATTTGTAAGTGATGCCTTAGATTTCCCACATTTCTCAACAACTCAATATGCAAATAATTCACTTTGAATTCTCCTGAATTTGGGAAGTCTTACTTCTCTAGCAATCCTGAGTAGGTTAAGAGATGTTGCAGATCCAGATTTTCTGAACATTCCTCTTTCTAAAGGTTTGCACAATCCAAGCCTGGCTTTGTCATTTTATCATTACATCTTCTGCTCTCTGCTGAGATACCAAGATCCAGAATCACTTTTATGTGAGTAGCTGATTGCCGAGGTCGTTGTACGCGTATAGAGTCTCTATAGGGTCTTACAGCATTTTAGTATCTAAGCAAAGTGGTTTATTATATAAAAGCATGTATCTGAAGGTGCGAGAGTCCTAAGAGCAGTCTTACAATACAATCAGTTATAAATATAAACAAGCAAAATCTAAATAAAACAATATCCAAAGAATAGAAATCTTAACACACAAAGTTCTAATGAAACAGCAAACAAAGCATAGAATTCCTAACAAGCAAACTCTAGTAGGTCCCGGGGTCCCAAACCCTTGCAATTCCCGGTTGCAGAGACAGGAAGGAGGTCCTGGGGTCCCGGACCCTTGCAGACTCCCCAGCAGCCCTGAACAGAGCTCCAGGGCAAACGCCGCAGAGGGAAAGGGAAGGGACGGGATCGCAGGGGCATGGAGGGGTCCCAGGGTCCCAAACCCTCGCAGGGGGAAGGGACGGGACCCCGGGGCCCAGATCCCAGGCTACCAGAGATGGTACCTTTAGAATCCCATTTGGCTCCCTGGCAGGGCTCCTTCCTCAGGCTGCAGGAGGTGTTGGTTGGATCAATAGATTGGATTGATCAATCAATCCCTCCACTGACCGACACAGAGGCTTTTTATCCCAAATTACAAAATGCATATTCATATTTTTTATCTACACACTAACTAATCTAAGTACAATTCTAAAGTTCGTAAAACTACGAAAAACAGAGTCAAAACCTACGCACATAGCACATCTATTAACGTAAAACTCTACCTTACTAGCATAAGGTTCTACCTTGTTGTACATAAAATTCATACTAAAAATTATAAACAGTACCCTACTCTATTTTTGTTGTGTCTAAACTCCATCACTAGGCCTGAAGCTCTGTCCTTGTACACTAACAACTAGGACTTAAGGCATGTAAAACTTAAAACTGAGGGTTAGATTTCTACTTTATGCCTTTAAAGCTTTATATATTCTAATTTTTCTAAAGGTTTTAATTCTATCTCTGTACTTCTCACTCTCTGCGGACGATCCATGGAAACATGGACTCCAACAGCTGATAATGGGTTTTGTTGGTTAAATACTGGGGTAGCCCATAGAAAGTACTTAGTAGGAATTTGTCACTTTACTACATGATCATTTTTCTTTCAAATGCAAAATAACCATAAATGGTTAATCCTCTGTGTCAACTACAGTATATTAAAAAATCAAGCACAATATGATCTCCTTAGGGCATCCAGCTGTTACAACTGCAAATGCAAGCATTGAGTTACACAGAACCAAAAGATTTTTTGAATCAAAATAAATACTAAGTTTGTAATCACAAGAAGTTACCATTCTGTTCCCCAGCTAAGGAATGTGCAATCACTAGACCAGGCTAAATCTATTCCATGGAAAGTTTGCACACTTTGAAAATTTGGAATCACCCTACTGATTTTGGGACTAATCCTCATGCTAAATTACACTCTGTTTTTAGTTTTGTGTAGTCACACAGCCTCTTTGATTATCATCTCATAGCTTAGAGGCCCTAAGGCTCTCTCTGTGTTATCACTATTTATTATGAAATTGATGAATGAAACTTGTGTGTCCATCTAATTGAGGAATAACAGAAATCTTGAGTCTAATCTTACTCTTTAACTAGGTGTGAGGTTTCAGCAGTGCACAGTGCATATTCTACAGTCTCTGGAACAAACACTGAGAAAATGAACTTCATTGCAGTAATTCACAAATGTATTCTGCTTCCTTTCCTAAGACAAGTACATCTAAAATTTATCAATCATTTTGAGTTTCAAAGCCTTACTCTGAGCTTTTTCGTACAAGTTGTTTCTATTTTACCTTAGGGAATAGTTTGAGGAAAACTACTCACACCTTCCACTACTTCATTTTCTTTTCTATACCTCCCCAAAAGGAACTGTAAAAACCCATTTCTACAGAAAAATAGTAGTCTAGATTTACTTCTCTGGAATGCAGTTATAGGGTAGGTACCCAGTTAAATTCAACCACCATTATAAGAATCTGTGGTTACAAAATTATGTTTTTGAAAAATCTGTTCTAAGTTTAAATATAAAGGGTTTTTTTATGCATAGTAATCCATATACGTAGAACATTTTTCCCTCTAATGATTTCAAAAAGTAACTGGTGGACTTGAGAAAAAAGCCCAAATGCAGCAAGATAAGAAGAATAGATCTCTTATAATATTTGTCAGGAAGCAAGTTATTCAAATAACAGTGCAAATGTGACTGCATCTACATGAACTAAAATCAGATAAAAATATTTCAGATAAAACTTCAAAATGCAGTAACATGTAATAACATTGTTTCATGGATTATTTAAATGAAGAGAGAAAAGAAACAGAGAAAAAAGGATAAAACAATGTGGAAGAGACAGAGTGTGAAGTAAAGGAACCATCAGACAGAGAAAATCCCTACAAATCCCCTGAACAGAAAAACAATTACAGATAAAGATGTAACAAGTGACAAAAGGACAGAATGTAATGTACTTGGAACTGAATAGAAGTATAATGGGACATACAGCATGATGGAAATCCTCTGCTTTGTATTCCTTTCATTTGAATGGTGCACATAATTAATTTTCCTTTTTTGAGATAAGGTTTTGAATGTTCTACCTGTATTTCCTGTCTGGCTTTCCTAATAATGATTATAGTTTTACTTTTAGACTGTTCCAATTCACACTAACATCAAAGACTTCCTGAGTTTTCAGCCACCAGAGATTTTTTTTTTCAGGATCTTGAAAATTTACATCTGACTATAACTGACTTATCCCAATATCTCATCTTCTACAACAGATACTTGACATTTTGGTGGGGGAAAATTAAAACACAGGTCCAGCCCCTGATTTCTGTCTGCTGGTCTCCAAGTCCAGGGATTCTGGAGTCAGAGGTTACATCTACACATTTTTGTTTAATAGCAATTGACAAATTCATTTTATCCTTTCATCACTAACATCTTGTAGCACTGAACTTCATAGTAAAGATACATTGTTTAAAAAACAAAATTTTTAAAATCTTGTAAATCTGCTCTTCCTCCTTTAAATCTTGAGTTATGGTTAGTGAAAATATTTCTCCAGTAATTTATCCATGAACTTAGTGATAATATATTCCTTTACAATATTGCTTCCTGTTTGTTTGTTTCCAAGCTGAATGGCCCAAGATCATTTTCTCCACGTGTTTGTTTGGTTTGGAGAAAAGTAGGCTGAGGTCTGACCTCAGTGTTTGTTACATTCCCCTGTGGGAATGGTTTCTCCCCCCTCAGGGACTCCAAGAGCTTGTACCATGTAGTTTGACCCTTCCTTCCCTTTCTGACCCTTTTGGCTGACCCAAACTGCCCCTCCCTGGCAAGAGCTGAGAAAAGACCCTGTTCCTCTGTGCACACCCTCTTTCCCTCTGGAGACCACCTGGAATAAACATCTTGATCTGCAGCTAAGTCAGAGCTCTTTTGAGTCCTTTATCCTGTCTATGAAATATTTCTCCAAAGCCTGAGAAGGTCTGAGCTAGCTTGGAACTTTGGAGGGGTTAAAAAGGAGGATTTATTTCAAGTGTTCTCTATGGCTTCCTAGGGAGGGGGTATTGGGAGGGAGGTGCTCACCACTTCTTCCTGTTATCCAGTGTCAGGATTCATGGGAATGGTTCAAAGCTGCACTGGGTGGGTTTAGACTAGGTATTAGGAATTATTTCTATATCAACAGGATTGTCTTACAGGAAGTAATCAATGCCTTAAGCCTGTTCAAGAGGCATGTGAACTATGCCTGTAATAATGTATTGTAACTTCTGGTCATCCACACAGTGGTCAGGCAGTTGGACTCAACGATTGCAGGTCCCTTCCAACTTTAATATTCTATTCTATTCTATTCTATTCTATTCTATTCTATTCTATTCTATTCTATTCTATTCTATTCTATTCTATTCTATTCTATTCTATTCTATTCTATTCTATTCTATCCTATTCTATCCTATCCTATCCTATCCTATCCTATCCTATCCTATCCTATCCTATCCTATCCTATCCTATCATATTCTATTCCGTCTTAGTCTATCTGACCTTATCCAAGCCCTTACACTAGGTATCTCTCACTTTTCTACTGGACTTCAATCTACTGCAAAAGTGGATTTGCCTCTCCACCCATAAGTTTATTACATCTGGCAACCCTCGTGGTTCCCATTTTGCATTCACTTCTTTCATCACTAACTCCAGGATATCTGCTTTTGTGATATCTGCTCTTCTCACAGACAGTTATTTATGCTTCCATCTAACATCTGCTTCTCTATTTCATATTACTGTCTAGTTTCATTCTATCTCCAAATGCTTTGGCATGGATCAAATGTTAATACATTTCAGGCAATGACATCACATCAAAGCCTTTTTAAAAGTTCAAGACATATCCCAAAATTGCAGTCTTTCAAAAATTCCTGTGTACCATCCTCCAAGTTCATCTCCTTCAAACTTTCAACCCAGATCAGGCATAGAGCTACCAACAGGCTTGGAGGACTGGTGGTATACACGGCATTCCCATTGCAGAGCAACTGATTTTGTTAAAATTCCACCTATATTGTTAGAGATAGAAATTTAGTCTAGGAATTAGAGGTAACTTTAGTCTGATCAATATTTGCATTATGCTCAGAAAGGCCAATTTCAGAAGAGCAGCATATTTAAAACCAAGGAACTACTTATATCCATTTCTATTCAAAACATGTGCAGCCTGTGCTGAATTGAGGCCAAAGAATGCTTTAAGATTCCCAAAGATGCTACCTAAAGCAAATATATACACATAGCCCCAAATGAGTGCTTAAGTTCTTTTTCCCTACCCTCTGGCTTGCAAGAAAATTATGATACAGTTCTTCTTTCTCAATACCAGCACTTGGAAATGTTCTTTGGCTGAGCTTTCAATACCTGGGTTCATTCCTGAGACTCAGTAGTTAAAAATATGTGCAACAAGGCCAGTCAGACCTTGTATATACACATTTTCCTCTTTCCTTGAGAGAAGTGGATAGACTACTACTAAGTATTCTTCTTAGACATAACCGAGAAAAATCTGCTTAAAATTTATGGAATATGTCACCCCAAAATTTTGCTTTTATGATTGTTTGCATTTATGATGCAACCTCACTCTGATGAAAAATGCTACATGTTTTATGTATAGAATAAACAACATTTTGTATAGCTGGTTTTCCTCTTCATCACCCAAAAGTCAGGAAAGAGAGAACACTTCAAGAATTTGGCTGAAAAATCTCAAATAAATAGGAAGAGCTTTGAAATTCTGCCATTAAACCATCAGATTAATGTTTATTCTTCTGATAAGGAAATAAAGGAAAGATATTCTTGTTATGATGATTTCTTGCTGAAAACCTTGTCTGAAGTACCAGAGCCATTCAGGGAAAATGCACAGCACAGAAATTATAAATAGCTAGATTATAAAAAAAAATGAGAGCATTCAAAGTCAACACAACTGTCTCCTGTAGATGACAGTAATTAAATTTCTTTTATCTGGCAGAAGAAGGGCTGCCAGCTTCCTATAATGAACTCAACATCACCTCAAGGCTGTTAAATCTTAGTACTTTTACAGTCACGCATCAAAGCTGAAATTAGAGATCTCACGTATTTTATGATCAAAATGATGACTGTGCATACATGATTGGACATCAGAGAAGCCCTGTTTCTAGGGCAGCTCACTGGAAGAAAATATTCTTAAAAGAAAATTTACTTGATGTATTAGCAATTGTGAATTAAATCACAACAAAATAACTTGTACAAAAGTGTGTAATGAAGAAATGACTACAAGAAGACTAAAAAAATAGTCTCAAAACAAACTCCAAGCTTTTATGAGTGGGATTGAAAATTTCATTTCCTTGCTTCCCTAAGCATTATCAACTGATTCAGTATGATGTAACCCCTGTGACTGCTACATTTGTGATAAGAGGCCTGGGAAGTGTTTGCCTGGCATCTAACTGGGCCTCTCATGATCTCCATGCTTTCAAAACTCATCTCTTCAACAGCAAATCCCGAGACTATTGAAAATTGACTATTGACTATTCAAAACTCTATTGAAATAGTTCAATTTCTGTATCTTTTAAAGAGGAATATCTAGGATTTCAGATTTAGAGGCAACACTGGGGATCAGGTTCTCCTATTTTTTACTCAGTAAACTGATGTTTGCAAGCAGTTCACTGTGGGACAATGGAAAACAATCAACTGTTCTGCCCCCAGCAAACCTCTCACAAAATTACAGCCTTAGTACTGCAGTTCATATAAATTCCAGTGCTCATATGTGCTTATACTTAGCCCTCCTTCCTGAACCTCTAAATTATGTCATTAAGAGTATTTGCATTTACTTCAAACAGAGAAAGAGACTGCTCATTAGATATATTCCTTCTTTTCCTGTAACCCACATAAAATCTTTCTTTTGGTTTCACCTTTGTCAATTCTGCTTAGATGCCTTGTTGGTATGACAGTGGAGAGCCTTAATGCCTAGTTATGAAAAATGATGGGCAGTTATGGACAGTTTATTGTGTGCTCGTCTGTGTATGTTTATGTTGGGCAATAGTTATTCATGCAATCAGTATCAAGAAGTTACTCCTCATCCCTGGTGAGTGGACTTTATTTCACACATGTTAAGTCATGAATCAGTCTCTTCTTTGCCTCATTAAATCTGTATTTTCATGCTCCATCAGCTTGTTTCCTATTTTTTAAAATGTAGATTTAACTTATTCGTGGCAAGGACTTTCTTTTTATTGTTTGTACATCTAGTTCAATAAGCTTAGCATCCCTAGTTACAGAGAGTGAGATCCCAGACCATTCCAATTGCATTCAATGTTTGGATTTAATGTTTTATTAAATAAAGATAAATGAAATTGGTTTTGTGTGAGATGAGTAACTTCTTCACAGCTCTGTTGACCAAGTTCCTGGTTTCAAGATAGGAAAGATTCTTATAACATGATTGATACTCCCTGAGAGTTTATTCCCCACCCTTTTTGTGCCAAACATTGCTTTCTGGGGGTTTGTTTTTCTTGTTTGTTTTTAAAGGATAATGTTATTAACATCATATCAACTATATTTAAGTGTCTGTCATAAAAAAATCAAAATAAACCAGATTTCTTTGTACTTTAACCACTTTCCTGAGGAACAATGCTTCTGCAATGACCCTGTTTATTAAAATATTTCTGTAACCTTTATTTTTTCACATGCACTTATTTACAGTATTCTACCCACAAAAAGCAAGGATGTGACTCAAGTTTGCAGCTTTTTCTGTCACATATGAGAAAGAAAGAAAGAGTATGCAGTATATTAAGGGAAATAGATTCTAATATGTACATAGAATGTAATAACTTTGGCTGCATTCAGACTGAAGGAAATAGTTATTTCTTCACAATTGGAACTCCAAACAAAGAGATAAAGCAAACTGTGTTTTCCAGATAAGTGAAGAATCCCATGTCAACACCCAGCAGAAAATAAAACGTGTATCACAATGACTACAGAGTCTTCTGGTTTTTATTGTTACTCTTACTTTGCATGTGCAGCTCATGCATTGATTACTTGGATTCTGGCTCTGGATTTAGCAAGAACATCTCTTAGTGTTTTGCAGCAGTCAGGTGAGATGTTGGCCTAACAGACCTAAATATGGATCAACTAACAAGCCTCTTTTTTCAGTTTTACTCTCTTAATAAAAATATTTTTAGTTTTTTAAATGTGCCATTCTAGCATGTAAATTTGCAAGTATGTTTTTTGTTACATTTGTTGAGTTGTTGAGACCAAACTGCAATGATGCTAACAAAGATTCAACTAGGTTGAGTCATTGGTCCTTTGGTGATCTGACAAAGCAAGCAATTTAGTTTCAAAAATAAAATGTTCCAGGCTGTGTGTTGATTAACTTGAAAAATCTGCAGGCATATTAGAGACAAGTCTCAAAATCTTTCATTTTCCTTTGTTTTTGTATTTTATTTCCTTATTTCCTTCTCGAACTCAGAGGTGGTTTGTTTTGTTGGGGTTTTTTTTCCCTTTATTTACCCTCTTAAACTCTTCATTGATTATAAAGATTTCTAATTTGATAAATTCAACAAGTAGCATTTTTTGAACACATGTGTGTTCTGACACATATATAGAGGCTTTGATATCTGTGATGGTGCTATACATGACCTACTGACAAGTTTTCAGTCTTTAAGCATTTGTAGCAACTATCACTATTTAGATTTAAAGTAAAATTTAAAATGAAAATAGTTAGGCTGATCATTTGTCTGTCAGACCAGTCACTTCACTGTTGCTATATTATTTTTCCTCCCTTTGCACATATTACTCCATCATGTTGTAGTCTCTTGCATTTTTCTTTTTTCCTTTTCTTTTACCTACCATTTACTGTTACAGCTACCAAACAAAGTTCACAAAATTGTTATAATTACCATTTTCCTTTTGAGTTGAATAGCACTAACGAGGTATTAATTTTCCTCATTAATATGGTACACATTTCCTAACAATAATGTATTTCCCAGATAGAAATCAACCACATTTTCACTATAAATAATTTTGACAGGATTAAACATTATGTGCTCCTTTTTCCACAGTGAGAAGCAGATTAGCAGGTCTTTTTTATTTCTTTGCAGAATCTGTGATTCATGTATACTTGAATGGGTGCATTAACATCTAGTCTAGTTAGGTTTTGCCACCTTTGCCTTAAGGGAAGACTACTACTCCCTGCATTATAAATCTCTCACTCTGGCAAGAAACTTTCCAGTGATGGATCTTAAGTGTCCAGAGGAGACATAGGGTAGAAGATCTTGTGTTTCAAACATTGATGGTTTCCCACAATGAGGTCTATGAGTGAAAGGTTCATGCTATTTCTTTCTCCTAAGCTTACAAAAACATGCTCTTCATCTTCTACCCTCTGCTTAATATATTCTATTAAACAGGATTATTTCAGCAGTTTATTAAAAGGATCTGTAAGTAGCTAGGAAAGGATCTGTAGGCAGTTATTGTATGTGCCCTGCAATTCCAGGGCAACTTTACAGAAGAGAAAGCATGAGAAATTATCTCAATGCTCCACCAACATCAGGCAAAGAGCAGCACCTTCAGAGGCCTTCTGACACAATCAAATATAAACAGTCAGAGAATCACAGAATGTTTGGGCTTGGATGGGACATTTAAATGTCTCCCTTTCTGTTGTCAGTGACAGTCCTGCCTGACCATGTAGCCTGTCCTGGACAGGATCACACAGACTCCAAAGAGAAGTAGGCATTGCTGTTTCCACCTCACGGTCTGTAGCCTCCTGCTCTGTGCTGAAGAGGAAGGTGATCACAGACCCCAGGCTTCAGTGTTATGGCCTTTGGAGCTATATGGCTTTCCTTTCCCTGTTCCTTTAATTGTAGTGGGATGTGTGACTATTTCCCTTTTTATAAATATTAGCGGAACACTCAAGGCAGTAATTAAGACAGATTAGGAAGAAGAATATTAATAACAAATTTTCTCTGAAACAAGGTGTTGCCAGGTGGTTTTTCTGGTGTCTTGGGTTATGTGACCAAACAAAGAAATGTGTATTCTATTTCATCTGTAGAAAGCAGTTGGGAGATTGTTTCTTTTTTTACTTTATCTCTTGTAACTCCAGTAGTGGGGGGGAGGGTGGATGGCTTCTGATATCAGACCAGCTGTTAAAAGCAGGTGGGGCAGTGTTTCTTATCTCTTCCACCACTGTCCCCCCTCCAGGGGATATCTTCTGTTAATGGGCCATTAAGGCTCACTGATGACATGACACATTACACCATCCCATTGTGAGATGCTCCACCCAGTGGGGAGAGCCAACCATTCCCTACCCAGATAAAAATGGGGACACAGAGACCCCAGGCATCCTCTTTTCAACTGGATTCCCAGAGGAAGACCAGACTTACCTCACCACCACCACTGAATCCTGTCTACAGGATCATCTCTACTCCAACAAAACAACATCTGTCACTCCAGGAGGACTTATTTGGACTGCTTCCAACAGCCTGGCCAACAGAGTGTCAGGTTGTTTTGCTTTTTTTTTTTTTTTTTTTTTTTTTTTTTTTTTTTTTTGGTATTACTGCGTTTGTATTTTTTAATATTCCTAGTAAAGAACTCTTACTCCTATTCCCATATTTTTGCCTGAGAGCTCCTAATTTCAAAATTGAAATAATTTGGAAGGAGGAGGTTTTACATTCTCCATTCCAAGTGAAACTTCAGTTTTCCCTGACAGGTACCTGTCTTTACAAGCCAAGACATCAGCAGCATACTTACTGCTGAACTGTAAACACCTCCAGTAACCGTCTTCTTTACACATTGCTTGGAATGCATCTCACCTGAAAGGGAGAAGTTTTACCAGTTTGTACTTTTCTTGGTTTGGCCATAGCATTTTAAAAAAATACTCAGCCTTCCCCACACCCCCAAGATTAGGAATATCTCTTGCTGGATATCGACTACCTTGGAGTAGATCAGGAGGAAAGTTATGTGACATTAGTGAGCTGCTCAGCACATTAAGAGACAATCTCTGTACAACTGCAACAGATTTAACTGATGTTAATTAGATTAGGTGTTAATCTAAAGGTAAAATTTTGTCCTTAGAACCCATAAAACATTTGAGTTTTCAGGGAAAGTTTCTGTTGTGTGAAACACAGTGGGAATTGCAGGTTTGAAGAAAAATTCATAGAGTTCTTGATATTTTTATCCCTCAATCTAACATAGTGCCATAGCATGGAAATTGTTTGTTACACAAAAGAAGCAAATAAATACACCATGCTGTCCAACAAGTAGAGGAGTTTATAAAAGACATATTTAAAATAGACAACAAGCACCAGTGAAAGCTCCAGTCTGAGGAAGGATTTGTCAGTATGGTTCACTTGTCTTACCTAAGGTGTTTTGGGTTTCTTTCTTCTTTTTATAAAAAGTGTTAAACACTTTCAACTAAAAATCTACACTTTTTGTTTCCTACCCAGATGTCCAGCAATTTCTTCTATTTCGTAAACTGTGTGGCTGAAAGATTACATTTGAGTTGCATGTCACTTTACCACTTTTCTCTTTGCAGGGATGATGGATAATTTACCTAATAAATAAATATTAGACTGAAATAAGTATTTGCTAATATTAATTTATTAGAAAAATATTAGGTAATAAATATTAGACCAAAATTCATGTTCTGTGATGTCAGTTTTCCACATATTTTAAAATTAACATTAACATTCACATAACAAAGCATTCACAAATATAGTACACTGACCTCACATGCTTTTCAACATTTCAATACCCATCCCTGTGTGAAATATGTGATCTTGTTAGAAAAAATGCAAAAAACATACAGGTTGGTGGGACTGAATCAAATGAGAAAGGATTACTTTTAAATGGAGAGTTTATCGACTGAATTCACAAATAAATAGCCAGGTAAGAAGGGACTGAATTTACTTTTCTAGATGATCTTTCATTTTGAATTTAGAACATGACTTATTTGGTTATTTAGTACACGTATATCCCATTACACCTTGTGCATTTTTTGCAGAGTTTCTGTAGTTTGTTCATTATCTTGCACAGGTGAAGTAGCAAGCACTCATCTATCTGCATGCTTGAGTAAATGAGTCTCCATTGTTATGTTTGTATCGTGCATGGGAACACCACTAGATGTGTTTATCTTCTAGCTTTCACTAAATAGCTGCTTAGAGTGAATAGAAAAAAAATCTTTGTTATTTCATTAAAGTGTAGCTTATCTCACAAATACTGTACTACTTTATTTTCCTACTATAACATTCTACATATACATTTTCCAAGAGAGCTCTGGGAATCACGTGGCAAATCAGCTTTTGCTGCAAAGTCTGATTGAACTCAAAATTAGATGTGCCAGTGAGTTAAAGACATCCTGAATTAATAACACATCTGAGCTGAGACTGTAATTTATAAAACCAAGCTTGACAAACTTTAGAAGTACAAATGACTGTATGGGATACTCTGTTACCTTACAGTAAAATCTATCATTATTATAATGACAGCCAAAACTATAAAGAAAATGAGTGTTGCATTAGCTGGATCTTTACAGAGCTGTACACAGTGAATTCAATAAATATTTAAAAAATCTTTTAATATAAATTTTTCAAAACAGCATTCTTAGAAGTGTAATACCTGATGAGAATAGTTTAAAAAAAGTCAAGCTTTTACTATATCAGAGATTCTAGCCAGGCTAACACATTGCTTTCATGTACTATTTACTGTCTTTTTCTTCTTTATTTATGACACAAATATTTTAGAGCTATTAGTTTAGTATTTTACTATTTGGTTTTTGGAGTTGTCATTATGGCAGGTCTTGACTTCAAACAGTATTCCTGTTTAATCAAAACCAAGCTAGTGCCATGTCAGCTAGTATGCATTCTTGTAAAAAATGGGTTCCAGTCATTGATCAGTCTTTTCATTTCATACATTAAAACATCTCTTTCAAGTGTCACTTGTACAAATAATCTTTCCCAAAGCTTCTAAGGATTTCCTTTAATCTATGTTTGTATTTGTTCTTTCCCTTTTATGGCTGGTGTACCCTCACATACATTTGTCACTCATTTTACTAAGCCACAGAAATTGTATTACATGTCACGGACACACAAAAACATTAGTGGTTTTGTCATACTGATTAAGCCATAGCCCTGGAGTTCACTATAAAATAAAGTGACAAAAAGAAATGTAATGAACATATCTATCTGGAATATGGCATGGACAATCCAGAACATACAATATAAGACCAATAAGTATCAGTGTTAGTATAACATTTATAATTCAAACTGTTCCACACAAAATTAAAGAGAATTTCAGACATTAAAATTAGTTTTCAAAGAAAATCCCTACATAGTGGCTGAACCTTTCACAATTTTATGGTTGTATTTCACATCATAAGTTCCAATGGACATTTCTGTTATCTGCACCATTAAAACTTGTGCATTTTGGATTCCAACAGCTTTAAAGAATCCAACAATAGCTTCTATTGTGATATTTGGCAAAAAACAAAAGAAAAAAAAAGAAGAATTTTAGTGATCTTTAGTTTCTAGTACAAATTTTAGTAAAACTTACAAATTCTAGTAAATTTTTTGGATAGAAAAATAGGGATCATATTCAGAAAAATAGGGATCATATTCAGAAAAATAGGGATCATATTCAGAAGGCTTAATGCTCTTTCTATCTATTATGCTATCTTAATGCTCTTAATGCTCTATCTATTAGAAAATATTGAAAAGGATAAGTATAGACAATCACATTTAAAATTAATCATCCTAAGTTGACATTAATAGAAAAATCATAAACAGAAAAAATATCCAACATAAAAGAAAAATGACCGATAGGTTTTTGTGATATAAACTCAGAAAGTTTAAAACAGTGCAATATTTATTATATTTTTTAATTCTCATTTGGTATTAAGCTTGTGCTTAAGCATAGCAAATCAAAATACTCTTAATGACATCCAGAATATCATGAGATCATACCTAAGGATACCAACACCTTAAATTCATAGAAACTTTTGGCAACCAGCTTAAAATGTTGTATAGTTAAATGAAAAGAGAACAGCAAAATCTAGTATGCCTGTATAACTCTCACAATGCTCAGTCTGTTTGGTCTCAAACTTTACCTTTGATGTCCTAGCAGTGAATTTACATTAGTTTCATTCAAAGATGCAATATTCTCAGAAAGATATATGACACAGACTTATCATTTTATCACAGGACAAAATGCTGGGCTATCTTTTCTGTTTATTAAGTAATGGTTCTTTCCAGGTAAGCACAGGAACTAGAAATAGTTATTGATTTTGCTTCTGTTTTCTCACAGGAAATTAAAGGCTTTATCTAAAGTACATAAATCTCATGTGAATAAGATAATTAATGTATCCTGAGCATACTTTAGAAATGTATGAATACTAAGGTAAAGAGGTCAAATCTGTTTGAAATGCTAGCCAAATTTATACATTTTAATGTCCTGCTGGCAGCTATAAAAAGCTGGTGTATCAGAGATACATGTAAGTATTTTTTAAGCTATAAAAGTCAAATAAAGTACATCTGTTCCAGAAAAGAAAAGGTTGTAATTTGTACGTATATCAGTAAAATTAATGACCTACCTTCACATATTCAGTCTTAAAGTTATCAAATGTCATGAAACAGAGATGACATTAACATACAGGAATCGTTTCAGCAATAGTGTAGTTTACAATTCAGCAATCACAAATTTGTTTGGGTTGCAGAACCACTCTTTTACTCCCTGATAGGGAGTGAAACATGATAGGATTAGTTTAGGTATTGTAAAACAACCTGAAAAGAATAACAACCTACCTAGACCTTAAATCTCTGGGATGGTGAAACTGCATGTTTTCCTGGAAATATTTTTCAGTTGCCATACTTGATCAATAAGTACTGGGGTACTTATTTACCCCAGTTGCCCCTTCCATAAATTGAGTCCATTCCTACTTTTATCTTTCCATGTTGACTGGAGAGATAATTGATCCTAGTTCGCTTCATTATATCACCTTATACAATGTAGTGAATTCTGTCTCCCTTCATCCAGTTTTTTAACAGACCAAACGGTCCTGCTCTATAGGTTTTAGTTTGTGAGGTTTTAGTAGTTGTTATTGCTCTCATCTAAGACTTCTGCTATTTGACAATGTCTGATTTAAAATGTGGTTTCCTGGTGAGTGCAGAAAAGGAATATGGCAAAATGCCAAAGCACGTTTTTACACAAGACACTCTGCAGCTAAAGTATTCATTGAAGTAAACAACCATTTCAGCTTACAGGCCATGCACAGACAAGGTGATCATTATATAATATTTTGTTGTTATCAATTTATCTTTTTTTTTTTTTTTTTTAAGAATGAGCATATTTTTTATATTTGTGAACCATAGATCATCTGTAATTAAAACATTTTGAATACCTTCAACTCAGCACTACAATGGAACTTACTCAACTGAAGGAACATAATTGTATAGAAGTCAAGTTTTTAACTTTAATTTTGCATATGAAAGTCTGATGATTTACATCCACATAATATCTATATTATCTTTCATCTTCTAGATTGGTAATATTTTTCCCTGTTTGTAAGGAAATAAATTTTAAAATATCTCATTCAAGGGAATTTTTCAGATGTTTTAGAATAAGGCTTAGTTGGATGCCCAAATGGTAGATTCTGAGTGCAAACAAAATTCAGCAAAGAACAAGACCTGTTAAAACATTTGTGATTATGTGTTGATCTTTTCTTTTTTTTCCTTCATCTATATCCTATGTTTCTTACATTGTAATATGTGCTTGCTTTATATTTTGTGTGAGGAAAAAGCCCTATTAACATTTGTAGCAAGCATATTCAGTATGACAGAAATGAAATAATTTTTTCTTAATATTCACTTTGATAAACACGTGGTTATGCATTTCCTTTTTTAAAAAAAATTATTTACTTTAGCAACTCACATCTGATCTCTAAATGGAGATCATTTATTTGCACAACAGCCAAATGATGTACTGATATTGAGGCATCTACCCATTATGAATTTTATTCTTAAATTTCTGAAATATTTGAGATAAAACTCTTGGACAGAATGAACTGCATTCTTATGAACAACATCTTGACATATTATTGTCAGACGATCGATTTAAACATCAAGCAATCTTTCAACCCATGCAGTGTATGTATTATTGCAAAGTGTCAGTTTGTTTACTAGGCTAGGTGCTCTGAATTGTTGCCTCTTTTCACATCAAAGGTCAGTTTGAAATTTCTTTCATTTTCTGCCAAAAATAATCTATGGACTTTTCATAAAGTTGTGATCTTGTTTCTATCTTTCCTTCTGAGATCAACAGAAAATGGTATCTGCAGTGCCACCTGAGACACATCAATCTATACTCATGGCAGATATATCATCTGTGAAACAAGTTCAAGAAAACTATCAGGTCTCATTGGGAAAATTAAGCTTTCTATTAGGGGAATGAATCATATATGACAAATACTGAATGATAGGTTGGAAGACGTCATTGCTCGTGAACTGCATTTTAGCTTCAAGTGCCTTCTCACATCACAATTATAGTAGTCAGTTCTTATCACTCCTTTAATTTATATATAAATTTGCCTATAAAAATCTGTTGCACCATTCTACAGATTTAGAACATACCATAAAATAATTATTCAAGATATTACTATTATTCGGATAAGTGGAGAATAAATTATAATTCTCAAACCTTCATTTAGCAGAAACTAAGAAGTCTCATAAATGACCATTTTTCTGATTAAGTTCTACTGTTTTTCTTCCGTCATATTTGTGAGAAAATGCTTCTTATGGTGGAGTTAGATAACCTTTTACAGACTGAGATCCGGGGAACGAAAATGTGCAATATCAAACAGACATAGGTTTTAAAATAGAATCACTGAATTTAGTACTCATATGCTTTTGCCTAGATTAGTAAAGAATTGAGAGCTTTGTCTGTGTACCCCAAGACTGCCTAAAGGCCTCTCTTGACATACCTGGAAAAGGCATTTCCATAGTTTCAAAAATGGTTTCACACCTGATAACCTTGTGACTGCATGCATTCTGATGCAGTGCATTCATTTAAACTCTGACATTACACAGTATGCTGCTGCAAACAGCTGACTCTGAATCTGTGGTAAAAGCGTAATGCTAATTACATCTTGATTTTGAGAAATGGTGACTTCTACTGACAGCGACTTTGATTCTTCTGTTCCTTTACAGCTAAACAAAAGCATTGCCTGTCCTGTTGTACTGCAGATGTACCAGTGAAAATGAGGTAAATCCCCTGTGCTCTTAGGAATAAGTTTTATTCTAGTCTAGTTAAAAAAACCAAAAACCTCAAAACATGCAGATCCAGAGTGTGAGAAAAAATAAAACAAAAAAACCCACAAACTTAGAGCTAAATGACAGTCTGGTGAAAGAGATAATGATGACTAGCTAGGTACCCAGTGTAGCTGGGACAAGAAGTGCCTAGAGTGACAGTCACTTCAGAACTGATTGGTCAAAGTGTTAAAATTAATTACTGCAGAAAGACTCCTTTTGCCAAAGAATGAGATTAGAAGAATAACCTCTGAAGTGCTAGGCCTGAATTTCTAAAACATTCTTGTTGCAAGCATTTCTTGACAGCTCAGATTCATACTTAGCTGATCACTTTCAAACAGATAAATTCTGCTCCTATATACAGACGTAGCAATAACATGGTGAAGCTATCTCTGAGAATCAAAGACATGTTAAATTACATTTGACAGTCTCATTAGCTGTCTGCAGGACATGCATTTACATTCCAAATACTGAAATGCTGTAAACAGCTAGAGCTCTCTTTTAATAATTATGCTGTCAAAGAAGCATTTGTTCCAGCACAGAAGTGGAGAATTTACTGCAAAAATCGTCTAATACATTTGTTCTGGCATAATAGTATATTAAGGATGTGAATAACACATAAATATTTAAGAATAACAGAATTATGAACAGATATCTTAGTAAAGATATATATATATAAATATACATACATATACATATAGCAAGAAAGTAAGATATCCTAAAAAGTATGCTAAAACCACATGTATTTAAAGAATGGTACAAGCAAGAATGATGATTGTTTACACAATTTTAATACTGTCCTTCTGTATTTGCCCAAAATCATAATCTTAATATATTTGTTTGCCTAGTAACTTCTCACCACTGAATCTTAGCTCACTCTTTTTCTTCATCTTTCCAACTGATACACATCCTTCAGCTTCATTTAATAATAGGGCCAGATGATTACCCAGCCATTTGATCCACTCCCTCCTCAGAAGGACAGGGGGCAGATTAAAAGATGAAAAAAACTCATGGGCTGAGAAAAACGGAGGTAACTTACACTTTACAACATTGTGGGCAAAACAAGCTTGACTTGGGGAAAATTAGCTTAATTTACTTGCAAGCAAAAAAAAAAAAAAAAAAAAAGAAAGAGAGAGAGAAACAAAGACAAAAATTAAAATAAATCCATTCTTGTTGCAGCCATGAGTCCTGAGAGGCTTCTCTGGCAATCAGTTGCCTAAGATAAAGAAATGCCTAGTCATGGTGACTGGACCAAATAACCCCTCTCCTGCTCTCGGACCCTTTCTTATCTCCCTGTAAGACAATAGGTCACTTTTACCCCGACTCATACCATTGGATCATTTCTTAAAACCTTGGTACCCTATATAAACCCCACTTTTGCCCAACTCAGTAGAAGAGCTGTCCCTGAAACCCTTCACGGAGGATGCCAATAAAGACTCATCTGTGGAACCTCATACAGCGCTTCTCCTCTCTCTCCCTGCATCTGCCAAGGCACCTTAGCAAGCTCATGAGCTGAAATCACTAAGACCTGAACCTGCTAAGCGCTGAAATCACTTAGAGCTGAGCTTGCTAAGTATTGCCTGTGCCTGGGAGCTTTGCTTGAGGTACTTGGACAGGAGGTACTTAGCAGTACCCTCTATCCAGGAACACCTACAGCAGCCGGGATCGGACTGAGCCTGAAGCCCAGGAAGGATAAACTTTCTGTTCCCTCCACCCCCTTGCCCAGAAGGAAGTTTGCTCCCTCACTTCTGACTCCTCTACATTCCCATGGCAAGCAGCACAGGGAATGGGGAACGGGGGCAGTGGACAGACCCCCACAGCTCCTCTTTGCTGCTCCCTCCTCCTCCTCACGCTTTGTCCCTGCTCTGGTGTGGGTCCTTCACACAGGCTGTAGGCCATGAAGTGCTGGAGGCCTGGCTCCTCTTCACAGGCTGCAGGGAATCTCTGCACCCACACCCGAAACACCTCCTCCCCCTCTCTACTCTCACACTTTTTAACCTCACTCCTCTCTGCCAGGAAGTGTTTTCCCATCTCTTAGAAATGCTTTAGCATAGGTTTGAGATGACCATATCTTACCTAGCAAGCTCAGCTGTGCCCTGTGGCCGAGTCACTGGAGTGGGTTGGATGTATCTCCATGTGAACAACACAAACCTCTGCACATTTCCACTGCAGGCTACAGATCTGACCCCACGGCAAGAATTTCTACTAGATGAGACCATGGCATGAGTGCAGACTGTGCTGGATCTCTGTGTTACATGAAGATCTCACTGGAGAGCAAGGAAATGCACTTTCTCCACTGGATCCACAAAACTTATTGGTAGCACAGAGAGAACAGCAATATCTATAAACAACACCTTTTGAGATCTAGTCAGGCGTTTGAGACTTTATGTGACTAGGCTTGATTTGTCTATCACTTCCCTCATTATGCATCCTATATCTCTTGATTTTGGAAGTGAAGAAGGGAAGTGAAGCATTAAAAACCTCAGCTTTTAATACAAAGCACTGGCAGCTATCCTTCATCTGGCTCTTCTGAGAGATTGTGGATAGCAACCATGCCAGGTATTCAGTTCAATTTTGATCTGCAATATACATATATGTAAACATATACATACACACACACACACACATATATATATATAAAATATATCATTTGATGGATACATGTACAGCTAGAAATTGTCCCTAGCAGAAGCAAACTCTTCCACAACTGCCAAATAGAGTTAAGTGAGCCTGGAGAAATTATACAGGAAATGGAATAACTATAAAATCCTTAAGATTATTAAAAGCTGATATAAAAAGGTCTGGACTGCTTTTAGCGGTCTTAAAAAAAATCTTTGAAAGTATAGAATGATTTTTAATATCCATAATAATGAAAAATGCACTCAAGACATAGGTTCAGTTACCAGCTTTGTAGATGTAATTAGATTCAGAAAAGGTTATGTTTTTGCAATGTCCAGAAATGTCTAAACACAGAAAGATTATATTGCTACCTGAGCAGGGTAGAATGTCTAATTAAAAATTCTCTTTTATTGCTAATATGAAATTCTTTCTCTTAAAATTTCTTCCAAGAGAAGTCACAAAACTGTTTTCACAAAAGAAACTTTAACAAATAAATTAGCAGCTTTTTAACAAGTACCACCTTTTGCAGGGCACTTCAACCAACAGTGGCATGGGTGTCTCAAATTTACAGTGGTCTAAAAAGGGATTTAGTAAGGTTTTGTTATGTACAAGTGATATAATTCAGTCCCAGGGATTCATTTTTATGGTAGGTCAAGAGGTCCCATTCCCCCTCTTCTACAGAGTAGCTCAACAGATAAAGCAGTCACTGGTAGGTAAAGAACTGCTTTTAATTCCATGGAGGGATAAAGCTCCAGCCTCCTGACTCGAAGTGCATATTGTAAACAAACCCCAGGGGTAAAAGAGCCACACTTATCCCTGATGGCCAAGGAATGCACATGGAAAGCAGGATGAGCACCACTCCGGACTCAGTAAATATTTCTGTCTAATATTATTGTCTGTGTGATTAGATATAACGATATTAGCCAGCTGTTTGAGACAGAAGACTGGCCTTTTCAAGAAGGAGCACAAACAGCCTCATTTACCTCTCTTGGTCTCCTTCTGGTCAAAAGATTCTCCAGGCTTTGATATGAAATCTTAAGTGGCATGGACAAGCCTGTGACAGTGACAGAGGCTGGAATTTTGTTGTGAACCTTAATGTTTCAGAATTTTGTCTGTTCATATGGTTGCTGGAAATTAAGGTGAGCTCTCTCAGCCTGTGATAGCAGAATTTGTACCAAGGTCAAGTTCAAACCTCTAGCAATGGACTCACAAGACTTGAGAGTGGATATAATTTTAAGATGGTTAAAATGAACCATGTGTAAGGTATCTTGATAATAAAAAGGGTTTTTAAATGACTGACGTAGGAAATACTGGAAATTAAGTCTCAGTACCACAGACGACTGTCTTGTTTAACTGATGCTTCAAATGGTGGGAATCCATTCCTATTAGTAAAAAGTAAAACATACATAAAAAGGCTGTAAACTCACTCATTTTTTACTCACTTCTTGTATTCTGTTTCAGCAGCCTGAGTAAGAGCAGGAAAACTTGAAGAAGGAGCTCAGTCTGGTTTAAGCTACTACCCACATTGTAAATCCTCTGTATCTTCCATCTGAAACCTAACACATCTGATTCATCTGTTTTAATGGTCGATACCCATGCACCAAGCAGGTGCTATTGGAAAGTGCTCTTAAAAGTGAGTTGATGTGATTTGGAGAATAATCTCCAGATTTGAATTAATGGGAGAAGTAAAAAATTAAAATATACCACCACTGGAATCTTTATATCCCCAAAAAGGAGCCCCTTGGAACTTTGGAACTGACTTTCAAATCTTTTGGAAAAGTTCCACAAAAATAAAAGCAAAGCAAAATTGTTACAGTATTCAAAAGGGAATGCTAATTGTAAATTGTGTTGACATGACACTGAGTCTGAGCTAAGCTGGGATTTGATTAGTTAGCATTCAAAGTAGGATACTGAAATTAATACAAGAAGATTAACAAGAGAATAAGGAAATAGAAGTGTTATACTGATAAAAAAACCCTTCCAATTATTTACAAGTTGGTTGAACACAAACAATAGGGTTGCTGAATGTGTCTTACTCTTCTGCAAGGTGGGGCAAAATATCTACCTTGACTTGCTTCATATAGAGAATGGGCCCAGAATGGGCCTAGAAGAATGGGCATTTGGCTAGTTTACCTTTTTTTTTTTTTCAGAAGACTGGAAGAATGGATTTGAACTACTTAGCAAGCTTGAGGCAAAACCCCTTTTGGATACAAAGGAGGAAACATTCTGGGGAAATGTCAAGTGAGTGTACTTCATGTTGAGATTGGAGTGATTTCTGCTGTAATATTGTGGTATCTACAGTGCAGGAAGGATGTTGAAATTGGAGCAGGTTCAGAGAAGAACCTTGAGAATGATGAAGGGATGGAAATTCATGGCTATCACTGAAACATATAGATCAACCAGATCGTCTAATAAAAGACAAGTCTTTGGGGGTGACCCAAGCCTAATCGATAAATAATTTCCTGTGAATAGAAATCTATTAGCAGAGAACTAGCAAAGAGGGAAAGTAATTGTCTGTAGTAAGCATCCAGCTAATGGATTCTCCATCTCTGGAGAATATTCATAAATCTATACTGGATATTTTATTAAACAATATGCTTAAGCTAAAACAGGAATTAATTCAAGTGTTTCTCCAGCCTGTGTTTTGTTAGAGAACAGACCAGATGTAACAGAATCCAATAATGTGTATTTTTCCATTGACTAGATGAAGTCATAAAATCTGTGAAATTCTATTAAAGGTGCTAAGTCCTTTCTCAACCACCAAATACTGTTTCTTTGATTTTTTTTCTTATTTTTGTGGGAAATAATTGTGAAAAAATAATGTTAATAAAAAATAAATTTTACATTTCTTTTGTTCTTGTCATCTGCTACAGTTTCTTTTGGTGAATGATTTGTAATATTTTAGTGGCAGCAGTAACAGCAGAAAGAAAATTAGAAAGTAAAATCAGTAAAATCAGAAAGATCTGATTCACGGATCAGAATCACAGCAAAGTTTTAATCTGTATGAGGAAATCACAGGGTTGTGGTTGATTATGAGTGACACAGTATTTTTATTTTTGTTTTTAACAGGTGTCATTTTAGTGAATTAAAATACAAAATTATTGTATTTCAGAAAGTATCTCTTACAAAGCTATATAGAATCATAAAATCATAAGTCACAGAATGAATTATTTGAATTGAAAATAAAGAAATGTTATTTACAGAAGAAGTAGAGAAAATTGCTAAAGCGGAGGAAATATATCTAGAAGACAACTGCAGGGAAGAATCTAATTTTTAATTTTTTACAAAGAAAGTAAGATTAAGGACTTAATTTTTTAATTTTTAATTTTTTTAAAATGTTGTAATATCACATCCTTTAATAACATTTGAAGAGTTTACCATCATCATTGTGTTGTGTGGACACTTCTAGCTGTTAGCTGTTTTCCCTGTTTTTCTTTCTAGAACCTCTTCTTCTGATCATTGAAAGGCATTGGTTTGTGCCCACTATATACATGGCTGTGAAGAGTATGCATTGCTGTTCTGACTGTAGCCTGGGTTTCAACCTTCTTTTCTGTCCAGGTAGGACTTCACTCAGGAATTAGGGACAGTATTCTATTTGACTGGATGCTTGCACTCTTGGAGAAATTAACTGATCTGAATGAAGCTGTGCCTATGTGCAAAGAGTTAATCTATGCAGATTTGATCGTGGATACATTTTGTGTATCTTAATTGCAGATATGTATGGTTTAGACTAAAATCTCTAAAGTATGCAGATGTAGTGTGAGCATGCAGATTATGTCTTTTTTCTCCTTACTGTAGCTATTGGATGTATGTTTTTGTGCTTTCCTTTATCGGTAATAAATGATATCTAAGGGTTCATTTGAAGGAGTGGATGTCTCTTCAGTATTGTATGCGGGAAGTAAAAGTTAGTAATGAACCTTGATTCTGGATCATATTCTTAGAACAAATCAATACTCTTGAACACAAAATATTAATTTCTTTTCAAATCACAGGATTTTTTTAAGACATAGTATTTTTAGATTTCTGAAATAATTTGATAAATGGTACAGTACAAAAGTGAATAAATTTATTTTCATATGTATTATTTAATTTTTTTTATTTTTTTTTTTTTTTTTTATCTTGTAAATTTTCTTATTTGGATGGGTGGATTTGCCATATTTTTTTCTCCTTAGGAAATATTATGTGTTTCAGTCAATAATGCATATATTATACCTACATTTTAGTTTGTTACTTAAACAAAACACTTCAAATTTTCTCTTCTACATTTATTTGTTAAGAGAAAGATGATACTTATGTGTGCTGGCTTGTGCTCAAATAAATCCTCACTTTTCAGAAAAACTGGCAATGCATACTGGACGGGGTACAAAAGTGCTGAAGTCCATTTTATACCTTCTGCCTTGGAAACTGGGAGATGCACTTTATTGGCAGCAATGCTAAGGGAAGGCAGTAACTGTACAATGCATTAAAATGCAGAAAAGTGGTTGTATTGCACTACCAGGCTATAGTCCCAGAGGCTCAGAGGAGTGCTAAGTAGCTAAATCTCTCCTCTGTGTCATCCTACATTTCAGAAGCCTAACATATACCAAAGGACTCCTGGAAAGATTATTGATCACAGACAGGAAAAACTCAGACAATATAATATTTACCAGGCTAAAATATCTCTTTTGAGTAAGATTATTTTTACAGAAAAAATGAGAGACTAAGAAACCTCTTTATTTCTGTGGTGAGGGACTTCAGAATTAACTCAGATAAATATTCTTTAAATATTAAATAATAATGACAGGAGACTTCTCAAACAGTTTTGTCCAAAATATGGAATTGTTTTGTATTAGAGTGCTTCCTGTCAATATCAAGAGGCAAAGAAAGACACAATTCAAGGAAGAAGGGATGGTGGAGGGATAAGAGGAAGAAAATATGAGACATTTATGCAGCTTAAATTTCATAATGTGGGTGCAAGGAGTAGCAGGAGGAACTGAGGACTGGTACTGGTACTCTTTCATGGGGCTGCATGCTCCTGGAAAAAGACAATCTTCTCAAGGTTCTCCCCTATGTCAGCTGGCTCAGATCTGAAAGGGAGTCAGCCTTTGAGCTGAGAGATACTGCTCTATCAAATGGAAGATGCTGAAAAATGCTGGAGCAAGGAGGATTCCTTTGGAAGACTATATTTTTTTTCCTACTGGGAAATTCTTTGATAATTTTACATGAAGTAATGATTTTTGAGACCTGGTTAGTCACTCTGGTTTCCATAAAGTACTGAGAGCATACTCTAATGATATGTTGTAGTATTCATTTTTAATAATGAAATGTAATCTGTTAGCAAGTCACACTGCTTCACACAAATAAAACTGTAAACATTTACAGTGGGTTTTTTTCCCCAATCACACTGAATAATATTAGATCAAATTGAATTAGTTAGACTAGATGGTTTTCCATAAAATGGTTGTCAAAATTAAAATTTACAATTAGCTTTCCTCATTTTTCTGTAGCACTGCATGAAAGCATGCCAAATAATTTAATGTTTTCAGTTCAAAATCCTTAACTCCATGACACATTTCCATAGTTTTTTCTTCTGTTTGCCATAACAATTTGAAATTTTAACAACTGAAGTGGAACAGACCATGGCTTACAACTAAATTGGAGTCAGGAATTATAAGACAATCTGCTTTTTCATTGAAGATACTAGTGAACTTCATATATTGTAATTCCCAGCTCATGGATAGGTATACATTAAGTCCAATGTAAAACACTGAATTTGTTATACAATTGTAGTTGGATTTTTTTTAATGTGATACAGTTACACTGACACAGTCTACCTGTACAACTGGTTTAGAGAAACAGAATTCAATCCAGTTAACCAACTTAAAACTCAAAATTTTCTCAGAAGTCTTTCAAATTAGATATATAGGACATGTTTTAAAAATATATTGAGGTTATACAAGGGGGAAAAAAAGAAAGAGTAGAACACACAAGTGTGAAGAAAAAGGATTATTATGTATTATTTCATGCATTGAGTCTGATCTCTTATACATTAGTTATAGGAACAAAGAAAAACAGAATTAGAAAGCAGAAGATAAAACTGCAAAATAAGAAAATAGAATGATTGCAATGTAAGTGTTTTATCTTCACAGCATCTGTGAAAATTGTCGTATTTTGCTGCACACTTATACATTGCAGTGACATTTGATGTGCTCAAATTCATTTCCTGGTGGTATCCAGTCTGAGTACAGTAAGTGTCCTACCACGTAAAGAAAAGCATGATAAAGCATTTAAAGACAGAGCTATTACACAGTAACAGCTGCTCTCCTTCTGGTGATAAAATTTATAGAAGAGTTTTGCTGCTTTCCTCTGTTTCTATTTTGCCAACATTAGTCTTTCCACCTTTGGTACTTGACTCAAAAGTGAGCAAAAACTTGGTGGAATTTCCAAGTAATGCATGTTGACAACTCCACTAAATTACATATTTACCTGGATGCACTGGAACATGGTGGTAACTGACACCTTCTCCTTAAAAAAGTGGGTAGAAAGTGAGCTGAAAATTATATAAATGAAAAAAATGGAATTATCTACTCATCATTTTTAGTATACTGTGATTGAACAGTATAGTAGTACCTATAATACAAAATATTACTCATTTGTTTATTCTGCCAGACATTAGTTAAGAAAATTTTCTACCCATTTCAGTAGGCCACAAACCCCAAATAGCTTTGAAAATTTGGGCCTTAATGTTTTTTACTTACCTGTCAGGGCTGCAAGTGAGATACCAAAAGAAAAAATTCTCAGCATGAGCCAAAATCTGTCTTCATCAAACCTAATAGCAAGATATAACTCTCTGATGATAGTATTTGACATAGAATTTAGTCAAATATATTAAAATACAGCTTCATTTTTCATATCACATTCTTTCCATGTACACCAAGACAGTCAGAAAGACAGGCAACACAAGCAGTATATTCAATTCTGGGGCTGCATGTGCAACTGAAGGATTATGCTGGCTCTTACTTTCTGGTGCATAACTGGTGCATAACTTTCTGGGCTCTTTTTGACTGCTCCCAAGAAAATGTGTTTGAGTCTCTGAGACACTTTTATCTTCCATTTAACCTATAAAATTTTATAACCCTAATAAAAATAATAACAACATTTTATGTTTGCAATTGGATGCGTTTAATAATAGTCTTTAACAAAGACAGCATGTTGGTCTTTGTTGGAGTCAAGGCAGGAAAACAAAGACAAAGGTTTTACACCTTTCTTTATTGCACACATATTTTTGATACAAGTGTATTTTTGATTTATGCAGAAGAACAAAACAAAACAAAAAAACCCCACAAAAGCCAGAACAAAATCAGATTTTAAATAGATTGGCTTTTTGCTCTTGAAGAGTTGGAAATATGTTTTCTTTTGAAATTGTTTCCCATATGTTATCTTACAAAGTGCAGTACTTACTTCCAAGGTCAAAAACCTCTGCTGAATTTAGTAAATGCTGTGGATGTTCCTGGTAAGTGGCACACTTATTTATATTTTCATAAGTATAAAATGATAACCATTTGTTTTCAAATGTATGTCCAAAGTTACAGAGAAAAATTAAAAACTATCAGTCATGTACTATACAAAGTGTTCATTTTGGTCACTGAGGAAAAGGCTTTAATTTAGCAAGTCAGAGCAAAATTCAGGGATCAGCAGAAGGCAGAACAGATTTGTTGAAGTGTCAAGGAATCCTGTTGACACCAAAAAGAATCCTAAATTATTGTTTCTATGTTTTCACAGTTTGTAAAATCAATGTATTTTCCAACAGCTGTCTTCTTACTGCACTTAGACCATGAAGTGAATCTATATGAAACATATGAAACAATGATCTATCACAGAAATGTAGGTATTTTCAGTATATCAGATTTGAACAAGATGTTGCAGTATATGGATTCTTTGGGGGCTGAAATAAGATCTGTGTTACAAGCCTGTTTAAAATATACCCAACAACTATGTAGAAAAATTATTGCTTCTATAAAAGCATAAACAGTACCAACAGTTAGACCTATTTTCCTGCTCAGGTAAATTTTATTCTGCAAAAAGGCAATTTCCAAGTCTATCTCCTCTGATTTTGACTTTCTAGCATGGTTCAGCTCACTGTAAACAGATGCAAGTTGGGAGGCAGCCTGGGTTCTATCAGCTGGTATTCCCAGCAGCAACGTTCTCCTGTTTCTAAGAGAACTATGAGTGACCTCAAGACAAGAACGAGTAAGTCCATTTGGGATATTAAATAAGAAAACAATGTCTCATATTTCTTTTAAACTCTGTTTAATGCAGTAGCTCAGACAGAACCTGTGAGCTGTTTGTTGACACTCTACAGCAATGCTTCACCTGGACACATGGAAAGAATATCCCCAAGATAGTTTGGTTATAATTGTTCCAACTCACTGCTGCCTTATGTCAGGATGCCTTACATTTCCCTTCCTCACTTCATAGCACAGACCCTGAACAACTACAGAAAAATACAAGGAAAATGAAAAATAAAAAGGGTTAATTGATTTTGGAGTTATTTAAAAGACTGTGCCCAGAGTAAGGTAAACTTAATCTGAAAATGGTGGTGTCTGTAAAAAAGACTTCACTGACAAACCTGAAAATGCTATCTACGAAGCAGCAATTTTTATTACTTGTTTATGCACTAGGGGCCTTTTTCTTTCTTTTCTTTTTTATTAATGATTATTTACTCTTAGAAACTGAGTAGCCTAACTAATAGGTGATGGTCTCCCATGAGTCAGCAATTATAAGGTTATTGGAGTTGCATTAAGAAAAAAGAATTACAATGGCCTTGGCTGATACAATTTTTTTTCTAGAGACTACAAATACACTCAGCAATAAACACCACAAAACAACACTTTTCTATTGCCAAATTACCTCTTTAACTAAAGAAAATACACTCAAGTGTATTTTGTATACCACTCAAGTACTCATGAAGACCCCTTTGTCTGCCCGCTGCCCTTTGAATTCCTTAATAGAAACAATGATGGACATGAGGGTAGCACTCCACTCTTGTGAAGTCCTCATCATATAAGCCTTTACAAAATATTAAAAGTATATCTATACTCCTTCATGTTTTGTTTTGTTTTTTAAATACTAAACCCATGCAAGCCAAAGAATGTAAAGAAGTTTGATTTGATATCCACATTAAGATTAAATTGAATTGAAATGATTCAGTGATGTTAATTCATGAAAATTTGATTAGTAAGAGTTTAACATTTTCAGTACAAATTTGATTAAATACCACACCTTTTCTATTGAATATCAAACATTATGGAGGGAAACACTGAAATTCCCAGGGCAGGGGATGTATGTATTTAAATTAATCTTCTTAAGGCATAAAGTGGCAGTTTTCATGAAATGAAATGAAAAAGTAAATATTTTCCAGGAATGAATCAATATATTGTATAAAAAAAATATAGTCTCTGAACACAATCAGAATGTACTTTCTTGTTCTCTATGTACACTGTGATTGCTGTAGTAGATTCTACTCTGGGTAAGACCCTTCAGCTGTATTACAATCTTTCAATCATTTTTCAAGATACTTAATTTTTGATTTACAGCTCAGGTCTGTATCTTTTTCTGCAGTCTACTTAGCAAACAGTAAGTTTAGCATGCTTCTTCAATACTGACAATATCTTCAGGTGCTTTAGAAGTTGAATCTGTTCAGCATGATAGTGTAAAACAGGTGATAATCACAACAACTGAGAATAACTAGAACAATGCATAGAATTTCATTGAAGATAATGTTCATTGTTGTTACAGGATGAACAGACTAAAAATATCAGTATTCCACAGGTTTCACTCTCAAGAGTGTTGTTAGGGCTGGTTTGCAAGAAAACTGAAAGCAAAAAATCTTCTGCAATGTCTTTTGTAAAGTCTCTGTTAGTAGTACCTGAGGTTAACCTTATCAGGTTCACTTTTGTTTGCCATAGGGTTTTACCCTAGTGTAAAGATACAGACCCAGTTTTTCCCACAAAGGCAAGAAAGTGAATCAATGCAGTTGTTTCTTTCATAAGGCATGAGTATGGATAAATAAAACTTGGGAATTAAGGAGGGGGTGGGGAATATAAGTGTGAGAAAGCTGGAAAGAAATTCAGTTTGCTTTATAAACCTCCTCCCTTGCCCCAACAAGCAATATTAGACCACTACTTGTTCTTTCTTACTCTGAGCAAAAATGAAAAAAATCTTTGCTGAGCATTCCAGCTATCTGAATTTAGATGTAATTTGGATACTTAGCCTTACAGTATTGTTAAATCTGAGGAGATTCGAGTGACTGTGTTGCTTAGGATTTCTAAAATCTCTCTGGAGACTAATACAGTTCATGGTTAAGTATTAGAGGAGGGGAGAAGCCCGTCTTGGAAAATTTACCTTGGTGTTAAAGTTATCAACATGAAAGTCCTCCTTCATCTGTCTCATTGCACTTCAGGCTTGCCTGGTCCTTGGTTTAAGTTCAGAGCACATTGAGGATTGACAGCACTTCAGTCAGAATACGGAGGTTTGCCCCCAAGCTGATCCTTAGCCAAATGCTGTGCTATGCAGTTCAGATGTGCTTCCAGTTTCTGGCATATCCCTGGCTTGTCATCGTGTTTTAGCAACACTTTTGTGTCAAAACAATTCCCTAACTTAGGTCTACTGTCTCAAGGCAATTTTCAGAAACTTCATGTATATTGGAACAAGTGCTGTGTGAAATGCAGCCAAAAGGTCTCTGTAGCTCATGGATGAGTATGTCTTATAGGCAGATGAAACTTGACATTTCAGACAATAGTTGTAGCTGTATTGTGATAGTGTTAAAATATTTTATACGGGTGATTAGAAGTGCATTTAACTTCAATATTTTTTTTCTCTTAGAACATCTGATTGTTCTAGAACCAAAACTCCTGTCTAGCATCTGTGTTGTGGTCCTAAATCCGCTCTCTGCTACTAAAGGTGCTTATAATGTAAGTAGGGTTAGATATCCTTTACAAGTCATTTTTTATTGTCTTGATTGCAGCCTTTCTATCTACCAACTTTTAGGGACTTCCACATAATTAACTATGAAGGAAGATACCAAAAATCGTACATCAAAATGTCAGTGCCATCAGGCATTGTTCATTGCAGGAATGGGGCAGACAGCTGTAAATATTTTTGCATTTATTGGACTGACTTGATGTATTTAAAAAAAAACCCCAAAACCTCAGCCTTGATGACAATGACAAAATATCAATGATTGTCACTGCTCTGTATTTCAGAATAAATTGGATTACCAAAAAAAAAATAAAAATTAGTCAGTTGTGGTAAATAATCTACTTCTTTCTCCATGTATTCCCTGTGAGGCACAGAAAACAGCTTTCGTCATTCATCCAGAGGGATTGAGGCCATAATATATTGATGTGTGGAAAGATCTTAATATTTCTGGTTCATATTTTATGGTTGTTATCGATACATTGTAAATAAAAATTTGTACATGGGAAAATGAAACAGAAGTGATTTCTGAAATGCTTGTAAGGCAGCAGAAGCATAGATCCAGCTGCAAAATTTTGTGTCATTTGCACAGATTTATCCTGTAAAGAACAACAGAAACTAATGTTGCATATGACAAAACCAATGAGATAAGGAGGAAAGCAAGTCCTATGCTTCACATGGGCAGGGCAGCAGTCCTATCCAAAATATGGCTTTATTCTAACCCAGAAGCATAGTCAAAACAGCTGAATCCCTTGTAATTCCAAATGCAAGCATGTGGGCTTCTTTAAAAAGACTAAAGATGATTTCATGGACTAGAAAGCAAGATCATTTTTTTCCAGCTACCTTGAGTGGTCTAACAAATAATGTTGCCTTTCAGTTTGCCTCTTCATGTACAGTCAAATGTAATTCTGTAGGATGTATATTGTGAGCATTACAAAATATTGCAGCAGATTCTCCTGTCATGCAAATCAGGATGACAGTTGTAGCACAGCACCACTTTATCCTATCTGTTTTCATGGCCACAAAACTTTTTTAAAAGAGGCAACTAATTTTTCTTCTGCCTCCTGCAATAATCTACTGCTTCTGTGGTTATAAATTAATTATATCCCTTTATTCTTTTGCTATAAAGTCTGTGCTACACATTTAAATACCCTGTGGTTGTCTTATAACATCTTATTTTATTTGAGTTTCCTCATTCTTTTTGATGTTCGTGTTTTATTTATTCACTTGAGTTCAATATTCTCAGTAAAATGCTGGATCTTCAAAAGACTTCTTCAGTCACAGCAGAGTTCAATCAAATCACATTTCTGCAAGTTGTCTGCTCAGGTTAAAATTAAAACATACTTATCATCTGTGGACGTGGAATGGAAACAGGATGATTATGAAACTCCTTATGGAAGCTCAAAGCAGGAAGCTGATGATTTTTCAATTAATACTGTTCCTATAAAATTATGATAACTTACAACTACCTGCTAGCCATGTACCTAAATTAATTTCCTGCTCTTCACTTTTCTGCATCTCACATATACTTCAGAACACCCCCAACAGAAAGTTCAAGTGAGGCAATATGGGGAGGCTGCTAAGAGATCACATTACCCTTTGTCTGGTAAAGCTGAGAGATGAAGTGTTCCACTTTTTTCTGTGAATCTTCAAGGATTTATTTAAAAGATTATGATCTCTTACTTTACTGCATGGAGTTTCAATCCTGGAAATGTAAGAACATTGAAAATGTAAGCAGTTTTAGCTCTTCTGTGCTGCATAGCTGCTAAATTCATCAGTGACTCCAGGCCACAGCCTGTGACAGTTCACATCCCTGTTAGAGAAATCTCATGAAAACTGGCACCTGCTCCTGCATGTGAAAGGCCAGTATTCTCTTGGTCTAGTTTAATTTTCAAGGGTTAGCAGAGGTGAGACTCTGAGCTCAAGAAGTGAGTGGACAGGGTGCTGGATAATATTGTCTAGACTCCCTTTCCCGTGAAAGGGTGGGCCAGATGATCTTTGAGGTCCTTTCCAAACTGAGCTATACGATGATTCTACGATGAACTCTGGAAATTACCCGACTGAACGCTGGTTTAAGGGTATTTGTTTCCACAGGCAATTATTTGAGTGAGTGCAATGGGTGGAATGTTTAATTTCTCCTAATTTTATAGGAGAAATAGAAGAATTTTATCTTACAATGTTGCTGCATGCTATGGTCTTCCTGATGCAAGAAAAGCTTAGAAAACCTGAAGAGGGACAACCACAGTGACTATAGGACTGGTGTGCAAAATGAGAGAAGAGACTGAAAGAGCTGGGTTTGAGCAACTTAAGAACAGGCTGAGGCGGAATCTAATTGCTGTCTGCAAGTACAGAACAATTTTAGAGATGGCAGACTCTTCCTGGAAAGGGACAGAGAATAATAGATTGCTGTGGCAAGAAAAATTCTGATTTAATTTCAGAAGAGCAATTTTCACACTGGGAGAGGTTGCTTAGAGTGTCTATGAAATTTTTACCCTTGAATATATCCAGCACTTGACTGAACAGAGCCCTTGGCAACCTAATGTACCTTTGAAGTTTGTTTTGAGCAATGGATTCAGTGCCAAAGACTCTTTCCAACCTAAACTATTCTAGGGTTCCATGAGTTTCTGAGTGTGAATGACCAGGTAATAAGTGTTTAATGTGTACATCCAATATTTTCTGGTCTGGGAAAACTTGCTAAGTGGTAACAGTCCTGCATGGAGAAGACTATGCCATTCTAAATCAGAGCAAGTCAGATACAGAAGCACTATTTCTGTTCTAGATTATTCTACCGTAATAGATAATTTTGACTTTTGCCAACATCATGCAGCTCTAAACAGATAATCAAGGCTGATCCCCACGATCAGGCACCACTATTAAAGTTAACAGAAATTAACTGGGTACAAAATTCTGGTTTAAAGAGCTTGTTCAATTCCAAATTTCTTTACCTGAAATAATGATTGCAAAGGGAAAACTAATCAACATCCTGATTGGTTACACTCTCCAGAATACTTTGACAGTTTTATAGACCAGCTTTTATAGTTTCTAGGCTTTCAACAGTGTATATATTGAATTGTGGGTGTTTTGAACTTATTTACCACAACGTTGTTACTATTATTATTATTATCATTAATAATAATAATAATAAATTTTGTTTTCAGAATTCAGAAAACATACAGGAAGCCTCAAACTGGAGAAGACACAGGCACAACAAAAAAGTCTATTTTCTGATTAGGTTGTTGGGGGGAGGGTTTGTTTGCTTTTGACGTGAATACCAAGAGATTGTTGTGAGTGAGATTTGTTGTTCTCTGATGGGCACTCTCCAGACAATAAAGGGAATAGCTTCTATTCTGAAATCAATGTCTGCAATTTTCTGCTTCTCCTTCAAATACAAAGAACACAATCTTTTAATTCACAAAACCAATTAGATATTTCTTCAATTTTGTTCATTCACTTGTACTTGCAAATAGCGCTTTATTTTTATTTGTTAGATTAATTTAAATAATAGTAGCTTTTTAATTTGAAGATTTTAAGTGTAGGTTGCCTTTCTTAGGATAAAAGAAAAACTTTAAAAAGTGTGATGACAAAATATTTTCTGTAAATCTTTCTGCTGATGACAGGCCATGTATTAGAATTGCACTAGTTCTCAGATACATTTTTTGGAACAGATACATTTTTAGGGAACATAACATGGTTTAAATGGATCTGTATAAATTTACAATAATTGACAAATTGGTCTATGAGGAAGATGAGTATTTACAGAACATAGCTAAAACTAGAATGCACTTTTCACAATTTTTTCAATGATCAATGCCCTTAATAATATTATTTCCACATTTCAGCTTTTCTAAAAAAAAATCAACCACAAACCAAAACCCCACATCCTCATTAGTATTTGACTCTTTGGCTTAACAGAGATAAAACTAGAAATTTATTGTCTTCAGTAAAGAACAACACATTTTTTAAAAAACAATAATGGGGCAAGGCAAATAAGTTGCTGGACTACAAGGTGTTTAGAATAGCTGAAGAAGTCTTAGTTGGTCAGAGACAGCATATTTTAGTATTTACCAAATCTATGAGGCTAAGCTGTTTTGATATCAAAGATTTCTATAAAGTATTTCCAAGGTCATGACAATGCCAATAAAATTTTCATGGGCAGTGAGGTAAATGAAATAATTTATTGCGAGGTGTATATATATATATATATATATATATATATATATATATATATATGGATGGATGGAAGGATAGATAGATAGATAGATAGATAGATAGATAGATAGATAGATAGATAGATAGATAGATAGTCTTAAATAAAACGGTGGATAAGATACCTTGCATTACAGAAGGACATATTTAAAGACAATTTCAATTACCTTAGAGCTTTCCCTAGACTAGGACCTTCGATTGTCTCTAGGTCTGCAGTTGCCTGAGCAGCTGACCTGATCAGATTGTTTGCTTTGCTGAAGGATGAAGGTCTCATCCTTCTTCCCTCCCTACATCTCACCTCTCCTGCTTTTCCCATAAGGGAGGAAGAAGAGTTATGAGCAGGATCTAGTAGTTTTGAATATACTAACATGGTAAAGCAGTTGATGGTGTCTAGTAAAATTACATATTTAAGATGCATGTTTGTTTTTTACTTTACCCATTTATTTCTACTTAGGAATGTCTGCACCTTTTGAAGGAATTTTGATATAGATGATCAGGTCTAGGAGAAGTAACTGGAAGTCAGTCCTTACTATCTCAATCCAGTGTTACATTTGGCACTACATTTTTCTCCTGAATAGTGATTGAAAGAACAGGGATAAGTTTGAGCTCTTTCAAACCAATGGGACCATTACAAACTGGGGGAACACGGTGGGTTGGGATTGAAACCCTGGCTTCATTAAATCCAGCAACAAAACACTCCCTCAAGCCGAGGTTCTGCTAGCTCTGCTTAGTGATAGAGCAGAACATGCAGGTCTAGATTTAATACCCTGTTAATCTCAGCACACTGCTCTGGACTTCGCCAGGCAGAATCTCACCTCCTGGCATTTTGCAGTGCAGAAGAAAATGCCTAGGCTTAGAAAGGAAAATGATAACCAGACATGAAATAGGGCTAGTATATGATGATATTACCCTCTGGCACTCAAATCATGAGAGAGAAAATGGAATGAGGAGATCTGAGAGCAAGAAGGCTTCTGACTCTCCGTAAAGGTATTGTTGAATTCCAGTTTGGAGTTCTCCATGTAATGACACAGCAGAGTAATGTAAATGTTGAGATCCACATGCTAAATGTAACTTTGTTGAAAAGTCTGCAATTCTGTCAGGATCACTGAAGCTGTTCATATGCTTTTCAACATACTGCTTTGGTCTTTGATGTCACAGCTATCAGAATGGCTACCAACTTTTAAATTAAACTTTTAGCTTTTATTAATTCTCAGCACTGGAGGCTAGCTGGTAGGAAGAAAAGAGGAATTCTGTGCAGTGCTGATTTTTCCATGCTGAGTCCTTGCTATAGTTTTATACCTCCATTGAAAGGATTTATAGGTGAAAGGATTGTTTGTTTACCTTTCTTGCAGCACAATATTTTACAAAACTTGTTTAAAAAAACATTCTCAGTTTTATAAAGCAAGAATCTTTGCAAATAAGACTAATAATTAACAAAGAGAATCACAACATAAAATCTAATACATGCTAACATTTCCCTTGAACCACAGGGACAGACAATATTTCCCTTTTTTCCTTTTCACTTGGCACACTGTAGAACCACCTTGGATGTAGCTGTGTCAGGAGCAAGACTCAATGACTTGACCTATGTTACAACATTGGTTGTTTCACTTCCTGCTCATGATGGACAAACAATTTTTGTAATGGTCTCTCCACCTCATGCTGAGACATTGTTTGGGACACTGTGTAAGGGAAATGCAGCTGAGGGTCAAACCCTGGAATAACTGAACATAATGCTGATCTGGAGCCTGGAAGATGTGGCTTTAAAAAACGTTTCTGTCCTAAGGGATATAAGGATTGTTGTGGACTGACTAGCTTGGTAAAGCAGGAAGTATTATATTTTTAAATACTTATGTTTAAAATTCAAAGGATTATAAAGGCTTGTTATTATAGGTAACTTAATTGTTCTAAATTCTAGATATTGTAAAATTTTAACCATCCCTTAATGTGAACTTCAAAAAATAATAAAACTTCCTGTTTATTTAGCATCTTTGCTACTGGTAATAATAGCTTTGTTTTGTTTTTCCTGGAACTTTAAAGACTACTAAAGAGATGAACAATCACAGACATATAAGCTGCCCCTCCATTTTCAAGAATAAAGCGAATTGACTGATGATCATTAGTTATCATTATCTTCAGTACCTACCAGTGCAGCAAAGAGCTGACTTGAATTTCAGCATGAGTAAAGAATGATAGATCTTCTCCATTAAAGACAAGCTCAAAAAGAAAGTAAAGACTTTCTCAGTCTCTTTCTTGTTCCAGGGGGACAAGAGTCTGTGCAAACCTTGTAATAAATACAAATTGCCTCTTTTGCTGTGCTGCTTCACCTGTGCCAGCCAAGGCCTCTGCCATTGCAGGGAAGCTGCAGTCAGGGAATCTTTTCTTTCTCATCCCTGCAAAATAATTACTTTGGGAGGCAACACAAGCACACTGTAGACATGGTATTTGGGACTTACAGTCTTTCTGCCACAAGTAGGTTTATAAGCTGATAGAGACTTGCCCGTAAGGTCTTAAGGGTCGTAAATCCTGTGTAAATTTTTCAGTCAGTTACAATCACATTACTGGACACAGAATTTAGCTGCTATTCTGAAATTCTGTACTGCATGTTTGAGAAGTGTGACACAGCCTGTCTGGGAAATTCTTTGCACCCCTTTAGTCCTGGAGTGTTTCATCACACTCTGTAGTGAAAAAGCCAGGGTGTCTGTTGAATCTACAGCAGCTTCTAGGCATGCCTTGGGCGTTAGTGAACCTGCAGTATGGGAGGGTGTGACTTGATCCCAGTATTATTGTCTCATCTCTGTCATTTCCTTATGTATAGGGTCTCATTCACCACACCAGAACACTACCACCAGACACTGCTCTGGCTTACGCAGCTCCTTTCAGCCCTGCAGCACTTGAACCCAGCATTTAGGAGGAAAAACAAAACAGAGGACCATTATCTGTATTTGATTGCATCAAATAGGAGAAAAGTCTTGTAATTCTTGGTGGTAATAGTGATTGAAAGGGCCTATCAGGAAGTAAGTTTATGTGTTAGTATCATTATGTTTTTACTCTAAAAAATATAATTAATCTATTATACTAACTGCAGTTTCCAGCAAATTTATAAGGTGGCAAAACCTCTACAATCTAGTGAGATAGAAAGGAAAAAGTGAGGTAAAGGACAAGGAAACCAGGCAGAATTCTTCTGAAAACATATTTAGTGAGAGCATTCTTATGTATAACAATATAGCTTCTGGAAGACAAACTTGCAGTTCGTGCAAATATGTAATTCCAAATGGGTAATCATAACGTAATTTTATTTCAGCATGGGCTGAAGGTAACAGACCACTTAGAGGCTGTGTAGCTCATACTGCAAGGATGTGTATTTGATGCTATATGTGCTGTCCAGGACTTGCAGGTGGTCAGAGCTTGAGGATTAGGAAGAGAAAGAAGACAAGAGTTCTTGTTCTGACATGAAGAAAGGACATAATTTTAAAGGCAGGACTTGTTCTTGCAAAACATGAGACTGTACTTACCTCAGTAGGTAAGTAGAACATGCAGGCCAGAGGTTTAGTTGCTGTAACTATAAGTTCAAAACTTTAAAAGAGTAATACTCATTTGCTGTGGCTGTTTGTTTGATCAAGAAAAACAGTGCCAGCAACAGTGGGAAGAAACCAGAGGAACTGATTTGTCCATTGCCAGAGCAAAGCTGTATATCTGACAATTGTTTGTTGATTCTTATGCTGTCTCACAGGTAAAGAGTGTGGGTGAGGGCAAACCCCCAGAGAAGCAAGTGTTCTCTGACACAGAGCTTCCCCACTCCCCAGCCTCCTCACCATGGTTGCTCCCATAGCCTGTCAGCTCCTCCAAATGTGAGAGTCAACCCATGCAGGCACTGGGAATGACCACAAACTCATGGCTAGAACTCAAAGAGTAAATTTGTTTCTATTAGCTTTCTAACCAAGGCAACTCAGTCCAAGCTAGAAGATCACTGGCCAGCTGTTCACACAGGCTTAGCAAGAATTATTCCCAGCTTCAAGGTCGTGTCAGTGTTTTATATTCCACATTGCTATTGTTCTGCTTTTTACCCATCCCTCCTAACACCCTCCCCTCCCCACTGGAAGATTCCAAGAAGCAGCAGCAACTCCCTTTTTAATAGGGAGAGAAGGTTTCTATAAAGGTATCTTTCACAGTCTGTTCCTTATAAAAAGGTAAAAAAGAAGACTATTTCCATAAAAGAAAATAAACAAAAGCCTTTTGGAGTTTCATTTGTTCATGCTATGCGAGTTTTCTCCACTCTCTAAAATACTGAAAATAAGTTGACACTAACCCTGCTTGGATTTGTAAACATGTACATTGGTGCTTTTTGGTTTGGCTATGAAAGAGCAATAAAAACAATCTATCAATTCTATAAATCCTGTAAGTATTCTCTAACAGAGTCTATTTTAAATATTATGAAACAAATGCAAATACTTTGCTTTCAGTTCAAAGGCATGTCTTTAATTCATCTCAAAATCTTAAATTTTCTTTCTCCAATTCCTTGTTAACTTCCCTCCTTTCTCTGGAGCTGGTCTGATTTTTGACATCAAAAGATTCAAGCTTCAGAGTGTCAGAGGGTCAGATTGTTTTATACACACACAGCTGTCCCTAAAGTAAATTTTATCTTTTAGACTTCCACCTTCTACTACAAAGCACAGATACTCGGAGGCAGTTGTCTAATCTCCATTTTACATAATGCATTACTGATAAGCTTGAAAATTAGATATTTGTGTTTTATGCACCAAACTCTTGATCATAGAGCAGTGAACTGTTTGAGATAAAAAAAACCCAACAAAACAAACCTATTGAAGCTCAGAGCTGTCCAGGGAAAAAAAGGGCAAAGAGTTCTGCAAAAGGAAAAAAAGTGATGAGTCAGCTGAAGATCACCCTTCAACCATCAACAAAGAGAAATTCTCCTAATATGAAAACAGCATAGTTAATTCATGGACCACTCCCAGAATTTAGAGACTGTTGTGAAACATGTAAAGAGCCCAGAAAGGACAAAGTGACTTCTCAGAACTGTAAAATGAGTATATAAATAGGCAAAAAGGCATAGGAATTCTTTAAAAAAGTGAGAGCATGAAAGAAGGGAAATGTTACAGTGCGACTTAATATATTTTGAGAACAAGAATCTGACTGGTTCTAATGAGATGACAAGAGAAGAAATTCATAACTGATATGAAAAGATGAAAAATTGACACAAATATCAGACTTCCCAAAAAATATCAAAAATATTGTGATTATATTTTTAGCAATGAACTTGTTTGATGTGCTATAGAAATTTATAACTATTAATTATCTAACTATTAACTATCCAACACTTACAAAATGAAAAAAAAAAAAAAGGGAAATATTATAAAAATTAGATTGAAATGGGAAACTGGACATTTGGGGCTTTCTCCATGAACAGTGTCACACAGCATATGGCAGAACACCTGCCAAATTTCTCATGCAGGTGAATTACTGCGAACACACAGAATTGCTTTCCCAGTTCCTTTTGTCCCTCTTACCTAAGGAAGAAAGTTTTAATTTCCTGGTTTTCAAGTCCCAGCTCCATAATGATCCACCTGCCAAATATAGACAGACTCTGAGACTAGGGTCCTTGGGATCCCAAGATCCTGGCTGGCAGATCAGTCAGGACACTGAGGAACTGATTTCCAGCAGATCAGGGCTTCTCAGCATCACATTAGGCAGCAGCTGGACTGTGAACCAGCCAAAACCCTTCCTGGCAGAGGAGAAAGCTCCTCAGACCACTGCTGGCACTGTCTCTTTCTCACAGAACACTTTGGTGTTGATGGACTGACAAATTCTGTGAAAAAGCCACTATATCAGAAGATTTTTGGGCAATGCAGATTCCCAGTCAATATTCTGAGTAGCATAAACATAGCTTTAAACAGGTGTGATGGGCAATGTTCTTCACAAAAACATTTAGAAAAATAAAAGAAACAAATGAGAGTAATACTTTATAAGAGAAAACAAGTAAAACATGTATCTCCCATATATCAAGTCTGCAACAAACAGCTGGGAATAAAACAGGCAAAACATTTATTAGAATGATCTGCTGTGCATTGTGCTACCAATAATATTTGAAAAGGGACAAACCAATATTAACCTATACAATGATCTCTGGGAAATGCAGGGAGAGTCTTACAAACATTGCTGATCTCCTGTTAAAGGAGAAAAAAAAATATGCTATATAATAGAGACAAGAACTACACATGACCAAATAATTCACTACCCTATTTCCATTCTAATTCGCTATTTGCAATAATTGATTATGGTATAAAAAACTCAGAGCACAATAGAAGAATTGTGGCTGATATTTTATTATTATGAATCTGCATTGAAAGAACATTATCACTTTTAAGAGATTTGTTTCTTTTTTCCAAGGTAATTGTCTGTTTTGGGTGACTCCTCTGTAGCTGAAATGTAGTAAATAAAAAGTATTTAACTTCATAATTCACATTCAGGTAAAAATTTCCTCAATTGCTTTAAACTGAAGAAATAGACACACTTTTTTTTTTTTTTAAGAACATTACATAAACAATTCCTTGTACATTATATTTCATTTGCGACAAACAAATTAAAATAGCTTGGAAAATATTTTTTAGGCAACAGATAATTTTCTTCTTATTTGCATTTACAATATATTTTAGAATAACAAAACCCTGTAGAAAGTGATGATTTGTATGATTTTGTGGAATTTCAAAACATTTGCATAATAGTAACCTTTTTTTTCTTTTTTTGCACAGTCCTCTACTTAACTGACATGGTCTCCCACATCACTTAAACTATTTACAGGAATGGAACTGAGAAATAATTTACAAGGTCAAATGGAATTAAAATTAATCTGGTTAAATTAGAAACATTTTGAATTTCTTCTTAGGAGGAATTTAGAGCTTTGGGTCTTTTTTTGGTATCCATATGATTGTTTTTCAATTCTTAAATCTTTTGACATTGTTTAAAATAGTTTTGTTATCTATGCATAGTGTGTTATAATTTCAAATAAAAATTAGAAGTTTCTGTTTCAGTAAAAGTCCAGATTTATTTGTTAGCAGATCAATAAAAGTAACTAAAGCAGGTTTTTATAATACCACCAACAAAATATTGTGAGTTTGAGTATTAAAACAGAGCAGTTTAATTTAGTCAAAAGAGACACAGAGTATTCAACACCAAACAAGTTTGGGTGTCTAATTCCTCATTAAGTTTTTCTTTAGGGTAAAAGGCATGGTGCCTTTATTATAAGAAATAAACTAGATACAAAGAAAAGCAATGAAAATGTGCAGTATTTCTTCAGTTCTAAAACTTACACCATCAGCCGACAGACAAGTTACTGAAATGAACTTTTAATTGTCTTCCGTAATAAGGATATCACATAGAAAATATGTCAAAACTTAATTGTTCCAGAAAGTAATGAAAGATGATCTGATGAGACACAAAAAAAGACAGTGTAAATCAATATTTTTGTATTCCAGCCTAAAATATATTTCATCAGTCAAAGCAGTCTCAGCAGATGGATATAACCATAAAACAGGGCAAATTTCTGTTATTAAACAATTACATAATTGGCTTGCTATTTTTCCCCTGCCAGAGAAGGAGTCATTAAAATAAAAGATTCTTATTATAAAAGACAGTAATATGGCAATATTAAAAATACACTCATCCTTGATATTCCAAATAATCTGCCCTTCACTAGACTTCTTTTCCTGGGATCTCAGGAGACTAGTGACAGTTTGTCCTAAAGAATTGTTAACCTTTATGCCCTGTGTCAGAGATTGAGGAACAGAGAGACCTGGGATCTGATTTATCTGTTCACCTACTTCAATTCCTGGCACACTACACAGTAGAATTATTTTTTTTCCTCTTCTCAAACTAAGTTTTCCAATACACCATGGCAAAAGCATTATATCTTACCAACAGGGTTGGAGTTTCTGCTCTGGGGGATGTCACACAGTTGAAAGTCTCCTTGTCTTTGTTTTGCCCAAGGGCAGGCTGCACCTGAATTACCGTGACTGATGATCCAAGCACAACATGGACACAGCTCTGTGTGACATGCCCAGGACTGGTGCAATGGAGTGTCCTGCACCAGAGATAGTAGGGTCTCTTGCTATCAGAGTTTTACAAATTTCCACCCTTTTTCCAGTCTTCCCTCTGCCCCACGCTGTGGGCACTCAGTGTGCCTACAGTGAGTGGTCAGCTCTGTACCACAGCAAGCACAAGGCTCTTGCTGGAAGGGAGGGCACCTCACTCCTGCAGGGCATCGCTCAGAGATGAGGGAGCTCACCAAGGAAAAGCCAAATATAGAGCTGCCATGTCACAATACAAACACTACATAATAAATACAAATTGATTTAAGGGATGCTGCACCTCTGCAGCCTTTCTCTAATCAGGACCTGGTACAGTGAAAAGGAAAGGAAGATGTGTACAGAAAAATTCTGTTCAGCCTTTGAATTCAGGCTCAGAATTGGAAAGGGAGAGTGCAGATCTCAGGTCCATCAGACATTATGTATGACAGTTCTTGTAATGAAATATTCTCATGGCAATGGCATTAACTATCCAGGAGCATCTTAAATGAACTTCAGTGCCCTTTAATCTCTCTTGATCTCTTAATCTCACTTGATAGAATAACATATAAAATCATACTTCTTTTCAATGTGAAGCTTACAAAAGTTTTGCATTGTACTAGATTAGGGCAATTTATTTCAGCCACCCCAACAGAGAAACAGTCTTTCAAAATGTTAATATATAATAGATTGGCATTCAGATTTAATTTTTTTTCAAGCTTCAAGTTGAAGTATATATATCTTACAATACTATTGGTTTACTTATCTGCCACATTTGATCTTCTGCTTGCTCACAGGAAGCAATTGGCAAGACTAAGTCTCAAGTTACCAAAGGGTAAGGAAGAGGAATAGCAGACCCACACATTGAAGAGCCAGGTCTTGGCTTGCTTCAAGCTTAATTGGCCATTGACTTGAGCAGGCATTCAATCAATCATGCAGAAATAAAAGTTGTTGGATTACAATCTTAGATACTAAACCAAAATGTATTTGTAATATGCATTTTAAAGTGTTGTTGGCTCTGCAACAGTATTTTAGTACAAGAAAGGAGACTATTGCTTTTTTCCCAGTGGAGCTGTCATCTCATTGATATTGACTTGCATTTCCCAGCTGCAGACAGAGTAGGACTGACAAAATTCAAGTCGCATTGAATTTTCAAGTCCCATTAGAAAACAGTAAGATTCAGAAAACCTCAAAGCCAATTTAACCTAAAACCTATAGATAATAAAAGCATTCAATGCTTTCTTTCAATCTTGAAATTAAAAAAATGCCATTTACTCATTAATATTTTAAATTAGCCCCCTCTCCCTGCTAAAGAAACCCCTAGGGTCCCTAAATTATGAATCTTGCAAGATAATGATGCATGATAAATAATTCAGATGGCTGCTCTCCTCCCTACTTCTCTTCTTCTTAAAAGGTATAACTTTAAGTTTGCAATATGGCCTATCTGAAAATATGAACCAAAATCAGTGAAGAATATAAGACTTGAACCTGGCTGGTTTTCTGCTTCCTGTTTTATTCAGCCTTGTAAATCCATTGTGTGAAAATTTTATTCTTTTTTTGTTAATTATACGTGAACAAGTGGCAATGAAAATACACATTCAATTCATTGTAAGAGTATGACTTTAATTTCACGTACAGTTGTTTCAGAGGATTAACTGGGAATGGAATTGCAACATGTTTTCAAGGAACAATAGCAAAATTTCAGTTCTAAGGAAATGGAAAGAGGAAAGATAAATGTGGTGGTATTGATTTGTTTTAACTTTTCTATTCATTTGCTTACAATGTAGATATCAGAACTTAGCAAACCTTACCAAAGATGTGAAATGAAAGAACACAATGAGTTCTCTCTTAAGGACTTTTTATTAATCAGAAAAGCCAATATAGGAAAATTAAAATTCCTGCTCAATACAAACTTCAATCGAAATGTGAGCATTCAGTTCAAAAAATTAATGAAACTGTCAACATAAACAAAACAGAAATATTGTTTTTCTTTCTTCTTCTTTCTTAGCTCCGAAGGATATTACAGTGCATTTCTCCTTACCTTTCAGCAATCCACAGAGAGTGGAAAGGCTGAAGTTATCAGCCTTTGCTGGTAATTTGCTCAAGGTGGATTATTAGTATAGTATGAACATTTTTCATTTCGTCTTTAGAATGTCTGGTTTGTTTTTGTTTTTTTTTATTTAATTAAAAGACATTCAGGTAAATATAATTGCAGAAATGATACATGAGAAATACCTATTATGCTTTTTATAGTTCCTTATTCTTATAATGTTACTCACAAAGTGTAGTATGTTCTCTTTGGACTCATTCTCTTGTGTACAATGCATTAGTTTGGATTTTTTCAGCACAGTTCTGAAATGGATTGAGCAACACAATTTACACCTTATTTTCACCAAGAAACTAAATCAGAAGGAACTGAGGTGTGTATACTCAATGCAAAAGAGGTCTTTGAAGTACCACTGGAATTGTGACTACAATCCCACATTCTGACTGCAGATCATTTTCCCTAATCCAGAGGGAGGAGTGGGTGTGTGTATTAGCATTTTGCTTTGGATCAGAGCAGCACTGAGGCCCAGCTGGGACATGACAGCACATTCATGAATGCGGGTCAGGGTCAAGCCTGGCACGGGGCCCATGGCCCCAGCACGCATCTTTCACAACAGAGGAGCTCAAATTTTCTAGTAATTGCTCATGTGAACATTCCTACACCCATCTTCATCTTGAGTATTCCTCAACAGACAAAGAGGTTTTGGGTGATGGAGCAAGCAGCAGTGAACTTTTCAGAGTCAAAGCATGACTGGGCTGTGGGTCCATGACCCCATGGATAGCACTAGTGTCATTGTGTCAGAGCAGAACAGACCTGAGGCCCACAAAAATATTTCTTATTGAAGTGTTAAATTATTCTGCAGACATCCATTACTTAATGGGAAAAGAATTAGCACAAAATGATAGTTCAAACAAGTGTTAGGAATCTTACACTTAGTTTTCAAATCTAAACTGGGTCACACCACAATCATTTCTTCTCCTCAGTAAAGGAAGAACAGAGAGATTTTAGTGAGATTACAATTATGATCTTGCATAAAAACTAAAGCCTTGTCTCCTGTTTGAGGTTCCAAGAACCAGAAGCATGAATTAATTGAACTATCCTTGCACATTTGCAATTAGTTTTGGTTACTGGGAGAACCAAAACCAGATTTGTGTTCTTGGAATCTGGGGGAAACAATGTTCCAATAAAATACCACTATTCCTTTTTAGTGAAGTTTGAGAGGTTCAAGGCCTTGTTTTGGGGGCTAATACCAGGATTGAAGTAACACATTATAATTAAATATTAATTAATTAATTAGCTAATTTAAATTCCTACAGGAGAGTAAGGGGTTGGTATTTTCACAGTGTCATTCTTATTGTTATAAAACAAAAGTAGAAGAGAATATTTTTATTAGTAAAACACTATATACTGAGATTAATGAGTCATCTGAAAGTTTATCAAATTAGTTGCCATAAATCAGATTAAATTTAATGCAGATTGTTTGTGTTTCCCATTTTTACAGTTATCTAATTGACGTTTTCTTCTTTTATATTCCTTTAAAGTAATGTTTTTGTAAGGTTCTGAGTTTAAAGCTCTTCTGTACTCATTTTTATTATATTTTTCTATGAAAAACTGACAGATGCCTTAATAGGGAACGGACAGCTGGTATATATAGAAAAAGGCACAATCAATTTAGGCTACAGTTTAAAAGTACATAAAACAGCTGTACCCTACTAATGAGTTTTAATAGTTTTGTATCTTGAGCATCATACCATTTGAAATATTGATAATTAAGTGTGCATTTTGTTAAGGAAATATTCCCTTTGAATCATTAAAACAAGAAACTTGCAATTTTTGTAAAAACTTCTCAGACATGTTTGGAGAGTTATTTTGCTTTGGCTTGGGACTGTAGTTTTTATAGATATTTTTAAAGTTATTTTAGCTTTCAAAATATAATTATTTTTTAAAAATAATTATATTACTACTATTAATACTGGGTAATATTATATTATTAATACTGGATTATTATATTAATTACCCAGTATTGATTTGTCTGAACAACAATATTTTTTTTCAATTCTGTCACCATGTAAGAGCTGTTAGCTGTTGTTAGCTGTTTTCCATCCTAATGTTGCCTTTGATTCCCAGAGACGCACACAAAAAGCACAAGAAAGGTAATTATAGACATTGAAATACATGGAGAACATACTGGTGAGGTTTATTTTGTTTGTTCTTTTATTTTTCTTCTAATATAATTTTGATGATATGAATAACAAAATCTTTAAGTTAATGAGAGGCATATAGACTGATTATTACGTTGGAAAAAATTTTTATTCTCTACATTGAAAGATCTTCTGTAGTGAACTCAGGTTCCAAAATTTCACATTATAGACAGAATGAGTGAGTCTGGCACCACCAGAGAGAAACATATCCAGACTATATCTTGGCAGTATGTCACATAAATGGTTGCAGCAGGGGTAAGAGATGGACTAGTTGGCACTGGACAGAAATTGCTGTGAGCTTGTAGCCACTGCCTTTTGGCAGCGACATTTCATGTTGTCACAGTAGCCTGAATTTTTGCTTGAAGGCTGAAAGAACTAAGGTACCCATCATGGGTGTCACTGCTAAACAAATGAAAGCAAATTCAGATAGCCTAAGCATCCATACTTGGTACTAAGCAGAAACAAATATAGAAGTGGTCTTTAACCACATTATCCCAGCTGTGTGAAAAGCTGGTATTCAGTCCAACTGTATTTTCTGACCATAGCAAATCCTTAATCCAATAGCAGAGACAAGCCGAGATGAATGCCCACTACTCTTTCAGTGCCACAAGTACAGCAAGAAATGTGCTTGCAGTCCTTAGCTATCCCTCAGCTGTCTCTAGCCCTAGTGTCCCTGTCTTTCCTATTGTCCATACCTTTTCCTTACACACAGGGCAATGTCCAAATACATATCAATGCCCTCCACCAGTGGGTTAAGAACCACTTCCCTTTTCTTTAGGCTTAGGAACTTCTTCCCCCTTTCTACTCCTTCCCCTCTTTACAGGGATCTCACAGTGTATTCTCTCACCTAGTGACATACTGGATTTAGGTCTCTACTTATCTTAGTGACAAACAGCACAAGAGAATTTTGTTAGATCTAGCAATCACAGCTTTAAAGTCCTTTCAATAATAAATTACTTCTAGTTTTGTCTTGGGTTGAAAAATGTAACCAAAAATGTGTATTCTATTTTCATCTGTTGAAGCCGGTTGGGAGATATTGTTCTTAATCTCTTGTAACTCTAGGGGGAAAAGAGGGTGGATGCCTTCTGTTAATGGGACACCTGATAACACCAGATAAGGCAGTGCCTTCTTATCTCTTCCTCCACTCATCCTCCTCGAGGGACATCACCTGTGAATGGGCCATTGAAGGCCTCTCACATGACTGATAACATCATCTCATTCCATTGTGAGATGCTCCACCCAGTGGGAGGAGCCAAAGCCTTTCCACCAGGATAAAACCAGCAATCCCAAACACCAGGGGAGCCTGTTTCCACTGGATTCCCAGAGGATGACTGGACCCTTTCTTGAGGATCATCTCTACTTCAATGGAGCCACAACTGTCACTCTGGGAGGACTTACTTCAGGCTGCTTCCAACACTGACTCTGTCAGTGGTCCTTTGTACTATTGCATTTACTGAATTTTATTTCTACCCTTTTTGTTGTTTGTTTCTTCTCTCTCTATTAAATTGTATTTCTGACTTGAGTCTCACTGGTTTTGCTTTCAAACCAGTACAAGTTTTTATATTGTTTGTCTCCATTGGACTTAAGATACAACACTTTCAAGATTAATTTGGAAATAGATGAAATTAGTTAATTTAATTTCAAAATTAGGGAGGGTGAATGATTTAAAATAAGTTTGCTATATAAAGAAATGAAATTGCATGAATGGGCCTCTACTTGGAAGCAAAAAAGGTTAGTATATCATGATTCTTATAGTTCCTCGTTAGCTGGGAAACTAATGACTCCCAGATCACTAAAGTTACTGTCAAATGGCAGAGTGTCACCTTCAGTATCACCATAAATTCAATTTTCTGTTCATTATTACCTATTTACTGTTCTAAGTCCAGTTAGCTAGAGAGGAATATTTACATAACATTTTTACCTCTCTTACTGTTCCAGATAAACTCGTAATTACATTTCAGGTATAAATTTCCAATTATTCTTACAGACTATGCTTTGCTTTACACCAATATCAGAGCATGCAAATTTTACTTCTTTGAAAGGAAACTGAGCCACAACAGCACCTCTAATGAATTCCAGCCAACAGGTCTTCAATCAATAGGGCCAAAATATTTTCAGAAAGAGTGTCCCTAAAATACACACATTATGGATGTCTGGTAACACCATTTTGCTTTACAACACCATTTCTGCTGTACTGCATCCACACTGTTAGTGTGGATGTAGGTGAACTCATCCCAAATAAAAACTATGCCCTGGAGCATAGGAGTGAGCATGCTGAGGAATATGTTGAAGGGGAAATTTGGACTTGTGCTTAGAGGATTCAAGTAGCTGGCCTAAACATGAATGGGACTATGTTTATTCAGTCAAAATCTGCCCCTACTTATCTCAGCATGACATAACATTTTCATTCCTAAGCCCTTCTGAGCTGTTCTTGACATGAAAGGATATCTTCCTCCTTCCCAGGCTAATACCTAAACAGCTTACCTAAACACGTAAATTGGAGAGTCCCTGAGCATATCTTTGCTGATACAGAACACAGCATGGTAATCACTACTTGAAAGTTGGACATCATCACTGTAAACTACATACAGATACAAAAATTGCATTTATATTTTATATTAAGTAAAATTAGGTAGTACATTCAGAATGCATTGAGTGAGAAAAGATATGATAAAAGATATGAAAAAAGATACCACTAGTTTAGGAAAGCCACACCATGGCCTCTGTCTGTGCAGGAACATAGTTTTAACTAGTAAAACAGAATAAAAATGACTGCATCTTTCATAAGCAAGGCAGTGAGGGATATGAAAGTCTAAGGAAACAAGTTCCTAGGGAAATGAATGACTGAAGTTCCTCAGGCAAAGGAGTAAAGTGATTCAGGGATAGAAAACAGTGCTGAGTACCTAAGATTAGCTACCCACTACTGGAGGTAAAAACCAACGGCTTTATGACATGCTATAGTTTTCTCTGCCTTCTAGGTTAGCCCCTTCTAGTTCCACAAGCAATAAATTATCATCCTTTTTCTCTTTCTTACAAATTACCACCTTATAAGCTATCCCTCAGCTAATATTCTCTCAACTAACAGGCAGTGTTGGACTCAATATTTTCAGCCTGTATTTAGTTTGGAAAGATGTCAATTTTTCTCATATCTGAATAAGGCTTTGTGCTTCAGCCAAATTGTCTGCTTTTTCCTCAGCAACATCAGGCAGTCTATTGCCTGAATATGTATTATTCTTCCTCACAGATCTTGCCTAACTTCAAAGAAAGCAGCAGAAGTGCCTTATGTTGACACAAGTGGTAGTAATGGTTGATATTGATGGTTAACTTTGATGAATTGTTAAATGTCACAAACTCCATTACTATCTTGTAATTACTACATTTTTTCATGACTCATAAATGATCACATAATTCTCTGGTGCTAGTTCTTATGAAAACAGAAACAACTTAGCTATTAACAACAGTTTTGCTCTCATTGGCTTAAAAAGTTTTAAGTATAACAGATGGGGCAGGAAGGAAGAGGGATCAACATCCAACTTCCAGAAACAGAAGTTTCAAAATTAATTTTTTTTTCTACTGACACATCCCCATGATTATCAAGAAACTAAAGGAGTCTGGTTTTGAAAGGCCCCCCTTGGTATCCAACAGAGTACATTTACCCAGATCTTTAGCTTGTTCCATTAATAACATCCTGTATAAAAAATTCATTCCTTTAGATGAATATTTTAGTGAGAGAAGAAAACAAGTTTTCTAATACATCATAAATTGTACCTTATCACTCCAGAGAAAAATCAGAAGAGTGGGAAGGGTAAATATAAAATTCTCCTATTTCCTTCCATTCTCTTAAGGTTTCTTATAATTAGGATTTTGGAGGTAAAGTTTCTTCATGCCAATTACTTGGAGGTATCCACCTCTTTCCAGGCATTGAACTGGGCCAATGAATTACCCTTCAGTGGTAATTGACTGTTTGGTTTGTTTCTACTCTGCACAGAAAACTTTGGCCTTAGATGTCCAGCGCAGCTTTCCACTTGCTGCCAAGGGAAATGAAGCCTTTTATCCGTGTACCATAGCTAAGACCCTTATGCTGAAGCCAAAAGTAATCCACTGGATATAGTTTAGAACAGTTATACATTGGAAATATGAATTAGAAAGTTGATTTGAACAGTGTTTAATGAATTTCTCATATATGTTATGTTAAATACTGCAGGTGATATGTGAGTTAATTTTATAGCTGGCTTTTAATGAATAGAAGAAAACATAGATTTGTCATCAGTGGAATGAAAACTGACTTTCATCGACTACTGAAATAGCAACTAAAGATAGGCTTCTGATTTTATTGAATCACATCTGTTTGCTTTGGGTCTGACAACAGTGAAAAATTATGAAAAATACCTGCCTGCTGAGAAATGAGTGAAAGCCATCCTTTTTCACAACTAGATCACCATATTCTTTCTAATTCCAGCAAACTGAGAAAACTGTATTACACAACTTCTTTAATCTCCAAGAGATGCAACCTCTGAATCCAGCTTAATAAAAGCCTATTAACACAAAATGTCATATTGCATTATGCAATCAATGTGGGAAGGTATTAACATAGGGACACCTTATAGAGATTCTTGCAGAAGCCGTAAGCAAAATTTCTGCATCTAATTGGCTACTCAAATAGAATTTTAAAAAGATTCAATTTGCTTTTAAAATTAACACTGTTAGATGAAAGAACATTGAATAGGCTGCAAGCATGTCAATAACACAAGGTAAAGCAATATAGCTAGGGGATATCTTCAATTACATTTTCTTTATGACATCCCAGAGAATTTATCTATTATAAATTACAAAACATCAGCTTTCTGTGTGCCAGCTCAAACTCACATAGGAGTCTTCTAAGACAAGGAGAAAATCTAGTTTTCCATTAAAATTCTGGCAAATAAATGTTAACTATTGGATAATCATAATATTTAGAGACAAGAATATCAACAGTACATAGGTATTCCATAATAAATAGAGTTTTGTAGCAAATGGTATGTCTGAGTTTCAGTGACAATTTAACAGAAACATTTTTACTGGTTTAGTTTTGAAAAGACTAAGAGCCTTTGTAGCTTCGTCTGCATAATCAACCTGTGATGGCAAGGTTACACAATGTAAGAACACTAAACTTGTTTGCTCTAGTCATTTAGGTGAGAGGATAGTGATTTGCAGACTTAAACATTCTTCCTTTTATTTCCAGCTTTCCTAAGAAACAAGGCATTATCTTCTGGTGATAATTGCCTTGTTTGTAAATTAGAAGAAAGAGATGCAGCTGTAGAGAATCCTACAGGGTCTCTATCTTCCAGGTAAATGTAATGTGGAACACAATTGCATTTAGGGAGATTGTAGACTATTGTAAAGGGTATTGTGAAAATAAGGTCTGCAGTGATTTTAGACCATAAGGGGTAATTCAAATAAGATAAGACTAATAGGGAGTCTTGAGATACAGAAAAGAAAACAGATGGAAGCAACAGGAATATGTTTAAGTCCTCAAAGTAAATCAAGTATTCAGCTTTTATTCCCATAGGCATCTGAAGATCTAGGCAAAACTAAGTTCTCTACAGATCAGAAAACAATTAGTAAGTTTTCTTTCTTTCCATCTGCATTTTGGAAAGATTAGTAAATTAGCTGTGCACTGAGAAACTGAGTGTTCAGCTACTGGCATGATAGAAGCACTCCTGTCTGCTGGTTTACCTGTAATATGCCCATCAGTGGGCCTATCAACGTGTGTTAGAGCATATACTCCCTGGTTTGTGGGTATATTTACGGTTAAATCGGGTTTCTCTTCTGTGTTCATGTGTCACAGTACAGCTGGTCTGTAGCTGGACAGAATAAATCTGGCCATAACAAATCCAATTCGGCTGACCAGGCTTGTTCTAGAAAAGAAATAGAACAAGTCCCTGGGTGAACAGTGGTAGAATAGATATGAACTCAAACAGGGACTCTCAGCCAACCCTATTCAAGCCTAGGTGCAAAACCACTACTTGGCAGAGATCTGGGCAGAGAGAGATCCCAACCAATCAGCTATCTAAACCAGGGAAATTCAAACCCCCTATAAAAAGGCCAGCCATAATAAACTCAGTGCTGTTTGCTGAGGACACTCAGTGTGTTTGTGTCCTCTCTGTCTCCAACCAGTGACCCCACGTACCATTTACAAAGAGTCTGCAGCGGTGCCTTGATCCTGGACTGGATAAAATGTGCTAGCATGCTCCCCATGTAAACCGGGCCTGCCAAGGTTGAAGGAGCTTGTCTTTTCTGAGGAACTCCAGAGTGTGGCACTCAGCCTGTGAAGGCTTCAATGAACCCTGAACTTACACTGAAAAAGTGCCTTGACTTGTCTTTGGCTGTTCTGGATATTTCTCAGCCTGAATTTCAAGTGAGAGGATACTTAGGTATCCTTGATGCAGGGATACAGAGTTTTGATTATTCTGAAGGGCCAAGAGGTGAGGGAACCTCAGCCCCACCATTTTTCTGTCACACATTAATGATGCACATCATTTCCCCAAAAAAGTGGAGCATTAGGTAAGAACACTGTGATGACAGGTCCAGGTAGAGGTCTAACTTTATTGAAATTAGCTGATTGCTTTAAGGAACTCTGAGTTCAACAGCTGACCACTTTCAGTTCTTTTCACCTCAGTTTCTTCATAGTCATCTTATCTAATATTTTGTTCCCTTTGCACAGCTAAATGTTTTGTGCCTTTTATTTATATCTAATCCAGAGATTACTTTGAACATCAGTAGAGAAAACATCACACTCTGGAAAAACTGAAAATTCTTTTCTCAGGACTTTACAGAGAAATGGTCTGAAGAGATTTCTCATTTACTTTTTAGAGCTGTGAACTCAGTCAGAATAAAAGCTCCAGTGAGCTTCTAAAACTTTTGAGGCTACTATTTTAAACTATTACCACTGGTATCTATGAGAATGATTGGGAGATGGGCTGTTTAAACCAAAAAAAAGTCAAAGTATTTTAGAATCTGTGCATTTTCATTGTAAAAAATTATACACAATATGAATATTTTTATTAATATCTATTAACTACATTGTAATTTACTAAGAATAATGTTTGCTTCTATTTTAGTGGATACTATTAAACATTTTTTACAATTATGCATATTGATTTTTCTTAGCAGATTAATCCAAGCTGTGGTTCACATTTATACTGATTTAACTTAATGCGAACAGCCTTGGCCATACATACAATGTGCTATTTATTGCTCAATTATATTCCACATAACTTCCAGTATGCACTTATTAAGACATGATTGCAAATTCTTGGCTTTTTGATTGTATGTGAATGTATGTTTAACATAAAAAATGCTAGCAATATTGAAATTAATGATTGAATTGTTACTGATTTTCATAGCATAGGATTTAATGTGCCTTAGATGCAATATTTCATTTAGCTCTGCTAATTAAAATACCATATGTAGCATTTAGTAAGAAATATTTTAATTTCAACATCAGATTGAAACCCCTATTGCCACTAACACTTGGGAGAAATAATGAAATGTAAATAGTCTTAGAGCAAGATCACATTAACAAAATCCTCAACTATTGGTTATTTTAGAAAAGAAAGGTTTCATATTTATATTTCCAATCAAATCTATAACTCCTTAAGATCATTTTCAATTTTTTCTTTTTTTTAATGCAAGAAAATTCTTTAATTAAACATTTTGTTATTCTGTTCTAATTTTTATTTTTACTTAGCATTTAGAAAACTTTAATTCCCAAATATGCCTGGCTGAATGTCTGCAATATTTGATAGGCATAGATGTCCATCTTTTAACCAGCTAGTTCTCTCTTGCATTTTCAGGAATATGTAAAATATGTTCAGAGGTATTCACATAAGGAGTTATTTTGGAAGGTCCTAAGTCTGCATTATCTGCCAACTTGTTCAGAGTTACATTATCAAGAAGAGAGGTTCAGTGACACTTTGGACATATTCCATTATCCTTTTAATGTCAGGCTAACATTAGAAACAGAAATGTATTTGCCAAATGTCTTTCAAGTTGCATTTATCTACCTATATCTCTTTTCCTAGGAAGCGTTTTTTGCAACAGTAAAACTATTTTTTTCCTTGACTAAGTCACTCTTAACAGCAGGAAAAGGTTGTAGAAAGAGATTGTAACAAGGAAAACGAGCTGAAAACTCAAGTGCATTTTCTCTAAAGGCTTTTTCCATCTGATTTTGTCATCCACAAGAAGCCAAAGAGAATGGAATTCTCTCTTCTTCCTTGAGGCAGGACCAGAATTAATATATGGATCCACAGTCTGGTAGATCCGACAGCGAAAATATTTTCATCTAAGATATAACCTCTATTTCTGTTATACAAATTTCATTCTATTGATTTTAGAAACCTAATTGAGTGCCTCTTAAAAATAATACTGCCTTATAAGAAAAACATCCCTGTGTGTTTTAGGCTTGTTTCTTTACCTTTTACTTAGGAAAATACACGGCTATTTCATTTATGGCTGAACTGTGTGAGCGGGACTGTTAACCTTGATGGTCAGTGATTGCCATGATGTGCAATATGCATACATATTAAAACATATCTGCATTTTAAAGGCTGCTATCTGTTCTCTTAACCAATTTGTCATCTTCACTCTATTTATTATCATTACTTACGTGAAGGTCTTGCCTGCACAGTATTTTAGGTAACGCTACACTCTGAAGAGCTTGGGTCATTAAAGTTGTGGTCATAACAGAGCTACATATTCATAACTTCTGCTCTTGTTGCTCCCTGGCAGACACCTTTCAGATTTTAATCTGTCTGCAAAATTCCACTCTCCTTGTCAAAAAGACATCTCTCTTATTTTCTGAAGGCTTCCTTGGGCATCTGTGGATTCCTGAAAATTTTGTCTGTTCCGACTACTGAGGTGTTCTGGGGACAAAATTTCTCTACAGCTGGAAACATGTGCTTTCTTTAGTCATAACTAATGGCTGATGGCTTACCAGGAAAAGCATTGTTTCTAAGATCATTTATCATTCCAAAAGGAAAGCATGCAGAGGAAATTAAATTCACTGTTACTTGCAAAGGTTATGGGAATGAGCACTCAGGGTGTCAGCAGTCAGATCAGACAGACCTGTTGGTCATGGCAGTGGCATTTAGCTCTCCATCAAGCTCTGAATCTCATCTGGACACCCGAAGGATGTAGGAATCAGTGCAGGGTGACAAAATGTATACTAAGCAGTGATGGTGAGATGACACAAGCTTGTGTTAATGGAAGAAATGAATTGAAAACACTCAAACTTGCTCCAGTCCTGCCTTTATTCTGTCATGAAATTGTCTAAACTTCAGAACCAAATTGTCAAACCAGATGATCCTAAAGTAAAAATCCTGCTGTCACTGCCAAACATTACTGTCAGGTCACCAAAGGCAGAGAGACAACTTTATATTCCTGTTCCATGTGTCGGCTAAAAAAGATCAATCTTGTTAATTTCATTCTCTGAAATAAATTTTTTTGCCAGAACAAAAATCTTTGTTCTATGGCTGAGACAGTTTCAATGGGTCTTGTAGAAATAGTGCCAAGATTTTTTCATAAGAGGGGAATGTATTAAATGACTGTCCATCTTCTTACAGAGATGGACAAAGAAGCAAAGTTGATAGTCCTGAGGAATTATTACTTTATCTCATATAACAGAAGGATCTTTCTAAGGATTAAGAAACCTCAAAGCCTCTGAGAGTCTCAATTGAAATGAGAGTATGTACTTTGTCACCTAAATTTCTGACACAGCGAGTGATAGCAAGAGTGAATTGATGGGCTGTGAACACAGGTGTTCCATAGCCTTGTAGCTGACAGTGGATTGTTTACTAAGTAAAAATTTAAATTCTGACATTTAGTTTCAAGAACTCAGCCGTTTCTAGTTAGAAAGCTAATCTATCCAAAATTCACACCAGGGGTGGAACCGCCATTAGGAGAACCGTACTGTATTTTAAGAGCACCATTAGGCTTTATGCAATTTTGATTGAACTGTTATCACAGATCATCTGTTTTCTTGCCATCCAGACATTACGCATAACTTCAATTTATGCTGAAGAGTGTAAAGATCTTTCCTAGATGTTCACAGTCTATAAGCTATTTAAGATTAATATAAGTAATGTTTTTCATCAAGCATTTTCCTGGAAACTGTCACATAGAACTGGTCTTTATATTTCCAGGCTGTTGCATCAGAGTGTTCAAAACATTTTTGATGAAAACATCTTTGAAATTATTAAACATTGCCAGAAGTTGCATTAGTGATAATTCAGCTTGCATTACAATGCTTCGTCACTTGGAAAAATGATTGTAATTTAGCTTCTTAAAAGGTTTTTTTCTGAGTTCTTGCAGAGAGAAAATGATAGGCAGAGAGGCCGAATTTTGAACAAACAAAAGGACCATCTGCCTAATAACAAATTTCTCTTCTAAAATTGCAGATATTGGTGTTTCTGCTTTCCAGTAGCTAATTAAATATCAGTATTTGAGTCTGAGGTGTAAGCAAGAATTCCCAGATGTATTTATAGTAGAAGCAGCTTTCCTGAAATAATAAAATATTGCTGTTTTCTCTTCTGTGTCAATTCTCCTAAGCAACATTCTGCCAGGCATTCTGGTCACCACAAATGCTGAGGATATCCAGAAGAGGTTTGCCTTGAGCCCAAAAAATTGTGTTCTGTAGCTGTGCATACACTTTGTTCTGATCTCATGAGGTTTTCTCATGACACTGAGAAGTTACTAAGGGGTCATCTGGACTGCCTTTTGCTATAGGTGTTGATAAGAAGTTGAATCAACTATGAAGGAAAATGAGCTGTAATTTAGGTGAGTGTAGCTTATGCTAAGTGATCATAATTTTCAGACCTGTCTTCATTAAGTCTGTGTTCCTTTTAAGCACAAATGTAGATAATATGTACACAGTCTCAATTCACAGTATATTGGAGTCTAAGGGGTAAATTAAACTTGAAAGGCTGACTAGAATGAACTAATTTAAAAGAATTTAACCACATGATTAGAAGGTTTTTGTAACCAAATATAACTTCTTCAATTTCAAATAGCTCAAAGTTTTATTTCAAAATAACTTACAACTTTCAGAAGAAAATATAAATTCTTTTGAGATAGTGATTTTTACAAAAAATCTGGAACAGAAAAATACTTCAGTGGGGGCAAAGAGGCAGAATCACCTTTCTTGACCTGCTGACCTGACTTTTTGTGATGCAGCCCAGGCATGGTTGACTTTCTGGCATGCCAAGAGCACATTGCTGAGTCATGTTGAGTTTTTTGTCCACAAACACCCCTAAGTCATTTTCTTCAGAGCTGCTCTTAATCCACTCACCACCCAGCCTGTACTTATGCTTGGGATTGCCCCAGCCCAGGCACAAGCCCTTGCACTTGACCTTGTTGGACTTCATGAGGTTTGCACAGACCCACGTCTCAAACCTGACAAGGTCCCTCTGGATGTGCTCCTGTCCCTCCAGCCTGTCAAACACACCACACAGGCTGGTGCAGTCAGCAGACTGGCTGAGGGTCTATCAGAATGGGTCAGAAAAGCCTGTCCCTGCAGCCAGCACCTGTAGGGTTAAATGGGATGTTAGGGCCTGCTGTTCACAGTGCTGTAACGAGTGAATAAGAAGTTACTAAGGTAAGTAATGTCTCAGTTTGAAGTCTTAGCTAATTTTTAAGATAACACAGGGATTTATCAAATTATTTTGTAAATACATTTGCTTAAAAAAATTATTTCTCTATATAAAAACTAAAAATAGTCAATTATAAAATGCCAGATGATTGCAAAAAATATGTCTGTTTCTTATGTGTGTGTTTAAGTCTGCTTAGTAGTTTTTCAAAAATGGATTCCACTTTCAATTTGCTTAAACCTGTTGGACAATAGGAAGACATGAACAGATGTGTAAGGGCTGTGCTAAACATATTTGATCTTGCGTCACTATAGATAGCTGGGTAGATGACTGGACTCTGTTGCTTGTAATACACTTTTCTATAAAATACTTTACTGCTTCAGATATAGATTATGTATAGTGAAAATATATAATTGAAATGTGCATATGCATTATAGAAATAATACAGATAAAGCCATTATAAAAATATCATAGCACAGATAAATCTTTCAAAAGTTTTTCTGTATATCAAAATGTTTATCTTTAAAGACTTAACATAACAAACGAGTTATACCTTGGAAGGAGAATACATTAGCTGTATGTGAAATACAAATTGCTCATAGTATAAATATAGCATGGGTTCTTATAGACAGTGAAATTTATTACACAAATTGCCTCTAAAGCACTCTATAAAAGAGCTATTTCCAATGTTATTTTTTTCTTCCTTTTCATTTAGATACAGACAACTAGAGTAGAAATATGAGTAGAATGAGTAGAAATCAGACAGTTCTGGAGGTAAAATTTATGCCTTAGGAAGCTTGAAAAATAAGTGATTGTGCTCTCTCAAACCACTCATAACCCAAGGCCAGCAACATATGAAGCCAAAATGCACTCATGATAAAATCACATTATCATAATGTGATCTCTGCTTTTATTTTTATGCTCTTTAATCGTTATTTGAATAGCTGGCAATGAGGGCGCACACATTTTAATTATGATTTCAAACTTGTTTCCCATTAGGATGAACCAAGGAATCATTTCTTTCAAGGCCTTAGCTCGGCTGTAATGAAAAAGCTGAATCATTCTATACTTAATTTATACAACACAGATGATTTTTTTAGCACCATAAGAATCAGAAGTGTAAATTATTGCCCAGGAGTCTTGAACCTGCAGGAATAATTTTCCTGGCCAGATGAATCAGACTTGGTACACAAAAGAAGTTAATACTCAAATTTCAGTTGTGAACATTTGCCTCACTTTTGTAAGAAAATAACACATAGAACATTGTGCAGAAGTCTCAAACTAGACCAAGTAAGTGTACTATTGCTGTAATTTGACATTTAATCTGGTTTGATAGAGTGGAGGAGACATAGGCCTTTGGTCCTGTTGTAAAGATTATTGTAATGTTTAGTCCACATTTATTTGATGTTTCTTCCTGTATAAATATGCTAATTGGTATCATGATACCTGTGTTGCTTTTCTGGCACTGCTATTCTTTAACTCATTAAGACAAAGTGAAACAGATTCCATTGAACAGAATGAGGAAGCTTCTGTTTCCTCCCTTATGACAATCAGAATATCCCAGAGCTTGAAACACATAGCCTTGGACCATATATAACAAAATGCAAACTATATCTGACAGATTACAGAAAAGGCTCAACAACTGAGCTTTTAAATTTAGAAAAAAAATACAACCTAGGGTTGTACTTATTGCTAGACCTGAGGTGGTACTGTGAGAACAAGGCTAAAAAAAATTTTTAATTCCAGCTTCTTATCCTAGATGAAGATGTTAAGTTCCCTTCTCAGAGCTTTCTCCACAGAAGTTTCTGAAGGATCTCAAAGTCTTTTGAAAAAAAAAAATGCTGCTGTTCCTCATCTGATCTTAAGAAGACAGAATCATCATCACACAACTTTTATGTCAGATTATACACTTGCTAAACTAGGACAACTTTGAACAACATTGAATTTGCTTGGATGTACTACAGCAATCTAAACCTAGAAAGAAGAAAAATTACCCAAAATGTCCGATTTTGTTCAGCTGTTGTTAATTTTTTGTTATGTTTTTACTCACTTCCATGGCCTCAATGTCTTCTGCAAAAGAATTTTAATAAGAAAATTTAAAAATTTCTGCAAAATTTTAATAAGAAAGTGGTATAGGGACATATATTCTCAATTGCCTTTGATCTCAGTGTGTTCTGTAAGATTGCCTCAACTTGTGGTTAAGATCCTGGAAGCAAGTGCATGCGTGTCATCACCAAGGTTTTGACATATGATTATTTTATTCACAATACCTTATGTGTCTTCTGTGTGAAACGTGGAAATAGAGGGAATTCAGAGGCTGGAAGCAATAGCAGAGTCAGGAAATGAGCAGGACATCTCTTCAGAGCATCACATTGCCTAGAATAAGAGAGTCACAACTAAGAAAATATCCACTATGTCTTCTGGATTGGTGGAATTGCAATAATTTTTAACTTTTGTAACTTCCTGTCTTCCAAAATGACATGATGGAGGTATGACTTCTTTCTGCTTATCCCCAAGTGGTTACTGCAGTTGTGCAATGAAGGGAGATCCTGAGATTAACAGGAAATAGTACTTTTAGAAATGCAAACAGTCATTTAAATTCACATACCACTTTCATCCATATAAGAAATAACTGTAATAATATGTATTTGATATATTTTGCTAGGATTTACTTTCCTAATTGCATTTGTATGTTTAGCTTGTCAAAATACTGCAGGAGTCAGTTTGTACATGAATTTGTGTCAATTTAAGATGAAATTTACATAAAAGTGAAGCTTAAACTGCTTAAAATTTAGTCAAGTTTGAGAATAAGCTGTGAGTCCTGGAGTCTCAATTCATGGATAGGACAGGATCAGGACAATGCTCCAGGATCCTGTGGATCATGTTCAATGGTGAGCAGGGACAAAAAGTGCTTAATGTGGGATATATCCAGCTCTGTGAGTGATGTCAAAATAGAGGGAATTTCTAATGTAAATGGAAGCAGAACTTCAACAACCTCAAAACATTGGTGCTTCTGTGGATGGAGAACCTGCTAAATTAGGCAGCAGCTGAAAAAATTTCTTTAAGGATATTTGGTGGACATAGCATCAAAAGCAGGAATTAGTCTGATATCAGGGCTTATTGCTAACATAAAATAATCTTTTCTCCTGTCTGCAGAGTTGGTATAGCAGAACTACCCCAAACTCCACCAAACCTAAGTCAAGTTTTCATTTACTGTTGACCAAAATTATCTGAGTGGCTTATCCCTTCTAATGTGTAAGCAAAAAACCAACCAAACAAAAAACCACAAAAAACAAAACCAAAAAACAAAACAAACAAAAAACCCCACACACAAACAAAACCAAAACAAAACAAACAAAAAAAAATCCACCAAAAAAACAAACAAACAAAAACAACAAACAAACAAACAAACACCACAAAACCAAAACCAAACCAAAACAAAAACCCAAAACGAAACAAAAAAACCCCACAAACCACAGCAAAAAACGCTATAAAAATGGTATAATGGTATTAGATCACTGCTTTATTTTTAGGTCTAAGACCCATAGCAAAAGTGTTTTTATTGTACCTGTCAGAGTACAATAGGAAAACATCTGTAGAAAGTAAACCAAAAGTAGCAAGCTGTAGAAACTTTTCAGGCTCTTCAGTTTGAAGGACCACAAAAGAAACTTGAATGCCATGTAACCTTTCTGTTTTCCAAAGTATTGAACATTTCATAAATGGATGACTGCTCTTAAGCAAAAAGGATTACAAAACCAATGAGATGCTGTTACAAAAATCTATACAATATACTTGTGAAAGTGCAGCTCATTATGGAGTATGACAGATAATTCTTCAGTTAAAAGGCACTGCTGTATAGACTGTAAAGATATATGGATTCCATAGGCCAAATTTAATGTGAGATGAATCCTTCCAACAAATAAAGTCTGTGCTTTGCTTTTTCTTCCATGAAAAGTTCCGTAACAAGGAGGAATTAATGCAAGGTGTTTTCATGGGTGTGGTTTTAAATGCTGAATTTTGTACATGAAACATTTAAATCCCTCCCCATCTTGATTGCTTGAAGAAAACATCTACCTGTCTTTCCCAGCAAATTATTTACCAGGTTAAGTTTATTTAAAAGTACCTTATGTATCTCCATTTGTCTTAGGGTGACTTTATGACACTTATATCCCCAGCCATCTGTCCTGTTTATGCTGGGTATTAAGTTCTGCACCTTTAAGACTGGTTCTGAGAGCGAAGTGGGGAAAAAAGAGGTGAGGAGTTTGTTTTTAGAGAGGGCACTCGCTCCTCTGCATTCCCTCTCCTGGATGGGGTTGTCTGCAGCACAGACAGACAGAGGGACAGAGATTTCCTTTGCTTTTAGCTAGGTTGGTTTTGCGAGCTGAGGCAGAGAAGTTCCCCAGACTGTGTTTTTTCTTTTTCTTGCAAATGATCAGCCTGCCCTGGACTGAAATCCAGACAAACACCTGGAGCTCACACCTGTGGCCCACCAGGGCCCAGGCCAGCACTTTCCAGCACAGGAGGGACTGATAAGAGACTGAACAAGCCAAGCTACATCCCACAAAAAAGACTTTCTGAATTTGGCATCTCCTCAGAACAGCAAGAAGTTTTATTGTTTAATATTATTCATTTTTCAAGGTTGTTAAATAAACAGTTTTTTCCACTTTTCTCCAAGGAAATTTTTTTCTAACCAGTTGGGAGAGGCGCCGCTTGAATATGTTCTCTAAAGGGGCCCTCTTTGGAAGATTTTTCCCAAATTTGCCCTAAACCAGGACACCACATTTAAGAGGAATTTATGAAAGAATGAGAAAAGTCATGTAAGAGAAAATTCCAGACTAACAGAAATACAGATCAATAAGAGCATAGCTTATTTTATGAAACATACAAATAATGTCACTGTTTTCCTTTTTTAAAAAAAATTATTCTTAATACGTATATATTCTATATACTCAGAACTTGGGCTTGAACCATACATAGAACCACAGTTTATATAAACTAGGCTGAAGTGTAAATGCTCAGTTTTACTGAAATTTGTCAAATGAATATTTTAAAGTGCACACTATTTAGTGTAGCACACTTAGGAAGCTAAAGAATTTTTACAGGATTAATGAACTTCATTAACTATAACTAAATTAGCTGCAGCTATTTTGGTGGTAAATATAATATCAAACCCAATTTTTGTTTGCTATTGGAAAGAAGATATTGAGTTTCTTGTGAAATAGAACTCATAAAAAAGTAGCTCAATAGAACATTTGGCCAGGTTCTCACATAAACAAATAGAAAACTCTAAACAAATAATGAAATTATGTTTTATGAACCTTCTGGAATAAGCAGAAAAACAAACAGAGGTTAATCAGTCTAGAAATGCCATAAGTAGATTTCCACTGTTTGGAGGCTTCAGGTTTTCCTCACATTCCAGTTACAGGAAGAAAACTACTTTTTGTGGCTTTCTGCAAGCCTAATCTACCAATATATAAATGTCTCTATATCACTTTCATCAATCATTGTGCAACACAAAATAATAGCATTTAAACTATAAAACAGCATGATGCAAAAACTTTTTCCTTGGAAAGTGAAACAATTTCTTGAAATATTTCTCCTGGATTCAGGATTATAAATTAACCAGATGTACTCATGCTGTCTGCTGATTAATCATAAAGTTCATTCCCTGGTTTTTGGCAATTATAATTTATTCTGCAGTGCAAAAAGGCAGTTTCTTCTGGAGTGATTTGGATGTTTGGGAGAACTTCTGTTTTACTATGAATGTACATAAAACTGAAGTGTAGAGAATATATTAAATAAATATAATGAATCTGAAATATAAACAATAAGAAAATATAGAAAAACTGCCATTTGTTAATTTACATTTTATCTGCCAGGGCAAAAGTAACACTCTCAAAAACATTTGTGAGCATACATAAAAGAACAGCATAACTTCATCTATGTTCCATAAAGGTATTTTTAGAATACTCACTTTTCAATCCCTCTGAAAAGAAATCAGATTATCAGTCAGATTTACCCATGGAATAGTACCTTTTTCTTCCCCCTCTCTTTGTTTTTCTTTTTTCAACTTCCACCCAATTTCCCAGTCCTCTCCCCTGTGGTCATTTCACACACACACAGGAGCCCTACTGACATTTATGAAGTTAAACACTGAATGAATAACAGAGGCTGATATGGACTGACCATAAAGTCCCATTCCCCACCCATCCTGCCAATCATGGGGCAGGTAGGAAGTAGAAAAGTCAGGAACAAAAGAGTAAAGTTGAGCCTGGGAAGTAGGAAGGGGTGGAGGAAAGGTGTTTCTTACCATTCTACTTTGGTTTTCTTTGGCAATAAGCTGCACTGATTTCCCCCAGCTGAGTCTGCTTTTCCCTTGATAGTAATTTGTAGGTGGTCTCCCTGTCTTTATCTTGACCCACAGGCTTTTTCATTATATTTTCCCCTTGTTCTGTTGAGGAGAAGGAGTGAGGAAGCAGCTGGGTGGCTATCTGACGGCCAACCAAGCTTAACCCAGTGCGAAAACAAAGGAGAATTCTCAGATAAAGAAGGTGCAGAGGTGCAAGGGAATGGGTGCAAGACGATCTGCTAATAGGGAGAAGGCTCCTAGACAGCCAAAGAGCACATCAGGGCAAAATGTCAATAGTCTTAATGATATAGCCAATGGAAAAGCAATGGGAGACATCTGGATTTATGCTGTGAGACTGGCTGGAAGAAAAAAATTGAAGGTGGTGTTGCTACTGGGGAAATAATCCAACACTTAAGGCAGGGCTCTTTTTTCTCACCCTCTGTGTTCCCAATTTTCCCATTAGCTGCTTCTTGGAAACTTGTGTGGCTCCCCCAGCCTTACTGCTTCCCCAAACTCCACTATCCTCAGTCTCAAACTGATCTCAGATTCCTTCTAACCTTTCTTTCCTCATCTTCCTTCATGAGTTTTTCTCCTACTGCAGAACTTCTTGTTATCTACTCCAGAGATACTATACTCCAGCTTCAGCTATTTTGATCTCATACCTTGAGGCAGGGAGGGTTAATTCAATTTTGAATTGCTGCTGCCAGACTTTAATTTCTTAGTAGTGTGGTACATACAGCTCATTCTGAGATTCCTTAAAACTATGTTGTACTTTTAAAGGTTATTGAACTTGCAGAAAATATTAATAGGCTACAATAACAGTGCTCTAAATTGCTGCAGAGCAGCCTTGTCTACATTTCCTGATAAAATGTGACTATGTTATTGCAAAACCCACAATTGCTGGAGTTGTATGGTTTGAATCAGTCAATCATGAGCATAAATATCTGTATTATCCTACAAGTACAATTTTTCAATTTGTAATGTGAGATATTCTATTGTTCCTTCTCAATCCTGTGAATGATTTATGCCATTCTGAATAAGAGATAGATGTGCCTTGGCATCCTTCTGTCTTAGTAGGCATCAACCTGTACATAACCAAGTTAGTAATGTAGCAAACAGATTTTACTATGTGCAGAACTGATGCAGTCTGGAATTCACAAATCTGTTAAGGGAAAATAATCTGGGTTATAGAATCAACTTCTGCTTTAGATGATGCAAAACTATGACAGTACACTATTTATGGTTTTGTGCTATTGATATTATACTTCAAGACAGCAGACAAATATTCCCATTAATTCCCCCTGAGGAAGATGTACACAAAGGAAAATTTAAAATGAAAGGGTGAACGGTTGTGTTTGACTCTGAAAAGTTGTGTGTGAGTAACAGTTTTTGAAGGCACATGGAATGTTTCTTTCTTACACAAGGAGGTATTTGCTCTTGTTAAGGAATCAGTGATAGTAGTGAGACCTTAGTTTTCTGATGAGCTCGTAGAATTATGTTTTCAACAAAATCCAGATATCCCTCTATGTATAAGCATGGGTGTGTTGTGTACCAAACACAATGAATTAATAGAGATATTAATTAGAGGAATGACTAATTCATTAATTTCTATGTCCTCTCAAGCTTAAGTGTTGAGAACATTTTCCTACTCATTCTGGACTACTAAACACAATTTAAAGCCCAGCTTCAGCTGTTAGTTTTAGACAATTCCAACCCATCAAAAGTGTTTTTGCATTCACAGTAGGTGAACAAATCCTTTATTCAACAGAAAAAAGGAAAAAAATAGGAAAAGTAAAAGTTTTCTCATTGTTTTTGATTATCATATGTCAGTCAACAAAAAATAATTCTCATTGCTGTATATATAAAATTACAGACAGTGTATCAGAAGGTTGATTCTTCTCCAGAGGTGCCTGTACACTACTCTCAGACTACATCTTGCATGTGGTTGTTACTGAAATGTATGTACTGAAATGTACTGAAATGAAATGGAGTTAGAAATCATAAAGAAACAAATACAAAACAGTGTATTAATGTGCTGTAGCACATGTTAATAGAAAATATGTTCATGTCTCATTTATGATTTTAATTTGTGTCATAACTATCTTTTTGATGTAATATTATTCTTTTCTTCTGCAGAGATCTTAATCACTCTATCTTTTGTACTAATCATGGTTCTGACAGAGGGGAGAGTGAATTCAATTAGTTTTAAGAAATTTCCTGCCTTATTAATTTTACCAGTGGAAGAGCATTCCCTCTGTCAGATTCTTCTCAGCTAATACCCTCTTCTCTTCACCAGTCTAAGCCTAAAGATTCTGACTTAATTAATAATTTTTGATTCCAAAGCTTTCTTGATGTATTTGGGGTCCCAGCCATGTGGCCTAAGGCAGCTTTGGGAGTGTGAGTGGTTACTTCCCCTCATGCCCAGCACCTTGGCCTCTGATTATTTTGATCCTGGCTCCTTCACTCGCACCTGGGGAAATCCCAGAGAAAAGGTGGGTTAGGATCTCACTTCTGTCAGTGGGGTAAGTAATGAAACCTTTGCATAAGGCTTCAGCTGATCTCCTTCTGCAGGCAGACCCTGCTGGAGGTGAGCCTGAGTTTTGTATGCAGCCAGGCTGCCTCCTTAGCTAGTAGAAGCCATTGCCGGTGGGCATTGACTTCAGTGGCACTGGAGTGACACTGAAAATTATCTCAAACCTGGGGAAAGGATCAGCCAAAGATGCATCTGGAATAGAAGGTGAGATATATTCTAGACTGATCTTCCTAAAAAAATCTTGGCCTCATTCTCAGAGAGAGGCTGCTACCACTGTCCCCTGGACCAGATGGTGGTGATGGTTTCCCCAGATGGCCTCTTTCAGATTCTTGTTAAAAATCATGTTGGAGTTTTTCACATAAATTCTAAAGGAACTAATCAAATGTTATTACCTTAATTTTTAAAAGCATTGTATTTCTCCACAGCAAACAGTTTGAGTCGTTTTTTAAAACAGTCTGAGATTTACTCAAATGAGAGCTTTAATTTAGAGAGGTTGCTTCAGGCACAGGGAATTAATATAATCACTTTTTAGTCCTTTAAGTTACACCTTCACAGAAAGCTATCAGTTTTACAAGGCTGAAGAGATTGTGCTATTGTCAGATTAAATTAACTCTACATTTAAATTCACAACAGTCTTTGATTAAAAAAAACAAAAAAAAAAACCCAAAAAACAAAACAAAAAACAAAAACAAACAAACAAAAAAACCCCCAAAACTTTGCAGGGATATATTAAAAAAGCCCCAAGATTTCGATTGTCTGGAAATTGCAGAACTCATATTCTTAAACTTGTACTTTAACAAAACAATTGAAATGAACTACTTTTATTTATGTAGGTATTTCTTTGGGATTATCCGGTAGAAGTAGTTTTGGAATTGGGATAATTTTAGAAGCAATTCAGCTGTAGCACTTTGCTGCACAAGTATTTCCTCTTGTTTCCAACTCAAAAGGATGCTAGGAAAATAAGAAAATAACTTCTTTTTGAGTTGAGGATCATAAGGCCATGTAACAAATGATGCTCCTAGCATCTCACAGCAGTACCTAAGACAGACTATCATCTTCCTCACTTATAATTTTCTCTGATGGTTCAGGACAGTGCTTTGGCAAAGTGCTGTTGCCAGCATTGAATGATAATATCCTTCATCACTTGAGAGGGCAATAGCAACAAAAATAGTACAAGTTTGAAGGGTTTGGAAGACAAATACATAGCTTTTAACCTGCAACATGATTGAGATGGATCAGAAATCTGGTTTCTTAGAATTTATTGCAAGGTTGGAACAGAGTAAGAATTACCTCTATCCTGACTTATCTCTCAGCATGAAACTGAAAGCTGAAGTTTAAAACTACTTAATATCACTACAATTTAATGTAAAATATAGAGTGGAAAAAAAAGCTGTCAAAACCCCCAAACCTGTCCCCAAAAGATTAATTCTTTTGTCTGAAAAGTACAAAAAAATTTTTAAAAAATCTGTCTATATTCCTGACACACAGTTGAAAGACATTAATGGGAGAGGCAGACCCAAGGAAAATATCATGGGCTTGTTACTAGTAGGCCTGGTGTTTTAGATGGCTTACCTTGGTGGCTTTTAGACTCTCTTAAAGAAGTACAGCTGAACTGTGGGCTTAGCACTGCTCTGCCAGCATAAATCTTATTACTGTGTTACAGTCTGGTTATTAAAATTGTTAGAGAGCTTCCTCTGCCAAAACTAAGGTGCAAAGGAGACCATATGCCAAAGTAAATAGTATGGATTTTATTTGACATTACATGTGAAGGAGAGAGGGAGAAATGGGAAAAGGCGGGGGGAGAGAAAGAGAGTACCAGAGAGACAGATTAAGTAGAAAATATTACTACTCCATAGGTCCAAACAACCTCCTGTTGGTGCTCTTCTTGTGACCCCGTAGGGTCACAAATCCTGCCAGCAAACCTGCTCCAGCCTGGGCTCCTCTGTCTCCATGGATCTTCAGGTCCTGCCAGGAACCTGCTCCTGCACAGGCTTTCCACAGGGTACAGCTTCCTTTGGGCACCCACCTGCTCTGGAGTAGGAGCCTCCCAGGGCTGCAGGTGGATCTCTGCATGCCCTGGCCCTCCATGGGCTGCAGCTGCCTCACCATGGTCTCACCATGGGCTGCAGGGGAATCTCAGCTCCAACACCTGGAGAACCTCCTGCCCCTCCTTCTGCACTGGCCTCGGAACCTTCAGAGCTGCTCCCCTCACACATTCTCACTCCTCTCTCTGGCTGTTTTTCCTCCTTTCTGAAATATGTTGTCCTAGAGGTGTTAATGTTACCACCATTGCTGATTGTCTTTGCCTTGGTCAGTGGCAGGTTTGCCTCAGAGCCAAGTGACATTGGCTCTCTCAGACTTTAGAAAAGCCCTGGCAGCTTCTCAGAGGAGCCATCCCTGTAGCCCCACAGCCACCAAAACTTGGCCAGACAAACCAAATACAGCAGGAAAAAGGGCAGAAGTGTTTTCTGACCCAGAAAAACTCCCAAGAGAGGAATATTGTTGTCAAGCTGCAGACATCTAAGGGACAGTGGAAGAAAAAACAGGCTTCTGGTTGAAAATGTGTTTTCTCAGTATAAGATTTTGTGGGTAGGAGTGAAAGAAGACTTTTGAGTGAGTCTTTGAGTTACTGCCAAGAGAGGGTTACACACTGTGCTCCTTCCACAGGCACTTGCTGTGTTTAGTGCATCTGCCGTACTGTTTGATAAACACTCAGATTCTAGAGTCCACAATGCCCACAATTACAGCAAAATACAATTGCTGCCCTACTGTAAGCAGATTTGCTAAGATCAGGCTAAACCAAGAAAATTTTGGAGGGTCTCCTCTGAGCATTAACTAGATGGTTCTAGAAGAAAAGGAAACTTCATTATTCGAAGCCACATTTTTCAAAGGGAGAAAGGAAGATGCTTCCTTCTAATAATAAATGTTTATATTTTGAGGAGACAGTAGTTGCGTTATAATTCTTTGTTTTACAATCATTGCTTCAAATTCTATTTTCTCATTTTCACATGTAATGATAAAACTTAGGATTTTACAAAATTATGACATATAAGTCAAATTGTAGATAGTAGATTTGCCAGCAAGATGAGTTCCACATTTAGAAAAGTAAAAATAAAGAGATATAGATAGGTCAAAAATGTTTTAAGTCACTTTTGACTGTTAAAGCCCTTGTCTGTAATTTTTTGCAATCCTATCTGCAGTACTTGAACATTGATAGATGATTGATCTCCATGTAGGGTAAACTTCAGGCTCAGGATTTAGAGATTTTAAATATATGACTTCTAGACCAATGGGTATCCAATGTCTCTTTTTTTATTGTTTCTTTTTTATGAAAGCTGTGAAACAGTGTAAGTGCTCAGAAAACTTATCCAAGTTGTAAACCTAGTAAGTTTTGCACCAATTGTAATTCTTTTTCTTCTACTGTTAACATTTACTTACAGTGCATATTGCTAATTCTGATAAAACCTTTCTTTCCATTCCTGGACGCTGGTAGAGCAGGGTTGATTGTTAAAGGAGTTTTGCTTTGAACAAACCCCAATAAAAACAAATAACAAGATACAAAATATTAAAACATTCTCGACTTTAATGGCGTAAGTGAGAGCTTAATTCTCTTGAAACATCTGACCTTACCTTTCCGGAGTTCTATAGAAATAGGTATGTACTGTACTAATTTTTGTAACCCATTTTCTATTAGCTGTGTAGTACGACATTTTACTGCTAAAAGGTGATGCCAAAACATCTCCAAAAATCAACAGCACTGAAAAGGAATATTTCCAAATTTTTTCAATTGTGATGCTTTACAGGTTGCATTATAGGCAGAATTACTGGTGATGTCTCCAGTTTGCAGAAGAACTATCAACATTACTTTTAAACTACAGTAATGTGAACTAGTAGGATTAGTTTTTCTTTTTAGGGAGTGCTCTCAGTATCAGCACAGTGCAGGGGAAGGCTAACTTGTTGCTTCATACAGTCTTATGGAATTTAATATATATATCAAGATGTTGCTTCACTGAGTATCATTCAAGCAAAGTACCAAAAATGCCAGTTCTTTTCTCCTTGTCCACGTCATGGGCTTCAGACTCAAGTATACTATTGAAGAAAAAAGAAGAAATTCCAATTGGACTTCAAAATTTAACAGCACTTCTGCTTTAAGCTCAATGAACTGAATTGAGCTACTTGTCTCTGTGCTATGACAATAATTCTTCCCTCTGGTAATACATATTCAAACCTCAAGTGTGTTGTTCACATAATAAGTTTCCATTCTGAAGGCAAAGACCTTATTGGAGCACTTACTAACATTAATATAAATATTTCTCAGACTTCATCTTTGCTCCCTTTAATTGCCTGAATTCTCAAATTTTACAGATAATTTTCTTCCTATGTATTTAAAATACATCCTCACAGTTCTGTTACTTGTTTTGATGTTTCATTTATGATATTTTTTACTCCTCAGTTCTATATTTAATTGTATCTAGCTTTCATAGTCATCTCTTTGTGATACAGTATGTTGCAATGACATAAAAAACATATATAATTTTTTGTTGTTGTTGTTGTTTTGTTTTGCTAATCTTTGACACTTCTAACAAAAAGTGTTGCAAGATTATCTAGTTTACAAAGTTAGCTTCTTGCACATGCTATATACCTCTGATGACAGCTATTACACACCTGGTAATGCAACAAACTTAATTTGTTTCAATACTTAGTCCAAAACTAAAAAGAGAATAATGTTGTCTTTTGGTTTTAATTACAATAAATATCAAAATCAAAATCATTTTAACCTGGAATAAAATTCTTGGAGTGTTGTACTCCAGTTTCCATTTTCAGTTTACTTATGGTTAATTTTCTTCATGAATTTGAGTTTGAAAATTACTTACAGATACAGGATTTCTTGGATTCAAAAGAAATTATTTAAATTTAAATATAAATTATTAAATATTTCATTTGAAGTAAAAATAATAAACAAAATCATTTGTTTCTTCAATGTTCTTTTTTCTTTGTTTTTTTTATATTTTTTGGTTAAGGATGTTTGCAGTCAGTACACTTCATTTCATTCCTTCTAAAATGTCTTTTTAAGGAGTATTCTATGCACTGGAAAAATGTTAACTTGGTTCTGAATGATTGTGCTCATATATTATATATGAATGCCTATTAAATTCTGGAGTATGCTTTTAGCCTTACACTATTCAAATTGCAAACAAAAAGGAGTGGAAGTGTCTGTTGTTTACTTGACAGTTTATCTCATGGCAGCAACTTGAGCCCATTCTGCTGAAAGGCTCAACCTTCCTCAAAATCTGCTTTTGGTGTGGAAGACACCCAATGGCATAGGCGAAGTGGGAACTCCAGTTTTCTTCAGTGTGCATCTAGTCTTAGTCTCCACTGGAGTCAGCAGGCGTGCTGACCTCCAAGGGGTGAGGTATCCACCAAAGAAAAGCAAGGACAATCTCAACTCTCAACTCTAAGGACATGACTCAGTATCAGTACAGAGGCATTAAAATTTGGGGTTTGGATACAGTTTGTGAAAAATCTGACCACTAATGTAGCAGTGATCTGTGAAATAGGAAAAGCCTCCCTTTCGAAAACATTGTCTTTCGTCATACCCTTACTCATTAAATTTCATTTTTCATTAAAAACATGGTTTAGGTTAAATCGTGAATGTAAGACTCATCCTCTGCTGAGCAGAGGTACTGAAGATTTTGACAGGTGCTCTACAGCTAAAAGGAAGATCTCCCCCAGAGACTAAAAAATATTGCCTTAAAAAATATCCACTTTTGTTCAATGACATAATTCACTCTGCTGAGTCTCAGGGTTGGCGAGTAGGGTAGACACATCCTCTGAGTGTGCAAACAATGACAATGTATGTGAGCATTAAATAATTCTACCAACTGGTGACCAAGTGAAACTAAATCAATGAAAATATTTCAGATATCTGTGCTGATGACTGTTTTCCTGATTTTTTTTCATATCCACGTAGTTTCTTGTTTTACAAAGCAAGTATCCTTGTTAAACTACTATAGCATTAATATATATTTTCTTTTTCCTACGGAACTTAAGACATGCATAAGGGTGAAAAACGTCAGTTTAAGAACAGGAAAATAGACAATAAACAGGAGTCACATTTTCTTCACTGCAGATCATAAAACTCTTTTGATATGTTTTTCTTTATATTTGATTCAAAAAAGACAGTTTCTCATCTGCTCTGTTTTCATACTGTATCTGAAGTATTCTATGAAAATGAAAAGCCTCTTCCAAAAGCTTTTAATTACCTCATTTGTCAATAGACAAAAAGTTATTTTCACTTGGTTGTCAGAGAAGACCTGATAAATGTTGTATTTCAGAAATAAATAACCTGAAAATTTAAAGACACTACTAATGTGAAGATATAATTTAATTCCTTAAAAATTGTTGAATTGATTTTATAATATAGAGATTACAGGCTGTTTATTAATTGGAATAATACCTATTTATATTTTATCTCCTTTCAGGATTAGATCCAAGAAGTATGAGGTGAATTCCAGGATTTTTTTTTTTAATTATATTTTTATGTAATAAAAAAGGTTCACTTTTTCAATATGAGATTTTTTTCCATCCTCCTAGGACAAGTGTTCTGCAGAGGTAAATAGAGATGTCATTTTTTAAACAATCTGTAGTTCTTAAATGACAGTTCAATATTGCTCCAGATTTTTTTTTTTAAGAAATTTCCCTTTTTTTTTTTTTTAACAAAATTTCAGAAACTTTTTGAAATCATCTTTTTGCAAAGTTTTGAAGCTGTTATAGCAAAAATTTTCCCAGAATCATGCCCTGAAGTGTCTTCCTACCACTAAATCAGATGTCAATGTGCAAATGCAGGATGCTCATGGCACTACTGTTGTCCAAAATCTTGCTTTGATTGATTTAGAGCCATTTACTAAAGACTAGCGAAGAACTTCAATGTCTTTTGAAAGGGATGTTAATGGTTTTTCCTGGACCTGTCATTATCTTTGCAGATATTTTTAAATGTAGAATTTCCACAAAAATAATTAATCTTCACCAATTTGCCCAAATGTATCTATAAAGTCAGAGAAATGAGACACAGTCCTTCAGGCAGAGCTAGTGGAATGTTGGCATTGCAAATGTTATGGAAAGTGTGATCGTGTAAGCTCCTGAGAAGCAGGAAGGCAATGCTGGGTCCAAACACCTTTCTACTGGTCTGGCACTAGGTGACAACCAGGAGGTCTAGAGGCAGAGAGGGACAATCTGAACCAGGACAAAACACAGGCCAGGAGAAGAGATTGCCAACCCAACAAGTAGGCAAGAGGGTGCAAAACAAATGCCACCTGTTGAGAGATGTGCCTGGGGAAAGGATTTTCTGGCAGATGGAGCGGGAGCAAGAGGAAATAAGCTTGCAACAGGTGCAGGGAATTATTCTGCTTAACAGGCAGTTTGCAAAATTCCAGTGGTTTTACAAGTGGTTCTAACTAACTGCACTAAATGTTTGCAGCACAGGTCAAGATCTTTTCATTCAGTATAAGGGCTGTAGATTTTTAAGGACCATATAAATCACAGTCTAAGATGCTGCATAACCCAGACTGCAGAATTCAGTGATTCCCGTGGTACTGCTGAAACTTGTATTGTGGCACATTTTAAAGGAGTATAATAGATGTTAAAGTTTACAAATGATGGCTTGGAACATGGTAGAACACTACAAAGGTTTTATTCTTATATACCTACTTAATTCTTCTTCTATAAAGCAAAGGCCCTTTGTCTTGTCTAAATATATCCATATTTGGACTCCAGATTTTGGCTGTTAAAATATCTCTTTTCCTAGACTGAAAAGCCTTTTTTAGCATAAAATTTTCACACTTAGGTATTCATTAGCTATGATAAAATTTACATTTGAAATTCTCTTTAATATATTCAATAGATAGAAAGGCCATGACTCTTCACAAGAAAGATTTTTCTAGACCTTGCACACTGCTGAAGTAGTTTTTCCTTTGTCAAAATACTTTTAAATATATATTTTTTTTTTGTATTTCAGATTTTGCTGTCAGCCATTTTATACTTTCACCTATAGTACTTGTGAAATTGAGGAATTAAGCATGACTAGAATGAAGTCCATGAATCTCTCCAAAACATTTCCCTTGCAAATTGGTTGCTAACTGCAGTTAATTCAGGTTATGCTACCCTAAAATCTTTGCTTTTATATCTGTCCTGGTTTCTTTTTGTCTTCTTTCTGTCAAGTCCCTTGGACCGAATCAAGGTTTTCACTCTCTTATAATATCAATGCATTCACAGTTTCCTTCTGTTGTTAAGAACTTCCCGTGTCCTGGCCATTTGAAGCCCTCTTAAGCTCTGGCAGATGGTGTTTGCTTCTACACTGTCAAATAATTATTTATCTTTGGCATTTGGTCTTTCACACATTTTGCAATCATGAATGAAACAATTAAAATATAAACCAAAACACCTCTGTAAAATGTGACATGATTCTTATTGGTTATTTTGATTTTCCTTCTTTGATTTTTAGCATGTCTTGTCCTCAGTATTCCACTTGCATTTAGCTATTGATGCCAATAATCTGATCCATTAAAATACTTTCAGCAGCTTGTCCTAATGAGGTCTAAAGGGCTGGTACCCCCATTTGGTACCTGGAGACACAGTGGTGATAGGAAGTAGAGGGCATGCAGGGAAGTGTACCTCAAAAGAAGAGGTGAATTAGACTTCCCATTCCTTTGGGTTTCAAGTTCTGCCTGTTGCTGCAGCACCTTAGCCTTCTATGAAATGGAGTGTGCCCAAAGGAAAAAAAAAGGGCAAAACAAAAAGAGCCCAAACAAAACCAAAAACAAGACCATAATCTCAGGAGCTTTAAAACGTCTTCAGAAAAAAAAAAAAAAAAATTACAGGATGCTCATTTTAATTAAACTTCAGAAAAAAATGTTGGAGGATGTTTCTTCAGGACACAGAATAGGGCGACACACAGAAGCACAAAATGGGAGAGCTTGGGACTAACAATCCAGAGTTTCTAGTTCTCCTTGGACACAGTGTAGAAAAGATTTACCAGGGAAGTCTTTCACTGTGCAGAGAAAATATTGGAAACTAACAAGGGCCTACACATCATGGCAAGAAATAATTGCATTGGTTAATAAATATAAACAGGATACAACAGTACCTAGCTGTGGTGGAAAAGAAGTACTGGAAACTTTTATACTGTATTAGCAAATCCTTCCTTTTTCAGTCCTACCAGGTTTGATATATCACAATCACTTATGTTGTATAATCTGACATACTGACATAATGAGAACTGATATGTCACCTTAATGATAGGCTTATTCTGAAAAATGTAAAGTGGAACATAATATCAGAGCTAAGATTACTCTGGCTTTCAGTAACATGCCCTTTCCAATTAAGATTGTAGTCAAGCTGTGCTAAACATACGTGTGTGTGAATATGGTCAGTCATATCTCATGCTTTTATAATTAAAACTACATCACGTAATTTTATGAAGAAATTTTGTATAGTTTCGAAGCAAGGCAGAAAAGCAGTAAGGAATGTAGAAAGGCATACAGAAATTTTTGTAAGTGCCTAATGGTAATTATTATAGTATAATAGATTTTCAGTAGCTTTTAAAAACCATCTTATGCGTTTCTGTAGCAAAATTACAATATTGTATTAAATGTAAAAAAATTATTAAAATTATTGACAAGTCATTTAAAATCTATCAGGATCAACCATTTATTCCCAAAAACTCCAAGGTTGTATACAATCTTTGGTTTATTTACCCACACAGGACATTATTGTCATTTATTGTGGAGAGCATGGACATGCCAGTGAGTGCATGGCTATTTATAGAATGCATTTGTCATTGTTCCTTTGTGCTATGCTGTTATCAACATGGTAGAAATACAGCAAATTATTGCAATTACTATTATGTTACAGCTATGACATTTGAAATGAACACAAATTTTGAAAAACATTTTATTCATCCCTTTTGCTGAAAGCTTTTTAAAACTCTTTGCTGTCAGGCTATGACCTTGTAGAACATGATTGACTCTCTGAGAAATAAAAGGTTCACATTTTCCCTGTCATACTGCTAAGCCCTTTCAACTCCTATTACTGTCAGGAAAAGGCAAAGCCTTTTGGTATTTTCTACATATTAGGTCCTACATGAAGACCTTTGTCGTTTAAGCTGTGCATTGCAAACCTAGGAAAACTCCTTACTGGGTAAAAGATGTATGATTGTATCCCTGGGATCAATTTTCTGACTGTTTTTCTCTTTGCCACTTTCAATTTACCATGTATTTATGCATAACTAAACTTTGCTTTACTCCAGCTAGCAATATTTATAACTGTTTTGTGCATGTTTCACTTTTTTTAAACTAAAAGCTAGACCAAGCATTGTAATTTAGCTGCTTATCCTTCAGTAATGGGGGTGTATTGAGGAATTTTTTTTTACTAAACAATTTGCAGCAGAAAAAAAAATCCCCTCAGACTGAAACTGTAAAGAACACAGGATTATTATAAAGCTTTGAACATGAACCCATTTTGACCACCCATCCTTATAGGGAAGGAAGCATCTGAGAGGAACAACAACGGAGGGTCCACAAACATTCAGAAGGTTTTATTAGTAAATTGCAAACTTGGCATAGAAATTGGAATATTAATTCCTGACCTACCATCTAAGCACACAGCGGTGAGTTTCGTATGAAAGGGCAGCCTGAAATGAAGAGAGAAATTAGAGACATGAATTAAAGAAAGAAAGGCAGAAAGAAAAAGGTAAAGAAGGGAAAAGAGAGAGTAAAAAATATCACCAGTCCTGGTTCCAACATTCATCCAGCTGATAAGCATCAGTCCAGCTGCATTGGTTCAGCTAATGAGATGTCTTGAGGGGCATCACCCAGACTTGGGAGGTTATCTTTATAAAGAAGGGATTCTCCACCCCAAAGACAGGCTTGTCATTTTCTATGTAAATTAGTTATCATGCACAGTCTGTTCTTTCAGGTTTTTCTGGAAATGGCTTTGGGGACCTTTGGTGGTCATATTTCCACACACTATAACCCATTTCCACTTCTTGGCCTCATTCCTGCATTGCACCAATATTGAGGTCCTCTATCATAGAAAAGTGCTGTCCTACCTCCACCTGGCCTCCCTTCTCCAGCCAAATCTTGCTTCTCGTAGCATTTTAATTCCAATAGTCCCAGGTTATTACCAACAATTCTTGTCTGTTATTTCTAACAGTATTTGTTTGTCTCCACAGCCATCTGGTTATTGGTGTTTGGGACATTCATGCTATTCCTTTATCTTCTGGGATTCAGGAGCTCAAAGGGTCTCACTTAGAACTGCTGTTGTAGGGGTGCAAGAGAGTGGGCTTTAGATAGAGAAATTTTTCCATCCTGGTCACCATTCAAGACTTTGAAGGTTCAATAGTAAATATACTATTCCATTTGGCTTGCTATTCAGAAAAGAAAATGAAGTTTCCGAGGCTGTTCACTAGAAAACAGGTGCTTGTTAGACACTTTTTGGATCCTGGAAACAATGTCTTTGATAATCACAAGAGGGGTTTACTCCAGGTGCGTTTTTCCTCACTGTCGAGACCTAATGTGCATTTCTTAAATCATAATGTGGCCCTGGGGGCAGGGGTAAGCACCAGCACAATTCACCCTATGACTAAAGCTAACTTCTCTGGGGCTCTACACCCATGAAATTTTAAATACAAGCTCATAGTCCTCTGGTGGCAAAAAAACCCACACACAAACAAAAAACCAAACAAACAACTCCCCCAAACAAACACCTCCCCCCCACACACATTTTCAGAAGAAAGCCTTTTCTTAAAAATAAAGAAATTTTGTCAAAATTTAGTAAAATCATACAGCGGGTAAAATTGCTGCTTTCAACCACTAGAAATTCTGGTCTGGAACTATTGCAGAAAGAGGGAAGCTAATACAAAACTTCCTTCTGGCCTGCATTACTCTTTCCCTGCATCAAATTCCTGATGAACTGGAGAAACACACAGCTTTGTCAGAAATATTCATTTGCAGAACAATCATGTCAGGGATTCGATCATATAGCTTTTCTGTTTCTCAATAAATTTATTACATTCTTAATTTTAAATTTGTTTTAGACATCAAAGTGCCACTTAAAATATTACAGGAAAATAAGAAAAAAGCTATACACATTGGAGAGATGTATTTCATTATCTGTTACATGGCTCTGTAAAATATAAATGAGATGCCTTTAAAAATGGAGTGCAACAAGCAATTTCACAACTTAATCTTGCTTGTTTCTTCACTTTAACATTGGAAGAAATAAATATATAGTACATTATTGGAAGGAAAAAATAAAACGTATTTGGAAAAAAAAAATTTTTTTTTTTGCAGAATAACTTAATTTCACAGATTTCCAGCAACTCTGAAACTGCTTGATCAGTACAAAACCAAGCAAAGTTAATTGATGATTTCAATTTCAAAGCACCTTTGATTAACTGAAGTCAGTACATAGGGAGGCAAACTATTTCTCACTAATGACTCTTTTATCGTTTCTATTACAAAATGCCTTTAATTGACAGCACATATTTTCCAAACAGTCTGTATTATTAGATTAAAACTCTTGACGTTGTTCACATCTTGGGTACATGAGCAAAAATAATTCAGTTTAATAATAATGGAAAAAGCACTATAATCCATCATACTACTACTGTAGCATGAGCAATGAAGTCTGAATGGATGCCAAATTAAAAAATGAATCCATAAAAATATGCCAATTACTATAACCATAATAAAATTTCAGCTTCTGTTCAAATGACAGTGAACCATAATCCTCTCATTCAATATCATTGGGGTCTTCTGATTTCAGGTTCATCCAAACATGTATTTAAGGTGACTAGTGTTGCACATTAGCTTTAGAAATCACATAAAACACTGTAGTCTTGACTGAAACAAATCTTCAGCACTCTTCAGTTTAAAGTTCCTCCATTTTCTCTGCTATTGCCTCAGTTTATCACTGTCTTCTGTATGAGCTGAACTATTTTTCCAAATTCATTGTTCATACACTGGCAGCTTCCTAAGGCAAGCACAGTGTGATTCTCTTTGCTAAGACACAGCTTTTTGCATTCTTCTCATCTTTGTGGAGCAAATCTTCTCATTTTTCAAGCTTTAGAAACAGATTTGAAGAGCAAATAGAGAGCTCTGAACATGTGAAATATTTGTGTGTGTCCTGTGGAAGGTTCAACAAACAAACATCTCCCTTATCCACAGCTAAAATGGATTGCTGTTGTAACAACTGACAAAGGCATCTCCTAAATGTTGTTTCGACAGAGGAGATGCATGCATCAATGTCATGTTTGTTTCATCTTTTTCCATATGGTAGAAGATAACATGCACTGGTAGACCTGCTTTCATTAAAGGCTCATTATGGCCAGTTTGTGAGATCATTGATAATTCATGTGTGAAGAGACCTCCCTCAGGAGGTCTCCTGTCCAACCTCCTCTCAAATCAAGGTCAACTAAGGAGTCAGGATAATTTGCTTAGAATGTTTTGCAGTGGGGTCTTGAAAACATCAAAGAGTGGAGACTCAATAACCACTATGTGTAGCCCACTTCTCTATTGTGCTTTCCTCATGGGGAAAAGGTTTTTCTCTGTGACCAGCCTAGATCTCTCTGATTTAAAGTTATGTCTGCTGTCTCTCAGCCTTCTACATATGTAAAAGCAGCACGCAAACAACAACACGGAGGCAAGAGGTCTGCAGTGCAAGAGCTGCTCCCCAAAAAGAGGGCAAGCCTGTTTATTTCTTTCATTTTTATAGATTGTGGGTCTGGTTGTGCATTGGCTTCTGGGGCTACTACCCCTTCACTCCACTGGCCAGACCAGCTGTCAACCAACATTATTTTCAGGCTAGAAATATGTAAACAAAGGACGGTGAACAAAAACAAGAAAGGTTGTTTATGTTCCAAAGTGTGAGAAAGTGAAAAACTGACCCTTAATATTGTACAGAAGCTAAAGAGCTGACTCCATCTTATGAACAAGTAGAAGGCTTTTAAAAAACTCAGAAAAACCAGGGCAACACACATGCACCAAGAACAGTCTAGACCTGTCTACTTTATAATCCTGTAGAACTGGCTGGCTGCTGTTAAATCCCTCTGAGGTTGAACCTTCACCAGGCTGAGAAAGCCAGTCTCTGTCAGTCTTTCTTCACAGGGCAGCTGTTCCAGGCACTGAGCTCTTGGTGGCTTCTGCTAAACCAGCTCCAGTTTATCTGTGTCTTTCTCATGCTGGGGGACCCAGAACTGTAAATAATCCCTTCCTTCACTCGACTGACCATGATCTTGTTAGTACACCTTCAGGCAACCTACAGACAACAGAAAATAGGGAGGAAAGTGGGATATCTAAGTAAGGATGAAAGTTGTCTTCTGTAATTATAGTACTCTAATAGCTGTGGCTAGGTTAAAAAATTTATTTGCATTCCCTCTACAACGAATACAGGCTGATACAGACACTTCCCGAGTATGATTAACATGCGAGCTAATCTCTTTCAGGAGGTTTTTCATTCACCCAGTTTTCCACACTGGCAACGTGAAAAAAAATGCAGTTTATCTGGGATGCCCAGGTTTTTAAGTGGTCTGTGTGAGGGAGAATTCATGTCACAGTAACTTTTCAAGGTTGTCACAGGATTTCTTGGAAGGCAGTGGAGTGGCCAGGAGGGAGGATGGCTGTCTGACCGTGTACTGTAGGTGGCACCACTTATACACAAGAACAGAAATCTGCAGTTTCTTGGTAAATATCTTTGTCAGCAGAAACCAAGATGCTCCCAGGCTGTACGACTTGGCATGGAATGCATGCTGAAGGTCAAATAAATTTTGGATGTACAGGTCATGAGAGTATGATGAGATGCAGACAATGGAGCATCAATCATCATGCTGAAGACCAGACTCTGGGTCAAATCCAATTATCTGCAGTAGGTAAGAGGGCTACAAGCTCTGAGAAGCTTGGAGAACCTTTATTACCTTGGAGTTGCAGGATAAGCAGACATGTTTTCTGTCCAGGTTAACAGTGATGGACAGATAAGGAGCACATCCCTGTAGGACCTTGAGATATCCACCTTGCTAGCAAAAACTATATGGTCACATGCTGACCAACAAATACCAAAACCAGAGACAAGTTTTATTAATGTCAGAAAAACATGAACAACAACAAACAGGACAGGACAAAGAAAACTCAAATTTTTGATAGAATATAGGGCAGAGTAAATGTGCTTCTTCGGTAAAAGATGGTACTTCTTAAACCTAATAGTGAAGGCATTTTTTTCAAAGTAAAATAAGCTGTTATTACTGATATTTCTTTTTCTGCTAGCAGTGGTAAGCTTTGCCAGTGTGAAATCTTCCATCATTCAAATACTATTTCTTGACAAAAATTTCATCTTTTATAACGAGGAACTCCACTTGCAGAATCAAGCTGAATTAAGACAAGAAATAACATTATATCTTACTGGTACTGAATATGATCTGTGGCTTCAGGGTTATTTGTTTGGGGTTTTTTTTTCAGTTGTAATGTTATCATCATATTGCGAAAAAGTCGCTGTCATTTCAGCACAACAGATTCTCAGCAAAAAAGACTAAACAGTCTTGTTTAGTCATGATGATAATTATAGTTCTTCTGTACTGGAGAAAATTAGGATAGCAATAAATTAGAATAGTTAAGTGCTAAGGAAACAGAGCTTACAATCTGAATGGGAAGCTTCCCCTTTTCAGGTTTAGTGAAAGACTGGATACTAGTCATTTTTGTGGCAAAGGTATTCACTGTGCTGAAGAACAAAATAATGACATTCTGCACTCTCTCCAGTACATTGAGTTCACAATTTTCAGAGTTCATTCAAAGCAAATGTATTCTCAGTTCATACGAGAGCGAGACCTCAGGGACACAAATTTTTGAAGGTGATACAGCAGTCTTGAAGGACAGAGTATACAAAAGGCTGTGCATCCTTCCCCGTAGTCTGCAGTAAAGGGAGGCAGGCTGGAACCTTTTATTGTGTAGCAGGATCACATGGCTGGAATCTTGCACAAGGCTTCAGGAAGAATAAACCCAACTATGCTGACCCAAGCCAGCTGCAGATTGCAAAGAGGAGCTTCATGTTAAAGAAACACATCTTTCTTTATCACCTAGTTTTATTCAGAAGCTTTCTAAAGGTAATTTAGTGAACCTCTGAAGTACGACAAATTACTAGAAACCTTTTGAAATTACCCCTCAAAGACTTCAGGCACAGGTCCTCTGATACATTTAGGTGTCTAGTTCCTCTAGCAGTTAGTAGGAAACAGAGACCAAAATAAAAGGCTATAGTCCTAAACAGCTTTGTATATCTGAGCCACATGTACTTACACTCACCAGAGAAAGTCAGCAAAGCTTTGTCATATTAAGAAGGATTACAGCTCTGCAGCTATGCAAACGGTTGCAGACAGTCCATCTGCTATTGTGCTTTGTTACAAATATGATGAAAGCCTTTGTAGTGACTTCAGATTATGAAAATATTAGGAACAATTATATTCCCTGGTTTGCATGTTATTGTTACTTTTGACATTTGTCAAGGATATCATCCCTGGACTCGACTTTTAGTAGTACAATCTTCCCCAAATCTGCATGAATTATTTACACTAATTCTAAAAAGTTGACGTCTAACCGAAAACAGTATGTATGAGACAAGCTAAATATAGAAAGGAAATAAATCTGAAAATACTGAAAAGGAATAGACAAATAAGGATATACAAAGTAGTTCAATGATGCAGGGTTAGACTTCAAAATGAAATGTAGGTTGTCATATTTAAGGCTGTTCTGAGGTAAGGTTCTGTGAATTTAATTATATTTTAAATGCTCAGACTAGCAACGTTTCTTATCATATGCATGTTTTACAGTTTAAATTTAGTATTTCATTGAGACAAAGAATAATCACGACAGCATTACCATAGTCAAAGCATAAATTAGCTATTTAAGATGCTTAGGACCCACTGAAAATACAAATTTTTTGCAAGTCCTACCTTTCCTTTAAAATGTAAATTAGAAATTCCATCTCTTTGTTTTCAAAGAAAATCACAAAGCTCTAACCAAGCACAGTTATACCTGTGAACTTCCTGTGAGTTCTCCAACTCCTGAACTTCCTCATATGTGTTCATGGGCTGTAAATGACAAACTTAATTGCAAGAAAAGAAAGAAACCAAACTCACATTGCCCACATTGTCTTAATTGTGGTTTAACCCCAGCCAGCATCTCAGCCTCCTGCAGCAGCCCTCTCACTCCCCCACCAGCAGGATAAGGGAGAGAATCTGAAGGCAAAACGTAGAAAACTCATGGGTTGAGATAAAGACAGTTTCTAAGATAAAGCAAAAGTCATGCACACAAGCAAAGCAACACAAGGAATTAATTCATCACTGCCCATGGGCAAGCAGATGCTCAGCCATCCCCAGGAAAGCAGAGCTCCATTATATGTCATGGTTATGTGGAAAGATAAACACCATAACTCTGACTGCCTGCCCTTCCTCCTTCTTCTCCCCGTTTATGTACTGAGCACGATGTCATATGGTGTGGAAAATCCCTTTGGCCAGTTGGGGTCAGCTCCCAGCTGTGTCTCTTCCCAAAACCAACTCAGTCTTAGACCTTTTGCTTTGAAAATCATCCTGGCACAGACTTGTAGTAAGTGTTAAGCAAAACATTCTGAGTACCCACACAGAAATTTATTCTGGTTTCCTTTTTTTTTGCCCCCAAGTAAGTATTTAGGAAAACAGACTGTTAGAAAGCAACCCCCCAAATTTTATCACAGAAAATCGGACTTACTGTATTTGTCTTTGCATAAACTACTGGAAAACACAGATAGCACAATGCTCAAGTTTGAATAGAAGACAAAACATTAATACTTCATTCTTGTGAAAACCCTATTCATTTTTTTATAGCAAAAGAAGGCAGACCATTACTTTGATAAGATACTCAAAATTGAATGATGTCCTAGTATCATACTTTAATGGCATTTCCAGGCTTCTCTGACCTGTGGGAAAAAGGATTGCCAAAAGAAGAACTACCATTATCACATTCTGGAGCATTTGGTCTGAAATTTTAATCAGAAACGTCAAAGCTGCTTCATTTAAAAGACCTGGAAAAAAGTACAAACCAGTGCAGTTCCATTTCTCATACATGTTGTTGTCATATTATCTGCTGCAAACTGTGGAGTGGGAAGAGGTGAAGAAGCTGTTTTATCTTTGTCACTTTGTTCTGCCCATGTTCATTTGATTGTTATGGCATCATTTTGTCCGTGACTGCCAAAGACCCAAAAGACTCAACTTTGGTCATTCAAATAAGTAATTTAGGAGGTAGTCAGCAAAAAAATGCAGTTATAATTTGACATCTGCTCAGTTCCTGCTGTCAGTTCAACGGCCCAAGAAAGGTCTCAATGATAAACTAAAATAAAAATTGCTGATTCTTACAGAAACATCCCAAAACCACAGAAATCTGAAGGAGTGAGAGAAACTGGGAATTGAGCGTTCTCAGACTGTGTAGGTTTGAGGATGAGGAAGACCAGCCTGAACCAGAAAAAAAAAAAAAAAAATAATCCCCCACCCCCAAAGAAAAACCCCAAACCCCCCAAAACCCACAAACAAACCCAACAAACAACAACAAAACAAACAAACAAACAAAAAAAATCAAAACACCCAACCAAAACCCAAGAACTCCAGTGCTGCAAAACAAGTTGCTTTTGTTTCTTGTATTTCTATAAACTAGGGCCTCATATAAAGTGATCCTTTTTACCTTCTGGTCATAATCCTCTGGATGCAACTCAAGAACAGCCAGACATGATAGGTCCAATGGAATGAAACTTGACCTATTGATGGGATGTCATGATGCTACCTTACTAAAACATCTCTCTGCTTCCTTCTGTTCACTCTCTTCATGCTGGGTGTCTTTTCTTTTTGTCAAATATCTGTCCTCACAGCTTTTCCCTTTAAACTGAATAGATAAAACTTGTAACCAAAAATAATAAGCTGTGTTTTCCTTCACATGAATTATCAGTGTTTGACTGTGCTTTTCACTCTGTTGTTAGCTCCAAAGAATTGACAACAAACACAGTCTCATTACAGTTACTGGTGAGCCAAGGAATCTGCATATGTGTTCAAGATCAGCACTCTACTTATACCAGATATTTCCACTGTAGGCATCCAAGGACTAAATTTGTGCACAAAAATTCCTAATGTATCTCTGAGTCACTGTTTTTCAAGAATTTCCCATCTGATATTATGGTTTTCATGCTTAGTTCCTAAAACATTACTTGGTTGCAAGCAACAGCCAAATAGCACCATTCTGTACCCCCTGCACTCATTTTTTCACCAGCAGGAAGAAATAAACATTTCTTTCTGTCTTCAGAGTTAGGTCTAGAGACACGTTATGAACATTTTTTGTGTACAGTTGTGCTTATCTAAGGTGATTTCAATGATAAGAGCTTCCGTTCATTTGGAAACAATTCCAGGTGAGCTACATTTCCTTCATCAAATCTTCCCTAATGCTATAAAGCAGCAGGCATCCATACTTAATTTCTGCAGCTGTTTAGGGTTTCTTTTTTAGCTTTATAAAATATAACCAATTTCTAGTATGATCTGCTTGCAAATTCTCAATGGATGGTTTCCTTAGGGCCCATAAAGAATATATTTAAGTTTATTTCAGCCAGAAAATTTATTATTTTATGTTTTTATTTTTTGAAAATTTTCACTGTAGCCTCAGAATTCTTTTTATTCTTTGCCTTCTATTTTTCTTTTAAATATGTAAATATACTCACATTGTAGTCCTGTTTTTTGAATTCTGTTCAGTTAAACATTTTTACTCAACTTTTTTATAAGAATTCCTTCTTTTCAGTGGCAAAAGATGTTCAAAATAAAGATAACAAAACAAAAATCCTGGAAAATTACTTGAGTATGTCCATAAGTTTCTTGAGACGGTGATGCTGGTCAAAAAGCTCCCAGGAACCACAGGAGAGTACTTCAAACACAAATAATCACCTGCTTATGATTGGGACACTGACGATTTTGCTGCAACAGAAATAGTCTGGTAATCAGCAGTCTGCTGGCATGTGGTATCCAAAGCATCCTGTGCTGTGCAGTACAGATCCTGTAACTTTCAGTTAAATGAATTATTTTGATCCTTGAACAACGGTAGTAACTTATCAGAGATTTCCAAGATGTATGAAGGAGTTTTCATGCAGACTTCAGACCTCTCTGTTTTAAAAGATGGCAAATTTTCCGTTTACGTGTCCTTGTATAGGTCCATTTATTTCCTCTTTGTATAGAACAAGATATGTTAGGAGGCAGAGTAGCATTTCCTGAAGTTTGGCAGGTCTGATTTCTTAGAAGACTTATGATGATTTTGTACAACTAGACATGTAGTATTGAAAATATTGATTTTTGACTTTTAAATTTTCCCCCCCTCCTTTTAATGGTTTCAACACCCAAAGAGCTCAGACCTGTTGCCTTCTATGTTTGTTATAGAAAACCCTGTCAGGGTAGCAGATTTCATTCATCATTTTTAGTCAGTCTTCCTAGCAGAAAACAGAAAACACTTTAACTGTTTTAACTTTTAACTTATCGTTGTCACTTGAAGGCCATTAGAAAAACAAAACAAAACAAAACAAAACAAAACAAAACAAAACAAAACAAAACAAAACAAAACAAAACAAAACAAAACAAAACAAAACAAAACAAAACAAAACAAAACAAAACAAAACAAAACAAAACAAAACACAATATTACAAGAACTATTGTCCTTATTTAGCAAGTCATTGTGTAACCCTATATGCGGACTTGTACAGAGTCGATTTAAATTTATTCTGGCTGAAATCAATTTGTAGTTTTCCCTTTAAGTCTTCCAATGGTTCTATTTCTAATGAAATCAACCCTGCTTCACACAATCTTATCTCAAAAACTCAGTGCCACTTATGGCTTAGTTATACAAGGTTTTGGAACTTTTCAGCATTTTTTGTGCAGTTGTCTTTATGCTGGCATCCAGCCCTTCTGAGGCGCTATCTGAAGCCAGGTGGGATCTCCAAGACCCCCTCTGGGACCCCTCAAAACACCTCAATTTACGGGATTGATTTTGTGCCCTTATGAAAAGAGGTTGTTGCACATTTATTTGCAAGTGTCTACAACTTCACTAGATATTTTGATCCCTGTTATAGTCAGTCAGAAAATGTAGTCAATGCAGTCAGGGAATTCAAAATCCAAATTAAATAGATATCCAAGACTTGGTTAAACAAATTCCACTACCATAGGACTATAACAGAAGTGCTTCCATACCTAAGGGCATCTGAATTGATTTTTTGGTATAGAGCTGAATATTGTCTTTAATTAATAACAAAGCAAAATGCAACTGTGTGGCACTGGAAGCTGCATTCCTGGGGCTGGAACAGCATGTGCTGCTCATGCATCCATTACAGAGGCTAAGAGTTAGCAGCCTCCAGCTCTCATCATAGTATTTTCTCTAGAGTGCAAATCAGTAAATATTTGGTGTTCAGCTTAAGGTGAAAAGGGATAGTAGCCTGAAAATAGTAATATTTTTACTGCAGCTCCCTTATATCTAATTCAAGACCAAAAGAAGGTGCTCATACATCTGGTTGCACAGAAAGCATAGGAAAAAAGCACATGAGACTACATTAAAATGATATCACAACTCTAATCACAGTTTCTTCTGACACTAATTGCTTTCCTGCCAGTGCATGTAATCAGTATCTGACTTGCTGTGTTTTTGCCAGGTGTCTCAGCCTTTCCAGAGCTGCGGTGCCCCCAGCAATGGTAACAAACACCTGCCACTTTCACACTCTGGAGAGAAAATACTGCGGATGCTGTAAGGGAAGAGCATTTTTGTAACTCCAAACCAAACAGCTGTGTTACCCCAGCACAGCCGTTTAGCTAGCATTTAACTTATTTTTCTACATGAAAGTAATGTTTAGTATCTAAATAGAATTATTTATCTTCAAAGAATTCAACAAACCTTAATCCCATACAGCATCCTGCGAAGGATGCTCACTTCTCAAATTCAAAGACTATAATAGGTCTGCTTAAACCAAAGTATAATAAACAAGTGGAGATCTCTGTTGAGCTCTGATGATTGGATCACTGGCAACAGCCACAGTTGTATCTCTCTTCTGTTATACATCTTTTCCAAGTTTGAAAACAAGATTTTCTTTGAATGTTATTTTTTAAAGAAATGTTTAGGCTAAAAGACAGATATAAGGTAAAATTATGAGCATTAATAAAATATGAAATTATTAAGATAAATGTAAAAACCCACCTTGTAATAAAACATACTCAAATATTTTTTCTTTAAAGGCAAAGTTTTAGGATTTTAAAAAATATCTAATAATATATTTCCTCAAATATGCTTGCTGCTTCCTCATTTAAATAGTACTGGAGAACAGCTTATTGTGGTGTGTGGCCTGCTACACTACTCCTGCCCTAAATTAATGTCCAGCTTAAAGCATCATGAATCTTATGCAGTGGCACAAGACAAACCTTTTTTTCTGAATTTTCAAGAATCTGTTTGACAAGGTAGCTGTCTAACAGCTGTAGGAAAGAAAGAATTACAGATGAAAGATGTCCGCTGCCTTCTGCTTCTCCCAGCAATTCACTACACTGGTAAGCATTTTGTGATTAAACACCATTTCTTAAAAGCTGTTTGAGAGCTTTTCTCAGCCCTCAGAAGTTTTTGTGTTTTGGTTAGGGAAAGGTGGAGTCACTTATTTGAGTTGGTATTCACCTGCCTGTGCATACAAACCTACCCCCTCTTCTGAGTGCTCCAGGAGGTAGAACTATGCATGGTGCTGAAAATTGTCTTTTGAAGAATCAATATTAAGATTTAATGTGCACCAGTCTCTCATGATACTCACTTTACACAGAAAATTGTAGCAAAGCACAAACATTAGATTTTCTGATTATTTATATCAGATAACGTCTGCAGTGGCTGAGGTATTATTTGAGGAACAAATGGCTCAGGACATATGGCACTAAGTGACTTTTGGCAAACGTATAGAGCAAGGCATATGGCATAGGATAACCTTGAAGGAAAATGTGTCTCCTTGTATCTTGTTAAATCATTTGATAAATTGATCTCTGAAGCTGTTTTTTGACAGAAACTTGAAAAACTACATTGTTTATATAGTATAAATTGAAGGGGGTCTGTGTTTATTTTACTACCCAAATGTGATTGCTAATTATGTCTAACTGACAAATAGAGAAACTATCTTTTTGTGTGTGTGAACTGGTTATATGGACATGAATATGAACAGCCACCTTGTCAGCTATTGCCTTGCTTTATATAATCCTATCAGATGTGGGTACCAGAGCATTTCACACATCTTAAGTAAATCTCACAGAAATTGACTACAGTTTCTACAAAAAAGTTTGTAAAAAGTTTGAACAAGAATCTTTTGGTTTTAGGCAAGTGTCCTCAGTATCAAAATGCTGAATAAATTATTTAAAGCAAGAAAATGCTGTCTTTTCTCCTAGACTTTTGTTTCAATATTATGTTAATGTCATTTTCTGTCACTTAAAAAAAATTCGGTGCAACTTGTATATAAAATACAGGTAACTCCTATGTATAGGTTGCTGAACTGAAATAATTTCATATCACTAATCATTAATCAGGATTAAATTTTAGCAAAATAGTACTAGGAGTATGCAGATTGTTTTACCACAAAGATTTTTATTCTACACAGCCTTGCTGCAAATTCCACAGAAAATTAGTTATCAAAGTTGTAAATAAATCTCTTTTCCTAATAATTTTTTTCACTCAGAAAGACAGATTTGCCAAGGCAAAGACATTATTTTGATGTGTGGTGATAAAATAAAAGAAGTGTTTAATGACAGTTTCAAGCCACACATAATAGGGCTGTTAATTTTATGATGGAATATCCAGTTTTCATTACCAACAGAACTTGAATAAAAATTGAACCCTATTTTCCCTAAAAGAAAAATAAATTAGGGATATAGCCTTGCCTTTCTCGAGTTTAAAGATGGTTTTTGTAGGATCAGGGATGAACATGCAGCACCTTGAAGCATATAAACTTAAAACTGTCCAGAAATCATGTTGTGTTATTTCCTTAATCTGCATCAGAATCATTTCATGGTCTGTCTCAGACTGGCACTGGAAGTGTTTCTGTAGTCTAGAGTGACTATTTGCATGGCCAGAATAGCCAGTTTGGAGGTAAGCACATTTCTACATCAGTTTCATAATCAAAAACTTCCCTGATGTAAGTCTTTGTGGAATTACAGCTGAGAGGACTTTTTTTTCAGAAGAGTTTGGACTCTGTTCAACATCCTGAACAACACTTCCAAATATCATAAGGCTATGCCCACCAGTAGATCCAGCCAACTGGCATACACCAGTGTCTACAGAGTAGTATTCTGCAGCTCACAGGTTGTCTGAAGCTGCTTATAGGAAACTGACAGCACCTGAACTGATAAATATTTTGGAAATTTCAGTTGCCTTCACAGTGAAATTGTTTCTTGTAATCAAGCCCAAAAATCAAGCCCATCTAAAATTAGTTAATTTACTGATTTTGGCTGGAACATTTCCTTTATAGGGGCTGGCATGAGGCTGTGATTTGGGTCTGTGTTGGAAGCAGTGAGGATAATGCAGTGATGCTTTAGTTATTACTGAGCAGTGTTTATACAGTGTCAAGGCCTTTCCTGTTCCTCACCCCATCCCACCAGTGAGAAGGCTGGGAGTGCACAAGGAGTTGGGAGGGGACAGAGTCAGGACTAATCCCAGCTGACCAAAGGGAGAGCCCAAACCATATGGCAATAAAACTAGAGGAAAGGTTGGAGAGGAAGCTGCTGCTTTTGGACTGGCTTTGCATTGGTTTGCTGGCAGTGAATGATTATCTTAATTTCATCACTTCTCTCTCTTGGGTTTTGTTTCTCTGGCTTGGTTATTTTCCTTTTCATTACTTAATATTGTTTTCTTAAATTATTTCATTTTAATTGTTATACTTTTCTTACTGCAACTCATGAGTTTTTTCATTTTTATCCTTCCAAATCTCTTCCCCATCTCACAGACGGGTGGGAGAATTAGCAAGCAGCTGTGTGGATATTAGTTGCCAGCTGAAGCTAAACCATAAAAGTCATAAAATCTAACCATTCATTTAAACTTTTCTTTCACTGAGTATATAAAAGGGAAAAAAACCTTCAGGTGTTTAGGGTTTTTTTTGGTTTTGTTTTGTTTTTTGTTTGTTTTGTTGTTGTGGTGGTTTTTTGTTTTTGTTTTTGTTTTTTTGTGTGTGTGTGGTGGGGTTTTTTTTTTTGTTTTGGTGGTGTTTTTGTTTTTTTGTTTTGTTTTTGTTTTTTGTAAGGTAGATACAGCAGTCAAACTTAAAAAGAAAACCCACCTGAAAATTTGGACTAGACACTAAACTTATAGATGGATAAAACTATGTCAGATGACTTTCTTAAAAAATCATCTATTCATCATCAAAGAGCAATTTTCAATAGCTTCAAAAGCTGAATCTGCTTTTGACCTTCAGGGCTAATAGAACATGCCTGATCCTGTGTCCACAGAGCCGTACGTGTGCCTTTAATGGGCTCCTGGAGTGGGGCCGTGGTTGGAACCTGTAAGCTGCTGGAAAAATGCAGAACACCCTCAGACTCTGGGGAAGTTAATGAGGGGCAGGGGTCGTCCTTACCTTTCTGGTCAGAAGAAGATGAAAGGAGCATTTCTTCTCAAAGACCTTCCTAGCTCATTATGCTATGCATTTCCATGGACAAAGTATTGACCTCCCTACATCACTAGGAATTGTGTCTTCCATTTTAATAGAAACCAAATTATACTGTAGGCATCTAACTGACCACATTAATGCACATATCATCTGGGAGATAATAGGAATAAATCATCACACTAGTTTGATCCTATTTAGGTTATTTAAAAACAAGTTCAGGCTGTAGAACATATATAGGTATTCCTGCAATGAACATCTAATAAGTGGATTTAATAAAAATTAAAATGAAACAATCATAAATTCAAAATTATTTTCATTAGATTAATATAATTTTCAATTATTCATTAAATGTAATTAAAAAAATAAACTATACTCTTCAAACTCCAATTGTATCTCCTTACACCAATGATTTTATAATTACAAAAGAAAATGATTCTAAAGGAAAGGAAATTGTTTGCAAAAAGGTGTTAAAATTGATTTTTGTTAAGGCAGCACATGAAATACATTTTAATAAAGCAGTCAGATGGGATTGGACACAAGATCTGTAACAGGCACATTTAAAGTCTAGCTCCCATCTTCCAAAAATAACTCGCTTGTGTTGATTTTAATTATGAACTGACATCATTAAAAAGAAATGACCCTACACAATCTTGATTCAAAACATGTGTATTTTATATGAAATTTCATATTACTGCTAATGCACTGCAAATAATTACCTTATTCAACTGCTCGGAGTTTAAACAGACTTTTTAATACTTCATAAAGAAAAATAAACACCATCATGTAGACCCAAGCTTTTATAGAAGGAATTCTGCCTTCTCAATTCTCCCATCAAGCTCATGCCTCTTTAATGGAAATTACTTGCAGATCTGATGTGGACATGAAATATATATAAATAGAATTTGTATATTAAACTGATTCACTTTTTCATTTCTGTTGCAAATCTACCTACCTACTCATATCCTTCACTGATCACACTTTAGTTAATGTGTAGATGATCCTGAGTGTTGGTTGCACCTGAAAATGCAGCCCTACCAATAGCTGCGTGCACACCAACCACACAGAAAGACCAAGGAGCAAAAAATGCCTTCTTCTTTGAACTCACTGGATTCTGAGCTGCTATATTTTCCAGACTGTTCCCAAAATGGCCTGACTGTTCCCAAAATGGCCTGGCAGGATACTAAATCATGATGTTGGAGAGCCACAGGAGAGGATGGCAGAAGAGCAGCACTGGCAATGTGCTGTCTGTTCTCTGCCCCACAGCCCCAGGTTTGGGGGGTAGCACTGGGAGGGAGATTGCTGCTGCCACCACCACTTTGCCTCTGCACTCCTGCAACCTGCCTCTGTGTACACATCTTCATCACAGCAAAGCTTCACCAAGCTGCCCTGGCAGGGAGGAGAAACTTATCCACTCCCTTTGCTCTGTTGACAGTGTTTGTTCACATTCTGCTTATTTATCTTTTTTAATGATGCACCCAACATTACATAAACAGGATTTGTTAACTTCCTAATTATATAAAGTTGAGTATTAATTGGTACAGTAAATTATTTCTAATGCCTTCAATGTCTCTGGCCTTTGCAATTATGGCATCTGCTAATCTACACAGGACTCTATCTACAGCTTGGAATGTCAAATTACAGTACAGTCTTATGTAAAAAATGGATTTCTGTGTGTAGACCATGAATGGGCTGTAAAGCAGGGCAGACAGAGATCTTTTAAGTAAACAGATTTGGAAATAGCAAGGCAACTCAATGTCGTTTTCCCTTGACACAAGTTAGAACCATATTTTTAATAATTTTTTAAAATAAAGCTTTCAAATATTCATACTTTACAAAAGAAAATGATCACAATGTAAAATGATTTTTTAGTCATTCAGAAATAAAAAGAGCAGTAACTGTTTTATGTCTGTTGCTTACCCTTTGCCTTTCTCTGCAGTCATTCTGCAGTAACTCACTTAAAATTCAGAAAAAGAGTAACTGTTGTTCTGGACTCCTAGTGTGAATTTCACTGGGTTTAATATATATTTATAGCTATTAGAACTGGAATTCTATGCAAATGATATTTATTACTTTCCTATTTAAGCATTATCAAAGGAATAACTTTCATCACTTGATAAGATGTCTGACATTTTGAAAGGTAAGAGCTATGTTCTGTCATAAATAATATCTTTAGGTCAAGACAATGCTATTCAGATCAAGTGAAAGCAAAGGATTGGATAAAAAAAACCCACCTCAATTCAAGGGCAAAATAAGAAACAGTTGACTGGAAAAATCTTTCCACAGCTTGTGTCAGCAAGAGAGTCTTCTGGGGAAGATTTTTCTGTGCTGGTGGGGATCAAATCACCTATCAGGTTTCTGAAGGGATACATCAATCAGATTTGACACATTGCTGATTGCTACATTAAATCACCACGGTGGTCCTGATCTGTCTCATCAAGTCAGATGAATTTGCTTTTGAGGAGGCTTGAAATGGTAAACTGTTTTTCAAATTTCTTGATTGAAGACTTTTCTTGTCTAATGGATCATAAAACTCTATCCAAATAACAATGTATTTTAGAACATACATTTTTTTCTGTTATGTATGTTAACTAGCATATGCGGTTTTTTCTTCTTTTCCTTTTTTCTTTTTCTTTTCCTATTATTTTCTTTTTCCTTTTTCTTTTTTGGTTTTTCTTTATCTTTTTTTTTCTGTTTCTCTGTTCTGCTTCTCTACCTTCACTTTCCCTTTTCATCTTTCCCCATCTCTTTTCCATCTCACCTCTCATTTCTCTCATTTTTTCCTCTATTAGAAGCTACATAGTATATTAAAAAACCTAAGTACGTTTCCTAAAGTTCTCTATTAAATTTAGGTCAAAGAAAAAGAAGGAAAAATCAGATAACTCTGGAGAACAGTAATGCTTTTAGAATGCAGAGGTTTCCTCTGACAAAGTAGCTCTGAGACATGTATATATGATTTCATTATGTTCCTGGGTTTTCTATTAATATTTTTCACATGCACCCAGAGTTTTGGATGTATGAACATTAAAACAATGTATAAAAATGAATAAATTAAGTGATCAGTACTTTAAATATTTCTCCCTTGACTCTTGCCACAAATAGGGATGTGATAGTGTCAAATCCATATTCAAACAGATTATGCTCATACTTGATGTGACAGTGGGAAGATGACATTTTGTTTGCATGACCTTGGCACCCTTAGATAGAAACTTGAGAACAAACCTGTGACCCAGCACCTGCCTGATTTGAAGTTCTCTGGAAATAAACCTTTTTCAGAAGATGGAAACATTTCAGCATGGATGCTTCCCTCTTCAGCCAGCATAAGGAAATATCACTGTACATAACATTTCCGTAACACTTGCCTACATTTATCCTATACAATCTGTATTTCAACATCTCCAACATCCATCTTCAACATCTCCATCCACTTAACTTAAAAGCCCAGTCTCTGCTAAAAGCTACTATGCTCCATGCACTGATTCTCTTTGAGAGAGTTCAATTAAAATCAAAAAGAACAAAAAATAAATAAGTAAATAAATAAATAGGTGAAGGTTAAAAAAAAATTGGAAACTCTACAAGCTGGCTCATGTGTCTTTTTAATCAATGGCCTTTCTGAGGGGCTATCCTTACATCCAATGTGAGTAAACTATTCCTGATCAATCAGGAGCCAGTGCAAAAAATTGTTATGGATACTGATCTGGGACATCCACACAAGACTGATTTAAGGTGTGGGTAAAGGAGTTAATTATGCAGCAAAACAGTCTGACAGTCAGCATTTGCCCTGATTTGCTTTTGCTCAAGATAATAGCTGGCACTGTGTGTTTCTCATCTGCGTGGCTCCCTTCCACTACAGGGTAACACAAAAAAGATATATTCCCCAGAAGGGATATGCACAGGAGAGACAGGGGGACAATGTTTAGACTGTTCTGAACAAGGAAAGTAACTTTCTCCCTAGCATCTTTCCACCTGGCTGTCAGAGCAGGAGGCCAGCAACATGGATATGCCTGATGGTATGGTAATCAGCCAGATTGATTTCTCTATAAATATGCTCTGTACTGCTCTTGGTGGGACTGGCCTTGAACCCAACTTGTTTTTGCAGCATAGATATGATGTGTAGCCTCAGATGTATAGGCTGTAAGACAAAGCCAGTCAAAGGTCCCTGAGACATCCGTTGTGTACTCACCTTGAGAGAAAAGAATGTGCCAAAAATGGGAGTCAATTAGGAAGGCTGTACACAGAGACGCCAAAGACAGACCTCTTAATTGAATGATTAATGCATGTAGCAACTAGAGCTGCTTTTCCTCGGGAGGTTTATGTTTCAACAAATACATCACTTTGCATAAGGGAAAGCATCACTGCAGCTTAACTCTGGTAGAATAGCTTTCCATTGTGATGATGGTCATGTCCCATTGCAACTGGCTTATGGAATTAAACAGAAAGCTGAAAATTATGCAGATCATTACTGGCACAGCAGCTGCTATCTGACTGCTTTTGACTGAATCTCTAGTTTAACACATTCTTACTAAATTTACTTGGGCATATTTGAGGAAGACTACTCTGCTTGTGGAGTCTTAAGAATGGATCATAACACCTGAACAACTCTGGTTGCAGACTCTTAATTTTTGCTCCAGAAGCTAAGTAGATTGACTAATTATTAAATCTATGCCTAATACATTGAAGAAATTATCAAATATTTGAAAAGGTCATAATTGAAGTTTTCTTCTCAGCTTGAAAAATCACAAAACACAGCAGGGCCACCACGTCCTAAAGACAGATATGTGTCAGGGTAATAACAAATGCATGTCCTTGTATCTGCTAAAAATTAGTGAAGGTGTTGTATCAGACCTCTGTGTAAAAAGTGCTAAGTATAGAGAATGCCAATAAATGCCTAACAGTTTTTGTGCCAATGCAGTTTTAAGAAGTATCAGCTCTGTTTCCCGGGTGCCTGACACATATGCTTACAAAAAACTAGCTCTACTTGACTGAGCACTATTGAAGACTTAATTCTAGTTTTTAGATAGAATAGCCTTGAGGCTTAATGCAATATAATGCATCTGAGAGTCCCCAAAAGACAGAACCCTGCCCTTTGCTTCGTCAAAGAGCTAGCCTGAGGTGAGGAAACAAAGAGAGAGTTACGTGTGGTGTTATGTCAGCATTTTCATCTCCTTATCGAATACAATGTTTGTCTGCTCTTGATCCAGTTTTCTGGTCATGAGCTGCAGCCCCATCCCCATTAGAAAAGAAAGCCAAAACAAAACATCCCAATAAGGAGCATATCTGTGCATAGCCTTGCCCTATTTTTGTTCAAAACATCATAAGAGTTAGCACATTCATAAATCTAGTTTCAATAAACAAGTCCCTGGACATCTAAAAATGGCATGCAAAGTGGTATTATTAAAAAGATAGTTAAATACTTTAACTAGAGATTTAAAACTGTTGATAGATATTCAACTTCTGTTATAAATCACCGAGATATGGACACGTGGTCCTACATTATCCTTGAAACATATGGATTCTTGAAACTTTGTTACAAGCATGTGAAGGTTAGTGCACTTCCACTCTTTTCATCTACAGCTTTCATATTTATAAGATGTGTTTGCATTTTAAATGATCTGATTTTTTACTTGACTTTTGTTTGGTATTCACTTTGATATTGACAGTTTTGCTATGTCGTTTGAGTTAGACACACTCCAAGGACTTAAGCCGTCACTTTGGTATTTTTAATGTTTAAATGACATGTGAAATATCTCCTTGAAGAAACAGTAGCTGTATTTCAATTTGACTTTTCAGCTGTAGCTGCCAGTGTATATCAGCCCCATAAAGAGTACAAAATATGGGCAAGTCCAAATGGGCAAAAATAGTTTGTTTGGAACTTAATCAAATGGAAAAGAAAGAAAACACTTTAAGTGTTAGTTATTACAAAAGTATAAATTGAGAGAAGTGGTTTTTACATTTGAAATTGGAATTTCCAGTTATGGTAAACAATAATTTCACAGCTTTCATCTTCTAAAGGACACCACTTTAATTACTTTGTGTTTTCAGACTTCATCACATAGGCACAATGTAATAATTACACCATATTCATATACAGAATATTATGTATTTTGTCTCCTCTTAAAGAACTATTACTAACAGGAAGCCTCAAATAGTGATACTTGGGTATCACTAGACTAGAGTGGTTTGGTCAGTATGTCACACAGAGAAAGTCTTCCCTTTAACTTTGAGTTAATATTCTCTCTTATGTCCCTATATAATCATACAATATCTCCTAGCTAGTTCCTTTTCCAGCCTTGCCCACTCAGCTCAGCTTTTCACTCACTAGGAATCCCAGTTCAGTCTCCCTCTTCCTTTCCCTTTCCCAGTCCTCTGTCACACACACGTTTATCTCACTAGTGATCATCACAAAAATCATGTGAATTTATGACACTTCAGTGAAATTTGGTGTAACCTGGTTTGGTCATTCATTGTATTAAAAAGAAGACAAGTGAAAAGAGACAGACAAATGAACAGTGTCATTACAGAGGCCTGTTTGTTTTGGAAATTAAGATACAAGGCTCATAACTTTAAAGACTACAGCAAGCAGAGTATTGCAGGTATATAAATGATATCTCATTTCCTATTCCCTTTGGTGAAAGATTTTCAGTATGAGAAAAGAAGAATGCTGACAAGGCACAAATACGCTTTTAGAGAGATTGCTGATAGCATGTCCACCACTTCTCCAGCATCAGCTGATACAAGAGGAGCTATGCCTGAGGGTACTGATTAATTTATTTATTGAACCTTAGCCATTTATCTATTACAACTGATTTGATACTTTATGAACAATATAAATAGCAAAGATACTTTCTGACATTTCTGTTTATTGTTCAGTTCTAGGCAATAAAAGTTGAGTTGAGGAAAAATAAAATCTTGTTTCATTAGTGGAAAATTTTTAATATCTCTATGACAGATAGAAATAATCAATTTGCTTTTATCTTTTTCATTTAACAGAGATCCTGGAGCTTGAAAGTGGAAGATTTCACAGTTTTCACTGTTGATGGTGGCATTTGAGAATGCTCTCAGTCCTGAAAAACCCTCTCAAAAGTCAATCTCTCTTAGCAAGAATGTTGTGTCTTTGGAACTTGGAGATCAACTTTGAATAACATAACTGTTGTTACAAACACATAAGGAAACTTAATTTTTAACCAAGCAGTGTCATGGTCCACTAATTTTTTTAAAGATAATGAAATATCTCAATTATGGACAAAATATGCAGTTAAGAACTCAAAATATGGATATTGTGGACAGCCATATTTCTAAACATACTGCTAATCTAAAATTTCTAAATAGCTACCATAGTAATACTGTTCTAACTACTTGGATTAAAACCCTGACAACAGTGTCAGAATAGGTCACTAATTCTTCCCTTTCTAACAGTGTTCCACGTGGGACATCACAAGCAGCTTGCCTCCAGGGCAGTTAGTCCTATCCTGTTCACCTCTCTTTTCAAGAAAACATGCCTCCTCTACTTGCCTACAGCTGAGTATTTCATATTTTCTTTGTCAGCTTCTCAAGCAAACCTCAGCAGTGTACCCCCAGCTAATTTTAAAATTACACCAAAGTGGTAGGAGTGAACAACTCACCAAAGGGTCAACCTACCATGCAGAAGGACCTTGAAAAGCTGGAGAAAAAGGCCAACAGTAACCTCATGATGGTCAGCAGGGGAAAGTGTAACATCCTGAACCTTATGAGGAACAATCACCCGAGGGTGAACCAGGTCCGAAGCAGCTTGCCAGAAAAGAGCCTGGGGGTACTGGGGAACACCAGGTTGAACATAAGCCAGCAATTCACCCTTGCTGGAAAGAAGGCAAATAGTATCCTCAGCTGCAGTAGACAAAAGAATTTCCATTAGGTGAGTCAGGTGTTGTTTCCCCTTTACTTAGCTCTGGTGATCCCACACCTGGAGAGCTGAGCTGTACAAAAGAGACATGGACATTCTGGAGAGCATTTATTGAGGGGCCACCAGGATGGTTAAGGGATAAGAGCACCTCTCATATGAGGAGAGCCTGAGAGATCTGGAATTGTTCAGTGTAGAAAATAGAAGGCTTGGACTGACCTTATCAGTGTGTGTAAATACCTGAAGGATAGAGCCAGACTCTTTTCAGTGATGACCAGCAACAGGAGTGGAGACAATGGACACAGACCGAACCACAGAAGTTCTGTCTGAACACTATTTCTGTCAGAAAACACTATTTCACTGTGAAGGTGGCAGAGCACTGGCACAGGTTGCCCAGGGAGGTCGTGGAGTCTCCATCCTTGGAGATATTCAAAAGCCATTTTGTCAAAATCCTGGGCAACTGCTTCCAGATGGCCCTGATTGTGTAGAAGGGTTGAAAGAGATAATCTCCAGAGAAGCCAAAATGTACCATTCCTACGTCCACCATTCTAAACTCAACTAGTTTTTGGTTCAGTGATTCTGGGAAACCTTAAAAACAATTCCACTTGTTTGTAGGCCCTTTACATAAACACAGAAATGAAATCTAAGGCCTTTAGAAAGCATGAATTTGTATTTCTCCACTGTTCTCTTCTTTATTCAAATTCTTGTGGAGGTGAGATCAACTGATCTCACAACACAAGATCAACTGATAGATCAGGAGCCACAGTAAGCATGCATGCAAATGCTACCCTCATTTATGAACAGTGAAGAGGATTACATTTCCCTAAAAATAGCAGATACTTATAGTATTCTAAGTTGTTATAAGTCTGCCTTATTTGTTCCTAAGTCTTTTGTAACTGAGCAGATTAAAAAAAACCCTGAAAGAATATTTATATCTAAATTCCCTTATCTTTTTTTTTTTTTTTTTTTTTTTTTTTTTTTAATGTTTACTTTGGCTTTAAGGATCAAATTTTTGTAATTTCTAGAGCTGGAAAAAATATATGCAGCAGCTTCGCTTTCATGCCAATGGAGGGTGGATTTAATTAGATACTTCCCTTAGTCTGTTTATGCAAACCACAAGTGACCCCTAAAATTTCTTTGTCATAGATTATTTTTGTTTCCTCTTCTTTTCTTCTTCCTTAAGGTAAACAGGATTTTCACTTCGTTATGTTTTATTTTTCTGAATATTAAATTTTGATGTGAGGTTTCCTCATTTTACTTTCATAAACCTCCAAACACTCTGCAGTTTCATTTTCCTTTATTTGTATTTCTCATGTTTCTTTTCTACGGTACAGTTATCTCTGTTAATTGGCTATTGTTTTTCACTTTCAAGTTCTGCCTCTGTGGTTTAATTGCTGGGCTGAGTGGAGAGCAGCTAACAGAATATATGCAGTGTCCAAACTTTTGACCCTGAGCAGAGACTTACTATGCAAACATTCCACTTGAATTTTTGTACATATAAACTTTAACCTGATTTAATTTACTCAGTTGTTGCTTAAAAAGTGGTGAATAAACAAAATTTAAATAAATACATATGATTATAAAATACTGTCCTGAAGAGTACACATCTGTTTCCAGCATAGAAATGAGTAGGAATAGCAAATATTGGATTGATCCAATTTTTGCCATTCCCGGTGTGACCAGAGGAAATCATAGGTGGCTATTTAAAGATTAAATTGGAAATTTAGGTGAAAATATGATTTAAATGAGAGTACAGCAAGCAAGCTTAGGAGAAGAAAGCATAATAGTGCAGTGAATTAAATGTTATGTGGGTAACAAGAACATATATCTCAGTTCTCCTAAGTACACTTTCACCTAAGCTTTACAGAAAGCAGCAGCTAGGAAAGTAATACAGGAATCTAGGTTAAATCCTGACAAAGAGAGCATTTTTTTCTGTTGCAAGTTCTTATACTTACAGGTGTATGGGTTTTTTATACATATTCTTCTACCATCTTCTCTGCAGATAGGAGACACTGATGGATCCACCCTTGGCCAGCGGCAGAACCATCGAGGGAGTTTCTGGTATCTCACAGAGCACACCCCTGTAGCCCAGCCTGCCCACAGCCCCCAGAACCAAACAACAAAATACTTGCCATGCAAACCAATACAAGGCTTTAACCAGCTTATTCTCTTTCTGACTTTCTCTGCTTTATTGTTCCTCTCTTTTTAGCCCTTCACTTTTCTCCCTAAAATCCTATTTTGCATTTCCCTTTAAAGAAAGGCTGCTTATACTGCTTTGTCCGTGGAATTCAATTCTTCAGAGACAGAGAGAGGTTGGTGGGTGTAAACAAGCAATTATTAATTATAAATCAAACATTTTCTTAAGTTTAAGCTGAATGTAAAGAAAATCTGTTTGTATACTGTGTAACATTCTGAAAAAAACTATAAAGTTAACAACCTGAAAATAAATTATGAAAGCCAGCAGATATTACCTATGAAAGAGTCATCTGAATAATTGATAAACTTAGAACACCGGTTGTCTCATGCCTCATAAATAAATAGACACAGGCATTATAGCAGCTATTATTAATATAAGAATTTTTCAGATAAAGTTAAATACTGATTGTCTACTCTAGATATTTTTTTTAGAATAATGTAGGGAAATATGCAGCTACTTTCATGTTATTATGATTAATAGACCAAAACATTTTCTAACTCAATGACAGTATTGTCTGACCCCTGGTGAATCCTATCAACTCCTTACACAGTCCTATTAAAATCTTTACATCCCTCTTGGAACTCTGAAGTCCTTTTAAGCATCACTACTCATCCTCTGTGACACAGTCATTTGAGTCCACTATGCAATTGGTCCACCAGTATCCCATCCAGAAGAGAATTTCTTCACCTGATTTAGTGGCTCAAGTCTTTAGTGCATTGAATAAAGTTTTTACTTTCATTAAAATAAATGAGAAAAACCCATGTAAATCATATATGTCCAATTCAAGTTTGATGAAGGATTGTTAACTGCCAACTATTCCTTGAGTTCTGCACCTACTGGTATAGAAGACATCCATATTTTCATTGCATGTATGCCCAGAGGTCATGGTTAGCATCTGATGGTTTTATTGGAGAAACTTCATGAAATCTGTTAAAGAGAAGTCAAATGCTAATTTTTTCTCTGTGTTATACTTGTGCTGACATTGCACAAGAATAACTTGTAACTCACCCTTTAATAACACATTTTTTTAATATAATTTATTAATCAACACACTTGAAATACATATTTCATGGATTCATTCTGCAACACTTGTATTATACATACCCCACGAATTCTCCCAGAAAAACTCTGACTGCATTTTAACACTGGACTGCAAATCTCAGATACTGAGCTGATTCAAAATCTAGATCATATGTTTGTGTAATAAACTGACCAGCTTATAAAAAAAAAATTAGCATTAATTCATCAAAATGTCATACAGCTGTCAAACTTATTTTTCTTGCTCCCTTTCCATGAAATCAAGTAATCACAGGACCTCCTCACTGGCAATAACAAATTTGAATGGCAAGCAGCAAAATTTTAAATCTTATTGCCATCCATACCTACATCAAATGGCATTCTATATGCTACTGGTATTTCATGGTAAAGGTGTTCCAGAATTGGAGGCAGACTTAAGTAAGAGTTAATAAAAAGGATAACTTTGTAGCCTTCCATATGAGCTCCATAAAGTCATATATGAGGTATTTGGGAAAGATCTCCTTTCTTAACCTCCTTTCCATTTGGAAAAGGAAGTGGTGCATATAGTGCTTGTGATGCCATCTGCCATATACATATTGATATTTTACAATTGCTTTTTTTTTTTTTTTAAGATGTTTTGAAAATTAATCTGAGTTACTAAACAATTTGGATAACAAAAATCAAATAACATATTCGTTTTCTTACACTGAAACAATGGATGTTATGTTGCTGTCAATAAAAGTACATATTCTACAATGTATCTAAGTTATGTGGATTTCACAGGACTGATGATGTATCCAAACCACTGAGAAATCTGCACATCTCTCTGGAACAAAACGGAGTTAATCTTTTTCCTATCAAGGGAAAGCTTGGAACTATTAAAAAACCATGAAATTCTTGCCCAAAAAAGGTGCCTTTCCAAACTGACTTTCCATTAAATGTACATGCACTAGAGATTTCATTTATCTCTTTTAGAAACTGTAGGAATTTACATGTTCTTTATTCCTCCTAAAAGTGCAACAACTACTATCAATCAAGGCTGTTGCCAGCTGTTCTGGAAAAAGTGGCAAAATTTATTCTTGCAAACTGCTTCCATGCCTCCTGTTCCATCTTGCTCTGCACATAAAAGCTTAGGCAGGAATTTGGCAGAAATCTTTGAGACATTAATTCATCCTGTTGAATTAAAACAAACAAACAAACAAACACCAAAAAACAACAAAAAACCAAAAAACAAACAACAGCAACAACAAAAACAAAACAAAAAACCAACCAAACAAACAAAAAAACACACAAAGGCTGGACAACAAAGTCCAAAGGGACTCTGGGAATCTGGATATTCAGAAAATGGCTGAATCATCAGCACCCAAAGCTATCCCAGAACTCACAAATACAGCTTCATTTTTTCCTGTCAAATCTGTGAACACATTAAGTAAACAACAGCTTAACTCCTCAGGCACGTACAGGCTACAAACTTATATTAATAACTGAAGCCTGAATGCATTAAAAATTTCCTGAATGAAAATCATCCCAATAAAAGTTACCGCAATTAAAGGTTAATGGGGAAAGTCACGCCATTAAATTTGGAGGAAGAAGATGCTAGTGGCACTGTTAATGGTAATGACAAGGTGTAATTCTTCTGACCTATCCAGAACCCATAGGACAGAAGTGAACACAATCTGTTCTCCAGATCCCTTGACCTGTTTTCTGAAGCCACTGAAATCCCCCTTGTTTGGCTGCAGCCTTCTTGTTGGGTCTTTGTTGGTAACCCTGTGGGAAACCAGTGGCTGGTAATAATCAATGGGCCATACCAGGCTGGAAATTTTCTTGGTGATGTCTCTTACCCAGGCCCCAGAAAGGCAACAAACTTTCCTGTGGATTGGGTGTGGTCAATTGCTTCTGCAATGAACAGAGAGGTCCTCAACTAAATCAGATTGCTCAAAATCCCATCCAACCTGACCTGGAATGTTTTCTACCACATCTCTTGGAAACCTGTACTAGTGTTTTACCACCTCCATTTTAAGAAACTTCTTCCTTCTGTCTAATGTAAATCTACCCTTGGTCTATTGCAACAGCCTCTTCTAAAAAGTTCTTCCACATCTTTCATACAGATCTCCTTTAAGTATTGAAAGGTTGCATCTTATCCATAAGAAAAAAGAAGTAACAGACACATGAGGAAAAAAGATTTTGGATTGCTTGGGTTTGGTTACAGTGAGACCAACTGAGAAGATTCTGCTGAGCTGAATATACAAACACACTGACAGTTTTTGCCACTTCAGATAGTATTTGCTCCCCTTGACTATTAATTACAGGAAATATGAGAAAAAGTTCATACTCTTAAAAAATTCCAGACAAAACAAAAACAATAAAACCCCCAACTCTACTGCAGAATTATAATTTACCAATAAAATCACATACTGCCTCATTTTTGAAGTCTCACTATAACTATCTACACTTAGTGTGTTGATTGTGGACTCTCCTAGCATTTCCCCCTATACCCCAGCCACTCATAACACCCAATCCCTATAGTGCCAGCCACTCCAAACAAACGTGTAACTATCCTTAGCACTTTTTCATGAAAGGTTCAGCTTCTGGCTCTGGCGCTTTTTTTTTTTTTTTTTTTTTAAAGCAGAGAAAGTTGCTCTCTGGCAACTATCTTTTGCTGCAAGTTTTTCAGAGACCTTTTGAATGACTGACAAACCACAGAGCTTTGCACGGAAGGGAGGAAGCAGCAAAGCTAAAGGTGAGAGTGTTTTAAAGTTCCCAGTGCCTCAGCAGATCCAAGGTTTCCCATGCATCTTCAAAGCACAGCCAGAGCCGTATTACTAACCAGGGCTGATTGCTGACATCAATAGTTTCCAAAACTTCTGTGCTCTTTGAGGATAAACACAAGAAGAGCACCATGCCAGAGATATAAGGATTTTCTTGAGTCGCTCTCCTTAGCAGGACTGGGGTGAAGGAAACTATAGATAATTTGAGAGCACTTTCAAAATATACTACCTTTTTTTTCAGCCTACGTCTCCTTCATCACAGCAATGGACTTTTATCTTGTTCTCCATCATCCTGACTTTGCAAAACCCTGGTAAAATGAAAACAGCCTTCTGCAGGATTTGAGTTGTTAGCTAGTCCTTGAACAAATGAAACTATTCCCTAAGAGTTCTGGTTTTTGGGGGTTCATCTATTTACATCTTTGTTCATGTAATGCTTTGTCAGTCTTCTTTTTCAACTTTATTACCTCTTGTCATCTATGTAACATCATTTAGTAGCATGAATCTTCTTTTTTGAATTTAGCCTCTTGGTTTATATATTTGTCATCATCTTAAAGTCATAAACATTTTCATTGTTAAATATGTGAGAGTGGTGAGGGTGCTGCTGTAATACAATTATTTTGTTTGTGGAGGATTATCTACGAATATTAGTCAGTTTTTGCAGAAAGACTGTGCACATCTCTTTGGGGTAACAAAAATTCCAAAATGAACATATTTTCTATTTGTTTTATAGACTGTCATCAGAAAGAGGCTTTTTTGGAAACTTATTGAGCAAGTGTTTTATTGACTTGTAAAACAGCCTAGGACAAAAAATAAATTCTGTTTTACCAAATCTGTTTGTGTTTACCAGATATGTTTATGTATGTCTGTTGTCTGTTCCCATCAATAGCTGCTCTTTTTTAATTTTAAAACTTTAAATAATGAGTCCTTCTAATTAAAGTCCAAAGGGAGAATCCTTTGCTGTTATTAAGTAATATTTCCATTCTGGGATTAAAAGTTGAAATTCCTTTAAAAGAAGTTCTTTCCCCTCAGAGTTACTTCTGTTCTCAATAAATAATACCTAATCCACTTTACAAAGAGGTACAAATTTATCTGAGGAATTTGAAAGTATGTGATATATAAGCAATGTATATACCAAAGCAATCTTGACTCCATGTGAGCAGAAGTACAGAATTTACTGATATTAGAAGACTCATAGCATATGCAAGGATGTTGGAAAAGTCTCATGGGAACATTAGAAGTAGGAGGAGAGCAAAGGTTAAATTCTTAATAAAGAGAGGAATGCAGAGAGTTGCCATATTAAGCTCCATGAAATCTCTACACTATTAAATAGTTACAGTTTATTCTGTGTCCTGAGTTGGCATGTCACTCATGCTGGGGCAACCAGGAGGGCTGAAGGAGAAAATAAAACAAAAATAAGTCCTATGTCCTTGACAGCTGTTCTGACAAATTTGATCTGCAGGCCAGCATTGAGAATAGCACAACGTTCTTTTGTACTAAAAGAACCCAGATTCTGAAACCACAAAAGCTAATTTTTTGCAAGGTAATGAAAATACTGACATTTCATCTACTTCTACCAGCAGAATATGTACCCCACTCAATCAAAAGAAGTGGTGAAGCTGGAAGGGACAGCCAAAACTGCAAAGGCAAATGACAATTTTTCATAACTGAATGACCATCCATAACATGCTGACTATATAGGTGAGGATATTTAACAATAAATTTAGCATCCAGAGAAGATACTGTCATAGTGTACCATGATATATTTCAAGGAATTGGAGAATCTGAGCATATTTGCATAGAAATAAATGTTGTATTATGTATATTTATTTGCAGTAAGATAAATTCTGCTGCACTTGGAATACCTAAAATGCAGTTGTTAGGCTGCATGAGTAGTTTCACTACAATCAACAGCAAAATTAGGGCAACAAGCTAGGGATTAAAGTATGTTTGAAGTGTCTGAAAATATCAAAATTTTGTCCTTAGCCAGTAAAAAAGAGGGCAAGATGATATCATGAGAGAATGCATCAGCACTTCTATTGGATCAGAGAAAAGCAAAGAAAATAAAGAAAGGCTGGGTGTGTTGAACAGCAGAAGGTTAAATGGCACCATGGCTATTATCACTGCTCAGGACTGACACCAGAAGATTTGCAATGTCAATTAAAAATCAAGCAACTTGTTACAATTTCAGATAAGAAACAAGGGGTCTGGCAGGTGAAATTAGATAGGTACATCTCTTCTTAGGTAACTCCAAATCTCCAGGAGGACATTATCAGTTTTCTAGATTAACTTTTGAGATTAAATGTGTCAGTGAAATATTGTAGAACGAGAGTTATGAGGCACTTGGTGATACTTCCAGAGAAGATATAATTGCTGATTATATGATTATTGCTTCAACTGATGGAGCACAGCACAATAGTACCCCAAGAGAGGCAATGCTGAAATCAAGAGACTAAAACAGTTAATATTACCAAGGTACAGTAGAAAGAAATAGAGACAAAATGCTTGCTGGACCATGTATTACTTGAAAGTGACTAAAAACTCAAAAGCTATTATGTACTGATGAATTCCAATAAGAAAAATGAGAGGTCTTAACAAAGAAATTATGTGTGCTACATAACACACATCTTAATAATTTAGGAAATACTGAATATATTTTTCAGTCATACAGAATTCAGTTTTTGCTACACTAAGGTCTCCTCCATAAGTCTTTGCAACAGAAAATACTATGTTCTTTTATGGAGTTTATACCATAGTTTACCTTCTAAATTTACAATTTTTAAGTTACCTAGATACAGATAAGCACTAATTCTTTGTTCCAACATCTAGAAAAGACCAGTTCTTTGTGGTTTATCCTTGTTCTTTTTCACTGCCTTATTCAACACTTTCTAATGTCTTGTATGAAAAAGAATAGCCCACACAAATTGTGAGACTGACCTTGCTGGAGCAGATTATTCCAGAAAAATGCAGAAGGCATTTAATCTCAACTTTAAATTTGAGTCTGAGTGAAAAATACCTTCAGGAAATGCCTATTTCTCTCTATAAGAAGAACTTGGGATAATTACCTTAGATGACAGCTGGGAATTTAGCAGAGATAAATCACACAGAAACCATGTGAAGATTTAATGTCCTTCCCTTTCAGTATATACCTACAACAGGGACAAAGCCAGTATACCATAGGGTTCTGTTTCACTATAGAGAAATTCCAAGATGTCTCAACATTGTATTGCCATTCTTCTTCCTATGTAAGCTCTTACTTAATTCTGTTTTTCTTCTAGGCATGACTCTGAAATTATATAAGTTTTCTGCATAGTATTAATATGGTTTTCCTATTAATCTGTGATAAAGCATGAAATTTAATATTTTCCCCATGACCAACACATGAAAACTATCAGCCTAGCCTATGGTTTGTACAGTGAACTATTTATAAGCTATCCTTTTTAAAAGCAAAGGAAGCTAAAATAAATGAATAAACATGAAGAACTTTTCTCCCTATGGTAGTTTTATTAATCATTTTTGTGGAATATAGCTTTTGCATTATTCACAAAACCTTCTCAAGCTGCAACCACAGCCTTTGTCATGGTACTGAATGTTATTAGTATTCAGCTTGGTACTAAGCAGGCAACTAATTCTGAATGAAAATTCAAGAATAAAAGGAAAATATCCTCTTTGATCATTTTAAGTAGTATATATTTAAAATAGGATTCTTCTGCAGCCTCCAGACAGTCCTCAGTTGTCATAGGAACTCATGATATTCCTGTGGCTACCAGTTCTTGCTGCACTTTTCTCTTTCATATTGTTAGTATCTTCTGTTGCACAGGTAACTGCGAGTACTGAAAAAAGACAAAATCTCCCAAATTGCATGGTTGGCAACTAAATATTTCAGGATCTGGGCTTTTTGAACAAGGACATCTCTTCAGGGGATTATTCAAAAGCTGGTTGCACGTTTTCCAGACTGTTGCTTTTTTCCCTTTCTAGGAGGTGGGGGGGTTATTTGTTTGTTTGTTTGTTTTTGTGCAGTCACTGTCCACATGCTGATCATCTTAGATCTATTTTTCAACATTTTCATCAGCCTTTCTCTTTCAGTGCTTTCAGCATTTTTAGTCAGCCTTGTATTATCTTCTCATCTGATGGAAGAGGGGAGATTGTAAATAACATTATTTAGAAATTTGAGGGATGCAGGACAACTAAGTGCACATTCCTAAAGTTATACCCAGGATGTGGTGGTATTAAGCTCTCCTTGTCGTGACCGTAAAAGTAATCAAGGGTAATTAATCTGGTATTGGACAGCTAAAATTAAGACATATCACTTGCAATTATGACTCTCACCTTTGTTGCCTATGTCACATTTTGTGTCTGTCCCCAAGACTCTGCAGCAATGAGTACCAAAGTACCAAAGTGTCTGCTAAAAACCTGGCTTTTGTCTATGTTCTGTCATTGTATTCAAAAGTTTTCAAAAGAGTGAAAGGCATAAATCAAATATACTTTTGATAAAGTGTCTAAAATTTATTGCAAACAAAAGATAGAGATAGATAGATAGATAGATAGATAGATAGATAGATAGATAGATAGATAGATAGATAGATAGATAGATAGATAGATAGATGAGTGTTGTCTTTAGGATAAAAAATAGCATAGCTTTTTATGTATATACCATCAAGCTACACAATATATTCATTCAAGATAAAAAAATTACCAAGATAATTGTTCTTTGGGCACTCTTATGATGACCTACCCTAAGAAAAATGTATAAAGTTATATAGAACCATATCATCAGTGAATATCACGCATCACTGCTTCATATTTTAAGCAGATAACTCTGACTGTGCCCAGCAGACAAATTTTCATTAAATGGGGTTGTTTGATTGCAATGCTAGACACACTTCAGTCCCTGGACTGACCACTCTCTGAGAAACTGCCCTCTTGATTTTCATACTTGATGTATTCCTGTACACTGTGAATTTTAAGAAGAAAAAAACCAAACTGTGTTTCAAAATTTTGAATACAAGGTCTTTAAGAGAAGTCCTGTTGCAAAGGACAATAATTAGGCGGTATTGGGCTGTTACTTTTCTTTCCCAGGCATAAATTTGCTGAGAAGGAGGGAGAAGGAAAGGTTGCAGCAAAGTTAGTGCCCACTGAGCTCTCATTTATTGCACCTCTTGCATATAGATACACACACAGAGCCACTCCCCAGCGCTACCATTTCTCTCTACCTAACAGAAACTGGAACACTGCTCAGCAACCAGGGTTATTTCATAATTCCTCTTCCCTTCTCTAGCAACCCTGCACCACAAGTCTGTGCTAAAATTATGCCACCTGTGCTGGGAACACTTCCCTGGCTAAGGGGAAAACCTGATAAAGGTATAAAGATTAATCTCCCTCCAACGATGAGAGATTGTATCCAACCCTAGGTTTTATTTTAAAAAAGAAATCTTTATGGATTAAAGTAATTCTGAGTAGTGTCTTATAATAAATTTCTTCTATTTTAAATCAAAGTCTAGGGTAAATGTTGTTTTGTTATACAGAATTGCTAACAATACATACAAACACTGAACACATTAAATAACCAAATTGTTTCACATAAATCCAATATCCCCACAGCTTGCCAAAGGCCTGTTTAGAAATGCTCAGACTCACAGACTAGAAGTTAACAAATTCAGATAAGAAAGTAAAATCAAGCACAAGAAACCACATTAAAGACACTGCCTGAGATTTATGGTGCTGAAGCCAAGAAAGTTACTGAAGAGTTGATGTTTCCAGACCTGCTAGGCAGTAAGTGGATTAAATGAATTTATAAATCCTGTAAGTATGAAAGTATGAAAGATTTTACATAAAGTACAGAAGAATTCAAACCTCATGTTTCTAAAGAAGGAGAAAGTTCTTGACGTGAAATTTATCCCAAGAAGAAAAATATAACTCTATGTCACTCAAGACGCCTTCCACTCCTGCCTGAAAAAGGGGCAGCTTCCAGGGCATTTAAGGAGATCCCTGGTGCCTCTGGGCAAGACGGAAATGAGATGCAGACAGACTATTCACAGCTCAGCCTGTCAGGAGGCTGAGAGGCAATGACCAAAAATTCAAAGGGGAGGTTCTGACATAAGGACAAAATTATGGCCATGATTAAACACCAGAGCAGTGTTCCCTGACCATTTGCAGCCTCTGCACTTGGAGATTTTCGAGACCTGACTGGATAAAACCCTGAACAACTTGTTCTCTATTATTTTTTGACCCTGCTGTGAGGAAGAGTTTAGATGAAAGACTTCATGAGGTATGTTCCAACCTGAATTATTCTATAATGTTATGATTTTGTTGAGGTCAAAATGCCATTATAATGGAAGACTTTTCAAAATTCACTACATTTTTATGGACTTACTCCATCTAAAGTGGATAAAAAATATATACTTCAAAAAAAACCCACCAAAGAAACAAACAAAAACACCCTACAAAACTGGATTTTAAATACCACCCCAACATTGTAAAAAAAAAAAAAAAAATACTCTGGCTGAAGTGAAAAACATGTTGGATAATTGTGTGTTCATTTCCAAAAATTATTATCACATGTAAGAATAAGAAATCTTACTATACGAGCCAAGTATTTTAATTCATTTGGGTTTTACTGGTAACTGCCTTTTTCTTTAATAAAGTGTGCACAGTGTATGTAATGATGCTTGGGCTGAAGCATGAAAAGGAATGAAATATGGCCATTATATTAGAAATTATTTGGATGTCTAAAGTGAAAAAAAGTGTTATGAGTCAAGAGCTGAATGAGATTAAAGGGAGATCTATTGATAAAAATGGATGCAAAGATACACCGGTTAAACTAAGCAATATTTGCAATTTGCCTCTAGCCTAAAATCATGGATTAAAATAAAACTGCAAATTGAAAAGAAATATGGAAGAAAGGGAAAAAGGGAATACTGATGATGTGAGTGATGTGAGTTGTTAAATGTTAAGAAGCAAGATAGTAGTCATGCTAGGACTTGAATCTCCCAGCACAATGCTGCAGTCACCAGCTTACTATGGTTTCATAAGAACAGACCAAAGCATAAACTTTCAGCTGTAATGAGGAGTCTGCCTGCATGATGAAGAACCTAAGAGCACATTCCATAATCTTTCTTAAGACACCCTGTTTATATAAAGGAAAGCACATTTGGCCAAAACAAATTACAGTGCTCAATTTCCCTGGAAAGTAGATGTCAATCACCAGCTTCCACTAATAATTGACAGTGAACTATCAAAGTGAATATTTTGTGAATATCTGAAAAGATGAAGTGTATTTGCATGCTAGTAGGCAGACTTCAGTAAAGGGTTTAAAATAAAAAGCCAATCTGTAGAAATCTGTATAGACACATGAAAAATTTTAAGATCCTAATCATTCATGATCAAAGATATTATTCACTGAAAATATAGTCTTCATCCTAGCTATGATAATGTGCATGTCAGTGGAAGGCCTGGCTGTTAAAGGAACACAAATGATACTGTTGGTTGGACTTGTTTATAAAAACCTACAGTTTTAATAACTGGGTCATATACCATTCAGTTTTACCTTCTGAACAACCACAGAAAGCAGTGGAAGCTCTAAGTAATGCATTTGAATTGAAACTATCTGAATGAGTTTACAGCATATTTCAGAATTGCTTTTGAAAATCCCTTAAAGGAATCAGGAAATACCAGAATCAAAATCATAGAATGATTCAGGTTAGAAGGGACCTTCAAGGACCATCCAGTCTAACCCCTCTGCAATGGACAGGAATAGTTTTTTTACTAACAAGATTACTCTAAGCCCTGCCCAACCTGGTGTTGTACACTTTCAGGGATGGGCATCCATGGCTTCTCTGGGCAACCTGTTCCCGTGCCTCACCACTCATTGTAAAAATGCCTTCCTCATGTCCAATCTAAACCTACTCTTCTTCAGCCAAAAACTGTTGGCCCTTGTCCTGCCACTACAGGCCTTGGTAAAAAGTGTCTATCTTTCTTACAAGCCTTCTTTATGTACTGAAAGCCTGCAATAATATCTTCCCAGAGCCTTCCCTTCTCTGGGCTGAACAACCCAAGCTCTCAGCCTTTCCTGGTGGAGGAGCAATTCCAGCCCTCTGATCAGTTTGTGCCCCGTGTCTCCTCCTGCTCTAACAGGTACAGATGTTCTTGTGTTTGTGGATCTCAGGGGTGGATGCAATGCTCCAGCTGGGATCTCACAAGGGCAGAGCAGAGGGGCAGAATTCCCTCCCTCACCCTGCTGCCCACGTTGCTTTGGATGCAGCCCAGGATAAATTTGTCTTTCTGAGCTGCAAACTGACATTAACAGGTTCAGCCAGTCCTCTCACCCACCAGCACCCCCAAATCCTTCTGGGAGGGGCAGCTCTGGATCTCTTCATCCTCCTGCCTGGATTGATACTGAAAGTTGTTCTGACCCAGGTACAGCACCTTGCACTTGGTCTCACTAAACCTCATGAGACTGCCAGGGGCCCAACTCTCAAGCCTGACAAGGTCCCTCCAGAGGGTATCCTGTCCCCCAAGCAAATCAAACATACAGCTCAGCTTGGTGTCACCTTCAAACTTGCTGAGAGTTCATTCATTCCTCTGTCCACGTCACTGATAAACATATTAAATAGTATTAGTCCCAGTACAGACCCTTGAGGGACTCCATCAATTAATGATTTCTTTTTGGACATTGAAACATAGAATTTAGCCAGAGAGAAATAAATCTCAAATCTATTTTAAATCATACTGCTTTGCCTATTGGATTTTTAATTAATCTATTTTACCACAATGGGAGATTTAATAATTTGAAATTTTCTTTGTTTAAAAATTCTGTTACCGACCTTCTTGACGTAAACCACCATTTCTTGGAAAGTCTGCTTTACCTGTAAGCAAAATATATCAATACTGTCAGGTTGTACACTTCACAGTTTGATAATATATTCAATAATGAGAACAAGCAACTTGAAAAACCTCAAAAAGAGAAACATTAAGGTATACTAGCTTTCATTTGAAAAAGAACTAAACCTGAGTGTCTTTCAAACTCTTATGAATACAAGCGACTTATGGAAGAGCTTTATGTGAGCAAGAAAAGGAGGATCATTAAGTACAAAAAGAGATAATTGGAAAAAGATGGATAAATTGAGAATCAGAGATGAATGAAGATTCTGAAAAAAGAATAGAGTGAGGAAACATTCACTGGAATAGACAAACTAAAATGAAAGAGAAAAAAAAAGACATGAAAGTGATGGCTCAGTTCATTCTTGATGCACCAGTGCAATGCTGAAAAAATCATACTGGTACGAGGGGTTATCACACTGCAAAACAAAATAACTCTGGACAAACCTGAATTGGAAAAAAAATAAAAAAGGAAAAACAACAGAGTGAAAAGAATATACCAAAGGTGAAGCAGGTATGAGCACTGAAGGGAGAAATAATGAACAGAAGTCACAACTTTGGTGCCCTCTGCCCAGCCAGCACTGCCCTAAGGGTGAAGTGCTGCAGTGAGGGCAGGAGGGTCCCAGGGAAGGGGAAGAGCAAATGGGAGAAATACTGACAACTGAAGTGCACTGAAGTATTCTCAAAGGCAGGTAGTAAGAAAGGAACAATAGAAGGTTTTCATAAACAAATACTGCTGGCAGAAAAATATACTCCGAGTTGCATATATGTTTTTTAAGAATAAATGTAATAGTTAATACGCTGTATTTTATTGATTTGTTTAGTTAGTAAATAAACTGAATCACATAAGCTTTCTTTTCCCCCATCAAGACAGTGAAATTTTCATAGTAACAGCAAACAGGAGAGTCCTTTATGTTCTCTGGACATCTATACCATTGCTCATTAACTCAGGACAACTTCGAAGTCAATGAAAAAGCAATTGAATAAAAATCATCTTTCTTGTTTTAGAATTATGTATTATACATGGTGATGTCCCCTGGAAACAGTATTTTACAAACTCTTTACCTTGTGTTTTTCCGCACTGTTGTGGCATATTCATTGCACACACAGTAACTGCATTTTGTTGACATTTAAAGTAACTTCTACCCATAGCCATTGTTTTGAACATGTAATGAGATATTTATATGGAACACTATCTCATTAAAAGAATGATGTGGAAAGAGATTAGAAGAATGAAGAGTCAAGTAAAACATTGTGACTTACATAGAACTTAATTTTTCTTTGACGGGGGAAGTAAAACATAGAGATTTAATATTAGTAAGACTAATATTACATGAATTCCTTCATATTTATTCCTATTTCATTCCATTTAAATAGGCCAACTAAAAGATCTTAACTGTCTCAAATTATGGGGCTTATCTATCAGTTGAAAGACAGGAAATTCACATGACTTAAATACTTAAATGCGAAGAAGTTCATCAAGGTTCCAGTGCCACAAAGAGCAGTGGAATGCTTAAACTTAAGCACCTGCTTAAATCGGCCCTCTATATGACAAGTGACCTAAAAATGGTGATGCTATTTTCATACCTTGTGAGGACATTAAGGAAAGATTTGTTACATAAAATAACCTTGCAGGAAGTTATTTATATACAAGCTAATTTTATTCAAAGTACATTGAAGGACAGACAAAACCTGCTGAATTACAAAACATCAGACTTTTATCAACTATGAAAAATTGTAACAGAAGTGTTCAGGGACTTTGGTCATTCTCACAGGACTTCTTTGCAACTTTTCCAATTCAAGCATACCTTTCTTAAAATGGTGGTTAGGTGTGTATTTTAACTTCAGATATAAAAGAGTATTTCCTGGGATTTTGTATGTTTGTTTGGGTTTTTCTGTTTGGTTGGTTTTTTGTTTTGGTGTACTGAAACCTGGAATTGGGACACAGCATCTGCTCAGAATATAGAGGGATTTTGATCTGCAGAGGATGGCATGATTTAGGTGTCAGTGCCCTGACAAACCTAGGAACAATTAGATTTCCTTATGCTCCATCTAGGTGGAGAAATGTCAAACTTAAGTTCTCCTTTTCTGTTCAAGAAAAGTAAGATTTTTTTAAGCTTGAAGACTAATAAGCATAAATATAAAAGATGACCACAAATTTCAAAGAAATGTGAATTTCCTTGATGATTTTAATTAAAACTTCAATTTTTGTTGAAAATAAAATTTTGCAACAAGGTAATTCAAGATGAACTTCTTTACTGGGAAAGGAATACTGCTTGCCTTCTTTCCACATCAAGGAACAAGGGCAGCACTGCTAATAAATGGATCCTCTTCTTCATGATTTTTAGAGATGCTACATGCATTAGAAGAATAACAGCTACCCAACAGATAATTTGGTTTAAGATTCCATTTTCTCTTAAATCTTGTGCATAATATTAAATGTTTAAATTTTCCTCAAAGTCAAATGGTTTGTCATGATTTTAATTAATCTGCATTTTATATAAACTAATCTCAAACTCATTTTGCAAATTGGGGAGGAAAATATTTCCCATAAATTTTAGCCTACAGACATATAATTATTTTGTATTTTTAAAGGAAACAGTTCTTCTAAGTCTTTCTACATTCATCTTGTTAATATCCTATTTTCTGTGCATGCAATGGTAGTCAATAGAATTCTATATGATATTTTCATTTGTGCCTGCTCTACTTTTTTCTGCAAATACAGGAATGACAAAATAGAAGTCTTAGTATCATGGCTGCTCTCAATCTTCCCTGATAAACAGCTTTCCTGAAACTTTTTTTATGTCATGAGAAACATTAGTCATCATTTCTATAATATATAACCAGTCAGAATAAAGTATACCATAAACATAGAGCAAGAGGAAAGTATACAGCCCATTTCAATCTGTTTGCCATGTCATATGCATTGTTCACTAACTAGAAGATGATTCACCTTAATAATATTTACATTTGACATTACTTGACCATTCAGTGTCTTGAAATGCAGAATTGTCTTCTCTGAAGCACAGACAAAAATGTAACTATAATTCCTCATTTATGTGTTTGTTTTCAAATATCTAAGCACTTAGATCATATGAATGCCAATTCAAGTGCCATTATCGGTTTAGTCATAGTTAAGGACAGGAGAATATGAGCTCTTAAAATCACCACACAATCTGTTTATCCCATTCAGTAAGATACAATAACAGAGAACGGGTTATGCTTGAAATCTTAGCACAGTGAAATAAATGAAATATTAGCAAAGCATTATTTTACTTGGATATTGAATACATATACATCTGAAGTCTTTAATGTAAAAGAAACAATGGTTTTGGGCAGTGCCTCATTGGAACTTTTCAGATAACAACGGAATTTAGCCTTGAAACTCAGTTTTAAAAACACTTTAAGCACATTTTTTTAGCTTATGAACATCCACAGAGAAGTGGATGTTTATAAGCTTCATTATGTTAAAAAGAAACCCAGGGCCACTGCCTTTCAGTGGAAGGCCACCAGTTAATCAACCCACATTCACACAATGTGTAATTGAGTTTCCAGCATTCAGACATAGGTCCTTACAGAAATGCTTTACTTACAGAGGTGTCATCAATAATGAAATCTAGACACAGGATTAAAGCCTCCAAATTAACAGTGTCACTTAGGGCTTTCAACCCACTATTTTTACAGCCTCTCTTCAGGAGCTCTCCTTGCCTTCTGTAATCAGCACCAGAACTATTCATTGGCTCCCTGCTAAGCTTTTATCTCCATGAAGTGAAGGTGACAATGAAACACTCTCCTGCAAGATCCTCCTGGCAGCACCCCCATGCTGCCTGCTGGACGGTTTTGATCCCATTCCATATGTCCACAATTTTAGCAGCACTACAGCTGCCTGTCTCTGAATTGTGTCACATCCCACTGCCAGGCACAGTCCTGTGGTACTTGAGTTCCAAAGTTACCTTCTGAGCCTATTTCAGTTTTCACATTAAAGAGCATGCTGCCTGGAACTTGATTACAGGTTTTTGAGGACAGGATCAAACAGAGGAAGATGCTAGCAGGGAGTCAAGAGTAATAACATTATTCTGCAGACATAGCCAGTTTTTTCTTCTGTTTTGAATGAATTCAGTCATCTACAGCAGCACTGATGTAAACACAGCCTTGCAGTTACATACTGCTGAATTTTAATAAATTTCTTACGTGTCATTGCACCCTGGAAAGCAATTTATGAGAGAGCTGGTTTTATCATTAGCTAATTGTGGCTCTGGATTATTAAGTGCAGGGACTGAAGAGTTAGGAATATCTCGGTAATATATGGATAGGTACATATATGATAATTGGTGTGAGCAATAAAGCTATCAATTATTCTGCCTGCCGATTAAAAACTATGAACACTGAAGAATCAATTTATTTTTAAGGGCAATTCAATTTCATAAACAGACACTAACTGCTCTTTTTCCCCTGAAATCTGTCAAATGCTCTTAGCTCACATTACATCACCATTTTAGTAAAATTACTGATGTTTAATACCATAAATGATAGTTCTTTGACAGTTAAATGGTCTGTCATGTCATAATTCTAGCTAGCAAATTTCCCTATTCATTTACAAGTTGATTTCCTATTCAGGGAGAAAAATACTACTTAGAGAAATCACAGCTGCCCCTCAAAAATTTTAATAGAAAGATATTTGATAAATAAATAGCATATACATGAAAATGTATACTTTTAATACTGTACTTTTCATCTGGCAACAACTGACGTGTATATCTCCCAAAGGTTTTAAAATCTAGCATAGCAAAGATTCTCCTCTGCCTGCACTGGTATGGGGTGAAATATGTTCCATTTCCTTCCTTTTCAGTCAGAGAAGGAGAAAAGCACAGGAAGAATCATGTGTGGATAAATTACTGGGGCAAATTTTTGTATCATAATTAAGGACCTTGTTCTGGCATTCTTCCTAATTCATTGTCCTCTTCTTTACTTCATCCACCCCTAGTACCACCACAATACCTATGAATACATCTCTGGTGAGCTAAGAACATGATTAACATTTCTTTTCAAGAGCATGAATGGTGGGAGACCGCTGTACTTTATTTGGGGATCTTTTACATTACAGGTATCCATATCCCCCTATCTGTATATATAGAGGTAGAATATGGATGTATAGCTGTGGAAAATTACCAATGTGTCAAAAGTGTCTCAAAGAGTGGGGAGAAATGTCTGAAGAATGGGAAGAGAAAGGTATCTGGGTCTGAGATTTGCAGATGTAATGTGACTATTGAGATACAGATACTGTAATTACATTAATTAATACCTCAGTATTAAAGCTATTGTCCCAAACTAGATGGACTTTTGTTACTGATGGGTTTTGATGTAAAGTATGATTTTAGCCATAAGCTACTGGAGATAAAAACGTCAAAATAGAAGAGAGAAAAAATTGACTTTTTTTTTGGTATCTTTGATTGCTGTAGCTTTGCCATGTACCCTGCATTCAAATAAATCTTTTAGGTTATTTAACAAAATAAAAAATATATGAAACTTGAAAGCTTATTTGGTCTGATGCTTTATTCTTTTCACTTTAACAGCATCTGTACATTCTTTCTAATTGTTTGCCCATGGTGCCAATTAGTGTTGTGGAAGTGCTGTTTATAGAGATTACTTCAAAATCAATTTAAAAAATAATCAAAATTAGATATTGAGAACTTGAATTTAAAGAAAAAGGGGAAGATGTGAGTTTCTGAGAGCCGAGGCTTTGAAATATTCAATGTCAATAAGGTAAAATATTAAAAAAAAGAGGACGTTAGAAACACAGAACAAGCAAATAATGGTAATTAATTTTTTTATAAATGAACCCACCACAACTTGAAAATCAAAATTTATATGCTAACAGTTAAACATCCATGCATCTATTCATCCACATTCATGGTGAATTAAATGCACTAAAATGTATTAAGAAGTTTGATTATTCTACTTCTAATATTTCACTCTCCTTATGTAATCTTGTTTTTTGATCAAGTTAAACTGTCTAATTCTGTGTGCCCATATTTTAGGTCAAAGGAGTTTGTATTTTTCCTAAAGATATGAAGATCTTTTCTTAGATGACATATTATGGGAAGAAAAAAGAAGATATCTAGTGTTCAGTGACTCTTCAGTTTTCTAGCATTATGGACCAGATACATCTGAGTGTCTTAAAAATCTGCTCCCAATGGATTTTCAGACACTTGATAAAATTGAAGGTATGAGTCCTATTTTAATTTGAAAGGCAAACTAACTTAAGGAAGAAAGTTGCAAGTTTTGTCTGGTCAGACAAATTACTACGCATACATTTCAAACTTGCTTTTCAAACTTGCTGCTTACAAGAGACATGAAAATCTTGCTTTCAATGGCAAAGACATATAATCTTATTTATCAGACCACTGCTGCCTTTCTTCTTAGTGAGAAGGTAGACTGGACGTCATCTCTCCTGCAAGTTCACAACCACATGTCATGTGGAACACTTGTAATTTATGGAGTACTTATGGCTTGAAAGCACTGCTGAAAGCTGCAAAATAAATATCCTACCTAAGCAATACAAGTGGATGCATACATATAAAACTTTAGGCAAAAATTCTATGCAGTTTTCATTGGAATGAAGCTGCATTTTGCCTATTTTTGTTACTTGCTCCTTAGGTTCCTTCAGGGAATTTTCTCGCCATTTGTTGTCATGGAAATGGCAAATGGACCTCTATTAAGAGAAAAAAGGTGTAGCCAATGCCTTGGCATAACACTGGAATGGTTTTTAGGGGAGGGGCGTGGGGAGAAGCAATGTGGCTTTTGGCAGTTTCTTACCAGGGGTGGCTCAGTCTTTGCCCAGCTTGGAGGGGAGACAGCTGAAGTGTTTTGTGCTGGACTTCTTCTGCCCAGGGGTTCGGTACTGCTGTATGGTTTAAGAACTGTTGAATGTCACATTTAGAATTTAAAGAGTAATTAATGAACTTTTGCAAATCTGTCTCACAAATTTCTGAAAAGTTGGTACGGTGTTTGCTAAATTTTTTCAGATAGAAAATACTTCCTGTACAACAAAAGTACTGCCAGGAAACAAAGTATTTTATTGAACATCCTTCTTTAACAATGCTACAAGATCATCCTTCCCTTTATCATTTTGGTATCCAACCCTTCCATCTTTGCAAGGCATTATAAGCTTTGTCCTATACAGAAGATATCTTTCCAACGATGCAACCTGTAGGAATGCTCAGCCTCTCCTACAGCTTGCCCTTCCACTGCAAGAAAAGTGCCCTTACTTTTCTCACAGAAACTCACTTTTTTCTGTCTCTACAAGAGAATATGTATAGAACTCCAGTGTGAAGCTAGAGGCATCATAATGTAGTTTGGCTTACGGAGCAGTGGTTCTCACCTTTCATAGAAACCTAGCAAAGACTAGAATTTCAAAGCTCCAAAGTAAACTTAGATGACTAAAGCCAATGAATTTTAATGAAATTTAGGCTCTTGGGAACACATGTATATGTATTTTAGACAGACAAATATTTTTATTTTAAAAAGGTTTCGATTTTTATTATTAAAAGTTTTAGATACAAACATACCATGAACTTTCAAGGTCCCTTCCAATCTGAGTGTTCTATATATGCATGCCCAGGCAGATGCACACTTACAGGTACATATAAAAGTCTGTTAATATACAATTAATATTCAACAATATATGAAAGCACATAATAAATACTTTATTGTTACTATGTTTTGATTATGTGATTGGACAATAATAATCATGTTTTCCTTTTATAATTACTAGTAGAAAAGCTAGTAGATAATCCTGCTTCATTAATGTTCTAAAAACTTTGTGAAATTGGTTTTCAATGCATTTTAAAAATGTTATTTAGCTTCCTAAATTACCAGAGAGTTTCTGAATTTTTTAAGCAAAGACAGAAATAAAATATAAATTACTAAATATGTCCTGAGAACTGGGATCTCTGTATTCTCTTTGTTTCCCATTAGCCCTTCAGCACGGAGCTTGTAACAAAACTATTTCTGATGTTTTCATGTTCTCTCCCATGCTAATGAAGCTATAAAAAGGATAACTACAGCATGGTTCCTGTAATGCATGTTTGGAAATTAGTGAGGCTGCTGAGGAGAAGATTCTCATATGAAGAGTAGGTAGCAATGGTGGGAAGATAGTATTCACTGTTTAAGACTGAAAATCCCCAAATCTCTGTTTTGTTGCTCCAACCTTATCCTTTCACTAGAAACATTTCATCTCTGTTCAGTCTTTTCCTCTTTTCCTCCTCAGTGCTCATCTCCTTCCCTCCAGTCTTGTGCTTAGTGCAGTGAGCTAGCCATAGCCTGCTGAGAGTTAAAAAAAAAAGAAGAAAATAGATGGGGAGGCAGGCATAAATATTCTTAAAATAATTTTGTAGGCACTAGTTAGAAGGAAATAAAAGAAGGATTTTTCCTGCTTTATTGTACCCCTTGTTCACAGATCAAATACTAATCAAATACTAATGGTTTAATGCCAAAATTGCATGAGTAACATACAGTGATTTCAAGTACAGATTGTACCGTAGGATAGCTCTTCCATTCATAACAATTGCATGCTTGCCCTCAGCCCTTGGAAAAGTTGCTGTTCATTGTAGCTCCGTGAAATTTTAGTAGGTAGTAACCATCATGATAAGAGTAAATCTGGCAGAAGTGTTCTTCCACAAGATTTTCTGACTTGCTTTGATGTGACCTTGGTAATGTTAATGAGACTTACATCAGCCAAAGTGGCAATACTCTGAAAGCATTAAATCAACATATGATCAAGTCATGTTTCATGTTTCAAATGTAACCAAATTATGCCATGATCTCCAGATCCTCACAAATGTGAGACTAGAAAGGGCAAGCCTGGACTTCTGGGAATGTATTTCTTTTGTTACAATTAATCTGCTAATAAGAAGGTACTTGTGTTATTTTTCTAAAAACCTCACCTGCAGTAATCTGCAGCAATCAGCTCTGAGTGAGGCCAATGCAGTTGCCCAATGTCCACTTCCAGAACATTCAAAATGAAAATAACAAATCTACCCCTGGCTGCTGGAGGTTGTGGAGGGATTCCCAGGCACAAGACAGAGTAAGGCAGACTGAGACATTGGGAAGAAAGGATGTGGACTTTGGCCAAAGTTACTGCAGGACACTTCAGAGTTTACACAAGATCAGGATAAAAGGTGCTTGTGTTCTATGTGGAAAGACACATGCTCAGGGAGGGCTCTCACCCTTGTCCTCCAGTTTCCTCTGTGCTTCAGGTTCTCCTCTCCACAGCTCAGCCAAAGAGGATCCTCATCAGTGTGAGTGCTAAGTGCACCTTCAGCCTGCAGAGAACAGCTTTTACTGGGAACTGTGTGGGACTGCAATGGGTGAGAAATGCTGAATTCCCTGAGAACACCAGGTTTCTTTGGAAATCTCACCAGCCTCTTCCCAGGTCTTCCTTTGCCTCTGAATCTCTTCCATCAAATCTTCCCATTATTTTGAGTCCGTTCATGTTAGGACAAAACTAACCATACCAGAGGTGCCTATTTCTGTCCTTCATTGGTAAACTAGAGTAACTATCACATGGCTGTCAGATGTGTAATGTCAGGTGAGCTGAACACAATCATTAACAATACTGAGAGACTGAAGATAAACTGTGGAGAGAGAATGGCTTTTGCTAAAAACACAAGCGGTGTCAGAAGTGTTTTATTTTGTAAACCCTTGTGGCTGATGAAAAGCTTGAGTGATTTATGTTTGGCAGCCTATTTCTTACTTCAGGTCTTACTTCACAGATCCCTTCCTGTGATCTCAAGGAAGCTTTTAATTGTACCCAGTGTGATTAAAAGCCTTCCAGTCAATGTTGGTATTGTCTTGCATCTGTTTTTAACTGTTATTTCTATATAACTTATTTTTTGCAGAGCTGTGGAACTATGCAGCTCCCTATTCTGAAACTGATCAAACATGCGAAACTTCTCTAAAGTTATTAGAACAATGCTCTACGTTTCGCAGAATTCCTTTATAATTAATATATCCAAGATGTGGATCTTTGAGCCACAGAATTTTTTTATCTTTTCTTGCCTTTCTTGTATCAAAAAGCCCATCTAATATACTGTCATAATACAGTTTCACCCTAACTTCCTATTTAATTTTTTTTAAACTCTTAGAATTAGAATTCTATATCCTTCCACCAAAAATTAATTCCAAAGTCCAGGAAAATCTGAAAAATGTCAGTGTGTTACTTAATTTTCCCACATATTTACTGGGATTCTGTAGTCTAATTATGTAATATAGAGGTACAAAACCTTAGATTCAAAAAAGAAGAGAAGGAAAAGAAATATTATCTGTTTTACTGACATGGAAATTAACAATGAAGAATAGAGGTTGTTGTGGCAATATGCTGTCATTTAAATTTGAGTTATATTTTATATGTGTACATGTGTGCAAACGTTTTAAAAGCACTATTTGTCCACAGGTCTCTCTTGTCTGAGACACTGTGTGTGCACACAGTATCCAAGCTAGACATTATTGATGCTTTGAGGGATAAGTCTTGTATGCAGGGAGAAAGCACTCCAAATTCAGAAACAAAAAATATTACTATGTTTTCTAACTCCTTGTGCTTTTCTGCTTGCTGTCTTTTATTATTTTTACATCTCCTTAAAATCTGCAGAAAATCCTGGTCTTGTCACTGATCCAGAAACTACATCTTGAAAACTGTTGCTTTAGATTGAACACCTGTTTGTCTGAAAGCCCAAGACAAAGAAAACTACTCTTGGAAAAGTACATGCACAACCTGCACAATTCACTGATTTTAGCATCAAGATCCTGATCCTGAAAGCCAGAAATCAAACTCTTATAGGGAGGGACAGCAAACCTGCAGCTATACTAGTGGTGTTGAGAGAAAGGTGTTGGAAATGTAGAGTCTAGAATTAATGCTGACACCTGCTATCTGCTTATTTTTCAGCTTGCTGATGATTTTTATTAATTTACTTGGTTTTGCAACCCTTTAAATAAGTGAAAAATTAGATGCGTATTTGTGTTAGCCTAATGGTCTGTAGCATCACTCCATTCCCACTCCCTCTGAGAAACAAGTGGTGCTCTCCATAAAGCCTAACTCTTCTTTTTAATTTTATTAATTATTTGCAGAATATTTTTGACTGAGTTTAAAAGTGAGACCACAAGGGATGGTTCTGTGCCATACAATAAAGACTTTGAAATATCCAAGTCCCTGGACCAACAGCTCTTACAAAGATGGTTCTGTAGGGAGACAAATAGAGCAGGTTTTGGAGAAGACCTTAAGTTGTTCCTACTGCTGAAGGCATGTAACATCCCACAAGAGTCTGTATAAATTGGAGGACTGCATTTGGACCATTGACCAGTAGCCTTAGACTCCCAGGAACAGTGAGGCACAAAGTGTTATCAAGAACTTTTCTGCAACTTCTTTTAATAGTAAAAGAATGTGGCATGAATCCACAGTGAGTTATTACTTCCATAGTGATACAGGTATAAAAGGTGTTCTACCAAAAAAAAAAAAAAAAATTCTAGATGCTTTTTTCACCCTAACTGATGCACACAGAAGTGTTTGTCTTCTTCTTTTTTCCAGTAAGGTGCTAATAATATATTATAGTAGAACTGCAGCTTCTTTACATTTCTGTTTAAAGATTTTGAATATGTCATTCCAAAATTCAGCATCCCCTAAACTTTATGATACCTTACATTAGAAAAATTGAATCTCTTGTCTCGTACTTCTCTAAAATTTAAATAAATATGCTTTTCAGTCTAATCCCCACATTTTGGATTTATCCATAATTCATAATAAAAAACACATTGCCTCCCCATAAAAACAATGTGTTGAAATTATAGCCTGGGGAAACCAAAAGAAAGAAGCATTAAAAAAATCACTTTTTTTTCAGTATTGCCCATGTTTGTACCAGTAGGAATGAACTCAAGAGGCATATGCATCTATCTTGTTTATTAAAGAAAATCACTTCATTATACAACCTGCATTTTTTCTCCTGTGTTTTCAAAGGGTTGCCTCTATGCTTTGTTACCCTCCAGGGTGAAAGTATATATGATACTAAAAATACTAAGCTAGCCTGCTTGTTGTCATATGTAGGAACAACTTCAGTTATATCATGAGAATTTCACTGGTAATTAATTTCATCCTTTGATGGCATATTATGTAAATAATTCATAGTAGTGTGAAAATCTAGAGTAACTTTTAAAGGTTTAAAGACTGAACTATGAAACAAAGAAACAAGGAAACTAGCAGAAAGACAGAAGACATGGTAAAAGAAAAACAGGAGAGGAAATATGGAAAAAAAGAATAACAGAATAAGAATATGCTGAACTGGAAGGGATCCATAAGGGTCATCAAGTCCAACTCTCAGCCATACACAGCACCATCCCAAAGAGTCCCACCATGTGCCTTGAGAGCATTGTCCAAACACTTTTTGAGCTCTATCAGGCTGGTGCTGTGACCACTTCCCTGGAGAGCCTGTTCCAGTGCCCAACCACCCTCTGGGTGAAGAACCTTTTCCTGATATCCAAACCAAACCTCCTCTGAAAAAAATTAGGCCATTCCCTTGGGTCCTGTCACTGGTCACCAGAGAAAAAAGATCAGTGCCTGCCCCTCTTGTTCCTCTCACAAGGAAGTTGTGACTACATTGAAGTCTCCCTTCAGTTTTCTCTTCTCCAGGCTGAACAAACCTGTTCAGGTAACCTCAGATGCTCCTCACACAGCTTCCCCTCAAGGCCCTTTGCCATTTTGGTTGCCCGCTTTGGAGTTTCTCTAAAAACTTTACATATTTCTTACATTGCGGTGCCCAAACCTGCCCCCAGCACTTGAGGTGCAGCTGCCCCAGCTCAGAGCAGAGCAGGACAATCCCCTCCCTTGCCTGGCTGGCCTTGCTGTCCCTAATGCCCCCAGGACAGGGTTGCCTGGGGACTCCTGACACATGTTCAGCTTGTCACCAGTCAGGGCCTCCAGGTCCTTTTCCATGGCACTTTCCAGCCTCTCATTTCCCAGTCTGTCTGGGCACCCAGGGCTGCCCCATCCCAAGTGCAGAATCCAGCACTTCCCCTTGTTGAATTTCATACAAATGGTATACATATCAGGGAAATCAGAGTGAGGAAGATGTGAACAGAAAATTGCAGGTTAGAATCAGTGAGATCATAATCAGTAAAGTAAAAAGGAAGACAGGTAAAAAAGAGATCTGGAATAGATCTTGAAACACATAATTGAAAGTTGAAACAAAAGGCAGTGTTTTCCTCCATTTCATCAAAACAACCATGGCAGACATCCTATTCTAATGCTATTCAAATGAGTAGCTTTCTCTTGACTATATTGGGGGACAAGTTTTTATGCAGAAAAAAATTACTGTCTCATAATAAATTCTCATTAGAGTAATGTCTGTCTTTTCAAGTTGCCTGGTTTATCTGATTCTGATCCAAGAAAGTGCAAGACAGTATAGCAAAGAGCAAGAGCATCTAGCTAAAACTTCTCTGGTATCACGGTAAGTATAAAACATAAAATAAAATAAAATAAAATAAAATAAAATAAAATAAAATAAAATAAAATAAAATAAAATAAAATAAAATAAAATAAAATAAAATAAAATAAAATAAAATAAAATAAAATAAAATAAAATAAAATAAAATAAGCTAGTGTGACCCCGAGGAAAGAAAAGGACAAAACTGTGTTAACCTGCATACTATCAGTATGGTAAATATCATTTTTCAAGAATTTTTCCACACTTCCTGTAATTTTTAGTCAAAAAATAAGATATAATTGTCCTTAATCTTCCTTCTGTCTCAGTCCCTAAGACAAATAAATGGAGAGGATCTAAAAATGGGTGATAGTGATCTCTTGTTAAATTTCCTAAGTTCGGAAATACACTACAGAACAACGTCTACTAGGAAGGTTGTTTTAATATTTTGTGCACTTTCAGGAATGAAAGATCAGATGAGTTCTACAAAACCTCATCTGGAAACTGATTTTTAACAAAGCCAGTTACTATGATAATAATTGTATAAAATACTAGTTCACAAATTAGATGAATTTACACTTGAGGGATCCTAGGACATGTTTAACACACCTGATTTTCATGAATAGCATGTCAAGTCTCATATTTTTGTTTCAGGTAGGACACCTATTTCAGAAAGACGTCTAATCTTTATCTGAACACTTATCAAGCATCAAGGTAACTTATTCAGTTGGTTAGTGGTGATTCACTGCAAAAATGCTTCTTTCACTTCTAGTCTCAATTGACTTATGCTCTGTGTTCAGGCTCTGGGTCTCTAAAGTCTTTGATAGATTAAACTTCCCTCCAGTATTGGAAGTATCTGCATTTATAGATCATGATCAGGTTCGCTTCTTAACCTTCATTTTGTTAAGCTAAAGGGACTGAAGTGGGTAGGTATCTCACTGAAATAGCTTTTTTTCCCTAGAACTTCTATCACTCTTGTAGCTCTTTTAAAAGCCATTTCCAATATATCAGTGCTTCTTTAAAATGAGTTCATAAAACAGAACACAGTAGAGGTCTCACTAATATCATAGAGAATCAAAAATAGCTCTGTACTTCCATTTTTCTAATCCTCTTTCAATTTATCTAAGAATGACTTTCCTTTTTTTTTTCCTTAGCTATGCTTCACATTACAGACCCAGAAAATCTAAAACCTTATATTGATTTATACCTCCTGGGGGATGCTTTGGGTCAAAATCCATGCTGGATATAACAACATTTCACCATTGTGGAATACTTCAAAATCTTCAGCAGTCAACCTAAGTACATAACACTTTAAAATATGAACGTGTTTTACAGATTGCCCGCACAAATACAAGTAATATTTACCATATAACTACATCAACAATTAAAAAAAAATAATTAACATATTCAAAACTTTTGGAGGATATTGAGAGATGTATTTTAAAAATACCACTAAAAACCTAGAAAAATCAGAGAGAATAATATTTCTTTTTTTCATTATGAAAGTATTATCTGGCTTCTTTGAATCATATTCAGACACAGCAGTTTCACAGTGGTATTGGACATTTAGTTGACCGAACTGTGGGTGACTTAATGAATCAGATTTATATCACAACAATATTTCATTAAAATATGATCAATGGCCAATTCTGTCAAAAACCTAGAGGCAGTCTCAGGATCCCAGTTCTGTGAAATTTAAGAACTTTTCTTCTTTGTGTTCTTTCTCACTGTACAATGTACACTTTTGCTGTAGGATTTCAGTGATCAGGCAAAACATTACTTCATAAAAAATTGTTTATCAACTCCCTGTTGCACCACTAGCGTTACCTCAACATTTGCCCTTAGAAAATTACTTTAGTTTTCATTTTTTCGTTTGATGTTTTGGTGGTGAGTTCACTGGGTGCTCTGTGGTCTATACAATCCCATTACTCAGGTTGCCAAGCTGGAGCACCACCTGCCCTATGGCTTTGTGCCAAGCAAAGCTCTGGACAGGCCAGAGAGGACCTCTCTCCTTTGGGGGCAAAGCAGGGACTATCTTCACAAGGTCAGGGCTGAGGAGCTGGCATCCCAGTGAGCAGTGCTGCTCAAGGACACCCAGTCTAGCCTTAAGAGAGGGAGTTCAAGTATTAGAGTCAAGGCAGGCATGGCACGTGCAAGTCTGGAAGCTGCAGTTTGCCACACTGCTGCAGTGACACTGTCTCAGAACTGACTTGAAGCTGGAGCAGGCCTGTCTATCATGTGCATCACTGTAGGCATACCCCAATGAATTGTTTTATTTTTTTGACCCAGGTAAGATTCACGCTGAGGCAGGAGCTGAAGTTTCTAACTTTGGTGTCTGAATTAACTACAAGGGAAGAGACAGGCATGAAGAATCACATTTTAACGTACTGCATCCTGTCATGACAGGATTCTAGAATTTCTTTTGAATGTGGTCTTTCATATGTATTTATAGTATTTTTTTCCTCAGCTTAAGACAATATTGCTACCCCATGGTGAAAAACATATACAAAAATATGTTTGTTCTTCTATCACTGACAACCTCCATTTGTATCTGAACACAATTCATTAAAGTTCTCATTTTTCTTTTGATAGCCTTGGTTCCAGGGAAAAATAGTCTTTTTTTTCCTATCAATTCATGCTTTATTAGGTTATTTCACTTGTCTCTTATTTTTAAGTTGCTTTCACAAGGCAAAATTTACAGACTTCTCCCTAATCTTTTGTGAGATTAGTTTGGTTGTGTTCAGAAGTAAAGGCATAAGCAGACTGTGCTTCTGGATAGAGAAACATCAGCAACACAAAGACTTTTTTTGTCAGATTATCTAAAACTCACTGAAGTTAGAGTGACAAAAAAGTATTCTGTTTCAGATTCCTAACCATGTGAGATAGAAATATACGCCTTAATGACTGTAACCATCAAGAGCAATAAAAATGGTAATTCAGGTTTTGTTTTCTTAATATTCAGAACAAATTGTAAGACGTGGAGGTAATGTCAACCAGACTGACAAGTAGCCAAGAGAGTTCTAATTCTGTTTTTGCTGCTGACTGGCTTGGTATATGGGCTCCCAATCACAAGGTGGGTAATTGTCATACAGCTCCACAGCCTCTTCAGCCATGGTTTGACAGCATCTGCCTTTCACATCATATGTTTTGCATGCATTTTTGCCACTTTCAAGGACAAAGCAGCACCACAGACTGTTGCAATGCATGTGTATCACAGGCATCACACCCCTCTGAGGAGGAAAAGAATCTTAAGGCAAATATTGTCATGAAATCCAGAAAAATCATTGTATCTTACAGATAAACAGGACAGTGATTTAATGCAAATATCATTTGTGATGCCAGATTTGAACTTATCCATTCTCTACTCCAGTTATGCTGAGAGCAGTAGCCCTATAGAGAAAACAGGGAGGGGGCTTTGAGATGCAGAAAATTATTGAAATAGTGCTGCAGAACTGTGGGTTAAAACTATTATGTTCTTAGTGTATCACACTGCCAGCTAGCATTACTGGTGAACTATTTACCTTTCACAGTAGTTGCAATGGAAGGAACCAACCTGTAATTGTACTAATCATGTAGGAAAATGTTCAAAAGATGGCAATTTATTGTGGTTTATTTCATATTCCTACCCTCAGGATTTATTTTGTCAAGGGCACTTAAGGCTGTTGGTGAGTTCATTTTTAGCTTTCATATAAGTCTAAATAAATCAAAGACTTCCTGAGGGAATGACTGGATTTTGATGACGAATCTTTTTTTTTTGATCAATGTGGCAACATTACAAAAGGTGCTGAGGCTTGTCCAGGTCACAGGTGTTGCAGATTTGCCTAATTAAAAGTTCATTTGCTAGAAATTGTGAATGAAGAACACGTTCAGCTGCACCAGCTTGACTTGTGTCTAAACAATATCATGAAATATCTTTCCATGATAAACTTCCTCTGTGAGTGGTATGATTGTCTAGGTATTAGTATTATTTTTGAAATCTATTGCAATGTATATATGACACATACATATCTGTATACATGTACAGATATATACATGTATGTATTTAAAGTAATTATTTACTTTATAGCCATAACTTTATTCAAATTAAAACTAAAATGTTCACTCCAGCTGTAGCAGATGCAACTCATTTACTGTCCAAGACTCAAACAAAAAAAAATGTATTTTGGAAATACTGTGTTTCTGATTCATGATTAAAGTTTCATTTACAAGTAGTTTGTGTTCCTCTCTTTAGGAATATAGTATATGTCTGTCTTTTCTCCACCTAATTATTCTCTTAGTAATAGCTTACTGATATAGAACTTTCAGATTTCACACATCATTTTTGGCCAATTCATAGTTCTGGTTTCAATCTGCGTGACATCATATAAGGATAAGGAAAGAATAGTTTATAGGACTCAGTTCTTATGCCTCCTAAAATCATTACATTTTTGAGTTTAAAAAATGAAAGGATGTCTTGTATAAAATTATGCTGAGATAGTAAAATTAGGCCTCAGAATGAATATTATTCATCTATATATATCATAAGAAAAGTCCAGTCACAATGCATTACCAAAATTATACCTACATTAAAAATATCATTATTAATACTGGAAATCCATAATTAATTATTGATCATCAGTAATTACATTAATAATGTTATAATCACTAAAAATAAATAACTGATATTAATATGACTAGAACAAAGTTAATGAGTAAAAAATCTGGTAATGTAATAAAAAGAGCATCTTGAAAATGCTGATTTTGCTTCATGTGCCTTACGGTTTTACTTGTATATTTAATTTTTTTCACATGGGACAGAAGAAGAACAGAAACACAACGAGTTGCGTGGTAGTCTGAAAACTCAAGCACAAACATCAAGGGGTTTTCCACTGAACCAAAGTTCCATAATGTTTTCAGACCTTTGTGATATTCTTCAAGCATGTCTGTATGTGTCCCACTTTTCTCCAAAACGCATATCATGATTAAGCTGTTTCCTGTAGTCATTAATTTTTTATTACTACATTTTTCTTTAATGAATGTTAATATTCTGCTTCAGAATAGTGCAGCTAAATCTTCAGGGCATCAAATTTTAGGCAACAAGACTAGTCAGCACTGTCGTGGAATTTTGCAGGCAGTTCTTTGAAATAATCATTCTCCCGTTAGTGGTGTGCAATGTGATGCATGGTTCTTGTACACTTCTTTCACTTCTCATCATAGAATGGAGAACAAAGAGTAGGACACCCATGTGGTCAGCGAAGAAGACAATCAGAAAGGAAATTTACATAATTTATAGCTTTGTCATTTTAAACATTCTGCCTTGAAACTATTTTTCAGTAACGCATGCCTCAAAAATGGCAAATAAAATAAGCACAGGTGAGGATCCCTCGACTCTAAAAAGCTAATGACAGATAACCTCAATAATAATAATGTAGCTGTGGAGAGGCACCATTATACTGCTTTAGTATGACTTCAAAGAAAGGAGATGCATTGTTAATTACAAAATATTGATAATTCAGTCAATATAGCAGCAACCTGTATGAGAAAGAAGAAAATCTTCTAGATTTATTCTAAATTATGGGCTTACAGCATATCTGTATAACTCAGTATAAAGCTGCATCACTGCCAAAACTTCAGTAATAACAGGGTATAGTAAGGAATATCCTATGGAAGAAGTATCTTAAGAAACAGAAATAAACTAGGACAGTGTAAAGCCACAGTATACTTGCCACTTATTAGCTAGTTAGGCTTCCTCTTGCTATGGATTATAATTAGCTTGTCACACTAATAATTAGCTTGTCATGTTCTGATTCTATATCATGACAGATCAGTTCTTCTTGTAATGCTCAACTCTGATTTCATTCTCACTGGACAGATTATATTTTGGAAAAAAACATGTCAGTGTGAAAAAACACACCAGAGAATTTGGAAAGGGATGTGAAAACATATCTTTTCCTGTAATTTCTTCTTGCATTTAGTACAAGATATGAGGGACAGGGGGGTATATTCCATTTTATTTTAGTTGAATATATTATCTTTTAAAATGTAGCTGTTGGGTAGGTCACACATCTTTTATAAAATAGCCTGTAGAAGGGTACTCACAAAAGGAGACTAATTTTCTGCCATTTCTTCATCTTAAGGGTAATCAAGAACTTCAAATCTCTCAAGAACAAACCCCAAATACGAAAATAGTTAATTTTCATCTTTCCTGTTCAAGTTATACCACTGAGGAGCAGAGAACAATGGATTCACGAGTCAAAGGACTGAAAAAAGCCAAGTGAGAGGAATATAATCTCTACCCCCATTATTGGTACAACCAGTCTGGAAAAGGGAACTCTGCATTCATGTATTTGCTCCAGGAATTGAGTGTCATTGTTTATTATCCAGTGATCAATATACAGAACTGTTGAGTAAAACTAGCCAGGAGAATTTGCCATCTTTTTCACAGATGCCATAATATTTACATGCTTTTCTGCAAATTTAAGTCAGGTAAGCGGGACCAGGACAGAACACATAGCCATCTCTGGCTCTGTTAACTGTGCTTTACAGAAGAGTTGGTGAAACATCTTGGAATGCCCTGATGTGTGTGCTATGCACATCATGGGCACCTTTACTGCATTATGGGACTTAGGTGGAAGCATTGACTTCATGGCTTTTAAAATCAAGTCTAGGCAAAAAGCACATTGTTAAGATACTTATATGGGACAGTAAATCAGTAGTGCTACAGGCATCAGTTGTTTCAGGTCAAACAGAAGGGCACTTGCCCAGTTTATGTGTTAGATGGAAACTGAACAGAAGTGTTTTCAGGATGGTATCTTTTCTTATCTTGCTCTAGACTGTTCTTATAAATTAATCAGACATATGGCACCTCTTTTGTTTCCTACTATCCCTAATGATAATCTCATTGTCCTGATTCAAACACATTAGGAGGACCCACTACCTAAATCTATATGTGATTTATCAGCTCCTTATTCATCCAAACCCCTTTCTAATTATGTATTCCACATGCAGGATAGGACACAGAGAGCAATGTATTCAGTGAGAGTTTTCCAACAGTCTGCAGTAATTTGTAGTGTATTTGAACAGAAAGAAGTATGATAATCTGAGGACATCTCCTTGCTGATAACCTTTAAATGGGTCAGGCTTGACTAACATTTACTAACCACCACTGATAAATAAAAGGATCAACCAAATCTTAGTAGATATAGCAAAGCCTTCCTGCCTGGGTACTGTTTAATTTTGGGGAAGTCCACATATTGTTGCAGATGCCCTTTTGCATAAGCAGAACTTTAGTATCACACTGTCAGAATATGATGGTTTTGCACTTCATACTTTCATGCATTTCATGCTCTGAGATTTTTAGCCATGCCAGCAACTAGAGACTAGCAGCAGTTCCATCCCCTTTGTGATCCTATGCCCTTTTTTTGTGGAGAAATATAAGCTTGTAAATGATATTAAACATCAGGTATGTGATCATGATTACTTACATAGTTATCACAGATTCATATTGATACCTTTTAGAGCCAGAAAGATTAATATCTAGTTACATTTCACTCTTGTGAGCTGAATTTGGTGAAAACATTTTTTCTAGAAAGACAAATATTTGATTTGAAAAGATGAGATGGAGAATTCACTATTTATCTTAGTATTTTTTATGAGCAGCTTTGCATGCTTATTATTCAAAGCATGTTTCTCAATTTTAAATGTAATTTTTTTGGCTTCAGCTGCTCAAATTTTATTCTTGTTATGCCTTTTCCTCACAGAAAGTTAAGATTTCAGAACTTGACTTTTCCTCCTTGAAAAGATACGTACACCACATGATCTACTCACCTTTTCCAGTCCTTCTCAGACACACACAAACTGAGTTTTTAAAGTACATGCCTTTTTTCAACATTTTCTAATGCAAGACTGATTCTCTTTTTGAGTTATATCTTCTGGCTTTTCACATAATTTTAAGAATGGATGCATTTGACTATGTATGTACTGGTCTCATGTTAGTTGCACTCATATGCAGCAGTAAAACTACTCTCTGTTCTTGAACCCAAGTGTTGTATTTTTGTTTGAAATTATTGTAACTACCCTTTATTTTTCACAAAGTTTATGCTGAGAACACATGCTGAGTTATTTGGTCACAGTCTATATATCCTGTGAATTGTTCTTACTAGATCTTTTACTGAATATATGGCTATTTTAAAAAAACCCTAATCTGCTACTAAATGTCCCAAATCACTCTATGTATCAGCTCCTTTTCCAATATCATTTATAATTTCTCCATTTTTATGCCACTCTCATGTTTAGCAGAAGTTATTTCATATTTTTCATTATTTCAGATGATTATTGAAAATGCTGAAGAGCAATAGGTCTTTTATCAATGCGAATAGAACTTAAATACAAATGGTCTCACTTGAGGACAAATACTTGTTAATATGTTCTGGGTTTTTTTTCCTCAGGCCGCCTTCCTAATAACCTTGTGGTCCTTATGGTTCATGTTTGCAGCTGTTTTTTCTTTAAATCAGAATGTTATGCAATACGAAGCTGACATGAAATGAAATGTGGAATGCTGCCAAATGGCTTCAACCGTGTGGATGGCTTGGCCAAGGTAGACCTGTAGTGCTGCAAGGGAGCAGAATGGCTGTCAGCTGAGCTGCCGTGCAGAGGAGGGACTTGAGCTGATGCTGGGAGGAGATAATTACTCCTACGCAGGCTTGACTGCTACTGTCATGTTCCATTAAATTGTGCAAGATAGGATTTCTCTGTGTCTGCTTATTATGGAAGTAGCATTCAGGAGAAAATGGTGAGTGTACAGCTAGTAATAAATGCAAGCTTCTGTCATGTCTTGAAGTCACAAGGCCTGAGCCGTGTTAACACAGTATCTGTATTCCTTTGCCAAAATGATTTCGGAAAGCCGAGAGAATCATTCAAAACAGAGAAATGCAGCAACTTGTATCCAAGTTATAGTACTTTCACAGATCCAAGATATAAAGCATTAGAGTCCATGAATAAATTATGTAACAGAAAATAATTCTACACATTAATGACAGCTAAACCAACTATTCTTTTACTTTTATTTAACATATTCCCTTTGCATTACTTTGGTTAATTTTAGACCTGCTAGTAAGCCTTGTGATTGAAGTCCAGTCTGTCAGATATAAAATGCAAACTGTCAAGGTTCATTTCATATTAAAAGAACTGCAGATACAATATCTTTCTTTAAAATATGTAGATGTGTTTTTAATATGTTCTAGACATTGCCCAGAACTTCGAAGTGTGAGTTAGCATGCTGAGAACATTAAACTAAATAGAAAATTTGAACAGAGACCAACATTTCTGTGCAGGGGATAGAAAAAGGAACATTATGACACTCTCCCCAGAATATTCACTAAATCATTAGGAATAGCTAGGAGCACACTAACCCATCCTACTGTTTAAAGGTTTTCCACAAAAGTAGCAGAGAACATGGACCCTGAATTGCATCTCTTCTCAGCATCTTGGTATCCTGATGGGACAGAGGGAACTGCTGCTTCTGTTTATACAATGCAGGTCTGAAGTCAACCCAAGTGTTTTAGTGGAAGCATAAAAATGTCAGCACTCACAGTGGTCAAATACTAAATTTTGACAGAATGCTCACTATAAATGTCTCTGCAAACATAACAGCACAAATAGCAGGTTTAAAAATTATGCTATGTCCACAGACAGAGAAAAGGGCAAATATGATGAGCTGCTCCAGAATGGTAACTTTAAATTCAGAATTTAATGTCTAAGTGTCTTTTACTCCATTTTGCATAACATTTAGGAGAGTATAACAGTTCTTTCAAATAGTTCAAATCTACCTACTTGTTTCTGCAAAACAAAGCAACACTGAAAAAAAAAATTTAAAGCACCAAGCATTGTGTCACAATATGGCAGGACTGTCTTATAGAATATTATCTATTTGCCTCTGTTTGTAATGAATGGTTATTGATTCTTTATGAGGTCTATGCAATTGAGAGTCCTACATTGAAGGTCATTTTAAAAATTGTGCAGACATGATGAAAGATAGCTAGACAGATTGAAAGGAAGATTATTCATCTATATAGCTATCCAAATTTTGGCAACAAAACAAAACAGAATATGAAGCTTTATGACAGAAAGGAATAAAATCACATTTTTTCCCTTATGTGGTAAAAGGACTCCAATATATTGTGGTGATACACCTCAGCCAGGTGCAGATGTGCATCAGGTCAGTAATTTAATAAAGAAATAAGAATTCAACTACAGAGCAGTTACCTTCTGGCATTACTCTCAATTACAGCTTTAACTATCAATTTAAATGACAGCTACTAATGTGTCAGTTAAAGCTAACATCTTAGCCAGTGTTTCTCAGTTATTCAGAGATTAATGTTCCCCAAAGATACGACTAATACGAAAAAAATTATCTTTGGATACATTATCAGTACTTCTGGAAGCATAATCCTATTGAAGAAATCTGAGAACAAAAGCTTGGTGGCTTTTATTATGTCAGTAAGATTATCAGTATTTCTTATCTAGTTGTACTTCTGCATTTAAAACAACCACAGGAAAAGGAAGCACACAAGATAAAAACAAACCAATATCTGTGTCTTTGTGTCAGAAGAAACATTCTTAAAACTCATTGTCTCAAGAAGGAAATTTGTACATAGAGATTCAGTACAGATTCAAGAGTCAAAATTACAAATTAGTATTTTTTATCCAGTATCTAGACCTAATGATATTTATACACTCTATAATTTCCTGGAAAATTACAGCTTACTTAGCGCTGGCCAGAAAAAGATAAAGGCAAGAGAAACATTTTTATAAGCTGAGATTTTTTTTTTATTGATTGCTTCAGCCTTCAGTAGAGATTATTATATTTCTAGACTACATATTTAAGAAATGGTTAACTTAAAACTGTTATATCACCTGACATTTCACAGTAGAACTGATAGAAAAGTTAGAACTCCACACAGTTTAATAACGTAAAATTCTTTTAGATCATGCATACGTTTTTCAGTTAAATCAACAAGTTTTAGCAATATGTTGACAGATATAGGCAAGGGATTTTGCATTGTTGTTTAACAAAAAGAATTGCACAGATCTCAGTAAATTTTACATATACTTATTTGTAGAAAAAGGAAGAACTTTAAATTGTATAAATAATAGATTATCTTGCAATTTCTACAAAGTAATTGATATATGGAGACCTATACATTAAAAAAATTTGTTGCCTTTGTGCTTACCACAGTAGATTTGCGCTGGTTTGTCTTGTGTTAAATAGAGTACAGTATTTTTCCTCTCTGGGCCTTGAAGTGGCTCTGGGGTAGCCCTCGACATCCACTGGCTCGGTAGTACAATACCTAATTTCCATCTGGTGAGACCCAGAGCTTCAACAGCAGATAATTAACTGCAGTAGGATTTGGGATCACAGTTCAATACACATCTCATCTGTCATATTGCCTACAACTACAGTTCCACTTCTGTTCATACCTTGAGCAAACACTATTTCTGAAGATAAGCAGCATTTATCTCACATCTAAGTGTATTTAGGATTCACCCATGAAATATGAGGTCTAGGACAAAATTTCTGCTACCAGGCAAATATAGATCTTCTTTATCTTTTGTTGTCTTTATAATCATCATTTAAAAAGAGTGTAATGTACTACCAATTCTATGTCTTCAACCAGAACAGTTTTTCCTCAGCCTTTCTTGTCAATCCAACCCAGGCCATAACATTAATTTTATTTGGTACATGTTAACAAAGAAGAAATGCTAAGCAAAAGAAAGGACAGTTAGACTTCAGTAAAGTTTCCAAAACAGTCTTGCATAAGATCCTAATGAAGAAGCTGATGAAATATGAGTTAGATGAGCGAAGTACAGGGTGACTCAAAAGGGAGGGAAGGGTGCGGGAAGGGTGCGGGAAGGATGCGGGAAGGGTGCGGGAAGGGTGCGGGAAGGGAAGGGTGCGGGAAGGGAAGGGTGCGGGAAGGGAAGGGTGCGGGAAGGGTGCGGGAAGGGAAGGGAAGGGAAGGGAAGGGAAGGGAAGGGAAGGGAAGGGAAGGGAAGGGAAGGGAAGGGAAGGGTGCGGGAAGGGAAGGGTGCGGGAAGGGTGCGGGAAGGGTGCGGGAAGGGTGCGGGAAGGGTGCGGGAAGGGAAGGGAAGGGAAGGGAAGGGAAGGGAAGGGAAGGGAAGGGAAGGGAAGGGAAGGGAAGGGAAGGGAAGGGAAGGGAAGGGAAGGGAAGGGAAGGGAAGGGAAGGGAAGGGAAGGGAAGGGAAGGGAAGGGAAGGGAAGGGAAGGGAAGGGAAGGGAAGGGAAGGGAAGGGAAGGGAAGGGAAGGGAAGGGAAGGGAAGGGAAGGGAAGGGAAGGGAAGGGAAGGGAAGGGAAGGGAAGGGAAGGGAAGGGAAGGGAAGGGAAGGGAAGGGAAGGGAAGGGAAGGGAAGGGAAGGGAAGGGAAGGGAAGGGAAGGGAAGGGAAGGGAAGGGAAGGGAAGGGAATTTAAAATAATTCCAAAACTTCAACAATTTATTTTTTATCCCTTGCCTTTTGCAGAAATGAATGGTTTCCCCTGAGATCTCTATGCTTTCTTTGGAAAGCTTATGAAAATTAGGTCACTTTTGGGAACAAGTCCCACAGATTACCAGTTTCTGTTTCAAAATTGTACATGTGTTTTTCTATATCTGCTTTTTAAAATCTAAGAACTCTATATATCAGGATGAGAGAGCTGTTATTTCAAAGACAGGCTTACAAACACCATTAGTTTTGTTTTAAGATTTCAGAGGAAGAGTCAAAAATCTAATTTAACTAAAGAGCATATGTCTTGAGTGAGGCTTTTCCTCAGCAATAAAAATTATTCTTTGAAAATGAAAGACAAATATGCTTTCTCCTCACTCTGGGGCGGGGAGAAAGCAGTAGAATTCATATAGTATCCCCCACGCATTCTACCTAATTTGCCTGGGACTAGAGAAATAATGTCTTTGCTCACAAAGAAAAAAACAATTTATCATATATGTGGGAAATGAAGATTATGATACTACCTTTTGTAATCCAGCACCAGTCAAGACTTTCAAAACAGAACATATGTCCTGTAAGCAACACTTAGGGCTGCATCTAAGAACCAAATGGCATTGAATTTCCATTTTTCTTTTTTTCTTCCTTTTCTTTTTCCTTTTCTTCTTGATTCTAGTTAGAATCAATACATATTTCATTTTCTTACATCATAAAAAAATCTACTTCAGCAACTTATGACTTTGCAGGATATTCTTGGTCTGTTCTGCCAATCAGGATAAAAAAAGTAATGAGAGAGACATTAGAAGAGTACATTGATAGTTTCTCTGTATTTATCTTTCTTGCAAATTTATTCATGGTATTTTCTTTCTAAAGAGTGCAAATTCTCAAAGAACAGATTATTTTGACTTTTCCGCCACACAGTTTACTCTAAAGTATTTGCCACTAGGACTATATGGATTTTACAAAAAGTAGAAACACAATTTTTGTAGTTGGTTCATTTGTATTTGTCCTTTAAATGACAGAATGAAAGCTCTGTTTGTCTCAATGACTGAACCGGCATAAGAATAAATATAAATATCAGGGCTCTGGGATTATTTCAGTGACTGAACTTGAGCAAAAAATTTGAGCAGTTCGGTCATCACAAGAACTGAAATCTTAGCCTGAAACCTCAAAACAGGTAGCAGATTCCAGAATTACTTGTTTTATTAGAGCACTTTCAAGTAGGTGTAAAACTAAGTAGATTAGAGTAGAATGAATGAATTAATGAGGACTGGATTGGTTCATTTTTGCATCATTCTTACATAATAAATTATAATATGAATGGAAAATATTCTTTACAATATAGTTTCAGAACACAAGGATGAAAATTATTTATCTTTGAACATCTAAATTTTAGTTGTCTAAATCCAAATTAGTGACTGGACATATATCCATACAGTTAATGGAGGTAAAGATCACTCTAATTAATTCAACCAGTCTGATACTCTAGTCCTAGTAGGAGTATTCTGCCCTCTAAAAGTGCTTGTTTTCCTTGTGTGGTCCTGAAGGTCACTATGTCCTGAAGATGACAGGGATCTGGGTTGACTTTTTAAGTCTAGACAAATAACTTGCAGATGTCTAAGTAAACTCAGATGAATTCTCTGCAAATACTCAAGAGCATTTCATAAAAAAACCCTGTGTCATTGTAATGTTTAATGCCTCATTCTTTTTCCTTTTTTAATGCCTCTATTTTTATCTATACTTTTCAACAACGAGCCTTTTTATTTGTCACTTGAATTTATTTAAGAAATTTCAAAGTACTTTGCAGAGAGCTCTGAGCTACAGGAATTTCCTTTTAAATTACTTAATTATATTTTGTATTACCCAAAAAGTATAAACAGTTTCTTTTCAATAAAAATTAAGTTTCATTAAAAGTTCTACTATGAATACAGATGGAATTGAAAATCTATAAAAATAAAAGGCACAGGAAAATCTCTTCCTCTTTCACACATTATCTGGAAAAATGAATCCTCTTGTTTCCCAGCATTTTCTTCAGGATATCTGACCAATACCCAGAACTCAATTTTGTGATGCATCTAATTCACAAAGAAGACCTCCTTCTATTACACAAAATGAGATGAAGATATTGCTTTTATGAAGCACTGGCAGAGCTACTTTACATGTACCAGAATATAATCTTACCCAATGAAATGGTGCTTAACTGAAAACTATAAAATGAAGCAGAAAGTTAACCAAGGTTCCCATTCAAGATTATTGGGAAATTTGTTAGACATGGGTCATTAATGTAAACTACCTGAGAAGCATTACAGGGACATTGCAAGGTTGACCCTTCTTCCTCTGCAAGTGGTATTTTCTGCTTTTAAAATACTCCCCAATAAAACAGAACATTTCTTTTCAGATTTGGACTGTCAAGATGTGAGCTGCTTAACCTTGATCATATTCCTTAAATCTGTTCCTAATATTTTTTGAAGACTAAGTTTAGTATATGTATGTGACTTACTCAATAATAATTATAACTTAGCTGTTTTCTGCTTAAGTGGTACTAGACATTATAAGAATCAGTGATAGGATAGACTAAAATAGTTCTGAAAGAGTAATAACCAGGGGCTAGAAGGAAATTGGATATCATAGTAAAAAGTGTTGAAAATTGAAATATATCACATAACTTTTCTCTGCATAGTGGAGGAGACTATTAAAATCAGGTGGTTTTTATACAGATTTTAACACCTTAGTGAAGAGACTCACAAGACATGTTTCAAACCTCATGCACACCTTGGTAACAAGTTGAAAAGATGTGGCTCTGTAGCCATCTTTCTGCACTGATAGGAACTAGGCTCAAAGGGTACATCAGGCTTTAAAGAAGCAGACAGTTTAGCACCTGGTCAAATTTTAAATGCTAATTTCCCTCTTGAAGGAAAAATATGTACCAGAGACAACTCTCAAAACTTATCAGATGCATTAGCATTTACTAACAAAAACAAATCCTTACCCTTTTCATAAAACTATACCTAAAGTATTATGTGCTTTTGCTGTGCTGTTTTTTTTTTCCCCTCAGCATTCAAATCTTAAGTGATAATTATACACTGGTATAATGAATAAGTACTGCTGAATCTTCCAGATAGGCATGCATATGCTCCATTCCAAAGTTTACAGACTTAAAGACCCCTTGACAGATATTTGCATCATGTCATTAAATATTTGGATCTCTGATTGCTGAAAGAATAAAAAAGCTCAACCAGACAAGCACTTATACCTTCGCTAGATAGGAGAAAAGGCTTGAATTGTTAATGGAAATAATGTATTAGAATAAATTTCAGCTCCACGTACCTTTATTTTAGATTTAAAAAAAAAGATTGGAACTTTAGGCCAAGCATATTTCAACAGCAACAAAAATAAACCTATAGCTACATTCTTCCTAAAGGTTGGCGAGAACTGTCATACTCTGTAGATGTTTATTAGCAGACAAATCTGTCAAGCCTAGGAGTCAGAACTCAAGACATATTCCTTTATTCCCATAATAAACCTTACAGCTCTAATTCAACCTGCTGTTGCCACAAATGGAGCAGAACGGTAAACGCAAACATCTGTGTGACTTAGGCAACAAGATCAGTATTTTTTTTCTTCAGGACACGCTTTACGAATCCAGAAAACTACTTATGAACTCTGGATATTCATATAGTAGAGCTAAAGGGAAAGCCTTTTCATAGATAACAGGATCTCTGCATGAAACTTCCCCAAACCCAGTATGCAGTTTTGCATAAGAAAATACCCTGGTGAGAAAGTTCTCTACAGCAACCTAGTCATACAGCACCAGAAGAGATATTGGCAAAATCATTTTGGATTTCTGTGACAATCCTCACATCTGTGTAAGAATAGGTATTTTCCCATGTTTACTTTTTATTTTCTTTTAATTTAAATATTGAAGTGGTAACTTCTAAAAATGAAGCTTTACGGGTCTATCTATCTCCTATATATAACCATATAATCACAAGCTTTAATGGGCCGAGTAGACCACCAGAATCCCATCTTCTGCCCTGTACAATTCCATGTCCTAGACTTAGAACCTCACAATCTTATCATGCTGCTTGGATTCCATAACCAACAACAGAGTATCACAAGGGAACAGACATGTCCTTGGAGGCAGAGCAGCAGGTCAGAAGGAAAAAGGAGGTTGTGTTGTGAAGAACCATTACACAGGTGGTGTAAAATGGAGGCCCTGGTGTTCTAAGGAGGCATACAGGGAGTCAGAGAAGGTAGCTGTAGTAAAGCCAAGATACCAAAATGGTTACCTCAAGATGCCCTTTTAGTTAAAGCATAAATAAGCAATGCATGTAGCCTTACATATTATCTTTGAAAATATTTCCCACCATTTTAGCTTTCCTCCTGTCACGACCCAAGCAGGAATTGTGATAGGTTCGTGTGATCTCAGAGTGCAAAATGTACTCGAGGGGACAACAGTTTAATCACACAACAAATGCACCTTTATTGAGTGCCAACAACACTTGCAATAGACGGAATGAGAAAGGAAGAATAGGATAAAGAGCGAGGAAAGAGGGGCAGGGGGATATAGCTACCAACGGCAGAGTGACGTCCTCGTGGCGTGGCGTCTGGCCAATGGATCCGTCTTCTGTCCGTGGGGAGATCTCGCAGTGTGAGTCACAGAGGGGGAAGCTTTTATAGTCATTTCAAAAGCATGGGGCACCTGGCCAACACAGGCAAAAGCTGGGGGCACCCGGCCAACGCGGGCAGAAGCGGGAGGGAGCACCCGCCCCGACTCTCACACCTCCCTACCTGTTTTCTTGTCTTATTCAGGCTTTATAGAAACAATATTTCAACTGAACCAAAGTCACCAGAATCTATTGTCTGACTGGAGAAAGAGAAAAAACCCCAGCAACAATGTACCCTACCACTATAAATTAATATATTAAATGTAATAAATGTAAAGCAGGGGAGCAGGATGTTAAGTGAGGTGCTATGAGTTTTTTTAGCAATTTAATGAATGGAAGACCAGCAATGAAGGAGCCTTCATGTGCCAGATATTCAGCTTCATGGTAGTACAGTGAGAGTTACTATACCAGTACATGAATATCTATGCCGTCAAACTCCCCAGGACAATGTTCCATGTCTAAGGTGAAAAGTGGAATAGAAAGCCCAGAGAAGCTTCACATATCAAAGACAGCAGCCATCCACAGCCCACTCCACTGTGGAACAGGGCTGCATAGTCCACAGATAGCAGAGGCACACTTTCTGCCCCTTATTGTTGCCTAATGCGTACCAAAAACTTTCACAGTTCTCAGGTGACTTGAGCACAACAGGTCACCACTCCTCTTATGGATTCTAAAAGCTACAGATAAAAGTTGAAATCTAACAGTGTGGAATCTATTTGAGTGATGAAATCCTTATTTTCCCTTCATATCTTATTGAAAGTATTCTAAAAGGAGGGAGGAAAAGCCAAATTATAAATAAATTTAAGTCAGAAGTTCACCAAGGGAGCTGACTGCCTTTTGTGAATTTGCAGTTGAATTTATTTCTTCAAGTTGTTTTGAGAGGCAATAGCAAATCTATGCAGATTGCCTACACCCTCTTGAGTAATATCAAATACAGTATATCTTAGTGCTTATCTTAGAAGTAGCTCCAATGAGCTAACAAGTATTTTCTGATGTTTACATATAATTTGCAAACTCAATTCCTAGGCCAGTATGTTGCTACAAAAAGCGCCTTTTTTTTCTTTTTTTTTCTTTTTTTTTTTTTCTTAATGGCTTTTGGGAATGGAAATCAAAGTGCATATCAAAGAAAATAACAAAGTGAGTGACTACAGAATTCTTTAAGGAAAAGTACTTAGAGGCTATTCCAATCATTTTTGCCTAATCTTGCCGACTCTCTTCAGGGGTGTTTAGCTGGAGTTTTCAAATGCTACAGAGAGGAGGAAGTTTGTACATAGTAACTTGAAAAATTATGCTTTCATCCTTGACAAAAAGAAAATGTATTCTGCATTTTTTGTAAAAACCTACATTAAGATTCCTCTGAGAAAGGTTTCTCTTCATTTTAAAGTTAGAAAGAAGTAAACTGAATTATATCTCTATAGTAATATATAGATTTTAATGATGTGCCAGAAAATATATATGACAATATTGATGCTTTTGATGGGACCAGATGTTGCACAATAAGTTAGAGCCTTCCAAATTTGATTCTTAATTTGATGGTATTTCTCCAGGAGAGACACTTTTAAACAATATTAAATCTTCTCTAAAGGTTAATCTAAAATAGTACAAGAAAGCATTTTATAAATATTGAATTAATTATTAATGTTATTTTTATTTTTCAAGGCAAGGTCTCTGCAATTTCCTAGCAGAAAGAAATGACAAAGTTTCAAGAGGTAATTGATTTTTTTAAAATTTTTTTTCATAGGGGTTAAAACTCACAAACTTCTCTGTCAAGCCACTGGCTGGGTAAGGCTTCTGTATGTATTTTATGTAAATTATACTCATTTTTACCTCTTTTATTTTTCAGATTTGAGATACCTAGACCTAATGCAGCAACAGAGGATGCCAACTGCTTTAGTATTTTCTTTAAATTTTGATATAGAAGATAATCTACTCCACTATTCACATCCATTTTTCAGCATGTTCTTATCAATTTGAATCTGGACCATAGCAGTACCAATATATCCTAAGACAAGTTTTGTAGGAACAGGGAGAGTATAATTGAACCATGATGAATTCTACTGAACGAAGATAAATAAGATCTGAAAAAATATTTTAATATTGAAAATAAATCTCTAACACATATGAAATATTGTGTTATAGACTGACTGCAAGTACCTAATTTAATCAAATAATCAACCTAACTCATAGTTAAATTAAAATGTTCACACTAACACCTTCCTCAGAAGAAATGGTAAAAAAACCCCAAAACCTGAACAAAAATCAGGTTTGGTCTTAATCTGACATATCAATTGTGATTGGTTTAACAGTTTTACTTTTGAACATCTGTGTTCACTGATGAGACACAAAATGAGTGACTCCTGGATGGACAGGCAGGGACCTTTTCTTACCATATAAACATCTATTATCATACCAAGCACAAGAGCATTTAAAAAATTAATGCCAGACTTCACGAATGATTCTTCATAGAGCTGAAGCTACTTCAGTGCTGTGAACAACACAAGTGTGTTAAGTGTGGAACACCTTTAGAGTATCTCCCAATGTGAGGGAAAGATAAGTGCCATAGAGGCTCCTTAAGCTGAGGCAGATCTTGAGAAAACAATTTCATCTGTACTGTCCCGATACCTGGGTGAAAACTGAAGTAGGTGCAAAATGCCAAAAATGAGCATTTAGCAGATCATACTGGTCTCATCCATACCTCATGACAGGTGGAACAGTTTTCCAGTGAACTTTGTACATGTATAGGGGCTTTTCTAGCATACATCATGTTCACCAGGTGACCCTCAGCCATGAGTTTCTGCTGTTCCTGATTTAAGGTTTCATTCAGATCAGGATGTCTGGCTAAGAAGTTGGCATGATAAAACCATGTAAGAAAATAAAGCTGCAAATAACATATAATTGTTGAGCTGATGAAAAAACAAGATGCAAAAGGGAAAATACTTACAAGATACCAGTATAAAAAACTAATCCAAAAAATCACAGAGGTCAGCAAGCTGTGAGGGAGATCAACATTGCCCCATCTGACTTTCAGTTGCCTGATTAGTTCATTGAGTGTTTTAGTGACGATTAGTCTTCAGTGTCTACTATGTGAACTTGTCAATAAATATCTTTCTTTCAGAGTTCCTCTGTAAACATTAAAGGACATTTCAACATAAATGATCTAAAGAAGAAGAGCTACATGTCAGTCTGCCTAACAGCATGTGAACCTGTTAGCACTGCTAACATACCCAATACATGCTGGAAAATTCTGCTTAACCTTAGTAAAAATGTACAGCCTGTTATTTATGCTGCCTATTCCAGTGCTTCTGTTCCACCTCCACTTCTGCTGCTCTTCTCATGAATGTGACTGAAACTATGACAGTACCTGAGGCCCATTATTGTGTTAGAGATGAACCATACAAAGTTAGCCATCCTGATGCAGGTTCAAAGCTTCTGTATATGCAAAGTGTTGACCAGAGCTCCCCAAACTGCCAAGAAGTTGTTCATTACTTTCTTAAGTTTTCCAATATATTACTCATACAAACCAGCCATTCTGGGCTGATGTGTGTCATAGGTTCAGCTACAGTGACTTTCTTGGTTGCAAAAGACAAAGCCTCTTTATAAATCCTTCAGCCATTCTCAGCAGCAGTCACAGAGTTTGTGTGACCAATCATCACATTTAGATTCCCCCTGGACACCTTGGCACTAAATGAGTCTGGGATTGCCATACATTGACATGCATGTGGATCTCATGGCTGTGTTGATGGGGAAGACAGACATGACACTCTGTTTCCAAGAATGTGAAGGCATGAGGCGGACTGTATCCAAAGACGGAGCAACATTATCCTGAAACCAGTAATGCTTCTTTTTTGTCCTATGTATATGAGACTGATGGTCTCTAAATACCTCTGTGCATAGTTATGACATGATGACTGTCAGGGCTATATTTTGGCCATAAGACACTTATACATTTTATTTCCTGGCTTTCAATGGACATCAGGGAGCCAATTTGTGTAACAGTTTTGGGATTTATAGGAGTTTTGCTGTCAAGGGCTATGCTGTCAACCAATAGAGAATGGACCAAAATTCAAATCATTCTCTCAGTTATAATGAAATTTCTCATTAGAAGGAACTATTTCATTTACTCCAGCAGGAAATCTGCTTGCAAACTTGTATTCATAAACTGCCGTAACACAGTAGGAAAACCAATGGAAGAGTGTCCTCTTTTTATTTTATTTTTGGTACTGATTGTAGACAGCCAAATTTTTCTTCCACCTTTTTTAAGTGCTCTAACCACTATGTTGCTAGTTAAGTAGCAGTTGCATAAACAGACAATCTCTTCTGGCTGCATTTTTTCAGTGAAGAGCATAGTGAGTTCTGTCTTTAGTGGTGAAATGAATGCCTTAAGCACACCTGTCTGACAGGGTCTTTCAGAGGACTTAGTTTGTGAATCCTGAATCACTATCAGCAAGAAACCAGAGAAACTCTCATTGTGGTTTACAAACATTTCTCAAAATAATTAATAAATAATTAAAATATTATGACAATAAACTGAAATTTTCCAGTTCTTACATATTTCTAACAGCACATTCCTATGGACTCAACTAACCATCTTTTGTAGTGTTTTAAAATATCCCTGTGTTTAACCTGTGCCTTTTATTAAGGTGTTGTTTTTACCACTATGGAGCTTATTACGATAGCACTTGTGCTGCAGTTTAAGCGTTAGGGTCATGTAACACATGGTATCTCTCTCCTGTGAGTTTCCACTGCAAGTCCAGAGTAATAGTAACCAAAGTATGGTTAAAACAGACAAAAAGTTGAAAGAAGTGCTGCCTGACAGAATTTATTAGATAATACATAGGTCTTAAATAGCCACCCAATTGTGGTAGGAGTACATGTATATGTATGCTCAACTACTCTCCACTGTTTTACAACCTGGTTGACTTCTGTAGTGGTCACAGCAAAAATGAAATTTAAGAAAGCATGAGAAAATGAAAAAAAACCCAAAAACAAACTGGCATTAATTAATTAGTTATCTACCATTAGCTATTCACCAGCTATGTGGAAAGAAATGGGTATCCAAACAAGAACTTTTAACAAAAGGCAGGAGATAAATTAACTGTAAAGTGGAGTCAAGTCTTAGTCTGTTGAGAGGAATAGTAAAAATTTCCATTGTTCTCAGTGGGAGCAAAATTTAGCCTACAAGTTATATGACATTCATTAAAATACTCAGAAGCTGTAATATAAGGTTGAATAGAAGTATCGTTCGTATTTCATTAACATGTCAAGGTGAAAACTAATGGAGTATAGATACCACAGGTTTAAGAGCAGCTTTTTTGCTTGTGTTTCACATTTTTCTCCTTGACCCCTTTACGCTTTCTGGGTCATGTAGAACAATCACGCTATTTAATTTGCAATGCCTGTCAAAAAACTCTGGCAATACAGCTGAATGGAGAACGATATATTCCAGCTTTTGGGGGATGGAAACAAGCAAATGTCACTGATTTAGAAATCCTCCTTGTGCAGAACTCTGTGCCAGCAGCCATAGTTTCACCATTCATAATAATTGCATCAAGTTGCACATGACCAGCAGCACTCAATACAACACCATGACCTGCAGGAAACCATTCCATTTGTAAAAGGTCAAACATTCTTTGCCTGAAGCTTTTGAAATGAAGAAGAGAAAACAATTTCAGAGCTATTTACTACCCAGTTCTCTGACAGCTTTTGTCCCAGCGTCCTGTAAGAGATATTTGCTTTTATCGTTATAATCCTTTGAGTAAATATGATGCTTGTGGCAAAAAGAAAAAAAAAAAGAAAAAAAAAAAAAAAAAAAAAAGAAAAAAAAAGAAAAAAGAAAAAAGAAAAAAGAAAAAAAAAAGCATTTGATTGTTTTGACTCATAAAGCTTTTATCTTGTTTCTAAATTCGGAAAGTCTACCTGGAAATACTTTCTTTTTTAGAGTTAATGACTGATGTCCTTTCCATATGTTTAAGATAGTCAGATAAGAATATAGATGATCATAGAAAAATACTATAAATGTGAAAACAAATTCATAATATTTTTATTACTGATGCAAATACAACCACTCTCAAAATCAAACTATATTTTTTATTGTCATAGGTCCAATTTTATATTGCATTTCTAATCCTTTTCTATGCTGCTGACTTTGAGGGAAAACAAGATATAAACTTCCTATGGTTCTGTTTAAACACAAATGTCCATACATGGGCCATATAATAGCTAAATAGACAACTGAGTCCAGAAAGAATCCTAAATTTTCAGGCATAATAAGCATACAAAACCTACTAAGACAGGACAACCCCCTAAATAAAAATAAACAATGTCTTAGTCATATTCTTGTGCATTTTATTGTGAGACAAATTTATGAGACACCTATGCTGAACCTAAAGTTGCTTTCCAATGTATTAGAAAGTAATGGCACAACAGAGAACTCTTGGCACAAAACTTTGCTAACAGGAAAGGGAGGCATGGAATGACAAGAAGCGTGTATGCCACATAAAGATGAAGTTAGCTGGAAATATTGACAACACTTATAATAATACTGCCCAAAATATGCTATATCCCAGGATTATTATTCCCTTGCATAAGCATTCTGATTCTTCCCTCAAAACAGAAAAAGCTTCTACAGTATCCAGCAATACTTTTCTTTCCAACTTTTCCCTTGTTGTTCCTGCTGCTTCCTTTTAAAAGCATCCCTAAAGCATCATCAGGTTTATGATTCCATAAATCTGCAAGAAAGAATTACAGTGCAATAATGGTCATCTGCTTCTAAATTAAAATTGTATAACGCTGGGGGCTGGTATCCATAAACTTGTTAAAGCCTGCAAGTAAAACATTAAAAGAAGGAAAAAATATTTCCCCAACATAATGTATATTATATAATTATGATGTTAGTAAAAGTCTTCAGTGTAACCATGAGATAAAAATAAAGAATAAAGAAGCTTGAAATAAGATGGTTATTTGTTTGTAAGTTTGCATTTGTGTACATGATGCTTTAAAATGTTATTGAAATTAAAGCTAACAACTGGTTTTCAGAATTAATACAAAACAATTACCAGGTTTATTGATGAGATATCCTCTGGCTAAGGGTGAAAATCAGGAAGGAAACAGAATGTATTAATAGGTCTTTATATGTACCCTTAAAAGAGCCAACCAATTAACTTCAAAAGAATCACAGGAGAGTAGATTTCACTCAGTAATCTCTGTTCACCTTTTCAGCCCACTTGATGCAGTGCTGGTGTGTAATAAAGTTTTATACTGAATACGTGTTAAAAAATTGGTATATTTCTGATCTTCTTAGTTCAGTATTCATATGTGTAAGTATTGAATTTCTTCATGCCAGCATTTTTTAATAGAATCTGTTTTATTTAGGTGTTTCCAATAATTTTTGTTAAAAAACATTTTCAGAGCTAAACATCATCTAGACTATTGGCTACTCATCCAAGACAGTCATGAATAGTGCATTAGTTTTTGTTGAGTCATTAAAACATGTGCATATGGGTTTTGTTCACTGGATTATAAACTTCTCTAGCTTACCTTAGCAGGGGCACCTTCAAGTGGATCAAATAGATCAGAGCTCTGTCCAGCTTGACCTTTACTGGTTTTTATGGTAAAAGTGAATGAATCATTCCCTTTCCCTGAGGACACCTTGGGGATCAGAGATTTAATTAATTCTACCCCAAAAGGATCAGGCATTTAAAACGATACTGATAAGACAGTGAAATCTGACTTTAGAGGAATTAGTGTTATACAGAATATTCTTCTGAATTCTTGTCATTATTACCTCATTTCATTATGTTTCATGACAATTGAAATTCCTTCCAACATTATCATGATCTAGAAGTCTGAGTTATCTTTGTATCACAGTGGTCTGTCACTTTGAGGGCTGATATTGCCTTTGTTTGTGGCAGAAGCCGTCTGATTAGGGTTAATAGAGACTGAAAGTTGCTAATTGCAAGACAATGTGTTCAGGATCACCTAAAAAATAGTATTTCAGTAAATCTCTTTCTTGTACTGACAATTCAATGATGCCATGCTGCAATTTTAGTCCCATAGAAAAGTAAAGTTCAAACTATTTATTTTTAGTTTTAGTTTACTATCAAACTATTTATTTTTATTTTAGGAACTTATGAGATGCCTACTCCTCTTAATTTATGGTACATTAATTACATATAGATATAATAACTAAAACAGCCTCAGGCAAATGGTAGGAACCATGGTTGTCCATTTCTTCTTTGAGATTTACCAATAACAGCTTTTGGATACAAACATTGAAGCGAACAAAATGTCTCCTATTGTTGGAAGATATGGGGACTCCAGTACATTATAACACAAGTATATTTCCATAGAAATATAGAATTGTTGGAAAGGAACTTTTCCAACTCTTCTGCAATAAGGAAGGGCACCTTCAACTGGATCAAGTAGTTCAGAGCTCTGTCCAGCTTGACATTTCCTGTTTCCAGGGATGGGGTATCTACCAGCTGTGGTTGTTGAGACAGCCACGACACTCAGAGTGCTTCAGTAAAATATCAGAAGGGTTCAAGCATAAGCTCCTCGTTATCTAAAAGTCTCTCATACCTTTTCTGTGTAGCCTCTCATAGGCAGTTCCACACAATTCTGTCTCTCTCTCCTTATTCTCTCTTCCTTCAGCAGTTCCAGCTCACTCTTTCCTGTCCCTAGCACAACCACCTAACCCTGTCTGTCTTTCATACAACCTCCTGTCCTTTACTCCTCACAGCACAGCCGCAGACTCCAACTGACTCTAACCAGACAACTCACTCCATAGCTGTGAGGGCAAGGCTGTTCCCACTCTTGGATAATTAACACAGCTGCAATATATCAGAGGCAAGATTGCCTTTAGCACTATCTGTCTCTCCACAACCTGTTCCAGTGTTCACCTCTCTAATTGTAAAATCTGTCTTGCTTTTATCTTGTCTAGAAGGATATGGTTGACTTTTTGGTCCCCACCCCAAAGTCCTCCTCCACAGCACTGCTTTAAGGCCCTTATTCCTCAGTCTATATTAAGACTGGAGTTTGCCCCAGCCCAGGTGATGCACCTTGCCCTTGGCATATTGAACTTCTTGAGGTTGCTATGAGCCCACTCCTTGAACTTGTCTAGTCCCTGCGGATGGCATCCTGTCCTTCAGATGTGTCAGCCATACCACTCAGCTTGGTATCATCTACAGATTTTTTGAGGGTACACTCAATCCCACTGGCTGTGTCTTTGATGGAGACAGTAAAACTGTCCCTGAGGGACACCCTTCCTTATTGAATTCAGAACAGGTCAGACAAAAACTCTATTACTTTATTATCTACGATCATAATAAGAGAATACTTCGGCTACATTAGCCCCTCTGCTTTCCTGTTCTCTTCCAAGTGATTACAAAGACCCAGAATATGAAATGTTTCAGAAAAAAAAAAAAAGAAAAAAGAAAAAAAGAAAAAAAAATCATTACAATTTAAAAAGCCAGGTATCCATGCCTGGGATGTTTTCTTAAGCAGCTTATAGTCAGCCTCTATTCTTAGAAGGAGTAAAACAGTAAATAATATGACAATATGGAGAGATGGCTCTTGGTGGAGCCTGTAAGGGTGGCACACCCATTGTCACCTTATCTTAGGAATAGTCACCGACACCTTTTAGTCAAAAAGAGTGATTTTTTTTAGTTACGATAAGCTTAAACATTTCTCTCATATCTTGTATATTAATAATTTTACCACCACACTATCCTTGATGGTAGTTATGTTAAGGAAATGAGAAAAAGAAAAACAGTGAAGTCCTCCTTTATCATCCATTCCCTAAACCCAAGACATCTACACAGGAATAAGCAATAAATATTTGATTTACAAACCAAATTAAATGCCTTTTTCCAGAGGCCAGGTTTAGAATTTGAGGATTGCAGTGATATGTAATCCAGTAAAATCCTTACCCTATACCTGAATATAGCCATTACCACGAACTTGCTCTGATTCACACTTCACGCCACAGCTTCGCTTGCTCATCTTTTCCATATTTATTTTCTTTGTGTTTATTGCTCTTCTCGTCTCTTGTCTTTCCAAGTAAAGTAGCAAATAATTCATTTATAACAGTCTCTCACTTGGATTAGCCTCTTTGTGTTTAATTGATTTTCCAACTTTTTAAAGGGAAGTCTTCCAAGATTTCGGCTTTTTTCTTCCTCTTGCCTGAATCGCTCCTAACTTTTCTAAGTAAAAATTTTTCAAAACTTCTGAATTTCTTGTGTTTAAACGTTACCTTCATAACCTATCAACTTTTACTGCTGTCTTTGCAAACTTATTGTGTTCTTCTTTCACAGACAACATCCACCTATAAAGCTGTATGCTATATCATTTTGTTGAATCATCTTGAAGTAGCTGGTGATAGTCTTTTTTTCACAATCAAAATTCAAGTTCAACATTTCCAGTGAGAGAAACTGAAAGATTACATTGCTTTGTATCAGTTGTTAATGCAAATGTTGTGCACCAAATTCTCAAGGAAATTTGTTATTTGTCAAGATGACCCAGTAGAAGAAAATATATCATCTAAGGTTTTGTACAATATTTCTTTCCAGGTTGAGGGCTCCTGCAAGCTTCTTTAATATTCTGTATAACATAAAGTAAGGAAATATAAGGAGTTACTGTTTTCTTGCCTGCAGTTTTGGGAGTCATGTTCTGTCCCTTTATGCATTCTGAATATATCAGCCCAGGTAGAAAATTCCCACTCTGTATTTTGTGGGTATAATTCTCAAGTATTATTTTGTATATTATGTTCTTGTATGTCATAAATACATATGCATACATAGTGAGAATTGTTTTTAACTATCAGCACAGTAAAAGGCCTTCAGCACTTGTCCCTGCAACATCATTGTGAGAAAATAAAAGGTTTATTTGTCATGAACATTTTAACAACTATAACTGCATGACTGCCCTTAGGATCATGATATCCAAATTACTAGTTGCAAGAGATTTTTCTTATATATATTTTTTTATTGGACCAGTACAAACTGAGTAAACAAGCTAAAATCTAAAATTAATTGGAAAGTGACAAAATATTTTTCCTCTAAAGACCTATTATGAATACAGCAGAAAAATAATCTTCATTCTCTTTATTGTCCACTGAAAGCAAAATAGACCTGTGATTTCACGTGATAGAAACAAATACTCAAGTTACCAAATTCAGATCTAGATAACAAATATCAAGAAATCAGTGTTACATAGCAAGCTCAAGTTATCTGACAAAATGCAAAACAATCATATAGCAAGGAAAACTGGACTGGTAAATCTGAGATACTAAATTTGACCATAATTGGATGAATTTGTAATTATTTTTTTTAAAAAATAATAGTATGTAATTCATAACTATTTTGCCTTTTTTTGATATTTTTTCAATGCTTTCTTTGTAGTTGGAAATAATAGAATTGTTAGAAAATCTGATACAAAGAACACTGGGTTTTCCCCCATTGCTCACAGGCGTTACCTTTCAAGAACACGGAAAGTTGCCAAAGATACCTAATATCCAAAAGTGAGATCTAATTCTCTTTCCTTCATGTAGGGCCATTTTTAACATTCCTTCAAATTAGGTTTACTATTCTGCTTCATTGCTTAATGAGGCCTCAGATTAATCTACAAAGTGTCAATAAATCATAAACTCTTTTATTCATGCTCAAAGTGCATTCAATCAATTTTACCCACTGCTGAGTTTTCAGTATCATCAAATGTCTGATCTATCTTTGTTCATTTACTAAATAATTTAAGAATATTACATTGACTGATTATACATTATTTTGAAGCATATAGAATCTATAATTATATTACAACTTCTCAAGCAGGCAAAAACTTCATTTGTTGTGGGGAAGATATGAATAACATGATTATTAACAGAGCACACAAGGCAGCTTTTACACAAAAGAAAGTTTTAGCTATACAAAAAGACTTTCTTAACATGTTTCTGTGTTATACCGAGGCTTTAAACTACATCTCATTTTCCTGCTCCAGGATTTGAGACTAGCCTGTAGTACTCAGACAAAAGAGGCAGAAGAGCCTTATTTCTCTTATTCTTAATTGATGGCAAAGAGAAAACTACACAATTAGCAGATAGAAAAAGTAATGGGCATGAGATTTGGCTGAAGTACATTTGCACAGTTCAAAGGAAGAGGATGGCCCTACACACCCTGAAGAGTATGTCTAGTCTATTTATCCTTCTATGCAGCCTTTTGTATTGTTTGTACAGCAGGCATTCTCAATAGAATGTGATTTTTTCAATTTTTGTTGTCCTACTAACAGTATAACCATTCAGTGGTGTTGACAGGGAGTGCTTTTATGCACATATGAGAGAAAAAGTGGTTGACAAATTGGTCTTATCTGGTGGAAGGTGCTCAATGTTCTTCTTGTAGGACTTCATAATGTCAGATAGCATTTGCTACAAACTGATAAATAGTATAGCCAACTCATAAAGTATTACCACAGTTCACTCTGAACAGATCTTCAGCATCATGAAAGTCTAGGCATTGTCTTACCTTTTACCTCAGTTGCTTGTTTGCTCCAAAGAATTAAATGGTGTCTGACCTTGTCCTCCAAAAATAGGTATAGGTAATTACCCTCAGGTCATGGATCTTGATGGAGAAAGGAATCTAAGGTATGTCAAGGGGAAGCAGAATACTCTCTGTTTAATCCTCACTATTTGCCGAATTTAGCTGCTCTATGTTTGCATTAAAGTTTTTTAGGGTGGCACCCTAAGGAGCTTCTTCTTCTTAAGAATTGATTATACAATTCCAAGGTTACATCCAGGCACCCAGCAAATAGCTAGAAAATTAAGACAGCGCCCTGAGGCAGGGCAGCCCAGTACAAATCTTGACTTGAACATTCAAACTGAAGGATTGCTGGCACAATGCATTTGAAATGCATTTGACATTAGAAATTTTAAATCGAATATGAAATTAGATTTGTGATGCCTATACAAAGTTAATTCTAACTCCACACTCCTATGTGTAACTATGTGTGTCTATGCTACTTTTTTCTTTCATTGGTAAGTTCAAGAAAAGTGTAGTGGAACTGGCAGACATAGCAGGCATAAAGAAGGGACAGAAGTTAATTTCAAGGTATTATAAATTCTTCTTTTTCATTTTCAGATCAAGAGATTTTGATAGGCACAGCAAAAAAGAAGATGTAAATTTCCTTTGGAGTAAGGGAAATATAAGACACTTAAAATTCAGAAAAGTCAGAAACAATGCTGATAAAGAATTGAAACAGACAAATACCATAGAAGAGATATGAGAAACACATTGCTCATAAAAACAGATTATGTTTTCCTTTTGTCAACACAGAATTAATAGCTGAATGCTTTAATGAGGTTTTATTTTACTAAGACTTCATTACATTTTCAAGACATGCTACTAAAGAACATTTATTAGCACATTATGAAGTGTTATAAATAATTGAAACTAAGCTGCCATTGTCAGTTGAATAAGTGCTAGCAATTCATTATTATTACATTTCTCCTCCACTCAATAGTTCACAAAATTCAAGAGTTTTCATTAAATGTGGAACTCACTACACCAATACAGACAAATCCTGACAGTCCCTCACTGAGCCAGCATTCCTGGCTTTGCCAGCTTGGGCCAGGGTCTGCTGGTAACTTGCAAGGTGGGCTCCTGCCTGGGTACACTCTTTCCCTGGAACCTCCTCTGTACTCACCTGCAGAGTGACACAGTAATCCAAAGAGACGGATTATATGCTGCAGTTTAACAGAGTGATGCAGTTCTTGGCACAGTAGCATCCACTTTGCAAGTCCTGAACGTGGGAAGGAAAATTGAAGGGATGTCCTGAGATGTCCCTTCCGAGAGGGACCCCTCAGCAAATGTTGATCATTGCAAATGACACAAAAAGGCTCTGACGACTGTGAAAATAGCAAATATACTACCCCAGATGTTCTTCCTTGTGACAAAATCTCAGCCCATGCTATTACATGGCAGAGTTTTGTTTGTATTTTGATGCTCAGCATGCCTTCTTTACTAGAAATGCAGTAACTTGTATATCATCCTGATTGATTCAGCCATTCCTTAATTTAATTCAGAGAGTCAATCAATATTTTGTATAATGTGGTGTGTGTTTTGATAAGCAAAGAATTGCATCCTGAATCACTTCTTGGTCACTGAATATAAAACCACCACATCATTTATTATTCCAGTTTGATAAGCAACTGTGTTTGAATTGGTCATTGATTAAGCAGAGCTTTTGTGTCAGATTACAATAGGAATTTGGTTGCTACTCCTTTAAAACAGTAGCTGCAACAATCTAACCAGTTCTTTCATTCCTGTAAATTCCAATATTATTTGGTATCCAAGACAAACACAACCATGACTCTATTTTCTAGTGTTTTAAATGAGTCTATTTTTCTTGTTGCACATGCTGTGAAAACACCTAATTCTGTGGTATTTCAGAACCATTTATCAGGAAAGTGTTTTATGTTCTCAAATGTTACACCTGGAAAAGCCACCTGAAAGCTGTAGCTACTGTTGTGAAAATGTGCTATCAATGTCTGGTATGGTCTTAGAGAGTTTCATAGCCATATGTACCAAAGTATTTCCCACACTTGAAAATTTGTGTACAATGTAAGTGTAAAAGATTAACAATTTCTACAGCCACCAATGTATAAATCATTATATGTAACTTCATTATATGTAACTATACTTTTATTTTTAATGGCATTTATTGAAGGTTTAAATTAATGTTATTAGAAATATACTAATTCTCAAGAGAATTTAAATTTATACAAATGTTTACATACAAAAAATGCAACACTTTTGCTTCGTGTGTAACCTGAAAGCTCATTGATGCTGAAAGGTAGTTTGGAATAGTACATCCCATTTTATGTTAAGGTAGAAATGTTTTGTGTATACATTTTTATTAGTGAGGTATTTATATGTAAATAAGTTCTCTATTTCAATTTTTGCAAATTCAACTGTTTCTGGTACTTTTTCTCTAACCTAAATCATGATATGCCTTTGGCATCAGAATTTGTTGCTGTGAAAATAATTATCAAATTATCATATCAACAAGATTATGACCTCAGATGAGGAATAATGAGGAGCAGTAGATGAAATCTTCTGGCTGGGAGACACCATCAGATAGCCACAAAAAAAAAAAAGATTTGAAAAAAACAAAGCCTTTATAGGTTTTTAGGATGATAATGTTTAATTGAAGATCCATTGACATGTTTGTCTTCCCCTGGAAAAGATTATTATGTCTATGTGTTCCACACACACAGTATAAAAACACCCACAAGGAGGGTAGCTTGAGCAAAATGATTTTAAGAGATGGAGAGAGGAAATTATACTCTTTTGCCCAAAAGGACTCTGTGAGGAAATTTTTAGACTAAGTAAATCAAATAGTTCTTTTTTTACAAACTGGTAAACAGTTTTGTGTATCTGCAAGCTAAATCAGACACCCAAAGGATAGCTGCAGTGGCCTAGACTTTGGTTGAATTAGTAATACTCACTGAAGAATCCCAAATGAATGCAGGCTCTAAAGACACAGAAACATATTTCATTCTGCAAGGAATGCCATAACTTTAGAATACAGACTACTATGTGAGAGAAAATAAAATTTTTATTCTCTTCCTAGACTGCTGAAATTTCACTATTCAAGAACTATTTACGTTTGTCTGTGCAATCACTCTCAGGCACTCAAGACCCCAGAATATATAAACTGCTTACAGTGTTTGCTTCTCTCAATGACATATTGAGAATCTTTCAAATTGCCAGCTAAAGTAATTAATTGTGACAGGACTAAAAATGATGCAGTAATGAATTCTGAAGAAGAGTTGAGAATGGAGGAATGATGCTAAGCTTGGGAAGGAGGGTGGGAAGAAGGTGTTTGGAGGAGATTTTTCTTTGTTTCTCACCATCCCACTCCTCTTTAATTTTTTAATTGACAATACATTTAATTAATTTTCCCTGGGTCAAGACTATTTTGAACATGACAGTAACTGGTAATGGAGCTTTCCTAGCTTGTTTTCTCCCCCTAGCCTTTAGAAAAGGAGAGTTACAGAGGAGCTGGGTGGGTATTTGGCAGCCAGTCAAAATCAACCTATATCATTCAGGTAGTTGTCCTGCAAAAAACAGCTACTGCAGACAGACATTGGATGATAGGATATTGCATGACTCCTCCATGGGTCACAGACTAACATAACTGTCTGATTTTTCTCACCTTTGACTCATTTAAAGAACACAAGGGAGATTCAACAATGACTGCGTACTGCCATATCTGAAACCATTTGTCTCCTCTGACACAGAGAGGGTAGGTGAGAGGGAGAAAGGGAAAGTTCAAGCGAGGAATAGATAAAGAATGTGATGGCTGTGCCTCCCTTTGCTGTGCAGACTGGGGGTGAGAGCCTCTTGCCTAAACGTCAACATCTAGTGCCATTCAAGGCCACTTCATCACTCCTACATCAAGGCATCTGACCCCTGACCACTGCTCCAGAAAAGGCTGCATTTCTGCCACCCTGTGTCTGGCTATCCTGAACATCTCATATAATCTCAAATTGCCCTGAGCACACCCATATATTCAACCAAATCATGACCCCAACCTTTATTGAATCTAATGGAATGTAAGAACTTAGCACAAATTTATGTATCTTTACCCTCAACTCCACCCCACTCCTATGTTACTCTCAAACTGAATTCTGCTTCCATAAATCTACTTGTAGGTTTCTGGACAATGGCCAGATTCAGTCTAGAAACTGTTTAGCTGTATTACCAGGGCACTATATCTCCTCAGTTCCAGCTGGGGAAATGGATTGTTTCCCTACTGTGGCTTTTACCTTTTTCCTCCTTTTCTGCTACATAGCTATAGAAATTACTGCAAATATCTGTCTTGGCTTAGAGTCAGGAAAACATGGAAAATTACATTCTCATATCTAGACCTCTCACTATGCAGACAGAATAAAACTGTGACTTCTACTGCTATCAGCATACATGTGTTCATTATCAAAATCAAAATAGAAATGTTTCTGCTCTAGCACTGAAGTGTTAGAACAGAAGTCAATGAAACAAAAGTCCGGGCCTCCCTTATTACAATTTCAGAATTAAAGTCTGTTTTCAGCAGACTGTCATTTGTGTTGTGACATTTTTTTGCCAAAAACAAAAAGAGCTGAGCAATGGAAATAATCTTTCAGGATATACACTGAAATGTTGGTTTGTAATTATAATATTAGACTTGGAACAATTTGTTTTTAACAAGATAGTTCAACAGAATACTTATTAATTAATTTTTTAAAAAATTTTTAAAAATTCTCCATCTCCTAATAAATTAGATGCTCTGTATCTTCTGAAGAAAGAAGGAAGAATATACATTAAAAAATTACATGTATTATTAAATGGAAAATAACTCTGTTTCTAAAAAAAAAATATAGCATGCAGGTTTATCCAATTATCCAATCTATGGATGTGGAGAGTTGTGATATGGCAGGTGTTTTTATTCGTCTTACTCATCTCTTCAGGTTGGTATTAAAAATAACGTCTGCCTTTACTGACAAAAAAAAAAGAAAATTACTTTTTTTTTTCCACACCTTTGCTTTTTTATTGCTGGTAACTCACATTCAGAAAGGATTCAGTTAAGTCCTTTCTTCTGGTACCTGTAGTACCTGTAATCATCAGTAGAATTGTACCTAAATTGTAATTTATGGAGCCATTCAGTTACACAGCAGAAACAAGACTGTAGCTTAGGACATGCTGAGGCCAATAGCAGAAGAAAATGGTGTTCTCTAACTGCAGGAGAAGGTGCAATTTGTCTTCAGATCTTTTATGATGGAGCTGAGAAACAAGAAAAGATCACAAGAAAGATTGAGATTTTAAAGCTTTTCTTATTGCTGGCTGATTTTTCTAAGCTCACTATCAGTGGGAAATAAGCATTTTGTTTGAATTTAAACTCACCACAATATTGGTGTTATAACCCTTCACACAAGTAATTTTTTATTACAGTATCCTAGCTAAAAGGGACTCTCAACAAAATGCATTACTTGACATTATTTTTCATGTCCATTCACAAACTAGTTCAATATTGGTGCTATGTTTGTAGCCTCTTCAGTTTCCGTCTACTACCCAGTCATTGGCTCTTCTAGGCCAGTTTAAGGACAATAAACGGACTTGTCCAACACGTGTCAAATTATTCACATGATTCCAGAACCTTCTTTATTCCTTTTTAAGAAGTTTGAGATAAAGGTTGCCCTGGGCTGAGGCAATACTGCCACAAAAGTTTGAATTAACTTTTTAAGAGTGTAAATAAAGTATATTTATAAGTAATCCTAAAGTTACAGTCATACTCACCATCATTCTCCAAACCCAAGTTTTGAATGTTCACCTCCAAAGTGTTGAGCAAAAGTTCCCTTGAGGTACCTGAAGAGTGGGAAGGCAGACATAGAGGTTAAACAAGCAGCTGTAGGGCAGAATTGTTGTTATGATGATGTTGTGGAAAGCAATTAACCTGCAGACCTTTCACTATTGGTGAAAAAAGCTGGAAGGCACTGGCACACAATTTAATTGAAGAATATTTGTACCTATCCTCTGTTAATTTGTATTTTTACTTAAAGAAAAGCCCAATTAAAAAAATCTCTAAAGTTAAAAAGACTTCAGAATTGAACTCTATTCGTGTTTGGAAACTTCAAAACCTGCAGTAGTACAATCTCACTTCTAAATAACATCCTTTGATCTCAGTACTTTAGGGATGACTGTGAATACACATAAATTCCTTCATGCTGAAATGACTGTGAAGAGACAAGTGGAGAAGAGACGAATTGTCATTTGTTCCTCTTTTCTTCCACACTGCCATTATTCTATGCTGCAATATCAGATATACCTTCCATTTAAATATCAAGAGAGATATTTTAATTTGTTTGGTTTTACATATGAGTCATGCATTTAAATCCAAGAGTAAAATGTGACCCTAATTGCCAGTTTCAGGTCTCTAATTTTATTCTTGAGTTTTTACCATATCTTAGAATCCATCACACCAAATGTAACACCCGTGTAAAACTTATGCTAATGTATTGATTTTACTCCCTTAACCACTGAGCCTTTTCTATAGGTGTTTATATTATTATAGTCTGTTAATAAATGTCACCTTCTAGATTTATTTGGAGGCTCTTTTCCTGGTTTTAGTAATTGTCTTCTGTTCTTTGTTTCCCAAATAAATTGAGAGCCCTTATTACTAATGTTTTGCTCTATCAGACAACTCCATGTATTTTAGCAATTTCTATAACCATTCCTGATCTTTATAAAAATTCATCAGTTTTAAAAATAAGCCATTATTACTATCTCAGTTCTGGAGTCCTGTAAAAAGAGCAGAGCTCTTCCTTAAGCTTTCTAGCATTTTTCCTTTCTCAGTTCTAAAACTATAGTTGGTAAGTATCATTTAGACTTTTTGATTGAAATTATTGGATTAAAGGAAATTTTATTTAGAACCTAGAAGTTGTTTGCTTCTGAGCTGTCATACTCTAATTAAAAATATAGTTTAGGGGTTCATCTGCTCAAAAAAAAAAATTTAAAAAGTGAGAGTTGTCATATTACAAAAGCAGAGATGGTTAGAAAATTCTACTCTGCTTACTACTCTACACCAATGTGTAAATAACTAATAATTTAGAAGTGCGGCTATCACTCATATAAAACAAGTATAAAGAAAATCTGGTTGTATAGCACATGTATACAACATAATTAAAGCTCATATAAAGGAATAGTACGAGTAGTCAGGAATAAAATCGAAAACAATGAGTTTCAATTAAAAAGACACATAAACATCATCGGGAAAACTTTAAGAATTATGAGAATATACAGGAATTCAGTAAGGAACACAAGGAAAGATGCATAACAAAGGAAATAGTGAATGATACAAAGGAGAACATTATTTTCTTTTTTAATTTTTCTATGAAAAATTACCTGTGACCAGATTCACTGTTAGTTTTAAAACTGAGTAGAAATTTAGGTCTGAGTACAGAAAGAAGACTCTAAAGAATATTGAGATAGCACAAAGGCATGCAGGTTCAGAAAGCTTGATTAATGCTTCTGATAAACTAACCACAGCACTCTTTGAATTATCAAAGTTTATCTTTAAAATTTCTCTAAGAACAGAGAAAGTATCCCTGGAGTGATTAAAAAAAAAAATCAAATTCTAAATGGGTAAAAAACACATCTTTAGGTGTGAGAGTTCTGGATAAATCCATGTCCTTCAAGTACCTTGAAGTACTCTTAAATCAATGAGAAAACATTTTCAGAAAAATGCTAATGAAGTGACAGAAAAAAAAGTAGACTTATCTGCATCATGACAAATTAGTCTAAATATAATCTTTTACATGAAGGGAAGAGGAAGTAAATTCTATGTAGACAGAAATGGAAGTATTTGAATGATTTGGTGCTATACTATACAGCCTCCCTGAAAAAGGTGCTGAACTTCTCACTGGAAATTTTGAAAACAAATGATATTGTCTTTTCTGGGGATATTTCAAGCAAGTGAATCCTGTCTCACTGCAGAAGCTGGACAGGGCAATTTCTTAGGGCTTGATGAGCCCTGCAATTCTTGGTTTGTACCCTAGAGTCAGCTACTCCTCACACTGTGTTGTGTGAGAAAGGAGTAACAGTGGAATTTTGGCAGTAAGTATGATTGCTTTTGCACATTTAGGAAGGTTACTTTCTCCTCATATTTTTGGAATCTACAGCCTACTGGCTGCAAAGAAGGTGCCTATGATATATAGAGATGTGCTTGCAAATAAGCTTGGATCCCACTCACCAGTTTGCCGAAGTAGAATTGAACTCTGTGTACACTAAGTACTGAATTCAGGATATTGGGCAGTTTGGCAGCCAGTATTCAATATTGCATTGCCAGGATCTTTTTTTTTTTTTTTTTTCCCAGTATCTAACAGCTAATACAAACTTGATTTATCCACTACATTGCACATAAATGAAGCTGACTTTGAAAAAATGTGTTGCAGTCATATATTTAAGTACACAGTAATGCCTCAAAAAACCCCAAACTCCTGATAAGCACAATATTCGCAAATAATCACAAATTGCTCACAATAGTTGTTTCTATACCTCTTTTTTTATGGAAGTGAGGTGTGTTTTTACACACTTTGTCTAAATTTGCAAACATAGGGAATTACCTTTGTTCTGAAATCAGACCTATAGAAAAATATTAACCATAAAAATACAGATTTAGATGAAACCGTTCAGTAATCAAACCTGCAGATGAGTAGAAACAAGTGGAATAAAGCACCAGACATAATAACTCTCAAAACTTTTAAGTGTAAGTCTAGTCAATGAAAATTTTTCAATTTTCATTATTTTGCTTCGATCACAGCAAAAATTTATGTATAGCACCTTAGCCAGCTCTTGTGGGATTGCATTTTATGGAAATGGTTTGCTCTAGCTCACCCCTGGAAAATGTATGGTTTATCCCAAGTCTGTACCCTCCCTGCAGTATCCTGTATCTGTAACCTCATTGGCTGGGGAATGTCACCGCGCCCCTTTGAACCTCTGTGATAAGAATGCTAAGGCAGAAGGCTCGGTCCCTTTGCCCCTCTTCCCCTGGAGGCCTCCGGACGCTCCCCTTCCCTCTTCCCCTTCCCCTTCCCCCCCTTCCCTTCCCCTCTCCCTCAGTGAATAAACCCTCACCTCATCAGCACCCCACCGGCGTCTGAGTCTCTTTGCCTGCCAGCATGGGAACACCCACGACCTCAAGGACCCCCGGGGGTCTCCCAGGGGACCACCCCTAGGAGCCCCCCCTTAAATATAAACAACAACAGATGATGCACCAACGTCGGGCAACAGCACCAGCGACCCTGAGACAAGATGGACCATGGTAACTCCGTTTCGGTGCCATCTCCGGTGGAGCGGCCGTTCTGGGCTGCTGTGGCCCGGGGCGGCCCCTCCCCCACCGCGCAGAGACCTCGTGAGCCACCACGCGGCCGTCCCACCACCGCTGACCAGCCCGGCACGGGCCTGGGTCCCGGCCCCTTGGGGCCCCGGCCCGCCTCGGCGCTGCACAGGCTGCACAGCCCCGCCAGGCGACACGGCATGGGCGGCGCGGATCTGCCGCAGCGAGGCTCCGGCGTGAGCCCCGGCGCGGCGGGACCGCTGCTGCAGCGCGTGCCCGCAGCGCGGCCCCGGCCCGCCTCGGCTCAGCGGCGCGGGCTGCGCGGCAGCGGCGCAGCACCCTCCGGCCCGCGGCAGCCGCGGCGCGGGCAGCAAAGCGGCAGCGCAGCCCCGGCCCGGCGCAGGCCCGGGTGCTGGCGTGGCGGGGCTCCAGCGGTGGAGCGGCCCCGGCGGCGGAGCGGCCCCAGCCCAGCGGAACCCCTCCGCGGCGTGGGGCAGTCCCGGCGTGAGCAGACACGTGGCCCCGGCCCCGCCGCAGCACATGTGGGCCCCAGCACCAGGAGAAGCCGCGCAGAGAACAGGTGCCCCTCCCCCCACCCGGCAACAGCGGCGAAAAGAGCCCCGCACACCATCGAGCGAGCCCGAGCAGCCAACGCCCCTGGACAGCAGCGAAAAAAACTCAGCCAGACAGCCATCAGAGAAGGAAAAAGCAGTCTTCAACTGTGCCCAAGCCTCGCACCTTCCAAAACTCGGTTTTGTAAATTGTGTAACCTCCTTCCTTACCCTTACCCCCTCCTCCCCTCGCTGCTCCTTCTCCCTAACCCTATTTCCCTTAACAAACCCCCGAGAGTTAACCCCTTCCTGCTAAACCCGGCATGGCATGGCTGACACCACGTGCTGCGCTGTGACCGCATGGCCACCATGGCCACATGCTCTCAGTCCCATCTTCCGCTTTCCAAGTCCCACAAGGTAAACGCTAAGAAACCAAACCCAAAGCTAAAGTGAATTTGTAATACCAGTTTTACAGCCTTGTATAATTGTTAATGCTACTTTGATTCCCTTTCCCTGTTTTTCTGCCCCTGTCCCTTGCTGTTCTGGCCAAACAGCAGGGTGTCCCAAACCCCTCCATTTCCTTCCCATCCCCATGAAGTAGTTTTTACAATCATGCCTTTCTAGTTTTGTGTGTGTTCATATTGCAGATTCCCCTGTTTTCTGTTTTAGAAAGCAGAGGCCTTTTCAGGTCACAAGTGTGGATCCAAGGGAAGCAGTTTTTGGGCTGTCTTCTTGTAAAGCGCGAATCAGTAGTAGATTACTGAATCGGTAATGCTTTTTGGGTTTATACTGTCCTCAGTTAGTTCTGAGGGTGATTGATAACCTAAATTGGTGTCTGAGAAAGTATTTGACGGTTTTTGTAGGTTTTTCTTCTGTTTTTCTTTTGATGACCTAAAACTGGGGGTCTTTTGTTAGGTCTCTGACACTTCTGGTGTAAGTATGGACGAAAAAATCCCCAGTGGGTACATATTGACAAATATAAAAATTGCATGCAGAGTGTAGGTCCTTTCGGTTGAACCAGTTGGAAAGTGAAAGGAGTGATTTGGCTCAGATCCGTGGGTGAGAATCTGAGGCCGTATGTGGAGCCCGGGGAACTCCACGTGTTTTCCTGTCCCTAGAGTGGGAGCAGAGGTCAGCGCCTCAGCCTAAGCTGGGGGCTGTGGTGGTCTGAAAAGCCAGTTGGAAAAGGCTAGACACTCTTAGGCCAGTCATGCTGGAAAGGCTCAAACAAATTTGTTAACTTGTTTCAAATCTTGCAATATAAACCCACATAGCCCGTCTACTGCAATTACAAAGTCAGGTAAACTGTTCACAGTATAACATAATCCTTACTGCAATTGTATTTGGTTTCATGCTGCAAAACTGTGTAATTACTGTTTCATTTTTAAATTGTTAATTATCATATGTCATATTTCTCTTCTCACATTTTAAAGAAAAAAAGGGTGACTTGTGGGATTGCATTTTATGGAAATGGTTTGCTCTAGGTCACCCCTGGAAAATGTATGGTTTATCCCCAGTCTGTACCCTCCCTGCAGTATCCTGTATCTGTAACCTCATTGGCTGGAGAATGTTACCGCGCCCCTTTGAACCTCTGTGATAAGAATGCTAAGGCAGAAGGCTCTGCCCCTCTTGCCCCTCTTCCCCTGGAGGCCTCCGGACGCTCCCCTCTCCTCTCCCCCCTTCCCCCCCATTCCCTTCCCCCCTCCCTCAGTGAATAAACCCTCACCTCATCAGCACCCCACCGGCATCTGAAGTCTCTCTGCCTGCCAGCATGGGAACACTCACGACCTCAAGGACCCCGGGGGTCTCCCGGGGGACCACCCCTAGGAGCCCCCCCTTAAATTTAAACAACAACAAGCTCTTATTAATTTTTGCTCTGATAAAGATATCAGAACCTGATATCCTATAATACCAAAGTTCAAAGACGTGTGATTTATCTTAGATGCTTTGGACCTTGAGCTTTGAATGTCTGATGAAGAAAGCAATGATGTCTGGACATGAATTAATTGAAACACTGATTAAGGAAACAGCTAGCTTAATAATTGTTTAATATCTTTAAGGAGAGAAAAACTTTGCTTATCTTAACAAGCATACTGAAGTAACAAACAAACAAAGTTGTGCACCTTTCTTCAATATTACCTTTTATAATTCTTTTCTGATGAACAGAAAAAAAATTAATATTCTTTTTATTTAAAGACGGCTTTCCTTGTATATAATAATAATTTTACAAGAATATGATCATTGTCTGCTTTGTTTTTAAAAAATATGATTTGGGACACTAGTGAGTCAAATTTATACACCTTCCTCATATCCCTGACAAAGTACCAAACTTTAGAGCTGATAAGAACATGGATTTGGAATCACACTTTTGTTTATGTGTGACTATGAAGGCAAATTAAGGCCACATATGTGAGGCAGTCACAGTAATGAAGGCCCTATCAAGATTTTGGCATTAGAACAGAATTGTCTTCTGATTAAAATGAACTAACTTCTGTTCTCTAGCTCAAGAGCACACAGAGAAATAAAAATTCTCCTCCAACCCATAAATTATTACTTTATGTTTGTTTTCTTCTCTTTGTTTCAAACAACTAACAAGAGCTGGGAAACAATTTATAGTACAATTCTCCCTTTTTAATTATTCAAGCAGACTGAAACTTCCAATTTTCCAGCCAAATTCTTAGTCTCTGCATGAGGTAAATTTTATTTGCAAACATAAAGAAATGAAAGTAAATCTTTGACCCTTCTAAATTATATTATGAAGGGAATCTTTTGGAAAGGCAATAGCCCGAATAGTAGAAAAAAACTGTCATGTGTAGTTTTTCATAGAAAACATAATTTAGGAGAACTTTGCAAAAACTCTTTCCAGATATAATTGGTTTGAATCGGCTGAGTCGTTATTATGTATGTTCTAGTATTATTTTTTCCTCTTTTTTTCCTGTCTGTTACCCTCTATTGACTTTTTTTTTTTGCTTTTACTGAAACAAATGGATTTGCCATTCAGCAGAGGTGGACTGATATTTAAGTAGATGAGTGTTCTGTGTATAAATGAACAGTTAAATTATTGAGCAGTAATTCCCCATGCAATATTGGAGTTTACAGTATATATTTTTCCTCAGGATTTTCATGTTCAAATTCTGCTTATTTCCTTCAATCACCCACAAAATATGTCATATTTTCTACTTATTATAATGTGGTAAGTGCAGAAGATTCATGTAAATTAAGAAAAGAATTAATGGGGATTTTAGTAAAAGAAAGAGTTCAAGAGCAGGTTGAGCTATTCACAAAATACATTATTTGGGATTGCTAGGTGAAAAGGAAAAGAGTTTAGTTGATGCGTTGTCAATGCAGACCCTGTCCAGCATCCAAACAGGTGGAGATGAGCAAAATCAGAAATGTAATTCTGACATTTCTCTTAGATCATGAGCTCAAAATATTTTCCTTAAAGCATAAAAATCTCAAGAAAGAAATGAAAGCAGGTCTCCTGACATCCGGACTGAACAAGGAACTGGATTGCACATTCTGTGTGGTATCAGTCTCAGCCATGTTAATAAAGGCAGAGTGTAGTTTAGTTGAATTGTAATATACTCTTTCTTTCATCGTGTATTGCCAGGTACAAGTGGTTTCTGCAGTCTGGACCAATGTGTTTTAAGCAGGGTTGTAGGTCTGAAACTTCTGTGATAACCAGCAAAAAAAGTTTTTAGATATTTTACCTTTTGACATTGTACCTTACTTTCTTGACTAAATCCTGGAAAAAAATTTTGCAAACTAAGGTTTTCAGGTTAATTATGTTTCTGCACTGCCATATTAGTCATGTAATGACTACTTCCTATAGCTTTGGAACCTTACATTAAACACTTTTTAATTTTAATGGATTTTAATGGATGTATTGAGATATATTCTAGCTTTTAGAAACCATGAATATTTAAAATAAAACCTTTCTTATATTCTGATTTTTTGAACCTCAGGTATGGCACCTGTCACAGCAAGTTACAGCACAGTAATAGCCAGGGTCAACTGTGCATTTTGCACATACATATGGCTGACTGAGTAGGAACATATTGGTATAAATAGCTTAAGACAAACTACTTAAACTGGCAAAACATATATGGAAATCACCTCTGACAATAAGATAGGAGAAGGCACTGCCAAAAAAGCTGGAGCTACCAAGCCCTTAACCTGAACCAAAGCATTTAGATATCTGTCTTCTCTTGAGACATAGGCTCATAATTATTAAAGAAATTCTGTCTGAAATCTGTCCCATAAAAATCTTTTCTTAGTCATTTTGCAGCAAACTTTTGATCCTGAGGCAAGTTATGTTCCTGAAAATTTAGTTCAACTTGAGTTGAAATGATCTGGATTAAGCTCCAATTCTCAAGGATCTCAGAGATTTCAGAATTAAGTGAAAAGTTCTTGCAGTGACTGAAAAAGGACAGTAGAATAAATTTGTAATGCTTTAATATCTTAAGACCCTAGAACTGACACAAAATTCTTTACTTCTTGTGTTGATTTTGTATGGCCTGGTTTTTTGGGGGGATGGGGGGGAGGTCACAGAGGTGGCTCCTTTGAGAAGCTGCTGGAAGCTTCCACCATATCCAGCAGAGCCAATCCCTGATGGCTCTGAGGATGGATGTGCTGCTGGCCAAAGCTGGGACAATGAGAGAGGTTTGGTAACACCTCTGTGGTAACATGCTCCTCTTCAAGGAGAAAATCCAGACAAAGTGGGACACAGTTTTTTCCTAGTCAGAGAAGAGGAGGAGATGATGAGAATATAGGAGGGAAAAAAACATGGAGACACCAAGGTCAGTGGAGAAGAAGGGCAGGAGGTGCTCCAGGCACTGGTGGGAGATTCCTCTATGGTGAGACCATGGTGAGACAGCTGTGCCCCTGCAGCCCACAGGGATCCATGGAGGATGCAGAGATCCACCCACAGCCCATGGGGATCCACAGGGGATGCAGAGATCCACCCACAGCCCATGGGGATCCACAGGGGATGCAGAGATCCACCCACAGCCCGTGGGGATCCACGGGGGATGCAGAGATCCACCCACAGCCTGTGGGGATCCACGGGGGATGCAGAGACCCACCCACAGCCCAGGGGGATCCACAGGGGATGCAGAGATCCACCCACAGCCCGTGGGGATCCACGGGGGATGCAGAGATCCACCCACAGCCCCTGGGGATCCATGGGGGATGCAGAGATCCACCTGCAGCCCATGGAGGAGGTGCCCATGCCAGAGTGGGTGGGTGCCTGGAGGAGGCTGTGATCCTGTGGGAGACCCAGTGGAGAGAGAGGGCCCTGCTGCCAGGCTGGAGCAGCCTGTCCTTGGAGGACTGCACCTGTGGAAGAGTGACCCATGTCACAGCAGGTTTGGGAGGGCTGGTGCCCATGGGAGGGACTCACACTGAAGCAGGTTTGGGAGGACTGTTGCTCGTGAGAGTGGACCCAAGCCAGGGCAGTTCAGGGAGAGCTGTCTCCTGTGGGAGGGACCCACGGACTCACAGGGGAAGGATTCCTCTCCTGGAGTTGTGGAAGAAAATCTCGGTGATGAACTGACCAAACCCCCATGCCCTGTGTCCCTGTGCTGTCAGTGGGAGAGGGAGGCATGGGGGAAAAAAGATGTTTTTAAGGGCTTATTTTGCTTTTCATTATCTTCTTCTGACTTTATTAGCAATAAATTCACCTTGTACCTCTAAGTTGAGCCTTTTTTGCCCTTGGAGTGCTTTCTTTCAGTTCTTATCTCAATTCATGAACCTGTTATGGTTTTTTTGTCTCTCCTCTGCCCAGTTGTAGCAGGGGAGGGCGAGTGAGTGCCTGTCATGAATGCCTGGCATTTGGCCAGTGTCAGACCATGATACTTGTTTTGTTGGGTTTTTTGTTTTATTTTTGTTTTGCCTAATCTATTTCTCATATGATTTATTACTTGAGTGTATTAACACGGGTTGTGCTAACACAGCTTTATTGTTGCCAGTGTCAGCGGAGTATTTCTACATGGCACAGCATTGCTGATAACTACAGCTGCCCTCCCTCTGTACTGCACCAAACCTCACCCAGTCCTCTTGTTATCTTCAGTGCATCTCAGGTAACCTGAGTACACACAAACACTTGGATCAGTGACTGCCTCTTTCCTATGGGCCACACTGAATATATTTCATGCTGTACCCTACCATTGGGAATACAGATGTCTTAAAAGAGTTCACAAAGTGCCAACTCATGGATAGAAGCTACTGAAAATCATGAAGCTCTGTACTTCTATACCTACAGCTGCTGAACAAGAGTAGACTGCTAGGGAACACTGGTTAATTCTACATAGAAAGTTTAAGACTGTCTTTGGTTCTGATTCACCTGATCTGATCTAAAAAAATTTTGTTCACCAACTTTAGTGCTCTAGAGGTAAATGTATTGAAGTCTGGGATTTCCAGCACTTCTCCTTGTGCCACATAGATGGCAATATTTTTCTCATGTTCCTGACCACATAAACATTCTTTGATTGCTTTACTGCCCTGAAATCACCCAAGAAACTTTCAAACAAGATCTCTCTCAAGTTACAGAAGAGATTTTAGAAAACTATTTCTCTCACGTTTTATTTCTTATCATAGGTTGATTGCTTTTCATTGTAATGAAAAATGTTTAGCCTGCACTAATGTATCAAACATAGTGCAAATTTTTAAAAACATTTTGTGATCTAGATAGAGATGAAAATCAAAATTACTTGATGATGTCAGGTTTTGAGGTCTTTTTGTCTTGGGGGTTATTTTTGGGATTGTTGTTTGTATGTTTGTTTCGGTTGGTTGGTTTTGGTTTTGTGGGCTTGGGGGTTTTGTTTCATAGAATAATATAATATGCTGATCTGGAAGGGACTCATCAGGATCACTAAGTTGAACTCCTGGCCCTGATCAAGTGCTGTGATCACTTCCCTGGGGAGCCTGTTCCTGTGCCCAACCACCCTCTGGGTGAAAAGTCTTTTTCTAATAACCCACCTAAACCTCCCCTGACTCAGCATCGTTCCATTTCCTCAAGTCCTATCACTTGAGGGTAGAGATGGGTACCTGCCCCTCCACTTTCCGTCATGAGGATGTTGAAGACCACAATGAGGTCTCTCCTCAGTCTCCTCTTCTGAAAAAACCAAGTGACCTCAGCCACTCTTCATAAGGCTGAGGCTCCTCCTCCAGAGCATTCAGCAGTGACCAAAACTGTCCCCAGAACTCCAGGTGACAAAACTGATATGAGCTGGGCAAGAATCTTTGGGATGGTATTCTTGGCCTGATGTTCCTTCCTTCTTCACCTGTTCAAGCCTAGCTTTGTGTCTGACTTCTATTTCTTTCCATCTTCTTGCAGGTGCTTATGAAACAATTCTGCTATAATCCAGGTAACCACAGGGTGGAGAATTTATTAAGGGAGGTATTACGTGAAAGTTATTTTTCTTCTGGGAATACATATTGGCCAAAATGTATGCATCTGGAATATTGAGATTTTATTGCCAGTGTTTTACTTCTTCCTTCCACAGTGAGTATATGAATGTGTTCTCATTGAGTCATTACCAAATTTCATTTATTTCTTGGCATACTCTCAATCTCTTCCTCTTTTCTACCCAGCCACCTTTGACTGCAGCCAGCCAGGTGGTTCACTAACTGACTTAATAACTTATAAATTCAGCTTGCTTTACAGTTTCTGCTGAACACGTTCTCCCAATAACAACAGTTTTCCCAGCTAGAGTAATAAATGGGGTTACCTCAGGGTTTAAACAAATGTGAAGTGTGTCCTTAATGCAACCAATTTAATCAAACACATCACTGAGTTCTTCTAGCATATTATTTTCATTTAGCTGATATCAGACCTCCATTATACATTTGATCAGTTTTAATTCCTTAGAAACTCTAATCTCTAGCACAGGCTAAGCCTCTACGTTCACAAAGAGAAAACAGAATAATTCCTGTGAATTCCATGCAGAGATGGGTGGACCTTTACCACATGAATGCTTTGTACCTCTGTGTGTGAATACTGTGACACCCATAGCATTTTTAAATTTTTCTGTGCTTCCAGTAAAGAGCCAAATTTGGATATTGTCATTACTTAGTTATATAAGGCAAATGTCTATAGAAACTTCCAGCTGTAATAATCTGAATTTGTGACAATTTTTCTGCATATTAAATACTTTAGTTACATCTATTATTCATATAGTCAAGTACATTTCTGGCAGTACAAAGGATTCCATGGTGTGCTTAACTGACAGGTTCACCATTTGCTTTCAAAATATTTGACAGCATTTATAACTGAAGAACTAAACTTCTACTCAAATTTGTTTATGAAGAAGTAACACGGCTTATTCTTCTTGCAGCTAGGTATAAATTGTGAGAGTCAACCAATAGAAAATAGACAATTTTAATATCGTATGTGATTGGGGTTTTTTTAAGTATAATACTTCTTCATAGTCAGGGGGTCAGAGAATCACATGGGCCACACAGCAACTGCTTGATTCAAAACCTAGTAATAAATGAGATGTTAAAAACAAAAATCAGCTGCAGAAACATATTTGCCTTTCAGCATAGAACCAAAATCATTAGATTATTCCTATTAAATGACAGACATTTTGTTTTCGGATACTGCAACCCTGAAAATTAAGAAATGTATATGCCACTGCAGCTATTGACATAGTTTAGCTGATTTCTTTTTTTTAAATTTAGTACATATCTTTAAATGTTTAAATGTGCTATTTCTTGTGTTGTGAAAAACATTGCTTCAAGTCTATGTATAGGCTTTCTGGTTGCTTTCCCTTGTTACATAGGCACTTTGCATCTCTTTTCATCTGTGTTCTGAAGGTCAAAAAATTCCATAACATCCTGATTGCTCAGACTGCCACATCATGCCTAGACCTACCTATGTTGCCACTTCTGTATAAATCACAGTTTAAGACAAAATGTATATGTGTCATGTGAAATATGTATTGAGTGAGGAAACATGGTCAAATTTAGACTAAACAACTCCTCTCTTTATGTGTATTTATATGTATCTTTATAGGTATCATTTGTTCCATATAAATGATGTAAACTGAAATCCAAAAAATCTTAATGGTGGCATTGTACATGACAGAGTAAGCAACTTAGACTTTTACAAAGTAGACACACTGAGAAGTGTGGGCCAGATAAGAGGTAGATTAACAACTGGCTGAAATGGAAAACTTGAAGTGTTTTTGTTAGTGACAAAGTCCTGCTGGAGGCAAATCACTGGCAGAGCTTCTACCAAAGCTCACTCTAGCAGACATCCAATAAGATATCCTGCCGAGCATCAGATCTTTAGTCTTCATCAGTTCAAGTCTTGAGTCTCTCTTGAATTAACATGTAAGTACCTCCAAATACTACCCAAGCTGAATCAGCGTCTGCAAAAATCAAGCTTTTCAGAAAACAGGTGTCTAGAATGCCAAAACCGCTTTGAAGTAAAAGATGGGAGGCTTAATGTAAACAACGAAAGACATGAAACAACCCCCAAAATGGGACAATATTTAGAAGGCAGAAAAAGGCCTTGTGAAGAATGGAGGGATGTTGTTATGGATGGAAAACAAGATGTAAGGATGAAGAAGGAGAATGAAAGGAAGAAATACCAGGTAACAGGGGAAGAAAATCTGACAATGCTTATACTGATTAGAAACACCAGATGAATAATAAAACCAAGAGAGAGAGCAATAATAAGCCCAGGAAATCATCTGAGTAAACCAAAAGCAGACTTCTGGTTTCAAAGGTGTGCAATATAATAAATATGGTATTCTCTAATATGTCATATAGGTTTTGAGATCACTAAATTCACATTTCAGTGCTTCCCAGCTAGAGACATCCTTCTAAAATGTAAAAATTAATAGCTTTCACATAGAAGTAAGAACAGTAACTTTTTTAAAAAGTATTATGAGATACCTAGGATAAATAGGAGAAAAAAAGAGAATAACTTCACAAGGAGAAAGATAATATGTAAGGAGGAGGCTAGAAAGGCATGTTAATTCTGCAAAGAAAATACCAAATCCCAAATGAAGAGCTGCCCCCCAAAATGATTTTTTTTTTCCTGGCTTTTTTTGGTGACTTTTCATGGGGTCTTGTGTCAATCTTTTCCATTTATCTGCTGGTTTTAGCATTTGTTGAATATTCAAAAATCACTATTTCTGAAAGATCTCTCTGCCTGTGTGGGGACGAGAAAACTCAAAAAAGATATAAAACTGCTACAGGAAATGTTAATAAAATGATTCAGAAAGATGAGGGAGAAGGGGAACAAGGAATGCAGATTGCCTACAGGCTAGGTGCAGGCAACAGTAGAAAAGCAGTTTCAGTATTAATACTACTTACCTTTCTACTAGAATGCATGTGTCACTGTTTCTTCACTGTCTTGTTACTATTTTGGATTGCTGCAGAATTAATCTATTAAAATTTTCAGGGAAAAGAAATGCAAAATTCTGCTGAAATCACCTGTATTTAAACAGATAAACTGCTTCTCTGTGGTATTTAGATGAACAGCAGTTCAGGATGTAAAAATAGGGTCCTTGTTAATCTATTATACTAAAAAATATGAGACAGGTGAAAGCTGCAGCAGCAACTGAGCTTATCACACACAATTGCCTGTAAAAGGGCAACTGTCTCATATTAAGTGAAATTGTTGTCTGCTTGCAGTCTTTGGGCAAAGTGTGTAGAACGGAATGTGTATAACTCCATTATTTACAGTTCGGATGAATTCAGCTATTAGGGATACCCTGTGAAAAGTGAACAACAGCACTTAAGCCAAATGTGAAAATGATGGCATTTTCACATTTCAGGTCTATAGCCACTATACAAGGATGGTTTGAGAGAGGTTTCTAGCCTTACAAAAAGAAAAAAAAATAAAATCACATCCTGTGGCTACATGAAATGCAGACCATTTTGAGCACCTCTCAGAAATTTACCATTTCTCAGTCATGTGTAAACAGGGAGAGCTACAGAGACACATCTGTTATGTGTCTGTTATGTTATCTGTTATGCTACTGTCTTCTGCTGCAGTTTCAGGCTCATTTTAGCCTAAATTTTAGTCTTTTCTTGTTAAATGGTGCAGGAGAATCTATTGCAGCAAAAGCTCTAATGGGTTTGTGAGGTGAATCCACAGAGAAAATTTCCTGCATATTCCCTAATGGATCTCTGGTTCCTTTCAGTAATTATTTTGCCTGTCAGTCACCATACACCTTTCTGTGGCAGCTTGAAGCTTTGAATCTGACAAGAGATGACTGGGGAAGTTACCTTGGAATAGAGTTTTAAAAGAACCACTCCAAATACCACATCAGTCATCAGAGGTCCTGCCCAATCTTCATTAAAAGGACAGCAGGAGATCAGGTACTATAAGACTATCCCAAAGTTATGCAGGTTATTTTTAATGATATTTTATTTTAAGAATAATAAATGCAAATAACACTGTCTGGGAAGAAAAATATATGGTAATTCAATAGAGCTTGAAAGTAGGAAGACAAACCTAGCATAAAAAATGAACATGTCCTTTGAATGTCAAAAGACAAATCTTCCCTAAAAAGTTGAAAGAATATTTTGTTTTCATTCTTCAAGTAACCAAAATCTCAGGATAATAGGGCTCTAATAATTCAGGGGAGAAAGGGAAAGGAACACTCCTGGTAAATATTTCTGGAAACAATATTTATGCTCAGGCACATGCAATTGCCTCCAGTAGAACAGGAGGAAAAGCAACCCCTGCTGGATTCTCCTTTTGAATGACAGTGCTTTCAAGAATGGTGCTGGTTCGATCCTTGACTCTTATAACCAAAAAATACATCAAATAAGGCCTGAGAAACAACTAAAAATATAATATATCTGATGTCAACTGCATTGAATGCTCAGTATTCATTTTCTGGCTTTTATAGTTCTACTTTATGACTGGCTTCTAATTTTATCACAAATTATTTACTCTAGCTTTGCTAGAGTAGAGTTATTCTTCTGGTGGACAAAATATGACAAATTCAGGCACAATTAAAAAATCATTCCAATATAGACACAAATTGGTTTGAACATTTCATGTGTACACTTTTTCAAGGTACAGCCTGAGTTTCCTCAGTGCCTGCATTCTTGCTTCCTCTCACTTCTGCTTTTATTTTTTCCCAGTAATAAACCTATTCAAGCTACTATGAATTGTGGCTCTGAGCAGCCCCAGGCTGTGTATACCTCAACACAGATGACAGACTGAAGCTGAGATTGATGCATCCTATCACAGAAAAACAAAATCAACTAGGTTGAAAAAGACCTCCTCTGAGGTCCTTGAGTTCAACCCATGACTGAACACCACCATGTCAACTAGGCCATGGCACTAAAGGCTATGTCTGGTGATGTCTCTGCCTTCCCTGTTGGAGTCTAGAACACCCCTCTGGCCACCCTGGAGGGTTTGGAGACCAGACAGGGGGGTCTGGGATCTGTACAGGGGGGTCAGTCAGACCCACACAGATCCCAGGAGGACACTGACTCTGATTCCTGTCCATGGGAGTGAACACTCACATGCAGGAAGAATCACAAACCCTAAGAATTTGAAATAAGTAGTGGATGGTTTATTATGGAATATAAATATAGAAATTAGGATTCTTAGTATATGGGGCTGAAGAGGCAAGATGGAGGAATTGGGGAGTGGCCCCTGTCCTCCTTGTCCTTGCTCTCGTCCCCCATCTTGTGCTGAGTTGGGTTTTAGAGATTGGCTTAGAGTAGAACTGACATGTTAGCATAGGTAGTAGGTATTGGTAAAATTTTGTAAATAAAAAATACGTCTCGGACAGTGGTTGGGTCAAGGGGACCGTACTTAAGGTACGGGGCTCTCTGATCCGCCCAGTCCGCCGCGTGTCCTGCTCTGCTGGGGATGCCTTGCAGAGCTGAGAAAGAACTAAGAGAAGGTACCCTGCCAGGGAGGCCTGGCAGAGCTGAGAAAGGACTGAGATAATGAAGAATAAACAACCTTGGAAATGTGCACCGGCGGACTCAGCTTGTCGTCTCTACCTCTGGTGTGTAACACTTAGGGTAAAGAGAAGACTGAAAACCTTATTACCTCTGGGAACAGCAACCCAGAGGAAACTCCCAGGGAACAGCAACCTTGGGGGAACCTTAGTACCTTGGGGAACACCAACCCCAAGGAGAATCTCAGGGAATCAACAACCCTGAGACTTCCTGGGCACACCATTCCAATATCTACTCACCCTTTGTGTGAAGAATTTCTTCCTGATGTCCAACATAAACCTCCCTGGCGCAGCTTAATACTGAGTCCTCTTGTCCTGTCACTGGTTGCCTGGGAGAAGACACTGAGCCCTACCTAGCCACAACCTCTTTTCAGGCAGTTGTAGAGAGCAGCACAGTTTCCCCTGAGCCTCATTATCTTCACGCTAAACAGCCCCACCTCCCTCAGCTGCTCCTCACAGGAGAAGCTCCAGACCCTTCACCAGCTCCATTACACTTCTCTGGACTCACTCAAACACCAAAATGTCCTTCCTGAATTGAGGAGCCCGGAACTGGGACTTAAGAGGGTGGCCTCAGCAGTGCTGAGTACAGGAGATAATATTATGTTCTCCTATTACTCTGTCCTAGAACAGTTCAACAACTTTTTCCACAATCTCACCTCAAACAGGAACTCACTAAAGCTCCACCAAGACCCCCCTGGGTCTATTGCTTTGTTTGGTCTGGTATCTGATGATGTGACTAGAGCTTGTTTGTGGCTCAGTTTTCCTTTTGTTGTATGTTCTTGCAAAAGCTCTTACAGACCTAAAATGGATGGGTTTGATGGTAAGAGTTTAATTATTCTCCAGTAGCAAACACAGACATGACACCTTCAATATGGACTATACAAAGTCTATCAAAGTGACCAAAATCCAGGTCTTCTAAATCTTATCCCTGTTTTTAGAAATAAAACCTGGAAATTTTCACTAGTAGGTTCCAGCTCCTGCTCAGATGCCTTTGCAAATAGATGACCCTAATAGCCTAAGCCATTAAAGCAGGAGCTGCTGTATTGGAAATTTAGCACTTGGTAGGATTCTTTTATTATTGTTTGTTGATTGAAGTTAGTCAGTATTATAGTTTCAACAAAAAATCTTAAAATTGAATTCCAGGATATTTAGATGACATTGTAGAATCATTGTAGTCAAATTTTTATTATCCTTGCTATAAAGTAAGGGAACGTCTGCTAAAAAGAAACCTTCAATTATAGATTTCACTACCACCCACACAAAAGTAAATATTTTTAAAACTGTCATTACTAAGCAGTGTGAGAAGGCAGTACATGCAGCAGCAATCCAGCACCATGGGGAGTGTGTAAATAAAGGTCTTTGAGAGTAGATGCAGAAGCACTCTAGAAAAAAGATTGAAGGTCACCACAAAATGCAGATAACTTCAGAGGCATACTATTAAATAAATCTCAAAACTAAGATGACTAGGAGTGTTTAATAGAATTTTATTTAAGAGGCCATTACAAGTTCCACAATGCTTAGCATTATCTTCTAGGACTTGCAAATTCTATAGGCTTCATTGAACTTCCGCCTATTTTGACATTGAAAACATAATTCTAAATGCATTTGTGATTCCTAAATATCTCTATTTAAAATGCCATTTGCTATAGCTTCTGTGATATGCTGAAATACACATTTTGGTACATATCCTACCAGAACACCTATACTACCTGCTAGGCTAGTAAAACCAGTATATTTTTATGTTATATACAGATAATATCACACAATTAAACAGCATGAGAGAATGCTGAAATATTAGCCTCTTATTTCTCAGGTCTTATAAGTGCCTTATAAGTGGCTGCAGCAGATTCCATTACTTTAAAATGTGAATTATAATGACAAATATTTCCCTGGTACTCTAGTACCAAGTTCTAAGATCAGGGCTTTCTTTTTCTTCCTTTTCTGTTTCATTTGATTACATAGTTCTTTCATGAAAAATCCCAGATGATTCTCTTATCTTTTGAAGAGCTTCTTTCCATGCCTGGCTAACCTCATTATTGAACTCTTGTCATGGTAGTCTTTCAGAAGAACTGTTAAAAATAAAGAACATTTGAAAAGTCAAACTGGAATTTTCACATTAGGCTACTATATATTAAAAATGTCACAGAAAACCAAATTCTAAGACCAGTAATAATAAAGATTTTTAAAGCCCCAGCCCCCACTAATGACTTGTGTGCAAAATTTGGTGAGCTACACATCGGGGAGATGATTCTGATACTTGAAATACTTCAAAACTTTACTTGTGGAAGTGGCTGTAGTACTTACAGTTAAGATTGCTTGCTGGTCTAAGAGTGTAAGATTATACAGGTGAAGTTAGGAACCTAGGCACTAATGGGCACCAGAAGGAGTTTGCATCCTGCTTTGTGTTCTGGCTGTACACAGAAGCCAGGGTGTTGCATGAGGTCCCAAAATGCTACGTGGTATAAATATTCTCTGCTTACCTTAACTTGTTTTAAATTCCTGTTATTAGCAGAGTATAAATTAATTACAGGGCTTGTGGTTTGGATACTCAGCTTCCTCCTGTCTCAGGTTTGAATCCCTGAAAGACTGAGCACCTTAAAATACACACATATTTTATTCAGGAAAATGAATGAAAGAGGATCAGCAATTTTATTCATAGTATTTAAAGAGTTTTTTTGATGAAACACAGAAAGATCTAGTGGTTCCTGAACACCCCATTTAAGCAAACTGTCTGAAGCAGTCATATAAACAGTTATTAAACTGACACAACAATTGGCCATAGTTGACAGGATTTCTGTGATTTCAGTCCAGCCTTCTTCCTCTTCCAAAAGCTGAGTTAAAGCCCAAAAATACTAACTGAAAAACTATCATTTAATGCATCAACAATTCTATGCTGGTGCTTATGTGATATATTTTCTGGTTTATTTTCCCTGCCTGTGGCTGAAGTCGATTGGGTTTTGCCTTACATCAAAAAACACTGCTAATGTCAGTGTTTTAATAGTCTTCTTAGGCATTCAAACATTTCTACAGTATCAGAAGGTTTTTTTCGTAACTAGAGAACCTGCTTTGACTGCCTTTAGGCTCAGCTAAAGAGAAAAAAGTTGAACCTCTCTGTCAGCAACAGACTTGGGTTTCCGTGTGACTTTTTAAGAATCTATTCCATATTTCTTAAATAGTATTAGTTTGTTGATTTTAATGAGAGTTTAACAGGATTAACAAATTCTGTATAAGGATAAAACATGAGTTTGCCAATAAAAATAAGGTAATAATCATACCAATGAAATAGCTCCATAATAGAGTGTCTCTTAAAGAAAATTCTGTAGAATTCAAGAAGCACCTAAATCTATAAGGTTTATTCCGCTTAAAAAGCTTGTTATAGTGAGTTTTAATTGAATTAAATCAACAAAAATGTTTTGATACAACAAAACTTGGAGACAATTTAAAAACACAGATAAGGGTCATGTAAAATATAAGAAACTTAATGCAGCTTTTAGAATATCATGTGTTTTTTGCATAAAAAAGAGAATTAAATAGGAAAATAAGTGATTACAATGTGGATACTGTCATTTACATAGAAGTGTTTATCTTTTTCTGAACAGTGCAACAGTACCTTTGACAGATGGGTACTAAAAAAATTACTCCCAATTTTCTCTACCAGGAATTTGTTTATTTGAATGCAGTTCAAAACTGGAGCCTAACTGCATGTTTCATGGCTATTATTGCAGGCCTAAGGCCGTTGCCAACTTTCTATTGCAACAGATATGCAGTAATAACTCCCATCACAAAATATTCTCTTTGGCCATAATAACCTCTGTATAAATGAACATAGGCTAAAATAACACTATGCCCCTTGTTCACCAAAGTGTTCCTGAGTATACCAAACTTTACACGTGTCTGGCCATTATTTTTACTTTTTTAATGCTGGCATGTGATTAGCTGTTTGGCTGAATATGGTCCTTGGGTAGACTAAAATTATTCTTTTTTTAGTCTCTTGGTTTTTCCACTATTTCCAAGTGAAAGTATACTGTAGAAAATTATACTTCCACAGAGAAAAGCAATTCACTCTTATCAAAATCATTTCAGTAGAAAAATCTGAGTGATCAAAACCAAAGTCTGAATTTGTTTTTCTTTCAGTGAAGTTTTGCATCTAAATGTGGAATTATATACTTGTAAGGAACATGTGGTTCATATGGAACAGTCATTTCATATCTTTGTAAAATGTATAGCAGATGGATAAAATACTTTACTGGCAGAATTAAGCAACACTGCTTCTCTGAGACTTGAAATCCATTATGTAATTAGCTAAAACTGTGCTAGTCTTAGCTAGGTAAATGAGACATGGCTTGGTTTGGAGATAGTTGACATTATGCAAGATGAAAGAAGGTTTCCAAAAGCCTCATGCAGTTGCTCATTTTTCCTTTGCATGCATTACAGATTAATCCTATGTAGTCACTGAAAGCAATGGCAAATCTTCCTCTGACTTTAATGGTGTGGAATTTCAGTTACATGTTTTTGTCACTTGAAAGTAAGTTCAGATAGAAAGATATGTCAGTGGAGTAGAGATAGGAAAATGCATAATTTGAAAGGAATTTTAAAAAGAAAAAAATTTGAGGAATTCAGGCAGGATTAAGATATTATTCCATGAAAAATAGGAAGCTTGAAAAAAGTATGATGTAGGTTGGTCATAGAAAGTGGAATTAGGATCTTCAAACAGGAAAAGATGAGATGCTTAGTGCATGCATAAGTAATGCAAAACTGAGATGTTAAAACTATATTATCCAAACTATTTCTAATCTCTAATCCAATAGAAGAAATTTTAGCTGAAGTAACTTACCACATGGTTCCAGGCCACATTTTCAGGTTTTGTATACACCAGGGACCTCTGTGAACTAAAAAACTGCTGTACAAAAAACAATCTAAAGAAAATTTATAGCAGCTTTGCAATTCTAACTTCTAGTCAGATTAAGCACAAAACATTGTAGCAGATTAGTAAAAGAATGCTAGAACTTCAAAGTAGGAAATTCAGAAATTAGGAAATGCCATAACAGAAATAGCTGTTGCAATTGATAGCCTTAATAATATCTTGTAACAGTCTTAATAAGATATACAACATAATTATATTATCATAATTGTCACTATTTAGGACAGGAGCAAGATTATGTTCTGGGGATGGGTCAGGAAGTTTCAATATGAATCTTTTAGGCATAGCATAGTGATAGGCAAAAAAAGCCAAGTTATTATAAGAAGAAAAACAAGATAACCTCCAATACATTTGTTTTTTTCATCTAGCCTGCCTTCTATATATTGAGTAGCTGTAAAGTTATTCTACAGGACAATTGGCAACAAACCAATATATAATATAATAAATTTATTTTTAGGCATATATATATACATGTATTGAATATCAATAAAGCATATATGGTTTCTTTTAGAAACTGAGAGACCTGTTCCACTTTGCTCTTCAAGCTCTTCCAAGCAATTTTTTTTCCTTAAACAACTTTCTTTTAAAATGGAATTTATCTTGTGTGAGTGACACATTTGAAGATAAAATTAAGTCATTTCACAGAACTCAGTATAAATAAGCATCTCAACATTTTTTCCAAAGCATGAAACTGTCCTTTTTCCCATTCTGACAGCTCTAAACCAGAAACATTTAATTTTATCAAACCTTTTCTTAGTGACAGAAAAGAAATAACCTTGGCACTGAAAACATGCTTCAAAAAAGGTCATCCAAGCAAGCAATAATTTTCCTTTTATAAATGCATCAAAATAGTGGCTTAAGAGAAAAACAACCCTTAACCATTCTGACGACCATTGTAAGTGCATTATAGATGTTATTTTCAAAATAGTATAAGGCAATCATATTGAAAATCTGATTGGAAGCAAAGAATGTAAAATTGTGGCTCTGGATGAAATCAATAGAAAGCTTTTTCCTTATATTTCCCTTCAAAAATTATCTTGGAATTGTGCACTTGGAAAGACAACACCATTTTGTTTTCTGTCTGTAGAGAGTGATTTCCCAGAGAAAGAAGAAAACCCTGGATTGGGAAACCCCTTTCTGAATATGCTAATCATTACCAGAAAGTTCTCCGTTCTGTGTTGCCATAGGTCAGTTTTTGCAGCAGAAATTTCAATATTCTTGATCATTCTCCCCTGTAGGACCCTTCCCTCATATTCCACATTAACCCCTCCCATTACCCAAGTGTATAAGTATCTTGCCCAACCTATACCCTGCTTTTGCCCCTTGTTCCTGCCTTTCTCCAGTTTGCTTCATATGCAGTGTACGCTTTCTTGTTAGTTGTTTTCATATTAATAAAGTTCTGTTCCTGAACAACTGAACCAAGGCTGCGTCTCTTGCCTCAAGTCGCCATCAGGGTGAGTCCCAAGGAAACTGAAAGGGGTCCAATCATCCTTGCTTGGACCCCTGGAAGTTTCACTGTCTTACCTGATTCCCAAACCTCTGAACCAGTCATTATTGGGACAACTGCTGAGTAGCACTACAGCAGAGGGTAGTGAAAAGATACTTTCAGTTGATAATGTCTATCTTAAAGCTTCAACTGAAGAACAGGAATTACATGAGCTAACTAACTTCCACAGAAGGTATCTGAATTTTTAAAAAGGGAAACTGTAGATTATCTATTTCATACCCTCCTGATTTCAACATATTCTCAACATCTTGTCTGAAAGTGAAGAGCCTTAAAATATTGAAAACCGCTATAATGGACTGAAGAAATAGAGAAATCAGCAGTATGACTATTATCCCACTGCTGCAAATTTGAGCAGACTTTGGGTAAACCAGTAGCACAGCAAAGATTTTCTAATCCATTTCAATAAATTCACTGTTTTTCTTGAGTCTCAAACAGGTGGTGGTGACCCTCCTCATGTCCTACACACAATCTGTGCACAATCTCAAACTGGAACCAAAGTGCTCTGGAGAGAGAAAGAATTCATATCTGAGTGTGAGAGGTCAGTGGCTCATCTTCAGTGCTATATTACATTCATAGCCCAAAGTAAACCTGCCTCTGATCCTTATGAGTCAGTGAAAATGTTTTAGGAATACATACAAATCGAGATTGCTTTCAAGCAAGTTCAGTTTTAGCCAAAGGAGTTGCTAAAGGGACTCATGCTAATGGCACCTAATTTTTTTTTCCCAGGACAGTAAATGGAAAAAGATAGTCTTCTCTGAGGACAGTCTGAGTTTAAACTGAATAAAATGAAAACAAACAACATACAATAAAAAATGATCTGTTGACTTGTAACAGAGGCTACCGTTCTTAGGAGGGACCATAATTTTCTCAGGCCCTAAAGCTCTACTAAGTAATGGAAAAATAGTGTGGTAAAACTGTGAGTGTTGTTTTATTTGAATAAAAAACCACAGCAAATCAGTCTAGTTCAAGAGACACTGGGATTGAAATAAACTGCTGGAACTCTACTGAAAAAAGTAAATTGAGGTGTTTGAATTGTTATTTCTTAAGCTTCTCACAAAAAATGCAAGTATTTGTTGAGCTTTATACTGAGGGTGGGCTCTTAAGGGCTCAGCAGCAGAGGCTGCAGGGGCTCTGTGAGGGGAGGAAAGGGCTGCCCCAGCCAGACACAGCCGGTTCCAGCCGGATCCAACCAGCAGCCACAGGGCACAGCTGAGCTGTGAAAAGCCTCCGTGTGAACACCAAGTCAGTGAAGCAGGAGGGGCAGGAGGTGCTCCAGGCACTGGAGCAAATATTACCCTACAGGCCGTGGTGAAGGCCAGGGGGGAGCAGATACCCACACAGCCCATGGAGAACCCCTTCCAAGCTGGCCTTGAGTGCTTTCAGTGATGGGGCATCCACAACTTCTCTGGGGAACCTGTTCCAGTGTCACAGCACCCTCACAGTAAAGAATTTACTTCCAAAGAACTATTCAGATGGAAGGTCTTGAGCTGCTGTTTAAAAAGCAAGTAATGACTTCTCCCAATTAACTCAAAGTTCCTCTGTAAAGAATGATTGAGTTCCTCTGTAAAGTCTTATAACTGACAATTTTTTTATTTTTTTTTTAGATTAGAAACATGCTAGTCTGGTCTTCAGTAGGATGTATTATACACTCAAATAAAAATGTTTTGTGCTATAGGTAGGATGTGAGTTCATACATCACACATTTCTGTCCTCAAAATCCATGCTGGCTAGAACAATATACAGGTAGATTGTAAGAGAGCATTTTAAAGACATATCGTTAAAGTAAATTCAGTTTACAGTCCCACAGGTAGGTTATCTTAAAAAAAAATCCTCTATTTCAATAGCTGCACTTAAAAGGAAGCATAAAATAGTTTATTGTAGGATTTTCAATTGTGTGTTTATTTATTGCAAAATATAGTTGGAAGACATGCTGTGCCAATTGGTAAATCTATATAATATCTCTTTATAGAGCAAAGCAAAAAAATAAATTTGTCTTTTTAAAAATATATCTTCTTCCAAATGTATAAGAGCTTGCTGTTGTGTCTATATAACCCACATTTTAGGTGTTCAGTGTGATGATAATCCAATTTTTTTACTGTTCAGTTTAATAAAACACTTCATATAACCTCTTAAGAATGATGATCTATATTCTATGACAGACTGAACTGTTTAACAGAACTAGCTTAATCATAAATACTGTCTGGTGTATAGTTAGGGAATTGTCACCTTCCTCACACCTATGAGCTATTGTAATATTCATTCACACCACTGGAAAAAATGGAGATGCAGATATTCCCTTAAAATTTTCCCAGTACAGTTTATCCATGTGAAGGATAAACCTCACAATTTTTAAAGAGTATTCTAGACTACATGGATATCACATGTATATATGTAAATGTAAATATAAAAACATAAATATAAACCAAACATGAATCTCTGGTAACCAAAACCTTTCTAAAACTACAGCTGTGGTAGATTTTTTTTTCTTTTTTAGAGACACAGACAAGGGGAAGATAGCAACCTTATCTTTCATAATAGAGGCTGACTGAGCAAGGTCAATATTTTTTCTATTACTTTCCTTTAAAAGCTATTTTTTGCATAGTTCCAACCCAAATTACTATGTGCCCTAATTTAAATAAACAAAATCTTTAATTTAATTTAGTGTCGCACCAAAAAGGGTAAACTGGAAGTATAAATATATACTGAGAATACTTGGAGGCAGATTCCGTCACAACATGGTAATGTTTAAGTTGGAGACGCTCTAATGATGGATTATTCAACAAGCGCTGAACAAGTTTTTAGAAACAACTTTCTTTCAACAAAAGACTCACTTTCAGTGTACCTTATTCTGAATCAAAGAGTTGGTTAAGGAGAGTCATTTATTATTACAAGTGGTTTCATGTAGGAAAAAATCAGTGACAGCCATGAAAACATGAGTTTATGAGTTTTGTTTGCAGATCCCGTGATGGAGTTGCATCATACCAGCAGCAAGGCCAGTAGAAATCTTTTGCTTTCTTATATGGAAATGGAAGATGGATGCAGTTACTGAAACCAGCATTACCTGTTGCTCTGAGACCTGAACAGACTCCTGGTTCAGCCCTGCATGAACACCTGTAGAAGATAAATCTGTGTGAGTGGTTCCTGACATCCTGCTTTCTTCAGCTGTCTCAAGCAGCTGACATATTTCTGGGCCTGTTGACCAATGCACAGTCTGTTGGGATAAGGAACATTCTTACCATTTGAGATGCAATAGTTTAAAAATCAAATCCAGTAAAGAAATATACCATCTTTTGCCACATGCTACCTTAAAAAACAACAAAAAAAAGCAGATCATGGGAGAAAAATGGGGGTTTAATAATTTATTTTATTTGCAAATAACCTGTATATAAGGTTGGATCACAGCAAAACGTAGTTACAGGATTTTTTTCTATACCACAATAAGATATGATTGTGGTCCTGTACTTTTTTATTAGTTTATGTTCAAGTTCCCCCCAATTCATTGTTTTAAATTTTAGAAAAATTTCTCCACAGTTGTATGCAGGGCTGGGCAACCCATTTAGAGTTTTGATGGAATTGGTCTTTTGCAGACTATTATATTCATACTTTGTAATTAATATTCTCTGGGGAAGTTTTCACCCAGCTCAACTAAGAATTCTCTATATCCACTCTTTTTCTTGAAACAACGTTAGATGCAAAACAGGGCTGGGGGGGAAGTGATTATAGGTTTTTATTACTCAGGGTTAACCAGTTAAGAGCTTAAGATCATCTTTCTCCCTGACACTGTATGTACAGATGATCATCTGTTCTGCAACCAGATGTGGGGAATATTTGATGGCCAGCTATGAAACATTCGGTTTGAGGGAGAGTTTGTTCCTCAGGTAGGAAGTCTGAAGCAGATATGGGATAGAATTTTCTAAGTATGCTTTATTTTCTTGCAAAACCTTGTATCTTGAATAATCAATGTGTGCTACTGAAGCAATGTTTCCCCACTGAGCATCTTTGTTTGCTGCACAATCCTAGTAATACCCTAAGTGTAATAGATTATGGATTTGAGATACTGCCATGGCCCCACTCCTCCTTAAAAAACACCCTATGGATGACATAATTAAATACTGTATTAAAAATGTGTAAGCCACAAGCTAATGCCCACAAGCATTATATGTCCAGTAAAATCCTGGACGTATTTTCTGTGGGATAACACATGTACAGTCCAGATGCAAGCAGGTGCCTTTTGACACAAACTACCTTCAGTAGGGATGTAATCACTGGATAATTTAACAACTGTTCTCAGTTGAGTCAAGATAAGTTATGTGAAGAATGTTGTATAGAGAAAATAATTTTTACACATAAAATTATTGTGATTGTCACTTTAAAAATTAGATATCAAGATAGCAGGGTCAAAATCCAAGTTTCTGATGAAAATTCTGGAAGAATTATAGGGTCTTAAGTAAAATTATTGCTGAATAATTTTACTAATCCCAGTGTAGAAACTATTAAATCTCTTTTCCCAAAACTTTCCATTTTGAGGCACATATCCAGCACAGGAAACTTCAGCCTGAGCAGCTAAAGATTAGCAAAATAAGTACAAATGAAAGCAGGATGCTAGGATAGGAGGAACTAAGCAACCAAAATAGAAGTAGCATTGCATAAACAGATAATAACATGTCATACTTCAGTTCTTAAGATGAAAGGGAGGAGTTCTTTTTGTGCAGCTTTCTGCTGTACCTTTTTTAGAGGAGAGAATAAGGATAATTGCAGCATGACCAGGGCCATGGTAATGAAGAAGAGGCTTGGAACTGCAGGATTTGCTGATCTGCAGGAAGTATGGGTGTCTGCTGAAGATGAGAATCTGAAGAATAGAGCCCAAAAATCTGATATCTTATAAAAAGCATTTGTACATCATGTCACCTCACTGTATTAATTCAGAGGTCTCTGCTCTGCATATATAATTTTTCAGTATATGCATTTGATACAAATATTAGATAGGAAACATTTCTGACAAAACTTGTCCATTATAGTGTCTGTTAGGGTCATCTTTTGAGTTATCTTTTGTGACTCATCCTTTATAATCAAATAAATGTATTCTACACATTATTTCTAGCCTGAAAGTTGATGAGGGAATCTTCATGTATCACAGTTTCAAGGGAGTTAGATCTGTACTCTGAAGCCAAAACAAAGTACTATGGATTGACACAGAGCTTAAAATCTCTCACTTACACAGACTAGTGATTGGAGGAAAAATGTCACTGTGTTTTTAAAGTGCAGATGTGTTGACTTCAGCTGAGGCCGTGTCTGCACACAAAACACTGCCAAAATAAAGAGTATAGTCTGCTGAAATTTCTGCTGACCTTACCATGTGGGAAGATCTGCCAGCTTTTGAGCTTCAGCCTTCCCTCTTTTTAAAGGGCAGCATCTGGACTAGCCAAACTGAAGAGGAAGTTTTTGTGGAAGGAAGCATAAATGTTCTTCTCCCTAAGTTTTATTGTTATTTTATGAAATGAAATTACTTTCTGTTGGAACTCCTACTTCTTTGGCAGAATTTTGGAGGAGGCTGAAACTCCAAAAAGCTAATCAAAATTGAAGAAGAAGATACATTAAGATATATGTCATTTGAATTTAAAATGTATGCAAAGTTTGAGTTGACGATATTTGAACAGGAAAAAAATG